>NC_133453.1:7568707-8781207 GCF_048565385.1 Saimiri boliviensis
GCAAGATGGATATGGAATAGGAGAGAGCAAGAGTAGGCTGGAACCCACGAGTGTGAGCTGGGCCTTCACTTGGATGGACAGACTGCTGGTCTTCAGCCAGCAGGTAACTCTACCATTGGTAGACTCTTGCCCCCCTTGTTGCCTCCAACCTTGATGAAGTGGGTGTCCTACCGAAGCCAGGGGTCCCTCCCTATGGAGCTAAATGCACACACCTGTCCCAGGAGCTGGAACAGCTGGAGGAAGATTCCAGAGAAGGCAGAGTGCTTGCCTGCTGACTCACACCAACAGGTGAGGGGAAGGGAGAAGCCACGGGTTCCTCCTTATGAAGCTAAAAGCACACACATGACCCAGGAGCTGTAGACACTGGAGGAGGTCCCAGGGAAGGCAGAATGCTTGCCAACAGGTGAGGGAGGGAGGGGAGCCAGGGACTCCATGATAATGCACTAGAGCTGCCAAATGGCTGTGGCTTCCCCTCTGCCCTCAACATCTCCTGTTTGTCTTTTGCAGTCCAACCTAATAAGAAACATCCAAGGAACCTAATTCAGCTTAGTCAAGTTGACACATTATAAAGCCATGATTTCAAAATCGATTTCAAAAAATATCGGCCCTTTACCCCTAAATGCTTCATTCTTCATGCCCAAGGCCCACTCTTATACGGCAGAAGAGAACAGCTGACCAAGGAATGTACAGTGGCAAATACTCGGCTCTCACTTGTAAGTGTTTACACATGTAAGGCCGTGTGTGATTGCAGTTCGACGCTGCTCTCATTTAACACAATATCTTCTTTTTTAAAAAAAGACTTTTGTTAGATTCATCTGGCCTGTCTGGCGATGATTTTTATTTTCCTCTACCAAATGTAGAATGAAACTATCAAAATTCTTGTGGCAAATATGAAATTTTTACAAATTTCTTCAGGAAAAAGCAGCACAAAATTTGTGATGGGGATACTGTTTTCCCACTATTAGCTTAAGCGTTAGGGTTAGCCTTTTGACAAATATTTTTGTCTCCTTTTCTCAAGCTATTACAGCAAAATTTCCATCCTGGAAAAGACAAACATTCCAAATCTTTCTTCTTAAGATCAGTACTAGCGCCCTTATGAAATATCACTCTGCCCTGTTTTTTTTTTTTTTTTTCTCTTGGTACTGGTTGGATAGCCATTGCTAGAGGAAAGACTAAAACTATTTAAAAATTTATGAATTTTCTCTCATTAGAGTCAAAATATCCCTTTAGGTGCAGACACTTGAGCTGAATTAGAAGCAGCAGATGAAGAATTTGTAACCAAGCAAAACTCCATAGCAACAAGTAATTAAAGTTGATTATAATTGTAAGACATTTATTAAGGATTTCTTTAATTCGTAAGAAAAATTCAACATGAAAGAACATGTCTCAGGATTTCAAGACACATAAGTTGGCAACAAGTAAAAACTATTCATGTTAGATTCACTCATTCAAAAAGAGGTGCATATTTTAAGCTTGAGAAAAAGCTTTGCTGTGAGAATTCCAACAAAGTCCGCAATCCCAATTAAGCCCAGGCTGAATTCTGTATATAAGCTGGTTGCAACCCTCAGTAGATCCTTCCTCAGTGGAAACTTCATTCCTGGTGGTATGATTTCCAGGCTAGTGTGCAAAAGCTTATTTAACCCACAAACACCCACCAGCTCTAATCATACTATTTTTTATATCTCGCTACATTATTTTGTGAAAAATGCGTTGTGAATTCCAAGTTGCAATGTCAAGAACACATTCTTCCAGAACTCAAGAGCCTGAACAAGCAACTACAATGGAAAGGGGAGATGTTGGTCAAAGAGTACAGAGTGAAGGGCACAGCTGGACGAGGTCAAGAGATCAAGACCATCCTGGTCAGCGTGGTGAAACTCTGTCTCTACTAAAAATACAAAAGTTAGCTGGGAGTGGTGGTGTGTGCCTGCAGTCCCAGCTACTTGGGAGGCTGAGGCAGGAGAATTGCTTGAACCTGGGATGTGGAAGTTGCCGTGAGCTGAGATTGTGCCACTACACTCCAGCCTGAATGAGATTCTATCTCAAAAAAGAAAAAAAAAAAGTCTTTCTTCTATTAAAGTGATATGAGAGATTTCTTGCTACTCAAAGTGTGGTCTATATATCCGGGAGTGCCTGATATCATGATCTGGGAGCTCATTAGATGTGTAGACTATCCCCCAACTCTAATGAACTAGAATTTACATTTTAGTAAGAACCCAGATCATTCATGGGGACATTAAAATTTGAGGTGTGCTTTTATGGAAAATTGATTTAAAGAACCAGGCAAAAGAATTGGTGTTTCTGTGTTCCAGCAGAAGGGGAGGCATGTTAGAGCTTGGCAAGAAACCTACCCATTCAAGTCAAAGGTCATGAAGTTAACTTGGTCCACAGTGGGAATTCAGGTGGCCAAACACCACTCAACAATAACAACAAGCCTAATGTAAAAATAGAACTGGACATTGCAAAAGAAGGTGGAAGGGTCCCACTCCGGAGGCTTTCACACAATGAGTAAAGGGGTCAGTCTGTCTTTGTCCAACAGAGCTTTCTAAGGTATGGGAGGGTCTTGTTACCGGGCTGGGATTCAAGGAAAAGTCCACATTCTCCTGGGGGAGAAGTTGGGAGGAGTAGGAGAAGGTCAAACAAAGCAAAGCAGAAGCTCAGGTCAGGAAACTGGGGCTCAGAGAGACCAGTGAGGCTGCAGCATGGGAAATGGGTAGCTCTGAAGATGAGAAGGCATTCAGGACTGAACCACTCTGGAACCAGTGTTAGGGCAGAACAGTCAAGGGGAAGGAAGCCATGGGGATCGAGGGAGGCTCACAGGGGTGAAAAGCCACAGGCTCCCCATGGACATTATTGGATATGAAAAGTCATCCCCAGAACCTCCTCCTTTCACAAATGCACACCAACGTAACAAGATGTCCTCGTAGAAGGATCACTCGAACGTTTGCTGCAGGAAAAATAGCAACCCTAAGAGAGAATGCTCCCTTTCTTATCCTTTTTCTTCTTATCCTTTTTCTTCTTACCCTTTTTTTCTGACTGTGGGAGAGAACAATTTTTCTCTTCCTCCACTGGTTGAGGCTGAGATAATACAAAACTGTGCACATCTTTTGGTTTCTTTTTCCTTTTTCTTTTTCTTTCTTTCTTTTTTTTTTTTTTTTTTTTTTCCGAGAAAGAATCTTACTCTGTCGCCCAGGCTGGAGTGCAGTGGTGCGATCTCGGCTCACTGCAACCTCCGCTCCCAGGTTCAAGTGATTCTTCTGCCTTAGCCTCCTGAGTAGCTGGGACTACAGGCACCCAGCACCACGCCCAGCTAATTTTTTGTATTTTTAGTAGAGACAGGGTTTCACCATGTTGGCCAGGATGGTCTCGATCTCCTGACTTCGTGATCCACGCACCTCAGCCTCCCAAAGTGCTGTGATTACAGGTGTGAGCCACCATGCCCGGCCCATATCTTCTGGTTTCTTGCTGACGCACAGTGAAGCTTAAACTGTTGGCTCATCCTTTTCATTTTATTTTTAAATACATTATTTATTTTTTTAATAAATAGTAAGAGTCTGTGGGTCAAAATTCAGGAAATAGCAAATATTAAATAAGGGAAAACATCTCCCTCCTTTACCTTCTCCACTACACAGTTTCCTTGTCTCCTGGTTTTCATCAGCTGCATAATTTCTACATGCCAATAACCAGAGTGCTTTGGTCTTAATCCTACACCTTAATGGAGTCAGTCAGTTCTCCCTGGTGGTCTTTTTACCATATTTTTTTTTTCAGTAAAAAATTGGTTGAACATCATCCTCTAGTAGTTTCTTCGAAAGCACCTCATGGGACCCACATGCTTTAAGAGCTTGCAAGTTCAAAGATGCTTTTCTGTTTTCTTATTTATGATGCACAGTACAGGCGGTGATGAAATTCTCATGTACATGTTTTCTCTTTAGGACTTTGTAGACTTTGCTCTACCAACTTCAAGGGTCGACTGAGGCTGTGAAGTGCTTTGAGCCAGGCTGATACTTTCCCTTTAAGAGATAATTTGATCTCTTGATCTACCTGTCCAAAAGATTCTTTCTTTCTCTCTGACGTTCAGTAACTTCATTCAGATGAGGCTCCATATCAATGGTTCTGTAAATATTTCCCTCTAAGACATACTGTTATACTCTTTCAAGTTGAACAGCCAAGTCTTTCTTTATTTTTAGTAATTGTACTGGGATTAGATCTTTATTTTTTACGTTTTAGTGGGAAGGTTGAATTTATTTTTTAAAGACAGGTAAAATTGTGCATATTTACTCTGTATGACATATGGTTGAAGCGTGTACACATTGTGGAATGGTGAACTCTAGCTGATGAATCTATGCATCACCTCAGATAGTTTTATCATGTTTGTGGTGAGAACACTTGACTTCCACTCCCAGCATTTATCAAGAATACAAAACATTGTGAACTATAGCCATCATGTTGTATAATACAGTAGATCTCTTGAATTACTTCTCTAATGAACCAGAATTCTGTATCCTTTGAACAACATCTCCCCAGCTTCTACCTCCAACCTTCTTAAAATATGTAATAACCTATTTGGCTGTTTTCTTTGGAGGCATTTATTATCTCTGATGAGGTGTTAACAAGGAGCCAGATTGCTAACAGCCCCCAATGCTGGCCATGCCCACCGTGCCTGCTCTCTGGAAGATAAAAAGGAAGAGACTGTACAGGACTGTGTGTGTGTGTGTGTGTGTGTGTGTGTGTGGGTGGGTGGGTGGGTGTGTGTGTGTGTGTGTCAGTCTGCCTTTCTCTCTTTTTCGGTCTCTCTTTCCCTCTGTCTCATTCTGTCTCTGTCCCTTTATCTTTCTGTCTGCCTGTCTCTCTGTCTCTGTCTCTCCATCTCTCATCACCCTCTCCCCACCCACAGACCACAAAGGTATTCCCCTCCACTTTGCCATGGACAGAGCATTCACCAGGGTCTCCACTATACTTCCATGGACAAGTAGGAAGTCAATTTTGGACTTTCGATCAAACTACAGTTTCTAGTCCATCAGCCATAAAGCAGTTTTTATTCATAGTTGATACTTATATTTCTTTTTTTTTTTTAATGGAGTCTCGCTCTGTCACCTAGGCTGGGAGTGCAGTGGCGTGATCTCAACTTACTGCAACCTCCACTTCCCAAGTTCAAGCAATTCTCCTGCCTCAGCCTCCCAAGTAGCTGGGATTACAGGCATGCACCACCATGCCTGGCTAATTTTGTTCGTATTTTTAATAGAGACAGGGCTTCACCATATTGACCAGGCTGGTCTCAAACTCCTGATCTTGTGATCTACCCACCTCAGCATCCCAAAGTGCTGTGATTACAGGCATGAGCCACCGCGTCTGGCCAATACTTATGTTTCTAAGCAACACAGTTTAGAACTCTGATGGCAGGGGATTTAATTACTTATCCCTTTACATCTTAACCACAGAACTTGTCTTGTGATCTGCCATATCTCAGTGCCAAGCATAGACCCTGGCATATACTGCAGGCTCAATATATATGTAAAATGGTAGATACATGTATTAACATTGTGTTCTAGAAAAGTAGCTTAGCATGCAAATGCAAGTATTGGGTACACAATTTTGTGTTAAATGTCAGCTGTGCCGCTGTTGTTTTTGCTTTCACCTACAGTCCAACATTGGAGAGGACTGAGGCCTTACCACAGATTTCCCTAAAATACCACAAAAGGAAATGATAAGAAGTCTTCGTTTTTAAATCATCAGTCTATCTCATTTTGACATAGTTTAAAATATTACATTTCCCAAAATATATGAACTACAGAAAAGATAACCAAACATGTAGTCTTAGTTTAAGCAACAGTCTCCTTACACTAAATATATTCTGCTTTTGTCCCTAAAGATTTTTTTCTTTTTTTTTTTTTTTTTTTTGAGACAGAGTCTCGCTTCGTCACCCAGGCTGGAGAGCAGTGGCCCGATCTTGGCTCACTGCAACCTCTGCCCCCAGGATTCAAGCAATTCTCCCTGCCTCGGGCTCCTGAGTAGCTGGGATTACAGGTGCCCACCACCATGCCCAGCTAATTTTTGTATTTTTAGTAGAGATGGGACTTCATCATGTTGGCCAGGCTGGTCTTGAACTCCTGACTTCAGGTGATTTGCCTACCTCGGTCTCCCAAAATTTTGGATTACAGATGTGAGCCACCATGCCCAGCTGTTCCTGTGGATTTTAACAATTAGATTAAGATAAGCTATCTTTTCTCTTAGTATCTGAAGATAGATGAGTCTCCCTTCCTGATTTTAAGAGCCTACCCAGGCCTCCTCTGTCACCTGCACACTAACTACAGCTGGGACCAGGCCCCACCACCAGTTTATGATGGACTCTATCCCAATTGATTCTTCAGATGAGACAACAGCCCTGGCCAACACTGACAGCAGCCTGTGTGAGACTCTGATGCAGAAGATGTAAATGGCGCCCAGGTTCCTGACCCATTGAAATTGTGAAATGGATGTTGTTTTAAGTGACTAAGTTTGTAGTGATTTGTTACATAGCAATAGATGGCTAAATACAGCACCATTTGGAACACCTCCTCTTCTCAAACTTCTTATATACTGTGTTAGTCTCACAGAGCTTCTATAAAAAGTTTCCCCAGTCGTCCATATCTGTGGGTTCTGCATCTATGGATCTGACCAACTATGGATCAAAAGTATTTGAAAGAAAAGAACTAATGCCTGCATCTGTGCTGAAGCATGTAAGGAGGTTTTTCTTGTCATTATTCCCTGGGCAATACAGTAGAACCACTCTTTACCTAGCATTTTCATGGTATTAGGTACTATTATAAGTAATCTGGAGACGATTTAAAGTATATGAGAAGATGTGCCTAGGTCATATACAAATATTACATTACTTTACATAAAAGACTTGAACATTTGTGGATGTTGGCATCCACGCGGGGTCCTGGAACCCCCAGGGATACTGAGGGATGACTGTGCCACAAACTGGGTGGCTTAAAAAAGCAGAGATTGATTGTCTCATAGTTTTGGAAGCTAGAAATGTGAAATGAATGTGTTGGCAGCGCCGTGCTTCCTCTGAAACCTGCAGAGAAAAATACTTCGCTTTTTTGTGGTTGCTTCAATCCTTGACATTTCCTGGCTTACAGCTGCATTAACTCTAATCTCGCCCCTGTTGTCACATGGTTTCTCCCTGTGTGTCTCTGTCTTCACAGACCCTTTTTCCATAAAGACACCAGTTATACTGGATTAGAGGCCTGCCTTAGTCCGGAATGACCTAATCTCAATTTAACCAGTCACATCGCCTGGGTGCGGTGGCTCACACCTATAATCCCAGCACTTTGGCCGAGGTGGGCTGATCATGAGGTCAGGAGATCGAGACCATCTTGGCTAACATGGTGAAACCACGTCTCCGCCAAAAATACAAAAACTTAGCCAGGTGGCGTGGGTGTGTGCCTTTAGTCCCAGCTACTCAGGAGGCTGAGGCAGGAGAATTGCTTGAACCCAGGAGGCGGAGGTTTCAGTGAGCTGAGATCGTGCCACTGCGCTCCACCCTGGGTGACAGAAAGAGACTCCATCTCAATAATAATAATAATAATAATAATAATAATAATAATAATAATAAATAATCAGTCACATCTGCGATGATCCTATTTCCAAACAAGTGACATTCTGAAGTACTAAGGGTTAGAACCTTACATGTCTCTTTTTTCCATGGGGCAGTGGGAGGCAGTGAAAAATGCAACTCATAGCCTGTACCAAGGATGCTTTTTACCAGCGTGCCACCTGCAGTCTGAGTTAAACAAGCTTAATCTGTTTTGACTGCAATGTTTTCACAGGGAGTAAAGGTTTGTGTTTTTCCCGATCCATATGAGACTGATTAAATAAAAAACGAAAAGTGAGAAGTGGCAGGGACATCCATCACTTAAAATATTTAGCTAGCACTCTCAAAACCCAATGGTGCACGCCTGCCGAGTAAACGCTTCACCGGATGACCTTTCTCATATTGCCGGTCGACATGGTTATTGCTCAGTGGAGGAAGGTGACAGAGCATGAAAAAGATGGCATTTTGTTTTTCTCTCTAATGTGAGTAATAGAAGGGCTGGGACGTTTATGGAGGTAGACAAGAACACGTACTTGAAGAAGAAATAAAATGTTTTATATAGTTTCCAGATGAGTGTTTTATTAATGGTAACAAGACCTTACATTTAGGTAATGCTCGCAATTTGCATTGATATTTCCTCCCTAGCAATGTGCCTTTCACATGATGGTTACCCAAAACATGTTGGAGAACTGATCATCACAACAAAGTTGGGGTGCAGAGCAGCTCAGATGAGAAATGTGCTAGGCAGATGTCGTTATCTTGATATTCAGATGGGTGGGCAGAGCCTGGAGACCTTAGGTTACTCCGTTCAAAGTCATTTCCAGATGTTAAAGCAGGTTGTCTGTGTTCCTGTCTAGTAACCTTTGTTTTCAGTATATTGCCCGGAATAACAACAACAACAAAAAGATGTGTTAAGGAGGGAAGGAGTCTGGGGAAGAATGATGTGAGTCACATGGAGGAGAGAGATAGAAGAGAGTGGATTCACCCACTCTGAAAATGGTCCCAGCCTACAGGAGGGAGGGATGTCCACAGGCTTCCCTGGTCCTCTCCTTCTCCCTGAGGAGGCACAGACTAGAGCAGGCATGTGAGGAAGATGTCCTCAGGAGGCCAAGGCTCTTTCTGAGCATTCCAATTGCAACGGGCAAAAACATTCCCATCAAAAAGCAAGAACTAATTGGAGAGCCAGATTCTCGATTAGCATGTCTGCCCATATCAAAATGCTAGAATGTTATTGGCCAGGCAGGCACCTTAGTGCTTCTGCAAGCCTCAAGAAAGACCATGGGCTGGGCAAGGGGGCTCAAGCCTGTAATCCCAGTGCTTTGGGAGGCAAAGAACAGGAGGATCACTTGAGGCCAGGAGTTTGAGACTAGCCTGGGCAATGTAGCAAGACCCTATTTCTACACAAAATGAGATGGGCATGGTGGCAGGCACCTGTAATTCCAGCTACTCTGGAGTTTAAGATGGGAGGACTGCTTGAACCCAAGAGTTAGTTCCAGGCTGCGGTGAACCGTGATTGTACCACACTGCCCTGGCACCCTGTCTCAAAAACAGACAAACTAGAAAACCTCAAAAGTTGGGCTATGAAGATATGATGTCCCAAACAAATGCTGCTTCACTGACTTTATCCACTCTCCGTTAACATTAAAGATCTCTCAGAGAAGCCTGTTGATCCACCAAAGCACAGCATGTTTAGAAAGGCGCAAGGAAGATGAACTGTGAGATGGAAACAACTGTAGACTGTTCTCAGGAGACTGGATCCTGGCTTCTGATCTTGCTCTCAATATCCAATGATCTTGGACAAGTCCTTTAGCCTTGGCTTGTTGGACTCTGGTTTCTTGCATAAAATGAAATGCATTGAACATGATAGTATATCATGCTTACGACACTTTAGCAGTAACAGGCAGCCCAAAATGACTTAAACAGTAAAGAATGCATGGGTTCTGGAAGTGCAGGATGGGTTTGAGGCTTAATTGAACTCTGCAGCTCTGGCTCAGTGTCTCTGATTCTCTCTCCTCCTTGCAGCAACTTCATCTTCAGCTACGTAGAAGAAGGAGAAACCTGTAAAGCAGGAAAATGTACCCAGCAGGCTCCAGCAAATTTGTTCTTGCCCATCCCAGCCTGAATGGACTCATGGGCCCATTTCTGAACTAGTCACTGGAAGGAGCTGGTGTTCCTACCACTGGCTGAGACCACATTGGCCCAAACTGTGAAAGAGACAGAAAGGATGTTGAAAGAGACTGTGTACTTTTACTGCAGAAGTTCTCTAAAGTTTCATCTAACTCTAAAAAGTCAACAAGTTTTGTAAAACAATTTTTAAAAATTAAAACTTAGGAAAATCAAGGAAACCAAACTAGAGGAATACTAATCAAGAAACATAATTCCAAATAATTTAGCAAAATTGTCCCCGGGTCTTCTAGTGATACTGTGTACAATTTAAGGACCAATGTCTTTCAGCCTTTCATATACTTCGAAAGGGATGTTATATGTGAAATAACCTGCTCATGACAATGTTACTAAGACAGCCTCTCTTCATGCTGTATGGTGGTGTTAACTCTTCCTAAAGAAGAGACACTGGGAAAAAGATGCTGCAAAGAAGAAGGTGGAGAGCTGGCGTGCATCTGCTTTGGACTTTGTGTGTGTGTGCACATGTGTGCAGGTGTTCATATGCACGTGTATGTACATGTGTGTATGAACGGGTGCATGTCTGCTTGTGTTTCTTCTTTAGAATCAAAGAATGTTACTTAATAGTTATTGGCCAAAGTAATAATGTTTTTCGTATTTAATTATATTAATCAACTTCTTTCTAGACTAAATTTTTAATGTCACTTTTAAAAGTGACATTTGACCTAGAGTTAAAATTACACGGACCTTTTTTATATATATATAAGCTTATGAGCAGCCATAGGGCACCTATAAACTTGCAATTAGTATTTGTGCCTCAACACAATAGCTAGTTGGGTAATAATTTTGTGATTTATTATATTGTTTCTAATTATAACCTTGAGTATCAAGATAGGTGTTTATATAACAATCAAGTGTTTCATTCAACTGAAAAAATGAGCTCATCTCCTGGTACAATTGCATCTGTTTAATATAATTATGACCTTTATGATTGTTATTTTGGCAAGGTCTAAACTTATGAATACTGTCTTTGAGCAGAGCACACAGAATGACTTGTCCAGATGATGTGGTTCAGACACATTTACCTCAATACTTGGAAATGGATATGCAAGTCACCTTCACATGGGCCATATACATGTTAGCAGGAGGATCAAACCTTGGAAGTCTTAGAGTTTACTTAGCCCACCATCCTTGTTGCCCAGAATATGTCACCAAGTTTAAGTGACACTCACAAACATTCCCAAGGAAAAAAATAATTGTAAGTTAGCAAAATACAGGTGGAATCCCAGATCCTTTGACCCTAGATAAACGTAGTATTCAGCAGCTCTTCTAGGCCAACTTCTTCAAAACAAAGATGCTCAAAGCCTTCTTGAGCTAACTTTACTGCCACAGCTGGTGCCTTTATTTTATTAGGCATTGAAAAGTGAGGAGGGAGCTGACCCAAACCACTTTTCCTCGTGGTACTTAAGAATAGTTTGCTACATTTCAGAATTTGCTTTTAGAGTTGAGACCAATAAAAGAAAAGCCACAAAGAAGCCCATTTTTAAATACACATCTGACACCAAATTTGAGGGATGTGAGCTAATCGTGACTAAAATATATTGAATGGGTAACCCAGACAGCCTAAGTATTGGGTTGTGCCTGGTTTTCAGAAGGTTGTTTTTCATGCTCACAAGGACTCATTTGAAATCATTGTTATATAAAGGAATCACAGTTATTACACATCTTGTACCAACTAGTAGAAAATAATATTTATGGAAATTATAGGCTCTAAGCAATAGGCTTCAGGCAAGAGAGGCGCATATGGCGCCAATGCTGAGGGTGTATCCCTTGGCCCAGTAATTCCATCTCCAGAAAGATTTCCTAAGGAAATGTATGTTCAAGCGTTGGTAATTTCTTATCAGTCATTGTAGTTCAATTTTCAAATATTAAATATTTTATGATAAAGAATAGGTTGGCTTCCTCATACTACAGAATACTGTTCTGCCATTAGGAAGCAATGTTTATATTATTTTTTGGGTATTAGTTTTCTGTGGCTGCCATAACAAAGCACTGTGAACTGGGTTGCTTAAGACAATAGAAATGTATTCTTCTCACTTATGAAGGCCAGAAGTTCAAAATCAAGGTGTTGATAGGGCCATGCTCCCTCCCAAGACTCTAAGGGAGGATGCTTCCATGTCTCCCCCAGCTTCTAGTGTCACCAGGTGTTCCTTGGCTTGTGGTAGCGTCACTCCTACATCTGCTTTTGTGGTTATGTTGCCTTCTTCTCTCTGTGTCTCTGTGTCTTCCTGTCTTCTCATGAGGACACCTGTGTCTGGGTTAGGCACTATCCTAAACCCAGGATGATCTCATCTCAAGACCCTTGATTGAATTATAGCTGCAATGATCCTTTTCCCATATGAGGTCACATTCACAGGCTCTGTTTGGACATGTTTTTAAGGGACAGGGGCTGAGGGGACCATAAGCCAACCCACTACAACAAGTCAGAAAGGCAGGAGAAAACCATACGTGGCCCTCCCTCCATAGTGGAAGAAAATAGAAATGTAACAAGATGCTAGGATGGGCCTGGAGAACCAAAATGGCCAAAAAGATGCTGCTCCCACCCCCATATCCAGAAATTTCAAAGGGAATGAAGGAGAACTTATGGCTCATGGCATGGACCCCGTGGTAGGACCACAGATTTGCAAAGAGGTCAGAGGGAGGGAGGCTTTGGAAAATAGACTGTGAAGAGATCTCTGGAGAGAACAGTTTTCTTGCTGTTGAAGCCCACCCTTGAAGAAAAGGAAGGGGATCACAGCGCTGAACCACAGCCCGGGAGGGAGCTTCAAGGGGACCATCTGAAGTTAGTGACACCTGCCGTCCAATCCAAAACTAGGATGGAGAAATTGGACAGAGAACTGGGATCCAGCTGCCCCCAGGAGATTGAGAGACCAGAGCAGAGCTGTGCCAGGGCTTTTAAGGAAGGGCCAAGAGAGGACTTCGATAGAAGGGCCAGGCTGCCCTCCAGGGTTTGTCAGGACAAACAATGCATCAGTGCTTCCTGGGACTACCTGTGGGCAAGTAGGGAGCAAGCCAGTATATTCACTTCCGGGGCCCCCTTAACAAATTTTCTCAAATGAAGGGGTTTATACCAACACATATTAATTTTTTCATAGTTCTAGGGGTCAAAATTCTGAAGTCTGGTTGTTGTCAGGGTCGTTTTCTTTGGAAGTTCTGAGGGACAATTTGTTCCATGCCTCCCTCCTAGCTCCTGGAGGCTCCAACACCACATGGCGCTTTGTGGCTTGTGGGCATGCACCTCCCATCCTGCCTCCCTCAGCACATGGCATTCCTTCCTCTGCCTCAGCATCTCTGTTTTATCTACTTATAAGGACACCAATCATTGGGTTAGAACCCACTCTAATTTGGTATGACTTCATATTAAATGAATTTAACTAATTTAAACTTAACTAATTAGATCTGCAAAGATCCTATTGCCAAATAATGTCACTTTCTGAGGTTCTGTATGGACATGAATTTGGAGGTGACACTATTTAACACAGGACAAGATGGGGTCATCCTGAGTGGGTTCACGTGGACGTGGGGAGGGGTGAGACACTCAGGGAAGGAGGGTGGGCTGCAGGTTGGCCTGGGGCTGAGTGAGGAGCTGCGGGTAATATCTGGAATGGAGCTGGGTCCACTCTGGGCCCAGGAGAAAAGAACACCAGGGAGAAGGGAACGCAGGTCATTTCTTAGGACCTCTGAGTGGAAGAACCAAATTACCGTCTACCAGGGCCAGGGCACCAAGCTATCCAGTCCCCTGCAAACTGTCCAGTCCCCAGCCCGTGCCTGCAGGGTGAGGGTGAAGAACAGAACCACCTCCTTTTCCCCCTCACAGGCTCAGCTGCAAATGCAACTGAAAGAAGAGGCAAGAAATGTTGATACTTGGCTAGAGTGTTGACTGTATCGTGGACATATGCTAATATATATGTAATGACACACACTATGCCCAAGTATCCTGCAACCTGACATCATCCTAATTAAAGATGTGGGTCTCTTTTAGCACTGGAATTGACCACAGAGCTTTTAATTGCCTGAGATAAGCCACGGCCAGCCAGCATTCCCATTCTTTGTCAGGAGAGGATTTCCACAATCGATTTTTTTTTTTTTTCTGAGACAGAGTCTCACTCTGTCACCCAGGCTGGAGTGCAGTGACACGATCTTGGCTCACTGCAACCTCCACCTTCCGAGTCCAAGCAATTCTCCTCCCTCAGCCTCCCTAGTAGCTGGGACTACAGGCACATGCCACCACGCCTGGCTAATTTTTTTTGTATTATTAGTAGAGATGGGGTTTCACCATATTGGCCAGGCTGAAATTGAACTTCTAACCTCGACTGCCCACCTCCGCCTCCCAAAGTGCTGGGATTACAACCACAATAGATTTTAAAGGGAGCACAAGAGATGCAAAATGTATGTGGTGGGATTCTTGGTGAATTTTGATTTTTTTTTTTTTGAATCTGAAGGATCCTTTTACAATGCAATGCATTTTTTTTTCCAAAAAATCTAAATTTGGCCCTTGCAGAAGCAAACCTGTGAAGAGTTGAGAATGGAATGTTCCTAACGCCACGTGTGGTTTGGGACAGAAAGCGGTGACCTCACCCGCCCTCTGAGACAGCAGGGTGGTAGACTGGGTGATGTCCCAGCGAGCCGGTCCCAGCAAGGAGAAGCAGGAGAGGGGAGATGTCGTGGCAGGAAGAAAGGAGGGGAAGAGTAGGCTGAGGAGGCAGGCAGACGTGAGCAGCTGCGGCAGCCAGGAGAGCTCTACTTTGGAAGAAGCTGCAGCGGCTCCTGCACGCCTATCCACAGAAGGACATGCGTTTTCCAATCTAACTGTGATCATTGACTGGAGCCTGGAGAAAATACCAAGCCTGCTCTCATCGCCACGAGCCCAGGGCCCTGGGAGCCTGCAGCGCTGCAGCGCTTAGCAAACTCTGCCACTGAGTGCCCTCTGACTCAAAATGCCCAGAGCAGGTGGGGCACCAACCTTGGAAACCCAGCTTTGTTTCTCTCTCCCTCCTCCTCCAGTTTATTCACAAAGCCTTTACCTCCCCCACATTCTACTTCAGAGAAAAATAAGTCTCAGATTTCCTCTCTGTTCATTAATTTTGTGTTTCCTTTTGAGGCAGGTTTTATTTGGCTTTTCAGGATGCCAATTTTCTGTTGAGTGGAGGCCAAGGGAGTGTCTATTTGGATGTCAAAAGAAAGAATGCCAGGGTCACGGGCAAAGGAAAACTTGGAATGAACCCCAGCTCCTTGTCTAATTTCATGAGCTGAAAAGTGCAGGCCTTTGGTCTAGGGTTTAAGCAAAAGTGTTAGTGTTTAACAAGGTCCTTTAGGATAAAATAATTCCACCCCCCTCCCCGCATGTGCAGTTTCGGTAGCTGCATCAGACTCAGAGAACCAAGACTTCCGGAATTCCTTAGGAAGCTACTTAATATCTATTTTTCAGAAAGGCAGGCAGGACTGCAAGGGGGGCTTGCAATTATTCTGTAAGAAATGAACACTGGCAACATCTGATAGCCAGAGAGGTACATCAGGCCAGCAGCGTGGCTATCATCCCCATTGCTTCACATCTATCCAGAGAACTGCAACTCCATTGATTTTTTATTATTATTATTAGAAGAGAGAAGACAGAAATCAGAGGGCTAAAATGTAAGTCTTGATTTGGCCTCTTACTAGCAGTGCAACAAGTTTTCCCTAAGCCATCTTTTCTTTATTGGTAAAATTGAGATAGTGATGGTAGCTACTCAGTAGGGTTATTTTAAGAATTAACTGATATAATATATGTAAGTTCCTGCCTGGCCTGCAACATTCAACACGTGGCAGCCGTTTGGATGGTTTGTGGTGGTTGTGGTAGATTGAAAAATGCCCTCCCACCCACAAAGGTGTTCACATCCTCATCCCCAGAATCTGTGAATATGCTACTTTCATTCTTGTTTGGGCTGTCGTAACAAAATACACAGGCTGGGTGACTTATGCAGTAGAAAAGTATTTCCTTACAGTTCTGGAGACTGGAAGTCTAAGATCAAAGTGTCACGAAGTGTGGATTCTCCTGATGCCTTTCTCCCTGGCTTTTGGGTGGCCCTCTTTGTCCTGTGTCTTCGCATCACAATTCCTCTGTGTGTGTGTGTCCTGATCGCCTCTTCTTATAAGGACACTACTCATGTTGACCCACCTGTATGAACTCATTTTATTTTAATTTCCTCTTCAAAGGCCCTCTCTCCAGATAGAATCACTTTCTAAGAAGCTGGAGATTAGGACTTCAACATACAGGTTTTGGGGGGCACAAGTCAGTCCATAGCAGTTCCCTTACATAGTGAAAGGCAAAGGTGTGATTAGGTTACGGATCTTGAGATGAGGAGATTATTCTGGATTATCCAGGCAGACCCAAAGTAACCACAAGGGCTCTTCTAAGAAGGACAGAAGAGAGTCAGAGTTCGAGAGAAAGCCGGCCGTATGATGATGGAAGCCATGGCTGGAGTTTCACATGGAGAAGACAGAGGAAGGAACCATGAGCCAAGGAATACAGGTGGTCTCTAGAAGCTGGAGACAATGTGGAAACATTCTCCCGTGGAGCCTCCACAGCAACCAGCCCTACCAACACCTTCGTTTTAGCCCAATGAGACCCATTTCAGATGTCTGTCTCCCAAGACTGCAAGATAATAAATTTGAATTGTTTTAAACTGCTAAGTCTGTGGCAATTGCTTTAGCAGCAATAGAAAACTAATACAAGTATAAAAACCAAAACCCCCCAAATGTGTCACATGAATCATGACATTGGTCAGGCTCCTTCTTCAAAAATTAATAAACTTTAATTTTCAGAGAAACTTTAGGTTCTTGGTCAAATTGAAGAGAAAGGACAAAGTTCCCATATACTCCCCACTACTACGCATGTTCAGTCTCTCTCGTGATCAACATCCCACACCACAGTGGTGCATTTGTTACAACTGATGAACATGCACTGACACATTCATAGTTTCATTAGGGTTTACTCTTAATGTTGTACATTTTGTGGGTTTGGTCAAATGTATAATGACATTTTTCCACCGTTGTAGTATCACACAAAATACTTTCACTGCCCTAAAAATTCCCAGTGCTCCAACTATTCATCTCTTTGTCTCCCAACCCCTAACAACCACCAATCTTTCCACTATCTCTTAGCTTTGCATTTTCTGGAATGTCATACAGTTGGAATTGTGCAGCACGTAGTCTTTTCAGATTAGCTTCTTTCACTTAGTAATAGACATTTGAGTTTTTTCCATGTCTGCATGACTTAATTGTTCATTTATTTTTAGCAACTGAATAATACTCTATTGTCTGGATATGCCACAGTTTGTTTATCCATTTATGTACTGAAGACTATCTTGGTTGCTTACAGGTTTTGGCAATTATAAATAAAGCTGCTGTAAATATTCAAGTGTAAGCTTTCAGATCATCTGGGTAAACACCATGGAGCACGATTGCTGGTTCTTAGGGTGCAAGCGTGTTCAGCTTTATAAGAAACTACAAAACTGGGCCAGGCGCGGTGGCTCAAGCCGGTAATCCCAGCACTTTGGGAGGCCAAGGCAGGTGGATCACGAGGTCAAGAGATCGAGACCGTCCTGGTCAACATGGTGAAACCCCGTCTCTACTAAAAATACAAAAAATTAGCTGGGCATGGTGGTGTGTGCCTGTAATCCCAGCTACTCAGGAGGCTGAGGCAGGAGAATTGCCTGAATCCAGGACGCGGAGGTTGCAATGAGCCGAGATTGCGCCATTGCACTCCAGCCTGGGTAACAAGAGCGAAACTCCTTCTCAAAAAAAAAAAAGAGAGAGAGAGAGAGAGAGACTACAAAACTGTCTTCCAAAGTGGCTGTACCATTTTGCATTCCCACTGCAGAGAATGAGTGTTCTTGGTGCTACACATCCTCAGGAGCATTTGGAATTGTCTGTGTTTTGGATTTTAGCCTTTCTAGTAGGTGTGTCTAGCAGTGGTATTGCACTGTTGTTTTAATCTGCAGTTTCTTAATGGCATATGACGTTTAGCATTTTTTTCAAATGCGCATTTGCCATTCGTTTACCTTCTTGGAAGAGTTCTACTTACATTTTAAAGTTGAGTAGTATCGATCCTCTGGCTTTCTTGTTGTTCTTGACTTCCGTATTTGGTGTTTTCAGCATCTTTATATACATTTTAGAACCAGTATTGATATCACAAAATACCTTCCTGGGATCTTTATTGGGATTGTGTTGAATAATTCTATTTATACATTATTTTATTTGATTCGTTAGTATTTTGTTGAGAATTTTTGCATCTATGTTCAAGAGTGGTATTGGTTTATATGTTTTTTCTTTTCCTGTAACCTCTTTGTTTGGTTTTGGTTTTAGGTTAATGTTGGCCTCACAGAATTAGGAAACATTTCCTTTGCTTCTGTCTTCTAGAAGAGACTGTAGAGAATTGATATAATGTCTTTGTTAACTGTTTAGTAGAACTCCCCAGTAAACCCATCCGGGCTTTGTGCATTCTATTTGGAAGATTATTCATTACTGATCCTATTTCTTTAATAGGTATAGTCTTATTCCAATTGTCTATTTCTTCATGCGTAAGTTTTGGCAAATTGTATCCTTTAAGGAATGGGTTTGTTTCACCTAGGTTATCAAATTTCTGGGCTTAGATTTATTCATAGCATTCCTTTATTGTTCTTTTAATGTCCATGGGATCTGTAGCGATTCCTCTTCCTTTATTCTGATATTAGTAATTTATATTCTCCTTTCTTCGCTTTCCTTTCCTTCTCTTCTCTTCTCTTCTCTTCTTTTCTTTTTTCTTTGTTAGCCTGGCTAGAGCTGATAAATATTATTAATTTTTTCAAAGAACCAGCTGTTGGTTTTATTCACTTTTCTCTGTTGGGTTCCCATCTTAAGTTTCACTGATTTCTGCTCTAATCTTTATTATTTTTGTTCTGCTTACTTCAGATTTGATTTGCTCTTCTTTTTGTAGTTTCCTAAGGTGTAAACTTAGACTATTGATTTCAGATCTTTTTTTCTCTTTTTCATATGCATTTAATGCTAAAAAGTCCCCCTAAGCACTGCTTTTCCAGCACCCTACAAATTAAGTTATAATTTCATTTTCATAGTTCAAATTCTTTTGGAATTTCTCTTGATGTTTTTTGGCCCATTTGTGATTTAAAAGTATTTTGTTTAATCTCCAAATATTGCGGAATTTTTCAGCTATCTTTCTGTACTAATTTCTAACTTAATTCCACTGTGGTATGAAAGCAGACATTGTTTGATTTCTATTCTTTTAAATTTGTTAAGGTTTATTTTATGGCCCAGAATGTGGTCGATCTTGGTGAATATTCCATGTGAGCTTGAGAAGAATGTGTAATATGCTGCTGTTGGATGAAGTTGTCTGTAGATGTCAATTATATTCAGCTGATTGATGGTGCTGTTGAGTTCAACTATGCCTTTCCTGATTTTCTGCCTGCTGGATCTGTCCATCTCTGATAGAAAAATGTTAAAAACTCCAATCGTAAGAGTAGATTCATCTATTTCTCCAAGCAGTTCTATTGGTTTTTGTCTCACTTATTTTCATACTTTTTTGTTAGGCACATACACATTAAGGATGGTTGTTTTCTTGGAGTATTGACCCTTTTAACATTATATTATCACCCTCTTTAATGCTGATAACTTTCTTTGCTCTGAATTCTGCTCTGTCTGAGACTAATAAAATTACTCCTGCTTTCTTTTGATTAGTGTTAGTATCATATATACTTTTTCCATATCTTTACTTTTAATCTATATGGATCTTTATATTTAAAGTGGGCTTTTCTTAGACAAGATGTTGGGTCTTGTTTCTGAACCACTCTAACAACTTCTGTCTTTAATTAATGTATTAGGCTGGTGCAAAAGTAATTGCAGTTTTTGCCATAAAAAGTAATAGCAAAACCCACAATTACTTTTGCACAATCTAATATTTAGGAAATTGATGTTTAAAGTGATTGTTGAGATCATTAGACTAATATCTACCAAATTTGTTACTATTTTCTGTTTGTTACACTTGTTCTTTGCTCTTATTTTTGTCTTCTACACTGTTTCTGCCTTTTGTTTCCATTGAGCATTTTACATGATGCTGTTTTCTCTTCTTTCATAGCATATTATATATTTTTTATTTTTTTAACCCTTTTTAGTAATTTCCTCAGAGTTGCCAACATACATTACAACTAATCCAAATCCACTTTCAAATAACACTTTGACATTTCATGGGTAGTACAAGTACCTTATAATAATACAATATTCCTAATTTCTCCCTCTTCTTCCTTGTGTTATTGTTACCATTTATTTCATTTATACATAAGCATATTTTATTTATATATATATATATATATATATATATATGAATAAAATGTGGCTACTATTATTCTGAACAAACTGTTACCTGTTAGATCAAATAAGAATAAGAACAATAAAAATTCTGCTTTACCTTCACTTTTTCCTTCTCCAGTGCTCTCCATTTCTTAATGTAGATAGAAGTTTCTGATCTATAACACTTTCTTTCTCATCAAACAACTTCTCTTAACATTTCTTTCAAAGGCAGGCCTACTGGCAACAAATTCTCTTAATTTTTGCCTAAGAATGTCCTTATTTCTTCTTTATCTAAGCAGGATAATTACATGCAGACTAGAGAAGTGAGTTTCTTCTCTCAATATTTCAGATATTTTGCTTCATTCCTTCCTTGCTTGCGTGGTTTCTGAGAAGATGTCACATGTAATTTACCTTTGCCTTTCTATAAGTAAGGTGTTTTCCTCTGGCTTCTTTCACGATATTTTCTTTATCTTTGATTTTTCTGGAGCTTGAAAACGATATGCCTGGCCTACGTATATTTCTTTTGGATATTTATCCTGTTTGATGTTCTCTGGGCTTCCTGGATCTGTAGTTTTGGTGTCTGACATTACTTTGGAGAACCCATCAATCCTTGTTGCTTCAAATATTGCTCTGCTTCTTTCTCTCGTTGTCTTCTAGTATTCCCATTAAGCATATGCTATGCTTATTGCAGTCATCTGACATCTCATAGTTCTTGAATATATCCTCTTTTTTGGGGGATGGGGCGGGGCTGGAGGAAACGGGTTTTTTTTTTTGTTTGTTTGTTTGTTTTGCTTTCCAGTTTTGGAAATTTCTATTGAAATATTCTCAAGCTTGGAGATTATTTCCTTGTCTGTGTTCAGTCTGCTAATGAGCCTATCAACAGCATTCTTCATTTCTTTCAATATTTTGTATCTCTAGCCTTTCTTTTCAATTTTGTCTTAGAATATCCATCTCTCTGCTCACATTATCCTTCTGCTCTTGTGTGTCATCTATTTTTTTCATTAAAGCCCTTAGCATATTGATCATAGTTTGGGGATTTTTTAAATGATTCCTGTACTGAAAATTCCAAAATTCCTGCCATATCTGACTCTGGTTCTGATATTTGTTTAGTCTCTTCTAACTGTAGGGTTTTTTTCCCTGTTAGTATGTTTTGAAATTTTTAATTAAAAGGTAAATATGATTCTGGGGGGTATTTTTCTTCAGTGTTCACTGCGAGGGCCCTAGAGAGTCTCATGGTGAAACACAAATGTGTGGAGACTTCCTTCGAGTCAGTCTCCTGGTTTAATGGTCAGACTTGTCCATCCTGAGCCTTCGGCAATTCATCAATTACAGCTCAGCTTTCCCTACCCTGGCATGGTTTCCCCAGAGGTTTATGCTTGCTGATTTCTGCTCTGGAAAGCTGTGACTCTCCGTATCCACCTGTCTATCTCTCCAACTTTAAGATCAGCAGTTGGTCCTGTGACCTTACTTCTCTGACAACTCTAAGAATCTAAAAATCTTGATTTTTTAGTTCATTCAGCTTTTACTTTTTGTTGAGACGGAGTGGAGACTTTTAAGTATCTTACATGATGGATCAGAAAATCCAAGATTTTAATTTTTATGAAAGGGATTTCCTCCTAGTCAATAGTTCAAGGGTTCGGTCAGGGTAAACTTATCAGCAAGTAAAATATTGATTGAGAAACTGATCATTAATTATATTAATATAGTCACATTAAAATAGAACTTTAGAAATGAGTAGACAGCATTTGAAATAAAAAAGGTCTGCACAAAAAAATAGCACAAAACAATAGTGGACAGTGAAGGGAAATATTCAGCTCATTTTATTACTAACTTAAGATATGGTAGAAAATAAATGCTTGATACTTTGCATAACTTATATCATAGAGGAATAATAGCCAAAGCAATCTACTACCAAGGAAGGAAAGCATGGGAATCAGTCACAGACATTTGGTACCAAAACCACATCCTACATTATAAGGGCACAAAAATACCAGGAGGGAGATGTACAACCTTGAGCTGGGCAAGGAAGAAGTCAGCTCTGGGGCCCCACCCAGGAGTGGTAAAGAATATCCTAGTGAGGTGGAAGGCACAGATGAAGGTGGAATCAAAAGAGAGAACAAGAAAATGTGTGGTTTGGAGGAACATACGCAAATTAAAACATGTGCGTTTGAGAAACCTGGGGGCCTCAGACTGTGGCTTTTGTCACTAACGTATTGCTGTTCCATGGAAATAAGTGTGGTTGGAAAATCAGTAAGAATGAGCAGGTTGATATGGTTTCTCTTTCTCTGCCCACTGGTACCTCCAGGAAGACTAGTTCTTATCCTGCGGAGTCCATTCATTTGGCAGGGCGATCTGGGGGTGCTGAATTGAAACTGCAGCACCTGTGAGAGTCCAGAGAGGCAGCAGACACACTCTTGCTGATCTGGAGAATGGGCTAGCACTGGGTAGGGAAGTGGGGGTGAAGTTGGTCAGCAGCTAAATATGTGACCCCAGCTCTCAAAGCTCCCTTGGCCAGTGGAATGTGTCACTGCTCTGATGTGTCTAATGCTCCGTGACTGTTATGAACTGAGTATTTGTCTCCCACTCAAGATTCATACATTGACCCTCTAATCCCAGTGTGATGGTATTTGGAGATGAGGCCTTTGTGGGGGTGATTAGGTTTAGATGAAGTCCTGAGGGTGCGGCTCCATGATGGAATTGGCGGGTATCCTTATCAGAAGAGGAAGAGGGGTCAGAGCTCCTTCTGTCTCCACTGTGTGAACACACTGTGAGAAGTCAGCCACCAGCCAGAAAGAGGGCAGTCACCAGGAACCAAATCTGCTGGCACCTTGATGCTGGATTTCTTGGCCTCTAGAACTATGAGCCATAAATGTCTGTTGTTTAAGCATTGAGTCTATAGTATCTTGTGATGGGAGCCCAAGCAGACTAAGATACTGCCATTGTTTCCTTGTCCCTGTGTGATCCTGGAAGCTCCCTACAGCTCACCACAGTCAGAGACTTCATGTGTTCCTTGAACCAGTGGCCACAGTCATTGCCATAGCAACTGTAGCTGGGCCCCTGAATGTGCAACACCAGTTTCAGCCTGTGTCTTGACATCAGATCTCAGCCTGGTCTGCCAAATATCTGGGAGCACCACTTTCTCACTCAAATTCTTCCTCTTGCCAAGCAGTCTGATGTGACAGGGGTCTCGAGTAGAGAAAATGGGGCAAGAGAGAAAGATACAACTTGTCACCTTTGCAGTACAGAACATTCTATGGAGCAATTCACAACTTGCCCCTTTCCCACTTCTCTTACACACAGTCTTTGTGACCCCTAACATCCCCAAATCACTGAAGAAATGAGACAACATATTGTGAAATGCAATATAAAATTATTCTCATAATCAAAATCAGATCTCTTGTTGCAATTGGGAAAGAAAAATAACATGGAACAGAATCGCCCTACGAAGCTGCCTCCAAACTTGAGGAGGACACCAGCTGATTTTCAGGCTGACACATCCCCAAAGGTGACAAGAACTGACCATCCAGCTTCTCATACACGCAGTAACCTGGGCAAGTGAGGAACAATGTGGTGTACGTGTTGGCAGCAAGTCTGGCAACATTGAGACATTCCAAGGATAGAAAACAAGAAAAAACATTAAATATTTGAACTCTGGCAAATTTTAATCCCAGCTGTGAAGGGACAGGAGGGTAAACACAATCGGTCTATAAAGGGTGTGCACATTCCCAGGGACTCCAAATAATGCAACATTGTTTTGCTCGTCCATGTAGCTGATGGTTTCATAGTAAAAAACTCACTATAGACAAGTTGGCTCCAGTCACACCTGCCTCTGGAGAGAGGCCAAAATTGTTCCCCTGCAAACCTCACAGTGGCACACTGACATTTTAATAGAGGGGCTTTCCACTGTTTGCCTTGCGCCGTGATTTCTACAGGGGTTAGAGCTGAGAGGGAATCTTGACGGTGACCACATTCTGCAACCCCACAAGTGGGGACAGGTGTGCTCCACTCAAAAAAAGCCAGAGTTCTCTTTGTTTAACAGAAAGTTAATTACACACTTGGATTCTGGCCTGAAGGAATTAGACCATGTTTGTGTTTCAAAACAGGCTCATCTGAGAGTGCAGAGTATGTGGGTCCCACAGCCTCTGTCTGCATCTTTCACGACATCTCTGTTGCTGCCAGCAACCATGTTCCCCACTATGTGTGTTTCTCTTCCTGCTACTGTGCTAGTGCCCAAGGAAATGCAGTGCTCTGAGAAGGCATGGGCTGGGCAGGGGCCTGGTAGCCAGGTTAATGACGGAATTGGCTCCCACAATCCCAAAGGACATATTCATAGAATGCACGAGACAGCTCTGATGCCAGTATCCCTTACACACACCAGCACTCTCCTGGGCCAGCGACCATTGCTAAGCAAAGATCGAACATTCCAAGACTAGTATTTGTTTGCTACTATTCTCTCTCTCCAGAAGAAAGGGAAAGAAAATGAAGACTATTTTTGCCAACTTTTCAGAAGAAAGTGGGAGAAGAAGGCTTGGAAAAGGTTGCTGAATTCAAAGATTGGCAGATTATAAAAATTATGTAAATTAATATATATTACCTTTTAGGCAGTTAATATGCTATTCAGACCATAAAGAAAAATCACACATGCCCTCCGTGGATATTTAAAGATAGATCCTTTACTAGACCAGAGTGTTGGAGGTTGGTGGGGCAGGAGGTGATGCTGTGGAGAGACTGCAGAGATGGAAGCAACGTCACAACCCAGACACCCAAACCAAACTGACAGCACAGAAATAAACTCGAGCTGGTTCTCACTCAGGGAGCTTAATGTAAACCACCTAAGCAAAACAGTGGTGTATTTACAGAGTAGCAAACTGTGACCAAGTGGGGTTGCCCCAAGAAAGCAAAGACGGTTCGATAAGGTGATTCGTTAACAATTTACTTTTTGTAATCAAAGAAGAAAAAAATTAGGTAATTTCAAGACACTTGTTAAAGTTCAGCATCCATCTATGTTGTAAGCTCTTAATGGTGGAAGAACAGATGCAACTTTAATGTGCTAAAAAATATAGACCCTCTTACACCAATACAGAAGTCAGCATTGCCCGTGAAGAAACACTAAAATGCTTCTTAGAATGCTGTCAAAGTAAGGCACAGGACACAGAGGAGTCTATTATCACCCTGTAATTTAGTCCTGTTGGAATAGACTCATCAAAGAAAATAGGAAAAAGAAAGAAGTGATGTTTAAAAAATAACAAGAAGGCAAAATTAATATTATTTGAAAAAGGTATGGTTGTAATACATGGAATATCCAAGAGTATCAGCTGAAAACCTGTTAGTAACAATATGAAAAGTCAGCAGGAAGAGAGGCCAAAATCTTACATTAGTCAATTTCATGTTACAAAATATAATGGCAAAGGATCCCATTTATAATAACAATAAAAAATTGTAGCAATAAATAAATCTCAGAGGAAATATGCAGAACACATATGAGGAAATTCTTAAACTCAAGGAGCATAAAAGAAGATTTCAGTACATGGAAATGTTTATCTTAGTCTTATGGAGCAAAACTCGAAAATCTAAAGAAGTCATGTTTTTCTAGCTTAATTCGTAAATTTGATGTAATTAATTTGATTGGAAATGCTAACAGAGTTTCCTTCATAACCTGACAAGCTGATCTTGCAGTTGAAATAAAATAAGCAGATGAAAAGAGTAAAGTTCTGGAAAAAATATAGAAGAGTCAGGGTGAGATAGGGACTGGCCTTATCAGACATTTTAAAGCTGTAATAGGTAAAGCAGTTTGCCACGGAGCAGAATTAGACAGTCACATCTATACCCAGGCACAAATGACTGATAAAGACTCAGTGTATCACTCATCCAGAAAATAGTGTTCAATGGTTCATGATGTCTTTAGCCACTGCCATGGTGACTCGTGTGTGTTTCAGTCCTGGCAGGAGACTGTGATTGGTTTAGGGGATTCTCACATCCTCAAATTCTTTCACTGCTCAGTCAGCCCCAGAGCAGGCCTGGCTCCAGGAACGGAACCTTTGGGAGCACATTTCTAAGTAAGTGGTTTGGAAAACAAAAGCCCCAGTCTTCTGGGTCTCTTCCTGGTGATACCTGCTTTGACAGAAAGCTCACTTTGCTGCTGATTCCCTAGACTGAGAAACCTGGAGGAAAAAAAGCAATAAGGGTATTTTCATGGAGACGATGTGAAACCTCTTACTCCTTAGCCACCACATAACTTTTTTATTAATAAACTTTATTTTTTAGACCAGTGTTAGGTTTCTTAAAAAGTTGAACAGAAAATACAGTGAGTTCTCAGATATCCCCGTTCCCCACCCTAAACTTCACCCCACACAAGTTTCTCCACCGTTGTGAGAGATGGAAAAGTTCTTCAAAGTTTGTATCTTAGACTACACTACAAGGAATTACAATCTCTTGCTTTATGGCCATTGTCCACTATTAGCATAAACATATATATATATATATATATATATATATATATATATATTCTCTAAATCAGCCACATCCTAAATCAGCTTCTTGACTCACTCCGGAATTTCTGAACAGAGGTAGGCAAGCTCCAAACCCCGGTGCCTGTCATTCCTTATTTGGAAACTCTCCTGACCTTCTCCTGACTGGCTTCCTCTTCTTCCTCATCTTGTTTCTCCTTATCTATTCAGGAAATTTCCAGGTTTTTAGCCAACTGGGTCAAGCATAGAATGCGAGATCCCATTCCAGCTGATGGAAACTGGACACAGCAGTAAGGTGATTGTGTCAGGATATGAAAGTTATAAATGTCCCTGTCTTTTTTGTTCAGGTGTGCTTTTGTGGCAAGACTGCCAGTGAGACCCAGTGCTGTCCCTCAGACCCTGCAGGAAGTAAAGTAGCCTTGCTGCATGATCCGTTGTCTCAATGTTATAAACCTGTTCCCTACAACCATTAACATCTCTGGTGAGCGTGATGCATTAAGATGTGTGCTCAGTGTTGTACATTTGATGGGTTTTCACAGTGCATCATGTCATGCATCTCCCATTTCAGTATCACACAGAAGAGTTTCACTGTCCTGAAAGCCCCTGAGCTCCATGAACGATTTTTCAAAATTAAAATCAGACATAAAGAGAAAGACAGAGCTCTTCTGACACGGAGCTGCTTGTCTTTCTAATAACATAATTTACAGCCATTGTGAATTGACCTAAAACACACCAAACACCGTCACTTCGTGAGTCCTCAACTCCTAAAATCCTTAGCTAATACCAATCTTCTCAGCCCGTTAATTTCTCATCAAAAAATTTCTTAGCTAATGTTACTTACAAAAAAAAAAAAAAAAACAGGCAATGAAAGAAAAAGTCTTACAAGAAAAACAAGACATTTATTACAGATTGAAACTGATCAGAAGAAAAAATACAGAATTCATAAAATCATTCTTTGTTGGAACTTCTCTTCCTTCCAATCATTTTAAAAGGAGCGTGAGGGTCGGACCACCGTGGCATGCATTCACATTCCTGCTTTGGAGGTCTGGGACCCCAGAGTCCTGGGCATTATTCAAAACCAGATCTGATGGTACCAGACACTAGAGCAGCTATGCGAAGCAGCAGCTCCTTGCACAAACCACAGGGGCGAGAGACACCTACAGGAAGAAGAAGAGGTAACTGGGTCTGGGGAGCAGACACACAGCCCCAGAAAAGAAGCTCAAGTCTCATAAAGAGAAGAATCAAAGAGACCCCAGGCAGAGGCTGTCGTCAGGTGTGGGGCCCCGGGCTGGCTTATGAAGGTGTTTGTGGTGTGAGGTCAGGAAGGAAGGAAGCAAGCAAAAGCGAAGGAGTAGGCTGGCCACAGCTGCCATTGTGTGCAGGAGTGAGGCTGGAGATCAGGATACTCCATCCAGCCATTCATCCATTTATCAGTTCATCTGTTCAGTAAGCATGTATGCACTGAGCATTTGCTGGGGATTACAAGGATCAATGAGGCAAGTTTTGACCTCAAAAACCTCCCACAACCTAGTGAAGAGGATGGAAGAAGTTAGAGTACAGCTGGGCAAATGCAATTCCAGAGACGCCCATGTGTGGGAAACCCAGAGGGAAGGGGTTCCTGGAGAGGACGTGCAAGCTGAACTCGGAGGATAAGCTGGGGCGGGGATACTGTATCCCAGCAGAGGGGGTCTGGGAGTGGAGGCGAGACCCAGACTGGGGCCCCAGGGGAACAGTCATCTAGATGAGGCTCTCCCATGTGACTCGGGAGGCAGAAGCAGCAGCTGAGGCAGGAGACAAAGGCAGGGAGCACACTACCAAGTGGGCGTGAGAGGACTGCCGAGGTGCACGCTCTGAGGGAGCTCATACCCCATCCTCCAGCAGAGCAAGGCCCCAGACTTGTGATAAGACGACTCTGGTGGCAGTGCAAAGGTGCCTTCAAGGAGAACAAGACACAGCCACCAGAAAAACGCTGAACATAGCAGGCTAGAGATGCAGCTGAACTGAGGCCAGCAGCATGGAGAGGGCAGAGTTGGGAAACATTTTAGAGGGAGCATTAGCAGGCCTCTGTGACCAACTGGGTGAGGTGTGGAGGAGGTCGAGATGTATCTGCTTCAGGCCTGGCGGAACTGGGAAGATGAGTTGGAGACAGGAGAAACGTGAATCTGAGAAAAGAATTGCATTTTGAACGTGGCGTGGAACACCCAGACAGAGGTGTCTGGCAGGCTGCTGTTGACTCATGCCTGGAGTCCAGGCTGGAGGGGCAGTGTGGAGGAGATGGGGAAGAATCCCTAAACAGCTAGGTGTCAAAGCCCTAGGGGTGCTTGGCATCACCCAGCAGAGAGGGGGCTGTGAGCAGAAGGAGAACCGAGGTTGGAACCCTGGGGAACATCACGGTTTCAGGGACAGCAGGAAGATGCCTGTCTGTGAAGAGTAAGACGTCTTGGCCTGAGAGGGGACCAAATCTCAGAGGTCAGAGGGTTTCAAGAAAGAAGGAGTGGTCATCCATATCCAAAACGGCTATGAGGTCCAGGAGGAAAAGGGGTGGATGTAGGGATAGAACAGCAGCGAAGAGGTGGCTACGGAGCAGGGCGGTGTCAGGTGCAGGAGGAAAGACTGCGTGAAACCCTGGGGAACAAATGCAGATGGTGTTTTAAAAAAGACAGGATGAGAAGAGATCCAGGGAGGGTAATGACAAGCCTGGGATAAACTAGGGGAGGGGAACCCACTCTGCAGTCAGTCCTCATTAGTCACAGATGCCATATTTGTGAATTCACCTACTCACTGCTCACTAACTGTTACTTGAAACCCCGAAATCAGTACTCATGGTGCTTTCTCATTCATTCTCAGACAGTCTCGGAGCAGCAAACAATTGGAGTCATCCTGCTCACACCTTCTCAGCTGAGGTCAAGCAAGGCAATGCTCTGCCTCCACGTCTCAACTCTCCTGCTGTCAAATGTCCTTTTCACGGTCTGTTTAATGCCCCACTTTTTGCATTTCTGTGCTTTTTGTTGATGATGTCACTTTTTAAAATAGCCCCCAAGTATAGTGCTGTCAAGTATTTCTAAGTGCAAAAAGGCTGTGATGTGCCTTACAGAGAAAATATGTGTTAGAGAAGCTTCATTCAGGCATGAGTCATAGCGCTGTTGGCCATGAGTTCATTGCTAATGAATCTACAGTATCTATTAAATACAGCATCTAAACAGAAACACACATAAAACAAAGTTATATGCCAATCAGTTGAGGAAAATGTTGGGAACAGAGGCTCAAAGAACTCTAACCCTGTATTTCCTATACCAGCAATGATTTCGTATTTCCTAATTCAATGTTCAAAGCACTTATAGACCATAGCTGCCTCAAATAAAAAGAACCAACTCTACTTGGTGCAGTAATTAATAGTGTCCTGTGAATGTGAATCAGAGAAAGTGTAAATGAATACACCTGCATAGTCATGTCTGCCTCTGGAGTCTCGGTTGGGTCTTTTCTGTCTTCTGTGAGGTCTTTTTCTCTCTTCAATAGGTGGGCTGTCATGAGTGACCATGATAGGACGTTGTCAAGAATGAGTCTGATACCTGACTGTGGAAATCACTCAGGTATCAGTGGAAGCCACTGGAGGTGGTGTAGGTTTTAGGGACCAGTTCTCCCACATAGTTCATGATAAACGGATACCATGCTAACACTTCCAGTCAATTAAAGTCTTTGCCATGTAGTTGGTGACTACATTTCTAGTTTCACCCAACACATGACAAATGATTCTTAAACAAATAAGCCTTGACATTTTGCCCTCTCATGCTATTTTTTAAATATGGAGATATGAGAATCACAGGAAGGAAAAGGGAAGAGGCTTTGGAAACAGACATAAAGAGTGAAATCCCAATCCCAACTCTATCTCAAGAGCAGGGGCCTCTAGATGCCTCTGCTTCTGCTTCCTTCTCTATGAAACAGAGATAGCAATATGAATAAAATTTCATTTGATTGCTGCAAGATTTATGCAAGGCAATGTATGAGATGGGTCCAAACACAGACCCAGGGACACCTGAGTGCTGTGATGTTCGCGGGCACAGAGGCCAGGCACAAAGGGGCATTTAATGAACATTTGTTGAACAAGTGGATCATGACACTGATTCTTTTTACTATGCCCTTATTGACAAAAGGCCTCAACAAGAACTGCCCCCTTTGCTGCTTTTGGGCATAGTTTAAGAACACCACACTAATAATCAAGATCGTGACATAAAGAAAAATGCATCATTCGCATGGCTATGGCTTGGGTGCTGAAGGTCTTCTGGCTACTATATAATTGAAAAGTCAGAACTGAACTACTCCGGTCACAAAGATAAGAAAGTCTAAGATTCTCAAATAGATTTTTTTCAACATGAGAGGTGGGACCTGATTTTCTGCATTTCCTACCTTAGAGTAATAAACAAGAAAAAAATTTAGAGCATTTAATTTAAATATTACATTTTACTATCCACTCATACATTAAATCATTTTCTGGCAACATTGAAGAATCCTAAAACAGTGTTTAGGGCTCTAGAGATTCCATAAGAAACAAGCCAAACTCTCTACCTTGAAGGAATTCCCCAGTGGAAAAATGTCACTCACAATTTGAAAATAGTAATTTTGGTTCTGGCCATGTATTCATTCATTCTTTCCTCCCAGCCTGAGAGATTATATTCTATACACTGTTCTTAGCACTATGATATTGACAAAGGATATTTTTAATAATTTCATGTAGATATATTATTAATAATATTTTTACTTGTTATAAAACTGAAATAATTAACAAGGAGAATGCATCTTCAAGACGCTTATGGTGGTGGTGGCTCATGCCTGTAATCCCAACTTCGGGAGGCCAAGGCGGGTGGATCACTTGAGGTCAGGAGTTTGAGACCAGGCTGGCCAATGTGGTGAAACCCCATCTCTACTAAAAATACAAAAATTAGCTGGGTGCATTGGTGCACACTTGCAATCCCAGCTGCTCGGGAGGCTGAGGCAGGAGAATTGCTTGAACCTGGGAGGTGGAAGTTTCAGTGAGCGGAGGCTGTGCCGTTGCACTTTAGCCTAGGTGACAGAGCAAGACTCCATTGCAAAAAAAAAAAAAAGAAAAAAGAAAATTTATGGTCTAGTATGGACAAAAATAAGGAAAAAGAAATAATAAACTCTTGAAGGAATTGCACCCTGAGAGGTTAAGGAATTCGCAGATGGGAGAGCAGGCTCAGAACCAGGCCCGTGGATTCCGGGTCCCATCGGATTGGCTTCCTCATTAGCCCCTCTGTGCTGGCCTCACCAGCTTCACTCTGTGATTTCAGGGAACTCAGCACAGTGTAGAAACCTGCCCTGCTAAAAGTCACAGGAGGGCAGAGACATAACTGGGACTTCAGTCAAATCCTGTGTTCAGGTCAGGGCTATGGCATGGCTCTTTTGTCAGTGCTGTCTTTAAAAATAAATGCTTTGAGTGACCAATCTCTTCATAAAAATCAGATGACGGATTTATATTGCAATATACATATGTATACACATGCAACGTTATCATATTACTAATAAACGAAAAATCCAATCCATCAAGAACTCTATCCTCCCTGTCCCCAACCCATGATGTTCTGTAAGAAAAAAAGGTATCATTTACATTTATAAAAAGGGAATATGATGTGTCTGTTTCTTCATAATGAGTGGTTTCTTGATCTCAGCATGGAGCTGGTTTTTATTTTTAGAGTTGCACCATAGATTAAAAAGAAAACCTACCATTTGTGTCTTTCATCCAAGAAGTCCTCACTGGTAAATTTCCCTTCTATTTTAGTAAAATGTCAGTTGACTTCTTTCAAATTCCATGGTTAAAAATTAATTATACTATGCTTAACTGATTTTTTAGAAAAAGAATTTCAAGAACCCAAAGTGAAGGATGTCATTCACTTAAAGAATATGTACTGAGTGTGATTTACTGGGTGTGCCGGGCTGCGTGAAGGGCACCAGGGACAGTGGCAGCTGAAGTTCCTTGAGACCTGCTCTTAGGGAGTCTGGTAGTCAGATGGGTGTCAGGAGACAGCCAATTGCAGGCCCTGTGATGAGAACCTTACAGAGGCCCAATCAGGGACATCATCTCCAATCCAGTGGTTGTGGTTTGTGGTATCAGCAAGGACCTCCAAAGGGAAGCGACAACTGAGCTGGGACCTGAACAATGAGGCAGAACTACTCAAGTGGATGATCCCGGTAGAGGCAGCAGCCAAAGAAGCTGCAAGCACCTCAGTGCTACAGGAGCGGAGGGCCAGGAGGACTTGGGAGAGGTGAGGCTGGAGATGTGGCCAGAGCCAGGTGGTGAAAGCCATCGTGAGCTACACTGGGAGTTTAGACTTTATCCCATAAGCATGCAGCATTACACAGACTGTAAAGCCTGTGAACATGCCAGCTTCATTATTAACACGTGTGTGTGTGTGTGTGTGTGTGTGTGTGTGTGTGTAAAATACCTATGTATGGAATCAACATCTATCATTCCATCTTGAGATTCTTCTTACGCGTGCCCTTCATAATAGCTACATTTGCTCCAATCCCATCGCTAGTTATGGGGAATTTATACACATGTGGGACTCTACGAAGCTCAGTGTCAGAGTGATGAACCAGGACTCCATCTCTAGCTTTCTACAGAACTGGGGTAGATAGGCTGTTCAGTGTCAGGTTGCTGTCCAGCTCTGCTCAGTCCCACAACTGAAGCAACCATTAGAGAGTTTACACGGGGCAAGGATCAGAGTCTTCTCCATGTTCATGATAAGCGTGAAGACAGCAAGCAAGGTAGACAGTGTGGGATCAGAACCTAAGGCAAGAATACAATCAACAGTTCACTGGTGATGGTAGTGAAGTGGTGGGCCAATGCCAGAGAAAACGTGTGGGAGAAATGAACAAGACCAGACCCCTATGTACATTACGAGAAGATGAAGGATGAAGTGGAGTCATTGATGCCCTCAAGATCTTTAGCCTGAGCAAATTAGGTGAATGGTGATGCCATCAATTAAGAAAGGGAGCTTGGTAGGAAGCTAATTGAGTTTCAGGGACTCCCAGGATACCCAATGGCAACTGCTTTCAATAGGCAGTTGATATAAAGGCCTGGATCCAGACATAGAGTGTAGAAGAGAGATGTTTGGAAATAATTATGCATCATTGATAGTTAAAGTCAAGCAAGAGGAAGAGATAAAGGAATAATTGTCTGGATGCAGTGGCTCACATCTGTAATCCCAGAACTTTGGGAGGCTGAGGCAGGCAGATCATGAGGTCAGGAGTTCGAGACCAGCCTGGCCAACATGGTGAAACCTTGTCTCCAAAAAAAAAGAATAATCTACAGAATTGGGAAGTGATTAAACTAAGGAGATCACACAAATGCTCACCAGCATTTAAAGTATACATTGGCTGGGCATCCTAGCACTTTGGGAGGTTAAGGCAGGTGGATCACCTGAGGCCAGGAATTTGAGACCAGGAATTTGAGACCAGCCTGGCTAACATGGTGAAACCCTGCCTCTACTAAAAATACAAATATTATCTGGGCGTGCTGGTGGGCGCCTATAATCCCAGCTACTTGGAAGGCTGAGGTGGGAGAATCTCTTGAACCCAGGAGGCAGAGGTTGCAGTAAGCCAAGATCGCGCCATTGCACTCCAGTGAGGGTGATGAGAGCAAAACTCCCTCTTGAAAAATAAACAATCAATAACGTACACATCAATAAAAGGAAGTTAGATCAGATTTCACAGATGAGGTGAGGAGGTTGAGGAAGCAACCAGAGACCACAGTTGTGTCAAAAAGCTTAGCAGGGAAGGAAGGATGGAGGGAAGGCAGTTGCTTGGATGGATGAGAAGGGCCAAAGGAAGGAGCTGTGGACAGACTTAATCACATCAGCGGCAACAGAGACAAATGTCATGGGAAAAAGATTGAGGGTGCATGAGATTGAAGAGGTAACTGAGGAGAAGTCTTAGGGAGGAAGTCAGAGAAGCCAAAAGGCGAGGATTTGAACAGCACATTGCAGATATTTGAAGGTCGGCAGTTTTAAGGCATTCACTCCACGTGGCTTCTATTTCTAAATACACGTGTTCACCTGTGTTTTCTTACCTCAAGACTGTTACTCAAAGTCAGTATTTATTCTTGCTCTGTGCCGGTAATTTGGGTACCTTCTATTTCCAGGAGGAAAAGCCCTTCTCATGATCTCTAAACATAGAAATGGGAAGCGTAGGCTCTGTCAGTCATATGAAGACCTGAGATGGCGTGGACTATGTGACTACAAATTAATAAAAAGGATTGTGACCAGCATAACCCGAACCCATCTGTCACAAGAATACCTGAGGACGCAATAACTTCATCATCTTTATTCTACTCTCTCTCCTTCTTCCCTGTGTTGTGTTACAGCTGGGTCCAGCACTCATTTCTCCCCACTCTGTATTACCACATGTGATGTCTCAACCACCATGGATGCCCTTGAGGGCAGGAACTGCCACATTTATCTTTCAGTCCTCCATGGGATCTGCCCAGTGCTTGTCACACACATTTGTCGAATTGAATTAAATCATCATGTTCAAAGCAGTCTCTAAGACAGCTGTACTTCTGTGTCAATGATGTTCCCCGAGGCCCAATGTGTTTTTAGATTTTGACTTAGAAATCTCTTCAGAGACATGTAAAAGAATTGGTCACATACATTTATATCCATATAATATTTTTAGTCTTAAATGGCATTTGTCCAATACAGTAATCAGTTTCCAAGATGGCTTCCTGGTACTCACACTCTTGGGCAGTCTTTCCCCACACTTGGGCAGGATTGGCTTGTGTGCTTAATAATAAACCACGAGGTCAAAAGATCGAGACCATCCTGGTCAACATGGTGAAACCCCATCTCTATTAAAAATACAAAAAATTAGCTGGGCATGGTGGCGCTTGCCTGTAATCCCAGCTACTCTGGAGGCTGAGGCAGGAGAATTGCCTAACCCAGGAGGCAGAGGTTGCGGTGAGCCGAGATTGCACCATTGCACTCCAGCCTGGGTAACAAGAGCAAAACTCCGTCTCAAATAATAATAATAATAATAATAATAATAAACTATGCAAAGATAATATATCACTTCCAAAATTAGGTTATAAAGACTGTGATTTTTGTCTTGGGTGCTCTTGCTTGCTCATTCTCTCTCTCTCTCTCTCTCTCTCTCTCTCTCTCTCTCTCTCTCTCTTCTCTCTCTCTCTCTCTCTCTCTCTTCTCCTCTCTCTCTTTCTCCCTTTCTCTCTCTCTTTCTCTCAAATCATCATCTCTGAGGGGATCCAACTGTCATGTTTTGAAGACATTCAGAAGTCCTATGGAAAGGTCATATGGTGAGAAACTGAAGCCCTTCATCTACTACCCTGTGAAGAACTGAGGTTTCCCAAAAACATGTGAGTGAACTTGAAACTGAGGCTTCCCAACAACATGTGAGTGAGATTGGAAGTGGCTCCTTCAGCCCCAGTCAAGCTTCAGCTAAGATCACAGCCTAATCAACATCTTGTCTGAAACCTTTTGGTAGACCCTCAGCCAGAACCACCCAGCTAAGTTTCTCCTGGATCTTTGACCCTCAGAAACTGTGAGAGACTAAATGTGTGTTGTTTTAAGCTGTCAAATTTTTGAGTAATTTGATATATAGCAATAGATTACCAACATGCCCAAGTTGATTATTAATCTGATTCATCAGATTTATTTCCAAATGTCTTTTAGATATTTCCAACATCAAATCCAAGGGCAGATGTTTGCCACCAGTATTGAGAGTCAAAGTAAAATAAAACAAAACAAAACAAACAAACAAACAAAAACCTCATGGATTCTGAAAACAATTCCTAAAGAAAAGCTCATGAAAACATTTCAGCAATGGTCATGCCATTATAATAACTGCATGTTCTCCCAAAGTGACAACTTGGATGAGATATAAAACAGGCATTAAAATAAAATCAAGCGTCAAGTTAAAAGCCCTAGCACTTCAAATAAACTGGAGTATGCCTAATGAAGGTCAGACTTTGAGCTCATTGAAATGTTAATATCTGTGTTATTCATTTTAATGGGGAATGCTGAACATCAGGTGGATTTTGCAGCTCTTCTGGGAAGCAGCATGAAACAGGCACAGGTTTTAGATTCTGACAAATCCGATTAAAGTCCTACATTGGCAATGTAGCCACAAGCAAAGTACAGAAACTCACTAAGCCTCAATTAGCTCACTTGCAAATGGAGAAGAATATAGTCCTACCCCACAGAAGGAGAAAATTATGTTACAATTAGTATAGGGTAGGTAATTTGCATATGCCAATTAATGCCATGAGTTCTTATTGCTTTCTTCATCTACATAAGCAGGTAACACACTTGGTTTACAGGGCTATCGCAAGGACCAAATGAGAAAACTTATCTGTATAGGAGAGGGACAAAATAACTTAGTTTCATCCATTTGATGAGAAGTTTGGTTGAATATGGCAAAAAGAAGATCATTAGGTCCATTGTATGCCTGTATCAAAATATCTCATATACCCCATGTATATATATATATATATATATATCTCCATAAAAACTAAAAATATTCTTAATTAAAAAAGAAGATTATTAGAGTTCATCCTATTTTTTTAAAATGCTCCAGAGTATGTCAGGAAAAAAAAAAGTCAATGCTTATTTCCTGAGCCAGATTTGATATTTTGATTCCTGGTAACTTTAAGTCAGTTAGTGCCTCAAGGTTACCTTTTCAATAATTTGCAAAGCAAGTTTATATATTACTATTCTTTTCATTTTTACTTAAAATATTTTGTATTTCAGAGATTTAACTCCCATGGAACAAGAAACAGCTATAAAATAGGATTTCTCAGGAGTCCAGATTGATCAGAAAAGGATCTGGTGGCACAGCAGGAAAGAGACAACTTACCAAGTGATCGATCATACAATTGTTCACTTATGGACTCATCTGGAATGAGACCTGCAACACAGTAATAATCATAAGACAAGACTCCTCTGACTACTCCAGAATGTTCTGTGGCTTTATTATTAATGCCACAAATATACTTCTTAAGCAAAGATGCAGTGAGAGATCACCTCCGAGTTTTGTTGCCATCAGCACTAATAGGAAAAACACCTCCTAAGTCATAGAGCACTAACCCAACCCACTTTGTATTAAAGGCCACACAAGAAAAGGAAGAAGGAGAGCCCTTTCTCCCTGAACCAAGACACTCAAGGAGATGATCAGCTCTAGTGGTATGGCTGAAGGATGACAGAATTAACCCTGTTTAGTTCTGATTCTCCCAGCTACACATTCCTAAGGGGAAAACCAATACCAGCTCTGCTCACTTGGCAGAGATGTTGGTGCCATCAAATGGAATTAGGGATGGAAAAGCCCTGTTGTGAATACAAAGGAATATCTAAATAAATAGTTGTATCATTATTATCTAGTGATAAGAAATGGGCAAAAGCAAAACAAAATGTTAATTTTCTATGACTGTAATTGTTCAGTTTATATACATATATATTTCTAGTTTTAAGTGACTCGCTAACAAAAAACTGCAATATGAAGTTATTTTAAGCAAAAAACTTAAATAAAATATCTTAACTTACCAAATGGATAATTGTTTCTCCATTTATGAGATCCCAACATGTCCCCAAAAATCATCTAAAGAAATGTAGGCGTCAGGATGTGTCAGCACATGAAAGAAAAAGGAAAGACACTGAAAAATGTAAATGTCACCTGGAAGCCTCTGATACAGGCTATATAATCCATTTTTAATGAAATAGGCAATACATTATATTAAATAACTTTATATGGTGTCAAACACATAAGTCTAAAAAGCACATGGGGAAGAGCAACCTATGTGAAGTTTAAATTGCCCACCGATCTTTCCCCTAGACTGAGAATGTACTCCCAAACATTGCCAAACCCCAGAAAGGCAAAACTCTGTTACACAGACTTGCACAAAGACTAAGTTTAGGTCAAATTTTAGCGTTTTCTCTCTACAAAGTCATCATAATATGTTCAGTAGGAAATGTTGTCCACAAGATGTTTTTATGAAACCACTCAAAGTCCATGCAATCATCACAAAGGGAAGTGGCTGCTTGGCTCACAGTCTTCCTACCAAGAGTCTTGGCAGGCTGCCCTCTCCATCCTGAACAGTCACAGGTAGTCTCTTGGCCTCCATCACAGTGATTGGACCAGGAACACATACCAAGGCAATTTAAGAAAGAAATAATACTCTTCTCAACAAATAGTGCTGATACAACTGGATATGCACATGCAAAAGAATGAAGCCAGACCCCTTCCTCGTATCGTATGCAAAAATCAAATCAACATGGATCATAGACCTAATGTAAGACTGCAGAAGTGACAAAATAAAAAATAGGTAAACTAGACTTCATCAATATTTAATTTTGCTCTCCAAAGGACATCATCAAGAAAGTAAAGGACAACCCACAGAGGGGGGAAAATATTTCAAAACAATTCAATAAAAAGACAAATAGTGCAATTAAATCATAAGCAAGGATTTGAATACACATTTCTCCAAAGAAGATGTACAATGGCCAATCATTAGTCATTAGAAAAATGTAAATTAAACCGTGATGAGAGCCAGGCACAGTGGCTCACGCCTATAATCCTAACATTTTGGGAGGCTGAGGCAGGCAGATCACCTGAAGCCAGGAGTTGGAGACTAGCCAGGCCAACATGGCAAAACCCTGTCTCTACTAAAAATGCAAAAATTGGCTGTGTGTGGTGGCACACATGTGTAGTCTCAGCTTCTTGGGAGGCTGAGGCACTACAATTACTTGAACCCAGGAGACAGAGGTTATAGTGAGCCAACACTGTACCATTGCACTCCAGACTAAGTGACAGAGTAAGACTCTGTAAAAAAAGCAAACAACAACAACAACAAAACCCTATGTTAGAATGGCTAAAATAAAAAAGACAGGCACCAACACACATTGACAAGAATGTATAGAAACGGAAATCCTCATACGTTACTGGTAAGAATGTAAAATGGTACAGCTACTATGGAAGAGAGTGTGGCAGTTCCTCAAAAAGTTAAACACAAAGTCACTATATGGTCATTAAACATAGAGTTACTATATGATCCAGGATTTCTGTTCCCAAGAGAATTAAAAACGTGTGTACACAAAAACTTGCACATGGATGCTTCTAGCATCATTATCCATGATAGCCAAAGAGGGAGAATAAACCAAACATTGATCAACTAACGAATGGATCAGTCTAATGTGGCTCCATAAAATGGAACAATAGGAATGAATAAGGCACTGATGTGTGCTACAACATGGACAAACCTCCAAAACATGATGCTAAGTGAAGCAAGTCGTTCACAAAAGAACACAGGCTGTATGATCCCATTTGTGTGAAGTGATCAGAATGGACAAATCCATAGACACACAAAGTGGATTCGTGGTTTCCAGGCATTGGGAGAAATGAGGAATAGACAACGACTGTTATTGGGGTCACTTTTCAGCATGATGAAAGTGTTCTGGATTTAAATGGCGGTGGTATTTGTGAATATAGTAAAAACCATTGAACTATACACATTAGAAGGGCAAATTCTATGGTATGTAAATTATCTCTCCACCAAAATGTATTTTAAAAGGGGGAATCAAAACATCACATTGTACACAGTAAATATATAACATTTAAGATAAATTAATAATAAAGTTATAAATGTATAAAAGAAAGAAAAGAGGGGACACTGAAGCCAGGCCAATAGGAGGAATGCCAAGAGGTTTCCCTGACTGGCAGTAGAGGGAAATGCCTCCTTTTCCCTCTAAGTACAGAGGACAGAAGTCTGGAGTAGCTCGGGGTTCTACTTCCTACTGCAAGGAAAATGCCTCTCTGCAGTAAAGGTGGGCGTGGAGTCGGGGAGACACAGTGACAGAGAGAAAGAGAAAGAGAGAGAGACAGAGAGAGAAGAAGGAGGAGAAGACTGAGGAGGCAGAGAAGGAAGACGAAGGAGAGAGAGAGGGAGGAGGGAAGGGAAGAAGAGAGGGAGAGAGATAGGGGAATGAGGAAGAGGAGGAGAAGGGAGGGGGAGAGGATAGGGGAGACAGGGAGAGAAGGGGGAGAAGAATGTGGCACATACAGGAGGGAAGGACACTCAGTCGAGTTGTCCATGAGGCCAACTTCTCTCCTTCCTTTCTGGGAATGTGTTCCAGGGAACTATCCGGTTTTGGCTTAGACTACTTCTAGTTGAATATCTACCTTTCTAAATGAAAGGCAGTAAATAAATTAAATGTCTGTCACCCCTCCCTTGAGCTCAGAATTCCTGTCATTATTCTTCCTCAGTTTCTTTCTTTTGGACTATTTTGGGTCTCTTGTCTGAAACCCTAGCTGACTTCATACTATCCATTCCAAATCAGAAGGATTTGTCTAAAATCAAACTCACTTATTAGAAACTGAAGAAAGAAAGAGAGGGCACCAACCTACAATTGTACTAAATTGTACCATTTCAGCATTGTACTCTTGTGGTGCCTGCACCATGATGAGGCTGAGCCTGCACCATGCTTATGCACCGTATGGAAAGCTTTTCTCCTCTATGTGTTTCTCTTTCAGGACTGAAAAAGAAATAATAAAAACTACCAATAATTCACATATCTATTTGGTTAAGGACAAGAGAATATTTCCAAATTTAGAAATTTATTTTCTCAATTTTTTATGGTTACTATAACTGTTAAAATTATGTCATGGAAAGTCCAAACATTTTATATTCAGCTCTCTTATTATGTCCTTACCAGACTTACTCTAAGTCCTTATTAGTCATAATTTGGATTTTGGGGCTTATTTGCCATGACTTCCATTTTTCTTCACTTTGTATTTCTCTTTCTGAAAATTCTTCTACATTCTCTAAATGTTTTTCATGTGATCTTTATTTTTATTGCTCTGGGAGGTTTTTTTAGTTTTATTTCTTCTATTTCTTCCTTCCAACAATAATTTATTTGTTCTATGACTAAATTTATCATAGTCTATTATCTTTCATATTTATAATATTATCACTTTTTTCACTGAAAATGATTATCAGCCGTTCTCTCCTTTCTTCTCTTCTTCTCTGTTTCATGTAAGAAATTCATTTCAGAGTTTCCAGGAATTACTTAAGTCTCTATCTTCTTTCTTCTTCTTCTTTTAAATCACAGAATTTTTAAATTTGAGCATTTTTTAAATAGATTTGCTTAAAATATTTTATGATCACCTAATCTTTCAGGACACGCAAACTGGAAGTTTATTTTAAGATATAGTTTGTTCAAAGGGCTAACTTAATATCTGAATCTTCTTAGAAAACTTGGAATTGGAAGAAAAGAAAGTGGTGTTCACTATGCAATTCGAAAGTTGCAACAGATTTGTGGGCTTTCCAAACAGTTAGAACCCACTAAATCAGGGGTGGAAGAGGGGTTAACTTAGCTACTCATTTAGTACATTGATTTTGTGTTAAAGGTCATAAAATGAACCAGAATCTATTTCTTTCAACATTCACTCCTAAGCCCTAGACCCAGTTAGCATTCTCTCTCACCTCTTATTTATTTCATATTTACTCCACATGTTTTCTTACCTAGTTCCAATCTATTCATCATCTGATTCTGTCACCATCCTCCACTCCCAGCATACACATACTTAAAATCCCTTTGATAGCCCCGGTGTCATTAGGATAAAGCCAGGCATCCTCAACAAGACCCTCAAAGTCATCTTGACTGCTCATGCTCCTCCGGCTCCACCTTGTGCCTCTCTCCCCATGTTTTTGTTTGTTTGTTTGTTTGAGTCGGAGTCTCACTCTGTTGCCAGGCTGGAGTGCAGTGGCCTGATCTCAGCTCACCGCAACCTCCATTTCCTGGGTTCAAGCCATTCTCCTGCCTCAGCCTCGCTAGTAGCTGGGACTACAGGCATGCCACCACGCCCAGCTAATTTTTGTATTTTTAGTAGAGACGGGTTTCACCATGTTGGCCAGGGTGGATCAAGAGGTCAAGAGATTGAGATCATCCTCTTCACATCATATTCTTGGCCATTTCTTCCCCAGTTTTCTTGCATTTATGCAAGTATTTAGTGAGCTGTATCAAACATTGTCCTAGGCTGACAAAAACAAACATTTCCTGCCCTCTTGAGACGTACAGTCCAGGAAGGAAAGCAGGCAATAATCAGTCAAATGTATAATATAATTTCAAGGCAAAACTGTATATATTATTAATTTTACAGTATGATTGCAAATCACTTTTAATGCAGTTGAGGAAAAATAAGGTTCCTGCCACCCACTGAGTATCCCAGTGCCAGGCCAGACCCTTCATGACCATCAACTTACCACATTCTCTCAACAACCTATCAGGTGGTCTTTATTATTGCTGGCATTTACCAGATGAAGAAGCTGCGGATCATGAGGATTAAATGATGGTCAAGTATCCTGACCTGGACTGCAGAACTGGGAGATAGTTTTGAACACTGGTCCTACAAATATGTCCTTCTTGATTACACTAAACCACGGTGTCAGGGAGCCACATACTTAGGTCTGAAACTTCAAAGGTTTGCTCATTGTTACTTTAAGGCCATTTCCCAAATCCCAGGGAAATCAAGAGAGAGAGAGAAAGAGAGAGAAAGAGAGAGAGTGAGAATGAGAGAGAGAGAGAGAGAGAGAGAGAGAGAGAGAGAGAGACAGAAAGAGAGAGAAAGTGTAAGAGCAGAAGAATAGTCTGGGAGAAGTAGGGGATGTGGACAATGAGGCTGTAAGTGTCCAAGAGAGAATCCCACAGAGTCAGCAGAGTTCTGCGTCCCCAAGCCTGGGTGATGATCCAGCCACCCAGCAAACCACTCTGCTTTTCACAAACCCACACAGAACCTAAGAGATGTGGTCTGGGAAGAGACAGGGCCCCAGTCATACCTCCTCACTGCTGTAAGACTCAGACGTGGAAGAGGACCAGCTGCAGCGAGCACGCACGCCCTGCACCTGCTGGCCAGATACCTTCACGGTGCTTCTGCATACAGCTGTGGGCTGGAAAAGACAAAGTGGTGAATTCTCTCTTCAGCTGCTCATGGAAAGGGTTACCCTCCATCCAGTAAATCAAGCAATACTGTCAGGTTTGATGAAATGACGAAGAAAGAAAAACTTTGCAGAGGCGTTTTGTTTTTCCAAAATGAAAATTCCTCAAGACTGAAGCAGAACCAAATGGAATATTTAAATATCTCTTTGGTGTTTGACCCATTACAAGTCTCTAAGAAAAGCAAACATTTCCGAGTGCTGAGTGGGCTTCCCTAAGTCAATTCTCATTCAGACAAAAAGAAATGAGGAAGAACCCCACAGGACTTCACTCTCTTCTCCTTTGCCCTCAGATTTCATTAGAAATAGAAGCTTGTGGCACTTTGGTATGAGTCCTTTGTAAAACAGAGTCACAGTGAATAGTTTCATCAAACAAATAAGAAATTAAACAATCCTCTTTTAAAGAACAAAACCCACAAGCTTGCACCTCAGATTGCAAACACTTTGGAAAGCAAATTTTGGACTGCAGGCATTGCCCTGTTCAGATGGGATTAATGCTCACGTGTGTTGATTAAGTGTCTGTGGAGACCAAATGTATTCCACCTTAGATGCCAATCCACCATGTTGACTTCTCATTAACCTATTTCTGGGAATCCCTCTAAGAGTTCCACTTTCACATAAATACTGTAAATCCTGGCCTTAGGTCAAATCCCCTACAGAACATAAACCCTGGGTCTGAGAGGAAATGGCATGGGGATCCATGGTCTCACCTCCACCCAAGACATGGGTCGTGTTTGTAAGTCCCTATGAATTGTTCTTGTTTGTTTGGTTTGTTTGTTTCCTGAGAATCTGGATTTGGCAGCCTCTTTCTTCAGCCTCTCGGCTCCCTTGGCCTTTGCTGTTAGGTTTGCATGGGCCTGCTCACCGTGGAACAGTACCTGTTCTGGTCATAAGAGACACAAAAACGAACATGCCATGTTTCTGATCTCACTGAGCCTGAAATAGTAGGGAAGGCAGATGCTGTTCAACAGTCAACTGCAAAAGAACACGACACGTGCCGGGAACACAGTCAGTTTGAGAGAGAATTTTGTAAGAGAATTTTAAGTATGTCTGGGATTTGTCTTTGTTGGCTTCTTTATACTCACTTTTCCTGATACAAATTCATCCTCATGTTAAAGAGCAGGAAACTGAGGCACCAGGGATTAAGTAATTTGTCAGGATCGCTCAGGATCTCAAACTCCACAGATCAATGCTCAGCCACTGTGTGACACTTCCCCCACCAGGTGATACTGGGTCCACACAGTTAGTGATGTGGCCAAATGCCAGCCAGGCAGGGGCCGAGTTCTTTGTGTGACTCCAGGTGATAGAAGTGAGGCTTTTCCTTTTGTTAGTTTCTGGGTCTGGTCTCCTTCCACTGTACTTACCACATAGTAGTCCCTCTGGAAGGCACACGTAGAGGGATCTTCTCCAGAATCCCTCCTGCATGTAGTCTCCCGAATGCTGAACTCTAAATTCATGACCAAGTTGTTCTCATCCAGGACCTCAACCTTCACAAAAATAAAGTATCGGAGTGTGATCAATGCATTTCTGAAGTTTATGATGCTATAAACCATTCTTTCTGCCCCATGAGAAAAAAATTACAGAATCGTCCACCATGAAAGCAATAAATTATCTTAGCAATCACTGACTTCTATGCCTTCCTTCTGCAGACCAGAGAATAAAAGTGACTTACCAAAGTTGTACATAGTTTAGTGACAAAAATGAAAACAGAATGTAGGTGTTCTAAATGCAAGGCCAGTATTGCTTCTAACACTTTAACAGTGACAACTGATCCTCATTATTTGTGAATTCCACACTGGTGAAATCACCTACTCACTAAAACTTATTTGTAACCCCAAAATCAATACGAGTAGCACTTACTTTGGCAACCATCTATGGACATGTGCAGAATGACAAAAACTTGAGTCACCCAGCGTGCACGTTACCAACAGAAGCGGACCAAGGAGTCATTCTGCCTTCTTGTTTCCGCTCTCATACTGAAAACAAGTGTGCTTTTGTATGGTCTATTATAGTGGCTTTTTTAAAATTTTGTGGTTTTTGTCGGTCACTTTAGTGTTTAAGATAGCCTCCAAGCCTGGTGTGGAAGAACCCACTAGAGTTCTCAAGCACAAGGCTGTGATGCCCCTGACACGGAAAATATGTGAATAAGGTAAGCTTTGTTCAGGCAGGAGTCACAGTGCTGATGACCATGAGTTCAATGTTAATGAATCAACAACATATATTAAATTAAGCATCTTTAAGCAGGAACTCACACACACATGCAAAAAACCCATTGATGGGTTGACAAAAATGTTGTGACCTGAGGCTCACAGGAATTGAACCTTTTATTTCCTGTAGGAGCAATGATTCCATGTTTGCTAATTCAGTGTTCATGGTGATCTTATGCAACATAACTACTACAAATAAAAGAATCAACTGTGCATATTTCTAAGTGTCATTTGCCTAAAAGACTGCTCCATAATTTCTTAATAATTCCTGAAATAAATAATTAAGCAACAAGTGCATCTATGCAGTACAGACTATTCTCCAGCCCCAGCTTCCTTCTTGAGCAGTTCTAATCTGTGAATGAATTTAAATGATTTTATACTCCTTTCCACAAAGAAAAGTTGTCTCAACTTCTTGACAAATCTGGGGAGTTCTGAGGTCATAAAGTCCAGTGACTTATTGAACGCTCACTGTGAGTTCAGCACCAGAGGCAGAGCAGGGAAGATGCCATGTGGCTTAACTTCCAGAGAAAGTGCCACGCAGTGGATGCATCAAAGAAAACAATACAAGATCATCATCCCAGATAGTTATGGAACTATCAAGAAAAACAAGACAATGGGGGTGAGGGAAGGAAGAAGCTGCTTTAGAGGAAAATGCCAGAAAAATCCTCCTAAAGAAGGCAAATTTAAACCGAGCATTGAATGATGGGAAGAAAAAGCAGAGCCAATGTCCTGGGGCAGGGAGAAGTCTGACTGTTGTGGCTGGGGCAACCTGACCAAGATGGGATCTATACACTGTAACTTCAGAGCAATGGGGAGCATCAGGCAAGGTATGGTCTTGGAGCCCATGGGAAGGTGTTTAGATTTCATTCTCACTGCAGCAAGATGCTATCAGAGGGTTTTAAGAGCTGCACCTGAATCACCGTGGCTGCCTCAAGGTAAACAGATTAGGGCCGGAACAAGGGGGCAGCAGGAAGCCAGTGGGGAGCCCACCATGGTCCATCACCTAACACCCCCAGGATCCAAGTCACTTCTTCCCTCTTAGTTTCTGAACCCACCTGGCAGCAAACTGAAGTCAGCAACACATTGAGCCTACTGCCCTGGAGGAGAGAGATGGAGGCAGCACTCTTTCTGTGAGAGGGGGATCTACTTACAAGTAGGGAATAATAGGCACGTGCAGAACATTTTGTTTTGTAAAAAAAAAGTGGCAAAATCCAAGCTTAGGATGGGGATCTTTATGTTTCCTGACATAGGATGCATAATGAGTGCTGATAAAAGTAGAATTTTCTGAAAACAAGTAGAAATAAAAACCTTACCATCAATTACTACCTCATATATTTATAATTTTAATATATTGGATGTTAAATCTGAATCTCATTAAAAAATGAAAACCTCTCCCATCGACTGAAGTCTGTTGTGTGGGACCCTCCACTGCAGAGCATGCTGCAGCAATTCACCCTAATGCAACCTGATAAAAGCAAGCTGGCAACACGAAAGCTTCGCTGAAAAGGTGAAAATGTGGGCTTTTTTTGGGGGGGTTACAGATTATTTTTTGAGTTATGAGGTGATTTTGCAAACTCTTCTGCATCTTTAAGGGTTCTTACAAGAATAGGGAGAAACACCTAATATTTTTGCTGTTTCATTTAAACTCACTTTCTGCCAGTAAATTTCTATGCTGTGTTATTCAAAAAACATGGGACAGCCTAAATGCTCAACAATAAGAAATCGACTGGAGAAAATTAAAAACCCAGCATTACTGCTGAAATATGGTAATTTATGATCAGTGTTGCAGTATGGCCCTATTTTTCTTTAAAAATATACTTTATACCTTCATATGGAGAAAAAAACTCCGAAAGCATATCCTCTCATGGGTTTATAGTGTGTCTCAGAGAAATAAATAATGAATGTTCTTCTTTTTCATTTTCTCTTTCTTGTGTTTTCTGACTTTTTCTAATGACTATATTTTAGTTTTTATTTTTTAAAAGAAATAAAAATATGTAAAAATAAAAGACCCATAGCAATTCCATTTGACAATTGTCATGGTTAATTTTATGTCTCAAGTTGACTGAACCATGATGCCTGGATATTTGGTCAACATTATTCTGAATGTTTCTGTGAAGCTATTCTTTGAATGAGATTAATATTTAAATCAGTGGACTCTGAGTAAAGCAGATAACCCTCCATTATGCGGTGAGTGCATCAAATCAGTCGAAGCCCTTAATAGAATAAAGACAGAAATCTTACCATCAGAAAGGAATTCTACCAGCAAACTGCTTTTGGATTCAAACTATAAATTGTACCTGAATCTCCAGGCTGCTGGCCCACCTCCTCAGACTTTTTTTTCCTTTTGGACTTGCCACCCTCTGAAATTGCATGAGGCAATTCCTTATAATAAATCTCTCTCTCTCTCTCTCTCTCTCTCTCTCTCTCTCTCTCTCTCTGTCTCTCTCTCTCATATTCATATGCATGCATTTATATGTGTATACATGTCATATTGGTTCTGTTTCTCTGGAGACCCCTCATTAATAGAGTGTCACTGATCACTTGGGTTTTTCAAATGAATCCCTCATTAATGGACAAAAAGTAAAGATCAGAAGTGGCCAGCTGAGAATAATCTGGAAAACCAAAAACCAAAAAATGCAAGTAAGTTGAAAGGTAAAATGAACACATACCAAAAAGGTATGGAGACCTCAAGGACCCCAAACCTCCATGGTTTTGCTTCCAAATGTGCCTCAAATCTGTCTGCTCAGCCATCCTCCCTGCCCTACTTAAGACTCCACACCAGCATCTCACCATGCTCAGCTTCCCACCCCACACCCCACTCCATGTGACAGCTAGAGAGATTGCAATGGACTGTTTGTCCCCGGCCCCAATCCCTATGCTGAAACCCTAATCCCTGATGTGGTATTTGGAGGTTGAGCCTTTGGGAGGTTATTAGGTCTTGAAGGTAGAGCTCTCATAAGTGGGATTAGCATCCTTATAAGAAGAGGTTGGAGAGTTAGCTAGCTCTCTTTCTGCCGTGTGAGGATACAACAGGAAATCAGCAGCCTGCAGCCCAGAAGAGAGGCCTCACCAGAACCGGACCATGCTGGCATCCTGATCTTGGATCTAAGTCTCCTGAACTCTGAGAAATAAATTGCATAAACAATAGATTATGCGCCGCCTAGTCCATTTCATTATGTGTTCATGGCCCAAACTAAGCAGAGATGTTTTGCAAATGCAGATGTCCCCAGGGGCTACCCATTGCCCTTAAAACTGACCCCAGGCTGGGAGCAGTGGCTCATGTCTGTAATCCCAGCACTTTGGGAGGCCGAGGCGGGTGGATCACCTGAGGTTGGGAGTTCGAAACCAGCCTGACCAACATGGAGAAATCCCATCTCTACTAAAAATAAAAAATTAGCTGGGCGTGGTGGCTCACGCCTGTAATCTCAGCTACTTGGGAATCTGAGGCAGGAGAATCACTTGGACCCGGGAGGCAGAGGTTGCTCTGTGCTGTGAGCCGACATCATGCCATTGCACTCCACTCTGGACAATAAAAGCGAAATTCCATCTCAAAAATAAAACAAACTAACAAGAAAAACAGACCCCAAACTCCTCAAAATCATGACCTAGGCATGTCCCACTCATGCCCACCTCTCTGACCTCTCTCCACTCCCACCTTTCTCTCCCAGGCTCGCTTGGCTCTAGCCAGCCTCCCTCTCAAGCCCTTTTGTCCTTCAGGGCCCTCCCACTGGCTCTGCCAGCTCACCTCAATATTTCCTCAAAAGATCTTTCTATGGTGGGAACTTCTTGTCATGCGAGTGAGTCTTAACTCAAAGATGCAGCCTCAGTAGAGATTTTCCCCATCTGACTGCTGCCCAAGACTGGGTCCATCATGTCAACCTGCTTACCCTCCGCTATGCTACTCTCCACTATTGGAAATGAATTTGGTTTACTTAACCGTGTCCTCTTCTTCTTCCCCTATCTTCTCCTTCCTCTCCCTCCCCATCTCCCTTCCCTCTGCCTGATAGAAACTGCTCCCTGTGAAACTACAGCCTGACCTGTTCTCTTTGCTTCCTTCCGCCCAGCACAGGGCCAGTGCCCACTCTTCCTTTCTCTGCTTGTGTCCAGAGGGAACATTCCAAGTGAGCCTACTGTCAAGGTTGGGGCAAGAAAGCCATCAGTGCTAAAGTCTTGTGGTTTTTTTCGTTTCTCATCCTTTTCCAAATTTGGAGCCCAAGAGGTGAACAACTTGAAATCAATTACAAGAATATTTGACCCAGGTCTGTTGGTAATACCCAGTGGTTCTTCACCCAAACTGCACATGAGAATGAGCAGGAGAACATTTAGGAATATGAATCCCACCCCCCAGAGACTGGGATTTAAGGAGTCTACCATCCCTCCTGGACATCAGAAATATTTAAATCTCTCGTGCAATGATAATGTCAGTCTGAGTCAAGAATCACTGGGCTTAATAAGCAAACTTGGGGACAAAGTAGAAGGGCCCAACCGTTTTCCCTACAACCATTGAACTGTACCCCAAAATACTCATGACTAAAGCACATCATGAGTATTTTGCTTTTGACATATTCTTAGAAGTGAAACTATGCAATTGAAAGGTTTAAGTATTTGCTAATTTTAATGTTTAATGTGCTTGTAAATATGCTTAACACACATTTCCAACTAGCTTTTCAAAGACAATTTTAGAAAATTACAAACTCTCAAGCAGTAGTTGTGGTTTCTTTTGCCCTTTGTTATTCTTTTACCTTGTTATTATTCTTTTACCTTGTTATTATTCTTTTACACATTGCTGTTTTAATTCTGCATTTTTTTTCTTTCAGTTAGAGAGGTTGAATGCTTTTCCAAATCCTTCTTAGTATTTTGTATTTCCTCTTTTGTGAGTTGTTTGTAACCCCACTGTTAGTGATCCATTCATTCAACTATCTCCTGAGGGTTTTCCCTCTTAGTGTATCCCTCACGTCTGCTAGGGTAGAGAGAATTGGTATATTTGGAGCCATCTATAGGGTATTTGTAGAAGACATGGTTAATACACACATCATAAATCAAAATATGAAACATTCCCAATAAAATATATATCACCAGGAGAGATCAAAGGAAGAGAATCTCCCTTCCAGGGAGAGAAGAAATAGAGTTCTCAATAAGAGGGCATGGTAACTGCAGCTTGCCCAATGAATTTGAATGATCAGAAAAGGCTAGGGAGAGGCAAGAATAGGCAGACCTCCAGGTAAAGGAGCAGTGTACTTGAGGTGGAGAGGCAACCTTCTTCATGTGCCCATCAAGAGTCATACACATCATGTATAAGTATATTTATTTTTAGATGCATGTGTGGCTGGGCTCAAGTCTGGGTGACTATACCAAGATGGCACATGAGCCAGAACGTGCTCTGGTTGCTGTGCCTTGCAATAGCTCATCCCCACAGGCCAGATTTCCATGGTATGAGTACTTGGTTCTCTTGGGATCTGTCCTCATGCTCAGATTCATCTAATAAACTACTAACTTCCTTCTGTAGTGAGCAATAGCTGAATCAAAAGTAAATTTAAACTGTTCATCTGCAAGGCTGGCAACAAGACCTTGATTCCACACCACCACAAGTAGATTTCATTAAACGCCCATGGAAACTGGCATTTGAAAAACAATAAAAGCAAGGAAGGAGGTTCTCTGTTCTGATACAGAAGCAGCTCAATCTTTGGTGTGGCAGCTGACCAGTGCCTCCACACCACAACATCCAAATCAAGTGACCTCACTCTGACCGTGATCCTGGGACAGCACCTAACAAAAGCATAGCCCAGAGTTTTTATGAACTATAACCAAACTAGAAAAGAAAATGGACCATTTGATTCATTTCCCTGAAATTTGGAAAAGAGTAACTGGGAGTCAGGTTCTGAAGAAGATCAAGCTGAATATGTTGCATTTGGAAACTAGAACTAGGAAACCATGAGCCAACTGCTCTACAGAGTAGCAGAGGGAACAAGCCAAGGGTGAGTCCAGGAGGAATGAGATGAGGGAACAGGCAGAAAAGAAAGAAAGCAATGCCCATCTGGTCTCTGCTGCCTGGACCTTCGGTTGTGTCTTCATTCTCATTCTCATGCTGCCTGGCTGCACAGAACTTTCATTCCTACGACATGCAACTTTATAGAACCTCCCTACCTCCCACCTTAACCTAAATTTGCTTGAAAATGCATCCATTCCTACTTCCTAATGAGCCCCATCAAGACGATAACAAGGCAGTGAAATTACCTGAGGAACAGGAAGAAGGGAGGTGACTTGCTGCTTGTTTCTCATTTCCTTTGAAGGATATTTTTACATTTATTTTCTTGCATATAACAGACTTAGTCACTGGAACCCCAAGTGATTACTCTTTCTCTAGCTCCCAAAGCCAAGAGGAAACGGACTATTACCAAATTGACACAGGAAGGTGAATTTCTTTGGCTCAAAAACCAGATTATTTTCAGTAAGTATTAGGAGCAGAACTGCTGAATTTGAAAGGAGATTCGCTTCAATAAATGAGAAGTTCTTCATAAAACCCCTCAGAAAGAACCACGAGGACTTCAAGTACAAAAGCAAGATGCAGGGAAACAAAGCAAAGTTAGAGAGAAGAATACAGCAGAACAATCAGTCATCAAAAGTGGCTTGAAAAGCCTCGTGACAAAAATTGTAATTAAATCCTTTCTCTGTCAAAGAAAACAGACAGTATGAAGGAGATGACTAACTACTTTCATTTTTAAACTGGAGAAAATTTCTTAAAAGTATATCCAATGAACTGACAAAAGGTAGACAGCATTGTAAGGAGTAGAGAAGACTTCACTGAGCACTTACTCTTTTTAATGAGCTTCTGAATGCCCGAAACAGATACGGACTCAGTGACTGGGAATTCACTTTTGCCACAGAGGCACTGAGGGCGTCCCTTAAGGAGGATGGATCGTAGTCATACACTGGGAAACCTGGGCACACAAGCACATGGGGCAAGGTGAGACGAGACACAGGTGCCAGCGTGGCTCTGCATCATCCAGAGCAGGTGGCCAGGTTGGTGAATACCTTACCTGAGCAAGACCAGTAGTTCGTTCCAAGAGCAAATATAATCAATACCTTCATCATCTTCTTCTCCATTCTGGAAATAATGATTTTAATTGAGAGACAGAGAAAATGTCTCTCTACGTGTTTGGGGATGACAATTCTTGCTAAGAGGAGCTGTCTTTATCGAACACTGGCTGCTTATTTTGACTGCAGCAATCTGTAACTTAAACAGAAACAATTGATCCTGGGGTCAATATTTTCTGCTGACTTTTCCTGTGGAATGGTTCCAGTTTGAGGACACTTTTGAAGTTTACACCTCACCAGGGAACTTTAGCCCAAGGCAAAAGGCATCAAGAGGCTCAGGATTCCACGTGTGCTGTTTATTTTCCTCTATTTTAATTTCATTCTTTTGGGGGAGGGGATGTAATCTTAACGTTCAACAAAATGGTTAATCTTTAACTGCTGTGCATTGAGTTCCCCTCATGGTGCTAAAGCTCTTGCAGTTGACTGCTTATAAAAATAGTGTAGATACTTCAAGATCTTCTTGGAAATTATGACTTTGGAGAATATAATTTAATATAGGGTCCTAAATACTCCAAGCAAGTACATGTGCAGTAAAAACCTGGAACACACCATCCTGTTAACCAACCTTCTGTGCTACTGGACACTTTTGCATGTCATCTGGATAATAAGGTATTTACATATTGATGATTCCCATGCACTGTAAGATCCCAAGGTAGCTTTTGAATCATTAAAAAGGAGGGCTACTTTATCAGAAGTACAGTTTGTGTTGCATGTAGGTCATTGTGGTCTTATTTGTGAATTAAGGTGCATAAGAAACTGTTATGGCTCAGACAGACCTGGACTGGGATCTTGGCTCTACCACGTACCAGGTGTATACCCTTGGGCATTGTACTCAACACCTCTGAACCTCACTTTTCTCATCTATAAAATGGGCTTAAATGATTAGACGTCAGGTGTGTTATTAGTCAGGGTTCTCCAGAAAGGAGAACCAAAAGATAGAGGGAGAGAGAAAAAGAGATTTTGAGGAGTGGGCTCACACAATTGTGGAAGGTGGCAAGTCCAAAGTGTTGGTGTCAGCTGGGAGGCCGGAGCCCTCGTGAAGATTTGCTGTTTCAGCCAATGGCAATTGACTGGCAGAATGTCTTCCTGCTCCGGGGAAGTCAGTCTTTTTCTATTCAGGGCTTCAACTGATTGGATGAGGCCCACCCACATAATGGGGGGTAATCTACTTTACACAAAGTCTGTTCATTGAATGTTTATCTCATTTTAAAAAATACCTTCCCAGAAACATCTAGAATGGTGTTTGACAAAATGTCTGAGTACCATGGCCTAGCCAAGTTGACACATAAAGTTAGTCATCATATACGGGTTGAATAACAAGCTCTCAGAAGAGTGCTTGGCAATTAATTGCTCAACAAATGGTAACCACTAGTAAGAACTCAATTCAATAGATATTTTTAATACCTGCTGTAAACTTTATTCTCTGTAGGTTTATTGATGAGTTAAAAACGAGGAAACTGAGGCCAGCACAAGAAAATTAGATGCCAATTTATTCAGCTCCCGGGCGAGGTTCTGTGGTCCTGGGGAGAGGGGCCAGAGAAGTCGCACCTGATTCCTCTCAGGAGTGGGGTTTTATAGGGAGTGAAGGCATTTGATTGGATTCTGAGAAACACGATGTGGATGGGGTGAGCTGCTATTGGTAGGTAGGTGGGACTTCCGGTGAGCGGGCTAAGTGTTGAGTGCAGAGGGGATTTCCAAGGGTGGGGTTAGGTGCCGAGTGCAAAGGGGATTTCCAAGGCAGAGCTAGATGATTGACATAATGTAAATTTTCAAGTCGGGAGGGAGATGGGCGTGTCCGAACTCCTGGTGAGGCAACCAGCCTTACACCTGCTATGTGTAAGGCAACAGGTCCAGAGAATATCTGAAATGAACTGATAATCCAGCCTGTCCTTCATAAACAATGCAAATGTGTGTGCCAACACAGGAAGTACAAATCCCTGGAGGAATTCAGAGAGAAGCTGAAGAAAGACTTCCTGGAGTTGGTGGAAACATTGGTGGTTTGCGTTCTTCTCTCAAGTTCAGTGCCCAGGAGACCATGTGTCTTTTTGACCTTGACCTTGATGGTTTAAAACTCATTCAACAGGAGAGAAGGGCCCTCAGCCCAGGGCAAAAGACCAGAAAAAGGCAACACTGGGAAGGGGACTGCAGTCATTTGCCAAGGGATGTAGAGGCGAGCAGGGATGTTCTTTAAAAGCAGGCCAGGCACTGTTATCTACCAGGAGGAGGAGGAGACCTAAACATAATAGATGCCCCCTGTAGGAAGGCAATAATGCAAAGTTTAAATTACTGCTACTAATATGTAAGGCAACTTTATGAATCAAAGTATTGCCTCAGTTTTGCCTGCCCTCTTCACCAAGCGACAAAAGTATGCTTGTGATGACTTTACATACTGGCCAGGTCATGATGCTCTCATGCGTATCTACTGCCCTGACCCAAAAGACATTCTTGCTACAAGTCTTACTCATCAGCACTTTGGCACAAAGGCATATTTAAAATCCCTGGATAATCTCAGGTTCTAAATGCTCATTCATCTCACTCATGTACAACTCTGGGTCCAGCAGCTTCTGGCCACTCTCCAGCCTCATCTGCAGCCATCCTCCCTTCCTCACTAGGTGTCCTTGAGTTCCTTGGGGACACCAAATGACTTCCAAGCAAAGGACTTTCCACATGCTATTCACTGCATCAAACAATAATGACACTCCTCTTGCATGTCCCCAAATCAGCTTCTCTCTACCATTCAAGTCTCAGCTTAAAGAGCACCTCCTCAGAGAGCTTCCCTTGATCAAGCCCTGACCTAAGCCACTCTACCCTTTACCCATCCATGCCAGTTCCCTGCTTCCCCTGTTCTGAGCACTTACCACAAATGGATAATGATCTTGCTGGTTTGCTTGATGTTGTCATTCTCCTCTGGTAGACTCTAAGCTCCATGAGGCAGAAACCATGACTGTCTTATTTGTGGTATCCTGAGCACCCAGATAGGAATACGATTAAGTATTTGTTGAATGAGTGAGTGGTGGTGAATGAGCATACTTGGTCTCTCTGGACTTTAATCTAAGTCTTGCTGTTTGAAGCCGGCACTAATTTCTCGTATGTAACAGGTACACAGAGCAATGTGCTATGAGGTGATGACCATCAAAATTTGTAATTCTGTTACTTTTAACCTGCTTTGAACTCAATTCCATTAGAGTCTTCCAGATTTAACTAATGGCACCATCTGGCACCAAACTCCATGGTCTCATTAAATGAGCAGTAGTAATAAAAGTAATTGCAAAAGAGTAGAAGAGATTAAGGAGACAACAATAAAATAATGTTGCCAGCACAGGGCTATTGATTTTGTTTGTAGCTTGCTGGTGTGGGGAGAGATTCTTTCATTTCTCAGATTCTCTTGGCTACAATTAAACATTGGCACCAGACATGCAGGGCAGGCACTGATCAGTGCTAAAAAGTTATGATCTAAAAATGCATCCGCAGACTTCCGTCATGTCTAGTAAGCCTAGAAGATTAAATACAAGCCATCTATTAAGTTTCAGGCCATAATAATTTCATTTACTAGTCTTTCTCCCATCTGCAGAAATGTGTACAGCACTAATGCTCCCCAGTTTTCTGCTGCTCCAACACAAATTATTCAGGAATAGTATTAAAAATTATGTGACACTAAGTGAAAAGAGTTGTGTATAATAGCATTTTTTTTAACATAGCCTCTGGAAATTTATATAAAACTTACCACAAAAAGCTTGGCAAGAGCAATTGGAAACCTATCGAATAAAGACAGGTGGGCATGCACATTATAGACTAATAAGATTCATTGCTATAATCTTTATCATTTCTTTTGAGATTATTCTTTTCATCTTGATCATCTCTATTGTTTGAGAAAAATCACCGCATTTAGAGCAAATGTAAACCAAACCTTCATCTAACGCATAAACCACAGTTTCTGGTGCTGCCTTCCAATGTCACATAATAGCATGATTTCTAAAATTCTGAACTCCACTCTCAAGATTTACCTTGATGGCCTATAGTTTGCAATACTTCCATGTTCAATGCTATTGTTACATTTATTTGGTAGGAGCCACAGGTTTATCTGTTAAGCAAAGTAGTATAGACCAGCAGTTCTCACAGTGCAGTCCCCAGACCAGCAGCTTCAGCACCTCCTAGGAACTTGCAGATTCCCAGGCCCTATCCCAGACCTGCTAAATCAGGAACTCAAGGAAGAAGATCCAGCCATCTATGCAAGAACAGGTTTCCCTGTGATTCTGACTTACACTCAGGTCTGAGATTCACTGGTACAGAGCAATACTTCTCAGCAGGAGTGATTTTGCCTATTAGGGAGTATTTGGCAATATCTGGAGTCACTACCAGTTGCCACAACTGGAGGAAAGGGTTCTACTGACATTTAGTAGGTGGGAGCTACTACTGAACATTATTAATATAATGCACAGAACAGATGCCAAGAAGAAAGAATTATCTGGTCCAAGATGTGAGTAGTGCCAAAGTTGAAAAACCCTGGTGTAGGAAAGGGCAAAGAAGAGTGAGCCTCATCTCTTTAAGGACACCTCCCAAAGGTCACATGCAGCATTACTGCCTGCATCTCATTGGCCAGAAATAAGTTATAGAGTTAACCTACTGTGAGGAATGGCAGGAAATGTAATCCACTAACTGAGAGGATAAATGTTGGAATAGTAAGCAAGACTTTGCCAACTTGAGTTGCAGAAATCAGAGAATTTATGCTGCATAGTACAGAGGTGAAGGGCATCTCCAGTAAGACAGTTGTGCGGGAGGCTAGAGGGCCATCCTCACTTGGAAAGTCTCAAAGAAAAGATGAAATTAATAGAGTCATTGATAAAGAATATGCAGAAGAGATTTATATTTCTGATGGAAGGTTTTAGAGTTTAATTTCTGGTAGATACTGAGAAAACAAAGCACTTTTTTTCAATGAAATGTTATTTTTAGGAAAAATAAGCATTTATTCAAGAAATGTTTATCAGTTGGGAAAGTCTTGGTTATAATGTGGTAACTAACATTTCCAAAGTTGCAGTAACTGAAAATAATCAGGTTTCATTCTTTGCTTATACTACATATCTACCACAGGTTGAAAGGGGGGGGTTCTGTTCATCATAGTCACAAATGGATGCAAGGTAATGAAGCAACAATCTATTATTATTATTATTGTAAATAACACATAGCAGTAGATCTGCTGTCTTAACAAACTTCAAGTATACAGTATTGTCAACTACAAGAACAAGGTCACACAGCAGATCCCTCGAATCTTTATATCTTGCATGACTGAAACTCTACACTCATTGAACAACTCTCTTTCCTCTTTCCCTCAACCCTTATCCTCCAGCAATCAACATAATATTTTCTGTTTCTATGAGTTTGGTTACTTTAGAAACCTCATATAAATGGAATCATGCGATATTTATCCTTTTGTGAATGGCTTATTTAACTTAGTGTTACGTCCTAGCATAATGTTCATCCATGGCATAACATACGATAGGTTTATTTTTATAGCTAAGTAGTATTCCTGTATATATACCACATTTCCCTTATCCATTCATCCATCAGTGAACATTCAGGGTATTTCCACCTCTTGGCCCTTGTGAACAATGCCACAGTAAACATGGGAGTGTAAATAACTCTTCAAAAACATGATTTCAGTTCTTTTGGATAAATTCCCAGAAGTGGGATTATGACTCATAAGGCAATTATTTTGAAATTTTCGAAGAGTCACCATACTGTTTTCTATAGCAGCTGCACCATTTTACATTCACGTAAACAGTGTTCAACAGTTCCAACTCTTATGCATGTTCACCAGCACTTGTTATTTTCTGGTTTTTGGATAATGAGCATTCTAACAAGTGTAAGGTGACATCTTCTCATGGTTTTGATTTGCGTTTCTTTGATGACTAGCGATGTTGAGCATCTTTTCATATACCTGGTTGGCTATCTGTATCTTATTTGGAAAAATGTCTATTCACATCTTTTGCCCATGTTTTCATTGGGTTATTTGTGGGTATTTTGCCATTGAGTTGTAGGAATTCCTTATATCTTTCAGACATTAATCTTTTATTAGATGTACAATTTGCAAATATTTTCTCCCATTTTGTAGGTTTCCTTTTCACACTGTTGGTTGTTTATTTCATTCTGCAGAAGTCTTTTAGTTTAATTAATTCTATTTGTCTATTTTTGTTTTAGTTGCCTGTGCTTTTGGTGTCACGTCCAAGAAATCATTGCCAAGACCAATGTCATGAACCTTTTCCCTTATGTTTTCTTCTAGGAGTTTTACAGTTTTAAGTCTTATGCTTAACTTTTTAATCCATTTTTTTTTCTTTTTAATCCATTTTGAGTTGATTTTTGTGTGTGGTGCAAGATTAGGATACAGTCTCTTTTACACATGGATATTCAGTTTTTCCAATACCATATTTGTTGAAGACACTAATGCTTCCTCACTGTTTATTCTGGGCTCCCTTGGCAAAGAGCAATGGATCATTTTTTGCATGGATTCATTTCTGGGCTCTCTATTCTGTTCTATTGGTCTGTTTATCTATCTTTATGTAAGAAGCACAGTGTTTCGATTACTACAGCTGTATTTTGAAGTCAAACAGTATAACAACTCCATTTTTATTCTTTCTAAAGATTAATTTATGGCCTTTTTTGGTTCCTTATACATTATAGAATTGCTTTTTTTCTATTTCTATTAAAAGGCCCTTAGAATTTTTATAGAAACTGCATTGAATCTTTAGATTTCTTTGGGTAGCATGGTGAACATTTTAACAATATTATGTCTTTCAATTCCTAAAATATAGGTTGTCTTTTTATTCATCTGTGTCATCTTTGACTTCTTTCCCCAATGTTTTGTAGCTTTCAATGTGCAAGTCTTTTGTGTCTTTGGTTAAATTTATTTCTAGGTATTTAATTCATCTTGCTGCTATTGTAAATAGTTTTCTTAATTTCTTTTTTAGATTGTTTGTTGTTAGTGTATAGAAATGCAACTGATTTTTGTGTGTTGATTTTGCATCCTGTAGCTTTGCTGAATTCATTTTTAGTTCTAACAGGATTTTGTGAAATCTTTAGGATTTTCTACATATAAGATTATGTCATCTGTGAACAGAGATAATTTTACTCCTTCTTTCTCAATTTGGATGCCTGTTATTTCTTTTCCTGGCCTGCTACTCTGGCTAGGACTTCCAGTACAGTGTTGAGTAGAAGTGGTGAATATGGACATCCTTGCCTTCTTCTTCATCTTAGAGGAAAAGCTTTCAGTTTTTCACTGTTGATGTGTGATGTAAAGCTAACAGTATGATGTTAGCTATGGGCTTTATATATATGGACTGTATTATATTGAGGTAATTTCCTTCTCTTCCTACTTTGCTGAGTGTTTTTTATCATGAAAGGGTGACAAATTTTCTTAAATGCTTTTCCTGCATATATTTAGATAATTGTGTGATTCTTATACTTTGTTCTGTTAATGTGTTATATCACACTGATGAATTTCTGTATGTTCAACTATTCTTGCATCCTAGAAATGAATCCACTTGGTCATGGTGTATAATTCTGTTAATGTGCTGTTAAATTTATTTGGCTAGTATTTTGTTAAGGATGTTTGCACCTATATTCATCAGGGATATTAACCCATAATTTTCTTTCCTTGTAGTTTCTATTTCTGGGTAATTCTGGTCTCATATAATGAGTCTGAAAATGTTCACTTCTTTCCAATATTTTTGAAGAGTTAAGGGATTGGTATCAATTCTTTAAATGTTTGGTAGAATTCACCAGTGAAGCCATCTGGTCCTGGGCTTTTCTCTGTTGGGAAGTTTTTGATTACTATTTAATCTCCTTAGAAGTTATACATCTGTTCATATTTTCTATTTCTTCATTATTCAGTCTTTGTGGGTTGTGTGTATACTTAAATTTTAAAGAGAAGATCTCTCATTATGTGTTACTTATCAGAAAAATCTAAGTTTTCCAACGTATTGTCATGTAATTGTTCATAGTAGTCTCTTAGAATTCTTCTTATTTATTTGGCATTAGTTGTAATGCCTCCTCTTATTTCTTATTTTATTTATTTGAATCTTTTTACTCTAGTTAAAAAGTTATCAATTTTATTGATCTTTTCCAAAGATAAACTCTTAGTTTGGCTGATTTTTCTATTGTTTTTCTATCCTCTATTTTATTTCTGTTCGAATCTATATAGTTTTATTCATTTTGTTAACTGTAGGGTTAGTTTATTGTTCTTTATTCCTGTTCTTTGAGGTGTTCATTTAGGCTGTTTATTTGGGATCTCTCTCTTTTCTTAAAATGTAAATATTTATCACCTCCCTCTTACTACTGTGTTGTCTATATCAAGTAAGTTTGGGTATATTACTTGTTTTCGTTTGTATCAATATTTTCTGATTTCTCTTTCACTTCCTCTTTGTCTCACTGGGTGTTTAGGAAGGTGTTAATTTCTACATATTTGTGAATATTTGTTTTCCATCTGTTATTGATTTCTAGTTTTATTCCATCATGGTTGAAAAAGATACTTGGTGTGATTTCAATCATTTTAAATCTATTAAGACTTGTTTTGTGACCTAACATGGGTTCTGTCTTGAAGAATGTTCTGTGTGTTTAAGAAAAGCATGTATTCTTCTGCTCTTGGGTGGGATGTTCTGTATATGTCCATTATGTCCATTCAGTCACAGTATTGTCCAAGTTCTCTGCTTCCTGATTGATCTTCTATCTGGACTTTCTATCCATTATTGAAAGTAGAATATTGAAAGCTCTTACTATTATTCTGTTGCTGGCTATTTCTCCCTTTCAGTTCTGTCAATATTTGCTTTACATATTTTTGTGCTCTGATGTTGGGTGCATATATATTTATATTTATATGTATCTTCCAAGTAAATTGACTTTTTTATCACAATATGATGTCCTTCCTTGTCTCTTGTGACAGTTTTGACTTCTTATCTATTTTCATTGACATATAAGAATGGCCATCCATGCTCTCTTTTGGTTTCCATTTGCATGGAATATCCATTTCCATTCTTTAACTTTCAGCTTATATGTGTCCTTAATTCTAAAGACAGCATTTTGTATACAGTGTACAGTTGGATCTTGTTTTTTAAAAATCTATTCCCCATTTGATAGCTTTTGATTGAGGTTTTTTTAATTGCATTTTAGGTTTTGGGGTACATGTGAAGAACATGCAAGATTGTTACATAGGTACACACATGGCATGAGATGTTTAATCCATTTACATTTGAAGTAATTACTGATAGAGAAGGAGTTACTATAGCCGATTTTTAATTGGTTTCTGTCTTTTTTTGTAGCTATTTCATCCCTTTTCTTGTTGTCCTTCTTTGTGTTATGTTGACTTTTTTGTAGTGACATGTTTTAATTTTTTAAATTTTTTGGTATATCTTCTGTAGGTATTTTCTTTGTAGTTACCACAGGGCTTTCATAAGACATCTTATAACAATCGATTTTAAGCTTATAGCAACTTAATTTCAATTGCACACAAAAACTCTACACTTTAATTTCTCCATGAAATACTTTATATTATTATTTGTTAAAGAAACATGCTTAGATTTATTTTTTAATTTTTTTATCGATGTATAATATTTGTACATTTTTATGGGGGCACATGTGGTATTTTGATACATGCATAGAATGTCTAATGATCAACTCAGGGTATTCAGGGGATGCACCTGAATGTACTTATTATTTATAAGTGTTAGAAACTTTTTAAGCCCCCTCTTTTTGCTATTTTGAAATACACGATATATTGTCATTAACTGTAGTCACCTTATTCTGCTATCTAATGATGAAACTTATTTCTTCCACCTATCTGTGTGTCTGTATGTTTGTACCCATTAAACAACCTCATTTCATTTCTCCTTCACACACACACACACACACACACACACACACACACACACACACACACACCCTTCCTATCCTCAGGTAACTGTCATTCTATTATCTACCACCATAAGATCTTTTTTTTTTTTTTTTTTACCTCCCATATTAGCGAGAACATGTAATACTTGTCTTTCTATGTTTGGTTTATTTTACTTAACATAATGACCTCCAGTTCCACATGTTGCTGTAAAAGAGAGAATTTCATTCTGTTTTTAATGGCCAAATAATATTCCTTTGGGTATATTTACCACATTTTCTCTGTTCATTCAAATCGCAATGTACACTTAGATTGATTTCATGTCTTTGCTATTGTGAATAGGGCCATAAGAAACATGGGGTTCCAGATTTCCCTTGGTTGTACTGATTTTCTTTCCTTTGAATGAATACCCAGTGGTGGGATGGCTGGATTGTATGGTAGTTCTATTATTAGTTTTTTGAGAAATTTTCATGCTGTTTTTCATAATGGTTGTACTATTTTGTACACCAACGATGGATAACAGTTCTCTTTTCCCCACATCCCTGCCAGCCTCAGCTATTATTTTTCTTTCAAATAATAGCTATTCTAACTGGAATAAAAGGATATCTCATTGAGGTTTGATTTGCATTAGCCTGATGATTAATGATATTGAGCATTTTGTACATCCTTGTGGTCACTTCTAGGTCTTCTTTTGAGAAATGTCTGTTAATGTCCTTTGTACATCTTTTAATGGAATTATTAGGGGTTTATTTGTAATTGAGTTGAGTTTCTTATGTATTCCAGGTATTTATCCGTTACCCGATCAATCATTTGCAAATATTTGCTCCCATTTAACAGGTTGTCTTTTCAACCCGTTGTTTCTTTTGCTGTACAGAAGCTTTCTAATTTGATATAGCCCCATTTGTCCATTTCTATTTTGTTGCTTATGCTTTTGAGGTCTCAGCCATAAAATCTTTGCCCAGACCAATGTCCAGAAGAGTTTTTCCTACATTGTCTTTTAATAGTTTTATAGTTTTAGGTCTTTCAGTTTGTCTAGGAATCTAGTTTCATTCTTCTGAATATAAGATTTAATTTCCTCACCACCACTTATTGAAGAGTATGCCTGCTCAACAATATATGTTCTTGGTGTCTTTGTGAAAAATCAGTTGGCTGTAAACACATGCATTTATTTTAGGTTTCTCAGTTTTGTTACATTGGTCTATGTGTATGTTTATTTGGGAAACTTTTTGGTTCCATATGAATAGTAGGATTGGTTTTTTTTCCTATTTCTCTGAAAATATAAATTGATATTTTCATAGGGATTGCATTGAATCTGTAGATTGCTTTGAGTTGTATGATCATTTCAACAATATTAATTATTCTGATTCATGAGCATGGGATGCTTTCCATCTGTTTGTATCCTCTTCATTTTCTTTAATCAGTGTTTCATAGTTTTCCTTTTAGAAGTTTGTTACCTCCTTAGTTAAATTTATTCCTAGGTATTTTACTTTTTGTGTGGTTATTGTAAATAGAATTGCCCACTTGATTTCTTTTTCAGCTATTTCATTACTGATGTGTAAAAACATTGATTTTCATATGTTGATTTTGTGTCCTGTAATTTTACTAAATTTGTTTATCAGATTAAGAGGTTTTTGGTGGAGTCTAGATTTTTCTAAATATCAGATCATGTATCTGCAAAGAGGGACAATTTGACTTGCTGTTTTCCAATTAGGATGCCTCTATTTTTTTTTCTCCTGCCTAATTGCTCTGATTAGGGCTTCCACTAACATGTTGAACAAGAGTGGTCAAAGTAGGCATCCTTGTCTTGTTTCAGTACCTAGAGGAAAGGCTTTCAGCTTTTCACCATTCAGTATGGTGTTAGCTGTGATTTTTTTTATACATGGACTTCATTATGTTGACATATGTTTCTTCCATGCCGAGTTTGTTGAGAGTTTTTATCATGATGCTGGATTTAATCAATTGTTTTTTCTGCAATGATTGAGATAATTGTGTGGTTTTTATCCTTCACTCTGTGTATACAATATATCATGTTTATTGATTTGCATATGTTGGGCCATCCTTGCAGCCCTAGAATAAATCTCACTTGATCATAGTGTATTGCCTTTTTGATGTGTTGTTGGATTTGATTTGCTTGTATGTTGTTGAGAATTTTTATATCTATATTCAACGAGGATATTGGCCCACAATTTTCTTCTGTTCTTGTGTCCTTGTCTGGTTTGGGTGTCAGGGTAGTGCTGGCCTCATAGAATAAGTTAGAGAACATTCCCTCCTCTTCAATTTTTTTGAATAGTTTGATGAGAACTGGTGTTAGTCCTTCCTTGAGTGTTTTGTAGAATTCAGCAGTGAAGCCATTGCATCCTGGGCTTCTCTTTGTTGGGATGGATGGATAGATAGATAGACAGACAGGCAGGCAGGCAGGCAGGCAGGCAGACAGACAGATAGATAGATAGATAGATAGATAGATAGATAGATAGATAAATATCTTTTATATTGGATGCCTTTTACCTTTTTCTCTTGTTTAATTGCTCTAGTTAGGGCTTCTACCATCATGTTTAATAAGAGTGGTCAGAGTGCATCCTTGTCTTGTTCCACTACTTAGAAGAAAGGGTAAAATATATATTTTATATATCTATTATATTGTTTTTGAGACAGGTTCTTACTCTGTTGCCCAGGCAAAGTGCAGTGGTACAATCATAGCCCACTACAGCCTCAAACTCCTGGGCTCAAGTGATCCTTCTTCGGAGACTTTTTATGACTGATTCAACTGTGTTACTCATTATTGGTCTGTTCAGGTTTTGTATTTATTTATTTATGATTCAATATTGGCAGGGTTTATGTGTCCAGGAACTTATCCATTTCCCACAGGTATTCCAGTTTGTTAGTGTATAGTTGTTCATAACAGTCTCTGATGATTTTTTGAATTTCTGTGGTATCAGTTTTTTATTTCTATTATTGTTTTTAATTTCTTTTTCTATTTCAGATTATGTTTACTTGTATCTTCTCTCTTTTTTCTTGCTTAGTCTAGTTAGTGATTTATCAATTCTAACTGTTCAGATAACCAAGTTTTCATTGTGTTGTTCTTTCATATTTTATAGTCTCTATTTTGTATAGTTCTACTCTAATCTTTATTATTTCTTTCTTTCTTCTACTTTTTGGTTTGGTTTGTTCTTTCTTTTGTAGTCTCTTGAGGGGCATCATCAGATTTTTTATTTGAAATCTTTCTCTTTTTTGATGTAAGTGTTTATTGCTATAAAGTTCCCTTGTAGCACTCCTTTTGCTATATACCATAGGTTTTTGGTGTGCTGTGTTTTTATCTTCATTTGTTTCAAGAATTTTTTTAAATTTTCTCCTAAATTTCTTCATTGACCCAGTGGTCTTTCAGGAGAACATTGTATAATTTCTATGTATTTGAGCAATTTCCAAAGTTCCTCTTGTTATTAATGTTCAGTTTTATTCCACTGTGGTCTGAGAAGATACTTGGTATGGTTTCACTTAAAAAATTGTTGAGACATTTTGTGGTCTAACATATGATTTATCCTGAAGAATGCTCCATGAGCTGATGAGAAGAATGTGTATTCTGCAGCTGTTGGATAAATGTTCTATTGATATCTGTTAGGCAAATTTGGTCTACAGTGCAGTCTAAATTCAATGTTTCTTTGTTAATTTGCTGTTTAGATTATCTGTATAATGTTAAAAGTGGAGTGTTGAAGTTCCTAAATTTTTAATACAATGTTGGAGGTTATCTTTTTCCTTTAGATCTAATAATAATTACTTTATATATCTGAGTATTCAGGTGTTAGATGCTTATACATTTAGAATTGTTATACCTTCTTGCCAAATTGATCACCTTATTATTATATAATGACTTTTTTTGTCTCTTATTACTGTTTTGGACTTAAAGTCAATTTTATCTGACTTAAGTATAGCTACTCCTGCTTGCTTTTTGTTTCTGTTTTGTATCTCTGTATTTTCAGTCCATAAGTGACTTTACTGATGAAACAAGTTTCTTACAGACAGCATACAGTTAGGCCATTTTAAAAAATAACAATAAAAGTAGCTAATGTTTATTGAGTGCTTACCATATGTGCTAGGACTATACTTAGGTGCCTCCCCTATGTTAGCTCACTCATTTCAGTAACTGGCTAAGAATCAAGACTTAAGTATCTATTCTTTTTTTTTTAATTGTACTTTAGATTCTGGGGTACATGTGCAGATCATGCAAGATTGTTGCATAGGTACATTCATGGCAAGGTTGTTTGTTGCCACCATCCCCCCATCACCTATACCTGACATTTCTCCCCACGTTATCCTTTCCCCACCCTCCCTCCCACTATCCCTCCTGTAGTAACCCCCAATGGACCCCAGTGTGTGATGCTCCCCTCTTTGTGTCCAAGTGTTCTCATTGTTCAACACCCACCTATGAGTGAGAACATGTGGTGTTTGATTTTCTGTTCTTGTGTCAGTTTGCTGAGAATGATGGTTTCCAGGTTCATCCATGTCCCTGCAAAGGAAACAAACTCATTGTTTTTTATGGCTGCACAGTATTCCATGGTGTATACATGCCACGTTTTCTTTGTCCAGTCTATCATTGATGGGCATTTGGGTTAGTTCCAGGTCTTTGCTATTGTAAACAATGCTGTGATGAATATGTGTCTGCATGTGTTTTTATAATTGAGTGAGTTATAGTCCTTTGGGTATATACCCAGTAATGGGATTGCTGGGTCAAATGGAATTTCTATTTCTAGATCCTGGAAGAATCGCCACACTGTCTTCCACAATGATTGAATTACTTTATACCCCCACCAACAGTGTAAAAGTGATTCTATTTCTCCACATCCTCTCCAGCATCTGATGTCTCCAGATTTTTTAATGGTCGCCATTCTAACTGACATGAATGAGACGGTATCTCAATGTGGTTTTGATTTGCATTTATCTGATGATCAGTGATGATGAGCATTTTTTCATATGTTTGTTGGCTTTATATATGTGTTCTTTTAAAAAGTGTCTGTTTGTATCCTTTGCCTACTTTTGAATGGGTTTTTTTTTTCTTGTAAATTTGTTTCAGTTCTTTGTAGATTTTGGATATTAGCCCTTTGTCAGATGGGTAGATTGCAAAAATTTTTTCCCATTCTGTTGGTTGCTGGTTCACTCTAATTATTGTTTGTTTTGCTGTACAGAAGCTCTGGAGTTTAATTAGATCCCATTTGTCTGTTCTGGCTTTTGTTGCCAATGCTTTTGGTGTTTTAGTCATGAAGTCCTTGCCTATGCCTATGTCCTGAATGGTTTTGCCTAGGTTTTCTTCTTGGGTTTTTATTGTGTTAGGTCTTATATTTAAGTCCTTAAACTAGGCCATTTTTACAAATTTATTCAGCCAATATATATCTCTTAAGTGGAAAATGTAACTCATTTATATTCAAGTTTATTATTGATATGTGAGGATTTATTCCTGTCATTTTGTTTATTGATTTCTGACTGCTTTGTATATCTTTTGATGTTTTATTTCTCTCTTATTGTTTATCATTGCAGTTTGGTGGCTTCTATAGTGGTAACATTTGAGTCTTTTCTATTCCTCATACATGTATTTGCTCTGCCAGTGAGTTTTATACTTTCATGTGTTTTCATGAAGGTAGATATTATCCTTTCTATTCCAGGTTTGGAACTCCCATAAGCATTTATTGCAGGGTCAGTCTATTGGGGATGAGTTTCCTCAGTTTTTGCTTTATTTAGAAAGACTTTATTTCTCCCTCGTTTATGAAGGATAATTTTTCTATGTATACTATTCTTGGATGGCAACTTTTTCTTTCAGCACTTTGAATATGTCATCTAGTTCTGTCCTGGGCTGTAAGGTTTCTACTGAGAAATCCTCTTTTAGTCCAGTGGGGATTCCCTTATATGTGGTCAGACTCTTTTGCTGTTTCTACAATTCTCTGTCTTTGACCTTTCGCAGTTTTATATAATGTGCTGTGGAGATCTTTAGGATTGTATTCATTTGAGGATCTCTGAGCTTCCTGGATCTGGATATCTAAACGTCTTACTAGACTTAGGGAGTTTTTAGCTACTGTTTTGTTAAGGGAGTTTTCTATGCCTTTGGCCATCTCTTCACCTTCTGGAACATCCAAAATTCACATATTGGGTCTCTTTATGGTGTCTGCATGTCACATCTGCTTTATTCATTCTTTTTTCTTCTCTTCTTCCTCTTTTTTTCTATTTTTGGTCTTATCTTTAAAGACCTGTCTTCAAGTTCTGAGACTCTTCTAGGTGCTCTAGTCTATTATTGATGCTCTTGAACAAATATTTTATTTTTTTCATTTAATTCTTTAGTCCCAGAATTTCTGTTTGGTTTTTTATTTTGTTTATGATATTTATATCATTGGTGAATTTCTTATTCATATCCTCAATGGCTTTTTTTATTTCTTTGTATTGTTTCTTTGTTTTCTTTGATTTGTTTGTATTGTTCTCTTTTATCTTTTTACAGTCATTATTTTGAATACTTTTCCTGGCATTTTATAAATTTATTTTCATTGGAATATGTTGCTAAAGAATTATTGTGTTCCTTTAGAGTTTTCACATTTCTATGTTTGTTCATATTTCTTATATTTTTTAATTGATATCTGTGCACCTGGTACAATAGTCACTTTTTTCCATTTTTAAAATTGGCTTTCACAGGGAAAGATCCTATTCCCGAAGATGAGTCTAGGTGTTTGTTGGGTGGGACACTTTAGCAGCTTTGATTCTGGGTGTGTGTAGAAGTACAACCTTGCATGATTTATTTGGCTGTAGCCAGCATTAGTGGTGTCTGATTTATTCAGTGGCTTGGGCTGCAGTTATTAGTGGAGGCTATTGTGAGGTTTTGCTGGTGGCAGCGACACCAAGTGGACCAGTCTTTGGGCCCCATTGGTGACAGTGGTTAGTTGGGTTGGTCTTTCCTCAGGCCTCAGGAGAACTGCACAGAAACTATAGGTGATGGACAAGGCAGGGTAATTCCAGGACCCCCAGTGATGTACTTGGGCATGGGATGTTGGGGGCACATGTGCGTTGCCGGGACAAGTAGTTCTGGCCTAAGGGCTCCTGGTGGTGTGCTTGGGTGCTGGCTATGGCAGCAGGGCGGGCTAATCCCCAGACCTTCCTCAGCAGATGCTTGGCTGCCTGCATCACTGAGAGCAGTGGTTGTGGGGAGCCTGTCCTTGGGGCATGTGCAGGTGCACTATGGCCCTGTTGCTGGAGGAAGCATGGCTGCTGACAGTGGCTGAAGCTGCAGGTAAGCTGTTCTCGCATGCAAGGGAACACATGCTGCAGCTCTGCTGCTGAGGAGGCAGGGTTAATGTCAGTGGCACACATTTCATCCTTCACAGGCAGCAGAAGTGGCTGCAATGGATGGTGGCTGAGTCTGTTCTCAAGTGTGTGCACAGCAGCCCTAGTGCTAGAGGAGGCAAGAGTTCCTGTCTGTGGTAGCCACCCCATGTATGCAGTTCTCGGGCTCTAGGAAGCACATGCTTTGGCCCTCTTTGTCCCGTGGGCAGCCTCCATAGTGTCCTTCGCTGTCTGTTCCCTCAGGTGCAGGACACTCTGTGTGCTAAGATGCTGGGGACCCTGGTGCTCCATTGAATCCAACTGGCATTGTGATGAGGAGGTCCTCTTTGTGAATGCAGTGGGAATGTTAGTGTGTCCCCAGAAATGTGTAAATGTAGGGACTGTTGGGTCCCAAGACAGGATGCAGTCTGGTAGAAGCTGAGCTCTCAAAATGGTGCCATGCTACAGCTGCTTAGGATTTGGGGAGAGGGGCTGGTTGTTTAACCCAGTGTGAGGCCCCTTTCTGGAAGGGTCTCCAGGCAGCTCCTTATGCTATCTTAGGTCTCACAAGGGTTGAAGGGTTCTCCCACGGCTAGAGTTGCAGAAGTTCATGGTGGGAATGTGTATCGCTGGGGATCTTTACCCTCTCCAGGCTCCCAACCAATCCCAATGAACTGACTGCCTTGCTTCTCTCTCCTTCCATGCCTGTGATGTTTTCTGTTACTTCTCTATTAAATTCCAGTGTTCTCTCTCAGATTCGCTATTCAAAGTGTGATTGTCTACTTACCATTTTGATTTTTCATGGAGGAGGCAAATGTCTGATGCCACTAGTTGGCCATCTTGAAGGTCCTCCTCACAGTCTATGTTGATGATGTAACATTTCTTTATAGCCAGCTTGTATCCTTTAACATATTTTTATAGTTATTTTTAATACTTTGTGTTTTAGCTTCTGTACCAGCATTTAAAATGATGTATGCACCATCATTGCAGTATTACACTATTCTGTATTTATCTGTATATTCAATTTTATCAGCAAACTTCATACTTTTATATGTTTTTGTGTTGCTATTCAGCAATCTTTTATTTTAATTTGAAGGACTACTTTATCATTTCCTCTAAGGCTAGTCTAGTTGTGATGACCTCCCTCAGCTTTTGTTTATCTGGAGAAATCTTACCTTTCCTTCATTTTCAAAGCACTATTAAGCCACATACAGTATTTTTAGTTGGCAAGTTTTTACTTTCAGCACTTTGAATATATCATCTGAACCCCGTGATAGCTTATGTCATTTTTTTAATCATATATATATATATATATATATATATATATATATATATATAATTGCACTTTAGGTTCTGGGGTATATGTGCAGAACATGCACATATGCATGCAACATAGGATTGTTGCACAGGTACCTACGTGGCAATGTGGTCTGCTGCCTCCATCCCCCTATCACCTATATCTGGTATATCTCCCCATGTTATCCATCCCCAACCTCCCTACCAGCCACTGTTCCTCTCCTATTCCCCCTTAACAGACCCCAGTGTGTCATGCTCACCTCCCTGTGTCCATGTGTTCTCATTGTTCAACAACTGCCTATGAGTGAGAACATGTGGTGTGTGATTTTCTGTTCTTGTGTCAGTTTGCTGAGAATAATGGTTTCCAGATTCATCCATGTCCCTACAAAGGACACAAACTCACTGTTTTTTATGGTTGCATAGTATTCTGTGGTGTATATGTACCACATTATCCTTGTCCAGTCTATCATCAATGGATATTTGGGTTGGTTCCAGGTCTTTGCTATTGTAAACAGTGCTGCAATGAACATATGTGTGCATGTCTCTTTATAATAGAACGATTTGTAATCTCTTAGAAATATATCCAGTAATGGGATTGCTGGGTCAAATGGAATTTCTATTTCTAGGTCCTTGAGAAATTGTGACACTGTCTTCCATAATGGTTGAACTAATTTACACTCCCATCAACAGTGTAAAAGTGTTCCTATTTCTCCACATCCTCTCCAGCATCTGATGTCTCCAGATTTTTTAATGATCGCTATTCTAACTAGCATGAGATGGCATCTCAATGTGGTTTTGATTTGCATATCTCCAATGACCCAGTGATGACGAGCACTTTTTTCATATGTTTGTTGGTCTCGTAAATGTCTTCTTTTGAAAAGTGTCTGTTCATATCATTCTCCCACTTTTGAATGAGTTTGTTTGTTTTTTTCTTGTAAATCTGTTTTAGTTATTTGTAGATTCTGGATATTAGCCCTTTGTCAGTTGGGTGGATTGCAAAAAAATTTTTCCCATTCTGTTGGTTGCTGGTTCACTCTTATGATTGTTTCTTTTGCTGTACAGAAGCTCTGGAGTTTAATTAGATCCCATTTGTCTATTTTGGCTTTTGTTTCCAATGCTTTTGGTATTTTGGTCATGAAGTCCTTGCCTATGCCTATGTCCTAAATGGTTTTGTCTAGGTTTTCTTCTAGGGTTTTATGGTGTTTTGAGTTAGCCAATTCTTCTGCTGATAAAGTCTGTCGAACTTCTCTAATGAATTTTTAGTTCACTTAGTATTCTTCAACTCCAAAATTTCTCTTTTTTAATATTTTTTATTTATTTGTTGAAATTCAAATTTTGTTGAGGCACTATTTTCTTGAGCTCACTGAATATATTATGATTATTTTGAATTCTTTGTTGGGTGTTTTGTATACATTCACTTATTTAGGATCAGTCTCTGAAGATTTATTCTGTTTCTTTGATTAGGCTGTAGTTTCCAGTTTCTTTCTGTTTCTGTAGCTTGGAGTTGATGTCTGCAAATTTGAAGGAACAGCATCTTTCCCGGTCTTCACACACTGGCTTTAAACAGGGAAAGACCCTTGCCAATCAGCACAGGTAGAAAATCTGGGAGCCTCTCAAACCTTTTCTATGGATATGTTTTCTCTTTGTGAGTGTATGTAAATTTCTAATTAGAAAAATTTGCTTGTTTCTATTTTCATATACTCATAATCTCTTACTTCCTCTGGTGTCTACCTGCTGTAATGTGTGTCCTCTGTAGCAGCAGCATGTGCCCCAGCTTTTGAATTTTTTTCAGTAGTCACCAGGAATCCAGAATACGTTAGGTCCCATCAGCATCCTGCATTGGATGAGACAGAAATCAATACTTCAGGCAGCTCTGCCAAATGCCTTGCTCCAACAATTTCTTTCCCTAGGGAGAAATTATGGTTTGAGAGTTTTTAACCCACTCATTCTATGCTGAGCCGAGGAGGAGGGGCTATGGTAAACGAGTATGTATTAGTCCAAATTGTTGCCTTTATTTTCAGTGACCCTACCAGCCTGGAGCTTCTTCCTGCCAGTGCTTATATTCAAGCAGACAGAAACCAGTCCCTCAGGCAGCCACTCAGAAAGCTGGACCATTAGACACATGCTTCATTTCTTTCCCTCCTAAGGAAGAAGTCAGGAGTTGTGGGGTTTTTACCCATTTGTTTGTGCTGTACTGAAGGGAAGGACAAGGCAAAGAAAAAAAAAAGTGCCCTGAATTTTCCTGCTGACTTTTATGCAGCTGGTCTTATGCTCATCTTGGATGCAGGAACTTCTTATCTGTTTCTGGGTTTCTCAGAAAGAAAACTACCCTATGCGTTATTATTAAATCAGTGTGTACATGGGAAAAGGGCGGGGGGGGCTGGATCTTCGAATCCACTATTATGCTAGCATCACTCATAAACTTCTTCTTGAATATTGGTAGTTAGCAATGCCAGATGGAAAGAGAGCTCTGGAAAGTTTCACAGCAGTAAATAAATGCTGTAGCCTGGAGCTCATTGGCTAGACCTAGTCACATGACTTTACCTAATTCAAAGAGAGCAGGAAAGCAAGTCCTGCTATGTACCTTAAAGGCTGAGACCAAAATACTTGTCACAGCCCACTAATGACAACCACAAAAGGAAATATGGTGTTGCTGTGAACAATATTTATAGTCATGATAATACAAACACTGAACAATAACTATAATATGACTCTGTTGGGAGGATGAACATGGGTTTGGGAACAGGGCATGAAATGACTCAGTCTTCATTCTTTCACCATAGGAAGTCACAAATACTAAAAAATCAAAAAAAAAGCGGTACAAGGCTATCATTTAGAAATAGGAAAAGGAAAACAAACAGGCAAGAGAATTTTAAGTGCTTACTTCAGCTCTTGGAGTGAAGTAGGGCAAGGATTTCAATGCGCAGTAATACATGTCATCCATCTATGAAGAAAAGGGAAGAATGCAGTGAGTTGCCTTATCAGCTTCCCTGCCAATCAACTCCAGATGCTCAGACTTAGAGCAAATCCTGTGTCTGCTTCCAGTTTCACAGCCAGAAAATTAGCACCATTTAAAAGCAGAAAACCTGAAGAACTGAGTAACTTTCATTCGAAGGATAATTTGCAAATTTGGGCACTTCCAGTAACCAAGTCTAATCCTGTGCTAACCGCTTGGAAGCACAATAGCATTACTATGTGACCAGAATTCAAATATTTTAAAACAACACACTTTCAGTTTTAAAATGTAAATCAGTGAACATGTTTGTGGGCTCAGTCATTGAAGGCACTCTGAAAACTTCTCTAAAAGCTTCTGTGATTATTTCAAATTCTTGAGATTGCTTTGTACCTCTCCAAAATTACTAAGAAGTATGAAGTTATTTTCAACCTGGTAAGATAGATACATTTTTAGAACAATCATTTTCCAAACACGTGCTATTGAAAAATATGGTGAGAGGGGCATGTCTTGGGGTCCAAAACTTCTATCTTCTTGCAGGCTTCTGACCAAGGCACCTAGTCCTTAGTGGCTGAAATCATTAAACTCTTTTTATTTGTCTCACTTAGATGTAAATAATGATGACTGCCTTGCTTCTTCTCATTGGATGCACTCAATTGCCTGTATCTTTCTTCTGAAGACTGTCATGAAGGTGTTGGTGGGAGAGTACTCAAGATAGGGAAATAAAAAACTTGTAATTTCACCTCATTCTGCATTTCAAAGCCAACCTCCTGCTGCTTAATCCTATTTTGCACATTAGAAACTGAAAATTACCTTGGCCTCCCTGTGTGACTCTGAGATACTTCTAATCTCTTCTCCATTCTCACACCCAGGCAGATGGAGGTCCTGGGCCAACTAGGGGTGATGTCATGTTCTCAAATAGACAAAAAAGAATTGAGATAAATAATTTCCAAAGTATTTTCCAGTTTCAGTGCAACTACTTGGATGGTTTTCATGTGCTAAAAACCATGCTGAGCACTCACATCCCCATGAAAACCCAGCAGGAGAAAGCAAATGTGACTCCCTTTTTGCAGACAGGAACATGGTGCCCAGATTGCAGGGTTAGTCATGGAGGCAGATGCCTGAGTTCTCCACTGGGTTGTTATGCTGCCTTCCACTAGGCACACTTGCCATGGCCATATGGGTGGTAAGATTCTCCCTTAGGAACACCACTGTAGGTTTGGAGGGATTGGGAGCCAAGGCAAAGCCTAAGTAGAGAGAAGAGGGAAGAGATTCAACAAGCATTGCTGGGGACTTACTCTTCCCTTTGACTAAAACCCCCTACTTCACCTTCTTCATGGCCAAGTTACTTTGCCCTACCAGACTCAGCTTAGACTCCACCTCCCTTGTACAGATTAATCTCATGCTCTCTGTCTCTGCTCCAACCCCATGGGTTCTATAGCAGCCCCCTGGAATTTTCTCTATTATGCTCCTCACACTATATTAATATCTTGAGTTTGTCTTTCTCTCTCATTAGACTGTGGGTTTTTTGAAGGCAGGAGTTATGTCAAGTATTGCAAATAATTCAATAAGTTATTGTTGAATGAATAAATAAATGCATAAAGGAATGACTGGGTTCAGATGAGAAAACTGGAGCTTTAAGTAGTTATGCCTGTACGTGTCTAAAGGTTATGTCTCCTAATTTCTGACCCAGGGCTTTTTCTACTATACGTCACTAAACTCTGAATTTCTTTTTCTCTTTAAAAGTCCCCTATAAAATTCTGCTTACACTCCCAGAGAAGTTAACGTAACTATTTGAAAGGAAATATAACATAGATTAAGGACATAAGAAAAAAAATGACAAAATTGGGAGGAAATGGGAACATTAAAAATGAGTAAATAAAACAGATAGCCAGTAAAACCTTTACTTATTTCAGATTATCATGTAGGGGTGATCTCCAGAATGTCGTTTGGCTATGCATAAGGAAAAGCAGGGATGCATACTCAAGAGATTCACGTGTTTTATTTCCACATGTTTTGATACTAAAGTTTAAGAAATATATAGAATTAATAATATATAATTAATTAATAAATTAATGTCAAAAACTGTGAAGGGTCTGAGATTTCACCGATCATGCAACGAGTATGAGTGCTGAAAGAAGACACAGATTTTCGTGTTAGAGATGAAAGACAGTTTATCACTCACAGCAGGTGCCAGGGTTTCAGTATTGTTTGCATTGGTTACTTGAGCTACAGTTCTCACAGAGAAACACGAAAATAGCCATATTATACCTGCATATGCAGTCAATTTTGTTTACAGCAGAAGAACAGTACACTGATCTGAGAGAAATGGAATCATTTATTATGGGCAGGAAGCACACCTGCCCTTTTCTTTAGAGAAAGACATTATCTGTATTATATTGGGAAGCTAGGATGTCTGTCCTCTGTTCTGAAGGGAAACTTTATCTCTATATTCCAAGGCTGTTCATAACTCAAAATGCTTGAATAGACAGTCAGAAACAAAGGTAGTCAGTATCTCTATTCATAAGATGTGCAGAAATATAAGAAACAAATGAATAGTCACCTCCCACCCCCATTAATAATGAACTGATTTATTTGTTGACTCACCTATTGAGTAATGTTTAGTAATTATGTGTCAGGCACTGAGCTGCATGTGGGGGATACAATAGTGAGCGAACCTCCATATGGTTCCTGGCTTCAGGGAGCTTACACTTTAGTGGAGAAGATTAAATATTAATCAAATACTCTCATAAATACACACAAAGTGACACAGTGACAAAGAATCTCAAAAGGAGTCAATAGCACTCTGGAGGGGCTCTGCAAGAAGTGTTGCAAAATTACATCACAGGAGCATTTGAGTCAAGAAAGTAGGGAGTCAAGAAAGGCTTTCCTGAAAAAGTGGATCTTGAGATGAGACCCAAAAGACAAGTCAGAATTAATGAGGCAGAGAAGAGGGGCCAGAGGTTCCAAGGCAGATGGAATAGAGCAAGAAAAGGGGCTGCAGCAGGAAGGAGAATGTCATTCCTGAGTGAGGGCATCCATCATACAGTTTTGCTCAATGTGGCCATATTTTATGCCTGTTGTCCTAGACTAATTATTAACAGCATCTCTTTCCCTCTCCATAGTGTCCTTGAGGAATTGAGACAGTCAGAGATCAGAGAAGGGGAATGTGTATCAGATAAGCCTAGAAAGGTAAGTAGGACCAGAGCATTTTGAGCCTTGCAGCCTCCAGTAACAATTTCGTTCATTAATCCAAGAGCAAGAGGAAGATGTTTAAGGATTTTAAAATACTACATGACCAGAGTTTCATTTTGAAGAGAGCATTTTGGTCTAGAGTTGGAGAAGAGTTAGTGGAGGGCAAGAATAAGTAGGTAAACAAGGAAGTGTTTCTATTACTGTGGTTCAGGCAAAGATAACAGTCCAAGCTGGACAAAGATGTAGGGGTAGGGAAGGAGAGAAGTGATTAGATTTAAGAGATATTTAGAGGATACAATCAACAGGATATGAAGAGAAAGGTTAGAGGGTGCCAAAAATGACTCCAAGATTTCTGTCTGGAAGAAACATTAAACATTAAAAAGTGGCAGGACATGACTAAAGAGTAGCTCATGCCTATAATCCCATAACTTTGGAAGACTGAGGCAGGTGGATTATTTGAGGTCAGGAGTTCAAGACCAGCCTGGCCAACATGGTGAAATCCCATCTCTACTAAAAATACAGAAATTAGCCTGACAGCAGTGGAGTACACCTGTAATCTCAGCTTCTTGGGAGGCTAAGGCAAGAGAATTGCTTGAGTCTGGGAGGCGGAGGTTGTAGCAAGTGGAAGGAGAGCTTCAGACAGAGCACATGGGCACACACGCACACACTCACACAAGCAAGACAGGGCCCAAAGTCCTGCTACCCCTCTCCACACTTGATAAATTCTCTCAAATGCAGTCAGGTAGGCCTCCATCCTGCTTTCCACTTGTCTGCCTGGACCCTTCCTGTTCCCTCATTTTTCTACCACCAGGTTCATTCCCACAACCAAAGACAGCCTGGTGGGCCAAGCAGGAAACTCCACTCTTCAGAAGGCTGTGAGAGGAGAGGGAAGGGACCAACACTCATCATGTAACACGTGTCCTTTCCTCTCTGCCACATTCACAGAAATCACTTAAAAGGAACCCAAATGGTCAAGAAGATCTGTTGGTATTTGGACCAAAGTCCATGTGCTCTCCTTCCATTGATTCTGGCAGTGACAAGATGTCAGCATTTCAAAGCAGGGAGAGCCTGCATAATTATTTGGCTCAAATCATTCCTTTTTCTGATGAGGGAACTGAAGCCCAGAGAATCTTTGTGATCATCAGTGAGGTTTTCGCATTCTTTGAGAATGTGAGACACTGGAGAATTCATCTGAGCACATCGGATGAAAATGAACTTATCTTCCCTCTCTGAACTCAAAAGTGCTTCCGTTCAAGTCAAATGTTCTTCAAGTCTGAAAATGAAATCCTCCTGTCTTTTAATAGGGAGAGAAATTGCGTCACGTAATTACGGAAGGATCAGAAGAGGAAACCTCACAACAAAGGAACCTAAATTCAGGATTCAGTAGCTCTCAGCAGTGGAAGGAAAATCGTTCTTCTGACCTGGAAATGACCCTCCCTTGGAATGAGAGTTTCATGGTTTCCTGACACTCCGAAGGATAGCAGGGCTCAAAGTCCTGGGGCTTTGATGGGTTTTGATGGGGGGGGGCGGTGGGGAGGGTGGGAGAAGGATGGGAGTTTCTGCAGGGGACAGGGCTACTGCTTGGTGTTGGTGTCCTCAGGTTGTCCTGGGGAAGGGGCTGTTAGGGAATAGACCGTGGAGAAACCTGCAGGGGTCCAGGAACTCCAGTCTTGTCAGTTCTGGGTCACTGAAGGCACATGGCTTAGAATAATGCATCCATAAATCGCCTTATGCATCTGAAAGAAACTGACAGCGGGGCTCCAAAGGACATCCATTTCCGGAATAATCCGAGAGTGCTGCAGCTTCAGCAGAGCAGATTCGATGGGGAGGGGGGAATTTTCATTTCGCAGTAGTTTTGCCTCCTTTGGGAGGTTTATCCAGAGGACATGAGAGGTGAAGTTGAAGGCAAAAACCCTCACCGTCAACCCAGAGAGCAGTTTCCCTTGTATTCTTCTCTAATCTCCGAAAGAAAGGAACCAGACATTATAGCCGTTTGCCAGTGCAGAAATAAAAGCAAGAGACAAAAAGGAAAAAAAAAAAGTAGGAAGCTTGAAGGTAGGGTGAAAGGCATAGGAAACAGAGACAGAAACCCTGCACTATTTAAGGTCAAGTGATTGGAAGTTACCAGAGCCATAACAGAGACAGCATGCACTGGGAAGCATTATCTGTCTATCTGTCCCTTTGTACTTATTAAAAGCAATAAGGCAAAATGAGCACATGAAATTTCAGTTATAGCCACACAAAATTATTGCAAATGCTATTTTCCCATCTCATAACTTAAAAGAAAAAAAAAAAAAAAGCTCTGCTAAAGCTCTTCATTTGGAGACCTGCAGCTTTGTTGTTGTTGCTGTTTTAATAGAAAAGGGGAAAAAAAAAAAAAAGCATTCTACTGGGTGAAAAAACCATTTTGGGGTTGAGGGTAGGCAGATGTGCTTTAATACCCACACCCCATGCAGGGCTCTCCCCTGTCCGGGTAGGAAACCTCCCTGCGGTCTTTAGCCCACAGGTGCAGCTCCCGGAAGGCAATTGACTTGTTTTCCTTTTTCTCAGGCAAAATCATTCCTGACATGGGAAGGTGAATTTCACAGGATAACTGTGAAACACTTTGCCCAAAACACAGATTTTAAAAAAAGTTGGTAAGTGATGTGTAGCCACACAGCTAACATTTTATGAGTATGGACTGCATGCCAGGCCAGGGTCCCAGCGTATTTTAGAGATGGGATTTGAGCCCAGGCCGGCCAGTTCAAACCCATGCTCTCCACCACTAGCTCACATGTGTTTCATTTGCTTCAAACGCTCCTCCCTGTTAAGTCCTATTTATCCCTTATCTGGGTTCTGGGATGCCTTCCTGCCTTCTCCTCCACATCTAGGTTGAGACGCCCTCCTACCTGCTCCCCTGATGCCTTGCACTAAAGCCCCGATCACAGCTCATGGCTCATGACTGCAATGAGCTTGCACCTGGCTTTCCTTGTGGACTGTAATTCCATGAGAGCAGGTTTAGGTTACATCTAAGCACATTGTGGCACACAATTTATGTGTCTAAATGCACACATGTGTGAATTGATACAAATGTCCATGGCTTTGTCCCACAAGAGCTTCTAATCTGGGGGAGTTGGGGAGACAGACCTGGGATGGTTAACTTCATGTGTCAACTCGGCTGGGTCATGGGGTGTCCAGATACGTGGTTAAGCATTATTTCTGGGTGTGTCTGTGGGGGTGTTTCAGGATGAGATTAGCATTTGGACTGGTGGACTCAATACAGCAGATCCCTCCCAGGTGTGGATGGGCACCACTCAATCCACTGAGGTCCTGAATAGAACAAAAGGGCTGAGGAAGGCTGAACTCTCTATCTCTGCCTGACTGTTTGAGCTGAGACATTGATCTTCTACCCTTGGACTGGGAGTTGCACCGTCAGTGGTTCTCAAGCCTTTGGACTCAGATTAAAAATACACACTGCCATCTTTCCTGGGTCTCCAACTTGCAGATGACAGACTGTGGGACTTCATAGCCTCCATCATCATGTGAGCCAGTTCCTCATAATAAGTCTCCTGTTGTTACTGTTTCTCTGGAGTCCCCTATGCCATGACCATTATACCTATTAGACAGGCTACAGGGACTGCAGTCAAGTTTATAAACTGGGGTCTGTCCTCACATGGGGCAGGACTGGTGGCCTCTGCCTGGGTTGCATGGAAAGGATGCAATGGTGCTTAATTAGGGATGAGCAGTATTTCAACCAGACAAGAAAGGAGAAGGAATGTGAATAAAGAAATCATATAGCACTTTGGAGAATGGTGAAGAATAGTTCGATTCAACCACATAAATATCCCATCCAACTCCTGCAACAGACCAGGCACTGTCTGGGTGTAATGAGTTAAATAAACCAGTAGAAGTCTCTTCCCTCAAGAACTCCCCAGTCCAGCAAGGGAGGGAGACACAGAAACAGATCATTATGGGATTTGGTAACCACGACTGCCTGACCATGAATTGGCTACATGAATGTCAAGGCACTGAGCCACTAAGTAAGACCTGGCCGGGGCCTATGACCAAGAGAAGTCCTTGTCCAGGTGACCTACAAGTTCTTCTATTTTCTGCACATGCCATGAGTGGGAGAAATAGTCAGGAAGCCCTCACAAGACATAGCTGCCAGAGGTTGCTCTGGGAGCAGAGGATCAAGGCAGGCTTTCAGGAAGAGGTGATTCCTATTTGGTCCTGGATGGTAAAATAAGAGTTTGCCAGAGAGACAGGTGGAAGAGACATTAGCCAGAGAGAACAGTTGAAAATGATGCTGATGGGGACAGCTAACATTCACTGAGAAGTTTTAAAGGGCCAGCCCTGGATCTAAGGACTCCTCAAGTTATCTCATGGAATCCTTCCAGCCCTCTGAGAAAGGGGGGTCATTTTACAGATGCATAAATCAAGGCACAGAAAGCTCATGTAACCTTTTCAAAGTCACAGAGCTTTTGAACAATGATGCACACTTGTCCTACAGTTCTGAAGTAGAAAACTACGCTGCCTCCTTTTAGAAAACCTCCATAGGAATAAAACAAAGGCGAGAGGAAAACCACGGGGAAGAGTGATCAACACAAGTGGTTCGGTTTCCCCCGGCACAGAGTGCTGGGCAGTAGGTGGTAGGAAGGGCCAAAGGGGGACACAGCACTCAGCTCAGGACAGGAGGGCCATACGGCCAGTTGGCATGGAGTCTGTGCCCAGATGGCTGTCCTTGAAGTTTGGAAACTAGGCAGGGAGGACCATATGATGCATCTGCAGAGGTCAGTAAGGACCAGGCTGCCCCATTTTAGGAGTTTGGCAGGGGTTATCACCTAGGGAGCCTCTGAAGACTTGTGAGCAGGGAATGGTCAGCTCCATCCTGCCTTTCAGAAAGATAGCCACAGAGCAATGTCAAGAATCAATGGGAGATGTGAGAATTTGGAAAGGTGTTTGAAAGATCTTTCTGCAATCTAGCATGATGGGGGCTGTGGGGGGCTCACAGGCATGCCATGGTCCATGTTCTAGAAGGTCACAGGTGTTCTGATTATTCCGGTGCTTTGATTTGTGTATTTCTTTTCTGAAGATTTGTACCATCCCATGGAAGGGGTCCCCAAAACACACTCCCCCTAACACATTCCTCTAGCCTGCCTCTTTTCACTGTTCTTATTCTCCCTGAATCCTCCTCAATATTTTCTCAGCGACTTCAAATGCATCCCCTTTGCCTAATGCAGAGCAGTTACTGACCGTGTGCAGCTGCCTGTGTGTTGCCCTCTACCTTGAGGAGTTTCTTGGGGCATTTCTGCTCTACAAATACAAGATTGGTTTCCTTGGGAGGAGTTCGAGAGAAGTCAACATTCTCCGTCTTATTGCATAAGCAAAGATGAGTGTCCCCAGCTACTTCTCTCATCCTCTACCTCACACAGGAGAATCTCCGTATTCTGCATGTGGATCTGCAAACTAAGGAGATACACATGCACTTGGCACTCTGCTTTGTAGTGTTAATTTCATTTCTTAAATTAACTACTCAAACAGATCTTAAGATGATGGAAGGCACAGACCGCCAGTCCTTTTCATTTATTTTGTACCATTCTTATCACCAAAGAAGTGCCCCAAGTCAAATTTAGTGACAACAGATTACACATATAAAGGAAAGAAGGGAATTTCTTTCTGTCAGACAAGACTTCTGCAGGAGAAAAACTGGTTTTAAAAATGTGATGTTGTAAATGTATACATGCAGTCCCCCAAACCCCAGCTGACACCTACTAAATTAATTGTGGTTCAGAGATGTCTGTTTGGGTCTGATAAACAAATGAGGCAGGCCAGCAGCCACTGTCTCTTTTCCCACAAAGATTTCTATCTGCAGGGGAATAAAGGCTTGCTCACTCGTGCAGGGCTGGGGTTGGGAAAGGCGGTGGGATGTGTGCTTCCCATATCCAGCACCAGCTCAGCCCTAAATTCCGAGCCTTTTATTTTGAGACTGAGGCTGCAGCCAGCTACTGTATCCATGACAACAACACACTTCAGTCCCCAGGTGGACCAAGAAGCAGCAGCATGGGAAAAGAGGCATTTCCCAGATTCTTCCTGGAACGAATATGTGTTTGGAGCAGGAGGACCCAGGAATACTCTGGAGACAGACAATACCTACAACAAGGAAATCATGTCGTTTGCTGGGCCCGAAGCTCCATCGTCAAGTGGTTTGTGGACAACCGACAACCATGCTGGTCCCAAGAAACAGCAGGAGCTCCTGTTTGTGAGCCCACGTGAGGCCTCAAAAAAGACCCAAGACACATCGGGGTGGCTCTGAGTCAATGAATCTGCCCCCAGGGCAGATGGGTGCCTGACTTGGGGGAGACCAAAAAGTGGGCCACAGAACCAGAGTGGGAATTCATCTGCTTGCATTTAATCCGAATGCTCTAGTCATCTGCTTAGAGAAGTCAGCTCATGTAACTCTGGGAACCAAATCCCTACAGAAGTGAATCTGACCAAATTAAGGAATTTTATTTCTTCACTCTCAGTAGAATGACAAAAGCAACACATGGCAATTCTTCCATTATTTATTTCATGAACACACTCATTAAACCAAGCTGCAGGATTCTCAGTTGTGCACAAGTACCCAGGACACATTCAGTGCCATACACAAGGACGTAGCACCTTTGATTAGAGGTATGTTCAATGCATTATTGTGAACGACACTAAAAATATGATTTTTCATAAGCAAAATACTCAGAGCAACCTGCAAAAACATCCACCAGATGAACTGGGTTGAAAACATTTAATGGTTCCCTCTCTACAGCAGGTTTTCTGTCTTTAGTGTCAATGGGAGGATTTCTTCTGCAGCTGATACCAATGTGCTCACAGGCCTATTTCTGAAGCTAACAGAAACAGTCAATGGAAATAGGAATTTAAGGACAAATTCATTCAAAGGGCATCATCAAATAGGTTATGCTAAGTATGCCTTCTGGAACATTTTAAATTTAATTTACTGGTTTTATTCAAATTTCCTATTTGAATTGAGAGTAAGAGGTTGAGGCTGTTGTTCCTGCACAATCTTATGTACAGCCAAAGACTTTATTTTTTCCAGTCAGTGTGGAGATGACATTACCCTCTTCTGGTTTCAGAAAAGGCAGACATTTTAGTTGCTATGGCAAAGTGAAAGTGGCATTCTCTCACTAATAGAGAAATTTTGAATATTTCATTCATTGATGATTTTTGTCATGTAAATTTTGCCCATCCACTGTCAGCATCTGAAACCATGGATCGATTGGCCTGATAAAAAAAAATTCCCTTTTAGGTCATTATTGGAGCGTAAGTAAAAAGACATCTTTATTTGGGTTAATTCCCTGTAAACATTGTGAATGTTGTGAGTACTCATTTTCACTACTGCACAGACAAAAGGAAAATAAATTTTTTTAAGTTCATGCTTTTGTAGTTTTTCTAATTAGATCTTTTAGTAGCTTCCATCTAAAATTTCCTCCTTCAGCCACTGAGCTTATAGCATATTCAAAGCTGAAAAACTAATTATGGGCATTTAAATTGCCTTGCATACGTATATCCTGCTCAAATGCCACCACTCCCAGAGAAAGCTGGAACTATGAGTGTTCAGTAAGATAATCTCTCCAATTCTATACTGCTGCCTTCACCACCCATAATATTTATTTATTTATTTACTTATTTATTTTTAGTTGGAGTCTCAGTCTGCCACCCAGGCTGGAGTGCAGTGGTGCAATCTCGGTTCACTGCAACCTCTGCCTCCCAGGTTGAAGCAATTCTTGTGCCTCAGACTTCTGAGAAGCTAGGATTGCAGGAGTGCACCACGACCACCCAGCTAATTTTTCTATTTTTAGTAGAGACGTGGTTTCGCCATGTTGGCCAGGCTGGTCTCAAACTCCTGACCTCAAGTGATCTGCCCGCCATCATAATATCTGAATAAGCATATTGACTTCTTCTTAAACTAAGGGTTAAATATAATCTTTTATTTTAATAGTTTAGGTTCATGTATCTCATATCTTATGCTCACATTAATGATTCCTATTTGCTATACATTTATGGAAAAAACCTTATAAATGGTTTAATAATAAATAGATATTTCTTGGAATCTAATCTTGGAAAATTTTCCCAAATACAGCAAAAAGATTCATGCACAAAGATGCTCATCCCAATGATCAATTGGAAATAGCCTTCGATGAGCAAAATTATGGAAATCACTAGAGGCTGCATACTATGCAATTATTGATATAAGTTTAAGAAGGCTATGAATATACTAAAAACATCTTTGATAAAATATTAAGTGAAAAAGTTTACATAAAAGTATATATGTGGTATAATGACATTCTGTGAAATTTTAAAAGAGAATTGACACATGCACAGAAAAACATAGACTTGAAAAAACATCCAGAAATTGTTAGCAGTGATTACCTTTAGGCAGTGGGGGACAATTTATGTTCTTTCTACATCTCTATGTGGTCTAAATTTTCTATAATAGCAGCTATTATTCTAGTGGAAAAATAACAAACAAGAGGAGAAAGGGGAGTATGCAATGAGAACCAAGTCAAGAGTGTCTTTTAAGGTTGCATTTTGGGAGACTTTTTACGTATTTAGGAATAGGGATGGTTCTTCAATAGGAGCCCGATGAGTCCAAGAGAGCAATAGACTGCCTCATCACCTCCTCTGACAGGTAAGAAGCATCCTGAGAAATGAAAACGCGTCTCCTGAAGAGAGTAATGTCCTCTTGCTATAGCATGTTTTAGAATCTGGCCTAATTTGGGAGACCTTTAACAATATGCCAACTAACTAGTCACATAATACAAAAACGGGGAAAAGTAGAGAATCCATTGGAAATAAACAAAACAATTCAGGAGTGAAGCGTGACCAGGTTCTTATTCATAGAGAGATGTTCTCTTATAATACGCATTCATCACAAATAAGATTGAAGGATAAAGGAGGTGGGAAGAACAAACTTAAGCTATCAACCTCCAGTCCCAGACATTGAGACACAGAGAGAAACAGGCACCATTCTGCACAAACTCATAAGGGAAATGTTCTTCCTTTATATCCGTCTTCCCATGTGAAACAAATCACACACTTTATTCTCAAGGTTTCACCACACTAGGGTGATTAAAAATCATCCACCATGTACCCAGGGGCCTGAAAATTTCTCATTTAGTAGTCGATAGCAAAATTGTTCATCAGCATTCTTTAATATGATCTGTGAAAACAAAGAAAGAACACTATGTTAAGAATAGATTTCCCACTTCCATTCTCAGGCAGGATATGGTTTGCTTCAAAATATACTGGGAATATACTGGGAATAAGTCCAAATATACCACCAAAGTTGAGAGGTTTTTTTGTTTGTTTTCGTTTTTGTTTTTGTTTTGTTTTGTTTTGTTTTGTTTTTGGTGTAGAAGCAGCTCTGAGAATGTTTTTTCTCTTAAAGATGTGTGTTCTGACCAGTTTGTCAGTGTGAGATGCGTGACTAAGATTGAATGATAAAAGCTCAACTCATTCAATCTAGGTTAAAACCCACAACATTTCTGAGCATTTTATTTCCTCAGTGGTTTCTGCATAAATTTTAAAAAAAGAATTAAAAACTAAAGTAACTTATAAAAACGTGGGTTTCTGATTCCCCAAAAACAACCTACCTTCTTTTAATGAACTAGAATGTAAGGGTAGCAAATGCAGAATCAACAGATTATTATGCAGGAAATGAACAATTTCCAGGGACCTTCCTTAAGGTAAGGTTGATTCCCATCGTCCTCAGGGAGGATGCCCAATCCTTAAGTATAAAGATAGGAGAAAACAAATGGCTTGCACTTACCCTGGATTCTTATTTCCTTTCAATTTTGGTGTAGGAGAAGGGGAAAAAAAATAGGCAATTATCTGTTTATTTCATCCCAAGTTCCTGGATCAAAGGCTGATTCAGGGATGGAGATGGAGAATCAGTGAAGACTTGCCCCCAGGGTCAGCTCCCCACCTACCTCAGTGGTTGCCAGCTCACTCCCACAAGAGGCTGATACTCTCTTCACTACCCCAGGGAAAGATTATCCTCACACTTCTAGAGAAAGAAGCCTAAGAAGGCACAGGCAAAGTATACCTAGCTGGTTGTCTATAAATATTTTCAGTGACATTCTTAAAGATATAACAAACACACCATTCAAAAGAAGATCTTATATCTAGAAGTAAAAAGCATACAAAAAATTGGACATGCCAAATTTGTTGTCTCTAAGGCCACCAGTGGTTCTGAATTCTGGGGGCACGTGTTTTCTCATGGGCTCTTTTGCTTCTCTTTTTTTCTTTGTAGTGCAAATATCTATACCCACACACGTGCACGCGCGCGCACGCACACACACACACACACACACACAAGTAATGACCTTCTCTTAGTTCCTTTTCATTCATCAATTACTTACTTCTCAATATGTTAATAAAAGTTTAAGGTTAAACAAAGGGCAAGTTGATAGAAAATCTGTCTGTCTGCCCGTTTTACTCAAAGTCAGCACACCTGAGAAAGAATGAAGACGAGAAGTTTGGAGATTTAAGAGGGGGATGTTCGTGTTTGAATCTGACTGTCTTTTGATTATTACAACTCTTAATCACTTTTAGATTTGTACCATTTTAGTTGTTTTATCTGTTGGCGATTTTTTTTTCTATATTTCAACTGATAAATTAAACAAAATGGCATGTGTTTAAAAATCTAAATTGTAATTTATTATAAGGTTTAATAGTGTTTTCATTAAACACTATTATGAAAGAGTTGAAATAAGTTCTTTAATATGGAAGGCTTATTTTCTTGAGCACAGCAGGAAGCTGTACCTCCCTTTCAGATTACATTGAATGTGTACCAGTCTTTCCCTAACAAAGCCCTTTAAAATACAGTGCTTTTTATATGAGCTATCACTGTCAGAACCCAAGGAAAAGTACTCTGAGACCAGAAAGACTGAAAGAAACCTGATGCAACATGATTTCCCCCACAGCACAATCACCCCATGAATAGAAATTCTGCAGCTTAAGTACTTAATGCATGGATAGTGGTCAGTGTATGAGGTCAGTGCCAGGGCCAGCACAGTTCAGAGCATGGAGCAGGCACTCAATAAATACTGATGGAAGGAAGGGAAGAGAGAAAAGAGAAGAGAGAATTCTTACTTGTGTTTCCATTCCTTGCCATTTGCTTTCTCAAAAAAAAAAAAAAAAAAAAAAAAGTCTAATCCAATGGAATGCCTACGGCTGTTCTTTCCTAACTCAACATGTCCCTAAAAACATTTTTAACATTTGGTTTGAAGATTTGGGCAAGTAATGAGAAAACATAACAAAAGCAAATGGTAAGGCCAGGGAACAAAGTCTTGGGTTACATTTTGCTAGTTAATTGAATTACATTTTTATTGTGCAAAAGAGCTGTTGTTAAAAACCTGAAATGCCACACCAAAACATTTTTTGTTAGTAAAAAGATGATTAACATATTTGTATATCCATAGTAATAAATATAATATTATGAGAATAAGACATTTTGGGGTGCTGATCTGTGAACACATCCATGATACAGAATTAAGGAAGATTTAAAAATGGCAGATCTTGGAACAGTGTGACCTTGTTTCAATTTATGTCAAAATAGCTGCATAGGCTGCAAGTGTTTTAAAAGGTCTTACAGGACAGGATACTTATACCCTGCCCCTAGCAATGCTAACCCCCGGTGTGGGGGTAAAATGAGGAGGAACTTCTACTTGTTTCTTTCTCTAATTCTGTATTGCTTTTTTTTTTTCCACAATACATTATTTTCAAATTTGGTAATATATGGAAATAAAATAACTGAGAAAAAAAATCATGATTTTAAATTAGTCTTAAAAGATGCACATTTTCAGAGCAAAGTAAAAAGCCATTAGAATGACTCACCTTGCTATAATTAGATTTTTCTCCATTAGAGTTCATACAGTTTTATTTGATTTTATTAGCAATCTCTTTCAGAAGACCCTTGAGATCGTTAAGCTTGGAAAGAGAAAAAAAAATAGAACTGGTCTTAAGATACATTTTCCAACTTTCATTTTTAAATTAGCGCTCCATGCCTTTTCTAAGAAACAGGCATGTCTACTAAACAAGAAGTATGGTACATCTGAATAAGGCAGAATGAGAGCGGCATGTGCTATTTCAGATCCTGAGCAATGCTTACTTTCTGAAATCATATCACCAGCAATTAGTAACCAACTAGTAAACCAATTAATATTATCTTTACTCAAATGTAAATCATTAGTGGCTCCCAAACAGAGAAAATAGATTGCAATAGTACAAACCAGTAATATGTAAAAATAATAATGTTCTATGTAACTAATGTTAATAAAATTACAAGATACTAATTAAGTTTTGCTTTGGTAAAAGTATAATACTAATAAAAATGTGATACTAATAAATGAAATTTTTGAAATTAAAAGATATCCCTACACACACAAAAACAGCACACAATTTAAGTAAAAGGCATAATGAAAGTATTCTTGATCCATGCACATTTCACAAATTTATTACACAAGATACATGAAACTCATTTTAAATTACATGTCATATTAGCACATTTGATAAAAGCAATTTCTGTACAGTTTGGTTTCTAATTTGCTGCATCACTCACTCAAGAAAAAAAAATTCTGAATTTAAGTTGAGCTTAATTCCAGTAGTAACCTTTTTCTTTTAACTTTTTTAAAATAAAAGAACAAAATGAAACTATAGGTGTTAAGGGCTTTCTAAAATAAATAAGGCACAGTAAGATCCATTGTTACAGACTTAAGGTAAATTGTGAATAACGTTGTTTTCTGGTAGTGAGATAGAGAATTTTTTTATTCCCTATGGGAACTTTTGAGAGAATCTTGTATTTGTTAGCAGTAAAATGACTTTAGTAAGCTGCTTAAAGTAGAGCATAAGCCTTCAAGAGCAAAACGCATTTAAAAAAAAGAAAGAGAATCGAAAAACAATGGGGAAGAAATCATTGAAAGTAAGAGTTGGTTTTTTGAAAAGATAAACAAAATCAACAAACCTTTTAAGAAGAGGAAGAAGACACAAATAAATACAATCAGAAGCGAGAAAGGCAACCTTACAACAGAGGGCATAGAAATGAAAAGGATAGGAAGGGGCTAGTATGAACAATTATATGCAAAGAAATTGGATGACCTAGAAGAAATGAAAATATCCCAAAAATGTACAACTTAAAAAAACCTGAATCAAGATAAAATGCAAAGCCTAAATAGACGAACAACAAATGGAGAAAAGAAAGTCAGCGATCAGAAAGCTTTCAACAAAGAGAAGCCCAAAATCAGATGGATCACTGGTAAATTCTACCAGACGGCCAAAGAAGAACCAATGCCAAACCTTAGACTCTTCCAGAAAACAGAAAAGGGAACACATACAAACTCATTGTATGAGGCCAGCATTATTCTTTTACCAAAGCCATAAAAAGGTAACACACGAAAAGAAAACTATAGGCCAATGTTCCTGAGGAACGTAGATACAGAAATCTCAATAAATTCTAGCAAACTGAATTTCAGAGCATATCAAAAGAATCCGTGGAGACACCACCACCCAGTGGTATTTATCACTGGGATGCAAGGGTGGTTCAATATATGAAGATTAATCAGTGGGATACATTGCATTAACAGAATGAAAGACAAAAACCACATGATCATCTCGACAGATGCAGGAAACGAAACTGACAAAATTCAAGGTCTTTTAAGGGATTTAAAAAAAAAGAAAAAAGAAAAAAAAAAGGCCCTCAACAAAATAGGTATAGAAAGAACTTACCACAAAATCCCCAACTAACATCATATTTAATGAGGTAAAACTGAAAGCTTTTCTCTAAGATCTAGAGCAAGGCAAGGATGCCCATTCTTACCACTGCTATTTAACATAGCGTGAGAAGCTCTAGCCAGAGAAATCAGACAAGAAAAAAAGAAAAGAAAAGGCATCTAAATCAAAAAGAAAAAAGTAAAATTATCTCTGTTTGCCAATATCATAAACTTATACGTAGAAAATCCTAAAGCCACATACACGTGCGCACACACACACACACAGTTAGAACTAATAAACAAATTCAGTAAACTTGCAGGATACAAAGTGAAAATACAAAAATTCATGGCATTTCTATACATTAACCAAGAGCTATCTTTGTTTAATTTAGTCAGTTTAGATTAAACTGATTAAAAAGTGCACAAGAACTTAAATACACACTTCTCAAAAGAAGAAATTCAAATGTCAGGCAGGTATATAAAAAGGTACTCAACACTTAATCATCAGGGAAATGCAAATCAAAACCACAGTGAGACAGCACCTCACACCTGTTAAGGTAGTTATTATCAAAAAGGCAAATGATAAGTGTTGGCAAGGAGGTAGGAAAAGAACTCTTGTACACCGTTGGTGGGAAGGTAAGTTGATATAGCTATATGGAAAACAGTACAGAAGTTCCTTAAAAAAAAAAAAATATATATATATATATATATATATATATATATATATATATATATATATATACAATTACCATATGATCCAGCAATCCCACCTCTGGGTTTATATCCAAAGGAATTGAAATCAGGATCACAAAGAGATATCTGCACTCCCACATTAACTGCAGCATGATTCACATTAGCCAAAATACGGAAACCACTTAATGTCCATCAGGAGATCAATGGATAAAGAAAATGTGGTCCATAATGGAATATTTTTCAGACTTAAAATAAGGAAAGAAATCCTGCCATTTTCCACAGCATAAGTAGAGCTGGAGGACATTATGCTAAACAAATAAGCCAGACACAGAAAGAGAAATACTGCGTGATCTCACTTACATGTGACATCTAAAAGAGTCACACCCATCGAGGCAGAAAGTAGCACAATGGTTGCCAGGGGCTAAGAAGAATGGGGCAAATACGGTGGTATCGGTCAAAGGGCAGAAGGTTTCTGTTATGCAAGATAAATAAATTCTAGAGATCGACTGTACAGCGTGGTGACAATACTTAACAATACTGTCTTATACCCATGAAATTTGCCAGGAGGAGACATTTTAAGTTAATCTCACTCCCTCACACATACATACAACACTCACAGATGGTAAATATGAAGAAGCAGTAAGATGTTAATTAGCTGGGCTGGGTTGTAGTGATCATTTTGCAATGCATACATGCATCAAAACATCAAATTGTACACTTTAAATATAATTTGATATGTCCATTGACATAGCTTAATAAACCTGTTAAAAAATAAATTTTTAAAACTCCAGAAGCTTTCTTGAGAAACAAACGATGATCCCTAAAATTCTATGTGAGTAAAAAGGAGGGGTTTTTTTTGTTGTTGTTGTTCAGGCGCGGAGGTAAGAGGACAGAGGAGGGAATTTAAAGAGAGAGAGAGAGACGGAGGGCAGGAAGAATGGGAGGAGGGCAGCGAGGCGGTGGGCCCTCCTGCCTGACGGCCGAGGCTCTGTGCTGCACAGGGGAGGTGGAGGCTGCCGAGCATCCTGGACCCTGGGAGTCAGGTTGGCTGGTCCTGTATCCACAATTCTACCTCTTCTCCTTTGACCTAGGGCCCAGGCTAGAGCCAAGGCTCCCACTCTGTCCATCTCTTCCTGCATCCGCTGTCGCTGCCCTCCTCTGTCACTCGCTGCCTGTCCCACAGCAGGGTCAGGACCAAGATGTGGCTTGGGGAGGCTTTGGCCTAAACCCTGAGATGGCTTTCCATTAGCTCCCTCCAAAGTCACCCCAAATAAACTCGCAAGTGAAAAACAAAACGACAAAACTAACTAAAACAGACTATTTTCTCTACAAACACACCACAGAAGAGTTCCTAACACAACTAACTTCTCAAGCCAAGTGCTGGCGCCTCCATGACCATTCGGGTCACTCAGGGAGCACTTGGAAAGGAAGATTCCAAATAGGTTCCTCTTGAGTGTTAAAGCTCCCCAAACCTTTCCTTGCATGAGAATAAAACCCAACTTATAAAGAGGCAAGCCAGTTCCCAGGCAGGATGACCCAGACCCACGTCTTCTTCCCGCTCGGCTCTCTCTTGGTTCATGCTGCCCCTCATTTCAGCTGCTTAGAACAATCCAGAGTTCTCTAGACTTACAGCCTTCGCAGCTGCCACTACTGCCTAAATTTTTTTAAATGTTGGGGGTAAATAACCCATAAATAAATAAACAAGAAACTGTAAAGAGATAAATTCTCATATGGAAGCTCAGCTAAGGACCCCTTTTGTTCATTTATTCATTCGACAAACATTTATTAAGGCTCTACTGTGGACAAGGTACTGGGTGCTGGAGATTTTGCCAAACCAGATGAGATCTTGTCTACCCACCAAACAGCCACGATACTGGGAGGTCTATGAATGTCATCATCCAGGATGCCATTCTCAAAATAATGTGGTAGGATACCAAATATCATCTGCTCTCCAGAGCCTGGCAGGGATCTAGCATTTGTGAATGGAATGTGATTTCTGATTGTGATTTGAACCTGATTATAATTTCAGCTACCCCGCTCAGAGTGAGCGCAGACACACTCTGTCTAAGCCTGGTGTTCATATGCGTACTCACACATTTGCAATGCCCTCCAAATAAAACAGGCAACAAATCGGAGTGGCTGCAAAGGCTAGCATCCAGGCACACAGGCTTCCAGAAAGCTCTTTTGAGCCTTCTCTATGTTCCCTATAATTGCAAGCATCTTCACCTGCCTCCACAGCTAAAAGAAAGAGAAGAGGCTCTGACTCAGATAAGACAGAAAAGATTTTAGATATCATGGAAGTGGGACTTCAAGACTATTCCCTGGGAGATGCTTAGAGCATGAGAAGCAATTCCATTCCAGCACCCAGCTCTTAGACAGTGAATTAAGAAGGTTGAATGTAACTTCTTTTATTTTCTGACCATTAACTACTGGCCTCTAGCTGAAAGCTCAAAAATATTAGTCACCGAAAAAAAAAAAAATCCAAACTACTAACAGAACCATACCTTGGTGTCCAGTTGTCTAAATCGATGCCTCATTCTGCAAGGAAGTTAAAGAAAAAGAAAGTAAACAAGAGAAAAAGAGATTGAGAGAGGGCTATTAGGTTCCATTTTGCAGTCTTTTAAAGTACAGAATACAAGTCATTGTCACTCAGCTAAATCAAGACTCAGCTGCATTTACCTTTCTTTCTGACTTTCTTCCTAGTACCCAAACAAAACAGAACCCTCTCACATCACAATTAGAAGCCCAGCACACAAATGCTATCTCTGTTGGTGGGGTGGTGAAAAATAATTTGTAAGGTCTGTCTCTCCCTTACAAAACCAAGATCTCAGAGTCTAGGGACAGAGGAGAGCTTACGGCACCACGTCTGTTGTTAAAAGAGAATGAGCATCCCATGCTTCTTTCAATGGCTGTATTGAATCCAGCAAAGGTATTCGTTGTGCTTATATATACTCATACTTTGTTAGAGTAAAACTTGAGGTGTTGAACACTCAGGAAGAGTGACAGCTGTCAGTGAAGAACGTTAACCTTTACATAAGAGCATCCGTCTATAGACTTCACAACATATTACTTGTGAGCCACCTACAGACTTAGCTATTGCTTATCTATTTCTATAGGATGTTTAATCAATGAATTTATTAATCACAAGGATTTTTATAACAGCTTCATGCGATTCGTAAATGAGTTCGGGATTTTTTTAGGGGCAGCCTGTAACAGAGCAAAAAAATGGCTTATCTCTCTTCCAATCTCTGTACTTCTTCACCACAAAGGTGAATAGGTGTGTGGCACTTGCAAGATAACCCCAATGGCCCATGACCTGTGAGTCTTACCAGAACCCGCCTCTGTAGCTGTAGCAGGGGACCCACACTCTCATCACCTATTTCCACAGCCCTGCACTGCAGGCTCCAAATACCTCTTTCTCCCGCAGGACCTTCAAGGACAATTGAGATAGTAGGTGGGCGGCTTTTTTTGTTCCCTTCTCCAAAGCCTGGCACACACTTCTGTGTTTGTCATCTTTAATTGCCCGGGTAATATCTTTGTGATGGTATTGCTCTCTGTTGAAAATGCTCTTTACTGAGTTTGCTCAAATAAGCTGCCTACGTTCCTTGGGCTCATGCCTACAAAGGGAGCCTCGCAAAGCAGAAAGGGGTGTCTGACATACTCCTCTGAGGTGTCGTTGGCTTTCGTGTTGATCTTGACGAGGTAATTTTCCTTCATGACACCCTCCCACGCCAGAGTCTCGTTGTCCTCATTTTTGAAACCTTGAATAATGAGAAAAAGAAAATATTCAAATTGTTTCATTTTCCCCTTGCTTCCTAAATTGGGATCCTCTAGGCATTTTGTGAGACTCTGGAACTCAGAATGCAATTCGTCCCGCAGAGGCTGGTCTGACTAATGCTACTTCCTAGTGGCAGCATCCGAGTGATGGAATAGTAATGGCTTTCTCTGTAACAATGAGGAATCGGAGCTGCCTGCGTGAAATAGGAATGCAATCCTTATTCTAAATAGACATCGATCCAAATCCTATCTGTGTGTTTTGTGACTTAGCAAAATCATTCCACTAATGAAATTAGTTCTCACATTTGATATGTGTTTTTCTTCCATCTTGATGACACAAAAATGTGAAACCATTCAGCTGGATAATTGCTGATGAACTGTATACTTACTCTTTACCTAAAACTGGGCTAGGAGCTCTGTAGGAAAGGAAAATAAGCCCAAAGCATTGTTTCTGTCCTTCTGAAACATGAGATGTGGCCCTCAAAAAGAATTCACCTAAGATAGGGCGAGCTGTAAGATTGGTCTGGGATATATGCCAGTAAGATTCTTAGTTCAATTTCTTATGGTGCCTGAGCATTTCAGATGACAGGAAAAAAAGAAAAAAGAACAGATCCTCATGTCACCTATATTTCAGGTATGAATGCAATGGACAGCAAACCTCCATGCAAATTCATGGGGACAGGAGAGTACATATGCTCACACAGGTGTCCACTTGGAATAAATGTACATAGTTTTTAACTTTTGCATTGCCATTTAAATGTATTCATCAACGTGTTAGAGTTTAGGAATAATTATAAGATTTCTCCAGATTGAAAAAGAATTAGTTGGGGGTCAAAGACAGAAACAATACCCACGTGGTTGAATTTAAGCATCTTCTTTTTTCTTTTTTCTTCTTTTTTTTTTTTTTTTTTTTTTTTTTTTTGCTGGAGATGGAGTTTTGCTCTTGTCGCCCAGGCTGGAGTGCAGTGGCACAATCTCAGTTAACTGCAACCTCCGCCTCCTAGGTTCAAGTAATTCTCCTGCCTCAGCCTCCCGAGTACCTGGGACTACAAGTGCATACCACCACACCCAGCTAATTTTTGTATTCTTAGTAGAGATGGGGTTTCACCATGCTGGCCAGGCTCGTCTCGAACTCCTGACCTCAAGTGGTCTGCCTGCCTTGGCCTCCCGAGTTCTGGGATTACAGGCTTAAGACACCATGCCCAGCCTAAATTTAAGCAAATTCTACATAGCAAATATGGATTTATTTTTAAGTGTGGTTATTCACTTTACAAAATAATTCTTAACTAATTTTTTTAATTGTATTTTTTCCAACAAAGAAGTTTCAATGTCTTTTCTTCAAACAAAATCAATGAGGGAGTTCAAAAGGAGTGCTTAAAAATCAGCATGGAAAGGGTAGACACTCCGGGACACAGTCAGAGGGCAAGGATGACGAATTACCAAAAAAATAAAAATAAAAAATGACCAACCTCTGTAACAAAGAAATGCTGATTGAAATGATGAAATAGCATTTTCAATAACCATACTGGAAAATCAGCAGCAAAATAATGATTATATCCTGTGTTGGCAAGAACATAGAGAACAGGTCTCCCATACCACAGGAAAAATCTATCCGTTGTTGCTGCCTTAGGGTAATGGGGGACCAGAAGGTGGAGGAGGAGGAACAGGCAATATACAGAGACTTCAGAGGTGCATACCCTTTATTTAGAAATTTCTCTTTAGAAAGAACTCAAAGGAAAAAAGTATTAATGTGCTCAAAAACAAATGCATAGAACTCTTATAGCATTATATGCTAACAAAAGCAATCTACATGTTTAATAAGGAGCTGATTAATTATGGTGCATCCATAAGCTGAAATACTACTCCACAGTTGAAGGTTGTCATATACATTAGATTGTTATTTGTGGATATGGAAAAAGTTTGCAATGTATTATTAAACAAACAAGTTAGATTATGGATGTGTGTGCATAGAGCAATCCAATTACTATACACCCACACAAGAATGATATAATAAACACCAGTGTGTTGACAATATTTACCTCTGGATGGTGGGTTACATGTATATCACATGCTCTTAATCTTTATTTGTGCTTTTCTATATTTTCCAAATGTCCTATTATGAATATGGGTTGCTTTCCAAACCATACAAAAATAATACATTTTATGAAAAAGTAATTAATGGATAGTATAGTTTTTTATTAATTGAAGATGTCACCAAAAAAGTACCAAAGGTGAAACTTTGGATTCTATTTTTCTGAAAGTCATTTGAAAAATCCTGCATTTTTTCTCCAAAGAAGAACAATGTCAAAATTAAACCCATGACGTCCCTATCGTTTGGAAGCAAAGCAAAGTACATTTGGGAAATGAATTGCCAACGAGAGGCTCTGGCAACTGCCGAGTGCTGTGGTTTCAGGCATTAGTCATCTCCAAGGAGAAGCGAATGAGCAGGCAGTGACCAGGCACCCTGGAGAGTCTGCAGTTAGTAAGTGGAGCTCTTGGCTCTCTCTGTCCCATTAGCACCACACCATCTGAGGGTGGAGAAAGATCCTGTCCTTCTGCCGTCTCCTAATCTCGCTGTGTCTTCGTTTATTCCCGAGAATAAAAACTGTCTGAAGAGGGATAATATCAACAGTTACACCATTTCTCTGATTATTATGAGATTGCCACCCTTCCAGGGGCCCACTTGGGAGACAGGTCCCAATTCATTCATTCACATCTGATTTATATGGTGGCTTCCTTGAGCTGAAGCCCCTTTTCATTTGCTGGCTAAATTGGGGGATTTGCTTCCATTTTATGTTCATATTGTGCTTAATCATTAAATAAGTTTTAGGGGAATATAATGAATATTTTCCTGCCTTCTCAACCCCATCCCTCATCTGGAGTGCTGATTTGTCCTTACTTAGACACTGAATTTCCTGATTCCCGTGATCCTGGACTGAGTACAGTGTATCTTTGGAGAATGGACCTTTATCCCATACAGCCTCAGCCCCTCCTCCCACACATCTCCAACCTGAATCCCACTAGCGATGGGCAGTTAACTAATTCCACAGAGTAATTAATCTCATTTCCAGAAAGCCCACACTGTTAGACATTATTCTTTTTACAGAATCAAAATCTTCCTCACTGCAACTTTTATCCATTGTTTGTCATTTCCCTGAATCATTCAGAAAGAAGTATGATGCTCGTAGGGCTTCTGTTACATGAAGGCACAGAATGGCCCCCTAAGCCTTCTTCCAGATCCTGTAGCCACCAGCCATGACATGGCTTCAACACAGAACCGAAGAGAGTCCTGAGGCATGTCATTAAGTGTTTCTAGTACTTGGGTGCCATTTTTGAGTACAAATTCCACATCTGAACTTCCAAATCCTATGCCTGATATAAAGACTTTTGTGCTTTTAGTTAGAATCAGCTCACTTCATCTTTCAAGGCAAAACGATGGGAAGAAAGACGGCAACTTATCCAAATTGTCAAAACACTTTCTTCATTAAGAACGGCAATTACGCATGTGTGATCGTTAATGACATCCCCAAAGTGACATTTAACATTCTTAAAATAATGCTGTTAAAAGACTTGACTATGATAATTCTTTAAGGTGTGACAGGAGTTGGGGGTTGTGAATACATTTATATTCTGAAAGCCAGACTTTAGGGCTCATAGCTATAGGGAGAGCACAGAAATATGTTATGATCAATATTTAAAGTAGTATTTATGAGTACTTTGTCTCCATTTCTAAGTAAAGAACCCCACAAAAAAAGATGGTTCTTGGCAAGTTAAATGTTTCTTAATTGCCACCAATTACCATGTCTAGGTTAGCAAAATTTATATTTTTACTTTCTGAATCTTCAAAATATTTGAGATTACACTGAAGGCACAGGCATAATCAGCCCCCTGTGGAACATGAATCCAGTGGTGGCAGTCAGTGACCATTTTGTCAAATACCCTGCGGATAAAAACAGAGGGCAACACCTGTCCAGCAGCCACTGGAAGACACAACACCTGTGAACAGTAGAAAGAGGATTCAAAAAGCAGAGAGAAGAACCACCTAACCCTGTTCCTTTAGTCACGTGTACTGAATTCATCCTTAGATTTTCCACTTCCAAATTGCTCTTGACTCCAAATTTCCTATCTAACAGTGACTTTTCTTTTTTCAGTAGTGTTCCAGGTTGGGGGTGTGGGGCACATCTCGCCACCCTCCCCTTCTCCAGCATCTTCCCCTTCAGTCACAGGAGTGAGCATCAGGACCTGTGAAGCCTAATTCCACGTGGTGATCTGTGAGTCTCCCCAAACCGGCCCTGGGAGCTTCTTTGGTCACTTCTGCCTCAAGGGAAACAAGTCCAATCATCAAAGAGGTATCATGAGGTATGTTTCATGGTTCATGTCACCGTTTCTTGCACTGTCATGTCTCTTGTCTACATTTTTTCCTTCCTCTGGGATTCAGGATGGCACATTGTAACTTGGTGGGCTGGGGACGGGGTGGGGGAGGAGGAGGACTGTATGGAGCCAAAACTCAGCTGTAGGATACAGCCCAAGCCTTACATTCATCTCCTACAATCCTCAGTCCTGAGGACTCCTCTCTCCTGTCCTCCTACCTCTCTCAACTCCCTCCTCCCTCCGCCCACTCCTCGCTCTGTGGCACCATCTCAGCCTCTGTCCCTTGGCCTGTCTAATTCCAATTCATCTTTTGGGTCTCAGCTTGAGTATTCCCTTCCTCCATAAATCTTCCCTGATGCACTCTAGTCAAGGGTTTAAATGTCTTCTATGTGGCCATCACAACCCCTGCACATTCTCTAAAATTACTGTCTCCCACACTTTTTAATTAAGGCTTTTTGACTTTCATTCTCTGCTCCCCACTACCCCAGATGATGAGCCCTGATCGAGGGCACAGATAGCTTCTATCTTATTTAGCACCATATCCACAGGGCCCACTATCATGTGACAAGCTCTTGGCACACATTTATTGAACCACCTCTCCCAGACCCCCTCACTTCCTGCACCACAGGCTCTCTGTGAAGTTATCTACCTCACCTCTGGACCAGCTCCCACTGAATCATGGCCCCCAACCCAAGCCCATATGCCTTTGTTCATGGCGGCATCCCCAGAACTGAGAGTTGATATTTGTGCAGGACTGACCCCCTCCTGCAAGAGGACTGCTTTTACACTATTTATTTTTATAGGTGCTAAGGTGGGAGGGGGAGATGCTGTTTTCATGCTGGCCTTTTCTGGCCTATGCACAATTTCCACCCATCCTTGTGCTCACTCAGTTTTCCAATTTAGATCTGTGGGTAGTGTGGGGTGCATTTTACAAAACTCTGCCAAAGTGGACTGTGGCAGGAAATGAGGTTGGTAGGTTTTGCTTTTGAAATTTACCAGAACTCAGTGATGTTCCTCTCTTTTATTCCCCTACTTAGACATTTTATGAGAACTTTTTACTGGTTTCTGGGGTCTGTCCAAAATATAAGTGATGATAGGGTTTAGGACACACTACCCCAAAATATGGCACCATGGCATATTGAATATTTTAAACTGAAAGAATTGGAGAAAAGCATAGAATCAGGAAGGTTTCTCTGATCTGGCTTTTCCCTGACCCTCTCCCCTGAAGCAGATCATATCACCTAGGAAAAATTTTCTGACTTTCCCCTACAGCAGGTCATAGGATCCTTATGTGAGAGGCACCCTCCTTATACCCAGAGGAAAAGAGTGTCCTCATCTCCAGAGACACAGGTGCAGAAAGAAATGTGAATCCATGGGCCATGCTGTTTCCCAGTTTATTACCATGGGATCATACTCTGTTTGCCCTGTCCTATTTCTCCACAACCCTCCGCTCTTCAATAAACCTACTATTAAAAATGCTCAAATTTGACTGGGAACCGTAGCTAATGCCTGTAATCCCAGAATTTCGGGAGGCTGAGGTGGGCAGATCACTTGAAGTCAGGAGTTTGAAACCAGCCTGGCCAACAAGGGGAAACCCTGTCTCTACTAAAAATACAAAAATTAGCCTGGCGTGTTGGTGCACACCTGTAATCCCAGCTACTCAGGAGACTGAGGCAGGGGAATCGCTTGAACTCAGGAGGTGGAGGATTCAGTGAGCCAAGATTGCACCACTGCACACTGCAGCCTGGGGGACAAAGCAAGACTCCATTTCAAAAAAAAAAAAAAAAAGTTGTTTCTTTGGATCTTCCTTTCCTTACGAAGGCGCCTATGTCACATAAAACTTATAATAAATTTCTATGCTTTCCTCCTGTTACTCTGTCTTTTGCTATAGGAATCTCAGTTGTGAGCCTAAGATGGGTAGAGAAAAAGATATTTTTCCTCCTCTATGGTAACAAGATAACTGAATAATTTATAAATATCAAGGAAACCATTTCGATCCCAAATTAACAAAGGTTACTTTCTGGAGCCATGTTTATGCATTTTCAAAACATCCGCATAGGGACGGGCACAGTGGCTCACACCTGTAATACCAGCACTTTGGGAAGCTGAGGCTGTGGATCACGAGGTCAGGAGTTCAAGACCAACCTGGCCAACATAGTGAAACCCCATCTCTTCTAAAAATACAAAAATTAGGCAGGCATGGTGGCAGGCACCCGCAGTCCCAACTAGCTCCTCTTCAAGGAGCACAGGCAGCCAGCCCAACACAGCCCTGCCCTATCCTGCCCCAGGAGGGACCCACAGGATCATGGGCAAATAAATGGTGGGTGTTTCAGGTCACCAAGTTTCAAGGTGACAATAATATATAACTGATCCACTTAGAGACCCAAAATGGCCCTCCTTTTTTTTTTTTTTTTTTTTTTTCATGAGAAGGAAACTGAAAATGAAAATTGTGAAGGTACCAAAGTGTGGTCCAACCTGAGTCATTAACTCTACAACACTTAGCACACAGAGCCTCGTTAAGACTAGAAGGGTGACCAGCAGTCCCTGAAACAAAGGAGGTTCTTAGAAGATAGACATTTCTGTTACAATTGGGATAGTCCTGGGAAAATGGGCACAAACTGCTCACCCTAACTGGATGGGCACAGGCTGCTCACCCTAACTGGATGGGCACAAGCTAGCACCCTAACTGGATGGGTGCAGGCTACTCACTCTAACCGCATAGGCACAGGCTGCTCACCTAACTGGAAGGGCACAGGCACCCTAACTGGATGGGCACAAGCTGGCACCCTAACTGGATACCAGGATGCAGGACTCTCAGTACTAAGATGAGGAAGTCTTGGGCAGACCACAATGAAATGATCACCCTAGGCCCTAGGCACATTTGCCATTCTGAGTCCTTTACTTCAGAAAAATATATTAAAAATATTTTATGACTTAGTTTGTATAAAACAAATATATTAATATATATGAGAACACTTTCTTTAATCTAAAAGCTCATTTTTTTCTTCTGGTTTTTAAAGAAAATTTGAAGATGTTCAGGAGCCCCTGAGGTCCTGTGGGCCCTGGTACTGTGCCTGATGGAGGAGCAGGCCCCACAGCTGCCTCCCCGCCCCAGAAATGGATGCTTGGGTTAGGTCTGAGGTTAAGGGGTGAGGAAAAAATCCCAGGGTGCCCATTCTATCTTCACTTTTCTGTCCAAACATCCAGACAAATAAAAGCAGGTCTCTTCCTCCCTGCATGCTAAATCTGGTTGAGGTGTAACTGGGAGCCAGAAAGACTGTCTGGCTTATTGGCTTGGGAGAAATGCAAGCCTGATGTGGGTTCCTACAGGCCCAGGAAGACAGCTGGGTGCCAGTTCCCTTCATTCAAAGGACATACGGCTGATAGCTGCTCCACTTCTGGGGTAGGGAGAAGCAGCTGGGTGCTGCAGTTTGTGAGGGCTAAGAAGGCAGGTGACCACACAAGAGAGAGAATGATCCACAGTCCAATGTGTGGATGGGTGGACACCTGCCTTCCTGAAGAGGTTAGTATGTGGAATGTGTGGGGTGGATCTCTGGGATGGGGGACAGAGGCTGGGGTGGGGGACATCCATCAGAGAAAGCATAGCCAAGTTCTAGGAGTTGGGGTCAGAGGGGACAGCCAAGGACTCTCTGAAGGACCCTTTTATGCCCACACAATCAGGATCAGTTTCAAACATGTACCAAGCCAGGAGACACGGAGAAGCCCAGAACAGCATCGCTAAAAAGGGGCTTTCGGCTCCCTTTTCCATCCTGTCTCTCTGTGCTTCAGCTGTGAGCGTCAGTCCCCACAGAGAGAAGGGAGGCACCAGAAGAAGGAACAGCCCACTGCCCATCCTTCCTGGCAGCTCTGCCAGCTGGGAGGGGTAAGGCGGAGGGGAGTCTCAGCTCTGAATAGCAATTAATAGGCTGGTTAATACACTGAACTGCACATTCCTATTTCTAAACTGACATAACGTTTTCTCAAGCAAAACAATTGTAAGATTTTCTGTTCCTAAGCAGAGTCACAAACCCTCCTGGAATCAGGTTTAAAGGTTCCTAGAGAATGAAATTCATGGGAACAATGAAAAACAAAAACAAAGTCATGATCGGACCCTAACCCATGAATTCTGCCTGTTCAACATACCATTTACATTATTATTACATCATTTGTCCAAAAGTCGTTCATTCTCCACAAATCAGAATACCCAGTAGATCTACAGGCTTTCTTTATCTACAATTTCTCTAGAGCAATTCATTGGTTGGTCTGATGACTGATCTTTACAGATGTACAGATACGAACAGTGGAATAACTGTGAATACTTCCTTCCTATTGAGAGACAGACCAGGCATCCTTCCCTGAAATTAATCACTGCTTCTGATCCCATGCACACATGGATGAACCACTCACAGCAGACAGAAGACTCCACGTTTTTCTCCTTGCAGCAACACTTGAAGCACTTCTTCACCACCATGTAGAAGTAAGCGAAGACGACAAAGGGGAAGGGGATATTGAGGCGGCTGCAGTACTCCTGCACCAGGAAGTACCTCTGGAACTTCCAGACCTGGTCATTGTTCTCCTGGACGGTGCCCACCGTGTAGCTGATGAGGGAAAAGAGAAGACCAAAACTTAGCATTCCACATGCCTTATGACTGAATGGCCAAGTATGGCAATAGTGGTATCAAGCTATTATTGCAGTAGCTTAAGTCCACACAGGAGAGAAGAATCCAGACTGATACAAGAGCCAAAACGACTCAGCAGCAAGTGAAAGTGATCTTCAGTTCGTGCTGGGCCAAAATATGTCTGGCTTTTGGTGGGTTTTTTTTTTTTTTTTAATCACAAAAAAGTGCTCAACATACTTTAAAATTATTTTATTTCAAGATCTTTCAATGATTCTTTTTTGTTGTTGTTCATTGCTTATGATGGTAGATACAAAGTGGTGCAAAATATCAACAGTCATAGGACTAGCATGGCAGCCGTCATCCATGTCTAAGTGTAAACAGCCTGGCAGGAAAGCAGCTCATTAGTGTTTATCAAGAGCCTTAAGAATGCTCAGCCCTTTGACCTGGTGACTTTACTCCTGGGGGTTTACCCTAAGAATAAGGAAATACTAAGAAAAAACGCATATGTAAATGAATATATATACGTGTCTGTTGGCCACTAGCACCACAGGTAACAGCTGCTGCCACCCCTACTCAAAGAGAAGGGAAGAAACTACACATTCATCACTAAGAAAATGTGTCACACATTATGGTTCATCAATATGATTACATTATGCAGCTATTAAAATTATGAATAATTGTACTTTGGGGAAATGCTTATCATATATGTTATATGAAAATAATTAGGCTCAAACTTGTACTTACAATATGGTTTCACTACGCAAATCTCAATTCACAAAGAGAAACAGATCAACCATGTATGGTGGTCACCTCGGGCATCACATCTTGGGTGCTGTTTATTCATTCTTTTCCATTTGCTTTCCAGCATGGTGCAATGAGTATGAATTATTTCCATAATTATTAAAATGTTTATTTTGTGTCCTACTCCAAAACTGATTTTTCTGTTACAAATTAAACCCAAATTATAAAATAGCTAACATTTATTATATGCCACTGTTTTAAGCAGTTTGCTTAAATTAATTGTCTTAGTCTACAGACAACTCTCTGATGTATGTCTATCATCTAAAATGTCTATTATCGTCTACTGAACAGATCACAATGGAGAAACAATAAAAGTAAGTAAATTGTCCGAGTCCCCCGGTTAGGAAGCGTTGAATCCAAGATTTGGACTCTGCAATCCAGCCCCACGTCTACTTGCTTCACTGCTACACGATACCACCTCACAGAGGGGAGTGGAAAATGTTTTAAGCAATGCTCTGTTTCAAAAAAGGGGTTTGAGATGTGCTTCATTTCAAAAGGTTTTTATTGGGCTACTTGCCACCTTAGCATTTTAGATAACTACAAAGTATATTACAATTTGTGAAGTTCAACCACCCAAGACATTTTTATTGCTAATATCAAATGATCCCTTCAAGAGCCAAAGAAGCTGCAATGAAGCATTTGAAGGCTATGAGCAAATCCTGATGGGAGGAGCATTAAATTCTCCAAATTCTGGGGAACATCCTAAATGAGGAGACCAGGAAGAAAAATAGATTACATATGTTGTAAGGCCTCATTCTTGCACCTTAATACATTATATTTTATTACATTAGACTTAAATATCTTAAGCTAAAAAAAAACAGACACCTACACAAAACACTGTAAAATATCAGATACTATGCATAACACCATGGTTATGGCTTTGCTTAAAGTTTAGCTTTGTTTATTTTGGTGTTTAATGATGAATGGGACACCTCTGCCATCTACACTAGGGTCCGGATCCTGTGTAAGGCAGACTTGTAGCAAGTGGCTCTTGAACAGGGTGAGATCTTTCAAGGGAAATGATTCATGTTTATTGAACATCTTCTATACGTAAGCTCTTATACTAGGCATGTAAAATGGTTACTTGACTGATCCTTACATCAGCCCTGAGTGATGGATTGCTTAGGTGAAAAGCAGCCACGACTGGGATGTATTATAATGCAGCAAATCGAATCTAGCAGCCAGCCTGGCATTTCTTCCAAATGTAGGTCAGCTTGCTTTGAGGCTAATACCAAGCATCATTATCCACCCTCCCTAGTCCCCAGCTGGTTCTGTTGCCTACAAAATGCACTGCGTGCTTCTGCTGCTGCAACGAGACAGGTGTGCCTGCAACAGCCCCAGATTAGAGAAGTGCAGGCTAAGAACTTGCCAGAAATCACAGTTTATGACGTGGGCCAGAACAACTATTACCGTTCAAAATATTGTCCCTGGAAGCAACTTGAAATCTTAGAACCGGGGAAATTTAACCTAAAAATAAGAAGCGATGAACACGAAACATTTTAAGCAATGTTGTATTTCAAAAAAGAAATAGATGCTCTATTTCAAAAAAAGAAATAGAAAACTTTGACTATATATCTAGTCAAAAATGGATTATACTGACTTCCCAAAACTCTAACAGCTAAGAAAAAAAATCACAACAACTGCATCCATTTTCACGCATTGATGTTGTTTTCCGAGATATTATTCAAAAGCAAGTCATAAGTCCTGTGGAAAGGAGAAGCTTCCAGGATGCTCAGAGAAAGGGAAGGCATTCTCTCTGGCAAGTGGGCCTCCCCTCTTCCTCAGAGAGCTTGGCGTGGAAACGCAGCCCAGAAGAATTCAAGTAAGAAGAGATTTATTGCACCATGGCTTACGTGCAAAAAAAAAAAAGAAAGATAATTTAATGAGGAGACTTGTTCCAGAATAAATAAGGAAAACTTTAATATCCTTCCTATATACCAAAAAGTAGCCACTCAGAGTCAAGGAAATATGTATCTTCTAGATCATCCAAAGTAGGGATTAGAACACTGCAACTTGGAGGCCAAGCCCCCAACCTGTTTTTGTACAGCCCATGAGCTAAAAATGGCTTTTACAAAGCAGGGTGGTATGGGTGGGTACAGCATTGGTGAATACTGCTTCTTTCGACACAGCTGACCAAAGAGCCTAGCTGGCCCTTACAGAGAAAATCTGCGATCCCTGCGCTACAGTGCATGCAGGCCAGTGCCCACGAATAAGGCCTTGTGTTTATATTATTCCCTGCTTTAAAGAGCTCTGCCTCGTATGTCACTGATCATTTGTTCCTCAGGACAACCGCGTTGACTACACGGGTCCTCCTGCTGGAAGGGCAGATTCCTCTGTACTTCAAGGGCAAAGGTAGATCCAGTGAGCAGCAATGCTTTCCCAGACAAACAGCAAGAACCCTTATGGGCATCCCAGGGGGGCATGAGTGAGCCAGCTGATAACTGGACATTAATACCTAAAAGCTGCTTTGCATAAATAATGCATATTCATGATCGGCCAGGCTGAGGTTTATTTATACACCAAGGTCCACCTTACCCGGACGGCAGCAGCTTCCAAAATGTTCTTTTTCTCTCAAGTCAGTCCGGGCCTCAGCCAAATAGACATGAGGGTTCTCCGGGGGGGGCTCCTAAATGGAACGATGCTTCCACCTGCTTTCCTAAAATAACGTTTATATTCTGTAGTCATTGTTTTTGAACTCTGTGAAGGAGAGACTGAACTCTGCAGTAAAGGACTTTCTGGGCCAGCACATGCACACCCCCTCAGCATAGCCAGCATTGGAGTGGCTTAGAAACCATCTCTCGTGCCCAGGGTCTCACCCGCCCCAACTCAGATGGTTCTTGAAGTCTCCTTGACAACCAGTGGCCATCTGGTGTCGTCCCTGAGAGAATTCTGCAATTGTCCCTGTGTGCATCTCCAGTACTATCTTGTGCCCTTGGCGTCCCGTCCCTGGCAAACATCCAGCTGGCTGGAGATTTGCAATGACAGCTGAGGTCCATCTCCTAAAACTGAGCACCTTCAGCTGAGCAGGAGAGGAGGAGGAAGGGAGAAAGGGGCAGCAGTTCAGAAACTCACCGAGAGTGGAAATAGTCCTAAGAGGGAACAGACATTTAGAATTCAGATAGCTTTGTACATAAATGAAGTCTAGAAGTATGTCAAAAGAATAATACACCGTGACCATGGGATAGGCTGGCTAAATATTAAGAACATTTATATCATTCATCATTTGTACAATGCATCACAATACTAGATCAAAAGGAAACATAGCATTTCAATAGTTGCTAGAAAGTCTTCTGGCAATGTATAACAACCTTTTCTGATTAGGGGAAAAAAAGAGAGAAAGGGAGAGGAGCTTAATAAACAAAAAAGAGGAGGAACCTTCTACGACATGATAAAAAGAAAAAAAAAAGGAGAAAGATAATTTAGTAAGGAGACTTGTTCCAGAATAAATAAGAAAAACTTTAATATCCTTCCTATATACCAAAAAGTAGTCACTGAAAAAACATAATAGTAAAAGTACCTTACTGTTTTTAAGTGTCTGGAAATAAATTAACAAGAAATCTTCCAGATCCATATGAAAAAGACCATAAAACTTTACTGGGAAATTATATGTGTCTGAATAGATGAAAATCATACCATTTCTTCCAGATAGTAAGATGCCAAATTCTCTTAAATGATTCTACAAAACTAACATCATCACAATAAAATTCACAAGAATTTTTGGGGAAAGGAGAAAGATAAAAAATTCCCAAGTTAAGCCTTAGGCTCCTCTGTACAATTAAATATACAAGAACAGCCAGGAAAGTTTTGAGTAAGAATAATGAGGAAAACTTGTACAACAGATGTTAAAATAATTTTTTTAAAAAAACTTCAGTAATCAAAGCCATTTGGTAGTAAAAACCAAAATACAAAGACAGATCCACAGAACAGAATGCAAAGCCTGCAAAAAAATTCACAAAGAAAAAGTAGATTCTAAAACAATGGCAGAATTTTCAAATGCATTGAAATAGGAGAAACTTGTCAGCTAGCTCTCTATCTGACGGACACCTCCTTTAAACTTTGCATAGGTGTCTTACTTTTTCCTTTATCACTCCTTCCCTGGCACACAGGCAATACCTAACCAGTACTGCCCCATGGCCCATGGTGACACTGACTTTTTGCTCTCTCTGATGCGCCAGTGTGTATGTTAAACTGTGTAACACATCCTGGTTCCCCTCTCATTCTGCAACATCGAAAAAGCAGGCACAAAGCCAACAACAGCCAACAGTAAGACATGACCAGCGGTTGGATCACACTGATTTGGGGAGTGATCATTCAGGTTAGCATATTGCTAACAGGGTAACCAACAAAGGCTGTGCCATATACCTGCACAAAGACGCATGGCATTCTTCTTCACCTTCAGGAAAATGTCCAAATTCTTTAATATGCCATAAAAGACCACACCCTAGCCCCTGCCTAACTTTCTACCCTCCCCGGCTGTTGATTCCTCCCCAGACTAACATTATCTCCCTCCCTTCTCCTTCTCCTACCAACACTCGCAGCTCTAGGTACATGATCCTCCAGGCAAACATCACCTCCATCTACCAACTGCTGCAGACCCTAGTCACCCCTGGCCAACACTCTCACAATTAATAACGCCCTCCTCTGCAAATAGCCTCTCCATGCTGCTTATATTATATATATTATGCTCACACGTTTCCATGTCATCTCTTCCCTCAACAGCAGGGACTTAACCTTTCTCTGCCTCCAACTCCTTATGTGTAAAATGGCAATAAGGCTGCACCTGAGGCAGGTTAGATGAGGTGGTCAGAGCTTCCCTTGACAGGAAACAAGAAACTTGTCAAATTGATGAAGAGAAAAAACCGCCTAACAGTGCACAGCTCGCATCCTGAGCTCGTGATTAGAACATACTACAGCAAAAAGGCAGGAGCAGAAGGGAAAAATCTCCACATTTGTACAAGCACAGAAACCCCTGCTTAGTGTCCCTGAGCTGACCTAAGCTCATTGTAATAGTAAAAAACACACCCCTGGGTAGAGATTTAAAATGCTCATGAGACACGATAGATGTACTAGCATGTATACCCACTGCACACGTGGGCCCAAGAAACCACTCATAATATGCTTAAGCAACATCCCTTCTACCCCTTCGTGAATAATCATGCAAATTTCCCATTAAGGGAGATCCCCTAGTATCAGACGCGCTGTCTTGCCTTTGAGCAGCCCGTTCTGACTGGCTGCCAGAGTGTGCTTCGGCTTTGCAATCAACTCTTCTGCTTGCTTTTACTTTTGACTCACTTTCAAATTATTTTCTGTCCTCAAGTCAAGAACCTGAACTAGCCCACCAGCTACACACCTACACAAAAATGAGTAATCATTAAATGAGGTGACCCCTGTAAGGCACTTGAACCTGTGCCCAGCATGGGAAAGCTTCAATAAATATTAGCTATTGTTACTATAACAATTATCTGCACTCTTCTTTTTATTCTTTTCACCCCAATTCAGTAACCTCCCTTAGACTGTTCACACAGCACTCAACCCTTTAGTTTGTATTGGGTCGTTATATTCTTCTTTCCACTTTTCTGCATGTTTATATTATTCCTAAGATTAAAAAACATTGTTAGAAATTATTCTACATCAAGATATGTTTGACAAGTCCTTTTTGGAACTGCATGGGGTAAACTGATCTTAAGGATACAATGCTTGTAATTGCCCTAGCTGCTGGTAGGTAGACCTGGAGTCATTTGCTGACTTTAAGTTCACTTCCTGACTCTGATAAGCCACACAGGGCCTGTGATCGATAATTTTAGTGTAGAATAATCACAGATGTTCACATCCATTTCCTTTCTCTGTTGAATACCATCTAGAGAGCACTCCAATACTCCCTCAGAATTCCCAAGAGTGCATTTGCATTGCAGTTAATAAGGTTGCCATTGTGTACGGTTAAGCTTTTAAATGAATATTTTGATGTGGTGCCAGGGAAGGGTCAAGCCTGGGCCATCTGCTTGCAGAGTAAGCCCTGAACAACTTTAACAATGATCAGAAATGGTGCTCCAAGGATTTAACCCAAGGATCACAACGCAGCGTCTCTTGCTGTTCTGGAGTTAGCAAGGAAAGGGCCTCTGGTTTAAGCTGGGGCTAATCGAGGAGGCTCCCCAAGGGAAGGGGTGTCACAAGTTGTCACACTTAAGCACCGAATGGGACAACAGTGGGATGTGATGCAGTGGCTCTGGCCTCATGAGGAAGAGACCCGAGTTAAGCCAGATAACACATGGCCAGGACCACAGACGCTGAGCTGTTGGAACTTCATCTCCTTCATCTGAAAGTGACAGATGAGGCTCCCATCCCGCTCAGCTCCCAATTCAATCATTTCATGATCCAAATGCAGGTAATGGATTACAAAAGTACCACAGCTTCGGACAGCTCACAGTGCATCGATTGAAGACAGCTCTAAATATTCTACCATGTACCTTGCTGAGATGTATTAAGTCAGCATAGCTCAAAGGCCATGGCTTTAGGAGCTGTTGGTCTTTTTGTCTAATGTCTGTAAATATAGTTGGTGATAAGTTCTTACAGGAATTTCCAGCATAGCTATGATATCTTATCACCATAAAGTAAGGCCTGCAGCCATCCCATGTCCCCCTCGCCTTTGCTTCATGTTTCGGGATTGGTGTGCTTTTTCTCCCTCTCATGTGGAAACACGATCACCCCTCACCTGCTGCTTCTCTCTGCAGCTCAGTTGTTGGCCTCCTCTGATGTTTGGATACCATTTGGACATCATGACATTGGCCGGCTGCCTGTGAGTCACACAGGCTTCTGGATCCCCAAGTCCTGGCCACCAACCCAGTGATGAGGGAGATAGTTTCACCTTCCCTCTGTAGGGCCACATGGAACTAGCACCCACATAATCTTCATGGCCCAGGCACCTGGCACACAGCAGATGTTAAACATTTACCTGATGATTCTCTTACTGATATGTTACTCGCCATTGATGCGTCTCAGTATACAATACACTAGAAAGCTAAGCTCATAACTAATAACTAAACAATGAACTAAACATGGATGAGAATCCATTTTTTTAATTCTTTGAATAAACCCACAAAGTGCCAGGTGCTGATCTTCATCCTCCAGAGTTCACCGTCCGCAAGGAGAGAAGATTGTCACTATGCAAGTTAAAGAATGTCACGTGGGCTCAAAGAGTCTCTACGTGAACTGGGGAGGCCATCAGGTACCACTTTGGCAAAAGGCGATCCTTGGATCTGTAAAGAGCAAGCAGGAACTGGGCAGGAGGAGAAGTTTGGGATGGAACAGGCAATCCAGATGGAGGACAAGTACGTGCAAAGCATCAGGCATAACGCGTCACCCTGTTTAAGGACGAACATATCGAAGTCCTGCCAGGCGACAGAGGGCAGGGGATGAAGACGGTAGGAAGCTGAGAAGCCTGAAACTTATCCAGAATGCTGTAGGGAAATACTGAAATCCTTCCAGAATTTTAAGCAGAACAATAACTGTATTCGTCCATTTTCATGCTGATAATAAAAACATACCCAAAAACTGGGCAATTCACAAAAGAAAGAGGTTTTAATGGACTCACAGTTCCACGTGACTGAGGAGGTCTCACAATCATGACAGAAGGCAAGGAGGAGCAAATCGCCTCTTACATGGATGGCAGCAGGCAAAGAGAATGAGAGCCAAGCAAAACCATCAGATCTCGTAAGACTCACTACCATGAGAACAGAATGGGGGAAACCTCCCCCATGATTCACTTATCCCCCACTAGGTCCCTCCCACAACACAAGGGAATTATGGGAGCTACAATTCAATATGAGGTTTGGGTGGGGACACAGCTAAACCGTCATAGTAATGTTTTAGAAACATCACTTTTGGTCACAGTGTAGAGAAGACTGGAGTGGACTAGAGAAGGACGTCTCTGGACAGTGGGAGACCAGATGGCCACACACTGCTCAGTCTGTTTGACATGTGAGGTTCCCCAGAGGTATGTGCTTTCACACAGCCCTGCTCAGAGGGAGGCCACAGGCCAAATAAGGCAGGTGACCCCCATCTGTAGACCTTGGGCATCTAGGAATATCAGGGCTCTATTTGACAATTGTCTTTCCTTATATTCTTTTCTTAATTATGAATATAATGTGTGATCATTGTAACCACTGAAATATATACTTGATTTTTATTATGTTCTTGTTTTTCTTGTTAGAAAACAATATTATACCATAAAATTAATTTGCAATTTCCTTTTTTTTTTTTTTTTTTTTTTTTTTTGAGCTAGAGTCTTGCTCTGTCTCCCAGGCTGGAGTGCAGTGATGCAATCTTGGTTCACTACAACCTCTGCCTCCTGAATTCTCCTGCCTCAGCCTCCTGAATAGCTGGGACTACAGGCATGCACCACCATGCCTGGCTAATTTTTGTATTTGTTTTTTAATAGACACAGGCTTTCACCATGTTGGCCAGGCTGGTCTCAAACTCCTGACCTCAGGTGATCCACCCACTTTGGCCTTCCAAAGTGCTGGAATTACAGGTGTGAGCCACCACACTTGGCCATGAAATTTGCTTTTTATATTTAACAAATATCAGCCTTTCAAGTTAATAAATATAGATCATACTTTGTCTCTTTAAGAGCTGCATAATATTCCATACTGTGGATATACCACACTTTCTTTTTTTTTTTTTTTTTTTTTTTGAGACAGAGTTTCGCTCTTGTTACCCAGGCTGGAGTGCAATGGCGCGATCTCGGCTCACCGCAACCTCCGCTTCCTGGGTTCAGGCAATTCTCCTGCCTCAGCCTCCTGAGTAGCTGGGATTATAGGCACGCGCCACCATGCCCAGCTAATTTTTTGTGTTTTTAGTAGAGACGGGGTTTCACCATGTTGACCAGGTTGGTCTCGATCTCTCGACCTTGTGATCCACCCGCCTCGGCCTCCCAAAGTGCTGGGATTACAGGCTTGAGCCACCGCGCCTGGCCCAGATATACCACACTTTCTTTGACCATTCCCTTGTGATAGACATCAAACAGTAATCCAATAAACATCTTCCTATATACATCGTGAGGATAGATTCCCAGATGTGAAAGAGTTTGACAAAGGTTTGCATCACTATTTTCAAATTACTTTCCTAAGAATGGGAGGCAATTCAGGTTCCCAGTAGCCATGTCCATTTTCCAGCATCATCCCAATATCAGAGACTCCCTTTAACTTTCGCTCATCTCCTGGGCTCAGAACAGCATTTCATTGTTTCAATCTGAACTTGCCTATCTACAAGATTGAGAGTCCTTCTTATATGATTATTGGCCATTTGACGTTTCTTTCTCTCAATTGTTTGTTCGTTTTCTCTGACAAGTTTTCTACAGGGTTGTCTTTTTCTTGTAAACTTGGAGGAGCTCTTTCTGTATTAGGAAATAAAAGCCTTTGTTCGTCATATGCAAAATTGCAAATATTTCCCCTGATTTATGATTTATTTTATTTGACTTCATTAGAGGTATATCTTACCTTAAAAATTGTTTTATATAATCAAATATGTTTATCTTCTCATTCAGCGCTATCCTCCCACCCCAAGATTTAACAAATTCTCTCTTAAATGTGCATATTTGTTGGTTAATTGTCTTTCTGACTGCGATGGGATTCATGTACTTAAAATGCTGATATACTTTAAAGGAACAATATAAAACTAAGGCTCTCCAACTACCACCGGGGCTCTTTGAAACCCTCCTAAGAAACATGGAGAGGAAATGAAAAACTTCATTTTCTAAATACATAAGGAGAATTACCAAAGCCAATAAACATATTTTAAAGTCATCATATTATTCCCTCCAACCTCATTAGGCGTGAGCCCTAAAGGAGAGTCACTCTCCAATCTCTGCTCTTCGTATTTTAATTTAAACTGAAAATTTTAAACTAACTAAAGTCTGAGTCCTGTAAATCCCAGAATCCATAACACTGAGCCCCATAACATATAAGGCACCTTGGAGATGAGTTGAACTATGTTTCTGTCACCAATGGGTGATATTGTCACCAACATCATGGAACTCCAAAGAGCTTGCCAAATGGATGTCAAATATGCAGTCTGCATTTGATGGAGATTGTCACAGATGCTTGTCTTCAGGGTCAAAAACTCAATGCACAGCTTACAGGCACACCCTGTATTTTTAATATGATCCCTTTAAAAAGGTCCCACCCTAGGCGGGGTGCAGTGTTCAGACCTGTAATCACAGCACTTTGGGAGGCCGAGGTGAGCAGATCACAAGGTCAAGAGATCAAAACCATCCTGGACAACATGGTGAAACCGCATCTCTACTAAAAATACAAAAATTCGCTGGGTGTGGTGGCATGTGCCTGTAGTCCCAGCTACTCAGGAGGCTGAGGCAGGAGAATCGCTTGAACCCAAGAGGCGGAGGTTGCAGTGAGCCGAGATTGTGCCACTGCACTCTAGCCTCGCCAAAAGAGCGAGACTCTGTTGCAAAAAAAAAGAAAAGAAGTCCCACCCCCTCTAGTCTACCAATCCCCAAAAGACCTCTAAAGTGTGTTCCTCAAGGATAAGACCATTGCTGCTATGCTCACAGCACCTCCAGCCTGTCATGGGGCCTGGCCCAGGGTGGACATCAGTGAACACGTGACTGAGCACATACCCAAACATGGCGACCAGCAGGTTAACCAGCAGGATGTTGGTGGATAGCATGTAGATGCACACCAGGGGGATTGTGATCCACTCAGGGAACCGGGGCAGGTTGTGCTCATCCAGCTCCACGCACAGCGGCTTGGACTCGTTCCCAGTGAAGGTGCAGTGGGCAAAGTCATACGTGGTACCTGAGAATGTAGAAAGAAACCAAGAGGCAAAGTGAGGACCCTGTAGAGGTGTGAGAGCAATGGCATCCCCAGGGCCACAAGCAGCCTGGTCTCGAACTCCTGATCTCAAGGTGATCCGCCTGCCTCAACCTCCCAAAGTGCTGGGATTAAAGGCATGAGCTGCCATGCCTGGCCTACTTTTAAAATCTTTACACTGAAGAGATAGGAGGCGATGAGGCTGGGTTGTTTTTTTTTTTATGCATTTTAGGTTTGGGGGTACATGTGAAAGACATACAAGATTGTTGAATAGGTACACACATGGCAGTGTGATTTGCTGCCTTCCTCCCCATCACCTATATCTGGCATTTCCCCCCATGCTATCTCTCCCCAACTCCCCACCCCCTGCTGTCCCTCCCCTCTTTCCCCCCGACAGACTGGACATGAGGCTGTTTTAAGCAGAGGAATGACACATTAGATTTCCTTTACCAAAGAATCGTGCTGGCTGCAGCACAGATCAGAAGGGGCCCGAGGGGAGGGAAGGTAAGGAGGTCATGCCTAAGATTCAGGCAGGCGAGCGATGAGGATGGCTTCGGGGGGTGGCAGTGGTGATGGAAAAAGAGCAGATTTCAAAAAAAAAAGAAATGTTAGGAGATAAAAATAAACAAAACTAGTGGATGAATTGAACAGGAGGGAATGAAATCCAAGGTGTTAACGGTGCTAAAGATGACATTGAGGCTTCTGACAGCTGTGTTCACACAACTGAGTGGATGATGGCAGCAGACCCTCACAAGGGGACACTGGGGGGAGTCTGGGTCTGGAAGGGGCATCAAGACTCTTTTATTAGGATGTGCCAAGGTGTGTCTGAGAAGTCTCAGAGGACAGGGCAGTGGGTACAAACATCTGGCCTCAGAGACCTTCTCTGTGCCAGAGATCCTCATCTGAGCACGTGTGGGGTCACGCCAGCCAGTGAGAGACCCTGTAGAGAAGACGGTGTGTTCTCAGTTTTGCCCATGAAACAGAGACAGCAAGGTGGAGTCTCTTCCTGGGGGCACACAGCACCTGAGTGGCTACCCTGGCTCTGAACCCCGCATGCCACTTCCTCTTTAGATCCCCGTGAGACTAAAACTGTGGATGTGGAGGGCTGTCATGAGGATGAAATGCATCTGTTTCTGTAAAGTGACAGGCATGGTGTGCAGACTGGGTGTGATAATACCAAGGTGCCTTTCCACTGCTGCAGGGGAAAATAGCTGTTTCTAAGGTCTTGGAAAGCGCTTCAGCAGATGGGGCCAGAGAGACTTATGAGGCCAGGAAGATAACAGAGAAAACAACAGGAACAGAGAAATGTGACCAAGAGAAGCAGGCTCTGGCTCAAGGAAACCATCAGGATGGTTTTATCACGGCAGGATAGGAAATGACAAGCCATGACTATTGTCAGCATCTGAAGATGCTTCAGCTGGTCCACCCAAAACACACCCAATTTACATAGCCCCTCACTTTCCTTATGCAAATTGGGTGTGAGCAAATTAAAGCCATCTGTGCCACCATCAGCCTCCCTCCAAAAACCAGTTGGCAGTGGGCTAACTAATGCTGGAAGTCTAAATTCCAGGTTCCAATGTGGATTTTCCAATGTTGCTCTTTTTGAAAGAAATGGGAAACCAGTCACTCTGTTATATCAGTGAGTACAACTCAAAATTCTCATTTCTAAACTAGTAAATCTTGTTGCCCTCAATTGCCACATTGCTACTGAAAATATCAGAATCACTCGTTTTAAAAAGATTTAAAAATTGAAATCTTAGTCACCATCTGCAAGGCTGATGTAAAATCTTGCCTAAGGGCAAAGAAGAGGTGTCCAGGAGTTCGTTTTTACTCTGTGGCATTGGGCTGTTTCACATGCATGCTTCTGAAGTGTGGTCTCCGGGGCAGCCCTGGACGTTGGTCCAGGGAGCAACTGCCTCCTCCCAACTGTTTCCACCTGAGCCAAGTCAGGCTTACCGTCCACATCACTCGGCACCTGGCCGAACATGGCTAGGTAGGGCTCGTAGATGACCGAGCGGAATATCCACCTCCAGCGCTGCTCATTCTGCCTGAGGATCCCTTGCCTGGCCACACCAAAGGCCACCATCCACACCGCAAAGAGGAACAGGAAGAAGAACACATCGATCAGCTGTTAGGGGAAGACAGGAGAGCAGAGTCAGGACTGCAGCCACAGTCAGGAGTCCCCCGGCCTGGCCATCCTCAGTGGACCATGGAGAAGGGCGGCAGTTCCAGGGCTCAGAGCATCTAAGTCACCCAGAGTTCACGGACTAATTGACAAAAGTGGTCATCATCCTCTTTGGATCTTAAGACATCTGTCCTCCAGACTTAAAACCAGTTTGGTGCGTTTTTGCCTGCTGTTCTCCAAACCAGCCCAGCAACAGCAGCTTTCTGAGTGGGAGGCCAGCTCTAGAGCAAAGGAGGAATCTAAGTTTTGGAGGACCTCTCGGTCTCTATATCTCATGATTTTAATGCCCTTGTAACCCCTAAATTATTTTTGTTGTTTGTTTGTTGGGTAAATAAAAGCTATCCTTACTAGACAAGAAAAGACAGTTTAATTTTTTTTTTTAATTTTGTGCACACATAGCATGACTTCATGGTGACTGGATGTCCCAGAAATGCTTTGAATTAAAACCACAAACTCAATCTCAGTGTTGGAAAAGAGCTTCCAGATGAGCTCATCCAAACGCCCATCTGATTTAAAGGCAGAAACAGTGGTGGTTTGAGTCATCTGGAAAACAAGTTCAGGAAAGCAACACCATCGGTATGTAATTCTTTCTATTACATGTATATAACAAGCCTGCTATAGCCTTTCCCTATGTCTATATTACATGGTTGCATAATTCGGGTTCCAATCATCCCTATGCATCTAGCTCACTGCTTTTCTCAAGACAAGCATAGTCCTCCTTGGACTCAACTGTCCCCACGTATAAAATTGGTATGAAAATCCATTCCCTGCCTACACTCTTAGCAAACTGTCAAGACTCAAATGAAAGTATGCTGTGAAGTGTAAAATCCAAATAAGTGTGAGGTTATTTGTTAGCAATGCACCGAATGACAATGTTTGCTCCTCACAACCATCTTTCATTAAATTTTAACCTGGGAGAGGCCCCTGATGAAATACATCAAAGAAAGTAAATGTTACCGATTGTGAAATGCAACAGTCATTCTAAGGACAAAATCCTCCTATCAACAACTGAAGGAACTCTGGGCCCAGCAAGAAAAATGATGACTACAAATATTCTTGACTCTTACCATCCTCTGCAGCATTATAATCTTGGGTCCTAAATTTCTGCTTACAGTAAAAATGTGGATCAATCTTAGAGTGAAAATAATATAGTCCAGACAGAAAATGACTCGTCCAGAATACAAAGAGCTTTTATTAGAAGAGTGGAGCCTAGGGAAAAAGAGGGAACAGAATTCATGAGATATTAACAAAACATTCCAAAGTTTGGTTTTTAAATATAACCAAATTTCAAGAAACAGGCAAGAGCTGGAAGGTTGAGTGAGTGAAAATAGGCCAGAAATGCCACCCAGCAAAGGCCAAGATCTTCTGCTTTCATGGACTCAAGGACAGTCAAGGACATGAAAAGACATGAAAAGCAAAGACAGCTCACCAAACTGAGCTCTCAGAAGTTCCCATCTCTTTAGCCTGCCATCTTCATACACTGCTGCAGGAACCTAATTGCATTATTGCTAACTTCCCTGGCTCACAAGGCTTCTATAACGATGCCAATCCCCAGCCCACCCCCATGACCACTTGGGACTTCACCCTGCCAGCTTTCCCCTAATGAAACTTACCTCATTTGCACCAGATCATTTGACTAGCTAACCACCTGCTAATGTGCTCATTGAAAGCCATATGTGCTTTCTAACTGGAATGGTCTAGAATTGTGTCCAACCAACTGTGGCTCAAATGTTGGAACCTTAAACCCAACCAGAAAGGGGGGTTCTCTGAAGAGGAAATTGACATTTTTACCCCATTCAAATTGGAGCATGAACACTCATTGTAAATCATCTCATTCTGCATAAGTGTAAATATGAATGGTTAAGCTTCTTTACAAAGTGATGCCACCTGAAAGTACTACTCATATATAATCGCTAGCTTTATCTTTAATAAAACATTAAAACAGGGTCTCACTATGTTGCTCAGGCTGGTCTCGAACTCCTAGGCTCAAGCGATCCTCCCACCTCAGCCTCCTAAAGTGTTGAGATTACAGGTATAAGCCACCATGCCCAGTTGCTAGCTTTATCTTAAAAGCTATCTGGGGAACACAGGCCAGTTGGGATGCAGGCTAAGCAATGCAAGCCATGGTTTGGGGCATACCCTAATCTCTATGATGAGCAATACACATTGGTTTTTTGGTGGTAATTTGGGATTGGCTTTCCTAATCCCACACTCTGGCTGTGACATTGAGGAAATATTCTTGTAACTGGAAAGGCAGACTCCACAGCCAGCATTCAAATCAAAGTTAAATGCATATTAGAAAATCATATGGCCCAACATGAAACAATACTGTATGATATTTAACATTCTCAGCATCCTCTCCTCTCTTCAATCTTTCCTTTTTTAAAATAGTTTCAACTACCATTCAAGCCAGCAATCCCATTATTGAGTACATACCTAAAGAAAATAAGTTGTTCTACCAAAAAGACACATGCATTCATATGTACATTGCAACACTATTCACAATAGCAAAGACACGAAACCAACCTAGATGCCCATCAATGGTAGACTGGATAAAGAAACTGTGATACATACGCTCTGTGGAATACTACACAGCCCTAAAAAAGAACATGGATGCAGAACATAATGCAGCCATTATGCTAAGTGAATTAATGCAGGAACAGGAAACCAAATACCACATACAAGTGGAAGGTAAACACTGAGTACATATGGACATAAAGATGGGAATAATAAACACTGGGAACTCCAAAAGGGGGAAAAGAGAAAGACATGGCTACCTACTGGGTAGGCTCACTGCCTATTGGGTACTATGCTCGCTACCGGGTTGGTTCAACATATGCAAATCAAAATTGTGATTCACTACATAAACAGAATTAAAAACAAAATCTATATGATCACCTCAATAGATGCAGAAAAAGCTTTCAATAAAAGCCAACATCCTTTCACGATTTAAAAAAAAACAAGTGATGCCACCTGAAAGTACTACTCATATATAATCGCTAGCTTTATCTTTAATAAAACATTAAAACAGGGTCTCACTATGTTGCTCAGGCTGGTCTCGAACTCCTGGGCTCAAGCGATCCTCCCACCTCAGCCTCCCAAAGTGTTGAGATTACAGGTATAAGCCACCATGCCCACCTCAACAAACTAAGCGTTGAAGGAACAGATTTCAAAATAATAAAAACCATCTATGACAAATTCACAGCCAATGTCATATTGAATGGGCAAAAGCTGGAAGCATTCCCCTTAATAAATGGAACAAGACAAGGATGTCCACTCTCACCACCCCTATTCAACATAGTACTGGAAGTCCTAGCCAGAGGAATCAGACGAGAGAAAGAAATAGAAGGTGTCCAAATAGGAAAAGAAGTCAAATTACCTCTCTTCATCAATAATATGATTCTATACCTAGAAAATTTTGAAGACTCTGTCCAAAGACTCCTGGAACTGATAAACAACTTCAGTAAAGTCTCAGGATACAAAATCAATATACACTAATCAGTAGCATTTCTCAATTTCTATTTATATCTCCCCATGACCAGGTGCAGTGGCTCATGCCTGTAATCCCAGCATTTTGGGAGGCTGAGGTAGGTGGATTGCTTGAGCCCAGGCATTTGAAATCAACCTGGGCAACATGATGAAACCTCATCTCTACTTAAAAATTTTTAAAAAAAAATTATCCCCAAAGTCCATAAGAACAAAGAGAAAAATCATGCATGACCCCTTTAAATTACATATCACTGGGAGGGGAAAGAGAGGAGACTCAACTTCATGCCAACCAAGCTGTAGCTCTAAAAAGCAGACACAATGGCCTTCTATAATAATCCCTAGTGAGGAAGCAAAACAAAATAGGGTTCCCTTGGGTTTGAAATGTCTGCAGAGCTTTTCTCCACTTTTATACTCAAAACACCAAAAATTAAGAAAAGCGATGAGACTACTTACCGAAATACAATTCCTGCTATGAAGTAAAAAAGCCCCAGTGTGTCCATGACATTCCACAGGTCAGTAAAATAATTCACCCCATTGATGTACCACTGCGTACAGAAAGGGACAGAGAGGGACATCAGTGCTCGGAAACTTCAACCACTTCCAGGTTTTTCAATGTCCACTCATTTTCTTCCAGGTCCTTTTTGAGCCAATGACGTGTTTGTTTATTCTTTCATATGCCAAGTGAGCCCTACCACGTGCTCCATGCTAATCCAGGAGGATTGGAAAGTAGGTTGCCTACTGGCTGTTCTGTTCTTCATGTCTTACTGGCAAAGTCAAGAAAAATGACTGATGTATCCTCACTGCTTTCCAAAGCAGAACCCCACAGGTGAGTACAACCTCTGTAGGCAAATGTAGACTGTCCGGCCACCATGTACAATGGTACAGGCTGTGCGCTACACAATCCTAGAGGGTATTACTCATATTGTTGTCATCATAGATTTATATAATTACGGTAACACTTTTCTGGCACATGGCAGTAAAACATCTTGATTAAAAAAATCTTTTTTTTTTTTTTGAAGTGCACATAGGTACTGTATATAACATCTATGAGAACAGATGTGGTCACAGAAATGACTGACAGGAACAGCGTGCCTCAGGGACCCATTTGTATATGTACCAGTCATGATTTTTCGGAAGAAAGTATGTCAGGAAAACACTGAAACAGACAGAGTATCCTTTCTCTTTTCTCATTTTCCTGAAGAGGGAAAGAAGACCATGTCTAGATGGCTCCTATTTCAATCCATAAACTAGATTTGGGTCATTCCAGGGTGGCCAGCTAATCCTTTCATTTGTCCATCCATCCAAAATATATTTACTGAGGGCACATGGAATTCCAAACACCTGTGCCAGGCTCCCAGAGCACAGAAACATTGGATTAGGTGCAATGCTGATTCTCAAGGAATCTACTGTCTCATGGGAAAGACAGATGTCAAACACATTTAGAAGAAATGTCATGAAGACTGGCATGAGGATAAGACCAAGGCCCCAAGTGAATTCAAGTAAGGAAACCACCACCTGTGCAAGGCAGAAGAAACACCACCAAAGAAATGCCACTAAAGCAACATGGTACTTCTTAACTTTACTAAATGAACTCACCAACAGGAGCCCATCTGATATTCAGATATCAGATTTCCTACTTTGCTGTTGAAACCACGGCCTAGGGAGGCCAAGGAACTTGCTCAGCAAGTGGCAGACCTCACGGTTCTGAGCCTGAGTCAGTTGCTTCTCCCCACATCACTCTGCTTCAGAGCCCACAGAAATGCTACAATCTCAGATGTGGAAGGGATTCAAGACACATCATTAATTTCTCAAGAAGCATTTCCTTTCCTTCATTTGTAAATTCGAATAGCAAGTTGAGTAGGCCAAGAGGGTGAGGGCACTATGAAATCAAGTACCCAGGAAATGTGAAAATCCTCCAGGTGGGAGCAGTGCCATGGGGTGTGTCAACAGCCCACTCACTGTGTAAAGACTAAACTCTTTTTTAAAAATCAGTGTATAAGATATCTATTGCAGCACTTCTGTTGCAGGGAAAAGCATAATCTAGAAAAAAGATGTAGTCTATCATTAAAGGAATATTAAATATATTACAATCATGTTTTTGAAAAGGAACAGAGTGATGTCAGTTTCTTGGAGAGATTTCCACAAAGTAAAAGAAAAAGCAAAATGCAGAAATGTATGGGAAACAGAATCTTGTTTTTGTAAAACAAAGAATGAAGGAAAAAGCTCCCAAACATACATATGCCTACCCTATTTCATTAAATCTCAGGTTGTAAGAAATTGCAGTTTCAGAGATGTTAAAATGTGAAAAAAAAAAATGACGTCTCAGATCTGATGTAACACAGTGTGTGCATAGTACATGGGCAAAATAAAAGCAGAAAGAGACACAGAAGTTTATTAACACCCCTTGAGAGGCCTTGTCTTTACAGTAAAGAATGAGAAAGTCTGTAGAGAGACTAACAAAAAAGGAAAAAAGGCTGAACTTAAAAAGCACACACACACATACACACACACACACACACACACACACACACACACAATATAATATTCCATTTCTGTGAAATACGTGTCTTTACAAGAAACTAGGCTAAAAAAGTGATCTATGTCTAAGATTAACTTGTAGGAAAGCCCATGAGAAATTCTGGGGAAAAAAAAGCAAATTGTAGGGTGATGAACACAGTATGATTCTATTTGGATTAAAACAAAACACCTGCATACGTTCATAACTTTCTGAGCATGAAGAAGGTTGTGGAAGATTTTAATCTAGATTGGGCATGATAATTCTTTATATAGTCCCACTTGTGACAATCTTTTTTACTTTGTGATTTTAAAAAATGAATAAAGTAAAAATGGACAAAAATTGAGGTGAAACAGAGACATCTTGCCATATAGCTAAAATGCATTGGATATTTTTATTTGTATTACAATGGTCTCTGCCAATAACCATTCTTATCACCTCAGGACAGTAACAAGAGATCTGCTAATTCCTCGGTGATCAATGACAAAATTCAACTAAGGAGTTCACCTGGTTTATATCCCTTAATGTATTGTCAACATTCTTGTCACCGTAATTACTAAGTTCAAACATTCTGCCTAGGCTCAGAAACCAAGGCAGGCTCCCTGGGGAAGGCCACAGGAACTGTCCGCTTGGCTGGTGCTAGCAGCCCCAACTACCACTCGCCAACAACCATTTATTCTTCTGGTGCCTGGTAAGATGTGGGGGATTGGGAAAGGCCCCCCTGCTGCTAGCTCCGCACTTAATGCCCTGGTCTGGGAGGCAGGTAGGCACTGGGAGACTGGCACTTCCCTCAGCCCAACCTCAGCCCAGACCTTCAGAAGCCTAGCCTACGCGAAGAGAGACATCTGAGATAGGTCAGTTCTGAGCCTCCAAGGTGCCATCACAAGAAGAACACATGTTTTTAAGGGGAAAGAAGCCTCTTCTCTGAGCGGAATGCCAGCGATAGGCTGCATTCACAAAATCCCAGGACCGTGTTTGAACATATCTGTCAGGATGTGGGGATTTGACATGCCTGAAGACTGAGAGGTGCCCTCCGTGAAGGCATGATGGGACTTGTCCCATTTTCAATAAACATCCCCAATGTCTATTTAACAGACCCAAGCATGATTTAGCAACTGTGTGTGCACTTATTGACTGCCTCGTTTCAAAATTCCGCAGCAGCATTTCGACATCTGCATTCAGGCAAAGGGACGACACCGGCACACATGAAAGAGCGCGGCTTTTTGACACCCAGACACAATCTAAACCAGGTAACACCCTGCTTGGGTTTTTTTTCCTAGCGAGTGTGAACTAGGTTAATTAAGACAGCACCAGGCCAGCAGAACGGTTTCTTAGAGGAAAACAATCCCATTTAGGATGTCAAATGCATGAGTGTGAAGACCAGAAGAGAAACAGCGACCCCGAGTGTCAGATTCTCTTAACGATGAGAATCTCCATGGTTATGTTCTACAGACCTGTTCATGTCGCAGAATCCGCACTGTAAGGCTGGTAAAGCCCTCGAATACCAAGCCACCCTGGAACACAGGGTGACCCTGAGCACAGGGTGCTTCCCATACTGTTGCTTTCATACCCAGAATTGCTGAATTAAAAGTGGCCCATTCTTTTTTTTTTAATTGCATTTTAGGTTTTGGGGTACATGTGAAGAACATGCAAGATTGTTGCATAGGTACACACATGGCAGTGTGATTTGCTGCCTTCCTTCCCCTCAGCTGTATCTGTCATTTCTCCCCATGCTATCTCTCCCCACCTCCCCACCCCCTCATCCCTCCCCCATTTCCCCCTAATGGACCCCAGTGTGTAGTGCTCCCCTCAAAAAATAATAATAATTATTATTATTATTATTATTTTGGTAAAATATATCACTACAATTTTTTAAAAAAGTGGCCCATTCAAAGATAGTTGTTAAAAAGAGCAAAAGGAGATACTGAGTAAGCATCCCCCCATATCCAGTGCCACCCATGATAAAGGCAGACAGATGAGGTGGGGGCTCAGCCAGACCCAATGATCATCCCTTCCTCCCACAGGCCCCAGGAATTACAGCCCAGAGTCCTTCCCAGTGCTCCTGTGCCCCTCCCCCCATCTACTCCCACTCCCTGTCCCTGCCCTGTGCCCTCCCTGAGCAAAAACACCTCATGCTAACCCTGCCCAGGACCTTTCTCCAAGGAAAATGTACCTCTCCTGAGTCCCCTCCTGCATGACCCGAACAGATGACTTAGGAGCTAAATGCACATAGGAAATTGGTACAGAGATGTCTGTGATTTACAGACTTCAGATTTTACTGTTGCAAGTCCTCTGGGCCAACCTCCCACTAAATGTTAGACTCGCCCACTTAGTGCTGCTTGCTGATGCTCATCTCCTCTCCTTGAAAGCTCCCGGAAATCATCACAAACTGGTAGAATTCTCCATAGGGGAAGAGATCTTTGTCTGTTTGGTCCATTGCTGTCTAGAACAGTGTGTGGCACAAAGTAGGGGTGAAATATCTCTTCAGAGGAAGAATGCAGGAATGAAATATTTGGATGAAGCCAAGACAAATCTCCCTGCAGCTTCCATCCAGGCCAAGGTCTGCCTTCCAAAGCAACCCAGGACAAGTCCTCTCTCTCGGCTTCCTGGTTTCTTTTCTTTTCTTTTTTTTTTTTTTTTTTTTTTTTTTTTTTTTTTTTTAAGAAGGAGTCTCGCTCTGTCACCCAGGCTGGAGTGCAGTGGTGCGATCTCAGCTCACTGCAACCTCTGCCTCCAGAGTTCAAATGATTCTACTGCCTCAGCCTCCAGAGTAGCTGGGATTACAGGCGCACACCACCATGCCTGGCTAATTTTTGTATTTTGAGTAGAGACGAGGTTTCGCCATGTTGACCAGGCTGGTCTCGAACTCCTGACCTTATGTGATCCACTTGCTTCGGCCTCCCAAAGTGCTGGGATAGCAGGCGTGAGCCACTGTACCAGGCCCCTGGTTTCTTTCGATGCCTGAAGGAGTCACTGTCTGGCACAGCAGCGGCTTCTGTGCCTTCATGCAGCATGGGGGGCAGGGGCAGGGACAGGTAGAGAAATGTTTGGGAGCGTGAGGGGTAAAAAGTAGCAGAAAAAAAGACTTTGGACTTTTCACCAATCATTCTGAGAAGAGGCCAAAAAAGAGCCCTCTGCCCCAGAGAACACCCTTGAGCACCTGCATGTGGGGTGGTGGGCAGGCTTCCTCTCCAGCTCCCCAGCACTGGTCTCCTGAGTGTTACCATGGCCATCCCAGGGCACACAGCTCTTGGGTTGAATTATGAAGACCTTGCTTTATCAACGCATTTACTAAAAACACACAGGCTTGTCAGAAGCATGTCAGTGCCAGCTCCTGTGCTAGCCCCTGGGGACCAAATGAATAAGAAATAAACATCTAAATCAAATCATTCCCATGCCACATAATTCTGAGCAAGAACAGAGTATGTGTTAGGAGGTGGAAAAGCTCAAAGGAACCTCTCAGTGGAGCTGATGCAAGAAGAGAGGCACTAGGGCACCATGCCAGGCCTCCATCCTCTTATTCTCTAAATAACCTATTGCAGGTCATAAAAATTCAGTAATTTACTACTGTACCAGCCATGTGCAATTCCGGCTGGTCTTTTTCTCCCTCCCCACCTCCACATTTCTCTCCTCTGTCTCTCTCCGTCTCTGTCTCTCTCTGTTTCTCTCTCTCTCTCTCTCTCTCTCTCTCTCTCTCTCTCTCTCTCTCTCTCACTTATTTGTGCTCATGACTCATTTCCCCACCAGGCTATGAATCCATTGTCACTCCATTCTATTCGTTGGCTACCTTTGAGATGTCAGGCTGGTCACCTGAGTCATGCAGTGTGCTGCTCCATTTCCTACAGACCCCGTGCCTCTTCTGGCAAACTCTGCTGCCCCCATAGAGCTCAGGTTCCTGCCTGTGAGTCACCACCAAGGGCTGGAGGCCTATGTGACCTCCCGGGTGGTCCAGCTGCCTCTCCAGTGGGCTGTGCCAGAAAAGGCCTGCCAACCAGCGGGCCGCCCTCCAAGGCTACCAATTTCCACAGACCAGTCAAAACCTGTTGGCACTTACTCCACTCTTGGGGCAGGCACTGTCCCAGTCTTTCCCAGTCTGTGACAAGACATCGGCCAGCCTCTCAGAGGGGATAAGAGGTGGAGTGCTGGGGCTCTTCCCTGTCCAGCACCACGAAGCTCCCGATCTTACTCTTTCAGCCCTCCCTCTTGCAAAAGCTAAACTGAGGATGCTGTCTTTTTCTCCGTGAAGTGCCTTTGAAAAGGGTCTCAGTCGTGGTCTCAAGTGAGAGTGGAGGAAACCATGCCAGTTCAGGAAAAGGGAAAACGAGAGACCTCATCCAGGGTGAGCACCCGGACCGTGGCGCCAAGGCTCCTAGCTGGTTGAGGGTTGCTCCCCTCACTTTCTCACTCTGGTCTGGGCCTACGCTTTTTTTAAATGCTGAATCTCCTTCAGTCTTTCTCTGCTTCCCTCAAATAGAATATTTCCATCCCCTCACTGCTGCTGACACATACATAGCAAGCCAAAACACAGAGGTAGGAAGTAGAAGATGGCAGCTAAAAGAAAGAGATTCGTTGTAGGTTAAATTGTGTCCCTGAAAATTCAAACGTGGAAATCCTAACCCCCAGTACCTTGCATATGACACTGTTCAGAAACAGGGTCATTGCATATATAACGAATTAAGTAAAGAGGAAGTCATGCTGAAGTAGACTGGCCCTTGATCCAGTACAACCAATGTCCCCAGGAAGAGAGGAAATTTGGACACAATCACTCATGCGGGAGTCACACATGAGGACAGGGACCAGTGATGCATTGACAAGCCAAGGAACAGTGAAGCATGCCAGCCGGCTGCCAGAAGCCAGAGGAGAGGCCAGGACAGTCTCCTGCACAGCCTTCAGAGGAAGCCAGCTCTGCCGACAGCTTGATCTCAGACGTCTGGCCTCTAGAATCATAAGGCAATGAATTTCTGTTATTTAAGCCTCGTGGTCTATGATGCTTCATCATGGCAGCCCTGCAGACTAATCCTGAGGGCATGGCCTGGGCGGGGCAGTGACTTACCAGGGCAGTGTGTGGACTCTCATGGGGCTGATCCGAAGTCAGGGAAATCCCTTGCACATAGCCAGGCCCTGTCCTTGGGGAAGAGTTGCTGGTAGGTAAAGGTCTGATAATCCTGCTGTTCAACTCTCACATGAGTCATTTAACTTATGCTTCCTCCACCTCCACCCCAGCTCCATTCCCCATCTGCACCTCAGACCTACTGGGCAAGGAAAGGCAGCTACAGGGCACCGGTCCAGGACTTTTCCCACAGGCCACACCCACGGCAGACATCACTAATCGATCAAAACACTCCCACTAAGGACAGACAGACCCTTGGAATCTTTCTCAACCAGGACTGCTAGAAGTCACCAAAAAAATGTCTGTCAGCGTTGGCATGAAAGTTTAAGAGAACTTAGGATTCTTGTAAGAGTCAGTGACTCTGTAAGGGCAAGAACAGCATGATGTGTCCCCCAGATCTCTTGTAGCATATGGTGTTGTACCTTGGAAACTGTAAGTACCAAGCACACACTTGCTGAGTTGATATATTTTTGCGTTTAGGCTCAGAGGGGACAATAGTGACAGCAACAGCAGTTCTGAAACCATTTATAAACTGCTAAGTGTGAAAGGATTTCCTGGGATGACTTTTCATAATGGTTTAGGGATAACAGCACCTTCACGATCAACATTGGTTTCTTCAACAATTACGAATCATGCACCTGCTACACATGAGGTCTGATAAAGTTATGGATTCAACGGTAGAGAGAGGATGCCAAAAAATGAAGGTCCAAGAAACTGCAGAAAAGCACCATGAATTATTGACACTAGCTCCCTGAAACCCACAGGGAGTTACATGACTTAAAGCACTGTCACTCTGACACGCTGTGCCTTAAGATGCTCTTAGCTCAAAAGTCCTGCCAGCTCCCTGCCACTCACCACGGTCACAGCAGGAACACAAACCACTCCTGACGACGGCACTGGGTTTACCATCCAGGGTCTGTCTTCTCTTCAAACACAACCCCATTCCTGACTAATTCATCTCTATCAATCAGCATTCATGAGAGAGCAAAGAGTAAACTTGGTACTAGATCTTATTGAATTACTGAGGGTGTGAAAATGCACCTTCATCCTCATGGACTGGCACCTACCTAGAACATTTATTTTGGGGAAATGATGACTTTTGAACTTCAGAAGCAACTTCCACTCCTCTCAGCTTTAAAAAGATGCCTCCCACAGAGGAAGCAAGGGGGTTCCCACTGTCATGGCCGTCCTACCTGTCTCACTTCATCACAGAAGAGGACAAAGACCAGCGCATACAGGACCAGCTCAGGGGGGTGTGGCACCGAATGGAAATCCATGAGCAGCACATAGGCAAACAGCAGAAGGAAGGCGATGTAGAAGACCACGTTCCAGGAGAAGACCACGAAGGGAGAGGTGAAGAACGCCACGTAGTACCAAAGCAGCTGCTTGTGCTTGTCGACAGGCTTCTTCCTGGACCCAGAGATAAGGGCATCGTCAGCGTCCTTGCAAGCGTGGGACGGGCACAGCTCTCACCTCCTTGCAAACATAGGTAAATGCAGACCCATAGTCAGGAGGAAGACAAGGAATCAAAACCATGTCCTAAGTTGGACCCAACCCCAGTTCAATCCTTGGCATTTTGCAATTAACAAATCCAAATTCTGCCCCAGATATTAAAGACACAGCCCCACCTCTACCCACTTAAGAGGAAATCCAGGAAAAGTCAGGGGAGATACCAGAAGAAATTCATAGGCACCAATGTGAGCATCGTAAGTTCCAGGCTTTGTAATCATTTACACAAGAGCACACACATGTGGATGCACATACACACACTGGCACACACACTCACACACAATTATGTGCCTTGGTTTGTACCTAAATGATACAAAGCCACAGCCCACCAAGGGTATAATAAACAGACACAGGATAATCTTCCAATTCTTGGTGTCTCTGGAAATCTCTCCATACCATTGCTTAGAAAGAAAATTCTACAGGGAAACAAAGACAGAGAACAAGGTCCTTATTAACACAATTATATGCAGGATGGCATGCAAACTTTCTCCCCTGCCCCACACTTTCCCCAAAATATATAGCTTTTGAACTAAGTTCCTTATTTTTTTATACCCACTGCCTGCATTTTAAGGGGCAGTGATAAAAACAATTCAAAACTTGGTTGTATTTTAAGTCTTTTTCTGAGTTGGATTATGTGCGCTTTATAGTAATAGTTGTATATGTTCAAATTCAATTAGCCTAGTTTATCCAACTCGCATTTTTATTACAGAAGTTTAAACAAGTAATCTTTCTGGCTCCTTTGTCTTCAGAGATCACAAATTCACAGGCACAGCCAATCAATACTACCTGTAGGGTCCCCAAGGATTCATTTCTGGAGAAAGACAGGTGATGCTTTTGTCAGGAAACTAAAAGGAAGATGGGAAGGGGGAGACTGCTGGTGTCTTGACATCAATTCAGGCTGAAATGCATGAAAAAGCTCTCCCCAGACTGTATCAACCCTTGACATTGACACAGAAGAGACTTCCACGAAGGTGGCAATTAGAAAACTCACAGCAGCTCTGAGAGCCAGCAGGGGAGCATAGACCCAACCACATCAAAGGACCCATATCTCTCAAAAAATAGCCCGTCAAGCAGACGGAGGTTAGTGTTTCTCAGGAGCAGAGGAAAAGGGAAATCCAAGGCCTTCTCGGTGCTGGCTGTGAGGGCTGGGACTGGCATGAACCCCTCCAGCCCTGGGCACCTGCCCTGCCCCTTGGAGGAGGACCCCCGCCTGGAGCCACTTCAGTCAAGCACATGCTTGGCCCATGAGGACTAGCATCCTGGAACAGGGCGCCCAGGAACAGCTTTCAACGAACAACCAATTGCAGCTGGGGGGTCAATGGCCGACTGCCTTGCACTGGGCCGGACAACACTGAAGCCTGTTCTAGTTTCCCAGAGGTCCCTGGCGGGTCAAGCCTGGGCTGCCCACAGTGGCAACCTCATCATCAGCACATCGTGTCTGTCCCTGTCCCTTCCCTGTCTCACTGGCGCCTCCTGTGCTTCCCAGGTTCACCTCCAGAATAAACTCCTGGCATTAAAATCCTCACTTTGGGGTCTGCTTCTTGGGAGGGGGTGCAGGGATTGTGGGCAACAGACAGGTGGTGCTTGGTCTTCCTCACTCTCCTATTCTTCTGAGGTGATGCACACGCCAGGCCATCACTGAGTGTCACTGACAGGCCTCAGTCACAGAAAGTAACAGCACAGGATTGGGTTCCATGGTTACCGGCAGCATTCTGATCACCCACTGCAGCCTGACTCTAGGAAACTCCCTGGCTGTCCGCTGATGGATGGACCTGGATGGTCCTGTGGCCTGGTAGTGAGATTTTCAGTGAAATGAATGACCTGACATCTGTTTGAAATGATCTATGAACTGGACAGGAGTAAAAGCCAGCCTCCACAGCACCCCAAGTTCTGGGACACAGGCAAGATGGAGTTTGGGGCCCAGGAAGCCATGAGCATGGTGTGGCCCACCTGGACAGCCAGCCCAGCCTCCCAGGCACACCCCGGCCCCAGCACCAGCCTTACTACATCACACTGCCCTACCCACATACCCACTACACTGCAGCAGAGGCTAAAACCAAGCAATAGCAAGACCCTCTCTGTGTGCTCCTTGTCACAGATCACTGCTCGCATTCAATCTGGCTTAGCTGCAGTAGCAAATGGATTTTGTTCATAAACACTTTGCTGTATGACATAATGGAAAGCCCATGACATGAAAGTTGCGGGTAATCAACATGAGATCCAATCCCAGTGCTGCTACTTCCCAGCAATGCAAGCTGGAAGGATATTCCAGAACCTCTCTGAGCTCCTGTATCCTCCTTGGTGAAATGGAATAACGCCCATTGCCACATGTGCTGTGAAGATGAAACGTGGCCTTGTGGGTAACAGATGTGGCTGACAAGCGTTGGTCCCTTCATCGCTTCCCATCCCCCTCCCTTTCTCATGTCCACATTTCTACCACTGGAACTGAGGGTGAAAAGCTCCCCACTGTAGGGTGAGACACCAGGTGCAAACTGCATTTCGTTCAATTCAGTGCAGAAACCTCTAGACTGGTTTTACCCATTTCACAAGAGTTTTTCTACTGCTGTCACTAATAATAACTGCAATAGTAATAGCTAAATAAAGGACCAACACCTTTCACATCTAATCTCCTTAAATCCTCACAATAGCCCTTTATCTGCTACCTTCCTATTTTACAGATGAGGAAACTGAGACTCAGAGAGCTCATGTAACTTTGCCCATCATCACACACTTCATTAGGGGCACAGCAGATGGAGACCCAGGCAGTGGGGTCCAGAGGCACAGCTCATAATTATGATGCTGTGATGTTTGCTAAGTGGAAACTCCAAGAATATTCTTTGTCCTGCACCATCTCTTAAAGCAAGGCTTTCAACCAACGCCTATGCTCTGCCATCTCCCACATCATCACCAAACAACTCCTTCTATGGCTTTTATATTGGAGAATAAGGTTCATTTTTAATATTTTTTAATGCTGCTAGTAGCATCTGACATAAAAGGCCCATTTCTGAGCATGTGATTTGGTGGCTGAGCATGTTTTACCTGGACCCCAGGCTGGGAGATGAAATGCTGGTCTGTGGCCTCCACCGCCAGCTCCAGACAGTTGCTTCCACCCCAAGCTTCACAGGAATAGACCAGCAGCTGTTCTGCCAAGTCTTCATCACTGCTGTAACACTCGGTGAACAGCTCTACAGCGACATCAGCACAGAGAGAAGCTGGCGTCAGGGCTGCACATGCCTGAAACTGTCCTGCTTCCGCCCCCAGCCAACCCCTGAATCTAAGAATAGCCTGGGTATGAGTCCATTCTTATAAAAGGCATAAAAAATGCCATCACAACACAATGCCTTACTGAATAAGAGGATGTTTTAAAAGCACAACAAACCCAGCAGAGCTCCTGATGACAGCAGGTGACAATAACTGCTCATTGAATTGAGCTGCACTGGACACAGGGAGACCCTCTCTTTAGTGGGCTTCTGTCTGGGCTCAGGCAGAAGAGACTCAGCCACTGAGAAGGGATCTAGACCCTCTGCACCCCCATCCCCACTCCCCCATAACCATAGCAGCCCTTCCTCCATCTCATTTGAATTCTATGCCATCTTGGCAAGCTTGCTTTGCAGATAAGGCACCGAGAGGGAAAAGAAGGTGTAAGAAACACTGACCTATTGCATTAGTGTGTGCTTACATTTCATGACCTAATGACAAAGAAATTGCAGTGTAGATCCTCAGAGGAAATTTTTTCTAAGTAAAAATATTAGGAGCCTTTGCCTAATTGAGGTCATCCAGAAATGAACTGCTTTGAATTTTTAATAAATTAAAAGAAATAATTAGACACCTTTTCCCAAAACAGAGAAGCTAAACTCATCAGCATGTTTACATTCGATAAGACCCTGAACAAACAAACCTGGATGCAAATACCACGTTGCAAACTAAAAACTGTCAAGTGAAAATGGAAAAAAAGTGAGCAGGCCTGAAACTCTCTGTTGTTTAGAGGCAATCGGTTCCGGATTTCTCACCTTCCTTAATGATCGGGGCCTCTGGACAAAGGGCATTGACAAGCTTTGTTTGAGGACCGAATAGCAAACAGCAGTCAGGCATCCTGAGACATGCTAGGAGAGTAATGTTTAGTGGAGTATCATCCACTCCAGGCAATAAGTAATCTCAGCTGCAACCCTGATAGAAACTCCTTGTCTCCTAACTTCAGGGCGCTACAGGGCAACCTGTATTCGAGCTATCCCTTGGGAACCGAGGCAAGGGGGAGCAACCCAAGATGCTAGCTACTCAGGCTGCTGCCTTTCCCATAAAAAACCATGAGTGTCGCAGACCCAGGGGCTGGGTCCTCTGGCAGTGTGTGCATATGAAACAGGCAGGCTAACTGGCTAGGGTGCAAGTCAGGTAAAATTTCAGCCCTGTCACAGTGTTGTAACAGCATCCAAAAAAAACCCCAAACAACAACAAAAAAAAAACCTCCAATGCTCCCTGAGTTGCTTAGCACTTGGCCTGCGTGTGGTCCTGGGTGGCCATGGGATCAGAGAGCCCAAAATGTCCCATGTTCATTCTTGGAAAATTTCATATGTGCCAGGACCAAGAAGCTTGTGGCTTCTGCTATGGCCTGTGCACCCAGAACTGTGGTCTGTGATCTGCAGCCCTCCATCAGGCAGGGGAGCTTGGGCATGCCACAGGCCTCCACCACCCAGCCTGTGAGTGCCGCTGGCAATGTCTGTGCCATATGGCAGACCCACACCCACCAAGGCATCCTAGCACTGGGGACTCACCGACCGCCCGGGTCTCATACTCATTAGCCAGCTCCTCGGACTCCCCAGCAGCATTGATGTCATTCTTCACTTTGGCCAGAGTCTTCAGAAGCTTGCTGGCTCCCAGGGCTGCCAGAGTGCAGCCCCTAGTCTTTTTTGGGGGAGGGATGGAAAATTTTAAGGTTTATTCTTAATCCCCTGAAGTGGTCAAGTCAACGTTAATGTCTGACAAGAATGTATTCATGGCAAAGCAGGAAACAGAATGTATTTTCTGGACGGGGTTAGAGCATGCGGTCAGCATGTACAAATGGAAATTGCTCTGGAGTCAAGAAGCCCTAAACCCAACCTAGGAACTATTCATAATGATTCAAAGTAAAATTTTTAATGAGCACAAAATAACTTGGAACCTGAATATGTTCACAGTCTTGAACATAGGATTAGCATATAAAAATATTAAGATAAATGCCATGAAAAACTGACAGTAAGACCATGATAGTGGGAGGTCTAATTCACTCTCATACTGGAATAGCTCAAAGGTTGAGGAAGGCCTGGACAAGAACACAGAAGACCTGACCATTGTCACTTTAACATTGAGTGTGTGAATTCAATATTCAATATCTAAGCTTTCCTCTAAAAATAATGTGAGTGTCCATAAATCATTTACAAAATATCTTACATGCTAAATCACAAGGAAAATTCTCAATAAACTTTCCAAAGCAGAATTTTTACAGGTCCTACTTCCTGTCCATAATGCGATAAAGCTGGAAATTAATTTTTAAAATCAAACTTCAGAGCTTCTGTGCAGCAAAAGAAACAATCATTAGAGCAAGCCAACAACCAACAGAACGGGAGAAAATTTTTGTGATCTATTCATCTGTCAAAGGGCTAATATCCAGAATCTACAAAGATCTAAAACAGATATACAAGAAAAAAACAAACAAACCCATTCAAAAGTGGGCAAAGAATATGAACAGACACTTTTCAAAAGAAGACATATTTAAGGCCAACAAACCTATGAAAAAATGTTCATCATCACTGGTCATTAGAGAAATGCAAATCAAAACCACATTGAGGTATCATCTCATGCTAGTTAGAATGGCAATCATTAAAAAATCTGCAGACAGCAGATGCTGGAGAGGATGTGGAGAAATAGGAACACTTTTACAGTGTTGGTGGGAGTGTTCAACCATTGTGGAAGACAGTGTGGTGATTTCTCAAGGATCTAGACATAGAAATTTCATTTGGCCTAGCAATGCCATTACTGGGTATATACCCAAAGGATTATAAATTGTTCTATTATAAAGACACATGCACAGATATGTTCATTGTGGCCCTGTGTACAATAGCAAAGACCTGGAACCAACCCAAATGCCCATCAATGATAGAATGGACAAAGAAAATGTGGCACATATACACCATGGAATACTACGCAGCCATAAAAAATGATGAGTTCATGTCCTTTGTAGGGACTTAGATGAATCTGGAAACCGTCATTCTCAGCAAACTGACACAAGAACAGAAAACTAAACACTGCATGTTCTCACTCATAGGCAGGTGTTGAACAATGAGAACACATGGACACAGGGAGAGGAGCGTCATGCACTGGGGGCAGAGGCGGGGGGAGGGATAACATGGGGAAAAATGCCAGATATAGATGAAGAGGGAATAGAGGCAGCAAACCACCTGGTTATGTATGCACCTATGCCACAACCCTGCATGACCTGCACATGTACCCCAGAACCTAAAGTAAAATTTAAAAAAAATCAAAAATGAATACCTCATCCACTTGGAAAACAATCACACACCCACACACACCTGAGAAGCAGGTGCCTGCTGGACTGCCCACCAAGCCCGACTGTTCTCCAGGGACTGCCCTTCCCAAGCACTCCTTCACCAACATGGAACAGAAGCACGGCCATGTTCATCTAACATCAGACATCCCATTTCACTGGTGATGTTTTATATTAGGCATGTGAATTTTGAGAGGATCAGAACGGTTATAACAAAGCATACATTTGATGTAAATCTGGTGTGGGCTTGGGCACTTACCTGCTCCCAAATGACTTTGGACAGTTCCTTCTTGTTCTGGAGAATGGCCCAGATGAAGAGAGCTTGCAGGGGGTGCCGAGTAATAGGAGACACGTCCTGGGGGGTTAGAGCATGTGATCAGCATGTGCAAATGGAAATTGTTCTGGGATCAGGAAGCCCTAGGAATTAGCGTCTGGAGGGCTCTGTGGCTTTGTGCATGACTCCATTTTCACAGTGCAGTGATATGATTTTCATCTCTGCAACTCATTGAGTGGTCTAATTTTGACACCAAATCTTTTATCTGTCATAAAAGACAAAGTACAACTAGATGAAAATGTATAAAGGGTGAAAAAAGTATTGAGAGCAATTTGAAAACTGAATGACTCCTGACAGGCTGAGAGAAAGCGATTCCTTCTCATCATATAACTCTTTCTCTTCTAGAAAAAAATTCTTCAAACTAGGTTCCAACTTTCCTATGGCTTAAGTTCAATTATCCCAATATAAAACTGTGGCTTATTTCTTTGGACTGTTATTCAAAGATTCAATGCCTAACATATCAATTAGATTCCCAGCTTCTGGCCGGGTGCAATGGCTCACGCCCATAATCCCAGCACTTTGGGAGGCCAAGGCAGGCAGATCACGAGGTCAAGAGATTGAGACCATCCTGGCCAACATGGTGAAAACCTGTCTCTACTAAAATACAAAAAATTAGCCAGGCATAGTAGTGTATGCCTGTAGTCCCAGCTACTCGGGAGGCTGAGGCAGGGGAATCACTTGAACCCAGGAGGCAGAGAATACAGCGAGTAGAGATCGCACCACTGCAATCCAGCCTGGGCAACAGAGTAAGACTCTGTCTGGAAAAAAAAAAAAAATTCCCAGCTCCTATTCAGCATTCTGTATCTTTCAAGAGAAAATTTTCAGATAAAAAACAACTAAGTGCTTATATATAATATATTCCTTTTCAACATCTTTACAGGTTTTACCAAGGTGTAGAATGCATGAGGCATATTATGCATGTTGCGGAGAAATCTAACATGAATATAGTTGAACAGAGGCTCTTTAAACACTTCCAAGTCCTGCAAACATCTAGTGCGTTTAGATTTTTGCAGCACACATACACTCCAAAAATCCCATAATTACAAAAGATAATGACCTAGTTTGGGTTTCCCCAGAAGAAATCTGAGACAAGGATTTGAGGCAAGTAGTTTATGTGGGACATGATCTCAAGAAAACCAATAGAGAAGTGAGGAAATGATAACAGAAAAATGGGAACCCAATATAAGGTGCATTATCAAGCAAATTATCTTGGTGGATAACTAGAGAACAGCCCCACTAGCCAACTCTAGGAGCCAGAGTAGAACACAAAGCTTAAAGTCAGCTCCTTCAAGTGGGGGTATATATACACTACCTTCTGACAGTCACTGGGCTCTGATCAGGACAAACATTCAGTGAAGAGTTGCAGATGCTGCCAACTGGAAACTAGGGCTTCCTATACTTAAAATGAGAAGTCCTGCAGGATTATAGGTGTTACAGCCACAAAATTGTCTCAAGTGAATATCCAGATTAAGCCCTTCAGAAATATGCACTTCCTCCTTTACTCACAAAAGAAGCCTTGTCAGTTCTTCATTCCTTCACATGCATGGGCAGCAAGCTATTTTAAGCAGATCATGGCCAGTGGTCTATGACATGAGCATGCAGCCATATGTTTACCCCTATTCCCTGTTGGATACCTTCAGAAAGTACACCACACCAAGTTCTGCAAATAAGAAAAACTGAGGCCGGGCATGGTGGTTCATGCCTGTAATCCCAACTCTTGGGAGGCTGAGGTGGGCAAATCACCTGGGGTCAGGAGCTCAAACCAGCCTGGCCAACATGGTGAAACTGCATCTCTGCTATAAATACAAAAATTAGCCAGGCATAGTGGCGCACACCTGTAATCCCTGCTACTCAGAAGGCTGAGGCAGGAGAATTGTGCGAACCCAGGAGGCAGAGGTTATAGTGAGCTGAGATTGGGCCACTGCACTCCAGCATGGGTGACAGAGAGAGACTCCATCTCAAAAAGAAAAAGAAAAAAGAAAAATTGCAACTAGTCTGAAATATACTAAAGTATAGAGCATAAAGCAAGACATTAGAAATAGCAGAGATTCACCCTATAGACAGATGCCTTATCTTAAGTAAAGGGAGTTGAAAAAATGAACAATGTCAACGTGTTAAGTACTTTATGGCAATAAGATAGGGAGTAGGGAAAATGGAGATATCTTATGAGAGAAGCCTCAAAATATCCGAGAATTCAAGCAGGCAACTCTCCCAGTACCTACATGGAATTCTATGTCCATCTCATCCCGGCTATTTCTGTCTTCCTTCCGGAAGCCTCTTCGGAAGTTTGCAACCAGTTTCCAGACAAACGTGAGAAGGGCATCATTATAGGAATTCTTGGCGATCTGCAGATTCCGGTACACAAGCGTGCTGAAGTGGTTGGAGAAGAGCTCAGTGAGGACATCGTGGGTGAGAAACTTCCGCAGGTTCAAGCCATTCTCCAGAAAGAGGCGGACAAACTTGGGTCTGTCCTTTATGAGAGCCGTAAACATGACTTCTTGAAGGTCAGCCGACTAAGGAGAAAGAACAGTGAGAGTACTGACAATACTACCAAAATATAGTAAGGGAAACACTAGGCATCTTTCTTCCTCAGCTGCACCATATTTCCAGCCACAGAGTAATATCTTCAACTGCTCTTTCAATCCTGGCTTCAGAATGAAGCTTATCTTTTTTTCCATTTTAACACAACAGAGGATTATGACATGATGGAGCTGAAAAACACAGCACAAGAACTTGGTGAAGCATACACAAGTTTCAATAGCCAAACTGATCAAGCAGAAGAAAGGGTATCAGAGACTGAAGATCGACTCAATGAAATAAAGAGAGAAGGCAAGATTAGAGAAAAAAGAGTGAAATGAAATGAACAAAGCCTCCAGAAAATATGGGACTATGTGAAAAGACCAAATCTACATTTGATGGGTGTACCTGAAAGTGACAAGGAGAATGAAACCAGATTGGAAAACACTCTTCAGGACATTATCCCAGAGAACTTCCCCAAACTAGCAAGGCAGGCCAACATTCAAATACAGGAAACACAGAGAATACCACAAAGATACTCCTCAAGGAGAGCAACCCCAAGGCACATAATCGTCAGATTCACCAGGGTTGAAATGAAGGAAAAAATGCTAAGGACAGCCAGAGAGAATGGTCAAGTTAGCCACAAAGGAAAGCCCTTCAGACTCACAGCAGATCTCTCGGCAGAAACCCTACAAGCCAGAAGAGAGTGGGGGCCAATATTCAACATCCTAAAAGAAAAGAATTTTCAACTCAGAATTTCATATCCAGCCAAACGAAGCTTCATAAGTGAAGGAGAAATAAAATCCTTTGCGGACAAGCAACTGCTGAGAGATTTCGTCACCACCAGGCCTGTCCTACAAGAGTTCCTGAAGGAAGGACTAAACATGGAAAGGAACAACCAGTACCAGCCACTGCAAAAACATACCGAATTGTGAAGACCATCGACACTATGAAGGAACTGCATCAACTAATGGGCAAAGCAACCAGCTAGCATCAAAATGGCAGGATCAAATTCACACATAACTATATTAGCCTTAAATGTAAATGGGCTAAATGCCCCAATCAAAAGACACAGACTGGCAAACTGGATAAAAAGTCAAGCCCCATCGATACGCTGTGTTCAGGAAACACATCTCGTGCAAAGACACACACAGGCTCAAAATAAAGGGATGGAGGAAGATTCACCAAGAAAATGGAGAGCAAAAAAAAGCAGGGTTTGCAATCCTAGTCTCTGATAAAAGAGGCTTTAAACCAACAAAGATCAAAAGAGACAAAGAAGGGTATTACATAATGGTAAAGGGATCAATGCAACAAGAAGAGCTAACTATCCTAAATATATATGCACCCAATACAGGAGCACCCAGACACATAAAGCAAGTTCTTAATGACCTGCAAAGAGATTTAGACCCCCCACACAATAGTAGTGGGAGACTTTAACCTTCCATTGTCGATATTAGACAGATCAACAAGACAGAAAATTAACAAGGATATCCAGGACCTGAACTCAGATCTGGACCAAGCTGACCTAATAGACGTCTACAGAACTCTCCACCCTAAAACCACAGAACATACATTCTTCTCAGCACCACATCACACTTACTCTAACATTGACCACATAACTGGAAGTAAATCACTGCTCAGCAAATGCAAAAGAATGGAAATCATAACAAACAGTCTCTCGGACCACAGTCCAATCAAATTAGAACTCAGGATTAAGAAACTCACTCAAAAACTGCACACCTACATGGTAACTAAACAACTTGCTCCTGAATGACTACTGGATAAATAATGAAATGAAGGCAGAAATAAAGATGTTCTCTGAAATGAATAAGAACAAAGACACAATGTACCAGAATCTCTGAGACACATTTAAAGCAGTGTCTACAGTTCAAACTTCTAAACAGGGATGGCATGGTGAAATCTTTATCATCAGCTAGACATGAACTTGAATGTGACTTAGCCCCTTGCTAAAGTGGAGATAAATACACCCACGTAGAGATGACATTGGTCAAAAATTTTCCCCAGTATCAGGCATGGAGGAAGCAATCAGGGGGTGGGGGTGCAGGGATAGTAGTACCATTGGAACCACCTCTCCGAAGTTGATAATAGTCACCATTTAGGACCCAGCCACCAGTGTTGTCTGTATGCTGCACTGTGGGATCTTCTCCCCTTCATAGATGCCCAGGAACCTTCTATTATGGTGACTGCATTCTGATATACAGATGTTAAAATGGAATGCATCAAACTATAGGCAAACCACATGCCACCAAGCCAATGTCTGGTCATGTTACTACCAGTAAGTCACTGGAACACTTGACAATTATACTTCATTATTATCTATCTCTAGCTCTACTTTCTGGGCTTCTGACAAAACTTAGCCCCTAGGAACTTACTGAGAATCTTAAGAAAGACCATAAGCATTTTGGGAGGTCAAGGAGGGCAAACCACTTGAGGTCAGGAGTTCAAGACCAGCCTGGCCAACAGGGTGAAACTGTCTCCACTAAAAAAATTAAAATAAAAAATTAGCCAGGTGTGGTGGCACACACCTGTAGTATCAGCTACTTGGGAGGCTGAGGCACAAGAATTGCTTGAACCCAGGAGGCAGAGGTTGCCGTGAGCCAAGATCACACCACTGCACTCCAGCCTGGGTGACAGAACAAGACCTATCTCAAGGAAAAAAAAAAAAAAAAGATCATTAATGTTTACTTCAGACACAACCTAGTGGACTACAGGCCACTCCAGCTCTCAGATGTTTTCTGTGTGTCCTCCATAGCATTTCTTACAATTTTATTCCAAATGTTTATTGCCAACATTTAAAAATTACAAAGTTCATCAAAATCTACATTTCCAGCATTAAAATCCTAAAGAGTTAAAAGTAAAAACTGTCGATGTGGCAGCTCTCCCCTATAATCCCAGCACTTCTGGAGGCCGAGCTGGGTGGATCACTTGAGGTCAGAGTTCAAGACCAGCCTGGCCAACATGGTGAAACCTCATGTCTACTAAAAATACAAAAATTAGCTGGTTGTGGTGGCAAGTGCCTATAATCCCAGCTGCTTGGGAGGCTGAGGCAGGAGTATCACTTGAACCTTGGAGGCAGAGGTTGCAGTGAGCCAAGATTGCACCACTGCATTCTAGCTTGGGAGCAGAGCGAGACTCTGTCTCAAAAAAAAAAAAAAAAAAAAAAAAGAGTAAAAACCAACAACTTTGACAACATGGAAACCACCAGCGTAAGCCAAGGGGCAGCTGCTTCCCGGAGCCTGGGATCTCCTGCTCCCCACAGTCCCACTGCTCCTCCCTAGGACCCACCGGCCGACTCACTCTCTTACATTGTGTGCCTGATCGCTGGTCTAAATGGATGTCTTCTGCCCACAGCAGCATTCATGAGTTTTGTTCTGCCTAATGTTGGTCTCATGGGGATCACACATTGCCTAGAGAAGGCATTGTCATGGGTCCCTTGGGTTCCCAAATTGTGGATGCAGCAAGGCTCAGCAGGGGAAGAGAGGGCTACCCCTCGCAAGATGGCAGCTATGCTTTCTCCTCTGTCCTCAGAGGAGGTGTTCTTCATATTCACTTTTCTTTCTAAATCCATTGGCCGGCCAGGCGCGGTGGCTCAAGCCTGTAATCCCAGCACTTTGGGAGGCTGAGGTGGGTGGATCACGAGGTCAAGAGATCGAGACCATCCTGGTCAACATGGTGAAACCCCGTCTCTACTAAAAATACAAAAAAAAAATTAGCTGGGCATGGTGGCGCGTGCCTGTAATCCCAGCTACTCAGGAGGCTGAGGCAGGAGAATTGCTTGAATCCAGGAGACGGAGGTTGCGGTGAGCCAAGATCGCGCCATTGCACTCCAGCCTGGGTAACAAGAGCGAAACTCCGTCTCAAAAAAATAAAATAAAAAATAAATCCATTGGCCTTTCCACTGGTCACACACTTGCTAGCGTAGGGCAGTGGTTCTCAAACTTCAATCAGAACCACATGGAGAGCCCAGTAAATGCAGATTGCTGGGAGTCAACAGCAGAATTTCTGCAAGTCTGAGGTGGAGCCTGGTGATTTGCAAGGTAACAAGTGCCCATGTTATTCCCAGGCTGCCGCTAATCCAGGACCCACATCTGGAGAACCACCAGCATATGGGGAAAGGCTTTCCTGTCAGTCACATCTTTGCTTTCAAAACTTGATTCTTCCATTTTCTAGCCATGTAACCTGGAATATTGTGTCTCTGAGACTCAGTTTGCTCTTCTAAGAGGTAGATGGTTACGAGGATGAAATAAGCTAACACCGGTCAAGATCCTCTCAGAGATTCAAGTTCACAGCAGGTCCTCAAAAATCTATCAGCAACTCCCCCTGCCATGACATCCATGAAGCCCTGATTTAATAAGCATGAATGGGATCATCCATGCTGTGGATTGGTGTAATGGGCAAGTAAACTAACACAGGGAAACTGCCTGGTGCCCTGTCAAAGATCACAGAAATATTATCAGTATTCCAGAGATTTTTATTTTTAAACAAATAATGCTTCATATGTGCCAATGTTGTAAGCACTTTAGAAACATTATCTGATTTCATCGTCGTTAACAGCCCAAAGAGATAAATACGGCTATTTTCGCCTCTCCGCTTTCAGATGAGCTGTTGAGTGCCGGTAAACACTGAACCACTGGCTCTCTCAAAGAAAACAGAAGCCCTCATTTGTAGTGCTGGATGATTCCTATGGTGTAGATACTCCCATTGTGGCCAAGTTTCAGCTGCCAATGTGGCATCACTAAACACGGAATCGGGAAGAGATGTGGAGTGGCTCACCCTTGAATAGCGTCTCCAGCTTCCAGGTAGAATACGCACCATTGGCCTTCAGAGCAAAGGTAATAGTAAATGTAGCCAAAGAATTAGAAAATGATATGTTTTGATTACTTATTACCTTTGCAGTTCTATAGAATTATATAAAATCTATGTAATTCTGAATTTAAATAATTAATACTTTTTCATTTTTTGGGTTTGTTTTTTCTTCTTGAGACACAATCTGGCTTTGTTGTGCAGGCTGGAGAGCAGTGGTGTGATCTCAGTTCACTGCAACCTTTACCTCCTGGGCTCAAGCGATCCTCCCACCTCATCCCCCCAAGCAGCCTGGACGATGTGTTTCTGCCACCACACCCAGCTAATTTTTGTATTTTTTTTTTTTTCATAGAGATGGGTTTTTGCCCTGTTGTCCAGGCTGATTTCAAACTCCTGAACTCAAGCAATCCTCTCACCTTGGCCTCAGAGTGCTGAGATTACAAGCATGAGCTGCCATGACTAGCCAAGTATAACTGATTAATAATGACTGTATTTAACAACCAGCTCACACAATCTCTAAAAATTTACCAGTCAGCTCTTGCAAGCAAGTACAAACTGGCTCTAACAGGCCACTGCAGGAGGAAACCGAGGCATAGGGAGGTTAAGTAATTTGCTCAAAGTCATGGAAATGGGCTGGCCCCAGAGTCCATTCTCTTAGCCATTATGCCCTTCACCCTTAACCATCTTTAGCTGAGTTAATAAAATTAAATGTACCATTCACGATGTGCCTAAGCTCATTTGTACCCTCTGACCTCACTTAAGTAGAACATTTCACACACAGTAATTCATTTATGAATCAACTGACTAGAGCTACTTAGAGTTCCCCTTCCCCTCCACAAATTAAAGCCTTGCAATGTGCAGTAGGGTTCATTGTACTGCAAACACCATACATAACGTAATGTTCGCTAAAGAAATGAATAATTTAAAAATTCATAAGCCATTACTTTATTTATGCTGCACTCATTAAAATTGATCACGTGTTAATGTAAATCAAGTCTTAGTCTTTGATTGTATGACAACAGGCCTGAAAGTGTTTTCTGACCCTGTCTACCAAGACCGCAAGTTATGAAATATATACACCTTCAAATCTATACATACATGTATAAAATTATGTATATTCTCACAGCCCCCTAATGACTTAAATTAATTTGGAAATGCTGAAAACAAAGAAGCAGCCTTATAAAAGTGAGTGTGATGGTTCATAATTGTTTTCACTGAACAAGCCTCCTAGGGCTGACTGCACTTTACTTGTACACAGGAGGATACTGCTGGAAAATGCAATCCTAAAACACTAATCACATTGAAAAGTGAGAAAATGCAGTCTGCTGGAAAATAAAGAACAGTTTTTATTGTATGCGCAACTTCCATGCTAAAGATGCTCATCTGGTGAGGAGAGATCTGAGTTTCTAGCTGGAAGGGAGCAGTCACCAATCTTTTGGGCACCAGAGGCCAGTTTCCTGGAAGACATTTTTTCCATGGACCAGGTTGGGGAGATGGTTTAGGGATGATTCAAGAGCATAACATTTATTGTGCACTTTATTTCTATTATTATTAAATTGTAATATATAATTAAACAATTATACTACTCACCATGAGGTAGAATTAGTGGAAACCCTGAGCTTGTTTCCTACAACTGGACAGTCCCATCTAGGGGTGACTGGAGACAGTGACAAATCATCAGGCATTAGATTCTCATAAGGAGCACAGGACCTAGATCCCTCGCACACGCAGTTCACAATAGGATTCGTGCTCCTGTGAGAATCTAATGCCACTGCTGATCAGATGAAGGTGGAGGTCAGCCGGTAATGCAAGTGACGGAGCTGGTGTAAATAGAGATGAAGCTTCGCTCGCTCACCCACGGCTCGCTTCCGGCTGCGCAGCCCAGTTCCTCACAGGCCATGGGCCCCTGCTCTAACACATTCACTGGGTAGTGTCAGTATTCTATTTGTCTCCCATGCATCTTACTATGGACAGTTCTCTAATCAGAATTTGGCTAGCCAGGCGGGGGCAAGAAGCAAAAAGAATGCCGCTGTCTTGATTTGTAGCCGAGCTACTTTCAATCACCATATACTTTTCCCATATATTTCACCCACCGTATATTTTTCCCATACTTCTGCCCACGCACATCCAGGAGGGGATCTGCATCTCTGCCCCCAGATGTGGAATCACCCTCACATTGTGGCTGAAGGCCTTGTGGAGTTGTTATTATTTTACACCATTTATTTTTATTATCTCTTCACAACAAACCTACTAAGTCAAGGTTATGATCCGATGCTGCAGACAAGAAAATGAAGGCTCAGCAATCCTGATACTCCAGAACAGAACAATCCTTTAAGAGATTCAGTATTGTAGACCTTCATGGAAAGGGACCAGCTATCGCCCAGACCAATGTCCAGACCCAACACTGGAATAACCCAGGAGAGTTTCTTGCTTACCTCCCACCGGCGGTCATTGGTGAAAATCTCATCATTGGCTAAGTCCAGCTGGTTCCACTCCAGTAGAAGCTTCAGCTGCCCGTTCCAGTTATCCTTATCTTGCTCATTGGTGCTAAAGGCTGTAACAAGGCAGGAAAAGAATCAACTCACCAAAGGCCCAGAAATAAGAGTGAGAACCACTCAGTGTGGCCAATTATCAGAGCTATTTTCAAAGGTGATATTGAGCATGTTCTCATAAATTCAGACACTCCAACTGTCATTCACTCAGTCTTCACTCTTTTTTTTTCTTTTTTTTTTTTCTTTTTTTTTTTTTTTGAGAAGGAGTCTCACTCCGTTGCCAGGCTAGAGTGCAGTGGCACAATTTCAGCTCACTGCAACCTCTGCCTCCCGGATTCAAGCCATTCTCCTGCCTCAGCCTCCCGAGTAGCTGGGACTACAAGCATCTGCCAACACGCCCAGCTAATTTTTGTATTTTTAGTAGTGACGGGGTTTCACCGTGTTGGCCAGGATGGTCTTGATCTCTTGACCTTGTGATCTGCCCTCCTTGGCCTCCCAAAGTGCTGGGATTACAGGAGTGACCCACCATGCCTGGCCCTAAGCCACCGTGTCCTGCCCCACTCATTCTTAATCACATCCTGAATGGCCCAAAGTTTATAATGGGGATGGACTCAAGCTACAGTAATGTCTTTCCATTGCATAGCCTAACAATGTAATAATGGTATCTTAAGGATTTTTCCATAGATTCAGATTCCATGGCATTATATTTCAAAGCCATATCTGATTTATGCTATATCTAAATCTATGAAACAATAGCCTACATTACAACAATGTTATTCTCGTCTTTTTCAGAGCTGATATTTTCTGCATCTATGTATCTGTTCAGACATAATTCCATTTCAATAAATATTTTTATAACCAAATTTCTGGCACGTATAATAAGAATGATTCTAATAGATTGCTAATGTTTAAATTGCACTTCCAATGTGCCTAGCTCTGCTCTAGCTAATTTACATTTATCAGCCACACAATTCAAGTCTAGACAGCCAAGGGTCTATTTACTATGGGTAACATTCACTTTGTGAAATTCTAAAGCAGCAAAGATCATGAATGAGAATTTTTTAACCTGAGGTTCATTCATAAACTTCAGGGAATTTTTAAATCCTGAAATTAAATGCAAAATTACCTATGTGTGTGAAATACATGTGCATGTGTGTACAAATGTATAGAATGCGAGGACAAAGATCCATAGTTTTGTCACATTCTCAAAAGAATCTGAGGCCCAATTTAAAAATTTATTTAAACCACTGTTAGAAATAGCTCTTTGGAGACTACTGTGATTGTGTTTAACCAGAATTTTAATGACAAAAATTCTTATTCAGTCAAATAGATATGACCAAGGAGATTCACTTCACCAGGGCGAAAGCAGTTATTCTAGCGTCCAATCTAGGATCGTCAAAATTAAGCACAAGCTTGTATTTCAGTAAAGCTGTTTTATAAAAGAAATGTATGTCATGAAAAGCCACAGAAGGCAACACATAGCTGACACTTCAAAGGGAGCTATTTTTACTCACCTTTGTATAGAGCGTAGGAGATGGCATTGCTCACAATCTCATCCCCAGCTTCGTCCATTTTAATAACTGTTAATAGGTGAGAACTTTCAAGAATTTCTTTGAGCTGGCAAAAGTTAAAGAACAAAGTTATCAGCCAACAGATTTTACACATGAGGAGCACAAACTTCTTTCTTTTTGTGAGGGATCTTTTTTAAAAAGACCACCTATAGTGGAGTTCCAGATCATAGCTTCTAATTTCTGGATTGTAATAATAATGAGTCCTTGACTACAGTGAGAATAAAGTACCAGTTATACCAGGGCACACATATCAAAAAGCCCCTATCAAAAAGGTGAGAGCCTCATTTGACTAGAAATGTGTGCGTGTGTGTGTGTGTGTGTGTGTGTGTGTGTGTCACAAAGCCTGACACACAGCAGATGCTCAGTTATTAAATGAGCAAGTAAATAAAGGACAATAGAAGACCATAGGCACCATCCAAATGTGGCCATAAAGACTTAAAACAATAGGAAATAAACACTCAAATGCAAACAGGAAAGAAGACTTGGAAAGCGCAGAAAGAGATTAAGAATGTTCTATATTGTCCTTTCTGTAACGTTTAATTTTAAGACATTTTAAAAAGAAAAAGAAATCCCTAATTCCAAGGTTACGAGCACTGGGGAGCCCAGCAGGAGCTTGGTGAGAAAGGGCCCCTTCTAGCTCAGGAAGCAAATCTGGTTTCCATTAGATTGAGTTCAAGGTGATGGCAGGTTTCCCTGACAACATTTGGAAATGAGGATCTGGAACGGCAGAGGCTCCGCCAGCTGGGAGACAAAGTCTCAGGGTCCGGCTGTTTGAAGGTGGAAACAAGAGCCCTTGGATTTGGAAATTAGAAGGTGAGCTTTGAGAGAGGCTGCAGTTGCCTGGGAAAGGTGGTGATGGAGGTCTTAGTTCAAAGCACCCAGGTAGGTGACGAGGAAATGAATGAAAACGGCAGGAAAAGACAAACCATGGGGATTCTGAAGCAGAGGGTGGGGGAGGATGACAGCAAGAAGAAAAGGCCCTCTTCGTGTCTGCAGCCTTTGTTCAGGCTGAAGAATAGGGGTCCAGCTAGGACTGACACAAGGTGGGGAGAGGCGAAGCTCCCAAAATTCTGCAGCACAAGTGGAGGTGGGTAGTACCAAAGGGTTATTTTTATTTTCCCTTGAAATAAAAAGGAAGAAAAAGAAAATGAATATGGCTACCGAGTAAACTGATGGGCCCCAGAGATGGCCACAGGGGCCTCCTAGCTGGGACTCCATCCCACACACTCATGCCTCCTCCATCCTCTGCCCCACTGCTGCCAGAGTAAGCTCTCCTGAATACAACTCTTAACACGTTTTCTCCCTGCTTCAAACCTTTTAACAATATCCCATTACACTTGAACAAGACCAAACAGGGTTCAGGGAGCCTCCTGGGCTGGGACCTCACAAGTTCTTGAGCTCCCACACACCATATCCACCGTCACTGCCATCTTTCACTCCTCAGGCATGCCTCCCACCCCAGGATCTTTGCACATGCTATTCCCACCACTGCAACCCCAGCCCCCACCTCATTAACTCTCTCCATCTTTCAGATCTTGGCTCCCATATCACTTCCTCCAGGAATCCTTCCAGAAAGCCCCACACCAGACCAAGCTCCCTCAGCACCCACCGTTCTATATCCATGTCACCTTTGTTTCAAATACCCATTTCGCTTCCAACGACACAATGAACTGTACTGTCATCACTAAGCATAAAACTTTTTTTCAACTCCTGTTTCCTCTATGAGGACACAGACTGTTTCTGTTGTGTACATAATTCTTTCTGAAATGCCTGTTTCAGAACCTGGCATGCAGTATGTGCTCAACAAATACCTACTGAATAAATTAATAAATGAAAGTTAAAGATGAATAAACGAATGATATCTACATTGGTTGTTAGATTGGGAGACTATGGAGGGTCAAGTTCTCAATAAGTTGAGGAACAGGCATGGGGGAATAACCATGATGGCTTTTAGGAGAGGAAGGTGTGAGCCCCGTGGGAGAGGTATAAGGTATTGCTCAGAGTGGTCAAGAAACTGTGAGTCCAGGTTTTGGGGCTGGGTATCCACAGAGTCAGTGAGGTCACCCAGGACTGCCCTGGAAGGTTGCCTAATTAATATTTGACTGAATGTATACATTCATTAATAATCCCACTCTTGAGCTTGGTCTTTTGGGAAATCTGTACCAAGTGCAAAACCCTATATGAGTGCTTAATTAAAATTCCAGACTGATTTTTACTATTGATGTATGTCTTCTGATTGATGTGACTGTAATTATGATATATCATTAGCATATTCAATATGAATATGAATTCGCTATGAATTGCAGAAAGGATAATATAATCAAAGAAGGTAGAATGTGCCTTTTACCCTAAATCAAATGAGTTGCCTGTAACAGTCTTCATGAAGCAGAAATCAAAATCCCTTAGAAAGGGTATGGTAACCCTTCAGGTGGCCTTTATTCTTTGCACATGGCCTGGTCAAGGTCCAGCAAGCCAACTTGTACAGAGAGTAAGAGGAAAGTCACTGAAGTGGACCTGGGGCCATCTTTGGTGGATGAATTAAGAGTTGTTGGCAGGGCACAGTGGCTCACAGCCACTGTGAGCCAGCACTTTGGGAGGCAGAAGTGGGCAGATCACGAGGTCAGGAGTTTGACACTAGCCTGACCAACATGGTGAAACCCCTTCTCTACTAAAAATACAAAAAAAAAAAAAAATTAGCCGGGCACGATGGCATGCACGAGGCTGAGGCAGGAGAATCACTTGAACCCGGGAGGCAGAGGTTGCAGTGAGCCAAGATCACACCACTGCACTCCAGCTTGGGCAACAGAGCAAGACTCTGTCTCAAAAACAAAACAAAAAAAAGAGTTGTCTGTTCCTTCCTCTGTGGGAATCCCTGAACTGGCCATTGAATTTTTTTCATCCATCACAGGAAATTACATTGGGAGTGGTAATCAATATGTAGTGTCTTACTTTGATATGTATACTCTGGGACTGACCTATTAATATGCTATTTTTTTTGACTGTTTTTGTTTTTCTTGAAATGTAATCTCACTATGTCACCTAGACTAGAGTGCAATGGCCCCATCACAGCTCACTGCAGCTTCAAATTCCCTGGTTCAAGTGATTCTCCCACCTCAGCCTACCAAGTAGCTGGTACTACAGTCATGTGTCAGCATGCCTGGCTAATTTTTGTTTGTAGGGATGGGGGTCTCACTACCTTGCCCAGGTGTGTCCTGAACTCCTGGCCTCAAGTGATCTTCCCACCTTAGCGTCCCAAAGGGTTGGGATTACAGCCATGAGTCACTGCACCCAGACAAGTTTATATGTTCAGAATTGACTCATAGTAGTTAGATATGAATGCTTAGCTCAGCAATGTATAAGCACTTTGGAAAGGGAGTGCTTCTTTCCCCAACCAATGGATTTCCATGAATTCCAGTGGAATTCCACCAGAATTAGCCACCTGGTCAATCTCCACTCTTTCACTTACCCCTATTCAGGGTTGAGGAGCCATATTGGCCTGCCCAGCCAGCCCTCTCCTTCTGCCCTCATGGGCTTTTCAAGGAGCAAAGTGCCCTGGTCTCCAGCTGCCATGCCTAACCCAGCAGGGAGGTCAGCAGATGTCCGGGGCTGCCTGTGTCAGGATGGGCTCATCTGTCTTATTCTGAGACTTAGCATACTCAGACCCAATGTTCTGCACCTCAAGCCACCTCTTTTGACTTTGCCCTCATCATCAGTAAGGCTGATACGGTTATCTCCTTTTGCCAGATTCTTGTGTCTATCTCTCTCCTGAACTTGAACAAGATATTACAACTTCCTAGTAAGAACATTCATATAAAACCATCAGTTTTCCCTTTTTCAGTAAACTCTAAAAAATGCAATATCTCAAGTAGGAATATCATACACTTGGTGGGTGAGTCACATAACTTATTGAACTTCAGTTTCCAGCAAGACACCTGTTGAGGCTCAAAGTCACGGAGAAAGCGTGGAATACCTGCAGCTGCCGATGGAGCTGGGCGTTTAAGTCATTCTCCCTTCTCACAAATTTGGCTTCTTTTCTCAGCCCTCAGACATGGTCCCGACAACTCACCCATTTGATCCAACTCTCAGTCTCCTCCTCAGGCAGCCGGGACACAGTGCGGGGTAAAAAGCGTACCAGCTTCTCCTTGACGGCGGAAGACGTCAGTGCATCCTCCACCTCCACCAGGCTGGCGATCACATCAGCGATCTGGCCCGAGCCTTCCACCACCACACAAGGAATTTTACTTTTGATGGAGGTATTGATGGCCTGAGGGAAGGAGACAGAGTCAGGCAGATCTAAGAGACCTTGGTCCACAGAACCCAGCTCCCGACTAAGGTTCTGAGCCAAGCCGGTGAAAACACAGGGACACATCCTTACGCTTTTCCTTTGGGGCTTTTATTTTAAATCAGAAGCAAATCGAATGTTGGCAACTGCTTTATGAATGAGAAATGTAATCTGCTGTATGAAATCTTGTGCCCATAACAAGTTCCATAATAAGAACACAGATGACTAGCTTATGTCTTCCATACGTAAGTGCTTTAAAATATCCCTGCATACAAAATTGATCATTCCAAGTGCTGACATAATACATTTGAGTGACACATATTAGGACGTTGTATTAGTGACATGTCGCAATTTTTTAAATTTTTGGTGATCACCTTGGTGATGACCTTGAGCAGTAGGATATAAATAATTCCCACACATTCCAATAACGGAACACTAGGCATAAAAAGGTTTTGATATACTGATAATCACACACTGAAAAAAAATCTTTATTTTGATGTTTCCCGGAAGATTTTTATTTAACCACGGTCTCAATAGTAAATCTCATAGTGGGCACTCAATAAATATTTGCTGAATGAATGAAGAAAAAGATGATTGTTACATAAAAAAAGAGAGAGAGAGAAGTACTAGATGATGATTACAGATAATGTTGCCAGCACTTAGTTTTAGCTCTAGGGATTTACTCTGATGAAGAGAGGGGAGAAGATCAAGGGTCAAGGGTATTTTCAATCTACTCCCTGTCTTAGAGGTAAAATAGAAGGAGTAAAAGGATGAATATGCAAATCATTGTGGAAATTCATGAAAAAGATGAGTTAAAAATGACTTTCTTGTAATGTGCTATTCCTAGAAAAATGAGCTTTTGAAAATAGTTTACACTACATACTAAAATACAGTCACGCTGACTCATTTTTTAAGAAGTCAAACAGAAGCCTGGCTGCAGGCATGATGAACTCGGTAGTGAATCTACACAGCTTGGCTGGGAAGTCAAATTCTTGCTCAGTCACTCAGTGTTGCAGATGCAGAGACATTCAAGAAGTTTCTATGGTCTCAGAATCACTTAGGGTTTGGGATTCTATTATGTGACATATCTGCATCCTCAGGTGGCATATAAATGGGCCTTAGATGGTCTGGAAACACCTGATTTGGGGGTAATTTGCGTGTGTATGATCACATCTCATCTTAGTGCAGATGGGGTGACCATAGCTTTCTAATATATATGCTGGTTACAATCTTTAAGTCTCCCAAGTTAATGTCAACTCATCTCTTTGGCAGGTTGACTGTCAAGGCCAATACTAAGTACACAGATTATTCATGTCACTGCAAATTCTCCTCTCAAATCTTCTTGACTGAGGAACAACTGGAGTTTGTTAGGGGAACAGTATGTGGAGGTAAAACACTACCTACTTGCTGCAGCAAAATAAATTAGTCAGGTTAGATCAGATGAGCCCAAATCCCTGAAAATACAAATTTGTTGGATAGGCTGATTAGCCAGCCTTCTAGAAAACTAAATCAGGACTCACTTTCAAAGTTTCTCTTCCACCTCCTTGGGCAAAACACACAATGGGGATCTTGCCACCATAGTTGGAATCTGTAAAACATAAAAAGTAAAGTGAATTTTGAGTTCATTGGAAATACTCACCTACCTCTGTGAAAAGGTGGATCATGAGCTTCTGCCCTGTGAGCCTAGGGTGTGGGGAGATAGCGTCACATCTCATGCACTTGAATTTTATCTACTCGTTAAAGATGGATGGGTCTTTTTGCCCCACACTAGTAATAGCATGATATGGGTCATGTTGCAATCTGTCATTGATATTTAAAATACATATTTAAATACTTAAAGTCTGTGCATGATTTATCTTTGCACCTATAAATTAAACTAGGTTTAAATTTATTCTTATGATTCTCTCACTCATTTGCATAATCCTATGTTTTCTGGAGTGAGTGAGAATTTTTTATAACTAGTGGTCTCCCAACAGAGTTTACTGCATATACAGTGTCTTTTTTCATGTATGTCTGATTGTGAAAGGAAAAGAATTGAGAACATCTCCAACAAGTTCCTGTCATTATGTATATCACCAAATCACAAGGTAATCTTGTTCCACAGCAGGACACATCTCAATATCCTGTCCATGGGAAGAGAGAAGGTGCATGTCACTTAACCATGCAAATAATGGCTTTCACTCAACTGTTGCATTCTTCTCTTGAAACCAGTTTCTCTTACTTAGAAGTGGACAAAATTCAAAAAAAGGAAGCCATTGTTAAACTAGTAGATTGGTTTTATATTTACTATTCTAGCTAATTGCATTGTTTCATAAACTTATATTTGTCATCGCAGATCGAATTTGTTCTTAAATGGTATCTAGCAGAAGACAGCCAGCATTCTATACTGACAAACCATAGTTGAAGAAGGCCGCATTTATCATTGCCTTTAGCATGTTGAAGGGTACATATCATAGTGACCCTGGCAGAAGCACTCCTGGTGTGTTGAAACAAGAAGAGAAATAACAGTTCTTTGGCAATAAAAATACCTGATCAGGTGTGTTTACCATGTGTCACTCAATAGTAGCGATTGTTGTTGGTGCTGTGGCTGCTGTTGTTACTGTACATGTCTAGAGTCCTACTTCCTAACTACTGACCTTGAATAGTGCGCTCAGAGATGTACTTCTCTAGCTGATTCCGCAGCTTTGCTTCCACGGTAGGATGTCCATGACAACCATTGTCCACGAGCAGCAGATGGGTGTGGTTGTTGTCCAGGATATACAGAGGGTCTCTCGTGAAGTCATCCATAGGGTATTGGGCTGAAAAATAGCCCTGCAAAGTACAGGGAAACTTGTCTTTGAGATTGTGCCTAACAGTCAAGATACATGATGATATTTTTATATATTCATATGAAAGCTAATGCTTTGGATTCAGTTATATTATGCCTTCCCCCCCAAATTCCTAAATTCAAAAGGATCTTGGCAATCTTGTAGTACAGACTTCCTTTTAAATATGAGGAAATGGAAGTTCAAAATGGTTGTGCTCCTTGCTCATTTTCTCATAAATGGTCAGTGACAGTGTAAGGATCAGATTCCCAGTCCAATTCTTGGTTCATTGCCCTGTGCTTTTTTGCATAAACTCAGTGAAATTGAAATTCAGCATTCAGGAAATTGTGTATGTGTGTGTGTGTGTGTACATATTTGTGTGTGTCTAGATACAAGTAGAAGCAGACATTGAAATGCACACACACATAGTTGTCTGGTATCTGTCATATGCTGGGACCCATGTCAGGATCTAGGGATTAGAAAATGAATGAAATACAGTGTTTGAACTTGAGAAGTGTGTAGTAACAGGACCACAAAAAGAAACAATTAAATGGATACTTCGTCCCCAAAATACCAAAGAATGAAAAGCTGCTACAGGAACATAAAGACGGGAATCCTTACTGAAAAGATTCTTCACTCTCAAGCTCCATCCAAAGACACTTAGGTTTGAAAGTATCAGGGTTGCATTAAAAGGCATTTCATTCTTAACTCCAAGAATAGAATTGAATAAGTTTGAAAATAATATTACCAGCAAAACTCAAAGAGAACAGAAAGAAAAACTAGTATTCAGACAAAATTTAGAGTTTTGCTGGTGATATTATTATTCAAATCTATTAACATGAATACTGTAGTGGTTAAAAGATTGTGCACCATGGATCTGCCACTAACTAAACATGTGCGTTAAGAAAGTTTCTTACTTTCTGTATTCCTCACTTTTCTCATCTATAATGAGAGGGGAATAGTAGTACTTACCTCATGGTTTTGTTATGAAGATCAGGTGAATTAATATATGTAAAACACTTAGAATAGAACCTAGCACATAACAAGTGCTATTATATAATGTTTGGTTTTGTTATTATGATTAATGGATTATTTATTAACTTTTTGATATACTAATAAAGGTATATGGCTATGCATTTCACTTTGAGTGCAGCTTTGGCCATACTGACATATTAACATATATTATTCCTAATATGTAATGTGTTCATTTGCATTACTTTCTAAGTTATCTGATATTACATTTTTGAAAGATAATTCTAGATCCGACATTTATTACCCAGATGGTTGAGTGGTTGGTTGTTTCTTAATTTCCAAATGATTGGCACTTTCTTCAATCTTTACATATTCATTTCAAGTTTTACTTGTTGCTAGAAAATGGGCCCTATAGACAGCCTCCAGGGAGATTTTGAAGTCTTTTCTCATTCCCATTAAGGGATAAAAATACTTATTCAATAAGGTTTTTTTGTGAGTCTGTGAATTCACATATGCCCTGCATCTAGCATGGGGATAATTATACAACACTACATTGGCTCCCATGCCCATTACAAATATTGCTAATCGATAATGGTATTCTTTCCCACTGAGCCTGCCACTGCCCTCAAAAGCCTGCTCTGAGCCACTCTCATCCTGAAGTTGGCATTTGATGTGAAACCATTTTGCCATCTCTTGTTGAGCATCTAATAATAAAAATAGAAGCTACCATTCACTCTGCACAATTAGATGAATCAGTCCCATAACAATACAGGTTATTATTATAAAAACTTGAAGAAGGGAACTGGCTCCAGTCTATGCAGCTAGAAAAGGAATGATTACTCCAACCCAGACTTCTCTGTCTTCAAAACACATCCTCTTTCCCATCCACCATGCTTCCTCCTTGAAGATGCACAGAAAAAACACCTCCCAGCTCTCCTCTGCCCCTTACATGTCTCAAAAATGGTAACCAAGAAGCAAAAATAAAATAATTCTAAAAGAAGACTCACAGCAATTCCAAAAATCCTTAACATTTGCTGCCTAAACTTCTAAGGAGCCCAGATTGGAGAAGGTGTAGCTTTAATGTGAATTTCTGAACATTTGGTCCAAAGCTTCTGGGCAGAGAACACCTGTTGCTTAAGAAGGTCCTCAATTACTAGAAATGTTGTTTTAAAAATTCCACACTTGATACAAGACCCCATATGTCTACCTTGTAATTTCAATATGAAATGCTCATTACTCTCTAAATATGTTCACAGGAAACATTTTGGTGGAGGGGGGTGTCTCACAGCCTTCTTAATGCCAAATTAACCAAGGACAGTAGCCATTGATTTGAATTCCTGTGAGTGTAGCCAAGCAATCAAGATACTACCTCCAGGCTTGAGCCCTCCTGAGATGGATCTAAACCACAGTTATAAAGAGTAAAGACTGTGACATGAGATTGCTGAGTACACATTTTAATGAACAAAACACATTCATTGTTAACCCCTTCCCAGCAGTTAATTAGGTACGTCATCCTTGTTTTTAATTCCTTTACAGTCCCAAAGGCACCCCTTGAAAGGCAGACTTCCCCATGATCTGGCTCCATCACAAAGCCTCAGGTTCAGGCCACAGGCCCATGCCATGGTCTTTCTTCCAGGTGACCTAGCAGATCTCCTCCTGTCCCACCCGTACCTCAGCATCGCAATTCCTGATGAGGGTGTCCCGGTTGGAGACCATGCCCCAAGCTGCTATGCCAATGGCCACAATATTCTCCTCTGAACTTCTGCTGATGGTGTTATCTCTCACCACCTCCCCGATGTATTTCATCAGGCCATAATGGGTGCCTCCTGTGAGAATCCAAGCACCTGTCAACAAATGGGAAGAGTAAATGGTCAACTGGCACCGGGTAGTTTCCATGATGGGCTCACAGACCCCTAAAAAGAAGGCCCCATTCCTGTAGGCATCAGGACAGAGCACTGGCAGCTATGTCATATGGAAAGAAAGAAGGAGAGGACTTCAGACATAGAGATGTTCTCTTAAAAATACAAATTCTTGATCCTATTTCAAATCTACCTCATCAGACTGTCTGAGAAGTGTGTCTGGGGAATCTGTATCTTTTAACCAGCCTCTAGAGGGCTCTTATGGACAATGAATGCCTAACCAGAGCCTCTCAGCAAGTTAGCCATGCCACCATGTAAAGTCGGGCACTCTTCTCTCGGACACTCATATTGGTTGGATTCAAGTTTCCTTGGCTGACCTTTGTGTCAACAACTTCACTTTGCTTATAAAACACAATTTTGCACACTGGCCTTTTTAAGGTTTAGAACTGACGATCTTCTCAATGCTAAAGGTTATACAGGGTTTTATTGAGGGGGAAAAGTAGAATAAATATGATAACTACAAAAATATTATTTCGCATAAAACTAGAATCTGAAGTTGAAAATGATATATTTTCAACTAGTATAATATGCTGCCCATGTAGGAATCTACCCTCCGAGTGGTCACTGGCCTCTTTGGATTAGCTCTTGTAAGAGAAGCGTCAGGAGTTGAGAGGCAGCTGCCTCTTCCAATTGTTAGAAAGCCCCTTTTCTATCTCCGTTCTCTAATTTTACTACGGTCTTCAGCAAGGAGGAATAATTTTACATATCTCCACATCAAAGTCCTTCCAATATCCTTAGAAGTTTTATACCTACTTCTTTTAACCAGTTCTCATGGGGCATAAATCCAGCTTCTCAGAACCCAGTCTCCTTCCTCTAGACAGATTTTGAAACCGAGAGCTAACCTGATTAAGCCCACCAAACTTCACCTGCCTTGCTTGCTTTTAATTTCTTCCTTCTAGTTGATTTTAAAACCTGTATAGCAAAAAGTCATGTAGCCTAACAATATGTAACTAAATTCCACTAGTTTCCTTATAGATAACATCGCTGACAAATACATCACTATGATAATGGTTGATTAAAGTTGTTTTTCAGGAACTAGGGAGCTGCTCGGAGCCAGCTCAAAACAGTTGAGACCATTGACTATACAACTGAGTGTGTGCAATTGCCCAAGAGATGATCTTTTCATGTCAGACGGCCAAAACTCCTCCCTCGGATCATGCTAACACTGCCATTATCTGAACAGGTGTCCTATGAAGAGCCATGAACCCCCATTACACCTGCACAAACCACCAATTACCTCATTCCTTCTCCACTGCCGATCACCTTTCCCCACGCCGTAGAATACCTGCTTCTTTACTTCTTCAATATCCCTAATCCTTATCTTTGAGGAAGCAGATTTGACAGCTGTTCTCCCATCTCCTCACTGGGCAACCCTGTGAATAAATCTTTTCTCTTTTGCAAAACCCATGCTCACAGTGGTTGACTTACTGCATGCAGGCACATAGAGTGGGTATGGCTTCATATCAATTTCAGCCATTAACATTCCCTTTAAAAATGAGACAATGGGGAGTGACGGTAGCACTCCAAGTGGACAAACAGCAACAATGAAACTATTCAACTTTCTCATTGCTTCACTTCATCTATATAGAAATATGTGCCCCAGCCCGGGGATTTTTTTGGTCCATTTTGTTCTGCTATATTCCTAGCACATAAAACAATCTCTGGCACATCATAGGCATCCAATAAGTATTTGTTTAATGAATGAATAAGGTGTGTTCAGAATTGAGTAGCAAGAAAGCTGAGTTACTCAATTTTATAACGAAGTGACAACCTGCAGTATCCCCTTTGGTTGGTCAGGAAACTGAGAAAAATGAATGGGAAAAAGAAAACAAAACATCTCAGTTTCTTCCTGGCATCAAGAAAAAAAATCACATCTAGATTAGGACATGTTTCTTTAGCTGTTTCAGTCAATGTTAATTATTCATAAAATAAGTTTTTTAAATGTTAAGATTAAATAAACTGAATCTAATCATGGGGAAACCTCAACCAAATCCACATCTACAAAGCAATTGGCCTATAGTTTAAAAAAAAAAAAAAAAGTAATGAAAGGCAAGAAAAGGCTAAGAACCAGTTCCAGATGTAAGAAAAGTAAATACAATTTTTTAAAAAGACAAAAGCTAAATCGATTTGGAATACAAATTGAGAAAAAAGAATGTTTGCTCTAAAGGACTTCGTTGAGATAATTAGCAAAATTTGAGTATAAACTGTTAGAGCAGTATTGGTCCATGGTAACCATTCGGGTTTGAAAATTGTATTGGGTTACATGAGAAAACCCCCTGTTCTCAGGAGGGGCATGTTCATGTACTTGGGGGTTAAGGATCATGATTCCTGCAACCTGCTTTCAATGGTTCCCCCAAAAAATCGTCTGTAGATATTTATGGAACAAGATAAGGCAAATGTGGGAAAATGTTAAAAACTGGTGAATCTAGGCGAAGAATATACAGATGTTCATTGCATTATTCTTGCAACTTTTTTGTAGATTCAAATTTTTTTAGAAAAATAAAGTTAGAAAGAAAATACTGTTTGAAGTAACAAAGCCTTGGTTGCTTTGACCTCAATCCGACACTTACAGGGTGCTTACCATTTCTCAGGCACGGTCACTGCTTTCAAAAGCATATCACCAATCTCACAAGAACAGGCCAAGCAAATCACAACTGTCCTTTTCAATTCGCCCAGCAATTTTACCCGAAAAAATTCTGGGTAAAATGTTACGTGTGTTAATAACAAAGTGAAAATCTTAACGAGATTTTAAAAATTTCCCCTAAGGAAGCACCTTAACGCTGATTTAAAGAGTTAACTTTGTGAGGCTCCCCCGCTATCTGCCAGACTTCCCCATCCATTCATTCGAGGATACTGCTTTCAATAAAATAATGATTAATCAGCTCCAGCAGCATCCGGATTCTCCGGAATGGCACACGGGGCCTCCCTTCTCGGCTCCCCAAACTTGGCGCGGCCGGAAGGGAAGAAGCAGGCCGCTGCCCTTGGCCGTGGGGCAGCCTGCCACCTGCACCTTTGGACTGCGCGATGTAGATGAGCCGGCTGAAGATCTTGCGCATGCGCGGCTTCAGGGCGAAGTTCTTGGCACCCCCGGTCACAGAAATGACCAGGTTGGGCGTCTTCAGGTGCCAGTGCTGGGTCAGCAGCTCGTAGAGGATTTCCGCGTCCGTGTCGCAGGATAGACGGATATACTATGGGGGAAGAGGGAGAAGCATCAGAATGGGCCTCGCCTTTGGAGAGAGGCTAATCAGAAACTCAAGAGATGTCCCTTACACAGTTAATAAATCTACTTGCTAATTCACTTACATACTGAAAAGGGTCTCAGCTGGGTCTGTGGGTACAGTGGCTTCATAAAAGAGCTCTCAGCATCCATAGGAATATTTTACATGCTTTACATTTTAAATTTGGTATTTTGAGAGAAGACTATGTGATCCAAAATAATTTTATTGTATTTAATATGTATTTGGTCCTTTTGGAACCACTACAGAGCTGAATGTTGTATCATTATACGGTTATTATAAAATGTACACTTTACTCATCAATAAAACCAATTTTGCTTTAAAAAAAAAAAAAAAAGGCCAGGCGCGGTGGCTCAAGCCTGTAATCCCAGCACTTTGAGAGGCCGAGGCGGGTGGATCACGAGGTCAAGAGATCGAGACCATACTGGTCAACAAGGTGAAACCCCGTCTCTACCAAAAATACAAAAAAATTAGCTGGGCATGGTGGCACGTGCCTGTAATCCCAGCTACTCAGGAGGCTGAGGCAGGAGAATCGCCAGGAGGCGGAGGTTGCGGTGAGCCGAGATCACACCATGGCACTCCAGCCTAGGTAACAAGAGTGAAACTCCATCTCAAAAAAAAAAAAAAAAAAAAAAAAAAGAATGCAACCGTCCTCTCCTATCTACCTATGACCTGGAAGCCCCCTCCCCACTTCCAGTTGTCCCACCTTTCCGGACGGAACCAGTGTTCATCTTACCTGGGCTGATTGATGTCTCATGTCTCCCTAAAATGTATGAAAGCAAGCTGTGCTCTGACCACCTGTGGCACATGTCAGGTCCTCCTGAGACTGTGTCACAGGTGTGAGTCCTCAATGTTGGCAAAATAAACTTTCTAAAGTAACGGATACCTGTCTCAGATATTCAGGATTCACAGAAGGAAAGCAGACTGGAGGGCTCTGGGGGCCCTGAAAAGCCAGGTGGAGAACTTGGGACTTAAGAGGGGTACCCTGAGGTGTTTGAAGCAGGGTAGTAACAGGGTGGGCTTTGCATTTAGAGAGTCCTCGGCAGCCCTGCCGACGCCACAGGGAGGTGGGCAGAGCTGTGGGCAGCAAGAGAGGGTGCTGTCCCATTCTGGGGCAGAGGCCCTGGGAGGAGTCAGCAGTGGATGGGGCTGGGTCACCTCCCAGGGCAGCCATGGGGAGCTCAGGGAGGAGAAGCCCCGCTCCTGCAGAAGCAGCCTGTGGGCGGTGCTCTCATTGAGACTGAGAGCACGGAAGATGTAGGAGAGGCTGTTTCTGATCATTAAACATCTTTGCAAAACCTTGCTGGAGAGCTTGCACAGTGAATGTGGAGGGAATGCAGATTCCAGGCGTTATGTAACTCAGGAGTGCACAGAGCTAAGCAATCGGGTTCACAAAAGCATTCATGGGGCTTTCTGTAATAGTGGGGCTCAAGGTGGATGTCATCTGGATGCCTGCCTTGTGTGTGGACACAGGAGGCTAGGTGATAATCCAAACCTTCCCCGTCAGGTTTTCCAGTTGAGCACAGTCTAATCACTGCTTTTTGACTTTTACAAGATGTATCTTTTCCTGCAATCATTTTTGGTGTTTACTACCATCTCTCCTGCCTCCATCCGATTAGACAATTACAGGTAAATCAAGGTAGCCCAAACCACTTGGGCCTATGAACTAACTGCCAAAGTAAAAGAGCATCGCTTACCTTCCCTTTCTTCCCCAGTGTCTCAAACTGAATATCCCCAAAGGCGTCCGTGGGAAACTCCTTGGTGTGTTTCTTGTAGTTCCATTTCTCATTTTGGTTGATCTGGGTGCCTTCCACGTGCTGGCTCTGGGGATAGCCACACTTGCACACATTTTCCCTGATAAGCACAATGGTGTGGACAGGAAGGAAGGAGTTCATTGAGACTACTTATGAAAACTGGCATTGTTAGCTTAAATAGACACACAAAGAAGTGATACCTTCAAGTCTTATTTTCAGACTGTTTTCGTAATCTCAGTCAGTTCCACAGAAACTAGTTTGATGTGGCTGGGCTCAGTGGCTCATGCCTATAATCCTAGCACTTTGAGAGGCTGAGGTGGGCAGATCACTTGAGGTCAGGAGTTCAAGACCAGCCTGGCCAACATGGTGACACCTTATCTCTATTAAAATACAAAAATTATCCAGGCTTGGTGACATGCACCTGTAGTCTCTGCTGTTCAGGAGGCTGAGGCAGGAGAATCACCTGAACCAAGGAGGTGGGGGTTGCAGTGAGCTGAGATCACACCACTGCACTCCAACCTGGGTGACAGAGCAAGACTCCCTCTCCAAAAAAATAAAAAATAAATAAAAATAAATAAAGAGAGAAAACAAAAGAAACCAGATCTGCTGTTTTATCCCTGATGTTTATCATTCCTTCACCAACAAGTTAACTCCATGCTGATAGAACAGAAACGAGCCCTGCCCTCATGGAATCTAGCTTCCGTCCATGGGGCTGTTATGAGACTGAGTTTCAGAAATCTGAAAACTTTATTCAGCTTCTCACACAGTTCATAACACACAGGAGCCTCAGCGCCTCAGCACCAACCCTGTCGTTTCGCCCATCCAGTCAGGCTCTTCTGAAGGGAAGTGAGACATCCTTCCCATGGGCTGAACTCGCTGGGGAGATACATTCCCTTGGCAGAGACCCAAACTGTTCCAGACTCTAGAGTGATCATCCTTTCCTCATTAGACATTAGCTATTAGACAGACTTTCAAGAACTTGGGCTAGAGGAGGACAAACTGGCGGTAAATGAACACGAATTCTTCCCGTTAAAAGTGCGATGGAACTAAATTCATTCATTAGGGGACACAGAGACATAACAGGAAACTGGAATAGGATAGAAAGATACAGTGAGTGGTAAATCCTCTCCCCTATGCCTTCGCCAACATACCCCAGTCACCCAACAGATACTATTGAAAATCCGCTCTGATTCAGCCCCGGGCTGAGCTTCACAGCAGCTCAAGAAGAGCCGGGTGTCATTCCTGCTCGTAAGTTGATCTCTCGGGAATAACTTCACATGACACCTGGCAAAGTGCAGAGGAACAAACAAAACACCTTTGATTCTTGCACAGCCCCTCTCCTGTCCTGGCTTGCCGTTAGGGCCGGAAATGACGCAGAGTACTTTGCTGGAGCTGCAATGTGGTACCCGCTCCATTAAGGTGACTTAAGTTATGATGGTGTCATACATGCAAATCAAGGATTAAGGAAGGCAGTGGCAACAGAAAAGAAGCACAAATGCAGTTTTTAAAAAATCGGCCAGGTGCGGCAGCTCACTCCTGTAATCTCAGCACTTTGAAAGGCCAAGGCAGGCGGATCATAAGGTCAAGAGATCAAAATGATCGTGGCCAACATGGTGAAACCCCTTCTCTACTAAAAATACAAAAATTAGCCAGGCGTGGTGGTACACGCTTATAGTCCCAGCTACTCGAGAGGCCGAAGCAGAAGAATCACTTGAACCGGAGGGTGGAGGTTGCAGTGAGCTAAGATCATGCCACTGCACTCCAACCTCGTGTCAAAGCAAGACTCCATCAAAAAAAATTAAAACCCTCCAAAAATACTTTCCATGACCATTTGACCTCTCTATCCAGAGCACCCTGAGAGTAGTGGTCTCCAGAGACATGAACAACAACAACCAAGATTCCCATTTGGCCAAAAGCAACTCCCCCCGAGTGGGCTCTGTTCACCTCCTCCCAGCTTCTTTCTGCCTGCCCCATCCACTTGGTTCTCCATCTCTCTCTGCTGTCTTTCTGATCCATCTTTGGACAAGACATAGAGGTGCTAGGAATTCAAGGGGGCCATGGCCAGTGGAGGAGGAGAACAGAGAGTTCTGTCCTGAGAAGGCTAGAGGTAGCAAAGTGGGAGACATGTTTGGTCACTAAAACAGGCCCTAAGGGCACAGCTCTCCTTTTACCAGTGGGTGACTCAGTGTCCTCATTTGCCCAGGACAGTCCAAGTTTACACCTGTTGCCCAAGTCCTGGTAGGATCAGTGCCTCCCTCACTCTTATCCAGGTCCTAGACCCCACGATAAAGTCTGGGGTCGCCCGTTCACCACTAACCTACCAGAAAAGGCATCTCCCTCTGGCAGATGTGGGCCAGTACCAGAATGCAGGGTCAGATAACAAGATTCAGCCCCATTCACCCCCAGCATCCTTGTGCAGTGCACAGCCCAGGCAACCATACATGGCGACCATGGAGCAAGGATTCCCTGCACAGGCTGAGCCAAATAAAGATATACAAACTGAGGAAATCCTGTTAGGGTTTACTTCCAGCTGGACTCTTTATCTTATATTCTCTGTCCGCATGTTTCTGGCACATCAGGGCATTTAGCAGATGTCCTTTAAATGAATGAACAAGTGAGTGAATAAATACACTGATTGGTCTTCTTTTAAATAGTTTGCATCCTCAATGATCTTTGTAAAGTAGGCTTGTTTCCTTTCCAGAATACAAGCTGTATTTTCAGGGTCTTCTTCACTGTTCACCCTATTTAACATATGGCAAAATGATAGGGTTAATTCTAAAAGCACTCCATGGCAGGAGGTCACATTTTCATTTACAAGATGGTAATAGTGGTATATATTTCTATGACTGTTTCTAAAAACACAATAGCAGCAGAAAGGAGTTGCTTAATGGGCAAATTTTATGACCACTCCAGAAGCAGATGAATTCCCAGCCAAATTGTTACCAAGTTTCTGCTGCCTGGAAGTAATTGGCTTCAACTGGAGTTGCTCTGCTAATAGCAATCTTTTTGAAGTACTGGAAGCCCAGGGTAACTACCAAAGCCACTCAACAAAGCGATTCTACAATGAGGAACAAACGCTTCTCAGCAGCAAACCTCACGAGCAGCTTGCTCTCCTAGGGGGTGGGAATGCTGCTGCAGGTGCCTGCTAGATACGGCGCATTGACATTGACCCCAGTGAGACTGTCCCTTCTCTCCAACCTCGTCTACACAGTAGGATCAAGATGAGTCTGTTCATATAACTGAATTATGGAAATGTCCACGATTGACAGGCCCAAGGATGGGAAGTTAATCCGGGATTGACATAGGTGTCCCTTTCATAAGAATTTGTAATTAGGACCAAAAGAGCTGCTCCCATCTCTCTCTAAGTCTAGGCCTGTGACATGGAAGATCAGACACCACAACACAATTGTAGCTTCTCTGAAAAAGAAGACAGCAGGTGTGCAGGAAGAGGTGGAGGCAGGGGTGAGCAGAGGGGACCTACTGAGTCCCCCTTGTCAGTCACTGTTTCTAACCACTCCAGAGGCCTGGCCGCCCTCTACTCTTAGGTGGCATTTCTTTTTCCTTAGAGCAAATCCCCTCTTCAGGTTAAGGTAGTTGAGCTCCTTGTAACCAAAAGTCTTAATCACCACACAATATGTAAATGATCCCTCTCCAAAGTATTTCTCAAAGCAGTTAATATTTTCTGAAGCTATAAAAATTGAGCTAGGGACTGGATCCAACATTGCCCTCCAGCAGCAGCCTCACCTCTGTTTTGGAACAGTTCCCAGGGCATCACTCAATGTGGCCCCAAAAAAGTCAACAAGAATTGAACACATTTTTCTCAGCCCTCTCTCTTCCTAAGTGTTAGGGCACTTCCTGAGCCCAGTCTGCTTCCCAGTGTTCCTCTTCTCTCTCCACAGCTGTCACTGTTCCACTCTCTTTTGGGATCTGTCCACCCACCCAAGCTCATTGCAGAATGGGGGTGAGAATTCCCTGCCCCACCTGTTGTTGTTATAACCAAAAAAAGACCGTTGAGCCCTTTTGCCTGTCACAGGTGGCAGCTGCCTGGAAGCTCTTGTCTATGGGCTGGTATCACTCCAAGCATCAATTTGCATGAATTGGTTTACAAATGGAGAAGAGGGCTTGCCAGGAAGGCATTAGGAGTGCAGATACCTGGAGGAGGAATAGGGATGACAGGTAGGAGAGATGAAGAGGACAGGGTAGCATCAGGACCCTAGTTCTACCCCCTTGGACCAAGTCCGAATACTGTAGAATGACACTGTCCATTGCGGTAGCCACTGACCCACGTGGCCATTTAATTTTATATTTAAATTAAGTGAAATTAAATTAAGTTGAAAGCGTTCCTTGGTTGTACTAGCCACATTTCAAATGGTCAATAGCCAGATGTGGCTAGTGGCTACCATATTGGATGGCACAGACATAGAATACTTCCACCATGGCAGAAAGTTCTGTTGCACAGTGCTGCTGTTGTGGAAGTAGCGTTCTTTCCATTTCTACCTGGAACCCAGCATGGCCAAGGAAGTAAGAAGTGACTAGAACAAACCCAGACCTAGAAGCTTACTACCCATGGTGTGCCAGAAGGCGACCCCTAAGCCGGCAGCATGTCTCAGAGGACACACAGCAGCAGGAGTGAAGGCATGGCATCACCTTGCAGTAACATCCACAAGAGGTTAGAGTGGAAAGACAGGGTGGGTTGGGCTTAGCACAAGGGTGGCAATCTTGGGAACTCTTGGGAGCTTATGTCATCTCATGTGGCAAGTAACAGCAAAACCAGGGTATTGATGTCATTAATCATCACGTCATCTGATGCCCTTGCCTGATGGGTAACTTAGATTACATGGAGTGTTCCTACTACCTATGGAGAGATAGAAATAATACATATGGGGAATTCAAAGATTATAGAACTTTGCATCCCTTCTGAGAGGGGAACTGGAAGACCCTGAGATGTTCCTATGCTCTGCTTATGTTGCTTAGGACGGTGGCTGCTCACTACATCTTCCTTCATTTTGGCTCAGACTTGAGGTGTAATCAAGCACTATAATGTGGACAGCCATAGGCTTCCCTGACCTGCATCTACTTCCCCTTCTGCTGGTAAGTGAGCCCTGATTTTCCTTTGAGGAATCATCCTTTTCTGCCGAGTTCACCCGGACACATTGCCCAAGCCTGGCCAATCAGCATATTCCACCATCCAACTCAACTAATCCACCCTCCAGCCCAGGGACTAGTTCAGAGATGGGCACATGGCCCAAGCCAGATCATTAAGAGCCATGAACATCAGCCCAGGACTTTTGATGGAATTGCTAGGAGCAAGGCCCTCTTTGCTCTAACTGGCAAATGGAAAGCTGATTATGCACAACCAATTTACCTCCATTTTACCTCCATTTGTGAAAAGCCTGTCAACCAGAGAGGGGCAGAAACAACAGGTGGAAAGAGACAGAGTCTTGGTGACATTGTTCAAGCCCTGGATCTGGTTGCACTTTTCAGCCACAACATCCCGTTATCATACCCCACAGAATCCCTCCTCCGTCTTCCACTTATGCCAGTTAGACTGGACATCTGTAACTGAGAATGTGTTGATGAATTTGGTCTGCCTGAAGCAATGTCATTCTTAGAAAGGGAGGCAACTGAGGGTATAGAGAAGACACAACCTTGGAATCAGAAAACCTGGGTTCGAATCCCTCATCTGTCTTCCACTGGCCATGTGACTGTGGGTAAAATACTGAACGTCTCTGGGTCTCACTTGCCTTAACAATAATAACAACTTCCTTGCAAGGAGGTTGTAGTATTAGCAATCAAGTATGTAAGTCCTGTTAGTGAAACGTACAGGGGATAAATAGCTGACATACAAAGCATATACTTTGTCAGAATGACTGATGATGCATAAGTTTATACCGGTGACAGAGCAGAGGTCTTTTCCGCTGTTCATTTTCTGATTCACATGAAGAATTATGCTCTAAAGCATTATGGTAAGCATTTTATGTGCTACCTCATTGAATACCACAACCCATGAGGTATATTTTTGCTAGATTTTTAGGATAAAGGAATTGGCTTCAGAAAAGGGAATAATTGGCTCAAGGCCATACAGTGAGGAGGCAGCCAAGTCAAGGTTAAAACCAAAGCTGGTTCTAAAGCCTTTTTCTTTGTTACTACAGCCTTCCTTTGTTCATTGCCTCTGTTCAACAGAAGTTCTTTTCATTTTAAATGACAGCAGAAACTTCCACTCAGTTCATAGCTAGACTTTTTCTTGCATTGCCAGTCAGCAAAAAAGAAGGGACAGAGAGAAATAAGAAGACTGGGGTAGGATTAAGATTGTTTAATTAGATTCAAACGCATCTTCTACACAAAGGGTGAGCACTAGTCAATCCATTCATTCCCTCACTTGCTCATCAACATTTACTGAAGACCTCCTGTGGGCTGAGCTGGTGAGGCTTGCTTTTGTAACCTGGGCTGAATGTTCCACAACACATGAGACTTAGAGTAGATTAACATCCAGTTAGAAGGAAAGACCCAAAGTCAACAGCAGGGAAGAAAAGCCTGACAGAGGAGCCAGTAAGATGGAAATATGCCCACATGCATGGTATTGCCTGACAACTTCCTTGTTAACAACTTTCATTACCAAGGTCACTCAGGTGGGTTTCCATTTTCATGGGAATACTGAAGAGAGTGACAGCCTCTCTCAGTAACTTTTCCAACTATTGCCAAAGCTGAAACTATCAAATGAAATCGTACAGCTCTAAGCAACAAATACAAGCTCCTTGCCAGGTCTTTCCTGCTCACACAACATTTCTGAGAATTACAAGACGAAGACGTCTTTAATAATGAACCAGTGAGCATTTCTTTGTTTGTTGTAATGGTGGTTGATTTTTTTTTTAATGTGGAAAGCAAAAATGGAGAGAAAGTAGTAGCTTACGTGGCCTTGGAATCTTTGGTAAAGAAGACACATTCTCGTTTCTTAAAATTTGCTTGAATAAAATTCGCCAAGTCCTTTGGAGAGAGAGCATTGAATAACACATTACTAATTTATTCTCACGTCTTGCTGATATTAATGAATGCTAAATATGATGTAACCCTACTTCATATGCTTTAAGAACTTACTGCATATTCATAACATCCAGCCTTTGTTCATGCCTTCACAGAACACAGTTTTTTTTTAAGATGCATACATTAAAATTTTTATAACTAAATGGAAAATTTTTCTAAAAATGATTTGGGCTTATCTTGTATATAAACAGCATTATATACATATAAATTATGTTTTTCCACCTCTAAGGCTACAAGGAAGAACATAGGCATTGGATGATAGTTTTTCATAAATAATATATCAATGCAGATTCCCATTTCTCTTATACTTGCCATTTAAAAGAAGACATATTCCAGGTCTTAGCTATTGTAAACAGTGCTGCAATGAACATTCGTGTGCACGTGTCCTTATAGTAGAATGATTTATAATCCTTTGGATATATACCCAGTAATGGGATTGCTGGGTCAAATGGGATTTCTATTTTTAGGTCCTTGAGGAATCGCCACACTGTCTTCCACAATGGTTGAATTAATTTACATTCCCACCAACAGTGTAAAAGTGTTCCTATTTCTCCACATCCTCTCCAGCATCTGTTGTTTCCAGATTTTTTAATGATCGCCATTCTAACTGGCGTGAGGTGGTATCTCAATGTGGTTTTGATTTGCATTTCTCTGATGACCAGTGATGATGAGCATTTTTTCATATGTTTGTTGGCCTCCTGTATGTCTTCTTTTGTAAAGTATCTGTTCATATCCTTCACCAACCCAAATGCCCAACGATGATAGACTGGATAGGGAAAATGTGGTACATATACACCATGGAATATTACACAGCCATCAAAAATGATGAGTTCATGTCCTTTGTAGGGACATGGATGAACCTGGAAACCATCATTCTCAGCAAACTGACACAAGAGCAGAAAATCAAACACCGTATATTCTCACTCATAGGCGGGTGTTGAACAATGAGAACACATGGACACAGGGAGGGGAGCACTACACACTGGGGTCTGTTGGGGGGAAATGGGGGAGGGACAGGGGGGTGGGGAGGTGGGAAGAGATAGCATGGGGAGAAATGACAGATACAGGTGAGGGGACGGAAGACAGCAAACCACACTGCCAAGTGTGTACCTATGCAACAATCTTGCATGTTCTTCACATGTACCCCAAAACCTAAAATGCAATAAAAAATATATAAATAAATAAATAAATAAATAAATAAATAAAAGAAGAAGACATATTCCAAAAACCCTTCATAATTGTATTTATCCCTCCATGGGCAAGGTGGTTAGGCACATCTTGGACCTAATTCTGACAAACAGCCAAAGCCTTTATAAACCAAAAGCTTCTTTTAAGTTAGCAGAAGCAAACTATTTGGAAACAAATGAAAAACTCCTTTAAAAATACCTATACTCCTCAAAGAAGGAGCAGGTATTTGCATGATGTATGAAACATCACAGGATTGGTAGTCAGAATATTTAAACACTGTGCATCAATAAGAATAAGGCAGAGAACCCGATGGAAAAAAATGGCCAAAGACAAGAGTAAGCATTCATTGAAAGAAAATAACCCATAAACATATGAAAGGAAGCTCAACCTCATTCAGAATGAGCAAATGCAAAGGAAAACCACAGTGGGATCCCATTTTACAGACACCAGGTTAGCAAAAATATCAAAGGCAATGAACACTCAGCATGAGTGAAGGGAAGGGCAGTGGGCCTCATGCCCACCATGGGTGGGTAAGTGAATGGATGCAACCATTCCTGAATATTGTCCACTACTGCCAGTAAAATTATCTCCCTGAGGAAGAGTCCCTTGTGGAGAAAGGCAGGATTGTCCCATGAATGACCTGCATACTCAGAGTGCCTGGCAAAGCTGCCTGGCAATAAACTTTCAACCTCAGGCGGCTGCCTTGCCCTGGGAAGGTGGGACTGCTGGGAGCTTTCTTTTCCCGGCAGCCCAATGCCACTTCCCTCAGGCCACCAGGTACCGGCAGCTGGAGTTCTCAGATAACCTCACACACAATTGGCCTCATAAGACAGACCACTGGCACTGGAGCCACCCCTAACTTCCTATCCCCACCAGCAAGGCTGTCACCAGCCATACACTGCAAAGAAGGAAGTCTCCTCTCCTGGAATGAAGTTCACTATGTGCCCTCTTCCCTTCTCATCCTCTGCCTCTGCAAGTCTTGAGATATCAGAGAAGGGTGACCATGTGCCTTATCTTCCCAAACCTTTGAACATAAGTTTCCCCGTAAGTCCTGTGTCTTAACCCAGACCCCATGAAAGACAGATGTTTACCTACACCCACACCAAGCCTCAACTCAATGAACATTTTCCAGGTAGACATGGCTTACATATCTAGGAATGTTAAAAGTGGTATTGCTTGTAATAGTAAAGACCAGAAGCCCAAATGCCATCTGTCTTAGGCTGAATAAATAAACATAAGCACACAGTGGGGTGCAGCACAGCCATGAAATAAATCAACAATGGTTACATGTCTCACTGTGGATGAATCTCAAAAACAGTTTTGAGCAAAAAAAAAAAAGAAAAGAAAAGAAAAAGAAAGAAAGAAAGAAAAGAAAAAGAAAAAAGGAACTCACAAAAAATACTTACCATACAATTCCATGTATGTCAAAAACAGAACAAAACTAAATAATGTATTGTTTAGAGAGATACACATACTCAAGTCATAAAATTACAAATAAAATCAAGGAATGGGTAACACAAAACTCATGATAGTGGTTATAACCTCTGACAGGAGAGAGGAAAGCCAACTCATCAGGCTTATGGGGGTAATATGCTATTTCTCAAGCTGGTGGTGGGCACAAGAACATTCATTTCAATATTCTTTTTAAGCTGGAAATTAACATATATACATCCTTTTCTATGTATCTTTCAATACGAACATGTTGAAAGCAAAAGCAATTTCAATGCTCACCTCCACACGACGGTTTTGAAAATCCATGATGCCCATTTTTCCTGTAACTTTTTTATCGACTTAAGTAATTTCAGATCTACTTAACAGGAATGAAGGAAACAGCTATGTAAGCTGTATAACCAATGATCATGACGGAAGGGTGATGATTTCTTAAAAATTACTTTGTGGCTTAAAAAAAAACCCTCTGAGAGTGTACTTCGCAGAGGTGTGCATGTGCTCAGGGGGCAAAAATGACCTCCCCCAGAACTGAGACACTCTTGCGTGGTCTCAGCAGATCTACCCACAGGGGTGCCTGCATCTGGGAGAGGGTGACCCGCAGGGGCTGAGGAGAGGAGACCCATCCAGCAGGAGGTCACAGGAGCAGACACAAGAAAGAGTCAGCCTCTGTCTATCTCCCAGGGCTCCGGCGCTGAGGCCAGGGGGACCCCTCCAGAAGGGCCCTCCCAGAGATGCTTCATCACTGGGCTTGAAGGAGGAGAGCAAAAGGGAAAATACCGGAAAAGTTGCCACCTCCCTTGGCCCACTGTTTGCTTCTCCCATGACCACAACTGAGGTGAGACTGGGGAGCAACTGAAAGGAGGTGCTCAGTTCCCCACCACCTGGGCATGCAAGTGTCGGGGCAGCCACTGAGGGCTGGCACCTCCTTCACTTTCGCATCAGGGGAGGCTCACTTGTCTAGTCCTGGCCCTGGGAGACAGAGCCCAGCTGGGGAAGAGCAGGTTTTTGCATGTTTGTTTGTGTGTGTGTTTTCATACAGCTCAATGATAGATCACAAAGTCAGCCCCCATGGAACCCACGAGTGAAATCAAAATCCTAAACAACACCCCAAAACCGCCCTCCCCAACCACCAATTCCTACTTCCTTCCTTTTTTTCCAAAGCTAGCCGCTCTCCCAAATTGTAACACTGTAGCCCAGGAGAACTGGATTTCAGACTGGAAACTTGTCTTAAGTTCTTGACAAATGAGTGTGTTGGACAGGATCGGAGAGCGAGCGGAAAACCTGTGGAAGGAAATTCCACCTAGTGCTGGCAAAGCCAGGCAGGGAGAGGCAGAGAGGTGCTAAGGACATGCCTCCCACTGGCACCCAACCCCAAGTCCAGCTCACCCAAGAAGCCATGACTGGGCACGTCTGTGTCCTGAAGGCAGCATAGAAGCTGGCTTGGAACCAGGAGAGGCAGTGCCAAGGAATGAAGCGAGGAGGCCATTGCAAGAACAAATGCAGATGGACCCAAACTGAGACCCTGGCCATAGAGCTGGAGAAGGGACTGAGATTCAAAACTCAGACCGGAAGCAAGAGCACTGAGCATTAAGTAGTGAAATTGTAAAGACATGGCATCTAAAATTTCCTTAAAGTCCATTTGCAAATGCATGATTTAATGCCTTATGAATGCTACAGTGATAACCTTTCGAACAGGTGGTGCGCATGACTTACACTTTCACTGTAAGACAAGTCTATGCTCCGAGACGCGCTGGAGTACAGGGTCCGGGTGCTGTCCAGAGTGCCGTTCCTTCTGCTCCTCATGCTGAATCTGGTTCCCCCAAAGGACATCTCTTCTGCGAAGATGGGTGGAGGCGGATAAGTTTGGGTTACAAACCGTAAAAGGGCTTCCTTCAAAGCTTCACCCCCATGCCCCTTTCTCTGCAACCTCTCCCCTTTGCCACGTGCAATGTGCCACGTGCAATGTGCCATGCTCCATTCGGCCCACGAAGGTCATCGTGCCCCTGCCCCTAATTCCTCTTCACCCTACAAGACCCAGGTGGCATTTCCACCCCTCACTCAGCACATCTTCCCTGGCCCCTCACTTCTGAGCCAGGATCCCCTTCTGGGTACTCCCTCTGTGCAGTGGCTGAGGGCATGGCCCCACCCGACCGAGAGCTCTGAAAGGATAGTCTGTACCACATGCCTCACAACGCACTACACCTGAGGGGCTTTCAAGAGCTGCTTGCTAAGTAATGAATTAGGGATGAAGGGAATTTACAGAGCAGACTATGAATAGCAGCCTGTATTATTGGCCAGAGGATTCGGCCCTCGGGCAGAAAAGAAGACTCCTGGCCCTGAAGGGTGGTGGGCAGGGCTTGAGGGTCAGCACGTCCCAGGTCATCCTGAGACTCTAACGCCCAAAACTTCTCTCTCAGGCTCTGGAGCAGACTGCTGGCCTGGGCATTGCAGAACCTTATATGTCATGCAGATGCTTCCTGGGGACCCCACTCTGTTTTTCTCACTCTAAGACGCCCCCATCCCATACTTCAGGAGGCCCCTCTCCCCTTGTCTCCCAAACTCTAACTCATACCCACATCCCAAGCTCCAGACAAAATCCATCAATTCCTACTCAACCTCCAAGTTTGTCCTGCAGACACAGCAAATGAAAGTGCCACCCTTCCTACCCTTCCTGGACACCTGTGTCTCCGTGAATCCCCTCGTCCTGGCTCCAAGCTCCTCCCTGTGTGTTCCATCACATCCCAGCGGCAGTCCTTCCTTCTCATCCCTCACAAGGCTCTTGCATTGCCTGCACTTGCCAAGGGGCCCTGCTGGCCTCCACCTCCCCAGCCTGACTGTACCCACTTCCCTCTCTCTCTGGGCCTGCCTTCCCCATCTGGGGTCCCTCCCTCTGTCCGGAGCCCTGTTCCCCATACCCCTCCAGCTGTCATGTCCTGCTCATCCTCCTTCACTCATCACTTCTTCAGGGAGATGCCCCACAATGCCCAGGTTGGGCAAGAGCTCACCTGCCTCTGCAGCCCCTTCAACCCGCACCAAGCTGTGGGCATCATGATTTGTTTAATAATCTGTTGACCCCTGTTAACATGCTGAGGCCAAGGACTTTATCTTGTTCACCACTAGACTTCCAGATCTGGTACAATGCATAAAGGAGATCTGCATAAATATTTATTAGATGAACAATTTGATTGAATCAGTACTCCCTCACAAATCCTCCTTCGGTTTGCAAACTACTTCCACGTCACCTTCTATAACTCCCGAATGCAGAAATGTCTAAGACACAGAACAGACCCACTACTCAGCCACACTCTGCTCTTGGCCCCTCAGCCCAGTGGCCATGACTCCTCTGTCCAGATCGCCCATCCCAGACCAGCCACAGGCCTCCCACACCGCAGAGACTGGCACTGGTTTAAAACGCACTTGGAATGGTTGATCTAGACTGTTTAAAACACCAAGTGCTTCTTTTACTTCTCTCCCCAGGCATTTTCAAGAGAAGCTGAGAGTATTAATTGGTACTTTACATACGTTATTGCAAAACCACAAATCAATCCTGCAAGGTATTCACTATGATTCCCATACAGCAAATTGCTTCTAAGTAGGGCACCAATGCTTAGGAAGTGACTTCATTTGCCTTGAAATGAAAACTGTTTATTTCGCTGCAACAGAAAGGGGTGTTTTTGCCTTCAAATGGCATTTCCATCAAACCAAACACTGGGAGCCATTTAAGAGGCGCAGCAAATAGCCCTCCTCTGACATTCCGAATGCCTCATTAGCAGCTGGTAGTCTCTTACTGGTTCTCTGAGACTAGCTGATATTCAGGTTGGTTGACTGTGGGTCTTGGCATAGAGCCTTAGATAACAGCTACCTCAGAAGTGCAGGTTTGTAGATCTTCTAGACACATTCTTGCAGGACTTCAGGCTCAGAAGTAAAAGAAGTATTGGAGCTGAGTGCAGCGGCTCATGCCTATAATCCCAGCACTTTGGGAGGCTGAGGCAGGCGGCTCATGAGGTCAAGACATCGAGGACCACCCTGGCCAACATGGTGAAACCCTGTCTCTACTAAAAATACAAAAATTAGCGGGGCATGGTGGCGTGGGCTTGTAGTCCCAGCTACTCGGGAGGCTGAGGCAGTAGAATTGCTCAAACCCAGGAGGCGGAGGTTGCGGTGAGCCAAGATCACGTCACTGCACTCCAGCCTGGTGACACAGCAAGACTGTCTCAAAATAAAAAATAAATAGAAGAAGCACTGGAAGAAGGAACGTAAGTCCTGAGGCCCCAGGGAAGTGATGTGGGAAGAGAGTACCCGGGGCCCTGGGGAGTGAGAGGAGGGGTCTGCAGGGAAGGAGCTGCTCCTGAAGAGTGACTTGGTAAGGCAGGGGGAGAAAGCTGATCCCTTGATTCATGACGTACCAGGGAGAAGTAATAAAATCGCACCACCAGATGCAGCGATGCAAAATTCCCCGGAAAAAAAAAAAAAAGAAATGTGGGCAAAGGGCTGGGATGTCCATTCCTAGCGTGAGTCCTTCTGCTCCTGACTCACCCACCCTGGACTTGTCTGTCAGTGTCAGCAAAAGGTCCCTGGGGATGGTCTGAGGGCAGCAAAGCCGAAGAGGAATCTGTGAGAAGCGTTTCTTCTGTGGGGATGTCTTTTTACTGCATTCAACACTTTGCCACCCAACGCTGTAAAAAGAGTTCTGTTTCCATCAGAGTTTTGAGCTGGTGAAGCAAATCCTGACGGCAGCCTCCCTGCTCTTCCTTCTGCTCAGCATTCTCCCCTTATTCTTAAGTGCTGATATTTTACTGATTCTAACCAGATAATGGTCTAAAATGTTTACATCGATCATAAGCTCTCTTTACACACGAACTCAAGTTTGGCTGTTTTTGTTTTTTCCCCAGCTCTGGATAGTTTGTTGTTGGTGTTGTTTACTGTTTTCTGGTTGCAGCCTCTCCAGGCAGAAGCGAGAGTGAGGTGCCTTCCCAGGCACGGTGGAAGCTGAGGTTAGAAGTCTCAAGATCCACCAGTGAAGTGCTTAATGGACAGTAGTCCTCATTTCTAATGAAACTGGCACCATGATCGGGTGTGGCAAAGACCGGCAGCAACATGTGACCCACTGTCAAACCAGAGAATGTGCTCACGATGTTCGGTGGGTGCCGGCCCATGGAGCCCTGTGTGGTGACCTGGTGCCAGCAGCATTGGGCAGGCAGAGCATGGCAGCAGGGGACACATGGGGTTGTGCCCCCCCCACTTTAACCCACGCCACCGAGGAGGGAAAATCTTGGTACAGCTACACCACACCTGGCTGAAGCCATTGCTGGAGGAGCCTTGGAGAACCCTGGAGATTCATTATGTCAGTTACAGGCCTTTCAGAAGAGAATATCCCACTCATAGGAGATACAGTCATCAAAACATCAACAGAATAAATCTTCCCTGAGATAAAGAAAGATTTGAGTCTTCACAATAAAAATCTTACTGGGTCTGCCAGGCAAAATTAACAGGGCCAGAGGTATCCAGATGAAATTATTTAAGTATAAGAATAAACAAGCCGGGAGTCGTGGTTCATGCCTGTTATCCCAACACTTTGGGAGGCCGAGGTGGGTAGATCACCTGAGGTCAGGAGTTTGAGACCAACCTGGCCAATAGGTGAAACCCTGTCTCTACTAAAAATACAAAAATTAGCCAGGCGTGGTGGCACATGCCTGTAATCCCAGCTACTTGGGAGGCTGAGGTGGGAGAATTGCTTGAACCCAGGAGGCAGAGGTTACAATTAGCCAAGATTGCACCACTGCACTCCAGCCTGGGCAACAGAGTGAGATTCCATCTCAAAAAAAAAAAAAAAAAAGAATAAACATAAAAACATACAAGCAATATAGCAGAAAACAACTACTAAAGAAGAAAAACCAGGCTGGTATAAAACTTCTTCAACACTATAAACTATAAGAAAATGGAACAGCATTTATATTTTTTAAGAGGGAAAATGGATCTAGAAATTGTATCCTGAGCCAAGTCAGCTGTGAGTGCAGTAGAGAGACACTCTCAGGAATGGGGAGTAAGGAAGGAAAACACTCACTTAACTTTAGGTAGTTCAGCAAAGGGAGACAGGGAGGCTGGAGGGAAAAAGTCAGAGCTAAATAATAAGTAGGGACGACATGGTAGAGGTTTTTTTCAGTTTAAATTTTTTTTTTTTCTTTTTTTTTTTTTTTCTTTTTTTTTTTATTGCATTTTAGGTTTTGGGGTACATGTGATGAACATGCAAGATTGTTGCATAGGTACACACATGGCAGTGTGCTTTGCTGCCTTCCGTCCCCTCACCTGTATCTGTCATTTCTCCCCATGCTATCTCTTCCCACCTCCCCACCCCCCGCCCCTCCCCCATTTCCCCCCAACAGACCCCAGTGTGTAGTGCTCCCCTCCCTGTGTCCATGTGTTCTCATTGTTCAACACTCGCCTATGAGCGAGAATATACGGTGTTTGATTTTCTGCTCTTGTGTCAGTTTGCTGAGAATGATGGTTTCCAGGTTCATCCATGTCCCTATAAAGGACGTGAACTCATCGTTTTTGATGGCTGCATAATATTCCATGGTGTATATGTACCACATTTTCCCTATCCAGTCTATCATCGTTGGGCATTTGGGTTGGTTCCAGGTCTTTGCTATTGTAAACAGTGCTGCAATGAACATTCGTGTGCACGTGTCCTTGTAGTAGAATGATTTATAATCCTTTGGATATATACCCAGTAATGGGATTGCTGGGTCAAATGGGATTTCTATTTTTAGGTCCTTGAGGAATCGCCACACTGTCTTCCACAATGGTTGAATTAATTTACATTCCCACCAACAGTGTAAAAGTGTTCCTATTTCTCCACATCCTCTCCAGCATCTGTTGTTTCCCGATTTTTTAATGATCGCCATTCTAACTGGTGTGAGATGGTATCTCAGTGTGGTTTTGATTTGCATTTCTCTGATGACCATTGATGATGAGCATTTTTTCATATGTTTGTTGGCCTCCTGTATGACTTCATGACCAAAACGCCAAAAGCAATGGCAACAAAAGCCAAAATAGACAAATGGGACCTAATCAAACTCCACAGCTTCTGCACGGCAAAAGAAACAGTCAGTAGAGTGAATCGGCAACCAACAGAATGGGAAAAAATTTTTGCAGTCTACCCATCTGACAAGGGGCTGATATCCAGAATTTACAAAGAACTAAAGCAGATCTACAAGAAAAAAACAAACAAGCCCATTCAAAAATGGGCAAAGGATATGAACAGATACTTTACAAAAGTTTAAATTTTTATACTTTATCTCAGTGCACAAAGAATTGAAGAAACGTACTTAAATATCACATAAAACAAAGAAACCAAAGAGAAAGAAGTGAGCTGAGGATAAAATAAGAGAAAGAGACTGGTTAGGTCAGGGGCTTATCCAGCCTCGGGGGAAGCCAATTCCAAGGTCCTCAAGTTGCAATAGAAATCATGCTCTAAACTTACTAATGGCTGAAGCAAAAGGATTGTAAAAAGAAAATAAAATGTTAAGACCTTTGAGGTTTATTATGCCAAGGGAAAAAGTGAAGCTCTGAAAACAGACTCACATAACACGGCTGTTTTTGCACAACCCTTGCTGACTGACCTTCTCAAGGGTTGTGAAAAACCAGATGGAGATGTTATACCTTAACTGGACTCCCTATCCTTCATTCTAACCTAGACTTACTGATGTTGGAGACAGAGAGCCTCATGACAGTAACCTCTTTACCACATAATGTTAAGCAGCCTCCTTAGAGTATAAGCAATAGTAGTCAGTCAAACCTTACAACTGTGCAGCAGCCTTAGTACAGAAAATGTGTTTCTGGCCAGGCATGGTGGCTCACACCTGTAATCCTACCACTTTGGGAGGCGAAAGCAGGCGGATCACTTGAGGTCAGGAGTTTGAGACCAGCCTGTACAACATGGTGAAACTCCATCTCTACTAAAAATAAAAAATAAAAATAAAAACAATTTTAAAAGATAGCCAGGTGTGGTGGCAGGCATCTGCAATCACAGCTACTCGGGAGGCTGAGGCACAAGAATCTCTTGAACCTGGGAGGTGGAATTTGCAGTGAGCCAAGATCATGCCACTGTGCTCCAGCCTAGGTGACAGAGTGAGACTGCATCTCAAAAAAATAAATAAATAAATAAACGTGTTTCTGTTCAGCACCGCTGGTTTTGCCTGTATAAACGATCCTCCCTTTTCCCCATCCTAGGAGCAGCGATCACCATCCTTTGCTGTCATTCTGCTGTCTGGATGGCTGCCCTCATCTTTGCAGTTGAACACCCTCTTTCAGTTGAGTCCTGAGGCTTTTGATTATTTTAGGTTGACAGAATGAACATAGTCAGCTACAAGCTTCACGGCATTCATAAAGTAACTTCAAAGCACATTCTCTGATACAGAGGCCAGGGTGAAAAGGACTCCTGCATTTGGAGACAGGTAGAATGGGGAGGGTGGGGTGATTATAAAGGGGCAGAATGAAGGGGTTTTTCTAGTGATGTAACAGTTGCAAAATTTGGTTTTGGCGATAGTTATACAAATCTACTCATGTGGTAAAATTGCATTAAACTATACACATATGAGGCCGGGCGCGGTGGCTCAAGCTTGTAATCCCAGCACTTTGGGAGGCCGAGGCGGCTGGATCACAAGGTTGAGAGATCGAGACCATCCTGGTCAACATGGTGAAACCCCGTCTCTACTAAAAAAATACAAAAAATTAGCTGGGCATGGTGGCACGTGCCTGTAATCCCAGCTACTCGGGAGGCTGAGGCAGGAGAATTGCCTGAACCCAGGAGGCGGAGGTTGCGGTGAGCCGAGATCGCGCCATTGCACTCCAGCCTGGGTAACAAGAGCGAAACTCCGTCTCAAAAAAAAAAAAAAAAAAAAAAAAAAACTATACACATATGAATGAATGCATGTCAACATGGTGAAATCTGGGACCAGGTGCCGTGGCTCATGCCTGTAATCTCAACACTTTGGGATGCCAAGGCAGGCAGATCACCTGAGGTCCGGAGTTTGAGACCAGCCTGGCTAACATGGTGAAACCCCTTCTCTACTAAAAAAAAAAAAAAAAAAAAAAAAATACCAATAAAAATCCCAGCTACTTCAGAGGCTGAGACAGGAGAATTGCTTGAGCACAGGAGGTGGAGGTCGCAGTGAGTCAAGATCGTCCCATTACACTCCAGACTGGGCAACAAGAGCAAGACTTTGTCTCAAAAGAAAGAAAAAGGTGAAATCCAAATAAAGCTTTTGCATTGTGCCAATGTCACTTCCCTGGCATTAAGCTCGTATGATAGTTATGTGTGAAGTCACCACTGAGGGGAACTGGGTGAAGAGAACACAGACCCTCTCCACACTATTTTTTCCTCTCCGACTTCCTGTGAAGCTATAATTATCTCAAAATAATAAGTTAAAAAAAATTCCTATGCCAAAGGCACAGCAGGCCACATAGTGAAAAACACCCCTGCACAGCCATGCAATACTTACAGCACTAAACTTCCTGTGGCTATTTCTTAAATGTCCTGAACGCAAGTGGAAGCTATGCCGTTAAAGTAAAATTCAGGCTAAGCGTGGTGACTCACACCTGTAATCTCAGCACTTTGGGAGGCCGAGGTAAGCAGATCATGAGGTCAGAAGTTCAAGACCAGCCTGGCCAATATGACGAAACCCCGTCTCTATGAAAAATACAAAAAATAGCTGGGCATGGTGGTGTGTGCCTGTAATCCCAGCTACTCAAGAAACTGAGGCAGGAGAATTGCTTGAACCAGGACCCGGGAGGTGGAGGTTGCAGTAAGCCGAGATCAGACCATTGCACTCCAGCCTGGGCTATAGAGCAAGACTCCATCTCAAAAACAACAACAACAACAACAAAAAAAAAAAAAAAAAAAAAAAAAAAAAAAAAACTAAAATCCAGTGGAATTACCTCAGTGGCAGACCCAAATGATGGAACCTCCATAGAGAGATATCCAAGGGTTTGTCAAGTTCTAGGATTTACTTTTTAAACTACGTAAAACTTTGCTTTCGTGTTTTTAATCAATAATCTCAATTATTCCATGTATGCTTTTTACTCTGAAAAATTTCAAATGGGTATGATGAACCTAATGGAATCTTAATGCCCACCCTAGAGGTTACCTCGGTAAAAATTAAAATCAAAGTGGATTCTTGAAACACCGTTCACATTTTTCAAAACTTCACAATAAACCTACATACCTATCAGTAGAGAAAGCAGTTCCAAACTAAGGATCAACAGTTTCTACAGTTTCCCACACAGGAAACTATCAGCCACCCTGCAAGCTGACTCACTGGACTCATTAAAACCCAGAGTGCTGGGCCCCACCTCAAGAGCATGATACGTCTGGGGTGAGCCCCAGATTCTACATCTCTAGCCTCTCCCGGGTGCTGATGAGGTGGCCTTGAGATCACATTTAGAGGACCACTGGGCTACACATCACACCAAGGATCCTATCACTCTTAGACTGCAATAAAATGTTTCCAGAGCATGTAATCAGATCTTTTCAAAAACACATGCATGTAATTGATGGGATCTTCAAGAGGCAGTATCATGTCAATTTTGGCTTTGTGTTCTTCCGTAGTCACAACCTGAACATCAATGTCCAGGGTGTGTTTGCGGAGGGTCTTGACTACCAGGCGTGGCCAGCGCTAGCATCCCGACTGCCTCCCGACTCCTCCGTGGAGGAGCTGCGGTCGCCCTGGTGCCTGCTGTCCCCCTCCTTCCCTGGGCTCAACCCTGGATCCCTCAGGCGCCTGTCCCCAGCCCCAATCCCACCCGTGCCCTATTGTTCTCCCAGACAAATGAAACCATGCTGCGCTTCTGATGCCCTCGCTTGCCGTTTAATGGTTCAGCTAATCCTGTGGCGAGACGGGCGCTCGCTCCCTCGGAGGAGCCAGGCACCTGGGCCTTCCTGAACTACAGCCAGCTCTGTCCTTCCCCCCAAGAAACACATGTTCATTTGTGCAATCATGTATAGACCTCAGAACGGAAGATAGGACTGTATATAATTGTAATAACCAATTGCCACTAAAAAAAAAAAAAAAAAAAAAAATCACACAATTCTCCTGTTATTAAATAAAGCTGCAGGTATAAGACGGCCTCGGGAAAAAAAAAATTCAGATCCTTTTTTTATTTCCAAATTTAAATGAAATATAATTATTGTGGAGAACTTTACATTTTTTTCCTTGAGCTATTATTTTCTTTTCATAGGAGTCTTTTTCTTGATAGGGAAAAAAAACCTTAATTAGCATAAATCCTGGATGGACTTGCACTATAAATAGGCAATTCAGATTGTAGTCTTAATCCCAAAATAAATTTCTGTCAATGGCAAAAAAAAAAAAAAAAAAAAAGAACCATTACAATTTGTCCTGCTTGCACATGAAACATACACCTCCATCAGACCAGGAACACCATCCAAATGTCAGTAATAAATAACTGCTATGTTTGTGTCATGTCTATTATGCACCAGGCACTGTACTTATAATAAAACAATAATCCCCATAATTCATGGGAAGATCGATCCATGTAAAGAGTATTCATGTGAAGAGTGTTGACATAGATCCATCTTCCCATGAGTTATATGGATTATTATTTTCTTCTTTAAATAGATGAGCAAACCAAGACACAGAGAGGTTAAGTAACTTTCCCAGAGTCACACAGTTGATAAGTAGAGGATGCAAAATTCAAAATCAAGCAGGCTTGCCTGAGAGCCCAATCTTAGGCATTAAGGTAATTTGCATCACATTAATTCAGCTTTGGGAAGAAATAGATCGTCATTTTAACAACATTAGTACGCTGCCAAAACTTAAAGGATTACAAACCTCATTTTGTTTGTTGAGGGAAGAAGTTGGCCATAGTACTATTTTTGTTATCAGTGGCCATGAATAATTTTACACAGCCTAGAAGTCACCCATGAACAACAGAATATTCATGCATTTCTTTGAACCCAATGCCAAAAAAAAAGAGTCTGCTATGTTATTGTCCTAATTTAAAAAATAAAAAGGGACATCTGATATGTTTTATAAGTTACTTTTTAGCCTACCTATCACCATGGTCAAATCAGTCCTAAAATGTCATTTTCAAGCAGGATTGTCTAGTTCTCAATCTCTTTATGATTAAAAAAAAAATGGGGGGGCACAAGACATTCTCCTTTGCACACTGAATTAGAGAGGAAAAACTTGTTCATGCTCTAAAGAAAAGCGCTCCAAAAGGCCCCACACCAAACTCCAGCCATCTCCACTCTTTGAGTCATCAATTATTCACAGAAATCGTGAGTATGACACTTGCAGAGGCTTCAAATGTAAAGGGCACAATCCAGAGAGATCTCCTCCACTCTCATTTTGGCAGGGGCATGGCAGCGATGCACACAAGGGTTATAACAACCTGCAAGGGTCACTAGGCACTGGGTCACTAGGTGCCTCCATGTCTGGGTCACCTCCTGGAGAGAGATGAGATTTATTTTGTTACAGGCATTATCCCGTTTTTCTAATTGCCTCTATCAGCCAATTTTTTTAAGTTTGAATAGATGTATGAAAACTAGGAAAATGGCAAAAGCCAGTGGAGGCTCCCAAAGTCATTGACCCCAAGTTATCCTGCTCCAAAAGGTAGAAGAAACAGGAGGTAGATACAGGCAGCAGGTGATGCTCCAAGATGCTATTTGCTGAGAGCCTCTTAGAATAAGAGGAAAGGCCGGGGTCCCTATGGAGCCTGGACCCCTACTATCTTCACAGGTGCCAAGAATGATATCAGTTTTTAGGCAAAACAAAGATAATAATATTGTTATAATTATTATAAATTATAATAATTTATAATATAATTATATTATTTCTATAATAATTATATTATCTGCAATATAATTATAGACATATTAATAATAATAAACAGCTTTGTTCCAAATCATAAAGAAATATGCATCCAAAGTCACAACCTTGGAAGTAAGTCCTTTGCACTACCAAGATTTTGACAAGCTAAAACTTCTATCATAATAATTATCTTTGTATTAGCACACATAGAACAAATTTAAGGATCATTTTCTTACTTTCAACTCAGGAATCCTAACACTGAAAAAGTCAGCATTGGCAATAATGGATTCAAAATTAAATGGAAATAAAACCTTTAATTATTCATCCAGCCCTTCAGTGTTTCTCTCCTGCCTCTAAATAATACAAATGATGAGCATGTTTCAACAGGCTGGAAGAATAGAAGGAAACACAGTGTATAAAAACAAGCCAAATATACCCTCTCCTTTCACTATCAAAGAATATTTACTATTTGAATGCATTCTTTCTTGATGTTAGTTTACATTTTACCATAGTCTTGATTCAAGAAAAATTTGTTTTATTATGTTCCCAATAGGACTGCCTCAGATAGTCAGTTGTAGAGGTCAGATGCCAGTGAATTTTTCACTAAAGCTCATTTAGGGAGTTTCTAACTCTATCAGAAAAAGAAAACTTTAGTTCTATTTAAAGTCATTCAAAAATCTAGCAAAGATTTCATTTCTAAATAAATCTGAGTGAGGATTAGATGTATTTGTGAAATAGCATTTTGCTTATGGCCACATCTCTTTGAGAAATTTAAATTTTTGTCTTCCTTTGGTTTCAAATCTTCACAGAAAACTAATTGTTGCCCCTCCCAGAGTCACAAATGCATATTATTCTACAAGGTACAGCAATGGCAACATTTAAGGAGAAGCAAAAAGCAAAAGTTGATGACATACCGTGAGTGATGGTTTTTATCTAGCAGGATTTTCTCTCACTCAAGGATTCCGCTGATCTCTTCACACAGGAGGAGGAAAGCTTTTATAACTGGAATCTTCTCAGCCCCGCCTTCTTCTCTGAGGTTCTTTTAAGCAGAGGAACAAAAATCTTAAGCCACTGAGGTTGCAAGAAGACTCCTAAAGCCTCTGCTCACAGTGGCAATTTAGCAATGGAATACAAGTGGGGAATGGATAATTAGCCAACATGGTATTTTAAATGCTAATTAAGAAATGATACCAAATTTCCACTCTTAGCTTGACAATAATACCATAGTGTGAAATCATACTGAGATTTAATTTCTGCAATTAGTGGCACATTTTAAAAACCACAAATGAAATGGGAAATGCTTATTATAGAAAGTGATGACAAGATTAATTGATAAATTAAAAGCTCTTAGTTAAGATTAGGAAAAAAATTCTTAAATAGAGAAAATTTAATCAACATTGCTTTTTCTCAGATTTTGTGAACTTTCCTCACACCAACTTAAATGCAGCATTGGGACAGGCAAGCGGGCATCACGGAGGTGAGCAAATCTAGCTTTATTAATTTACAGCTACTTTCTGTCCCCTTTCAACTATACTTTATAAGAACTCTCCTAGAAGAAATAAGTAATAATTGCCAGTGGGCAACTTTCCATCATTTTACTTAAATCATGTGCCACAAACATAACAGTTATCTCATACTAATATTCCTTTGTGTTGGCCATTATTTCTATTATATTATTTACATATGAAGCATATATCATAGAGAAATAGAAATAGGATAGTGTATTTTAGGAACCGATTACACAAGACATATAAATGCAAAACAGAGATGAAAGAGAAGGAGTGTGAAGGGGTTTTTTTGCAAAGGCAGAGAGAGTTGAACAAGGTCTGAAAGGAAGGACAGGATTGTAGTGATAACTTCTGCACAAGGCATGTTCAATTCAGGAAGAAAACCCTTCGACAAAGAGAGACAAAGGACTTCAGACAGAGGTCTCAAACTCAAATATTCCAAGGTTCAGATGAAAGGAGTAGCTACGTATAAGGCAGTAGGGAAGGGTGGGGGCTGTGGAAAACAGGAAATGATAGATTCCACATTTGAATGAGGACCCATGTGAGAAGAGATCCAGCCAGAAATGGAGAGAGAGAATCAAAGAAATCCTGGAATTACTCTAAATATGGGTCCTAGGACAAAACACTCCCGTCCCCAAGCACATCTATAGCACTGCACAGGGGAGCAGGTTCATCTGAGGAGTGGAGCAGCAAAATTAGCTTTTTATCTGTTAGAAATACTGAGCCAGTCGGGCACAGTGGCTCATGCCTGTAATCTCAGCACTTTGGGAAACTGAGGTGGGTGGATCGCTTGAGGTCAGGGGTTCAAGACCCCTTGCAACATGGCAAAACCCCATCTCTACTAAAAATACAAATATTAGCCAGGCATGGTGGCATGTACCTGTAATCCAGCTACTTGGGAGGCTTAGACATAAGAATTGCTCCAACCTGGGAGGTGGAGGTTGTAGTGAGCTAATATCATGCCACTGCACTCCAACTCGGGTGATAGAGTAAGATTCTGTCTTAAGAAAAAAGAGAGAGGGAGAGAGAGAGAGAGAGAGAGAGAGAGAGAGAGAGAGAGAGAGAGAGAAATATTGAGCCAATTAATTAAACTCATGTAGACTTCTCTCATTCATTGTCTGGTTATTAAACAAGTTTTTTTGTTCCATCTCAATTTAATTGCAAATTTGTTTTATCCACAATAGATAATGTATAATCTGGCCTGAACAAGTTGTATTCAAATATCTTCAGCAAGTCCTTAAAATAATCTGTGAATATGTCCTTGCTGTAACAAGTAAGCATCTTCCTGAAACGGGAGCAAGGGAGATGGAGATAGAAAAGTATAAAGTAAAGGTGTAGGTATATAATCTACAGATTTATAGATGCAACAAAATGTCCAATTTATCTAGCAAGGTAGATATAAATGGTTTTGGTTTTTTCTTAAAAAGATTTTTTTTTAGATGCCGGATTGTTGTACTATCTTTCAATGCCAGAAGGTGGCTTCCCTGAGCAACCTTGGTCACGCAGAGATGTTTTCAGCCACCTACTAAGCAGACTTCAAAGGTGAATTAATGGCACTGTCCTTGCTCGTCCCTGCAGACCTTTCTCCCCCACTAAGATGAGAAGAGCCATGCTGCATGCTTCCAACTAAACGTGTAGACTCAGATTCTCAGCTCGGCTACTCTATTTTTTGTGCCCTGAGAAAACATCAAAACTGAGCAAACTAGATGGATGATGATGATGGTTACAGAGCAACGCAAATGCATTGATGCCACTGACGCTGCACTTATAAATGGCTAAGACAGCAAATTTTATGTTATGTGTATTTTATCACAATTAAAAATAATTTTAAAAAATATTCAGTGAAACCGGCTCTGAATTTGAACATGGGCTCTGACACTTGGCTACCTATGGGACCTCCAGCAAACTCCTCACCCCAGCCCCCAGCTCAGTAAAACAGGACCCTACCACCTGTTAGGATTTTATGGGGGGAATCCTGAAAGGACCGGCCACGGTGGATGTACCAACCCAATTAGAATCCTTCCTCCCTCCAATATCGTTAGTCCCTTCCAGTTCAGCATCCATGGGTTTGGGGTTTCGGTTTGCAGAGGATGGCAGTGGGAAACCTTTCTTGCTGCTGCCAGGCCTGCAATGAGAGAAAAGTGCCTGCCTCCTCTGTCCATGGTGAGCTTCCACCATATGTTCCCAATAGTTTTTTCCAGTGTGTGGCTTGTGCCCACCTGTACCAGCCTTTCCAGGAGCACAGGCTGGAGATCAAGCTCCTGGGCCCACCCTAGACCTGTGGAACCAGGATGTCTTGGTAGGGCTGAGGAACATGGCAGTTCTCCAGTTCAGCAGAGTTTGAGAACCACACAGGTCTGAAGAGGCAAGTGACATTAGAAGAAATGCTGTCACTCAGCAGGAGCAAGGTAAATACACAGACTGCTGGGTGGTAGCAAATGTGCTGTCCTGGGATAAAAGGAGAACAGGTAGGAAGTGGGCAAAGACACAGAGAAGTGGTCATACCCCAGCGGGGGGAACTCTTGGATTTCACTTCCAAGGCTCATTGCCTGGTGCTATCAAGACAAAGAGGTCAAGAAGGAAAAAAATTTTGTAACACAAGCAATTTTGCCCAAAGCTTGGGCTCCTTCCTGCACCATACTGGCTCTGAACTACTGAGAACCCTTGGGTTGCAGGAGAGATTTCTTAGCCACTTGTCCTCAAAGAATCCCTCTAGGAAGCAGTGAATTGCCTGTCCACTTCTGGCAAGTGGGCAACCCCAGAGCTCAGTGGCTCCCATGCCTCCAGCCCACTGCGGGATACACTTGAGCCATAGAAGGGCCCCAGACACCAGCAGGAGAGTAAGACACTCACTGGGCTCCCTTCCATCTTCCCAAGATGCTCACTTGGATTTCAAATTTCATCCTCCCACTCTAAACCCCTGGCTTTGTGCCTGCTGGAGTTCACCTCCTCTCCCAGGCACTTGGACCGGGCCCTCCCCTCCCCTGGAGATGGTGCACAGCAGTGTACAGCAGTTCTGCCCTCTCTGGCTGAGTTTGCTCCACTGGAGCTGGTGGAAGGGACATGGCTCTCTGGTCAGTATGGAAGGCCTTCCACCCTGGGCATTCCATGAAGAGTCTGCCCCTCCAGTGCCCCACACTTACAAGATCCTCTAGGTCTCCCTTACTCCTTGGTTGTTTTAGTCCCTAAACTGCAGTTCCCACCCTTTTCCTGGCTGTCTTCAGAAATGATTTGGCTCTCTGACTACAGAACTCAGTTCACCATCTGTGTTCCAGAAAGTGTTCCACTCTTTCACACACACTGACAGTCAAAAAGGAGCCAGATCCTTGGCTACACTTCTTATGTCAATCAGCACAGCTACCTCACTACCTCACCAACTCAACATTGCTTATGACTTAGGCAACTCATCTGTCAAGGACACACCATTCCACAGAAGCTGTGGCTTCCATCTCGACTTCTCTGAAATATGGTAAGTTTAAGCCTGGACAAACTTCTAGGCAATATAGGTATAAGTTAACACAGAGATCGGTAGTACCCTCTAGCATACAAATTAACAATACAAATAATGCATTTATAGGTCCCAGAAACAACAACCTGATGGGAAGCTCCTAGCATAAGCGTGCTTCCAACATGTATAACCCACACTTGCAGAAAACTATGGAACCCTTCTGAGCCACTCAAGTGATCAATCCTAATATAAACCAAATCTATGCATCTTTACCCACCTTCCACAATCCCCTTCTGCCTTCGACCCACCATTTCACATCCCCAGTGGCTCTGCAGTAGAATAATAAAAAGCAGTAAGTAATGCTTCTCAAACTTTCATGTACATGTGAATCATTTAGGAATCTGGTTGAATGCAGATTCTGGTTCAGCAGATGGAAGGTGAGACCTATGATGCTCCACATCTAACAAGCTCTTCCCGGGTGAGCCGCTGCTGCTGGTCCACAGTATACACTTTGATAGCAAGGACGCATGAAGCACCAGACTCCTGTCAGCACCACGGTCAGCTCCAAGGTCAGCAACAGAGAGAAAGGAAGAAACCAGAAGTGTGGTCCAGAGAAAGTGCCGCCCACCTGAAGATGTTCACCAGGCAAACCCAAGGCTATCTGTGTCTAGGGGTAAGAGGTCCCCGTACATTTGGTGCTCTTCAGAAGTCTCCCCAGTCCCTGGAACTCTCCTCTGCCTGAAGGAATCAGGTCTAGCCAGCTCCTTCAGACTGGTCTGTGTCTCTTCTGGCCTCAAACAAGAACTTCTTTCTCCAGTCCTGAGTTCAAGGTTCAGTAGCCAGATGACCATTGGCCTCAGACTGGATTGCCCTGGGCCCCTTATTTAAGCTTCACATCTTCCCAGAGCCATTGCGGGTGACCTCACCAGACAGCTATGGAGCTCCACACCTCTTTAGAGATTAAGTTTGCACTGAACAATTCAGGAATGTCGAAATGTCAGCACCACCCCCAGGAAACTATTCTTTTACCTGATGCTATAAAATCAAAGAACTCTCCATGAGCCTGAATAATATAACATGACATTTGTATGGGTATATGAAGGGGGCAGATGCTTTTATTCTATTACAATCGCTGTAATTTTAATGAGTCTTTCACAATTCACTTTATTCAAATGAGGGTTTTTATATGATCGTCCCAATTTCTATTCTGTTGTTCAGTCTCAACCAACGTGATTTACTCTTTTCTAAATATATATGAATCCTATCATATTTACATAAATGTCTTTATCATCACTGTTCTTTCATTTTAACCTGATATGGTTCCCATTCTGAACTCTATCTTAAGGAAATGATGAGTTCTTTTCACCCCTTCATGAATATGAAAGAAGGCTGATCTTCTCTTGCCCACTGACTTCTTTCTCCAAGAAGGAAGAATGAAACATGAGAGAACAAATGGGGCTGCGAGATAATAACCACAGATCTCAGTTTCTATTCCAATATGATTATTTACTGTAGTAAAAACACTTCTCTTTTCTCAATTATCCAGAAGATGTTTAGGGGACACAACATTTTTGTATTAGGCATATGAAGGAAACTGCACAGAACAGACTCAGCTGTGGTGAATGTTAAGGTTTGTATCCCAATGACCTCACTATGTAAGAATTAACATGTTGCTCAAAGGATTAAGCAACTGGCATCTAAGTGGGTCATTGATGGAACCAGGGCAGAATTTTGGCTCTCTCTGATGTGTTGCATAACGTAAGTTACCAGGTCTATGTTGATGAGTCCTTCTGCTGTCACATCATGTGTGACACTGTTTCAGGCATGGTATTACAGTAGTGAACAAGGCAGATCACACCCCTTCCCCAAGGAGCCCACATCCCAATTGGGATAACAAATAACAAACAAAAATACCAGATAGTGCCAAGTAATATAAAAAAAAAAAGACAGGGGAAAAGAATAGACAGTGGCAGGATGTTTTTTTCAGATGAACAGTCTGGAGAAGTCCTTCTGCTGAAGTAAGAACTGGGCAGGGACCTGAGTGAAACAACAGAGTCAGAAAAGAATACCTGGGGGGAATAAATGCAGCCCAGGCAGACAGCAGAGGCGAAGGTCTGGAGCGAGCTTGCCAGGACCGAGTGAAGGAAGTGGAGAGAGGAAACAATGAGCAGAAAAATAGCCAGGAATGAGATTATGTGGGACTTGGTAGGCCCTTGTAAAGATTTTTGCTTTTCTTCTGCATATCACAGGAAGCCCCCAGGAGTTTTAAGCAGGGAAAGGAGTGATTTGGTGAGTCTTTGAAACCATCCCTCTGGCTGCAGTGCACACAAGCGACTGGGAGGGAACCGAGGAGTTGGTGGGGTTCTGTGCTGCCCAGTGGTCCAGGTTAGAAATGAGCATGGCTTGGACTTCCTAGGGTGGGGCCATGGAGGTGATGACATGTCATCAGATTTAGGATGGTTGTGACGGTAGAGATCCAGCACATTTGCTGATGGATTGGAGAGGGACACTTGGATGACTCGTGGTGGGTGGTATGCCACTCAGCTGAGGAGGCCTAGAAGAGAGCAGCAGAAAGGCCAGAGCCAGGTCAAGACACTTAGGGACAAAGAAGCAGCTTTCAACTCTTTCGTGGTCATGGGGAGCCTTCTTCAGTCATCCCAGCTGCAAGGGGCCACACGAAGGTTTTAATTGAACTTTCTATCAGGTATCCAAGTTGCTTTCGCCATGAGAACCCACACTAGAACTTGGAACAAGAATGAACAGTAGATGACACAGACAGAAATAGAGATGGAGATAGAAATGGAGCCAGAGACAGAGAGAGACGGAGATGAGAATGGAGGTGGAGATGGTGTTGGGAATGGAGAGAGAGAAGAGAGGTGCCAATTAAGAAGTACCAAGAATAACACAGACTCCGAGACCAAAGTATTTGATGTCCACCTACATATATGTAAACAATGAGGATTTGCCTCACATCTTTATACTAAATCTTTCAGAGTAAAGCAGAATACCATCATCATTAGGTGTTCCATCTCCAGAGGCAAACAAGCCTGTATTAAAGCCCAGGTTCCAGGGCAACCTTGGGTAAGTTTCCTGACCTCTGTAAGCCTAGCGTCTTCACTTCTGATGGTAATGCTGCCTGAAGAGATTAGTGTCTTCACCTCTGTAAAGCACAGGCATCTAAAGAGTAAGGAACCAGTATATGTGAACCACTGCTGAGACAGAGATCAACTTCTTGTACAAGACTGTGTTCTAATAGCAATGCATTAACATCCCTTGACCGTCAGACAAGTCATTGATTCAATCTTGCCAATGATGTCGATGAGCAAGGAATTAGAAAGAGAATAGGAAATGTAAAGTAGATAATTTCAGAGACTCAGAGGAAACTGCATTTAAACATCTGCATTCAAATAGTAGACAAAGTAAACAGGGCAAGGGGAACTGGGCTTTTGAGGAAATATTTTTGCCCCGTCTGCAGCCCAAGAGTGTTTCAGCTTTTGAGTGTGGGAGAAAATGAAACTACTTTGTATATTAAAAATTCACATCATCGTCCATTTGGCCTATATGACCTTGCTTTATTCCAGTTTAGAGCTCTGGGCAATAAGAACCCATTTCTTCCCTTTTATCCGAATTACTGAAACTTTGCTTGAGAAGACAAAATAAGTTCTGAGTGATTTCTGACCACTTTTCTGTGGTAACAGGATGGGAAGAAAAACATATTCAAGGTCCACTGGATTAGCAGAGCTGCTCCATTTTCCTCCCAATTTGGGGCATGAGATAGAAAGAATGCTGAATGTTACCTAAAAGCATGAAGGCTATGGGCAGTGAGGTGTAATGGAAAAGGGAACATGAAAAGCAATGAACAATTAGTGTTATTAGAAATATTACCATTCCACAGAGTGGTCTCTGAGTGGAGAAGGGTTCAAATGCCAGAGACAAAAATAGCCCATCAGCCCCAGATAATTGAATATTTGCCCCACAGTAACCTGATGAGAAAGATATTTTCCAAGGGGAGACTAAGCTCCACAGAGCGCTGGCCCCTGGGAACCCTGTCCCTGTCTGGTATCAGCTGGCTGCCAGCCTCTGATAGACAGTGGCAGGATGGTTTTTTCAGATGAACAGCCTGGAGAAGTCCTTCTGCTGAATTAAGAACTGGGCAGGGACCTGAGTGGAACAACAGAGTCAGAAAAGAATACCTGGGGGGAATAAATGCAGCCCAGGCAGACAGCAGAGGCGAAGGTCTGGAGCGAGCTTGCCAGGACCGAGTGAAGGAAGTGGAGAGACGAAACAATGAGCAGGAAAATAGCCAGGAATGAGATTATGTGGGACTTGGTAGGCCCTTGTAAAGATTTTTGCTTTTCTTCTGCATATCACAGGAAGCCCCCGGGAGTTTTAAGCAGGGAAAGGAGTGATTTGGTGAGTCTTTGAAACCATCCCTCTGGCTGCAGCAGGATACAGCAAATTCAGACATGATTAAGGCAAAACTCCACATGCAAGGAATTCAGTCTCATAAAAATCCAGATGGTTAGATAATGAAGAGACAGGTACCTATTATTAGGAGATTCAAGTATGCTTTGATGAATTATCCAACAATCAAGGATCAGCTTTCTGTTCAGCTTTTGTCCCTTATATACATACTGTGATAGTGATATCTCAGGGAGGAAGGTGTTAGACCATTTACCCAATAAAGAATTTCTATTTTTAACACGTCTCCTATGGCAAACACTCTCTATATTTATGTGCATGGGTGCACACTCCCCCATGACATTAGCTAACATTTGTTGAGTGCCTGGTATATGTCAGCACATTTCTAAGTGTTTTACATGTGCTAACTCACTGAAGCTCCCAAGAAATCTGTGGGTTGGTGCTACTGGTATCATCATCCCCATTTTACAGACAATCCAACTGAGGCACAGATTAAGTAATTTACCCAAGGTTACATAATTGGCAAGTGGTAGAGCCAGGCTTGAAATCTAGACTGTCTGGTTCCAGGGTCTTTTGCTTCACCCCTTTGCTGAACCTCATGAGGTACAAGTGTGCACATGTGTGTACATGCACACACATATACACACATGCACGTACTCAGGTGAGTCACTCAGAGTAAGAGGCACAAGGAGACAGGTTAGCCCTGACGAAACTTAAAGAGAAGGTGAGGCTGTTCCAGCTACCTTCTTAAGCTATGCTAAGAAGCTTAAAGTGGGAGAAGTCATGTTTTAAGGAATCTCCAACAATTATCCTGAATGTCTCTATTCATGTGTCTAATATGCACCTGTGACTTAACAGGTCCCAGAGTGTTTGATTCCAAACCACATTCCCACTTCAAACCTGCATCTCTTCCCCACATCAGCTCATGACACTATCAGCCAACTAATTGCTCAGACCAGCACCCTGGAGTCATCTTTGGTTCTTCTCTTTTTCCCCAACCCAATACACCAGTAACTCTTGTCATTTCTGCCTCCAAATCTGATTCAGTGTAATCCAAATCTGACCATTTCTCTGGTCACTGCTGCTGATCTCCTTCATCTGATGTGCCAACATCTCTTTTTAGAAGTTGACCACAGCTCCAAGCTGTTGGCTTCCAATTTCCTCATAGGATCCATTCTCCACAGCCTCTTCAAAGTCATCCCTTCAAAGTACTTCTTGGATTATATCAGTCCCCTTTTTAGAACTGTCAGGTGGCTTGCCATTGTAGTCAGAACAACCCACTACATATGACAATCTACAACAACCAACTCCAAATGATGGTCTACAACAACCCACACTCTATGATGATCTACAACAACCCACTCCCTATGATGATCTACAAAAACCCACTCCCTATGATGGCCTACAACAACCCACTTCCTATGATGGTCTACAACAACCCACTCCCTATGATGATCTACAACAATCCACTCCCTATGATGCTCTACAACAACCCACTCCAAATGATGGTCTACAACAACCCACTCCCTATGATGCTCTACAACAATCCACTCCCTATGATGATCTACAAAAACCCACTCCCTGTGACGGTCTACAACAACCCACTCCCTATGATGGTCTACAACAACCCACACCCTATGATGATCTACAACAACCCACTCCAAATGATGGTCTACAACAACCCACTCCCTATGATGCTCTACAACAACCCACTCCCTATGATGATCTGCAACAACCCACTCCCTATGATGGTCTACAACAACCCACTCCCTATGATGATCTACAACAATCCACTCCCTATGATGCTCTACAACAACCCACTCCAAATGATGGTCTACAACAACCCACTCCCTATGATGCTCTACAACAATCCACTCCCTATGATGATCTACAAAAACCCACTCCCTGTGACGGTCTACAACAACCCACTCCCTATGATGGTCTACAACAACCCACACCCTATGATGATCTACAACAACCCACTCCAAATGATGGTCTACAACAACCCACTCCCTATGATGCTCTACAACAACCCACTCCCTATGATGATCTGCAACAACCCACTCCCTATGATGGTCTACAACAACCCACTCCCTATGATGGTCTACAACAACCCACTCCCTATGATGGTCTACAACAACCCACTCCAAATGATGGTCTACAAAAAACCACTCCCTATAATGGCCTATATCAGGCGTCCTCAAACTTTTTACACAGAGGGCCAGTTCACTGTCCCTCAGATCATTGGAGGGCTGCCACATACTGTGCTCCTCTCACTGACCACCAATGAAAGAGGTGCCCCTTCCTGAAGTGCAGGGTGGGGCTGGATAAATGGCCTCAGGGGGCCGCATGCGGCCCACGGGCCATAGTTTGGGGACACCTGGTCTATAACAACCCACTCCCTGTGATGGTCTACAGCAACCCACTTCCTATGATGGTCTAAACAGCCCACTCCAAATGATGATCTGCAACAACCTATGACCTTGTCTCTCTATGCTCTCTCCCTTGATTTCTTCTAGGGCTCTTAGTGCTTTCCATTCTATATTTACAACTCATTTCCCCAGATCTTCTAGCACTTGGTTGCCTAAAAATGTATAAGGCAGAGGTTCAGAGCTCAGGCTACAAAAGAGACTGGGTGAAAATCCCAAATTCACCATTTTACTTATGTAATCTTGAGCAACTTTTATAACCCTCTGAGCTTATTTCTTCATCTAGAAAACAATGAAATTAATAATAGCATCTACCCAGAGTTCTTGTGAAAACTAAGCAAATTAACCTCATATAAAGAACACCAAACAATATTTTTCTTATGAACTGTTCACCATTGTGATTATTACTGTTGATACTATCAATATTATTATTAACAGCAAATAAATTATGATTTGAGCTTGGTCTTTGAACAGAGTCAGAGCACCACTCAACACTGGCTGTGTGAACTTGGTGACCTCTCTGTGTCCGGTTTTCTCATTTATTAAGCAGCAATTCCACAAATTTAAATGTAACAAATGAAAATTTATACCATCCTTGGAGATATTTAGTTAGTACAGATAAAGCACTCAAAATAGCACATGGCACACAGCAAGCATTCTGAGGTGCCCATCATCATCATTATTATATTCTAATCATTGTTCTCTTCTTCCAGGTGTCTGTTAGCCATCCCATCATCCAGAGGCCCTTGCTCATCCTCCACCCTAGTCACTCTGTCATATCATCTTGCTTTGTTTTTCATCATTGCATTGACCTCTGCTTGACATTAGTGTCTTTAGAGCATTGTTACACATCATTGGCTGTCTCTCTCCCCTTCTAGCCTTTTCAGTGGTGTTTCCCCAGTGCCAGGAGCAGAGCTTGGGACATGGTAGGACCCAATAAAAGTCAAATGAACAAGCATCACATTTTTTCATGCGTGGAAAGACTGTCTGCACGAGGACTCTGTTCCCCAGGACTGTTATTCTGCTATGCAAGTGTATGGCCAACATCAAACCTTAATGGAAGATCTCAGTGATTTTTCCCTAAGTGCATTTTGTTGTTCTCAAGTTGCTGCTGCTCAAGCAGCTGTCTCCATAGAAGATGAGCACCTCAATGGCAATTCTCCCTTGGCTCATGTGCTCAGATGCACCCTCTCATATTTACCTTCTCCCTTTACTCATTGATTTACTTCTTAATTAATCACTCAGTTCATTCACTAACCTAAAACTGACTGAGCACCAACTATGTATGGGCCTAATGCAGAGCACTGAAGTTACAATGACTCATACAACTTGGTACCTGCTTGTAAGGAGTTGCAATATAGACAAGGAGGAAGATACAGAAATGAAGAATTAAAATGCAGTGGGTTTACTGATGGCTGTAGGTATTGCTTTTATAGCATTCCCCAAAAGAGGCAGCAACATAGCCCAGAGGAATGAGAAAAGACTGCCCCTCCACCATGTTCCTGAAGGAGAATGAACCAAAACACAGGGTGAGGATAGCAAACTGATGGGTGTAGTTAGAGTTTGGAGTAAGGGTTAGGGTGTATGTGGAGGAGAGGAGATTGAGTAGGTGGGCAGGGGAACTTCTGTGGTCTGGCAGAGGAGTTTGGACCTTATCTTGCAAGCAACCTATAGGCAGTGAAGGACTTATCACAAGATCAATGTCAGATTTGGGATTTAGGAGGTCACCCTGTGTCTCCCTGGTGGTCAAGGCAGAAATGGAAACAAAGGAACGATATGGTCTCCAGCAAGAGGTGAGGAGTGTGATAGTGATGATGGAGAGGAGGAATAACTTTTTAAACATCAGGAGGTCTGGATGATTGACTGACATAGGATATGAAAGAAAAGGAAGAATTAGCTGAGTTTTCTAGTTCTTTCTTGGGAGACTAGTTGCAATTCTTTCTAACTCACTATCACTGTGCTCACTGCAACTGCAGTAGAAACTCTTAACAACACCATCAGAACTGGTAGTCAGTTTCTTTGAAGAGCATCAAAAAGTTAAAGACTCTTGAGAAGGTTTAATTTAAATTGCTGTGGCAAACAGACTAATGGCCCCCAAAAGACATCTGCATCCTAATTCATAGAACCTGTGAATATGTCAAGCCACATGGAAAGGGAAACTAAGGTTGCAGATGACACTAAGGTTGCTAACCAGCAGATCTTAAAACAGGGAGATTATTTTGGACTATCTGGGTAGGTCCAGTGGAATCAAAACAGAAAAGGGAGACAGGAGACTCAGTATCAGAGCAAGAGATGGAAGCAGAATCAGACAGATGCAACAAGGCTGGTTTTGAGGACAGAGAAAGAGGCCATAAGCCAAGGAATGTGGGCAGCCTCTAGATGCTGGAAAAAGCAAGAATACTGATTCCCAGCTAGAGCCTGCAGAAGGAATGCAGCCCCACCACCACCTTGATTTTAGCTCAGTGACACCCATACCGAACTCCTGAAATACAGAATCGGAAGATAAGAAGTTTGTGTTAAATCAGTTTCATGATATGGGGGACTTTATTTTTACCATTTTTTGAAGCAGTTTCACACATGCTAGCTCACTCGTTTCTGCAATGCTGGGAGGCAGGCTTTATGGTCCCCATTTTATACATGATGAAATTGAGTTTCAGAGAAATTAAGACGCTTGCTCAAACCCTCTCAACAGTGATGTGCTGGCGCAAGGACTAAGTCCCTGGTCTGTGTAGGGCCCTTCGTCTGCCCTACGTTACCTCTCCTACCTTGAGTGAAGTTCTCACACTAAAAGCCACCTCTGCAGATCAAAACGTAGACAAATGCAAGATGAAAATTTTATTTCATTTGAATTCTGAACGTAACAAATACAGAAATTAATAGGTGCTTCATTCACGGCAAGAACATGTGTTCAGATGTTCGCCAAACCCCAGTCTTTCTTCCTCCATTCTTTCTTCCGTTCTTCTTTACTTCCTTTCTTCCTTCCTATCTGATGTTAGGCACAGGGGAAGTTGCAACAATAAATGGGACTCCAATTCTTCCCTCGGAGGGTATAAAAGGTAGTATTTGATCATAAATAGGCACATTATGAGTACACTGTCATAAAGGCCAGGGAATCCAAGCACGTAGAACACAAAACACAGTAGAAGAAACCTTTGAGCTTTGTTTTGAACATATCATCTCTGATCAACCACAGACTGTAGATTAAGGATTAGCTCCAATTTATATACCTTGAGCCCTTACACACAAAAAGAGTTAAAACTCTTATGACAACCAAGAGTGGACGTGCATCAGCATGGAGTCCTGGGAACCATGGCTGCATTCCTGTGTGTTTTTACTTTTGTTACCCTGAGTACCTTTTTCTTAATCCTGAAATAGGATGCATAGTCCAGGCTCAAATATATTCATTGCTTTCTTGTTCACTTTCCCATAAACCATAAACAAATGAAAAATTAGTTCCCACATAATGCTGTATCTCAGGAGTAAGCAACCTCTGCCTCTGGTGCCCACCAGCCTTGGAGATGGGTATAATCTGCATGATCCTCATGCCTCCCATGGTTTCTGGCACAGCCAGTGCCCAGTAAACATTGGTGGATTGATTAGTAGCACAGCACCACCCTACTCCAGACGAGGACAGGGAGGTAAAATCAAATACCTATTTTCTGCCTGTGCTGCCACCATCCTAGATCTTGAATTCCTTTCTCGCCCTCTTTTGAGGGTAAAAAACCTCTTTTATTGGGATACTCTTGTCTGAAAACAACTCTATTTCTAGGATCAAGCAATAGAAAGTCATTAAATGTGGACACACAATGGGTCTCATCCTTTTCATGCTAGAGAGATGAAACAGAAATGTGTCTGAGGACTTTTCTTCACAACAGGCTACCTTCTCTTTCAGTAATGTGAAAGGATTCTTGGTAATTCTGAGCCCCACCACTGATACTCAGACTTGGAAGTTGCTAGATCTTCACCCCACTTTGTGACACATCTGTTGTGTTTATGGAGTCGGATAAATTTTATTCACCAGATCCCCTTTGAAGGAGAATAGTGTACCAGTTTGCAAGCAAGCAAAAAACCAACACAATCCAAGTCTGCATAAGTAAATAAGGGATTTATCAGTTCAGGAAGTTGAAAATAGTATAGGCATATTGTATTCAGAAGCAGCTTGATCAAGGGCTCAGGTGACACCACCAGGACTTGGTTTCCATCTCTGTGCTTCTTGATTTCAGCCTTCTCCATCTGGGCTTTATTCTCAGACATAAGGATCTTGCATCCACTCATGGTTACAAGATGGTCACAGCAGCCAGAACTACCAATATCTCACATGTAACAAAAATGGGGGAGTGTCCACTTTTCAGACAACACAAACGTCTTGGAATTCAATCTTGAGGTTTCCAGTTGGCCTGAAATCACAGGTCTACTCTGAGCAATTGATCTTATAAGGGAATGCAACTCAATGACTACAGGCCCACTCCAGAGGTGCTGTAGGATGGAAGTCACAAATCGGGAGCCAGTGGGCTGAATCCAACCCAAAGATGTACTTTGCCAAGCCAGCATGGTGTTCTGAGATTTTTTTATTTAAACACCTTTGGCTGATATCTCCACTCTTCAGTTTCCTGAAGACCCTCCTACTCCATGCTCAGCCTGATTTACACATTGATATTATTGCCTGGATTGGGAAGATATTTAATTTTGCACACTATTATAGAGAGAATTCCATGTAGCTGAACTAAATGATCTTTGGGGATCATTTACTTCTGTGTTCCCAGTATCTAGCATACTGTCTGCACACACAGAGGGCATGCAAAGATGCTTATAGAATTACATTCGTTGATCTACTGATCAAGGGGTCAGGTGTGATGACTCATACCTGTAATCCCAGCTGCTCAGGAGGCTGAGGTGAGAGGACAGCTTCAACCCAGGCTGCAGTGGCTTATGATCACACCACTGCACTCCAGCCTGGGTGAAAGAGCAAAACCCCATCTCTAAAAATAAAAATAAAAAAATCCTCTCAATCAGAGATTCTATGGGACTAGGGGATTGGTTCCAGCTTAATTAAACATCAACCATAGGCCTTGGGAAAAATCTCTGTGCCTCAGAAGGACACAGTGAAGATAAAAAGGATTGTGTGTGCATGCAGCTGTCTAAAGGCTGTGTCTGTAAGAGGTCAGGCTGGATTCTGTGACAAACAACCCTCATCTCTGAGGATTAATGCAAGAAAAGTCTATTTCTTGCCCTTGCCCAAGTTGAATGTGGGCATTCAGCAGGCAGCTATTCACTTGGGATTCAAGGGCCCAGTCTCCTCCATTCTGTAGCTCTGATATCCCTTGGACCTTAGAGCCCCCTGTAAGATCCTCTGTTAAGTCCAGCAGAGAAGGGAAGAGTAAGAGAATGAGAGGCTGGGACTGGAACTCACAATATTACTTCCAACTACATTGCACTGGCCAGAACTCAGACCCGTGGCTGCACCTACCTCAAAGAGTGACTGGGAAATGTCTGGCTATGTGACCAGAAAGAAAAGAAAATGAGGTTTCTTAACAACTACCCAGTTTCTACCAGGAGCTATAAGGCAAATGATGGGCTTTATTCACCTTTAATGACAGCCTCCATACCTTTATCCTGGAGGCTGTGGAAATTTAATGCTTCGTGGAAAAACCAAAATAGGAAATATTTCCCTTCTTCATTGTAAGATATAAAGAGTTCAATTTCTCAGGCCAATCATGAAGAAAAAGAAGAGAAAGATGAGAAAGAGAGAAAGAGAGAAAACACAATGAGAAAAAGAAGTAGAAGTGAGTTTGTTCTGCAATTACGTGTTTTCTGGAATTCGTGTTTCAAATCCCCGGGCTAACATTATAATATTGGATGTTGCTTATCATGTGAGTTTCATCATAGGGAATTGTTTTACTTACAGGAAATAGAAGGCCAGGCATAGTGGTTCACACTTGTAATTCCAGCACTTTGGGAGGCCTAAATGGGTGAATCATCAGAGGTCTGGAGTTCGAGACCAGCCTGGCCAACATAGTGAAACCCCATCTCTATTAAAAACACAAAAATTAGCCGGTCATGGTGGTGCACACCTGTAATTCCAGCTATTTGGGAGGTTGAAGCAGGAGAATTTTTTGAGCCCGGAAGGTGGATGTTGTTGCAGTGAGTCGAGATTGCACCACTGCACACCAGCCTGGGCAACAGAACAAGACTCCATCTAAAAACAAACAAACAAACAAACAAACAAAAAACTAGAACTTCCCAATGTACAATATTTAACAGAAAATCATCAATTTGTATATTCCAAAACACACAGAAAGAAAAACACTATTTGAACTAGTTCTTCACTGGTATGTTTAATTTTTGAAGCTTTTATACTCTCAGGATGATTTCCTAAGCTTTCCAGAGAGCTTTCCTTCCTTACTTCTCTCCCCATACAACGCATATGAACCAAAAAGGCCTGAGCTAAAGGCACATGCACACCTTGGAGACAGATCTCTTATCAACTTCGATTATCCCAATTAATTTTCAAATGTGGTTAGCAATTGTACCAAAAGCTCCAGACGTCAGTTCATTTAATTCTCTAAATCACCCTATGGAGTTGATATCCTTATTCTATTTCACAGATGAGGAAACTGAGGCTCAAAAATGTAAAGCAATTTGCCTAAGTTTCAGCTTGCTAGCAAGTATCAGAGCCAAACATGGTGCCACAGTTTATCTGACACTCCACAGCCTATGCTCTTAGTAACAAAAGTCAGTTTCCTGGTTAGGACCCGAGGATGAGAGTGGTGGCTGCTACTGCTGCTGTTATTGATGATTTGCTTATTCCTGTCGTTTGTCTGAATAATTGTTTTGGGGAAGTGTATTCAGAACACTAGCTGAAATCTCAGTCCTTGCTTACAGAGTTCATTTCCTTGTGGCATTACTTGTCTACACTGTACCCAATGGCATAGTAGGTGGTTTGGGCTATAAACTCACTCTCCTGCCAATCTGAACCCGGCTTCTTCTCCTGCAGGCTTCAGAAGCAAGGACATTCTGCTGAGGCTCTGAGGGAGCCATGTTCAGAATGCAAGGCAGCTGAAGTGTCCCTACGGGTGTTCCTGGTCATCCCAATCTTCTTTGGTGTAACCATTTAAGGTTATAAAGCCAGGTAGAAACAGAAGATATAAAAGGAACACTGAATCCCAAACTTTGCAGATGCCCATATAGTCAAAAAGGTTCTGCCACTGAAAGCAGTTAAAAGCAACTATTGAAAGCAATTTAAATTCCAAATACACTGTATTTTAGAGAAAAAAAAAAACCTGCAATGAAACGTCACTCTTATGAAAAATATATGAGGTTGCTTCCAGTAATTATAGATCAGTGTGGATGTGTTTCTTTTATCAGCCATTAATTTATATCAATTATTTATTGAGTCCTGTGATGTTGTGTGATTAAAACCACTTAGGACTGGGTGCTCAAATGTGTTCTTTAAAGGGACAGATTATAGATTCCATTTCAAGATTTTTTTTTTTTTATCCTGTGACTTACATGGAAAGAAAGAAAAGCAGTTGAGATCTAAATCAATTCAATCCTTAAAATGAAGTAATTTCCCCCACTCTTAAAGTTATGGTGAGCATTTTTACAACTTTTTTGGCCATTAACTTCTCCGGTTCCATAGCAGATGCTATTCTTTTTTTTTTTTTTTTTTAGTTTTTTTTTTTTTCATTTTAGGTTTTGTGGTACATGTGATGAACATGCAAGATTGTTGCATAGGTACACACTTGGCAGTGTGGTTTGCTGCCTTCTGTCCCCTCACCTGTATCTGTCATTTCTCCCCATGCTATCTCTTCCCACCTCCCCACCCCCCCGCCCCTCCCCCATTTCCCCCCAACGGACCCCAGTGTGTAGTGCTCCCCTCCCTGTGTTCATGTGTTCTCATTGTTCAACACCCACCTATGAGTGAGAACATGCGGTGTTTGATTTTCTGTTCTTGTGTCAGTTTGCTGAGAATGATGGTTTCCAGGTTCATCCATGTCCCTACAAAGGATGTGAACTCATCGTTTTTGATGGCTGCGTAATATTCCATGGTGTATATGTACCACATTTTCCCTATCCAGTCTATCATCGTTGGGCATTTGGGTTGGTTCCAGGTCTTTGCTATTGTAAACAGTGCTGCAATGAACATTCGTGTGCACGTGTCCTTGTAGTAGAATGATTTATAATCCTTTGGATATATACCCAGTAATGGGATTGCTGGGTCAAATGGGATTTCTATTTTTAGGTCCTTGAGGAATCGCCACACTGTCTTCCACAATGGTTGAATTAATTTACATTCCCACCAACAGTGTAAAAGTGTTCCTATTTCTCCACATCCTCTCCAGCAGCAGATGCTATTCTTAAGAACATTCTTGGTGATCCAAAATAATAGATATCTTAGGAATTGTCATGACTCAGATATCTGCATTTTCCTGATTAGATGACCTTCTGGGTGCCCTGGCCATACCCATAGTTATAAGATCAGACCCTTTCCAGGTTTCTTCATGACATCTGGTCACAAAAGCATGTAGAAGGTCTTCAGTTCCTGGGCAACATTAACTCAACACTCAGATCCAGCTGGTGACAGCTAACATACCACTGTTTTATTCTCTTTTTATTTTTGTGCTGTTTTCTGTTCTTGGGTCTTTGATAATTAAAAGGCAACTGCTTTACACAGAATGAAAACTTCCTAAGTGTCAATGAGTAAGAACTGTAAAAAAAGATGGTGAAGATGGCTCAGTGACAGAAGTAGTAGCCTTAGCAACATTAGCAAAAGTTGCTTTACCTTCAAGACAAGCTAAATTGCGTGGATCCGCTAACTGGGAAAACTATTTACCAGGCTGGCTCAGAATGCTCAGTTCCAGCCCACCTGACACACCTGCTTCAGCCTACCTAGTGGAATCCAAGTGAGAATGATGGTGACTTAGCCGAGGATGGAAAGGACAGGTGGTGAGAAGCGGTTCTTGCAACCAAATCTTTGTTCACATCTTTTATCACTTCCTGTCATGCATTGAATGTGTCTCCCAAAAACCCGCATGCTAAAGTCCTAACCCCTAGTACCTTAGAATGTGACCCGATTTGGAAATAAGGTTGTTGCAGAGGTACTTAATTAAAACTGGATCATACTAGAGTAAGATGGGCCCTGATCCAATATGACTAGCATCCTTGCAAAAAGGTGAAATTTGGAGACAGAGAAGTGCCCAGGGAAAATGTCTTGTGCAGATAAAGCAGAGATCAGATGATGCTTCTACAAGTCATGGAACACCAAAGATTGTGAGCAAACCACCAGAAGCTAAGGGAGAGGCAGAGGAATAGATTCATCCTCAAAGCCCACGGAAGGAACCGGCTCTATTGACACCTTAACCTTGGACTCCTGGCCTCCAGAATTTTGAGCCAATAAATGTCTGTTGCTTAAGCCACCCCATTTGTGATATTAGCAAACTAATACACCCGCTAAGGTAAATTCCTGCAAGTAAAATTTTTACTTCAAAGGGAAACATGTACTAAGCCTTTTGATTCCTATTTCCAACCACAAGGGTTGCACCTGTCTGCATTCCCTGTAGCAGTATGTACAAGTATTCATCATTCTCTTACTAGCACAGGAATTCAGGGTTTGTTTTGTCACATTTCACAGTTTAATAAGTAAAACTGTCTATTTTCTTATATTTTAATGCTCATTATTTGATAAATAATACCTGGACATATTTACATGCTTATTGATTCTTTCATGAATTGCCTGGTACTGGCCAACTTGTCTATCATTATTGATTCATAAAAATTCTTTATATATTAAAGCTGAAAACTCTTTTCACAAAGAGACACAGACACACATATGCACACAAAGTAAATACTTTATCTATTCAAGTTTTCATTTGCCTTTTATTTTTGGTATTGTGTATCTGTGCTAAGATAGCACCTCTAGACACATGTGGCTACTGAGACTTGAAATATGGCTGATCTTACCTGAGATGAGCTGTAATAAATAAAAAGCACATGGGATTCCAAAAACTTCACATTAGAATAAAAGAGTAAAACATCCCATTAATAATTGTTAATATTGATTTTATGTTTAATTTTTTTGATACTTTGAATTAAATAAAATATATTATTTAAATTGATTTCACCAATTATAATTTTCATTTTTTGTTTGTTTTTTGTTTTGTTTTATTTTGTTTTGTTTTGTTTTTTGAGACACAGTCTTGCTCTGTCGCCCAGGCCAGAGTGCAACGGTGTGATCTTGGCTCTCTACAACCTCTGCCTGCCAGGTTCAAGCAAGTCCCTGCCTCAGCCTCCCAAATAGCTGGGATTACAGGCACCCACCACCACACCCAGCTAATTTTTTTAATTTTTAGTAGAGATGGGGTTTTATTATCTTGGCCAGGCTGGTCTTGAATTCCTGACCTTGTGATCCACCCACCTCAGCCTCCCAAAGTTCTGGGATTACAGGTGTGAGCCACTGCACCCAGCTAATTTTCAGTTTTTTTTAATGCATTTCTAAAACTTTAAATTACACATGTGACTCACATTTATGTCGCATATCATATTTCTATATAACAGTGCTCTTCTATATCATAAAATTATGATGTTTTGTATGTGTAAATTCTCAATTTCTTTTACTAAAGTGAAATCTATCTAATTTTTTCTCTATACTTTTGGACTTCAGTGTCAGGCTTAGAAAGGTTTTTATATCCCAAATTATATTAATTATCACCTATAATTTGTCCTAATACATTTTACATTCACAACTTAAGTGTCTACTTAATTTGAAATTTATCTTTTGCTTATAATGAGAGATTGAAATCAACTTCACTTTTTTTCTAATTATATTGCTCTGTTTTTGAAACTTAGTTGATCTATTTAGTTTCTGGTCATTATAGCTTCATAAAGTATTCTGACATTTCATAGGACAAATAACGCACATTGTTCTTCTCTTTCAAAAATCTACTGTCTAATCTCATAATTTATACTTCCAGATGCACTTTAGAATTCCATTTTTTAGTGTTTTTTTTTAATATTTCAACAGATTTTTGAAGAACAGGTGGTGTTTGGTTACATGCATTCTTTAGTGGTGATTTCTGAGATTCTAGTGCACTCATCACCCGAGCAGTGTACACTCTGCCCAATGTGTAATCTTTTATCCCTCACCCCCTTTCACCCTTTGTCCTGAGTCCTCAAAGTCCATTATATCATTCTTATGCCTTTGTCCTCATAGCGTAGCTGCTGGTCCTCATAGCTTAGCTCCCACTTATGAATGAGAACATACAATGTTTGGTTTTCCATTCCTGATTACTTCACTTAGAATCACTCCCACTTATCAGTGCAAGTGATTACTTCACTTATTCTCACTACCACTTATGAGCGAGAACACACAATGTTTGGCTTTTCGTTCCTGAGCTACTTCACTTAGAATAATGGTCTCTAGCCATCCAAGTTGCTGTGAATGCCATTATTTTGTTCCTTTTTATGAGTGAGTGATATTCCCTGAGATCTATATATATACATACACACATATATGTATATTTGTGTGTATATATATATATACCACAATTATACATATGTGTATATATGAACTGTATATATACAAATGTGTGTAAATATATATATGTGTATATATACATATATATATACATATATATATATATATATATATATATATATATATCTCACATACATATATACCACAATTTCTTTATTCACTCGTTGATTGATGGATGGGCATTTGGGCTGGTTCCATATTTTTGCAATTGCAAATTGTGCTGCTGTAAACATGTGTGTGCAAGTATCTTTTTCATATATTGACTTCTTTTCCTCTGGGTACTTAGTAGTGGGATTGCTAGTGGGACGCTACCATTTGGTAGTTCTACTCCTAGTTCTTCAAGGAATCGCCACACTGTTTTCCATAGTGGTTGTACTAATTTACATTCCCACCAACAGGGTAAAATATTCCCTTTTCACCATAACCATGCCAACGTTTTTATTTTTTAATTGTTTGATTATGGCCACTCTTATAGGAATAAGGTGTACATTTTTAAAAATCTGTTAGAAATTTTGTTGGGATTAAGTTAAATGTAGAGACTATTCAGGATGTTTGCTGCTATTTTAATAATGGAGAAGAAGAATGGCATGTCTCAGGGTTGGGACATGTTATGTAACAATGGGGACCAGTTATGCAAGTATTGGCATGTCCCAGGTGGATGCTCTATGAGGATGTGTATATATTTATTTGACCTGAAAAATGCCCAGATATATTATTAAATGAAAAATATAAGTTCTGACACATGAAGTTTAGCATTATTCCCTTAAAGTAAACTTGTAAACATAGATCTACGTGTGTTATTTCCAGACAGACTTATCTGAAAGTGTATAGTCATTTCTAGGTGGTACAAACTCAGATTGTCACTTCATTTTTCTTTGCATTTTTCTACATTACTTGACTGATTATTTGCAATTAGTGAGTCAATTATTAAAAACCAAAGGTTATAAATATTTAATTGACCAATAAATTCAGTAATCCTGAGTTACCCTTTTTGCAATACTATATATGGTCATGCCATTCAGAAACATGATATAGCTCTCAATTTTTCAAATCTTTTACTTCCCCAAGAAAAAAGTTTGCAGTTACAATCATATATGCTCTCTATATTTCGTCTTATTTGTATTCTTATGTTTCTATTTTTCCACTGCTTATTATAGTCACTTTTGGTAGGTGGGAAAACTAGAGAGTTTAGTTTATATATTTAATTTTTTCAATTCAGCCACCTAATAAATTCCTTAATTAATTCTAAATGTTTCTCAGTTGATTTATTTACTTGAGTTTTCTCAGAAGACAATCTGAAGATCATCTGTATATTCTTTCTGAAGTTTAAACGATTTTCTTCTTAGACACTTAGGACACTGGGCCACTCTGAGGACAACGTTGAGTTAGTGTTACTAAGATGCATCCTTGTCTTGTTCTCCACCTAAACAGAAAGGTCCCTTTCATTTTGTTATCACAGCTGGCTGCTCCGGGCTCCTGCTGGAGCACGCTGCCTTGGTGTTGCAAGTGTGCAGCAAGTCCAGTGCACTGTCCCTGCAACCCACTGCTGGCTGATTGGCTGTAGATAGGGATAGATTGAAACACCTCCAAGGTAAGTTTGTGTATGTATGTGTGCTTGTGTCTCTTTGTGAAAAGAGTTTGTAGCTTTAATATATAAAGAATTTTTATGAATCAATAATGATAGGCAAGCTAGCCAGTAGAGAAATGGGCAAAGGAGGAGACCAAAGACTTATCCCTATCTACAGTCAAGCAGCCAGCAAGAGTGGGAGCAGATGCTAGGGGAACATATGTCATCTTGATTCTGAAATGTCTGTATCATCACCAAGTGGTGAGCAGGAAAGAATGCTAACTCCTAAGGAGAAGTGGGCTATGACTGAAGCTTCTGGGAACGCCAGGTTGCTGGAGATACCAGTCTAGCCATTCTCTTCACACGTGCCAGAGTCCCATTCTTTCCCAGTCAGTACCCTGACCTTGGCACAAAAGATCTGCTCCATTTGGGAATACCACCTTCTCAGGAGCTCAGCCATGCTGAGCATTCAGTCCTGGGCCTTGTCTTCAGGCCTCTCTATCTTCCTCTGGCAGAAGATGAGCCTCTTCCTATGCTACCAAGGAAGGCTCTTCCCTCAGCTTTTTGTTTTCTATGAAATCAAGCTTAGCATAAGCCACTCAATTCAATCATCCTCAGAGCTAGTACTTTCCCTGTATTTCCCAACTGCCTGAAACATCGACCAGTTAACCCACTCCCTTCCACTACTCTGCCATCCATCCATCCAGACAAGTGGCAACAACTGGACCTCCACTGTGTGCCTGGCTCAGGACAGGGTCCTCACTGCCAGCCAGGAGTTGAGTGATTCAGCTTCAAAACCCCATCTTATAATCTGTGCAATGAGTTGAATGGTAGCCACACCCCCAAAAGATATGTCTCCAAGAACCTTTAAATAACTTTATTTGGAAAAATAGTCGTTGCAGATGTAATTAAAGATCTCAAGATGAGATCATCTTAAATGAGGGTAGGCCCTAAATCCAATGACTGCTGTCATTATTATAAAAGACAAGGGGGGCTGGGTGCAGTGGCTCACTCCTGTAATCCCAATTTGGAAGGCTGAGGTGGGCAGAACACGAGGTCAAGAGATCGAGACCATTCTGGCCAACATGGTGAAACCGCATCTCTACCAAAAAATATATATATATATAAATTAGCTGTTTGTGGTGGCACGTGTCTGTAGTCCCAGCTACTGGGGAGGCTGAGGCAGGAGAATTGCTTGAACACGGGAGGCAGAGGTTGCAGTGAGCCGAGATTGTGCCACTGCACTCTAGCCTGGTGCCTGGTGACACAGCAAGACTCTGTCTCAAAAAAAAAAAAAAAAAAAGAATGAGAAAACAAGAGAAAAAGACACAGAGGCGAAGGCCATGTGAAAACAGATGCAGAAATTAGAAACAGATGCAGAAATTAGAAAGATGTGTCTACAAACCAAGGAATACCATGAGCTGCCTGCCGTTGCCAGAAGACGCTGTTGCCAGAAGACAGGAGAGAGACATGGGACAGATTCTCTCTCAGATCCTGAAGAAGCAGCTAACCCTGCCAACACCTTGATTATAGTCTTCCAGCCACCAGAACTGTAAGAGATCGATTTCTCTTGTTTTAAGCCACCCTGTGTGTGGCAATTTGTTACAGCAGCCTTAAAAAACTAATGCAACCTCCCTTGTAGAACCACTTCCAGAACCAACTATCCAAAGTTGAGTTACCTAGGAGCCAGACTCTGAGATAAAGTTTACGGGATAGATATTTATGAAGGACTTCTCTGGGGCCAACACCTGTGGAAGCTGAAGAGCAGGAGTAGAGGGAGGCTCGGAGAAAAGGAGTGAGCAACAGGAAAGGCTGAGCTGCAATTCCGGTCCAATGAGAGCCCTGGTTGATCTATGGCGCCCTCCAGAATTGCCCTACCTTGGGCCAAGATGGCCACAGTGATGAGTTGTGGGTGTGGGCCACCAGGAAATGAGCCTGACCTTGGGTGAGGCAGCTTTCTATAACCAAAGCTATCCCTGGAGGGGCTGACGGCTGAGGGCAGCTGCCAACAGCACTCCCAGCAGCTGGGGCAATGGAGCCCTTCTTTGAAGAGGAAACTGTGACACATTGGTGCCTGACACAGCTTCTTTGGCTCAATACTGTTTGTAAGATTCATTTATGTCCTTGCAGTGCCCGTAGTTCAGGTGTTTGCACTGCAATAGATTTCCACTGTATGAACTTATTTAAACATACAATGTATTTAACCATTCTGTTGATTAACATTTGTCTTGTGTTAGGAGCTGGACTGTGTTCCTCTTCCCCCTCTAAGAAAATTTGGTTTTTTTGTACCTCAGAATGGGACTGTATTTGGAGATAGGGTCTTTAAAGAGGTAATTGGTTGAAATGAGGTCATTGGAGTGGGCCCTAATCCAATACAACTGGTGTCCTTGTAAGAAGGAGATTAGAGCACAGACACACACAGATGGAAGACCACGTGAGGACACAGGGAGAAGATGGCCATCTGCAAGCCAAGGAGAGAGGACTTGGAAGAAACCAGCCTTGCTGACACCTGGACCTTAGACTTCTATCCTCTAGGACTGCAAGATAATAAATATCTTTTTTTTTTTTTTTTGAGAGAGAGAGAAAGAGTCTTGCTCTGTCACCCAGGCTGGAGTCAGTGATGCAGTCTCCACTCACTGCAGCCTCCGCCTCCAGGGTTCCAGCAATTCTCCTGCCTCAGCCTCCTGATTAGCTGGAACTACAGGTGTGCACCACCACACCTGCCTAATTTGTGTATTTTTAGTAGAGACAGGGTTTCACCATGTTGGCCAGGGTGGTCTCGGCCTTCTGACCTCATGATCTGCCCGCCTCGGCCTCTCGAACTGCTGGAATTACAGGTGTAAGCCACCATGCCCAGCCAATAAATATTGATTCCTTAAGCCATCCAGTCTGGAGTACTTTGTATGGCAGCCCTAGCAAACTCATAAAGTCTGGTTCTGGTTTGGGGCTGCTATTAACATTCTCATATGTTGATACCCATGTTGGTACACATGTTCAAAAGCTTGTCTCTGGTACATCAGCATCTCTGAGGTATGTACCTCTTAAATAGGAGTAAACGGTTGGCTAAAAGTTTGTGGGATAAGCCACTTTATTAGATATTGCTCAGGTGTTTCCAAAGTAATTGAACTAATTAACATTATCTTCAGTAGGGTATTCAAATTCCAATTGTTCCATGTCCTTGTCAACACTTGGTGCTGTTATCAGACTTTTAAATTTTTGCCAACCCAAGGGCACATAATTGTTTTAATGTATATTTTCCTGCGTATTAATGAGGTAGAACATTTTGTCACATGTTTCTTGGTCACTTAGAGTTCTGCTGCTGAGAAGAATATGTTCAAATATTTGCCCCATTTTTCTTTTGTGTTGTCTGTCATATTCTTATTGATTGATGCATATTGGTCTGGAAGTTGCAAATGTCTTTCCTGACTCTGGATGTTGTTGTTGTTGTTGTTGTTGTTGTTGTTTTACTTTATGGTATCTTTAAGGATAGTTCTTAATTTTTAATATCTCAAATTTGTCAATTTCTTTTTATGGGTAGTGTTTTAATGCCTGGCTTAAGAAACCCTTCTCCCCGCTACCTCCCCTGTGTCACCCAGCTTTGGTTCTCTCTGAACGATGCCGCCTTTGTCCCTACTGCACATGACTTTCTAGATGCCATAGAGAGAGACCTGGGGTCATGTGAGCCACAAACAGCTTAAAGCTTTTGTCTTCAGGGCTGGCACTGTCAGAGGAAAGAGGGCTTCTCTCTCCCAGGATCTTTACATAAAATCCCTGAAAAGAGTCTCCTTGATCCATCTTAGGTCACACTGTCACCTCTGGCAGAGGATGTGTAACCACAGAACTGACAGTCCCATCAGAATGACATGTCCTTCTGTAAAAGGAAGGAATGCTGAACCTGTCCCCTGGAGCCAGGGGAAGAAGTCAGACATTCAAACAACTGGAAGAAGGCCAGTGTGGCTGGGATAGTCTAGAACAGGAGTGTCCAATCTTTTGAGTTCCTTGGGCCACACTGGAAGAAGAATTTGTCTTAGGCCACATGTAAAATACACTACCACTAATGACAGCTGATGAGAAAAAGAAAATGAAAATAAAAAAAGAAAAAGAAGGAGAAAAGAAAATTGCTTTAAAAAAAAAGTCATAATATTTTAAGAAAGTTTGCAAATTTGTGCTGGGCTAAAATCCAAGTTGTCCTGGGCTACATGTGGCCCACAGGCCTCAGGTCTAGAAAGAGACATGGTTGGTCTGGAAAGAGAAGAGAGTGTTGCCAGATGAGATAGAATGTGGGAAAATCTACACTATCTCTGAGGCCATGTTAAGGAGTTTTGGATTTTTTTTCATTAAAGCAATGAGTCATACCATGTTTTGATGCTGATATGAGGCTTGGGTCAAGGTACATCAACAGAGCCTGCCGTTTATGCATTCCTATCATTGTTTGAAGTTCTGTTGTCTCGGATTCAAATGAGATGACCTTATGTCTGAACTCCATTATCCTGAAAACTAATTATTAGGGTAACAATTATGTTTCTAGTACATGCATAGCCCTGGGGTTACAACCACGGGGCAGAGATATAGCCCTTTTCCCTAAAGCACTCATAGTTTCATGGGAAGGCAAAGTTCACACCCCTGATGCGTTTAGAAAACAAATTCTCACTGAGGCTGAATTCATCCACATCAAACATTGTTAGGAAATTTCAAGCACATCATCCCTTACTGGATAAGCAATACTGCCTGCTTCTACTTGAAGATCTTACTTCAGCACATATCAATAAGTGAGGCAGAAATATTGGTTATAATGTAAGATCATTAATAGATAACCTTCTGGGCCAGGTGCAGTGGTTCACACCTGTAATGGGAGGTTGAAGTGGGAGGATCACCTGAGGTCAAGAGTTCAAGACCAGCCTGGCCAACATGGTTAAACACCATATTTACTAAAAATGCAAAAATTTAGCTGGGCATGGTGGCAGGCACCTGTAATCCCAGCTACTCAGGAGGCTGAGGCAGGAGAATCGCTTGAATGTGGGAGGCAGAGGTTGTAGTGAGCCAAGATCGTGCCATTGCACTCCAGCCTGGGTAACAAGAATGAAACTCCATCTCAAAAAAAAAAAAAAATAGATAACCTTCCAAGATAAACTTCTGGCTTAAAATACATATTCCTCTGTTAAGTGTCATAAACAACTAGTATCTAAAACAGCACTCTCCAGTTAAAAAAAAAAATAGATAACTTTCTGGTTTAAAATACAGTTTTTCTCTATTACCTGTTGCAAACAACTGTCTACGACAGTTCTTTCCATGACAATGAATTGTTTCCTGTCTGCTCCATCCAATATGGTAGCCACTGGTCACATTTGACCACTGAGCATTTGAAATGTGGCTAGTGGGACCAAGTAACTGAAATTTTAATTATATTTCATTTTATTTGACTTTAATTTTAATGACATCATGGCTATTGCCAATAGTGTCAGACAGCTCAGGTCTAGAACATGGCTGAGAACCTAGGAGGAAGCAAAAGTGACCTCTCAGTAGCCTAAATGAGAATTACAATATGTACGTATAGAACCCACCTTACTCGTTTAAAAAAAAAAAAAAAAGTCCCTCAGCTTTCACAGAGATTCTATGTGTGATTATTTTTTATACACTTCTAACAAATTTTGTTATATGGTTTCCAGCCCACCAAAAAAAAACTGCAAATTAAAATTTTGAGACAGAAGTCAGCATGTTGACAACAAGAAGTGAAATTACAACATAATGGCTAAGAAAGAGGTAGAAAATGAATATTTTGTAATATTTCTTAGATTACATTCTGCCAGACACTAGGCTCTTACAAAGCTTAAGTGATATAAATATGTTAGTTCTTTTTGAAGAGGCTATTAGCATACAAGTGCTCTGAGAATCATGTAAAAAAAAGTGATTTAACTTAGTTTAAACCAGAGTTTTCAATCAGGGAAATTTTTTTTAAAAAATCTTGCAAAAAAGTTTTCCATGAATCACAGTTTGGAAGTGCTGAAGTGGACTTACAAACTTTAAAGAACAAGCTGGGAATTGATTACATGATAAATAGGTCTCAAATTCTTAAAAACTTTAAAGAGCAAGCTGAGAAGCATTGATTACATGATAAATGCATCTCAAATTTCACTGATGCTTTATCAGAAAGTTTTGTCCATTTGCTAAACAAATTATTTTCTTTTTTTTAACAAATTATTTTCATGATATGAAAACTGTTTAAAAACACACATACACACAAAATACATGAGAAGCTTCCCAATTCACTCTACCAACCAAGCAGTTGCTAACACAACAAAAACCCCAACGGGATAGGGCAAGGAAAGAAAATCATGGATCAGCCTCACTTCAAATGAGCAATGAAAATAAAATCCAGTGGCAGGAAAGGGAATGAAGCCTTTTGACCAAGTGGGGCATATTCCAAGATTGTTTAGCACTGCCAAATTCACAAACATAATTCATAACACCAGACGGGCAAAGATGAAAAACAATATCATCTGGTTGATAAATGCCACAATGGCAGGTGATAAAATTAAAAATCAAAGTGTTTCATGAATTAGGAAGAGAAAAAGGAAATGTCTTAATAGGATAAAAATAATAATCTGGTCCCAAAGCAAATGCCACCCCCAATGATTGTGAAGGATGCTGTCCTTCAGTGAAGGACTCATTGGGGCTGCCTTGGGATTTCCATGAGCCCTGGGTACTTTTGCCTTCATGGACCCCTAACTCCATGAAGAAATACAAATATATGCAAATACAAATACATTTTAAAAAATTATGACTTTATCCCTGCATTGCATAATATGATCCAGGCTGGGATATATCCATTTTTTCTTCTGATTCTAAAAGAAATTAAAATATTTTGGGACCTCTAAAAGTGTCATCAGCCTCAACCCTGCCTCCTGTGCCAGTGGAGAAGCCCACTTAGATGTGAAGCAGCTGCCCAGCTTCTGAGAGTGTAGACGCTGCCAGAGGCACCCCCTTCAGGGATTGCTGCAGCTGAAGGGGCCCCTGGCCTAAGATATGCCCCTTCATAGGGTGGCCCATGGCCAGCAACTGACCGATAGAGACGTCAAAAGTCCTGACCTTCTTGGTCCAATGCAAGGCAGCTCTGAAGAACCATCTAACCTCAGAGTTCCTGTTGTCTGAGGCTGTCACTTGGTCTTCTACCCAGCCTGACTTCTCCTTCTGCCCTCTCCCATTTTCATCCTCTTCCTCAGGGTTTGATCCCAAGTACACCCCCAAATAAACATCTCGTGTTAAACTCCATCTCAGAATTCTCTTAGTGTTTTGTGTAGTCCTCTTTAATGATAAATCTTGCATTAAAGAGGGGAAAGATTCAACAAAAATAAAAGTATACTTATTGTAACCACTGTTGTCGCTATCATTTCTATGGTAGTGCTGGCCATTGTTCTGTCCCCCTCAATAAGCAAGAAGAAGGAATGATCATCCTTTCAGGTTTCCCTGTAATCATAAATTCTGAGTGCCATTCAAAGATGCAGCTGCACAACAAAGATGTCCCCAAACTTTCTCATCCACGTTTCCCAATATAGTGCAATTATAGATAAGATTAATGCAGGTAAACAGCGGTAAGGATTGTTGCAAGTGGTCAAGCCAAGTCACTGGCTCCCCTCTGAACCTGCAACAGGTCTAATTTCTTGCATGAATAATGAAATAAGGTAATCTATTATCTGCTTTCCCAGCAATAGGACATATAAGCCCAACTTTTGAGACATTAGTTTCACATAATATGACCCTCCCTGTGACACTGACAGACAAGCTCCCTTCCCTAAGACTTCCCTAAAGACAAGTCGACATTGAAATGAATGTATAACCCCCGACATAAATAGGACTTAGAGCTGAACTTCAACTCTTCAACAGATAAGTTCCCTTAGGGAATTCAACCCAAGAAAACAGTGGTTTAGAAATGTCCTTGCCATAATCCTCAAACCTATCAAAAAGGTTAGTAAAAGCCTCACACTATGGTAAAGAGGAAAGCCACAACTCTAAAGGCAATATTCCCTGTTCAGGGTCATTTCAAAGAAGTGTGATATTGTTAGACCCCTCTGGGGCAGAATGGTCCATTAGGCTCCATCCCCAACACGTTAGGTATGCTGTGAAAGCCAAGAGAGCGCTAAGCGAGCACCTGGAAAATGCAAAAGCATCGCCCTCCAAAAAGAAGTGAAGGAAAGTAACTTAGCTAAAGTCTGTTCCAGAGCCATTTAGAAATCTCTGCCCTCATATTTGCATTAATATGTATTTGCTTTCCATTTGGCCTTTTAAAACTATAAAGCTATTATAGATCCAGGAGTTATGCTCTAAAATAAGTTAATAGTTTGCTCCCAGATCTCAGAGAAGCCATGAGATTTGGGATTTTAATTGAAAAATGTTGATGTCGTCACCCAGCTTTCTTTCCTACCAACATACCCAGGAGGACATTTCCTGTCACTCTTACTCACGTCATTGCCTGTGATTTGGAAGTCGCCTTTCTCTTTTGTCTTTTCTTCAGCCTCACACCAACATGGTTAGGAAATCAACATTCCTTAGCATTATACTTATGCTAAGCATGGTGCCAGGTGTTTTTACCTAGTTCATTTTATTTCATCTCCATAACTCTATAAGGGAGGTACTATTCCCATTTTATAGATGACGTAACTGAGGCTCAGATATATTTCCCAATGTAGACTTGGATACAAATCACAGAATTGAGACTTCGACACAGGTTGTCTCCTTCCTTTCATGGGAGGATGAGAGGATGCAATGTATGTAAACTGCTAAGCACAGTCTCTGTCCAGTGAATGGTGTTTTTGTTATTACTCATCTCATTTTATTACCAGTTGCAGGAAGTGGATTGCCCTGGGATTCAGCCCCAAATTCCATTACATTACCCAAGACAGAGTTGTTTAATCAAGGGCATTTATGAGGCCCATTAATACCCTGAGAAGAGCACAGAATAGGTGAAGGATGAAAAAGGACATTTTACAGATAAAAGACAAATAATGGCCTTTAAACCTATAAAAATATGCTCAATATGATAAGGAAAACTAAGATGAGATCAGAGTTTACCTATCAGATTAGCAAAAATCAAAGATTGTGATAACATATGAGAACATTGCTGACAGGACTGTAAATTGATGGATCCTCCTCCCCAAGGTGAGCAGTTTGGCAATGTCTATCAAATACTATGTGGATATACCCTTTAATGCCACAATTTTCTATCTCTGAATTAATTCTACTCACCTATTCCTGTTGTGTGCATACACAAGGACATTGAGGGAATGGGTTTCTTTTCAATAGTCAAGAGATCAGAGATGAGAAATATCCACTCATCAGTAAAGAGTCAGTTAAAGGAAAAATGGTACATGCTTGCAATGGCATACTCAGCAACTAGTAACAAATTAATTCATTTAACAAATGTTTAAGTCCTACTCACTATTTACTAGGTACTAAGAGCTTTAAAAATATCATTGCATGTCATCCTCATCACAACCCTATGAAAAGGACACTATTCTTATACACAGATGAGAAAGCAAAAGCATAAAAAGGTTAGCTCCTTTCCCAGGTTTACACAACCAGGACTTGGCGGAGGCAGTCTTTGAACCCAGGCATCCCAGCCCAGGGTCATGCTCACACATGCTACACTGTGCTGCAGGTGCTCAGGACTGCTCCAGTCTCAAATATTTCCATCCTGAAATAAGAAAGAGTGAAAATAATGAAGGAGGCAATCACATCAACAGGTCAGACAGCAACAGAAAACGTAATGCAGAAAGAATGGATTCAATGTAAAATATGAAATTAAAAAGTCACAAATTGTAGAAGCTATAAAACATGAATGCCTAATAAATATAAGAGCTGGTGCTTTGAAAAGGATACAAAGAAAATATAAACCACTAGACAATATAACCAAGAAAAAAAAATGAAGAGAGCATAAAATTTGAAACCTGACACAGACTGGCACTATCCCCTTCTCCTTCCTGGCATGAGCACAGCTGTGACACCTAAGGCAGACACAACCTTGAGAGAAACAAGGTACTAACTAGTGTTCCCACCGCAGACACTAAAATAGAACAAACAGTCTAAATAAACATAATCAATGATGTAAATCCACACAGAAACCTCAGGAGTACCTATTATTATTTCCATTTTACAGAGAGAAAGACTGAGGCTGAGACAGATTAAGTAGTTGGGAGCCCTTAGCAATTATGCTATAACCTATTCAGGTTACATGGGGTCTGAATCTCATAAAACATATAAAGTCAGATATGACAGTGAATGTTCACTAGAACAGTTTCTCAACCTTGGCACTATGATATTTTGCACAGTTCTCATCAAAACATAAATAAATAGGACCGGGCACTATGGCTCATGCCTGTAATCCCAGCACTTTGGGAAGCTGAGGTGGGTGGATCACTTGAGGTCAGGATTTCAAGACCAGCTTGGCCAACATGCAGAAACCCTATCTCTAGTATAAATACAAAAATCATCCAGGCATGGTGGCAAGCTCCTGTAATCCCAGCTACTGAGGCAGGAAAATAGCTGGAACCCAAAAAATGAAGGTTGCAGTGAGCCAAGATCACACCACTGCACTCCAGCCTGGGCAACAGAGCAAGACTCCGTCTCAGTAAATAAATAAATAAGTAAATAAAACAAGTATGATATGTTTATAATAGAATATGTTGCCTCATCTAGTATATTCCTGACAGGAAAGAAATGCCTGTTTTGACAAGACATGGAGGAGAATTAAATTCTCAATGTTCAATTTTATATGTCTCATAATTGGAAAAAATTTCCATAGACTAATTACAAATCATATTTCTTCCTTTCTGCCCATATACTCAGGTACTAGGATTAATGCAATCTCTGTTCCTTCAGTTTTGTCCCATGACTCTGAGTGAATCAGACAGTGGGTAGTGGGAATATTCTTGGAAGACATTCCTACACCAAGATACCTAGCAATGCAACCACATAACATATCCCATTCCCAACTCTATTTTCCTTTAGTCAGACCAAAAAATGGCTATGGCCCCCCTGAAACCAACCAATACAGAGAGTTATGACAGAAGGGGATTTGTAATGGAAAGTTATGGATGTCCTAATTGATTACAGTTAAGATATCTTACTGAAAGGTTTGTCATAAAAATTATGACCAAGTCAATGTACTATGCAGAAGCCTGTGCAAAGGAGTCTCTGAAGTTTGAGCTTTGTCAGTTTCACAGTAAATCAATCTTTTGCTACTGTTTCTATTTAAGAAATAATGTTAGCCTAAATTTTAGGTCTTGAGTGTGAAAACAAAACTCACTTCTAAATCTTACCTGTCAACATATACATTCATTCCATTGCAGATAAATCAAAAAGTTAAGAGAAAATCAAACTATTTTTTAGAAAACATGTAAGTAATGCATCTTGGTCAATAAATGGAGAGATTTTCTAGACTTAAAAGCAATAAACAATATTACAAATAAAAAGATTGACAGACTTTCTGTATTATTTAAATTTTTTGTCCATTTAAAAAATTACAAGCAATTTAAAAGAAACAGAAGATGGGAGATATAGCTGCAAAGATAGATGCATTAAATATAAATATATATAAATGAATAGGAAAAACAGTAAGAATGTTCCTAACAAAGATAGATGCATTAAATGTAAATATATATATAAATTAATAGGAAAACCAGGAAGACTACAGCATACACCAAGGACAAATAAATGCATAAAAAGTGTTCTGTTCAACTAGTTTGCTCCCTAAAACTAGAGCTGACCCACACCAGAGAATCCTCAGTGCAAACTTGGCAGACAGTAATAAACAATAGTTGCATACTGTTCCAGCAGTCCTGGTGGAACAGCTAGAGCAAGATTATACACACACACACACACACACACACACACACGTGACACAAGCATTCAGAGCAAGAAAGCTGAGGGTGGAGCAGGAACATTAAAAAAATTGATGACAACACATCTATCACCTTGAACACAGGCAAAAGCATCTCACCATTGGGAAATATGAAGTTATGGGGCAATGAATGTATCCAAAGCCACATAAAGAAAAACACAACCCAAATAGTCTGCTGACTGGACAGACCAACTCCCATCATTAATGGCCTAACAGAAGAATAATGATGCACATTTCCAAGAAAACAAACTATTCACCTCAGCTTCTTTTACACATGATGTCCTAAATTCAATAAAACAAAAGCAAAAACAAACAAACAAACAAACAAAAACCCAACCTATTATTAACAGATAAATTAACCAACTCAGAGATGACCCAGATGATGAAACTGTCTAATTAGTAGGTTAAATGTTGTGGTGAAAAAGTTGGACAACATGCATGAACAGATGAAGAATTTAAGCATAGAAGCAAAAATGATAAGAAGAGATCAAATGGAAATGGTAGAAATAAAGAAGCATGATATCACGCATAAATAATTTTATTAATGAGTTCATCCATATCTTTGGCACTGCTGAAGACGAATCAGTAAAACTGAAGATAGGTCAGTAGAAATTACTCAGGCGGGTAATTTCTACTGAAACACAGAGGAAAGAAAGAGAAGGGGGAACAAAGCACAGAGGCTCTAATAACTGTAAAACAATACAACATGGTCTAACATACATATAACTGGAGTCCCAGAAAAAGAATACATAGGAAAGGGGACAAAGTAAGCATAAGAGAATGAGAATTTTTTAAAAGGAATATAAGATGTCAAATTATATATCTAAGGAGAACAAAGAACCATAAGCAGGGTAAAATAGCAAATGCATCTGCACAAACATACACATCTATAGACACATTACAGCAAACTTCTAAAAACCAAAGAAAAAATCTTGACTGCAGACAGAAAAAGATACATAATACACAAAGGAACCAAACTAAGGATCATGGCGGATATCTCATCAAAAACCATGTAACACAGAAGATAATGGGATGATATTTAAAATAATGCAGCAAAAGAGAACTGTAGAATATCATAATTGTCAAACACATCTTTTTAATTTGAAGGCCAAATAAAAAATTTTTCAGACAAAAAGAAAAGTTATGAAAATTTACTTTCGGCAGATATACTATAAGAAATGTTTAAGGAAATTCTTCAGGCAGAAGGAATATAATAACAGACAAAATGAAGATCTCCAGAAATGGTAAAAATCAAGGTACATATTAAAAAGTTTTTATATTTTAAGTGCTGTAAGAGATAATTGACTGTTTAAAACAAAAATATAAATAATGTACCATGGGATCTATAACATATGTAAGAATAAAATGTATGAGAATAATAGCGCAAAGAATGAAGTGGAAGAATTGAAAGTATACAGGTATAAGGCTCTAATACTATGTTTCAAATTGTATAATTGGAAGGTGGAGAGTGATAAATCAAGAGTATATATTGTAAACAATAAAAAAATGACTTAAATCTTTGAGCCAATAGAGGAAATAAAATTTAAATCATTAAAAAAATCTAAAAGTAGAACAAAATAGAGAAAAAGAAAAAAAATAAGTGAGACAACAGAAAACAACTAGAAAGAAGGTAGATGATATTCCAGCCCTCTCAATAATTACATTAAATGATCTAAATTCACCAAACAATAAGACAGAGATATTAAATTGGATTTTCTAAAAAGCAATACTTAACTACATGCTGTTTATAAGAAATCCATGTTAAACATAAAGACACAAATAAGTTAAAAAGAATATAAATAGAGTATACCATTCAAAAACTAATCAAAACTGAGATAAAATGGCTCAATTAATAACAAACACTTAGACTTCAGATTGAGGAATTTTGTTAGTGATAAAGAGAGACATCACAAAATGATGAAGTGGTCACTTCACCAAGAAGACGGAACGATCTTAAATGTGAATAACAAAAAATTTCGAAATACATTAAACAAAATCTAATAGAACTGAAAGAAGAAATATACACAACTTAAGTTGGAGAATTCACAACTCTCCTCTGAGTAATTAATAAAACAAGTAGAAAGAAAACCAAGTCGAAAGTAATAAGGATACGGAAGACCTGAACAACGCTGTCAAGAAACTTGACACACAAACAATGGGACAATATACATTCTTTTCAAGTGCACAGTCACCAGTGTTGAGCATATTTGGATCATTTTTAAATACTCAACAAATTTAAAAGAACTGAAATCCCACAAAGGCTATTCTCTGACCATAACAGAATTGAGCTTCAAATCGATAACCACAGCATGTTTGCCAGGGCCTAGGGATGAGGAAGGGGTTGACAAAAAGCCCAAGGGAATTTGGGGGGCTAATAAATTTATTTCATTTCTTTTTTTTTTTTTTTTTACAGAGTCTTGCTCTGTTGCCCAGGCTGGAGTGTAGCAGCGTGATCTCAGTTCACTGCAACCTCTGCCTCTCAGGTTCAAACAATTCTCCTGCTTTATCCTCCCAAGTAACTAGGATTACAGGTGCATGCCGCCACATCCAGCTAATTTTTGTGGTTTTGGTAGAGATGGGGTTTCACCATGCTGGCTAGGCTGGTCTTGAATGCCTGACCTCAAATGATCTGCCTGCCTTGGCCTCCCAAAGTGCTGGGATTACAGCCATGAGCCACTGCACTCAGACTATTCCATGTCTTAATTATGAGCATGATTATATGACTTGTTGCATCTGTCAAAATTCATAGAACTATACACTAAATGGATAATGCCATTGCATATAAATTATAAATACACCTAACTAAATAAGAAAAGAATAAGCTCTTGAAATATTAAACAAAATGGGATATTATGTTTTATATTAAAAAGTTAAAAAAAATAGAAAAACCAAAGAAAACTTCCAAGTATTAAAATACAGCATGTTGGGTATCAGTATTTTCTTTATGATCTTTAGTATTATTTTGTACATTCAGAATTTTTCAAAGCTAACACAAAAAACATCCCCTGTGTAGAAGTTAGATTATTTGAAACCAGGACTGTTCCTTTTGTGGTATGTGATTGTCATTCCCCGAGGTAATATTTAAGCGAACAGGTGTCTAGGATAATTAGTTAGAGTCTATGCCAGAAGACCTCTGGAAATCCTGCTTGGCATGCCATTTGCCATATGACGATCCTTTCATCTGGAAAAAAATGGGCAAGATAAACAGTTGCTGGGAAACATGTACCAATGTTCCGGGCCTTCCCATTGCCAGTGGGTAGTGACTGTGCTGCAGTGAAGGGAGAACACGAAAGCTGAGCTTCCTGAAAAACCCCTGCACTGTATATTCCAAGAACCATGCAAGCTGGTCACTTATAATATTTCTATGAAGAAAAAGAGACAACCAAGCTCTTCAAACTCCAGTTTTTAAAAGGTGATACTTTTATGATTTGAGAGTCAATATTCTTCACATTAAGTCATAGGCAAAACTGTAGAGATGGTTTAAAAACAAAATCCCTGGATGCCAGGAGTTTAGGGGGAGCTGAAGACAGTAAAATGAAGCAAAGGGGAATTGTCTACGGCAATGACAGTATTCTGTGTATCGCTAAAATGATGAATGCAAGACAGTAAGCATTGTTAAAACCTGTAGAACTTTATAGCACAATGAATGAATCCCACTGTATGAAAATTTAGGAAAAAAATTAAGAAGTTGGAGAATACCTGGATAGAATGCGTAACAAAACAATCCCACTGTTAAAAATGTATGAATAAGCCTCACTGAAAGGATTAGAGGAGAAAGGTGCTGACCTAAATAACTTTGTAAATGAGCAGTATATTTAAGACTAAAGACAAAAGGAACTGTACATCAGCTTTGTACCATATTTGATCACATTTTTTCTATGGCAGTATAGATTAATAATGCTTATTTTACTATATGTGTATACCAGAATTAAACAAGCAAGTAAGCAGAGGATGGGTGCTGGGAGCCAGATTTCTTACTATTGAAGTGGGAATTTACAGATCAGCAAATGGAAGAGGCTAGAATGAGCCATGTGGTAATAGATTAGAATTGGAGACATCAGTAAGGACTCATGCTTAACTTAATACAGAAACAGATGGCTACATAAATAAATATCTACAAATACAGATATTCATATACATATACACAATACATATATATATATTTCATTGCTCTATTGACTGAGAGGCCCTATAAGAATGACATCCCAACAGCAATAAGCACATCTAATGCCCAGGTCTTTATTTCTAATACCATTCTCCAGTAAAAGTAGCCAGAACTCCTTGGAGAAATGGTTCATTCTTGGACTGGGGCAGGAAATATACACAATGGGATTAAACATCTTGTAGTGCCAGAAAGGAAGTATTCAAAAACAAAAGAACCTATGGAAGGGGAGGTATGACAAAGGACACAGGAGCTCACTGATAGAGTTCCCAGGCGCCAAACCTGGAACACTATGAGCAACAAATAAAGTTGGACTATAACTCAAAGTATAAAACAAATATCCATGAGTCCATACTGACATAAATAAGTGATTAACTAAATAAATGGGTTGAACAGACAAATCTCCCATGCAGAAGCACTCCAAAGAATTTGTGTAAATGCCCCACCCTCAAGAAAGTGAAGGATAACTCCCCACTTTCTGAAGTGTAGGCTGTGCATAGGAATGTCTTTCCAAAGGGTAGAGTAAGAAAAGAGAGGGAAAAAAAGAGTAATTTCACAGCAAAGGAGCTTGACAAACACTACCTCAACCAGGTGATCAAAGTCTACACCAATAGTGACTAATTAGGTTGATAGTGTGTACCCTTGATGTGATGTGATGAAAATGGCCATTTACCTCTGTGGTCCTCCTCTCAAAAGGCGATAACCCAAGTCCAATTGTGAGAAAAACATCAGACAAATCTTAATTAAGGAACATTCTATAAAATATCTAACCAGCACTCTTCAAAACTATCAAGGTCATCAAAAGCAAGGGAAATCAGAAAAACTGTCATAGCCGGGAGAAGCCTAAGGAGACATGAGACGTAAATTGATATCCAAGTAATGTGATATCTTAGATGGGGATTCCAGAGATAGAAAAAGGATGTTAGGTAAAAACTAAGGATATCTGAATAAATCATGGACTGTTTAAAAAAAATATTTGAGTGAGGAGGATGTTTACTCCATCCCAAACAGAAGAACCCTGGAAGGACCATGGGAAGCCCTATGCTCTAAGGCATGTGGAGGAGGCAGCATCCTCTAAGGCATGTGGCATGAGCCCTGCAGGCCATGCTGCAGGTGAGCAGGAATGAACACAAGATACTGAGGAGGAGAAATGTGAGGGGCTGTCAAGGGACCCAGGAACCATCCAAGGAGCACACAGGGAAAGAGAATGTCATGGGCACAGAGAACCTAACTACTTAGATCATGAGGGTATGCAACAAATACAATTTTCAACACCATTTTTAAAATATCCACCCCTTCTTGATTGAAATTTCCAGAATTGTTGAAAACGAACCTTTATATTTAATAAAGTGTTTTTGCCTGGTAATCTGAGGCATGCTTTTCCCTCTTGCTTCTAGAACTTGCATGTCATCAATAAACAGCTTCAATTAAAATACCGGGAAAAAAGAAATCACAGGTCTCTCCCATCCTGGAAGTAAACCAGATGATGCCTCAGAGACTGGCCCTAGTAAACAAAGCTCTCTTACTCCTTCTTTCCACAAAAAGGGGTCTTTGCAGTGTAAATTTTGAGACAAATAAAACTCTGCTCACTGGCTGAGGCCTGAGAAACTAGTACAGGCAATACCTGAATCTCAAAGTAATATATTGAACAAAAAATAGATGTAACTTTGTTCATAGAGATCCTTTGATGAATGACTGCTACTTAGAATTCTAAATCTTTCAATGCTGAAAAAAATTAGTGTGGAGCAAAAGGACTTCTCGTCCATTACTGGTGAGAATGTAAAATGGTACAGCCACTTTGGAAGATAGTTTGGCAATTTCTTACGAAACTAAACATACTCTTACCATATAATCCAGCAATTGCACTCTTTGGTATATATCCAAAGGAACTGAAAACTTACATCCACGCAAAAACCTGCACACAGAGGTTTACAACAGTTTTATTTACAATTGTCAAAACTTGGAAGCAACATAAGATACCCTTCAGTAGGTGAATGGAACAATAAACGGTGGTACATTCAGGTAATGCAATATTATTCAGAGCTGAAAAGAAATGAGCTATCAAACCATGAGAATACATGGGAAAAATTTAACTGCATATTGCTTGTGAAATTAGTTGTGATAGAAGCCAATCTAAAAAGGCTACATACTGTATGATTCCATTTATGTGACATTTTGGAGAAGGCAAACCTATGAAGACAGTAAAAAGATCAGTGGTTGCCAGGAGTTAAAAAGAAGAGATGGTTGAATAGGTGGAGCACATACAATTTTTAGGGCAGTAAAACTACTCTGTATGGTACTACAATGGTAGACACATGTCATTGTAAACTTGTCCAGACCCACAGAATGTACAACTCCATTAGTGAACCCTAATGTAAACTATGGACATCGAGTGATAATGATGTGTCATGTAGGTTCATCGCTTGTAACAAATGGATCTTCTTGGGAATGCTGATAATGGGGGAGGCTGTGCATGTGTGAGGACAGGGACCTTATGGAAAATCTCTAAACTTTCTGCTCATTTTTGCTTTAATGGAAAAACTGCTCTAAAAAATGCAATCTATTGCAGCACTACTTACAATAGCAAAGACATGGAACCAACCCAAATGCCCATCAATGATAGACTGGATAAAGAAAATGTGGCACATATACACCGTGGAATACCATGCAGCCATGAAAAAGAATGAGTTCATGTCCTTTGCAGGGACATGGATGAAGTTCCACCATCATTCTCAGCAAATTAACACAATAACAGAAAACCAAACACCATATGTTCTCACTCATAAGTGGGAGTTGAACAATGAGAACACATGAACACAAGGAGGGGGATATCATACACCACGGCCTGTCAGAGGGTGTGGGGGCAAAGGGAGGGAGAGCATTAGGACAAAAACCTAACGCATGTGGAGCTTAAAAACTAGATGACGGGTTGATAGGTGCAGTAAACCACCATGGCACATGTATTCCTGTGTAACAAACCTGCACATTCTGCACATGTATTACAGAACTTAAAGTAAAATCTTAAAAATTTAAAATAATAATAAATGCAATCCATTGAAAAATTGACTCAGGGCCTGACAAGAAGAGTCCTGCCTGATCTTTGGCCAACTTTCTTATTCTATTTGATTTCAAACTCCAGCTCCATTGGCTATTTGGTGACCCTAGACAAGCTACCTCCCCACCACCCCATGTCCCCCAGCCTCAGTCTCCATTCTGTAAAATATGGATAATAAATGTTGACCTCACAGAACTGTAGTGGGAATGAAGTGACATAATGTACATGATATCCCAGCCCGGTGAACTGTAAGCCTGCAGTAAACATTAGCGGAACCAACATGGAAGAGAAAAGCTATGGCCATCACCGCTTCAGGATTGGCATTGGCTTAGGGTTAATTTGCAAGCGCATATTCTCAAGTACACTAACTTAAACTCTAGTTACTCTTCTGACTAGAAGAAGAAGGCCATGTTTCCTTTAGAAACTATCAAACTCAATGGTACTCACAGCAAACCACTACTAATTGTTTCTGGGAGAGGAGACGTTTTTCATTGGTATATTAGGGTTCTCCAGAGGGACAGAACTAATAGGATATATATGTGGAGTTTATTAAGGAGTATTGACTCACACAATCACAAGGTGAGGTCCCACAACAGGCTGTCTGCAAGCTGAAGATTAAGGAAGCCTGTATGAGTCCCAAAACCTCAAAAGTAGAAAGGCCAACGGACAGTGCCGCCTTCAGCCTGTGGTCAAAGATCCAAGAGCCCCAAAGCTGAAGAACTTGGAGTCCCATGTTCAAGGGCAGGATGCATCCAGCACAGGAGAAAAACGTAGGCTGAAAGATTAAACCAGTCTAGCCCTTCCACGTTCTTCTGCCTGCTTCATTCTGGCCATGTTGGCAGCTGATGAGATGGTGCCCACCCAGACTGAGGGTAGTACTGCCTTTCCCAGCCCATTGACTCAAATGTTAATCTCCTTTGGCAACACCACACAGACACACACAGGAACAACACTTTGCATCCTTCAGTCCAATCAAGTTGACACTCAAGATTAAGTATCACAGTTGGTTTCTGTAATTTCTTTTCAGGACAGTAGCAAATTATATCGTTAATTTTTGAGGAGTGACTGCAAATGGAGAGCATAACATTTCCATACTAAATCCAAGAATATGGTAAAAAAAAAAAAAATACTACTTAGAAACCAGAGAAATGAGTAGGAATGGAAACAGCAGTTATTACTTGTTTTCTGTAAAGTACTTCCAAAATTATAACTTAGAAAAATTCATTAAGAGTTCTAAAATATACATATCATTCAGAAATACAAACAAAAATCTAGGTTATAAGCTAAAAATTTAAATACAGAAGCTAAGATAAAGCAAGAATTTCTAAAGAGCCTAAATTCTGTGCATTTTATAACAATGTGGTTAAGAAATAATTTTGATAAATGAGAATGACATAAATAATTCTTATTTCTTATAAGGAATAAGAACATTAGAAGCAATGGTGAGAGCAGCTGAATATAAAGGGAGGAAGATAGCTGAGAGAAGATGTAACACTATTGACTTAAAAACTAACTCTAAGTAAGGAGCAGACGCACAGAAACTTTTCAAGAAACAGACACAATGTCTTCTGTACCTGTCGAACGTATCCCAGTAAACCATGGGAGGTAAAAGGAACTTCAAAGGGCTTATGAAAGAAAAAGGGGGCCTCCTGAAGCATTTCTAAGGTGGATAATTTTAAAAGATTTCACAAGTTATCGATTAACCTGATGCCTCCTGTTTTAAAATTATTCACACAACATAATAGAGGACTGATCCTTGAATGCTCCAAAGAAAGATGTTCTGAGAGTTTTCGAATACATAAATAATGGGGTTGATTAAAAATAGGCCATCCAAATCAGTCCAATTGCCTTCTATTTTTAATGAAAATTATTTTCATTGATTTTTAAGATGGATAGCCCATTAAAAAACATTAATCGTGACCCTGAAAGTATGCTCATATTGCAAAAAGCCTAAGGTGAGGAATAAGAAGCAATTCCCCACCACATGAAACTGGGGCGGGCACATCACCAAAGAGAGCTGTGACCCTAGTTTTCCCAGGAAAAACAATTTCTGGGTAAGAGCTGGGAGGAGAGGGATAATGATGATAAAATACCTCCAACTGTACGCCAGCGGTTTTAGGTGGTTTGGAGCTACGTGTGTCTTATTTGGCTAAAAGGCCTCTCATTTTGTTGAGCCAAGGTGAAAAACACATAATCGGTCTTCTGTGCTTCTTAATTACATAAGTAATTCACTCTCATGACTGCATAATGCCATGCTCATTCTAGAAAATGCAGCTAAGGCAACTAACATTAGAAATAATCCATTACACCATCATCCAGAGATAACCCTAGAAACATTTTAATATATATTTTCATATATACACACTCAAGGCTTTTGAAACAAATGATATATATATGTGTGTGAATATACGTGTGTGTGTGTGTGTGTGTGTGTGTGTGTGTGTGTATATATATACACACATAGAGAGAGAGAGAGAGAGCGAGAGAGAGAGAGAGGTGGACTCTCACTCTGTTGCTCAGGCTGGAGTGCAGTGGCACAATCTCACTGCACCTCTGCCTCCCAGGTTCAAGCAACTCTTCTGCCTCAGCCTACAGGATGGCTGGGAGTACAGGCGCGTGCCACCATGCCAGGATAATTTTTGTATTTTTAGTAGAGACAGAGTTTCACCATATTGGCCAGGCTGGGCTCGAACTCTGGGCCTCATGATACACCTGCCTTAGCCTCCCAAAGTCCTGGGATTACAGACATGAGCCACTGTGCCCAGCCCATAATGTATATTTTTTAAATGCATGTATGTAATACATATGTTTGGAATCTCCTTTTGTACAAAAAAAATTAAATATATTTTAGATGCCAATAAATATAGTTCTTCAAAAGCATTGTTAATGGAACACAAATCAGTATCTACCATTTACTCAGCCATTCTTCTAGTATTGGATATTATCAACAGTGTTTCACTAAAGGTCCTCCAGTTAAATCCTCGTCAACATCCACAATTACTGTAGACAGATTTTAAGTAGACTTCGTTAAATCAAAGAGCAGACATGTTTTAAAGATCTTCACACATACCACTAAATTGACCTCTGGAAAATTATACAAATTAATGCTCTACCAAAGCATAAGAAAATATTCACTTCCTCACACCCTTACTAATATTTGTTATTGTTGTTTATGTTACTAATTTGATAGGTTTCAAATGATGATTCATGGATTTTAATTTAGTTTGGGGTGCAGAAAATTTCATACACTTACGAGCCATTGTATTCCACTTGAGTTGATGCTGTTAAAGCAAACTAAATATGGCCTGAAAAGGACTCCATACTTCTATATTTGAGTCCTTGTGGACACACTGTAACCTAATTTAATAGGTAGATAAGACTGAAAACCTGACTTAGGAATATGTGCCTGTAACAATAGTTGAGTCTTGGCCAATCCCAGAAGCCATACTTCAATCACTCATACAGTTTTGAGTGTTCAAACTGTGTTCAAATAAAGCAAATGCTGAGCTGTAACCAACCCAGTTGCTTCTATACCTCACTTCTCTTTTTTTGTCTATAAATCTTCCATCATGTGGCTGCACTGGAGTCTCTGTGAATCTGCTGTGATTCTGGGAGTTACCCAATTCTTGAATCATTCATTGCTCAATTAAACTCCATTAAATTTAATTCAGCTGAAGTTTTTCTTTTAACACCAATTAACAAACTTTGCCTTTTCTCTTTTTGTAGTTTTCATGTTCTTATTTATACGTACTTCTTATTAAGCTGTTGTAATATAGAATGCAGCTACTCTTTCCATTTTATTATTAAATTTGTCTTATTTTGTCATAAAGAATTGTTTCATTTCTATGTATTCACATTTTTAACATATTTTGTTTCTATTTCTTGCCTTTGGTGTCACTCTTGGAAAGACTTTCCTGACCCCCTTGCAATATTGAAATGATCATGAATGTAAATATTTAAGCTCAGCTGCTATAAAAACCTCATGAAAGAAAATTAAAAGCCATTCTGTATAAAAGATATCTAAAAATGAGCTGAAGTACCAGTAAACATTAGAACCAAAAATTTAAAGTTCTAATAAACACAAGAATTTAAAGTTAGTGTTTAGTAATGGTAGATCATACCTACGTGAAGATAATAAAAAGGGGAAATAATTTTAACTGAAGGAAGAATAAGATGACAAGACAAATCATAGAGTGTCAAAGTGGAAAATATTAGGAGGTTGTATATTTGTGCAAGTGATTTAGGTCATAATACGGAGTAATAATGACAGCACAGACTTGAAATCTTACCAAATGTGGTGTATTTGTAATAGAAAGACCTTGGAGCCATATCCTTTAATAGGTGATGAGGACAGAGAACAACCTGGAAAAAGAACCCAGAACCCAAGAGGACACAGACAAGTCCTGCTATAGGTCACTGAGCAGTTGTTTCGAAGTTGTACAGTGGACTTAAACCAGTAATGCAAAAGTATATTATTTCAATATTTAATTTTCATGATAAAAACTTCTCATCATAAAACTGTTCTAATTATTTCTAGTTCGCAGATTGGAAATAGTATTAAATGTCTTAAAACAATTTTCATTAATAAAACTTAATGAGATCCCTCCATTTCATGTCTCCCAAGTCTCAAATATGTTCTTCTATGTATGTGCAATATTTTGGAATAACTGAATTACTGCTCTGAACCCTTTCCACCTAAAGATGTAGCCAAAAATGCTCTAAGCTACTTAAGCTACACAGTAGATATGAAAGTCTTAACTACAACAAAAAGTTTCTGTAATTAGATTAACTTTGGCTTCTAAGTCATTGTTTAGTAGCTCAACTAATTCTTCCTAGAAATGTGAGTTAATGCTGAGGTTAATTTGCTCAACCTGATCTGATCTCATATTATTATACGGATCTTTGAATGCAATCACCATGTAATTTTTAATAATTAAATTAGCATAATGTGCTCCAAATCAGAATCTTTTATCCCATTCTTATCTGTCTGCCACAAAGATGGAAACATTGAGGGTTATTTTTAAATTACGTAAGCTTCTTGATTAATCCCATAGTAATTCCCTTCACTTTGATCTTACTTTTTTAAAGATTAAGAAAGAGCTCATTTAACTTTCAAATATAACTATATTTGAAATTTTAATTTCGATATTTCAATTGTTTAATTTGCCATTGATTATGTTTTTTACAACAGAAGCAAATATTGAACTGAATCTTCCTCTGTTTTATTTGGAGAATCATCTTGCTACTATATATAGGACAAGACATTCAAACTCTTCATTTTTATTTGCCAAATAATATCTCAGTCAAAGGATACCACCGACAGCATTCAATGACTTGTGAAGTCTTTCACTCCACCCAAAAAGAGCAGGAAATACACATTTTTTCAAGCACCCATGGAATGTACACCAAAATAGACAGTATTCTGGGCCACAAAACAAGCCTCAACAAGTTTAAAAGTATTGAAATAATATATACTATGTCTTTTGAGGATAATAGATTCAAACTAGAAATCCATAACAGAAAGACAACAAGAAAAATCTCTAAACACAAAGAAATTGAAGAATATACTTCTAAATAAGCCATGGATCAAAGAAGCAGTAAAAAAGGAAACTTTTAAAAATACATAGAATTGAATGAAAATGAAAATATAACCAAAATATGTGGGATGCAGCTAAAGCAATTATGTGAGGAAAATTTGTAGTACTAAATGCTATAAACCAATAACTTACATTCCTAGCTCAAAGAATTAGAAAAAGAAGAGCAAAATAAAGCCAACACAAGCAAAATGCTACCTTCAGGGAAACTATTTAAAGTATGAAAGTGGTATCTTGAATTATTTCTTACAACTACCCATGTGAATCAGTAATTATTTCAATAAAAATTCTAATTTAAAATGTCAATTGCACTGCATTTTCATATATCAACAGTAGAAAAATGGAACTTTAAATGAGCATAATTTACAAAAGACTCCTAAAAATCCAACAAAATGTGAGTAGCTGATAAAATTATAATTCATAAAATGTATACTGCTAAAACTAAAACTATGAAGAAAAATATAATTTATTCCATCTTTTGAAAGATATTAAAGAAGACCTAAATTACAGGAGAGGTATTCCATGTTAACAGATTAGAAGACCCAATATCCCCAATTGACCTACAGATTCAAAGTAATTCTAATCAAAATGCCAAATGAGTTTTTTTGTAAAACTGACAAGCTGGTAATAAAATGTATATGGAAAAATCAAAGGTCAAGAATAGCCATAACACAGCTAAGGAAAATGAACAAGGTGTGAAGACTTACCCAGCTGGACAGTTAATTATAACACTGTAATTGGGTGCAAAGGTAGAAAAAAAAAGCCCAGTGAAATACAATATAGAATCCAGAGACAGGCCAATGTACACATAGAAAACATACAGTTCAGGGGTGGCATTACAGAACAATGATGAAAGGATAAATTATTCAATAAATGTTACTGAGACAATTTGTTGTCCACGTTAAGGAAATGAAAAAGAACTGATCTTCTACCTTAAAGCAAATAAAAAAATCAGTTCCAGTGGACTAAAAGTTTAAATGTGAGAGATAAATTTCATAACCATGGAATATAAAATGATTTCTTAAATAAGACACCAAAAATGAATATCATAAAGGAGAAAAATACAAATTTTACTTCAATTTTGCACTGAGAATATTAGCAAAAATACAGTACTAAGTGTTGGCAAGAGTATGAAACAGTAAGAACTCATATACCAACATCAGTGCCATTTTATTGTTTTTCTTTATATGTTATGCATGCCACAAAAGGTTTTTGTATGTATTGCACATTTAATTTTAAAATTAAATATAAAATGTTTTTCTTGACAAATGAAAATGCTTCTAGTATTTATCATTAGGCAAAATGTTAGGGCTATAAATATTATTTTAATATTTAATATCTCTTGGTATTATACTTAGGATTTTTAAAATAGGTATAATATTAATCTTTGTAAGTAGAAATAGTAATAAAAACTTCTAAATAATGCTTGCATCAAATAAGGAAACAATAGGAAAATAGCAAACTGGTATTCAGAGAATAGGTCGCCTTAAAAGCATTTATTAGCAAACAAAAGCAAATGGAAGTAAATTCACATGCTTTCAATTCAAGAAATGATTCTAGAACAAATTAACCTATGTTAAAAGGAAGAAATTTGAATAAAGTCAAGAAATTAAAGAAAATAAAAACAAAAATGTGTAGGGTAGATCAAGAAACACTAAAAGTTAGTTCCTTTAAAAGACCAGTGAAATAGATGAAGTTCAACAATACAATCAAGAAAAGAGAGACCGGGGATACGTAAATAGACAGCATTAAATTTCACCGGGCTCCCTCCGGCTCGCCAACCCGCGCATGCGCAGTCGGGAGCGTCGCGCGCGCCCTGACGCGTAGGCGGAGCTACGTGTGCGTCCCCTGACGCGTAGGCGGCGCTGCGTGTGCGTCCTCACGCCGATGCGCGCCGCCGACGGAGGAGGCCTCTGGACCACGGTGGGTTTTTCTCCTCGCGTTAACTCTCTCCTTCTGTGCGCCCCGGTGCCTCGTGGGCTTCCGTGGGACGCTGCCGTCGGACGCCATCCGACCCAGCTTGTCGCTGTTATTGCTGGGAGAGGTGAAAAAGGCAGAAAGATCCCAGGCTAGCTGATCTATTGTAATGGTTGGAACAGAAGCTGGGATCGATGTGTAGCTAAAGATCATGTGCTTCGTGATCCCAGTGAAAATCGTAGATTAGGAGCTGGGCGCGGGGGCTCAGGCCTGTAATCCCAGCACTTTGGGAGTCCGAGGCGGGCGTATCGCTTGAGGTCAGGAGTTCGAGACTGGCCTGGCCAACATGGTGAAACCCCGTCTCTACTAAAAACACAAAAATATTAGCCGGGCGTGGTGGCAGGCGCCTGTAATCCTAGCTGCTTGGAAGGCTGAGGCAGGAGAATCGCTTGACGCCCAGAGGTGGAGGTTTCAGTGTGTCGAGACCGCTCCATTGTACTCCAGCCTTGGCAACAAGAACAAAACTCACACACACACACACACACACACACCCCAAAAGAAAAGGAAAGCAAATAGTAGATTACAGTGTAAATTGGTGAGAAAAGCTGTGGCTCACCTGAGGAGCAAGGGAGAAAGCAGCAGCCACTTTAGGTTGCCCGGTGCTGACTCTTGTCTTTTTTTTAAAAGGCCTCTCCATCAGAGAAAAAGATGAAAATGGTGAAAACTCATTAAGCAGTTCCTCCGACAGTCGTGAAGACAAGGATGAAGAAATAAGTGAAGAAAGCGATATCGAAGAAGAGACGGAAGTGAAAGAAGAGCGGCAGCTCTAAACAAAAAGGGAAATGGAAGAAAGAACAATAACTCTAGAAATCCCTGAAGTTCTGAAGAAGCAGCTGGAGGATGATTGTTACTACATTAATCGGAGGAAATGGTTAGTGAAACTTCCATGTCACACTAATATCATAGGGATTTTGGAATCCTATGTGAAGCATTTTGCTGTCAGTGCAGCCTTTCCAGCCAGTGAAAGACCGCCTCAGCGTCACACTATGCCACATGCCAACATGAACGTGTCTTTTATCCCAGCAGAAAAGAATGTTGACCTTTGTAAGGAGATGGTGGATGGATTAAGAATAACCTTTGATTACACTCTCCCGTTGGTTTTACTCTATCCGTATGAACAAGCTCAGTATAGAAAGGTGACTTTGTCTAAGTTTTTCCTTCCAATTAAGGAAAGTGCCACAAACACTAATCGGAGCCAGGAGAAGCCCTCTCCCAGCCCATGTCTGTTGAATCCATCCACACCTCAGTCTACAGAGAGTCAGTCGACCACCAGTGAACCAGCAACCCCCAGAAAGCGCAAAGCAGAGCCGGAAGCATTGCAGTGTCTAAGGCGGTCCTCACGCCATGCCGCCAACTGTGACGGGCTTTCTAAGAGCAGCGCCTCACCTCAGCCCAAGCGCTGGCAGCAGGATATGTCAGCCAGCATGCCCAAGCTGTTCCTGCACCTGGAAAAGAAGACACCTGTGCATAGCAGATCATCTTCACCCATTCCTCTGACTCCTAGCCAGGAAGGGAGTGCTGTGTTTGCTGGCTTTGAAGGGAGAAGAACTAATGAAATAAATGAGGTCATGTCCTGGAAGCTTGTGCCTGACAATTATCCACCAGGTGACCAGCCGCCTCCACCCTCTTACATTTACGGGGCACAACATTTGCTGCGACTGTTGGTAAAACTTCCAGAAATTCTTGGGAAAATGTCCTTTACTGAGAAGAATCTGAAGGCTTTATTGAAGCATTTTGATCTCTTTGTGAGGTTTTTAGCAGAATACCACGATGACTTCTTCCCAGAGTCAGCTTATGTCCCTGCTTGTGAGGCTCATTACAGCATGAAGAACCCCCCAGGCAATTTATTAAAATGTTGATTGTTCTGTAAGAACAACTGCTCCATCTAGCTTGGCATTCTGAGTTCCAGGTAAACAACTAACAAGGTGGGCCTTTACCCAAAGCACAAACACAACACTCACCTGGGGGCTCTGATAGACGTGTGCCATGTTGTTTGAGTTGTCCACATACTGTTAGTTATTCTGTGTAGAATTATCTTCTAGGTGCCTGAAAGTGTTCTGCCATTACGCTTGTACTTTGCAGGCCATCAGTGATGGCAGGAAAAACCAGCTGTGTTCACAGTTCCTAAGTGTACACAGCCATTTCAGTAGACATTGCAGTTAGCAAGAACCACATTGTTTCTTAGTTAGCATTAGGCAAAATTTTTTTTGCAAATTGGTTTCATTCTCTCGATGAAGCTGAGCAACACTGTCCAACAAGGTTTAGTTTGTACTTGAAAACTGCAAAGTAATCTCAAAGTATTCTAGAGGGAATCAATATTGATGGCAAAAGAAAATTTGCCGCTATCCATTTGCTTCTAACGGTTCCTTCTCTGTGAAACACTATTTTTGGTGATCTAAAGAAAGGATTGCCTTTCTTGTTTGCAATTTTACAGCTATACTTTTTTGTGTAATGTTATGGTTCCCTTTTTTGTAAAATGTTCTTTTTGGTAATCTAAATAAAGCCTGTCTTTTTTGAGAAAAAGTTAAATCAGAGCCATAAGTACAGATATAATGATTGGAATATAAGAAAATGCTATGTATTCATTTAGACCAGTAAATCTGAAAGTCTTGAAAAAATGAATGACTACTTAGGAAAATATGTGTTATATAAACTGGCTCCCCTCGAAAAAGTAGGTATTCCTCATTGTGACAACTGACAACCCCAAAGATAGAAATTAAAACTAACCCACATATTTATTGCACACTATCAGTGCTGACATTTTAACATAAATTTTAGACCACATAAGCGTTAGCCTTTAGAGTCAGAAATTCCTTAGGTGCTAGCCCACAAATTGCCACATAAGAGAAGACAGAAAATATGTCACTTTCTGTCATTCTAACAGAAAGTCCCCAGAGGCATATCTTCCCATTGTGACTTCAGTAGCATCAAATAGGAAAGTGATAATACCATGAGGGAATGATGTGCCACCCACAATATCTGACAAAGCTGGATGTATTTTTGGCTAGTTAATTTGAGCAAACCCCGTAAGTGTCCAGATGCATTCTTCCTAGATTATCATAATTCTCTTGCATGTCCCTGAAAGGATAAGCTATGTCACAGGGCTAAGAAGTTGAACTGTGCTCTAAGTGTGAGATACACACTGGATTTTGAAGACTTGGTATATAAAAATAAATGTAACATATCTCAACAATTTTCAGCATTGGTTAAATGTTGAACTGACAATATTTTAGATAAATTGGGTTAAATAAAATGTTACAAAAATACCTTCACCTGTTTCTTTTTACTTTTAAAAAATGTTAATATTTTTAAAAAAAACTTTAAATTACCAATGTGTATCACATTTTATATATATATTATATATATATATATATTTTTTGTTTGTTTGTTTGTTTTTGAGACGGAGTCTTGCTCTGTCACCAGGCTGGAGTGCAGTGGCACAGTCTCAGCTCACTGCAATCTCCGCCTCCTGGGTTCAAGCAATTCTTCTGCCTCAGCCTCCCGAGTAGCTGAGACCACAGGCGTGCGCCACCACGCCCAGCTAATTTTTGTATTTTTATTAGAGACGGGGTTTCACTATGTTGGCCAGGATGGTCTCTCCATCTCTTGACCTTGTGATCCGCCCGCCTCGGCCTCCCAAAGTGCTGGGATTACAGGCATGAGCCACCGCGCCCGGCCCACATTATATTTTTAATGGACAGTGATGCTCTTGAAAGTATTACCTCGGTGACATGGAATATGTGAAAAACTCATTGCCATTTTTAGCTATTCTTTGATCCAGTATCCAAGGCTTAGCCTCACGTATCCAAGCAGTTGCAGGCCTCCACTAAGTTAGTCAAAGCATCTTTTGGTCTTGTACTAGGATTACCTTTAAATCTATTGTTAACATACACAGCAAATCCCCACTCTTAATAGAAACCGCCCAACATTTTTCTGCTGTTTACTAGTTTGTTACTCTCCTTCACATATTACCACATTCCTATCTAACACACTCAGTCTGGCAGCCTTCTGTCATTCTTATCCAGTGAAGGAGAAGCTTATACTTGTGTTCTCTTCATTCAAAAAGTATCCATCCATATAATCAATCTTTGGATAGTCTAATACAAAATCCCAATTTAATGTTTTTTTCATGTTATCTTAAAAATGAATGAAAAGCGATGATACGAGGAAATATAGGTGATAACTACTTTTCTTGCCTAATTCTAGGCTTTATTAGAGAGCTGAATTTTATAATACACCTCTCCTAAGCCATTGCTTGTGGAGTCAATTTGATGGACAATTTGAAGTCAACTTGAAGGATTAGTTGCCTTGCCAACTCTTAGAAAGACCCAAAGAATAACCATTCCTTAATTAATGCTACCAAGGTGAATTTGATCAAAGTACATAAAGCCAGTTTAAATTCCTCAGCCCAAATAGTAGCTATGGATAACAGAATAAGCTTGGATTTTATTTGGGCCAAATAAGAGAGTCTAGGCTATCACTAATAATACTTTCTGCTATATCTAGATTAATTCTATAAGTGACTTGGACCAATCTATGTCAAAGCTAAAGGAAAGGCAAGGTGAGCTATTCAGGCAGTTGTTGAGAATTCTTTTCTTAGGAAATCACCCAATCCCTTCTTAAAATAATATTCCTTTTTTTGTTTTTGTTTTTGTTTTTGTTTTTGTTTTTGTTTTCGTTTTCGTTTTCGTTTTCGTTTTCGTTTTTGTTTTTGAGATGGAGTCTCATTCTGTTGCCCAGGCTTGAGTGCAGTACTGCAGTCTCAGCTCACTGCAACCTCCATCTCCCAGCTTCAAGTGATTCTCCTGCCTCAGACTCCCCCAGTAGCTAGGATTACAGGTCTGTGCCACCATGCCCAGCTAATTTTTTTGTATTTCTAGTAGAGACGAGGTTTCACCGTGTTGGCCAGGCTGGTCTTGAACTCCTGACCTCACATGATCCACCCACCTTTGGCCTCCCAAAGTGCTGGGATTACAGGCATGAGCCACCATGCTCAGCTCATATATATATATGTGTGTGTGTGTGTGTGTGTGTGTGTGTGTGTATTTTTTTAATCTCACAATTGTTTGAGATCTGTTGTTCAGAGTCTTAAAATGCTTTTGTGCAGCTACTGTCCTGACAGATGATTTAATGAAATATTCGAAGATAAAATCAGAATGAAATTCTGCTGATCAATGTTCAGACTGAAAATACTATCTTTGCAAATGAAACCTCTTCTTCAGGAATAATCATTAACTGTGGTAAAGAGGTGGATAATTTTTTATGATTCTTACTTGTAACTTTGGCTGAATGAGAACAAAAAGAGGGGACTGAGAAGAAGGGTTCCACGGACCTCTCTGATGACTCAGCAGTCTCACGTGAATACCCACACTTGCACAGACTGCATCAGCCCCTGACACCACTGAAACTCCGTGAATCCTGAACATCACACTCTGCAAAACTCCATATACTGTCAGCAGAAGAGACTAGCATTTGAATAGGCAGGCCAAGTCAAGAAAATCACCCTCACCGATGTGGGTAGGCATGGTCTAATCTGTTGAGAACCCCTGAATAGGATAAAAAGGTAGAGGAAGGGTGAGTTTGCTTTCTCCTTGAGCTGGGACATCTATCTTCTTCCTTCAGACATCAGAGGGCCTGTTTCTTGGACTGGAACCATACCACCACCTTTCCTGGACCTCCAGCTTGCAGATAGCAGATGGTGGGAGTTCTCGGCCTCCATAAACACAAGAACCAATCCCTCAAAGTAAATTATCTATCTATCTATCTATCTATCTATCTATCTATCTATCTATCTATATTACATTGGCTCTGTTTCTCTGGAGAACTCTGGCTAATACCTAAAGGTTGTTTCCTAAAGAAAAAAGAAAGTACTCATCTAATGAAGACACCGTGTTGGAATTTAGGAAAGGGCTTAGGATTGTTACAAATTTCTACTATCTGGATGGTTTTAGTAAGTCAAGATAGACAAGATTTATTTGCCCTCAAGCCTTCTACAATTTACTGCAAACCTCAAGTTTGTCTCTGACAATCTGGCACAATAAGACATTTTTAGGTTAAGACCAAATTTCTCATTTTCCTCTTTTTTACTTGGTTTCAGTCAATTTGCCTTCCTTGTTCTTTTCAGACAACTTTAAAATTTGACTCTGAAGGGGATGATGTTCTATGGAAGTTGGATTTATTGTAGATACAGTGCCATACATATCAAAAGAAGAACTATATTGTTGTCTATCTGTATTTATAGACAACTCTCTTGAGAAGATTAGAGAAAGGACAGGGAATTTGGGGGTGCTAATAGCTCCCCAAGAGTAGCACCGTTGAACAGATTTTGAACTATTTATGTTTCTCAGTAAAGGTCATTGGCTCTTCCAATGCCTTTCTTCTCAAAATCTACAGGTGTCCTTATTTATACCCTCATGATACTTAGAGAATACAGAGACCCTTAAATTCTTGTTTTTATTCAGGGAACCTGTTGTTTCATTTATAGAGGTGTATATTTATTTTTATTTCTAGCTTTTTTTTTTTCTAGGGCTCAGCTACTTGATAGAAAATGATCTGGGCCAGGTGCAGTGGTTTACACCTGTAATCCCAGCACTTTGGGAGACCATGGCAGGCAGATCACGAGGTCAGGAGTTCGAGACCAGCCTGATCAATATGGTGAAACCCCATCTCTACTAAAAATACAAAAAAATTAGCCAGGCATGGTGACGTGCACCTGTAATCCCAGCTACTTAGGAGGCTGAGGCAGGAGAATTGTTTGAACCTGAGAAGCAGAGGTTGCAGTGAGCTGAGATTGTGCCACTGCACTCTAGCCTGAGCGACAGAACAAGACTCCATCTCAAAAAAAGAACAAAAGAAAGAAAATGATCTGTTACTTTCTAAATTCACGGTTTTCTATTTTTTTAAGGCTCCTAATTCAAATCGGAGTCCATTTTCAGTTGTTGATTCTATCCTAGAACACTATTCAAAAGGTTCCTGGAATCTAATTTTTAAATCTAGTGTTTATTAAAATTTTAATCTTTGTCCAATTTATTTAACATATTTCTAAAATGATTTTAATGAGCTTCCTTCGTTTTGTCTCTAAGAATTTTTAAATTTTCAGGTGGATTATTTAAATCTTCTCCTTTCTAACCCCTTGTTTTTAACTACTTTCCCCATTTGAGGGGCTAAAATGAAGTGAACTAGTCTATACACATCTAGTCATTCATGAAACTAGTACATAGCAAAGATCCTATTGCAAATACCTGTCCATCTTCCTGAAGTATAAGAAAATACAGCATTGCTATGGACTGAACTGTGCCCCCTAAAGTTCATGTGTTGAAGCCCTAACCCACAAGTGACTATATTTGGAAACAGAGCATTTAAGTAGATAATTAAGGTAAAATGAGGCCATAAGGATGGGCCCCTGATCCAATGGGGTTAGTATCCTTATAAGAAGAGACACCAGAGAGCTTTCTCTCTCACACATACTCTCCTCATATGCACAATAAAGAGGTCATGTGAGCACATGGCCACCTGCAAGCCAAGACAAGAGGCTTCAGAATGAAACCTACCTTGCTAGCACCTTGATCTTGGACTTCCCAGCCTCTAGAACTGTAAGAAATAAATTTCTATTGTTTATAAACTGGTTAGTCTATGGTAGTCTGTTATAATAGCCTGTATGGACTATCTTTGACTCAGCTCTAGATTAGGTTTTAAATTCAACTTCTATATATTTGCCTTCTAATCTTGCACATTTACATGAATATTCCTTTCCTGAGAAATCTTAAGACAATACTAGCTCATTTAGAAGATTGGAGGAAGGAATAAAAAGATTAGAAGGGGTGCAAGTGAAAACCTGCTTAGATCCAAATAGGGTAGGTTTTAGAAGGTTAGCGTCCTTGGACAACTTGTGTTTTCAGCTCCAGCACACCAAATAAAGAAGCTGACTATTGAAAGGTTGGTGTCTTTGCCTCTTAATCTTTCTAGAGTGCCTCCTAAAATATGAATTGATTTTGACACAGCAAACTTTCATTAAAATGGTCATTGTTTCTTTTGCCTTTTGCCCAAAACAGTGCAAGAGTAAGGATCATAGTGAGACTTTATATAGAAAGAAAAATTTCTCGTCGGAGTTAGAAAATTTGGTAACACGAATTCAGGTAAAGAAGATGGGTCGCTACAGTTGACTGTGCTACAACTTGCACTCGTGAGTGGTGTCAGAAGTTGACCAAGCAGAAGTTAGAAATCAGCAAGACTGCCAATGACCCAACAATTGTTTGACCTAAAAGCTGGACTGAGCAAAGAGGTCTTCTTTCACAAGTTGACAAAAGTGTAAGTGTCATTTTGAAGGTTTTGTAGGGTACCCAAGGCTAAGTTCGACTAATTGCCTTTTCACAAAATTGTTACAGGTCTAAGGAACCTCTGATCATTTGTCTTCAAGACTGGATTAGATTGAAGCAGAAAATAATCAACTTATATATGCATCTGTCTTTTGTGGAACCCTCCCTTATATGATCAGATCAATAAACACAAGATAATCTAGGACAAAACAAAGACCGTCGAAATAAGACTGCCTACACACACACACACACACACACACACACACACACACACACACACACAGCAGCAGCAGCAGCATGCAGCAGGAGAATAAGCAAAGATGTTTACTAAATGTTTTATCCGCAAACCGTAAGGTCTAATGATCTTATACAAACACTTAGATCTAGTTACTTTGGTTAGAAATCCTAGGGTAACAAAATAAATTCAGCAATCAGAGCTCAATGAAACTAGCAGGAACTCAGTGTTGAGGCTGGCTTACCTGGCAGCAGATATGAAGGATAAGTAGAGTTTGGCAAAGAGGCCCAGCGACAAGAGGCCCAGCCTGAGAATGCCCTAGAATGCTTGTGAGAATCCTTGAAATGACCTCAGTAGAAACTTTGGATTTGCCAGAGAAAGATAAGAAAACCCTTAATATCTGAACTGAAAAGACAAAGCTGAATATATCGCTATCAGCTATGTGTTGTATCTGCTGCACAATAGCAGCTTTAGAATGTTTGGGGCCATTGTCTTGTTTGAATAAATGGTCCCTGATTTTGCAGAGCCAAGGTAAAAACACATAAGGGGTGCTGTGGTTTAAATGTGTCCCCCAGAAATATGTATTGGAAACTTAATCTCCAATGCAACAGACTTGGGAGGTGATACCTAATGAGAGTTGATTAAGCCATAGGGCAGAGGGAATAGATTAATGCCATTATTGTGGAAATGGGATAATTATCTCAGGAGTGGGTTTCTTATAAAACAATGAGTTTGATAACCAGGTGCAGTGGCTCACGCCTATAATCCCAGCACCTTGGGAAGCCTAGGTGGGTGGATCACTTGAAGTTAGGAGTTTGAGACCAGCCTGGCCAACATGTGAAACCCCATCTCTACTAAAAACTACAAAAATTAGCCAGGCATGTGGCAGGCACCTATAATCCCAGCTGCTCAGAAGGCTGAGGCAGGAGAATGGCTTGAACCTGGGAGGTGGAGGTTGAAGTGAGCCAAGATCACACCATTGCACTCTAGCCGGGGTGACAGAGCAAGACTCCATCTCAAAAAAAAAAAAAAAAGAAAGAAATGAATGAGTTTGGCTGTCTTTTGCTCTCTCTCGCCATCTCTTGTTCTTCTTCCTTACACCATGATATGGCACAGCAAGAAGACCTTCACCAGAGGCCAGTCACTCAGACCCTTGTTAGAGGCCAATCGCTCAGTCTTGAACTTGCCAGCCCTCAGAATTGTGAGAAATAAATTTCAGTTCATTATAAATTACAGGTTTATTACTCTCGGGTTTTCTCATAGCAATACAAAATGAACTAAGACAGTTGGCCCTCCGTGTTTTTTAATTACATGAGTAATGCATACTCATAATTGCATAATACATGCTCATTCTAGAAAATGCAGCTAAGGAAAGCTAATATGAGAAATAACTCATCACACTATCATCCAGAGACGGCCCTGGAAACATTCTGAGACATATATACTCACATTTCTAACACATGTATAATCATAATTTAAAAACATATGATGTATACTTTTTAAATGCAGATATATAATACAGGTTTATAACCTTTTTGTATTAAAAAGATCATATACAATTTTGATATCAATAATTACAGATCTTCAAAATTGTTCTCAATGGAATGCAAGTGAGTATCTATCACCATTTATTTTGCCATCCTTCTAGTACTGGACTTTATAAACTGCTTCACGAAAGCTCCTCCAGCTTAATTCTTGCCAACATCCTTAATTACTTCAGTTAGAGGTGAGATTCGTTGAATCAATGAACACGTTTTGTGAGCTTTGACTGATACCTTGTGCAAAGTCAACTTGTCGCCTATTTCATAGCCTCTGTGTTTACATCAGTTCTAGGGGAACAGAAAACAGCAAACTCTTTTTTTTTTAAGAGTATTTTTTAAAAATTTTTTTAATTGTGCTTTAGGTTCTGGGGTACATATGCAGATCATGCAGGGTTGTTGCATAGGTACTTACATGGCAAGGTGGTTACGCGCAAACCCTTTTCTTAGCAGCCTAATGGGTGGGGTCTGATGTTTGTGACTGATGATTTGTCTCAGACTGACATTTTCACCATTACATAGCGGTCCCTGTGACAATGCTGGGACAGCCAAAAGCTGAGCTTCTCCAACCACAGACTAGTGGTAACATTTCCACCTTTCCAAAAGAAAAATATTTACATGATAACTCCATGCAGAATACGTCTCCTTCTCTTTTATTTGAAGTAAAATTCAGGCACATTGTATAAGAGCAGCGGTAATATAACTTCGATGAGAACTATTTATCCTAGGCATTTAAACAGCACTTGGAGCTTTGGACATCCCAGCCCGGCCAGCAGAGGGCACTGTGCAGGTACAGCCAGAGGAACAGCCCTTATCCCTGGAAACCCTGTAAGACTCCAAGATGCTGCACCCAGAAACTTGCTGCTGGGGAAGGAGCTGACTTGTGATCCTTCCCCTTGCGTGGGAGTGGAAAGTGGTGAGGAATGTTTGCTTAGCAGATCTGGAGTAATATGGTTAGGCTGCCAAGGGCAGCAGGGCGAGGTATTGCAGAGAAGGGCATCACATGAGAAGCATTGTGCAGGGTTACTCTTTCCTTAGGTGGAGCACCACTTTGGACCACGGGATGGGAAAAGCCAGTCAGAGACGACTGGAAGACCAGCAGGCCAGAACAATCAGGGTTAATGCATGGACTTCGGCTGGCTCAGAAGGGGTTTGGCTAAAGCAAGTATGTTTTGGACTTCAGTTAAAGACTTGAACTTGAGATTGAGAAATCTTTCACTGAAGCTGCCCCCAAACCCTGAGGACAGAGGCAGATGCTTGGATTGTCAGTGAAGTCAGCAAGGGAAACCCTGGAATGGTTTCCCAGGAATGGAGAATAAGCCCTGGAAGAAGCCAGTGTTGAAAACTGGCATTATCATGCTTGTTGGAGAGTCACGGTGATGGAGGAGAATAGGGAATTGGGGTAGCCAAGGGTTGGGGCATAAGCAAAGGAATAGCAGGTGCAGCCAGTTTTAAGCAAGACTGAGGAGCACACAGGCCATATCTTCACTCCTGTGGTAACAAGACGTTTCCACTTCAGCCCCTGAATGGCTGTGGGCCAAGTTTCCGCTTTAGGCTCTGATTGGTCACAGGCCAATCCTTCATAGGGCGTTACCAATTGGAGGCCTCTAAAGGGCACCTAGGGGTGTTGCCAAGTTCTTTTGGCTTTATAAAAACCCTAACTGAAGAGCCTCTTGAGCTGCGTGCTCCAGCCTGCTCCCACTCTGCAAACTGTCCTCAATGAATCTGTGCTTTCCTTACTCTATTCTTCCATGGCTTTGTTTTTCCTTGGTTCATTCTTTTCTTACTTTGTGTGTTTTGTTCGATTCTTTGTTCAACACAGCAAGAACTGGACAACTCTATCCAGTAACAATGGAAAGTAAATAGTCCAAAACTCAAGAAGAAAAAAGGAAATCTTACTCAAGGTCTCAAGTCTCTAAACGTGCCCAGTTAGATGTTTGAAAAGTAAGTAATGTACGGAAGCACAAAGTCAAAGGAAGAGCATGTTAAGTTTCTGAACTCTTCCAAGGAAGGAGGAAGAAACCTCCTTGTGAAAATTGCAAAAACTACAAATTAAATGTGTAGATCCTGCAACTGGGGCCAACTCAAAGAGGATGTTTATAAAGGAGGAAGAGAGGGAAAGGAACATTGGATAGGTTACCCCGTCCAATTCCCAGGACTCGAGAGCTCGGAAGATAAAGTGGCCCAGGGTTTTCTTCCAACAGACTGAAATGGCACAAACTTCCGGTCCCCACCTGGATCAGTCACTGGCACTGGGCCGCCCTGGGCAGCAGGACCTTGAGTGAGAGAGCTCTCTGCAACTGGATCATCCCAGAAGAGGCTAACAACTGACGGCCCCTGCCAACTGCCTTCCCAGCAGCTGTGGCATCTTAAGAGAAATCAGGCCAGCACATCTCTGTATCCAGCACAACGCAACACATTTTGTAGACACACACACACTCCATGAGCCCCAAAGTTCTCACCCTCCCGGCAACCCCACCTAAATTTCTGCAGGACATCATGATAGAATTGCCGTGCAGGCTGAAAGGAGGTGAAGAGCCCCCTCTAACGGACCTCCTGGTGCTCTGTAATGCCAAATTATTTTCAATCACAGACTACAGTAATCAAGTCAGCACAAGCACACAAATGTGGTTAAGTGATGAAGCTGAATAAAACTTTCCCAAAATGTCAGTCACAAATTCCATCAACCATACTAAAGGCTGATTTATCTTGCTCTTCTCTCTGGAGAAAATATTACAAGATTAATATCAATGAAGAAGCAGAGTATACAATCAGAAATACACAGCGGGGAAAGGTGGGTTCATAAAAGTATTTTCCGGGATTTTGTGATGTGTATCGCATTTGTCGGCGTCTTTAAATGTGTCATTCGTTGAGACTTATTTTTTTTTTCCTTCTAGATGAATATTAGCCATCCTGCCTCCTTCCGGGTTGGTAATTTGGGGTAGGCCCCTGCCCTCGGAACCGCGCCGGGATCCCAGGCGGGCGGGTGAGGAAGAGGGCCCCCGCCTGGCGGCGACACCCAAAGCAAGTCACGCAGACATCTCCAGGCCGAACTTATCTCCGGCGCACAGCGCATAACTCGCATCCCACCGGATCTCGCGCGGCGCCGCTCATTAATAAGCTCCGGAGCTGTGCGAGCCACCGCCACCTGCCGCGGCGGCCGGACACCCTCCCTCCTTTCCGCCCGACGGGATCCTTGGGGCGTGGCTGGACGCTCGGCCGCGGATTGGCCGGGAGGAGAGACGCAAATATGTTTGAAAGGCCCAATCAGCGCCCCCGCTTCTCCGCGCTAGCCAATAGAAAACCGAGAGGAAGGCAGGGAGGGCGGAGTCGCCTATTTGAGTTGAGGCGCTCGGGGTCCTGGAGTCCCGGTCGGCGCTGAGGTCGTTGCTGGGGCGGCCGCTGGGTTCCGCTGTGCACCATGGAGGACGAGGGCATGGAAGACGACGCGCTGCTGCAGAAGCTCACGGCCAGTCGCCGCCGCTTCCAGAGGCGCATGCAGCGGCTGTTAGAGAAGGTGAGGCCCCCGCGGGTCCGCCGGGCGGGGAGGCCTTCGGGGCGGAGCCAGTCTAGGAGGGGACGCAGAACGGGAAGTGGAGGGGGTTTTGGGGGCTCAGAGTGGGGAAGCGGGGCTGGGGCTCGGGTGCAGAGAAAAGGGCTTGGTGGGGCTGGGGGATCTTGAGAGGGACGAGCGGGGCGGGATTGGGGGCTGCGCTGTAGAGACTGTTTGGGGCGCCCCAGACCAGACTAACACCCTCTCGCGGGCTGGCGCCGCCTCCGCCTGGGTCTGGGGCTCCTCATGGCCCTGGAACCTGACAGGAAGCCCCTTTCTCCCTCGCAGTACAACCAGCCCTTCGAGGACGCCCCGGTGGTGCAAATGGCCACGCTGACCTACGAGACGCCCCAAGGTAAGGATCATCCTCCCCTTCTGAGTATTCGGGTGAAGAGTGTGTGAATGGAGTCGTTGAAATCCCTTTCCCTGCTCTATTATCAAGTAAACTTTGTTCACCTAGTAGGAACCAAAACATTGGTGCCCTTAAACCTGCGAATTAATGGAATTACTTATTAAAGCAATTCCTGAAGAGACAGGTGCCTGCCTCCTGGTTCACATGCCTCTGCCTTGCCGGGTTGGCCTCCCCGCTGGCCACCTCCCCACCGTGGTAGCTTGGGCCAGTTGCTTAGCTGGACTGGTCTCAGTGTCCTCATCTGTGAAATGGGAAGGATGATGATAGTAACATCTCCTGGGTGTGGGTGTTGTAACAGTACTTACAATTCCTATGAAACTCTGGGAAGAGGAACACTCACATCGACTTGTTTGCCCTGTTGAGCTTGGAGTAGTAACTGTCTTCCTTGAAGCTCCAAGTACTTGAATAGGGAGAAGAAGGCACTCGTTAAATCGGACTGAAATCGTGTGGATTCTTTCTGGTAAATAGCTGGTGATGCTTTGCACTGCCTGGGGTCAATTCTTCCCGTATAGCTTTATAACTAACTGATTATCACTTAATGAAAACAAACCTCAGAGCAAGTTCTATGTTGTAGTAAACAGGCAGAAAAGGTTCACAAGATCTGCTCCTTGAATTAAAAGAAATCCTACCTTTCTGCCTTTATAGCCAATCCAGGCACACCTGGGGTGAAAAGTTTGCACAGGCAGAAACTAAAATATTCCAGTGGCAGGTCTCTGTTACCCTTTGGTCTCTGTGTAACATGTAATTGCCCTTAGAAAGCATTCACTCTGTATATCGGATATAGAGATAGATTGCCTGCAAAAAGTGCTAACTCTGTATATAGTATGTAGATTGCCCTCTCTATATATATTTTAAGGACAGTCGTCATATATATGTTCCTTGTTTACATTTGACTTTTTGGGCTAATGATATAACTTAATGGGCTGCTGCCTAGTAGATGGGAGAGATTTCCACGAATAACAAATTTGCCTTAAAAACCTGAAACTTTACCAAGATGAACAACAGCGGGGTATCAGAAACGGCTTGGTTTTAATATTGTAATATTGTACCTTTTTATTCGCCTGTCACTCTGGCTTCCGGTGAATACAGATTGAGCAGAAAATCAGCATTCAGGATTATTTAAATGGTCGTTTTTGTTTCTTTTCTTCAGGATTGAGAATTTGGGGTGGAAGACTAATACAGGAAAGAAATAAAGGAGAGATCCAGGTATTAAACGTGAACTTTTATTGCCAAATAACCTTGCTGTGGAGGAGTATTGCTGTGAATAAAGGTGTGGGTGTACCCAACCTCTGAGGTTATCTGGAGGCCACCAAGGAGCACTGTTTCTCATCTTGACTACACTCTTTTTCTGTTTTTAAGGATTTACTTAGAAGCGTTTTTGCTGTTGCTTGTCCAATGCAAGGAGGCACTGTGTAATGTTTAGCCTTTTGGTCACCCTGTGTTTCCTGTGTCACAGGCTGAGGGGCTCTGATAACACACGTGCAGAGGCTGGGCCAGCCCCAGCGAGGGGCTCACTGTGTTGAGACCTTACAGAAAAGACCAAATCCAGTTCCTTCTAGAGAAAAAAAAAAAAAAAATGCCTCCTTTCCTCTTTTGAAAAGGGAGGAAGAGAGATGAGGGAGGTGCAGTGTGGAGGGTGACACATCTTTCCCTCTGCGTTTTTCTACCTTCCAAAGACCTGGGTTTCCCTGCCTACTTGATCCAAAGGTGTTGCAGCTCTGAGACCTGTTATTTTAGTGGAAAGTGCTGTTGGCCTTTCTGCGAGGACACCCATGAGCCCTTTTGCAAGGTTGTCTGGCATTCAATTAATCACTGCCTCTCAGATGCCACATGGTTCCTCCCCGTGGTCACAGGTCAGGGAACCTGTGTCCACGAATGAAAACATCAAGGTCAAGGTGACATAATATTAACAACAAATTTGAAATCAAATCTTCTTGATTAATTATTCTAGTCATAGAAATGTTATAAGTACATACAACTCCATAAATGAGATGATTTCTCTATGCACAGATGGTCACTAACGCTATTTTAGTACAATGTGATTCCCTATAACATTTTTATAAGTGCATTTTTTATCTCACTTTTCCAGTTAATATATATGGAGAATTCTTCTCTTCATCAACTATTGTATAATTACATAATTATTTTAAAAACTACACTTTTTAAACTGCTCTCCTATTGATAGGCAATTAGCTATTTGTGGCTTCCTTCATTATAAATAAGAGTTGGCACACTTTTTCCACAAAGGGTCAGATGTTATATAGTTTAGGCTTTGCTGGCTATATGGTCTGTGTTATGACTATTCAGTTCTGTGTTGCAGGGGGATAGTGACCAAAAAAATATGTGAATGAGTATACATGGCTGTGTTCCAATAAAACTTTACTTATAAAGCCCCTGTTAGAAATGGTTCTCAAAGGAAATCCTGGTCCTTATCTTCTCCCAGTACTGATATGCCGAGAAGTAGGATTATTGAGTTAAAGGATATATACTGTTTTAATTATACATAATAGAGATGTCCACTCATCATTTGAAGATTTATTTAAGGTTTTTGCTTAAAATGTAGGAAGACCCTACCTGGATCTCCAGAATCTTCAGACCCGTTCTTGGGATAAGGAGGAAACTGGGTGTAGTCTGAGATTTCAGCTGGGACATCTCTGACTTCACTGTAATTGCTGTTGGTGACAGTGCCGAGATCCACCTTCACCTTTTCCCAGACAACTCGGTGCTCCTGCTGCCCTGGAGCCTGCGGGAGGCAGTGGGCCCTAACAGGCTGTGCTGGTTTGATTATAACACACGCTTGGACTCTCTTTGTAGCTATCAGAGCTGCCAGGTAGTTTGGGGTTGGTGTAGATCGTCTGCCTCTCCGTGATTCTCAAACCAGATTCTGCCTCAGACACAGCCACAAAACAACCCTGTAAACTCTAGCTTACATGATGGTTTCACTGGAAGCAAAGGTTCTGATATTCTGGAAATGGGCATCAGTTACCACATAGTGCTCCTGGGTAGCCCCAAGTCCCTTGAACCCTCAGAGTTGACACCTGAAGACCATCCCTAATGGTATAGGCCTCACCACCTTCTCACTACCCTGTTCTTATAAGGCTGGGTGGTTCCTAAAATATTAATATTTTAACCAGTCTGGTATCTTGAGTGCTTGAATTTCACTAATGAGAACCCACCAGTGCCATTTGCTGGGATTATTCATGCTGGAGAGCAGGCTCTGGAGAGCTGAAGCAGGCCTGCCGAGGAGTGTGGCCGCCTGCCCACCAGGTGTGAGCTCCTGGTCAGGACAAGCAGCTGCCCTTGTGACTATAGCTTAGGCTTAAACTGACTCCTCCCAGCGTTTTTTTTTGTTTGTTTTTTTTTGTTGTTGTTGTTTTTTGTTTTGAGACAGAGTTTCACTCTGTTGTCCAGGCTGGAGTGCAGTGGCGTGATCTTGGCTCATTGCAACCTCCACCTCCCGGGTTCTCCTGTCTCAGCCTCTCGAGTAGCTAGGTTTAAGGGTGCACGCTGCCACGCCTAGCTAATTTTTTGTGGTTTTAGTAGAGATGGGATTTCATCGTATTTCCCAGGCTGAGCTCAGGTGATCCATCTGCCTCGGCCTCTCAGAGTGCTGGGCTTACAGGCGTGAGCCACCATGCCAGCCTGCCTCCTGGCCTTAGGCCTTAATACTCCATCACATTCTTTAAAGATCACAGGAAGTCCCCCAGGGGCCACCTGACTATTTCTGTGTTTTCGCTGATGACCTCAGGATAATTTTGTTCTATTTCAGTTTGGTTTTTTCCTTGTCCCAGTCCCTATCATCCTTGGGCCAGTGTTAGGAGGTGTGAGCTTACCTGCTTGCGACTGGGCCCCAGACTTTCCCTGCTCCTTCCCTACCTTCCAAGTGGCTTTTTAAGTAGCAGCTCTGTGCAACCAGAGTGAGCCTCAGCTTCCGCCCCTGCTCTTGAGTCCTCTCATAAAGGGGACATGCAGGGAGAAGAGAAGCCTTGTGGGAGGCTCCTGCTGTCAACTGTGTTAACGGAGGGATTGCAGGTTTGTGACTTTACAGTGACTGAAATGCGCTGTCACTCAAACAACCATGTCTTTATTAACTTCTGCACTCGGAGGACTCCCTCGTGAGGCCCACAGACAGGACAGATGGCTCCGTGCAAGCTGCAGCGCAGGCTCCTGAGCTTCCCTCGCACCACACAGTCCTGGGAGCCGGTGAGTGTCGCCTTTGTCAGAGAACTGAGGTCAGGAAGGACCAGACCTGACACACCTGTTACAACAGCTGAAAGCTGAGATTCCTCAGTATTAAAAGTTTTTGTTTTTTCTAAGGTATATCTTAAAAACTAAAATCATGTTAAAGTTCGCTGTTGATTCCTTCTGAGCTCTGCCTTGCCCACAGTTACATCTGTTGCCTGGCATATGAATAGTACTCAGGTGGTATTTCTTGAGTAAATAAACATGCCCCTCCATGTGAAAAAATAATAGTACCCAGATTTCAGATTTGCCCTTACAGCGTGGTATTGTGAACCCTCACTTCTACAGGGAAGCTTCCCACCTCGTCTTCCTAGGAGGCTTCTTCCCTTCCCCCAGGCCAGTCTCACTGCCCAGCCCCATCTGTTCTCGTTTCTCGGGAATCTGTCCCTCACCCTTTCCTTCCATCTGTTCCCTGGATCCATCCATTGGTGTTTAGATGTGCCCAGACTCCCCTTAACACATCAGACCCTTCGTGGCTCTCCCCTGTCCTGGGCCCCTTCCTTTGTCCAGTTCCCTTTACAACGAGAGTCAAATGACCTGCTCCGTTGGAGGTCACTGCTGCCGTGGATTCCCTGCCCCGCCAGCCCCGTACATTCCTCTCTCGATTCCATTCTGGCTCCATCTCTAAAGCCCAAATCTGGGTGAGGTTTCTCGCGACCCTGTTGCTAAATCCTGCTCGCACTCTTAGGGTTTTATTCTTTGGGTTTTGCCCTCTCCATAGCATTTAAACCTTCTGGAAGTTCTGGCCTGGGTCTCTGTGGTCGCCCCCATCTTCTTCCTTCCCAGCCTGCAGTCTGCTCACCTCCTAGCCCTGCCGTGTGCCCTTTCTGGAGGATTTGTCTGAGTCGCCTTCGCCCCTCACCTGCATGGAGCCATGGCTTCACTGTATGTTGACTATAACCTCCAGCCAGACCTCAACAGAGGGCATGTGATTGCCGAGCAGCCCCTCTGCTTCAATACTTCATGTCCAGACTTGGCACAGCTAACACTCAGCCCGGCAGACAGGCTCCCCATCTTCTTTTCTGCACCTCAGTATAGGCCCCTACCATCTTCCCTCTAGTGTGAGCCAGAAACCCAGGGTCCTCTTCAGCTCAGCCTCTGCCTCATTCCTCACAGCCAGGGCATCCCTGTCCTGTGCCTTGTGCCTCATGATCTCTCATGTCCACCCTGAGCACCAGACCCCACCCCGACCCGGGCGCCCTCTGCCCAACTGACACACCTGTGAATGTGGTCCAGCCACTTCTCTGATGCAACACGTGGCTTCCCATTGCTTTTGGGGTAAAAGGCCAGAACCCAGAATGGGGCCTGAAGGCCCACCTGATCTGCCAACCTGGTCTCACTGCCCCCGGGAAGCCCCTGTGATCCCCAGGCTGGAACAGACCCCCTTCTTAACTAAACTCTTTAGACCTGGGTTCCTCTGTTTGTGGCCATGAAACATTTTTGTCACTAGCCTTTAAATGCCTATCTCTCCTGAACACTGGCCTTCTGGAGCCTCTGCCCACTCTGCCCAGCCCTTTCCCTGGCACCTTGCCTGCACCAACATTTAGTGATGGGTGTTGAGTTGCTAAAGGGAAGCTGGTGGTCTTTCAGAGTAGAAATGAGAAAGCTCTTCTTGAGGATATTTACCTGTGATGCTGTGTGGTTACTGCTGTTAATCCAGATTTTAACTGTAAATCCTTGGGTCCATGAATATCCCCAACTGCTTGAAATGACAGGAAATAGTTATTTGACAGCTGTACTGCCCAGTATGGCACCCACCAGCCCCCTCAAGATGATATTTAAATTAATTGAAAGTTAAATAAAATTTAAAATCCGTTCCTTCAGCCATAGTGGCCACATTCCAGTGGCCCCATGTGGCTAGTGGTGGGCCTGGGACAGCAGAGAGAGAACTTTCCATGGTTACTGTAAGTTCTGTTGGGCAGTGCTCGGCTTGAATGTCTCAACTTCCAGGCTCAGAGGCCATGGAAAGCTGGAGGTGGTGCAGAATCTGCCTTTCTTTACTCCATGGCCCCAGGCAGATTCCCATTCCAAGGGGTTCTCTGGGTTAGTAAGAACCATGGACAGCCACAGATGACTCCAGTGGGTGCAACTTGAAGCAATGGGGACTTTTACTTTAGAACTTAGATGTGATTCCAAAACCATCCTTGAGAGGAAAATGCACTCTTTCCTAAAAATCCTGATTGATATTTACTTGTTTGATTTTTAGATTCAAAAAGCAGTGACGTCTATGTCACTTCAGACCAGGAAGAGTCAGTGGCTTGGGCCTTAGCGGTAAGTCCTGCTTTAATAATGAATGGACAAAGGGGGCGCTTGGGAGCTCAGGGGTGGATCCATCAAAGCCCATGTGGCCTGGGGCGGGCAGCGTTGCCTGCACCCTTCTGGAAATCCTCTCCTGAGGCTGGCTTTTGCTACTTTCAAGTCTTATGCTGTCCATATTCCCTTAGGGGGTAAGTGACTCCTTTTCAGTCTAGGACTTGGCAGCCAATTCTACCCCCAGTGCAAGCCTGATTCCTGATGATTTTCACTCTGCAGATGAAGCTGTCAGTGTGGTTGACAAGGCTCCATTCGCCTTGATGAGCACATGAGGGCTCTTGGTCTACCCCACAGAGGCAGGGTCAAAAGAGAAGTGCTCTAGGAAGTATTTCCATGTCTGCCCTCAAAAGCCCCAGGTCACAGGTTGCCTCATTGGGCAGCCATCACTCACCTAAACAGTAACTGTCATTTAAATGTCTGCTTCCTAGAGTACCTCAGGGTCACAGAAACCACCCATTTCCTTATAGGATGTGCCTCTTGCCCTCCTTGGTTGAGATACGTGAGAATTCACACAGAGCTTAACCTGCTCAAGCATCTTTCCTGGCCCCCATGTCACCCTGTCACCTACTAGAATATCTGGTGCACAGTTTTCCTCTAAAATTGCTACTTTAGCACAGAGAGTTTCCCACGCACCCATGTGTGACTGTCAGTGACTAAGAAGAAAAAGACAGTGGCCCTGGGGAAGAAAGTGGGTGCTTACTGAGGGCTTATGTCGGGATTGGCAGCAAAGGGAAAGTGAGTGGGGCCAAGAGCCAAGAACCAAAGGCCAGCCCCACTCCGCAGAGGATCAGGGTGATGCCCTTCTCTTTCCAGTGTCTGGCAGGGGAGGGGTGGTAGGGCAGCCTCCTGAGCTGGAGCACTGAAGTTCTGTTTTTGCTTTTGATTTCTTTGGGATGGAGTCTTGTTCTGTCACCCAGGCTGGAGTGTAGTGGCACCACCTTGGGTCACTGCAACCTCTACCTCCTGGGTTCAAGCAGCTCTCCTACCTCAGCCACTCAAGCAGCTGGGACCACAGGTGCCCACCATGCCCAGCTGGTAGATACAGGGTTTCACCGTATTGGCCAAGCTGATCGTGAACTCTTGGCCTCAAGTGATTCACCCACCTCAACCTCCTAAAGTGCTGGGATTACAGGCGTGAGCCACCACGCCCAGCCAGGAGCACTGAATTTCTTATAAACTTAGCAGTTTTATTACCAGTAGTTGAGTCCCGAACTCACCTAAGAATATTCAGGTGGTTATATATATTTTTTCTTGTCTAGAAATGCTGTCATAAACTTCTCCAGACTCCGTTTTATTTTGTTTTTTTTTTTGGTTTGGTTTTTTTTTTTGTTTCGTCTTTTTACATTCTTTTGGGTTATTAACACAGCAGGAGATGAAAAAGTGACTCAATAACGTCATGGAGGTGAAAGTGACTTTGAGTAACATCATGTAAAGATTTGTACATTAGTGAGCTTGCCAGTTTGTTCCAGAATCCAAAAGGTCAGAAGCTCTTAAAAATTCTGACTTCTCTTTTTTGATCAGCCTGCAGTGCCTCAAAGCCCTTTGAAAAATGAATTAAGAAGGAAATACTTGAGCCAAGTGGATATACTGCTACAAGGTGCAGAGTATTTTGAGGTAATTCAATTCCCAGTATTTGTTTTTATATCACACATTGAGGTACAGTGTTATCATACAGAACCCGTAAAGAGCATTTGGAGTCATGATTTCCAAATTGTTTTATTCACATGCCGAGATACTTGCTCTTGAGTAAACACTCCCCGTCCCCCGGGCAGCACCATCAGGAAGGTGGGAGCCCTGGCAGAGGCATTCTGCCCACTGTTCTGAGGCAGCTCACAGAAAAAGGTAGTGGGGCAGCCAGACATGGTGGCTCAGGTCTGTAATCCCAGCATTTTGGGAGGCCAAGGCAGTTGGGTCACCTGAGGTCAGGAGTTCGAGACCAGCTTGGCCAACAGGGTGAGACCCCGTCTCTACTAAAAATACAAAAATTAGCCAAGTGTGGTGGCGAGCACTTGTAATCCCAGCTACTCCGGGGCAGGAGAATTGCTTGAACCTGGGTGGTGGAGGTTGCAGTGAACCAAAGTCATGCCACAGCACCCCAGCCAGGGCGACAGAGCAAGGCTCTGTCACAAAAGAAAAAAGTCTGTGAGGGCCACACCTGGGCTCTTTAAGAGCAGCCCCAGCCTCTGGACCGGGATTTGAGGCTGCATAGTTAAGGAAGCAGTAGGTGCCTTCCCCGGTATGACCAGGCTAGCATCAGCTGCAAGGTGAGGTGCCTGACCCTTGGCACCTGTCCCACCTGTTCAGAGGTCAGGGGATGTGATGGCATGAGAGGTGGGCATTCTCACCCACTGCCCCCTCTCGTAAGGTCTGTGCCCTCTATCATAGAATAAAGGACATTGCAACAGCAAATACCTAGGAAGTACACATGGCAGAATAAAATTCATCTCCAGGAAAAGCAGCAGTCTCACAGGGGTGTATCTGTTTTCCTTCCGTGCTGCTGACCAGTGGAAGGCCTGTATTTGAGGACCACTGACTTGGTGGACGTACCTGAATGCTTTTTCCTTTAGTCCAAGGCAGCAAATGGTGTCCTCCTGGTTGCTGTGTCGATCCGGGGAACAGATTAGAGTTAGGAGCAGCTCTGTCGGGTCTTCTTTGTCCACCGTCCACCTGGCCTCTGGGTGTTCTTGTGGTCCAAGTATAACGGTAGACAAAGCTACCAGCACCCCCAGGGTAAGAAGTAACTGGCAGATGAGTGCCGACTGTGGCTGGAAGCTGTCCTAGACACCACGTTGAGTGTCCATATCTTACTAGGACACTTTTTCCTTCCACTGCCCGAAGCCCAGCTGGCCACTGTCATCACGTTCACACACTTGTCAGCATGGCTATGCTAAGATGCACAGTCTATGTTGAAAGGGAAGCAGCTCCTTACACCATCCTTGGGGATATCGCATTGTCAAGGGATAACCCAGCTCCTTGTACCCAGTTGACACCTGGCAACTTTTTTGTTGTAACCACTGGCTCTGATTTCAGTATGCAGCTAACAGAGCTGGAAAGGATGTACGTGTGACTCCGCTCCCGTCACTGGCCTCACCCACCATGCCTGCCACTGGTGAGTGTGACACAGAAACTGTGAACTGTGCGTGTCTCCTTCACTTTCATTGGAGCTGTGTGGCCCCTCAGCGCTGCTCACACTGGGCACACTGTCATTTCCTGTCATGTTTCATCAACATAAATTGTTAGAGATATACTTGCATTTCATAGGAAGATGAAGATGTTTTAAAATGAGCTGTTTGCTCCTTTGCAAGTCTGCTCTTTCTTCCAGCTTACTAGTTTGAAAAGTTTTTGCGTCTCCAGAAGCACAGGAGTAGTACAATGAACAGCCTTCATGTGTTTCACAGTTAACATGTTGTCATGTTTGCTTTGTCACCCCCCACACACGTGCACACACAGTGTATATTTATTTGCATTTGTGTACACATTTATCTAAATGCTTTACACATACCTCCAAGAATCGGGTGATTCTCCTTTGTGACTACGATACGCTTAACACGTGCCAGAAATTGACCACCGATAGAGTACAGTTTTACCCATTGTGCCAGTGATGTCCTTTGCAGCCGTTCTGGTTTGTCTGACCGTTTCCAGACCCACTCAGGCTGGTACCACTGGCGCGTTTAGTCTCCCGCCATCGAGAGCAGCTCCTTGGCCTTGTCTCCCTCGTGGCCACCTTTCATATTACCGTCTTTCTTGAGTAGTCCAGGCCAGTAGTTTCGCAGAATGTCCCTGAATTGGGACCTGATTGCTTCCTCGTGGTTAGGTTCATGTTAAACATTTCTGGCAAAACTACTACAGGGACGACGTGTCCTCTCAGAACGTCTGGTCAGTTTGTCCCACTCTTGGTGACTTTGAGGCTGGTCATTGAGTTAAAGTGAGACCTGCCCAGTTTCTCCCTGCAACGGGCCCTTTTTCCTTGGGGTCACCTGTGTGTGATTCTTTGTGATCTCCTAGGATCCCTTTCTCTAAAAACTTCTCACCCGGTGATTTAGGAACCAGCACTGAGGATCGCCTGAGTGATGTTTCAGCCCAGGCCGTTTCTGTCTCCGCCATTCCTTAGCACATGCTAGTTGGCATTCCTCTATTCAGAAGAGCTATCTCTGCTCTGGTTCTCCCCCCGCCCCACTTCTTTTAGTGCCCTCTTATGCTTTGATTTATTATTATTATTTTTGGGGATCTGTAGGAATTCATGTAGTCTTTTGTTCTTTAATTCACATGTTAAAATCCATTGCCAGTATTCAAGTTGGCACTCAAGTAGCCCCAGATTTAGCTGGCAGGGAGCCCCTTTTAGGCTGGCTTTTGTGCCGTGTGATGCAACCCCATGCGCTTTTGAGCTCTTCACCCCTACCCTGATGCCATATTTGCCTCTCCCAGTTATCACCAGCCTCAGTGACGTAACACGCGCTCGTCTGGTCCATCGTACAACACAAAATAACTCTGGCATTGCAGCATCTGCTACCACTCTTCCCAACAATCTAAACAAGCTTCGGAATTTCCAAGCAGCTCTTTTTATCCTTAGACAGTCCTTTAAGAGGCAGACATTCAGAGTATTTAGACTCTTTTTTCTCTTTCAGTTATTAGGTTAACATACAGGTTTATTTTTTCTGTTTGTATGCCATTTTAGGGTTTTTCCCCAAGAAGCATTTAATATGATGCAAAAGTCAGAGCTCGATGAAGAGGTTTGTTTAGAGTTCTTATCCCCTACCCATCTCTGTAGTGAACGGTGTCATCATTTTTCAGTTTCTAATTAGCTTTTGAAAAGGCATCCATCTTCTAAACAGCCCAGAGGGAAAGGCAGGCACGTTTGGGAAATGCACGATGGAGAGTAGAAATCAAATTTTGAAAGCAAAAAAAGAAATCTCTGAGAAGAGTCTACTCCTACACATTTGTGGTGTTTTGTTTTTACTATTGCTTAAAAATGCAGTCCTGATCCAGTCTTAAGTTCTGTCCTCTGTGCACACGGATGGTTTAGAATGGTAGCACACCTTTACTTTATGTGTGTCTTTTCTCCCAGGATACTGCGGTTTTGTCTCCGGAAAGAATTCTGGTGACCCAGAGAAACCAGCACCATCTCCCAGAGAATGGGGTCCTTCACATACTTCCTCCACAGACGTGGCCTTAGTACCTAGAAATGACGGCCTCTCCCTACAAGAGACCAGTAGCAGCAGCTTCTCAAGCAGCCAGCCCTTTGAAGACGATGGCATTTGCAACGTGACCATCAGTGACCTGTACGCGGGGATGCTGCATTCCATGAGCCGGCTGTTGAGCACAAAGCCATCAAGCATCATCTCCACTAAAACGTTCATCATGCAAAACTGGAACTCCAGGAAGAGGCACAGATGTAAGAGCAGGATGAACAAAACATACTGCAAAGGAGGCAGGCGTTCTCAGAGGAGCCCCAAGGAGAGCTTTGCTGTCTGCTCTGAGCCTGTGAAAGAGACAGGAGCATTAAGAGACTGCAAGAACTCACTGGATGTTTCTCGTCGTAAGACAGGTTTAAAATTGGAAAAACCTTTTCTTGAAGTCAACAAACCCCAAGCCCGTAAGTTACATCCGAGTTGGAAGGAGCTGAAAGTGACACCCTCGAAGTATTCTTCCTTGACTTATTTCAGCTCCAGTGCAACACATAATCTTGATAAGGAAAATAGATTTAGGACATTAAAATGGTTAATTTCTCCTGTAAAAATAGTTTCCAGACCAAGAATACGACAGGGCCATGGAGCGAACCATCAGAGGGAGATTGAAATCCGATTTGATCAGCTTCATCAGGAATATTGCCTGAGTCCCAGGAGCCAGCCTCACCGGATTGGCCTCCCAGACTCCTGGGCCGTGAACTTGTACAGAGGGAGCCCTGTGAGCCCCGGTGGCTTTCAGGGCTTAGAAACCCGCAGGCTGAGTTTACCTTCCAGCAAAACAAAAGCAAGAAGTTTAAGTGAGACTTTTGAAAACCTGGGCAAAAGTTGTCTGGAAGCAAGTAGGTACCTATCCAAGAGTGATTCCTCTTCATCACTTCCAGGGACCAACCCCACACACAACCCAGCTCACACACAGCAGACATCTGATCTTCATGTTCAAGGAAACCATTCTGGAGTAGTTAGAAAGTCAGTATCGCCCAGCAAAACTCTTTCAGTCCCAGATAAAGAAGTGCTAGGCCATGGAAGGAATCGTTACGATGAAATAAAAGAAGAATTTGACAAGCTTCATCAAAAATATTGCCCCAGATCCCCTGGGCAGATGAAGGTGCCTTTATGTATTGGAGTCTCTCCAGATAAAGCAAGTATGGAAGCTGAGTATCAAGCAGACGTCTTTTTAGAAAAATTAAATCCAGACCCTCGTTTCCAGGGTTTCTGGAAGTTACCGTCATCACCCCTGGGGTGCAGAGAAAATCTACCGGATTCAACTGCAATTGAGGCTCATTCGTCTACACGTGTTGCTTGTGCCAGAGACCATCAGTTCCCTGCGAAAAGACCCAGGTTATCAGACCCCCAGGGCTCCGGACGCCAGGCTGATGCCCGGGGTGCCTCAGGTGGGGTAGGCAACGCTGTCAGACCGGGAGAGCAAGGCAGCTCTTCACAGCCCAGCTCAGAAGAGAGGAAGGTGCGTTTCTGTTGGTTGAATGTGATGTCCTACGTGAGTGACCACTCTTTGGACAGCCGCTTTTTATTTTATGGGAGGAACCTTTGTGCCACTTTTAATGAATCTCAACCGAATTCTTACATAAGTATTCATTTTCCCAGCATTCTCCCCAACACTTTTCCTTCCTGTAAGATCAGTGTCTGTATCAAGAATGTTTTCCTGTGTTAGATGCGTCGAGGTAAAGCAGAAGACGTTCTTGCAAGTTTCACACACTTTCCATTCGTGTGCATTCAGAGGTTTTTCCCTGAATCCTCACGTACTACATTTGATTCATCTTTATCAAACCTTCCTTTCTAACCTCTTCATCTGACACACTCAGAAATTAGCTGTTGTAAGGTGAAACTGATCTAAAGCGAGTGACTTCCTGTCTACTTCTGGATTCCTGGTAGGGACAGAGCAAGAGTGGCCTGGGAGAGCCACCAGCATAGTTTTCTCACAGAGGCGAGGCGTGCCCCGCAGTTCATCTCAGTGCTCCCTGTTCAGACTTCTGCACCTCGTTTTGCGGCTTAATTTGTGCGAATCATGTCAGCTAGAGTTGTAGTCTAGGTGTGCCCTTTGATTTTCCTGAGAGACGGGGGCAGGGAGATGTTAGTGGGGGCTGTAAGTGTGGGCAGGTACCTTTGTTGCTTGAAGGGCTGGATTCCCCAGCACAGCTGCTCCGTTTCCACAGCCAGGATCTGGAGGATGTGACTCTTCTTAGACTCAGTGCCACGGCTCACCCACAGGCTGACGGGACTTGACTATGGGTTCGATTTGGCCAGTTTCTTTGAGTTTTGTGTGTTTGTGGTTCCAGCAGGTGAGGCGGTGTCTCCAGTATCCTCTTCCGTTGTACCTGACTCCAGTGATGTGCCTTTTCTCTGAGATCATTTGGGTGGACGCTGCCTGCCATGAATGTCCCATTTTCTGTTTCTCCCCCCAGGGCTCACCTGGCCTGCAAATTGCCCATCCAGCTCAGAACCTAGGTCCGGTATGCCTTGTTCTTTTAGTGGCGCCTGCCTTCGAAGCCTGCACGTGACAGACCACACACTCAGACCACCAGTGGCCTCCCGTGGCCTAAGCTGTCTGGTGCCTTTCTCACTGTCACTGTCTTCCCTATGCCCTGGGACTGCGGCAGGGTCTGCATAGGACAGCCCTTCCCTTTCCTTCCAAGGGAGCTTTTGCCGGCGTTCTCTCCCCTTCTTTCCAGTTCTTTGCTGTTGCATCCCCAGACTCTACCCACTGCTCAGCTGCCTGCGCTCTGCAGGTGACCTGCACCCTCCCGGGGGTGCAGATGCTGGGTGCCACGGTGCAGATGGTGGGTGCTGCGTTGGGGTGCTGTCTGGAACGGGCTCTTCTTGTAGGTTAGCAGCACAAGGTAGAAACCTTTTGGCTCGGGCTCCTTGGCTTAGTTCTAGAAGCTCCCAGGTTTGGTTAAGTCATTTCCGTGTATAAAGCCATACTGTGTAAGCTAACCAGAAGCAGATGGAACAAGGCTCGTTGTCATTTATCTTCCCAGTTGAGGACGGACAGATGTAAGTGTTCAGGTACTGGGAAAGGTTTCTCTCTACAGGGCCCCAGCTAGGGTCAGGGGCACTGTGTGAGCAGGGCCCCCGGAGCTCCTTCCCTGGCAGTGCGTGGCTGACAGCAGAGTCTCTCCCTGGGTCTTGGTCTCCAACTGTTTGCCTGGTGCCCCTCCTGTGCCCACTTGGCATTTTCACACCAAGCCGCTGGCCTTGTGCTTTCAGCCACAGGTAGTAAAGCCTTTTGAGAATCTCAGCTGCATCTTCATGGCGTGGAGTCTGCTTTGAGAGCGAAGCTTATGCGTTCTGTTTAACGGATGACCTCTCAGGATTCTCAGTTGAAAGGGGAGCATTGCACTGAAAACAACTCCTGGCCAAGAGAGTAATCTGAGGTTTCTCCTGGCCTCCCACACATCAGAGCTCCTATGCTCTGCTTGCCCTGCTTGTCTAGAGCTAACTGCATTTTCTCAGCTCTTTTACCATCGTCCTGCCCCTGGGATTCTGTCTTGTGCCTTTCACCGAGTTCCATAATCTGCTGGCACCGCACCAGTTGCCTGAGGTCCTCTTTCCATGTATGACGTCCTGCCCCAGTGCTCTGTGCAGAGGATCCTGTCTTGCTTTTTCACCTGCTCAGCCAAAAGGGCTTTCTTCTGGCCCAGCCACACAGGAGGGGCCTCGGCCTTGCAGAAAATAGTGTGCGGCTGCATTGCCGTGGGACTGGAGAGTCTGTCCTGAGGACCCAGCCCTTGGTGGCCCAGGAGGGCCCGCCTCCCCGCATCCCTGGAATTTGATAGCAAGTCAAATCGTAAACACCCCAGGTTTCATTTTAAACCACAGTATCAACGTATTTAACTGGTTTCCTATATTTTTTCCGCTTTTCCTGCTTAAATGATAAATTTCTTAAGGAAAAAGACCAAATCTTCATGAGCTGCAACTACATAAGGAGTTTTTATGCCTAACATCTGAGGGCTGTCTGTGCCAGGCCATGCCGAACTGTTTTTACGCCTTTTCTTTAATCCCCACCAGAACCCCTTGGTTAGATGGATTCTGTCCAGTAGGCAGGCTGTCTCTCCTTTTAATAGATAAGAAGTAGCTTGAGTCTTAGAACTCCTAAATTCGCTTGTGCAGTGCTACCTGGGCCAGCGTGTGGGATGAGGACTTCTCCACCAGCTTGCGCTGTCTTGGGGGAGTATGTGGGATGGCGTGGGGGGCGGGGGGGATTGCCTTTACATTTTTATTGTTTCTCTAACGTAACTTATTTATTTAATGCCATTTTCTGTAAGTATTTTTATATATGCAGTGGAGTAAGTAGAAAACAGTTAACCTTTTAGTGGCTAGCGTTGGGAATTCTAGTAGAATTTTGCTAACATCATTTTCTTTGTCTTTTTTTTTCCCCCTAGAGGAAAGAAGAACACATCTTACGGGACGGAAGAGAAAAGTGGTATTGTGCTAGAAAAATTCAGAGCTAAAAGTCTGTAGCTAGGTGATTGTGGAATGTTATTTCTCTTCTCCCTTGCTCTCTGTTTGTATTTTTGTTTTTAATTCTCGAGACGATGTGAGGAGTTGGTTGACTTCTCTGCCCTTAAAGCAATTATTAGTGAAATTGGCTCCATCAGAGATGACCCTCGAGTTCTTGCTGTAGAAATTATGTGAATAAAGTTGCTTGATTAGAATTTTTAGGGTTCTCTGATAGGCCTCTTTTTCTCATGTGTTCTTTTTTAAATTTAGACAGGACCAGGGAATCCTCCCTTCTGTTTGCCATTTCGTTAGAGAATATTGTTTGCTTGTGAAACCTGAGTTTGAGCCCCTGCATGCAATGACCCTTGAAGAAAAATCAACAGTATTTGATTTTTCAAATCAAATACTGTTTGGTTTGAAACAATATGGTGGTCCTAGATACTCCTGCAGCCACAGCGCCCGTGACTCCTCAGGATTGTGATTGGAGCTGTTGCTGACAGGATATCAGGGTGGTGTTTTTGTAATGAAATATTACACATATTCAGAATACATTGGTGAAACTCATGCTGGAATAGTTAATATATTACCATGTGTGTTTTGGGTTGCTTTTTAATGAAAGGTTTAAAATGAGATTAAATTACACATTTTTCATTCTTGCCTGCCTCCCCAGGCAATGGCTCTCCTGCTGTTGGCAGGTATCACCCCCCCCCCACCCCGCCCCATATCCCGTCTCCCTACATCTTGTGTTGGGACCATGTTACCTGTATGTGTGTGTGTGCGTTCAGGCTGCCGTAGCAAAATGCTGAAGACCAGGTGGCTTAAACAGTAGAAATTTATTTTCTCAGTTTTCAGAGACTGAAAGTTTGAGACAAGGGAGCCAGCATGGTTGGGCTCCAGCAAGGACTCTTCCTGGCTGGCAGAAAGCTGTCTTGTTGCTCTGTCCCCCCAAGCTGGAGAGAGTAAGGTCTCTGGTGTCTTGGGAGGGCACTAATCCCATCATAAGGACCCCTCACTCGTGACCTTATTTCAACCTAATTGGAGAAAGCCCTATCTCCAGTGCCTTCATGCCAGTGGCTAGGGCTTAACCATATGAACTTGAGGATGCACAGTTCCATCCATACCCTGTGAGTCAGTCAGGAGGGCACCCACTGCTGAGAGCTGAGAACATGGCTGGGCGCTGCAGACCTCACAGAAGGCTCATTCTTCAAAGAACAGGCTGACAGTGGACTGCTGGCTCAGGCTCGGCCAGGGCCAAGATGGCCCCTACAGATCTAGAACTTTCCCTCAGGCCTGCTACTTCCTGAGAACAATACAACCCACCCTTTCCTCTTCAGGAAAACCATCACTGCGACCCAGAACTGTTTGTTCCTCTCCTCCCCTGACACGCAGCAGACTGCTGAAGCCTCGTTGGGCAGGCCAGGCCTGGCTGTAGAGAGGCCAGAGCTCTGTCACCCGGTGGAGGAGGTGGGGTGGAAAGATCTGGGCATGGGTCTTAGCCAACTCACAGGATCTAATAAGGGACCTGTAAACTATACAGAGTTTAGTCTCTGTGTTTCAAACTATGTGAGTAACAATACGTATGCTACAGTTTTGTTTCATCAAGAGACTGCATGTGACGAGCTGATAAATGTGGGCATCTCGTTTTGAGATCTCTAGGTGGTTTATGGTCCTGGGTGTCTGTGAACGGGAGCAAAACAGCCATGATCCTTGTGCGTGGGACACACCTAGAGGTGAAATGGGTCATGGATGGGTGTGCGCTGAACTTCACTAATTATGGCCAAATGGCTGCTCCAGTTAGCCCAATGTCTGACGAGATAAGAGGGACCTTTTCCCCACATCGTCGCTGCCCATCTGAGCTCTGGCAGGTGTGAAATGTGTTGCTTCACGTTTGCTTTCTCTTGATAACTTGTTGAGTGTGTCTTCCTGGGAGTCCTGGTTTTTTTAATGTCCTCAGGACACTGGTTTTATATTTGCCTCTTTTTTCCTGATTTGGCGTATTCTGGATCCAATGATGTGAAACAATCCAGTTTTATGTAAGTTGAAAGGAACTTAGCTACGATTTGTCATTTGACTTTGTGGTATTTTATTGTATGGAAGTTGCATTTTAACACAGTGCTATGGTTTGGATGCCATTTGTCTTGAAATTTAATTGCAGATGTAACTGGGGGGCCTAGTGGTAGGTTTTTGGGTCATGGGAGTGAACCCCCATGAATAGATGGATGCCTTCTTGAAGGAGTGAGTTCTCACTCCGTGAGAGCGAGTTACCTTTGCACCTGCCCACTCACCTTTCTGCTTTTCCGCTGTGTCTTGTAGCACAAGGCCCTCCCCAGAAGCCAAGCAGATGCCAACGCCATGCTCTTGGACTTTCCAGCCACCAGAATTGGGAACTAAACAAACCTTTTCTGTATAAATTACCCAGACGTGGGTATTCTGTTTTTAGCAACACTAAACATACTAAGGCAGACAACTTCCTCCTTTTTCTGGCTTCTGCTGTTACTTTTAAAAGAAAAAAGCTACCATACTCTCAGTATCAAAAATACTGTACTGTCTTCAGTTTTGCTCTCTCCATTTAGGTCTAAAAACCACCTGGAAAAGTTTCTGCACAGGCGTGAAGGCAGAGCCAGTTGTGCAGAGGTACAGCTGCCTCCTTGTACTGCGTTGAGGGGTGAGCCTTCCCCACTGCAGCAGTGGTGTTCAAGCTTGTTTAGCAGCAATGCTCTTCACTTGGCAGGAAATCCCTTCACCATTTGCTCCATGGGAGGCACAAAACAGTCTGAAGACCACTGTTCCAGAGAAGGCTTTAGCATGGGTGGGTTCTAGGGCAGCATAGCAGCTCTCTCCTGTGGCACCCCTGATGGTAAATTCCTTCGGCAGTTGTACTGCGAACGGTTTGGAAGCCCTGGTTTGCCTGCTCTGGGGACACCTAGACCATTCTGATGGCCCAAGCATAGGAAAAGCCTTCTCCGCCCTTCCCCTTGCTTCCCCTACTTGTTCTTAGACATGGGCTAATTTCTCCTTTTTGATCAGGAGCCAGATTATGTTCCAGGCTTCACTGGGCTTAAGTTCCAACAGTCCAGACTTGGTAACTTTAAGCCTCAAAGGGAAGGATGAGGGTGGGCCTGGAATAAATGTCAGTTCCTCCATGCAGCCTCCCTGGATTGCCTCCATGCTTGATGCACACCCACCCTCCTGTGCCACTGCAGCACTTCCACCCTGGCTGCAGTCCTCCCTCTGATGTGTGTTGTGGTCAGGTGCCTTTCCCTTTAAGAAGGGTCCCTGGACGCAGACTGGACACGCTAGGCCTCCCCTCGCTGCTTGGCACAGTGCCTGGCCTTAGGTACACTGTCAGCCTGTGAACTGGGGGTGAACTACGAGTGAAGACGGAAAGCTAGTTTCCGACCCTTTGAGCCAAGGGTCTGTCAGACACATGTACTGGTGGGGGCGGGGTGAATCAGGAATGAAGTGGCTCATTAAGGCTGAAGTTCCCTGTGCCGCACTGTCCTGGATCTGAGCTATCACCACCTTACAGTCAAGCCTGCACTCCAGTGGTAGTGGAGGTTTATTTCAATGGAAGAAAGAAAAGGATAGTAATTATTTCACAATGTTTTTCCTACAAACTAAACTTCTTACAAACGACATCGATAAGAGCTTGCATTTGGCACTAAGGAGACAGTTTACATCTTACGTTTGGACCACCTAGGACATTTCCTCGGGTGAAGCCAGGAGCCTGTGCTGACTACAGCTATCCAGGACTTTGAGCGTCTCCAGGGCTGCCTGCCTGACCTCAGGATCCGGGTCCAGCTGTAGTTCCTGGAGGGCTGAGAGGGAACAGAGGGAAGGCTTAGGCCCCTCCCAGTCAGGACCACGTGGGCAGCGATTGCAGGTGAGGGTGCGGAAGGTGGGCAGGGCAGACCGGGAAGCTCCTGCGTGGGAAGCCGGAAGACTGCAGGTGGAGCTCTTTGCACACACATCACAGCTCTCGGGACTTCCGGGACCACCCTCACAGGGACAGAAATCACCCACAGAACCTGATAGCAACATCAGGGCAAAAGCATTTTATAAGATGCTATGAATGGGAGAAACAGCCCGGGGATGAATAGCTGTTCTGGAAAGGCCTCCCCAGGTGCATTTCTCTCTTGCCTGGTTACACTCCCACCCCAAAAAACCCCACAGCAAAGGGTCCTCTGGCTCTTCCCTTGAACCTGTTTCTCTAAGCTCCCCTAGTGAGTTGGTGAGTCATGGACTCGAGATATAACACTCTCCGCTACTTACAATTCCGCAATGCTGGGATGTCCAGCTTTTTCAGATAATGTGTGGACATCTGCTTCATAATAATTCCTGAAACGACAGCGAAAGAAATGCTCATCACACAAATAAGAGGTCAGCAGGCAAATCGTTCTGTGGCCCTCCCTGTAAGATACTTGGTTTATGTTATGAGAATGCTGATGAAGGATTTTGTTGAGCCCAGGTTGGCAAGAAGGAAGCCGAAATCAAAGCGAGATAGAAGGCTCAGTGCAAGACCTGAGCTCCCACCCCAGCTCTGCCACATGCCTCCCTCCCATGACCCACCTTCCCCCGAGTCCCAGGGTGGACCAGATGGCTTTCAAAGTCCATCTTGAGCCAGGAGATACCCATCTGCTCACCTGCCAAGTTGCAAGCAGCGATTCTGATCCTGGACAAGCTATTTTTAACATAGACCATTGTTTCTAGCAAGAAGCTGTAAAGAACAGCTGGCTTTTTCTGAGACTGCAAAAAGTGACACACACAGCTTTGGAGGATGAGACCCTGACAATGGGCTGTCATTCACCAAGAGTGCCCCATCACCCAGATGTATTAGAAAGAGCAAGCAACCATCCCCACACCACGCAGCGGATGAGTAGCTGGCAAGTGAAGGACCATCGGCCCCTGCTGCATTTTGCATATCACATCTGACCCGAGAACCCGTGCTGTCCAGCACAGTAGCCACAAGCCACGTGTAACCCTGGAGCACTTCCAGTGTGGCTGGTCTGAATTCTGTGTAAAGTGCCCCCCTGGGTTTTAAGACGATACCCCCACAGTTGTGAAATATCACAATAAGTTTTTTATATTGATTACATGTTGAAATGATCACATTTTAGTTATCTGGGTGAAATGAAATACATTAAAACTTGTTTCACCTCTGCACTCTTCTGGATGTGCCTACTAAAAGAAACTCGGGCAGTTGAAATAGGCACGTGGCTTGCCTTCTGTCTGTGCTGCATAGCGCTGGTCTCGACACTGAACGTGTAGAAAGTAAACATAGGGCCCCGAGAAAGAAAGCTGTGGCATCTCAACCACCCCAACTCCAAGCCCATGTGTGGCCACCTGGGACGGACTGGTTCCCCTTGGCTTTCTCACCAGGATCGAGCACATGGTTGTCTGGAAAACAGTCATCTTGTCATCGGTAGTGGTATCACATGGCCGTGAGGGACACTCCAGGGACTTCCAGCCCCAGAAGTGCACACACTGAAACATGGTAGCCATACAGGCCTGCAGGGACACAGGAGGGCAGCAGAGACATCAGCCGGGCCAGGGTGGTTTCCAGGAGGGGTGAGGCTGGCAGGAAGTCAGAGGGCAGCCCTGGAAAATCCTCACCAAGCCAAAGAAGGGCAGGGCTGGTGGCTCCTGGGAGGCCACCTGGGACCTGAGCCCCTCCAGCTTGAACATGACTGCATGGCATTTATAAACAGCCACTTGGGGGCAGATGCAGCCCCACCTGTCACCTCAGCCAGCACCTTCATTCCTCAGCAGCCCCGCCTGGGACCCAGCCCTCAATGGGATCAGAGGTGGAAGCCTGGCTTGAGCAGGCAGGACAGGGCGCATGTCCTCACCTCCCAGGCCCAGTCCACCAGCTCCTGCCTTGTGACCAAGCCTGCTGGCCCCAGCTTCTAGAGGCATCAGGGCAGGAAGACAAAATGCTTCCGCCTCGGTAGCCCTTCCCTCACTCTTGGTCACCCTTGCTGGGTGTGCCCTGGTTCCTTCCCTGAAGTTCCCCTGACCCCATTGGACAGCCGTCGATAAAACATGGAAGAACTGTGGGCTGAAGACAGAGGGTGGTGAAGACTGGCAAGGAAAAGGAGCCTCTGAGTGGTGACACTGTGCCCAGGGTTGCCAGGGACCCTGTGGCAGAGCCGGGAAGCTGGGCTGGTAGGTGCAAAGCCCAGGTCTAGGGAGCATGCCTCTCAGTACCCCTCACTGCCTGTAACAGCCACCTGGAAACGGCAGCCCCCACAGTGGCGGGGTTGAGGGAGCTCGTCCTGTGACCCAGAGCTGGGGTCTAAGGTACCTGCTGAAAAGGGCCATTGAGTTTCTTTTGTGTGGGGCCAGCTGCATCCCAAGGCTTAGGCAAGGGCAGAACCTCCCCAAATCAGCCACTTCCCCACCTCCCAACCCCACCCTCCGAGTCTGTAGAAAGAGACTAGGGAGAGAAGAGGGCAGTCAAGGTCATGGGCTGCGCAGCGAGTGAGGAACCTGCGGTCAGTGACCGCTGCTGTCCCCAGCCAGCCAGGGCTAGAGAGGCACCAGCTCAATGAGAAGACTCATTTGCTAACAAATCCACCTCTCCCTCTCCCTCCTCCTGCCCCAAAGCAAAAGAGGAGCTGGGCCTCGGAGAGGGAGAAGCCAGGCCCGCCCCCAACATGGGCCCGCCCCCAACACGGGCCCGCCCCCAACACGGGCCTGCCCCACAGGAGTGGGGAGTGGACAGGACCACTTTGGGGTATTTTAAGTCCTAATACCCAAAAGTGACCTGCCAGTTACAGAATCTGCTGGAAGAAAGGGTTTGGGCAGAGAAGGGCTACAGGCAGCCACCACCCGGTGCCCCCCGACATGGGCTGAGACTGCCTAGTGACAGTCTCTAGCGGCTTTGCAGGCCATCTCAGATGGCCTCGCTTCTCAGCCTGTGTGAGGGATGGAGGGTAGTGGGGATCTGCAGGGTCTCAGAGAAAACCGACTGAGGTAGAGAAAAGCTGCAGCTCACTGAGCCAACAGACCCAAGGATCTGTTTCCTTGAGGGACAGTGGGCCCCAGACCGGGACACAAAGCCCAGGGCATGTCTTACTTGGGCTGAGTCGGAGCAGGGGTCCTGGGAGTGCAGCATGAGGGGGATCCAGGCCTTCTTCACCTCCCCTTTGAAGAAATGCTTCTTGGACATCCCGACCACCCTTGCCAGCTTCCCAAAGAGGATGAAGGCTTTCAGACGCAGCAGCTCGCTCTCCTGCGGCCGGGATGGACACAGGCTGACGTGCAGGCAGCAGGAAGCCGGTTGAAACCCCAGCTGTTCCCTGAGGAACACCCAATGCCTTGGCCCCCACAGAGCCTTCTGGATCATTCCGTCAGGGTGGAGTCTCTCCTTCGGCGGGCATCACGTAGCCCTCACGGGGCTGGGTGTTCCTCTGGTCTTTGTGCCCACCTCTTCCCTGGGTGAGGGCTTGTGCGGGGTCCAAGTGCACAGCCCTGCCTGGCAGAAGCCCAGAGTGACGCAGGTGCTCTGGGGGTATTCGTAGGTGCAAGGAATAAAAGGGGGACACCTGGCCCGCTTAGCAGGGCTGCAGGGACCCAGGAGCCCTCACTCGACAGCACTGATTCTCTGGAACTTAAAAGAAAACCTTTCATTTCACAAGATCCCATGATCAGCCAGTCGCTACACTGGTGCCCAGCAGGAGCCTCGGCTCTTTCTGCTCTAGAGCCCACCTCTTCCTTAGGGTCTGAGAAATGCCCACTCCTTCACTGAGCGAGCTCAGGGAGGCTCTCATCTGGACTCACGTTGTCAAAGAAGATCCTGCACTGCTCAGAGATGGCGTCGAAAGAGGACCCCACATCCCGTTCTCGGAGCTCTGCCAGGATCTTGGTCAGGGCGTCCATACCCTCAGCAGTCACATTGGTGCTCGTGGGCTCCCTCAGAGGGACCAGGCACTTCTCCAACAAGACCTTCCGGTACTGCTTCACCTGGAGGGGCACGGGCAACCCTCAGCCTGCACCCTGACTCCGAGGCTGACCGAAGCCCCCAGCCTGCACCGTCAGCTCCGGGGACCGGGGCCCAGGGACAGGTGCACACGGTACCTTCTTGGGGGCCCCCAGGGCCATGTTGCCGAGGGCACGCAGGGACAGCACCCGCAGGGCCTCGTCCTCCTCCTGGTCGGCCCCCTTCTCCAGCAGCACCACCGCCAGCTTCAGCAGCTTCTCCTGGTACAGAACCGGGTCGCTCATGAACTAGAAGGGAGGACACGTGGCAGTTATCCCCAGGGCAGGCTCTTTGTCAGCAGCAATGACGCAGCCGGACATGGGAGGAGAGGTCATGCAGATTGGTGGCTCTATGAGCAGGAGAGTCCCTGAGAACCTCTGTTTTCTTGTCTATAAAAAGGGGATGATGCTGGTAACGGCCTCAGAGTCTTTGTGGGGACTTAACAAGGAAATATGTGAGGATTGCTAGGTAAGTGGTACCTATATGGATATATTCATTTGTTATTTTTTCAGTTAGCATAACAGCCACTGTCAAATGCAAGAGCTACACCCACATCTGAACAGAAATGCACGAAAGCCATGAATTTCACTCATTCAGGAGAGTTACTATTGGCCTAGTACTCTGAGTGCCAAAACCTCAGGTCTTTGAGAACTCCCTGGCATGCGTGTATGTGCGTGTGTGTGTACATGTATGTGTGCATGTGTGTGCATGTAAGACCTGAGTATGTTTGAAAGAGGCCTGAAAAGAAAACTGAACACCAAATTGGTGAGTCCAGGGACAGGAGAAGTGAGAGTCTATTGACTGTTCCTACATCCAGCTCCTTAACCCCCACTAGGCGCAGCTGCTCGAAGCTTCCAAACGTTTTGTCTCCACCTCAGTCCACCTCCAGCCACCCCAGACACCAACACCAGCAATCACAGGAGCTTCCTACAGCATTTCAGTTTATTTAAACATTTACTGATCACCTATTCAGGGCCAGGCAGAGCAGTGAATACAACTATCACAACCTACTTTAAACGCTCTTCAGGGTAAACTCCTGGAGAGTAAATCCCTACACGATTGTTAGCAAGCATTAAAAAAATCATGTGTAATCCAGCCCTATTGAATTTGAGGAATTTAAATAGCTTGTTTTTTAAAAGCTGAACCTCATTTTTTTCTTTTAAAAAAGTTTTAATTTTAGTTCTGGGGTACATGTGCAGGAAGTGTAGGTTTGTTACATAGGTAGACATGTGTCACAACGGTTTGCTACACCTATCAACCCATCACCAAGGTATTAAGCCCAGCACGCATTAGCTATTTTCCCTAATACTCTCCCTTTCCCCACTCCACCCCCAACAGGCTCTAGTGTGTGTTGGTCCCCTCCCTATGTCCATATAATCTCGTTGTTCAGCTCCCACTTATAAGTGAGAACATGCGGTGTTTGGTTTTTCTGTTTCTGCATTAGTGTGCTGAGGATAATGACTTCCAGCTTCATCCATGTCCCTGCAAAGGACATGATCTCATTCCTTTTTATGACAGCATAGTATTCCATGGTGTATATGCACCACATTTTCTTTATCCAATGTATCATTGATGGGCATTTGGGATGATTTCATGTCGTTGGTCACTGTGAATACTGCTGCAATGAACGTATGCGTCACGTATCTTTGTAATAGAATGATTGATATTCCTTTGGGTATATGCCCAGTAATGGAATTGCTGGGTCAAATGGTATTTCTGGTTCTAGATCTTTGAGAAATCACCACACTGTCTTCCACAATGGCTGAACTAATTTACATTCCCACCAACAGTGTAAAAGCTTCCTATTTCTCTGCAACCTTTCCAGCATCTACTGTTTCCTGACTTTTTAATAATGGCCATTCTGACCGGCATGATATGGTAGCTCATTGTGGTTTTGATTTGTAGTTATCTAATGATCAGTGATGTTTAGCTTTTTTACATATGTTTGTTGGCTGCATAATGTCTTCTTTTGAGTAGGGTCTGTTCAGGTCCTTTGCCTACTTTTTAATGGGATTGTTGTTGTTGTTGTAAATTTGTTTGAGTTCCTTGTAGATTCTGGATATTAGACCTTTGTTGAATGGATAAATTGCAAAGATTTTCTCCCACTCTGTAGGCTGCCTGTTCACTCTGATGATAGTTTCTTTTGCTGTGCAGAAGCTCTTTAGTTTAATTAGATCCCAACTGTCAATTTTTGGTTTTGTTGCAATTGCTTTTGGTGATTTCATCATGAAATCTTTGTCCATGCCCGTGTCCTCAATGTTATTGCCTAGATTTTGTCCTAAGGTTTTTATAGTTTTGGGTTTTCCATTTAAGTCTTTAATCCATCTTGAGTTAATTTTTTTGTATAAGGTGTGAGGCCCACTTTCAATTTTCTGCAAATGGATAGCCAGTTCTCCCAGCACCATTTATTAAATAAGGAATCCTCTCTCCATTGCTTGTTTCTGTCAGGTTTGTCAAAGATCAGATGATTGTAGATGTGCAATCTTATTTCTGAGTTCTCCATTCTGTTCCATTGGTCTATGTGTCTGTTATTGTACCAGTACTATGCTGTTTTGGTTACTGTAGCCTTACAGGATAGTTTGAAGTCCAGTAGGGTGTTGCCTCCAGCTTTGTTCTTTTTGCTTAGAATTGTCTTGGCTATACAGGCTGAATTCTACAAGAAATACAAAGAGGAGCTTATACCATTTCTCCTAAAATTATTCCAAACCATTGAAAAGGAAGGACACCTCCCTAACTCATTCTATGAGGCCAGCATCATTCTGATACCAAAACCAGGCAGAGATACAAAATAAATAAATAAATAAAAGAAAACTTCAAACCAATATCCCTGATGAATATTGATACAAAAATTCTCAATAAAATACTGGCAAACTGAATCCAGCACATCAAAAAGCTTATCCACCACGATCAAGTATGCTGCATTCCCAGGATGCAAGGCTAGTTCAACACATATAAATCAATAAATGTAATTCATCAGATAAACAAATCTAAAGATGCAACCACATGATTATCTCAATAGATACAGAAAAAGCCTTTAATAAAATACAACATCCCTTCATGTTAAAAACACCCAACAAACTAGGTATTGAAGGAACATACTTCAAAATAATATGAATCATTTATGACAAACCCACAGCTAATATCATACGGAATGGGTAAAAGCTGGAAGCATTCTCCTTGAAAACCAGCACAAGACAAGGATACCCTCTCTCACCACTCCTATTCAATATAGTATTGGAAGTTCTGGCCAGGGCAATCAAGCAAGAGAAAGAAAGAAAGGGTATTCAATTAGGAAAGGAGGAAGTGAAAATGTCTTTGTTTGCAGATGACATGATCCTATATCTAGAAAACCCCATTGTCTCAGCCCAAAAACTTCTTAAGCTGATAAACAATTTCAACAAAGTCTCAGGATACAAAAATCAATCTGCAGAAGTCACAAGCACTCCTATACACTAACAACAGGCAAGCAGAGAGAGCCAAATCGGGAATGAACTCCCATTCACATTTGCTACAAAGAGAATAAAATACCTAGGAATACAGTTAACAAGGGAATTGAGGGACCTCTTCAAGGAGAACTACAAACCTCTGCTCAAAGAAACCAGAGAGGCCACAAAGATATGGAAAAAATATCCCATGTTCATGGATAGGAGGAATCAATATCATGAAAATGACAATACTACCCAAAGTGATTTATACATTCAGTGCTATTCCTGTTAAACTACCATTGACATTCTTCACAGACTTAGAACAAAACTATTTTAAAACTCATATGGAACAAAAAAAGCTGAACCTAATTTTTAAACAGCCATAATTAGCAAACATTTAATGAGTACTTACCTCCCAAGCAAGCAATGTGTACACAGTCTTACCGTATTTAACTCTCACCTAAGGCCTGAAAAGAAAGCACTGCTTTCCACGGTTTGGCAGATAAAGAGGCTGAAGCTCAGAGATACTAAGTAACTTCATCTCCAGCCAATCAGCAGCTGGGCGGAAGCTCTTAACCAGGCCCTCGGATTCCAGCACCTGGGCCTGACCCTGTGTAGCTTCCAGCCACTGAAAATTCTAAACCCAGACACATCAAAGACCAGGTCCCGGGTGACACAACAAGGGAGTGCTTCTCCTTCTCATCTTCATTTTGAAGATTTACAGAGGCCTGAACACAGTGCGGGGCCTGAAGAACCTATAAAAGCTCAGCGAGTACCTGCCAGGTTGGTCCTGTACTTCCAGGAGTTTTTGTACAGCCCACTGCCAAAACTCATATTCCCATTCTTAAATGTTGGGGGAAAGAAATCTAGAGAAGAACATTTCATGGCACACGAAAATTCCACGAAGTTTAAATTCCAGTGTCCATCAATAAGGTTTTGTTGACACTGTCATGTCCGCTGGTTAACGCAGTGGCTGTGGCTGCTTTCCTGCTACAGCGGAGTTGGCCACAAAGCCAAAAATACTAATTTACTTCGCAGGCCTTCACAGAAAACACTGGCCAGCCCCTGGCCTGGGCTGTGGTTGGTTCCTAGGGTGCAGTGGGCATCATTGCCCTTAGGACACTCCAACACTTGCCCTGAAATAGGGTTGCTGGGCCCTGCCGTCTGCCTGTCAGTACCCCTTGGCTTCTCTGAGACCTTCTACAGGAAACCTGTCCCAGCGAGAGCCCAGGTGCCCTCCCTGGGCCCCCTGGGTGGCTGTGCTTGTTAGGTCACAGTTAACTGCTATGCTGCAGGGTTCAGGCAGTATTTCAGCCTGTGTTTCCCGCAGGGCTCGCACTGCCCGACTCATATGATGGATGAATGAAGGACCAGATGAGAGAATGAGCCCTCAGAGGAGGGGCGCTCACCTGTCCCCCTGACTCTCATGCCTTGGAGATGAGCGAGCCATCCCCAAAAGAATCCAAGGACCCCATCCCCTCCACTCGCACCACACCCGCACCCGTGCCTGGTGCCTCACTTCCACGCAGGCCGCCGTGCTGCTGATGCGGCAGCTCAGGACTTCTGAGTCCATGCCCCTGAGCACCAGCTCCACCAGCCTCTGCCTGTGGCCCTCCACATGCTGCATGCACAACCTGCAGAGGAGAGACAGTGCCAGGCCGCAGAGGCAGCCCCACCCTGCCTGACATGTGCCAAGAGCTGGGCCAGACCATGCCAGTGCCTGGTGCCTGCTGGCAGGATAACCCTGGACAAGATGTCCTAACATCTCTGGGCTTCCCCCTCCTCTTCCTGGGGCTTGATTGAGGTTGTCAGTGAACCAGTCAATGTCTCTATCTCCTTTTTACAAGGGGCCTAGAGTGAGGGCGGCTCCTGAGTGACGAGGACCCTGGAAGTAACTCCCAGCTCTGGCCTGCTCTAGACCCTGTGTGGCCCTGGGGGCAAGCCCTTCTCTCTCTAGTCTCATATCTGCTCTGAGCAGGAAGGGCTTGAATAAAAGGTTCTCACTGCCTGGCACACCACTGCCATCCTAGACTCACAGCTTGACGTGGCAATTCCCCAAGAAAGAAGGCATTCAGCCAGGACCGGACCATGTCCTCTCAAGGAGCCCTTCCATCCAGCAAGGGGGTTCCTCTGCAGGTCCCCCTGCCACCCTGTGGGAGCCAGGGCCCACCTGGCCAGCAGGCTCACGCCCTCCAGGAACGTCCTGCTGCCCCGCAGGAGGTCCCACACCGCCTGCTCTTCCAGGGCACGTGCCAGGTGCTGGCTCTTGACCCTCTTGAACAAGAGCTGCATGGACTTGATGGTGACCCTGGAGGGAGTTGGGGACTTGTGATGCGCTGCCCTGCTGGGAGCGCATGGCCTGGGGAGGCTGCTGCAATCTGTGAAGTGGGACCCCAGTGCCCGTGGGGCCCAGCCCAAGGGGCTGAGGGGAAGGTCCAGGGAGAGAGTGGATCTGCAAACTCTGAAAACCACGCCATGCTGGACACTCATGAGAAAGGCATCCTGAGTCAGATCAGCTCCCACCAGGAGGAGACAAAGAGAGCCCTTCAGTGGAGTCCAGGGGCGACTAAGGGACAGCCCATGGCTACACCCAGCCCAGGCCTGCCGCCATGCACCCACCACCCTTGAGAGCACCTTTGCAGGTTCATCTCCTCGGACAGAGGTGCGGTGTGGACCAGCCTCCATGTCTTCAGGACTGGCGAGGCGGCCTCTGGTTGGTGGCTGCTGCCAAGCTGCAGCAGGAGCGTGAAGATGAGGTCAGGGAGGAAGTCCGGGAGGTTGTCGTTCTCATCCAGCTTCTCAATGAGAAGGTGGATGGTGCACAGGGTCTGCAGAGAGAACGTCCAGGGCATCGGGCTCCTACCCAGAGACCCTCGAGGAGCCTTGGGGCCTCCGCCTGCAACTCACCATCAGGGGGTCCACCGCGGCCAGGCGCCAGATGTCAGCCTTGGAGGTGGCACCGACCCTGGGGCTGAGTCGTGACTGCAGCCGGCCCATCAGGCTGTGGAGCATGGTCCGGGCGAAGGGCACGTTCTCCGACATGGCCAGCCACACCTCTGCCAGGTGGCTAACCAAAGTCAGGGCATAAGGACCGTGAGTTTTTTGGCATGTGCCCTAGCAGGTAAAAGTCCCTTTCAGCCCCTCAGCAGACCCCTAAGTAGAGGTTGGACTCTGGGGGCTGAAACTCAGGGAGGTGGAGGCAACCGTCAAAGTTTGTGTACTTAGAACCCGGAACCCTGATGCTACACTCAGCCCCTTTCTCTGCATGGGCTCACGGTACCTTTGGGAAAGCCATGGCCCTACCGAGGCCCCACCTGTTTGGTGACTTTACAGACGTGTCCCACACTACCTCCTAGTGCCTGATTTGCATCAGGTTGGTTGTCGCCAGCTTTCTATCACCTCATCTGCCTAGTGCATCTTTGAGGAAGGTATTTTTATCTCCATATTCCACAGAAGAGGGAAGTGAGGCTTGCAGCAGTCAGGCCACCTGCCAAACTACAGTTGGAAAAGGGCTTTCCTAGTTTCCAAGTCCAAGCCCATGACCCTGCTGAGAACGAGGTCCCCCAGGATAGGTGCAGAGGCACAGACAGCGGGGCATCTGGGAGGTTCTGAAAGGCAAATGCGAGTCTAACAAGTCTAAATATAATTTAGCAAGGTTAAGCTGAACGAAGAGACATGTCAACTGACTATCTGAACCCACAAAACCAAATTCACGAGAGCAGGGTGGTGAGTTTGGGTCTGCGGGGAGATGTGGCTGGAGGCCTCGGGCTAGGAATAAATCAGGGGGCACAGTGCACTCATCAGCACCCACTGCAAGGAAGCCATGGGGTGCAAAGAAACACGAAGGGGCACCTCAGTCCTACGATGGCAAGAAACAACTACCAATAATGACACCGTCCTGAAAGACAACCCCAGGCTCTGGAATGCAGCCAGCCGACACCCTCATCACAGGCTGTGAGACCCTGAACAGAAAGCCCAGCTAAGCTATGCCTTGACACCTGGGCCATGGGTGTTGTTCGAAGCTTCTAAGTGGGTGGTACCTTGTGATGCAGCAACAGCAAGCCAATACAGATTTGGCAAGCTAAGTGGAAGCCAGTGTGACTTGGCCACCAACCATGCCAGGCTGACCCAGAGCACACTGCCCCTTACCCCACCCAGCACTGCACCATGAGCCACTGAGCCTCATTCAGTCACGAAATCTGCACCACCCTCCCAGCTGGACCCACGGCAGGCCTGCTCTTACGAGAAGCGGCTCCACGGTGGAGCCATGCCTGCGTCTCACGAAGGTCAGTCATTGCGGCTCTGGGTCCAGGGCCTGTTTTAAAAACTCTTTTCTCTGCTCCGAGCCTCTTACTTAGCATGACATCTCCTCGCCTCCCTGCACCAGCACAGGCCCCACGGCTCTGGGGATGACTGCCTCGCTCTTTCTGGGCCCTCCCAGGTGAATTCTGGTACCACCCAAACAGACTCCCCATGTGTAGGGAGACTGTGCCCAGCTGCCTGTGCCATCAGGCTATAGCACACACAGGAGCTCTGTGCTGCTGGCAGAGACACGCCAGTAAAGACGGGGTCGCTCGGCATCACCCACGGCCACCTCCAGGGCTGGAGGTTGAGCCATTCTTCCCTTGGAGACCGGGACAAGTCACTTCCCCTCTTGGGATACATTGTGAAAGGAACAGGGATAGCCTGGAATATCTCCTGGGCTTGCTCAGGCCTCGGAGCCACATCCTGCAGCCGATCTGCCAGAGCTGTGTTCGCAGGGCAGGGAAGAGCTGCTGTGGGAGACATAACTCCACAGACACTGTCCCTGCAGGGAAATCAGGACATGTGGGGAGCTACAGCTCCAGATTCCAGCTCCACGTGGTGAAGCTCCACAAGTCTGGGCTCTGTGTCAGTGGCTCATCAGAGGCAAGCCCCTCCCGCAGGAGGCACAAACAGGTAAAGGGTTTCGACCTCCTTCAGGGTGGGGCAAGGTATTGCCCCAGGCTCCAGGCTTCCGGGACACATCGGGTGGTGAGTTGGGCATGGTCCAAATGACACAGGAGGCCAGGGCCGCCTCCTCCAGGCACCCACCTCTCCATGGGCAGAGGCTGCCTCAGGAGTGACGTGAGGATGGTCTCCTGGTGGTGGTGCGCCAGCAGCAGGATGCCTTCAATGAGAAGGCGCCGCACCTCAGGGTGGTCCACCGCCGGCAGGTGCACCAGGATGGCGCCCAGGATCTCAGCCACCTAGGGAGGGGCGGGGCATCACAGGGGCAGCCCAGGTCCCCATGGCTTCCTGCAGTAACCCCATGACATGCCCCCGCTCCAGGGGCTCTGGCCCAGTTGGACAAGGAGCAGGTTAAACCCCCAGCACCCTCTCCAGCGCATCCTCTGGTCTGCCTGGAATTCATTTTCGCAGGCTTTCAGTGCAGGAGGTGGTGTGCTCCGGGGAGGAGAGCCTTGACCTGCAGGTCAGCATGCACTTAACTCACCAGGCTACCTTCAACACGCTTCTTTCTAGCTCTAGAACTCTGTTTCCTCCTCCTCTTTAGCAGCCAGGGGTCGGGGGAGGCATTCTCAGCAAGTGCTGGTGAGGCCCTCACCCTTCCTCCTCATCTGGGCACACCGGGCAGCCCCAGCCCCAGCCTCTGGTGGCCCCACCATGGCTCTGCCACCTTGTCTTCCAGCTCCTTGGCCCGCATCTGGAGGAAGGAGCCTATCCAGGTGACAGAGGCCTTGTCGTGCTGCAGGTCCATGGCCCCAATGTTCTCGCAGAGCTTCTGGATGAGCGAGGCCACCTCATCACAGTTAAACTCCGTGCAGACCACCTAGGGGCAGAGTGGGCGACTCCCTGCCCTCCCCTGCCACTCCATGACTGGGGACACCCCCTCCTCCCCTGTCCCACCTCATGGCTCCACTCCAGGCTCCCATCCTTTCTCAGACCATGGCCACGGCCTCCTCCTGGGCTGAGCCAGAACGGGCCTGGTCACCCTGTTTGGGTGGCTCCAGGCACTTCCATTCATCACTGTGCCATGAGGATGCCCATGTGCCCACACCACATGCAGGACCTGTCCAGATCATTCCCATGGCCCCTTCCACATTCAGTGTGGCACATCATGGGGACAGAGAGAAGACGGCAAAGCAGATTAAGCACCTACTGTGTGCCAGAGACATAGCAGGGACCTGACATACTGCAGGTCCTTTCAACACAGATGGGAGGAGTTGGGCGAAAGGCTGTGGAAGCCGAGACCCCAGAGAACTTGGGCTGTGTGGCCAGCCCAGGAAGGCCCCCGCCCCAAGAGACGGCTGAGAGCCCCGACACTAGCCCAGCAGCCCAGACAGGCTCCCTGGCAGTCACCTGGGCGATTCTGGAGGATGCACAGAAGATCTTCTCTGCGTCCATGCCCTGGAGGTCCTCCTGACATTTCTCAAGCTCCTTCTCCTTGGAAGGGCCCCACAAGGAGCTAGTCTGGCCCGCTGTAGGGAATACAGCTTCAGAAATAACCAGCAGGGACAAAGGGCCTGGCCACCCCACCTTCGTGGCAACTTCCTGCCCTGGCTTTGCAGGCCTGAGAGCCTTTCCCTATGGTGGCCTCTGCCCGCACCACCTCTACGCCCAGCTCAGAGGCCTGCTGTCCCCTGAGCTCAGCTCTGGCCAGCTCTGTCCCACGCTTGGCATCTGGGAGCCGACTTTCTCCCAGCCAGGCCCTCAATGCCCAGCACTTGCCCTCTGTGGGTCAATCTGGGCTAATGGATCTCTCCTTCTAGAAGCTTCCATGGACTGTTGATGAGCTCTCCCCTCACTGCTCCCTCTGATGTTCCCCTTTGTTTCTCTCCATGCCTGCCAGCACAGAGGCCATACTTCCCCCCAGGGCAGGCCACAGTCCACGCTCCTGCAGTCAGCCCTCTCTCCCTCCCGGAGGGCCTGGCCCTCATGTCCTGCCCTCTCATACCGTGAAGATCCAGCAGGCTGGACAGGACCTTCATTGAGGCCATGCGGGTTCTTTGATGGGCATCACAGGTGCACGGGGCGATGAGCCCGACCATTGTACCAAACTGCCCCAGCTTCAGGGGGATCTGAGGATTGGGAGACCAAGGGGCTCACACCTCTGTGCCCTCACACCTGGGGCTGCCCAGGGGCAACATAAAGGGCGACTTGAGAGGACAAAACCTGCCCTGAAAACACCTGTTTGGGAAAGGGGAGGCTGCCACTGCCTGTCCCGTGTCCACGCGTCAGCCTCCCCTGCCCACAGCTGGGCCCCTGGAGGCTGAGCAGCCTGGATCTGTGGGTCCCGGCTCAGAACCTGCTCCGACTCAGCTCACCACTCTGAACTTGGGCCCAGTTGTTTCTATAATGAATGCTGGGGATCACAGAGCTTCCCACTCCCTAGCTGAGTAGCGCGGGCAGGGTACTCTGCCTCTTGGTCTCATGTTTCCTGTCTGCACAGTGTTGGTAATGATGGCACCTCCTCTTGCGGGGAATGTTGGGGGAGCCCAGGCAATGCCCTCCGCACAGCCTCTGGCCTCACATGTTACTGAGTGTTGGTCTTGGCCCCTGCCTCACAACCTCTCTCCAGATGCCCAGGACCAGGGTCCAGCCCAGCCCACTTCTCTCCCTGTACCTCCCAAGACCTGATGCCCATCCCTGAACCCCAGCCCCTGACTCCATCATCCTCCTGCCACAGCCATCCTGAGGACAAGACAGTCAAAGACCAGGGAGCCAAAAAATGTAGAAAATTAAGTCTCATCAGGCTGTGTCAGATGGTCAATCAGTAAAAACACTGCATCATTCTAGACATTGTAAGGACTGTGATACTCATCAAGCTTTGCAAAATGTATGACTTTGCAGCACTTGATTTTCTCAAATATTCACTTTCCTAACCAATGTGGGATTCATAACTCTCTATCTTTTTTTCTTAAAAAGGGCTCTCACCACTCCAGGAGCCACAGGCCCCACAAAGCCTGGAGCTCTGCCAACCCCGGTCCCATCCTCTCCCTTCCTGGCCCAGCCCAGGGCACCAGGTCCTCACAGCCTCTCCGAAGGGACTCTTCAGGGACAGAACTTGATGTCAAAAGTGTTCCCTCGTCTCCCAGATAGAGACAGTTTTTCTGTGAATGTCAGAGTGGCAGGCTGGGGGCTGGGGCCTCTTGGACTCACGCAGACACCAGTGCTGTGGACATAGATCCGCGTGAGACAGAGATGGAGGCTCATGGCCTTTTCCCGCTCCCATTCTTTCTCCGACAGGATCCACTTTTCCAGGAGCTATGGGTAGAGCCCAGAACACAAAAGTGGGTTTTAAAATCCTGGGGCCAGCCCCTTTCTGGCCAGCTTTTGCCCCCCTCAACCTCCCATTCAGATCAACTTTCAGTGTTTCCTTATGGGTCTAGACAGTCCCCACTATGAAGGGAGATGAGGCTGTGGGCAGGGAGAGAGTATCCGCATCCCCGGCATCCTCACCAGGATGGTGCCTGGCTGTTGGATTTGTCCTGATTCCAAATGTCTGCCTATAATGAAGGGCAAGGGGCACAGCCCACCCGGCACTCCAGATGGCCCCAGAGGCCATTCTGATATAAAAGTTCATTTCAGAGCAAATCACATTACCACAGATAAACAGGTTTCTGTCATCACAGGGTCAGTTCATCAACCAGACATAACAATCCTACATGTTTATGCACCTAATAACATAGCTAAATAATACATGAAGAAAAAAATGAAAGAACTGAAAGGAGAAGTAAAGAAATCAACACTGTTAGAGATTTCAGTGCCTCTTTCTCAATAATTGATAGAACAAAAAGACAGAAAATCAAAACGGATATAGAAAACCCAAGAAAATACTACTAACCAACTTGGCCTAATAGATTTTGAAACATTACACTTAACAACAGCAGAATATTTTTCAAATACACATGAAATATTTCCCAAGACAGATGGTATCTGGGCAACAATTTAAAAGGATTTAAAATATGGGATTTAGACCAGGCACGTGACTCATGCCCGTGATCCCAGCCCTTTGGGAGGCCAAGGCGAATGGATCACCTGAGGTCAGGAGTTCAAGACCACACTGCCCAACATGGTGAAACCCTGTCTTCACTAAAAATGCAAAAAATTACCTGGGTGTGGTGGCAAGTGCCTTTAATCCTAGCTACTCAGGAGGCTGAGGCAGGAGCATTGCTTGAACCTGGGAGGCAAAGGTTGCAGTGAGCCAAGATTGTGCCACTGCACTCCAGCCTGAGCGACAAGAGCGAAATTCCGTCTCAAAAAAAAATTTTATATATATATATATATATATATATATATATATATATATACACACATATATATATGAGACTTAAAGTATGCCATCAGACAACAATGCAGTTAAATTAGGAATCCAAACCAGAAAGATTCTGGAAAACTCACAAATATTTGAAAATTGCTAAATAACTTGAAGGTCAAAGAAGAAATCATAACGCAAATTAAAAATGTGTTTTGAACTGAAATAAAATTAGAACACAATGTATCAAAATCTGTGAGATGCAGAAAAAAAAAAGTAAAATCTAGAGACTTACATGATCTGATCCAGATTTCAAGGCTTATCATAATATTACAGTAATCAAGACAGTGTGGTATTGGTGTACCACGGGAAAACACATCAATGGAGCCAAGTAGGTGTCCAGAAATATACCCATATGTACAAGGCCTTTGATTTGCAACAAAGATGCAAAGGTAGTTCAGTGGGAAAAGGACAGTCTCTTCAACAAATTGGCTATCCATGTGCAAAAAATTGAAGTAAGCTTTGACCCGTACCTCAGACCATACAAAAATAATGGTACTCAAAATGGTACTCCTACAAAAATGGTACTCAAAATGTACCATAGACCTAATCATAAAACCTGAAAATATGAAATTTTTGGAAGAAAACATAGGAGAAAATCTTTGGAAGATTTCTTAGATTTGACGCCAAATGCATGATCCATAAAAGAAAAAAAAAAGATAAATTAGACTTCCTCAAAACTAAAAACTTCTGCTCATTAAAGGATATTGAGAAATCCATAAAAAGGCCACAGAGTAGGAGAAAATATTTGGAAATCACATACCTGATGGACTGTATCCAGAATATGTAAAACATCTAAAAGTGTCCATAAAAAGAAATTAACAACCCAATTTTTACCTAACCCACCTTCAAAAGTGCCAATGTTGTAAAAGACAAAGAAAGACTGTGAAGGACAGAGACCTGACAGCTAGATGCAGTGCCTAATCTGGACTGGATCCTGATCTAAATCCTGATCCATTTCCTCTGATCCTGGATCAGAGGAAAAACAGCTCTAAAGGGCATTATTGGGGCAATTCATGAAATTCGAATGTGGGCCATCAATTTTAATACATGTATCGTGTCAACATTAAATGTCCTGCATTTGGTCATGGTACTGTTGTTACATAAGAGAGCACTGTTACTCTGGATGTCTGCAACTATCTATGATTCAAATGATGTATGTGCGTTGAAGCAGAGAAGCAGAAGAAAACAGAGAAAGAAAATGTGAAAGAAAAAGTATTAAGAACTGTAAATCTGCATGAAGAGATTTAAGAGTAACTGCATGAAGAGTATTAAGAACCATGAATCTGCATCTTTTCACTACCCTTGCAACTTTTTATTAAATGTGGAATTTCATAAAAATGCAATCACTAAAACAATGTTTCATGTACTCTCCTGTTTCCCATAGTCTGGCCCTCAGGACAGCTGCTGGGGAGGAGTGGCCATCCCTGGCTCTGGCCCACTGCCACACAACTCACCTGCACCATCTCCTGCAGCCCCCTGGGGTCTAGCTGCCTCTGCAGGAGGCTCTCCATCAGCTGCTCCAGGGCGCTTAGGGCGTTTGCATACAGGGTCTACAGCCAAGAGGGAGAGAGAGATAGGTGGCAATGTGGGGCACCCACAACCCCCTCCCTGTGGGCAGTCTGTGCCAGGGAGGGGTCTGGCAGTCATCCACTAACTTCTGCTCAGTCTGAGCTGTTGACACTCATTTTCTCACGTGAAGTACAAGACAACCATTTAAGAGGAATTCACTTTACAAAGCAGAAAACTGAACTCCTGGAGCCCAGTTCTGATTCTTCATCTAGGTACAGGCCCTTGAGGCAGGGATGGCTACCTGTCCACAGAAGATTCCTTCTCCTCTTCCACAGTGTCCTCAGGGAAAGCCATCCCATCAGGGACTACATTTCCCAGGATTCCTTGCATGGGTGAAGACATGTGACTGTGTTTCAGCCAATAGAAGGGGGGCAAAAATGGCTCTCAAGTCTCCCCTAGACTTTCTTTTCCTTCTGTCTAGACTACGTATCAATTCCCATTGATTGGGACCTTGGGATTCATGCCCTGAGGGTGGGCAGGAGGTCTCTACCAGCCTGGGTTTCTGAATTGCACGAAGCAGCTCCACTTCCACTCCCATTGACAATTGCACTTTACTTGATGTGGATGATAAATAAACTTTTATCTTGTTGACCCACTGAGACTTCAGGGTTTATCTGTTACAGCAGCTAGTATTACCTTATATTTACTGATAGAGCTCTGCTGCCTCCAAATGCTTGAGGGTGGTTCAGGAAGGTGGACTCTCAGCATTGCCCATGTTAATGTTAACTTCCAGGTCCTGACCCAGCAAATGAGGTGGCCCAGAGGGACCTACCTTAATGGACTCATTGTCCTCTCCTGGGAGTTGGAGAGAAATTACAGAATGGATGCTGATATCCATCAGCTCACTGTTTTCCTCTGTGGAGTAGAAAGGCTTCAGCTTGCTGGAGAAAGAAGCAGTAACGAGAGAGGAGTGGTCACTGGGGAGGTGAGCTTCTGCTGCCCCACTGCCCACTCTGGGCATGGAGAGACATCCTAGAAGAGGAACAGGCTGACTTCTCCAGTTGGAGGCTCTGGCATGCATCCCTCCCCAGGGACCCTGGCTCTGCCAAGTAACCGCTGACTATACAGGCTCTTGCCTGTGACTGAAGTGGAGATGCAGGGGTCTAAGGCCATCTCTCCTATCTGCTGTTGCCTACTCTGAACCTGTTAATCTCCTGCTCAGAAACAGTCCATTGCTCCTTGATGGCTACAACCATGGAATCTGCTCTCCCAAGCTGGTGTTAGTCCAGGAGCTTTCAAGGGTAATGCTTGGACCAGCAGCAGCAGCAGTTTCACTTTGGGGATTATGAGAAACACAAATTCTATGGCCCCACCCAAGACCTGCTGAATCAAAAATTCTAGGAGTGGATTGCAGCCATCTACGTTTTGATAAACCCTCCAGAGGTAGTTGCTAGTGATTGGTGTGTACTGGCTCTTTCTCCTTCTAGCCCCTTCATCAGTAGTTCTCAAGCTTGGTGCATATTAGAGCTACCTTGAGAATTTTTTAAGGATCCTCAGGGACCATGCCGAAGCCTCAAGACCTGGAGTGGGACCCGGATATCCATACTGTTAAAAGTTCCCCTTGAGTTCTATTGTGCCCCCAGAGTTGAGAGCCACCATCCTACTTTAACTTTAAACTGCTGTTCCCCAAAAGGATATTGTATTGCACTCTCCTGGGAAGCCCCAAGTACAGTCATTCTGCTTAACCCCAGGTCAAAATTCAAATGCCAACTCTGCACCAAGCCTTTTCATAGCTCCCTTTGTATAAACTGAGTTGCATTTTGTTAGTAGCCCCTTTTTTGGTCTCAGATATTTTTTATGCCAGTGTGTATGAGTTTACCTGCAAACATAGTCCTCTCAGTTGGCTCTGAGCTACAATTCTGTTTGTAGGTATCTGTCTTATCTCTAAGTTCCTAAAAGGCTGGCCTAGGTCTTACGTATCACTGTGTCCCTTCAGTAGTCAGCATATAACTGTGCTTAGTTGATGTTCATGACATTTATTTTAAAATCTGCCTGTTTGATGCAGCTTAAAGCAATATATAATTCTGCTATGAGCCTAAGTAAGGAATCTTTCCCTAGAGGTGAGGTATTCCTAGAGATGACCCAAACACTTTAAATATACCAATTTTATGAATCTGTAACTTCTTACCCTTTCCCCCTCCTCACCAATGGATTGACATCTCCAGGAAGGCACGTCTTAGGCATTAGATCACTTAGTATGAATGGTATCAACAGATAGTTGACTGAACCCTTCAACTCACTGACTGAGCCTGACTCATCTTGAAGGATGCCTGCAATGTTCTTCAGTGTTATCACTGTTATTTCACTCAAAATATCCCCAATCAACTGAAGAGCAGCCCACCCACATGCCATAAATCCAAGGAGAAGCAGGATTTTCAACTTGAAATCCTGCTGAGAATTATAGGAAGGAGTGGCTGAGGCCGACCCCCATCTTCTAGGCTGGCCCATTGCCCAGGGAGCCACCAACGAGACCCCTGCTATGGAGGCAGGAGAGGAAAAAGGAGGTGCAACCCCTGAAGGAGAACCAAGGATTGGTCTCGAACTTCTCCCTACCCCTTGGGATGGGATGCGGGTGGGGCCCAGCTGACCTCAGGTGCGAGAGGGCCTCCATCGCCAAGGCTCGCACTGGAGAGACCAGGTTGTCAGTCGGCTCTGCCTCCAGGACCGCCTGCCCGACACAAGCAAGGGTGGCGGCGTTTAGTGACCATGATGGTGGCAGCGCTCCCCAGTGTTAGCCCAGGGAAGACCTGGCACTTCACAAAGCACTCTAGCATCCCGCATCTCTTTCATTCTTTTTAGGGCCATTTGGCTTTCGGCATCTTAGGGGAGACAGCAGAGTAGGAGCAGGGACCAAGGTGGGCCCTGGCTCCCAGCTCGGGTTGCTCATCTACTTGCTATGTGCCCCTGGGCCAGCACTCCCCCTGCCTGAGCCCAAGTCCCTTCTCTGTAAAACAAGACCTGGAGACGCATTTTACAGGGCTGCTGCAGGCTAGCGTGAAAGCACAGGTTTAAAGCTCCTGGCCAGAGTGAGAGCCAAGTCAGTCCCATTTTCTGCTCACTGCCTTCTGTTCCGCCTACACCTCATGTCCCTCAAGGGCCACTTCCAGCACAACCCAAGTAGCTTTGAGGGGCCAAGGCACTGGCAATGACATGGGTGGGGAGGCCTGGGATGAAGAACATTGGCAGCCCCACAGGCTCCACCAGCCTTTGGACAGTGGACATTTTTTTTGTCTTACATCCCTACATGCATCCTTCAGAGCTTCACTCTAAGCCCTGCTTCCAGCAGACCCCTGCCCCTAAAGCCCTCCAACAGGGAGAGAGTAAAGCTACAGCTAAGCCAGCCCCGGGGATCTCTATCAGGCCTGAACCAGCTGCCCTGGGCACTGCAGGACCCAAAACAGTCGGAATCTCCCAGCCTGGTTTCCAAATCATTGACTGGCTATGAAACCCTTTATCAGATACAAAAATGATTCTCAGAACGCCTACAGTTAGGTCAAAACAGAGCCAAGACAGATAAGGGTTTCAGAGAACTCTGTAGATACCCTCAGGAACTTTGAAAACCTCTCACTGCAGGGAGTTAGACCCCAAAACCAGGACCCAGGGCCAAGGAGGCGCCCCACCCAGCTTACCACTATGATGCTAGTCAGAGTCGTCTTCTGGGCAAACTGAAAGTCCTCCAAGTCCTTGATGTTGTTGATGGCCTTGGTAACCTGCACAACACTCTTCATGAAGGCCATTTTGAGACAGATGTCCTGTTTCCAGAAGAGGAAAAGGAGAGAGAGGATGTTTGTGAGCAGCCCCGGAAGAATCCAAGCTGCGGCCTCTGCTTCTGGGCTCCTTCTGCTCTGAAGAAAGAGTTCAATGTTGAATGCTCTGAGAGATGGCCAGCCTCCCTCTGTCCTTCAGCCACATGAATGCAGCACCTGCCACATGGCAGGGCCACAGGCACATGGCAGGGATATGAGGTGAGGTGCGGCACCTGGGTCCACACGTGATATGGTTTGGCTGTATCCCCATTCAAATCTCGACTTGAATTATATCTCCCAGAATTCCCATGTGTTGTGGGAGGGGCCCAGAGGGCCGTAATTGATCTGGGGGCCAGTCTTTCTCATGCTATTCTCATGATAGTAAATAAGTCTCATGAGAGCTGATGGGTTTATCAGGAGTTTCCACTTTTGCTTCTTCCTCATTTTTCTCTGGCCACCACCATGTAAGAAGTGCCGTTCATCTCCTGCCATGATTCTGAGGCCTCCCCGGCCATGGGGAACTCTAAGTCCAATTCAACCTCTTTTTGTTTCCAGTTTCAGGTATGCCTTTAGCAGCAGCATTGACATGAACTAACACACCATGGAAGATGCCACCTCCCCAAGCCTCCCTAGGGCAGCAAAGCAGCTCAGGGGCCACCTTCAGTGACCAAGGGCCCTGAGCCCTATGTGTCGCCATAGAGGCAGGATAGGTTATTGAGAAAACATTTGCTTTTACATGGATGAACCTTGTGGACATTATGCTAAATGAAGTAAGCCAGACACACAAGGACAACTGTCATATGATTGCACTTAGATGAGGTATCTGGACTAGTCAAAGCCACACAGACAGAAAGAGGAGAGGTGGTTGCCAGGGCTGGAGGGAGAAGGGAATGTGGAGTTGCTGCTGAATAGATATAGGATTTCAGTTTTGCAAAATGAAGAATCCTGGAGATGGATGGCAGTGACGGTTGCACAATGTGAATGTACCTCATGCCACTGAACTATACATACACTTAAAAATGGTTATGATGATAAACTATGTTATGTGTATTTTGCCAGTTTTTAAAAATAAAAACAATTTTTGCTTTATTCTCTGTGTTTTCCCCTCCTTGCCATTCCAAGTAGATAGCCGGTCCCTCTGCATGTTTTTGAAGACAACCCTACCTCTGTTCCTTATGAAAGGGTCTGGGTCAGTGTCAGGGAGGGCCAGAGGTGACAGAGGGAGTGAGAGAGGCTGGAAAGAGGTGGAACTCATCTTGTAGCTTCTGGGGACCCCACCCAGCACTCTGGGGAAAGGGCTATCTTCGTCCCCCAGCACCCCCTCTGCATGACACCAAAGCACAGAGAACAGCACATTTGGACATAATGGGCTTCCCACATGCTGGGCATCAGGTAGGACACCTGGATGTCCCTTGAGTAGGATGTCCCCTGGGTAGGGATGCAGGTGTCCAGAGAGTGGCAGAAGGCTACTCCCCACCAGCCTGGCCCAGAAGACATCCCCCCCAGGCAGCAGATGGGGCCACCTGGCAGCTGCTGACGTAGTGGTGAATTATCTTAGCGGTGATGGGGCTGTCCACGAGGTTGAGGAGCATCTGGGGGTGGCAGTAGGAGGCCACACAGCTGTACATCACCATGAGGGCACTCTTCACCGTCTCCCGCCTCCAGGGGTGGTCCTTCTACAAGGCCAAAGAGAAGAAGAACCACTGGGGGCAGCAGGGGCCACTGCAGATGCAGGTGGTGGTCTCCGGCCACACGACCAAATGACCCATCGAGTCAGCTTGTGGTGCTTCGCCTGTTTTCTGGGTGCCAAAAGTGCTCATCATTTTTTCATGCATTCATTCATTCACTCAATGCATCTTTATTGAGCATCTACTAGACACCAGGCACCAGGCATGCAGTAGTGAGCAAGACAGGCCAGGGCCATAGATGCCCGAACCACCCATCTGCTGTGGGGGAAGGTACTCATGTGAGCATCGCTAAACAGGCTGCTTGCACACCTCATACCTTCACTTCCGGGCACTGGCTACAGGCTAGGCACACACGAGGCTGGAAATCCAGCGGGAACTGACAGCCTCCACCTTGCCCTCATGGTGCTCACACCCTCAGAACAATCTGAGTGGGAGGAGATATTGGAGGCCACCAAACCCACTGTGGATGGGGAGCAGGGGCCCGCCCCTCCGCCAGGCTGAGTAGAAATCCAGGTGTCAGGTCCTCTTTGCAGAGAAGCTGGGACGAAGCCTAGGACACTCCATTCTCTCCATCCAAACAACCAGACCCCAGGGCAAGGGTTCCAGGTCAAGGGCAAAGCCTGAGGCATGGGCAATGGCATCAGATGGTTTCCCACTAGGAGCTCAGCCAGTCGGTGAGACCATCCCCTGTGGCAGGGAGGGGCAACTTTCAGAGGATGGGGCCATGGGCTGTCTGGGTCCAAATCCTGGCTTTACCACTGAACCAGCCACACGCCTATGGACAAGCTTCAGTGTTCTCACCCTGCAATGGTGGGCTAGAGTCCCTCCATCCCACCACCATCCATTCACTGAGGCAGAGCTCCTAGTGCCAAGCACCCACTGAGCACTACCTGAACAGCTTCTTCATATCCTGTGGGTCCGCATGGAGCCTGGGACTCTGCATTTCCAATCTGCAGCCAGGGAGCCCCTGCTGCCAGTCTGAAACACCGCCCCCCCGCCCACCGCCGACAACACTGCCATGAATGGTAGGGGGCTGGGACTCCGTGACAGTATCTGGGTCCTGGAAAGGCCCACCCTGCATTTTTAAGATGACCCAATAGCAAAAGCTCTGTCCAGGAGGTCTCAGTCTAAGACAATGTCTCAGTCATTTTGGTGACAGGAGACATTGAGGGAGGCAAGTTTCCTACTGAGATCTAGAAAGGACCTTGGGTCAGTGCCCAGAGCACTATGCTAAGAGGTCCCAAGACCCAGTTGTGGAGTGAGGGTGCCTTACCCGCCAAGCACTGATCTGCCAGGACTGCTCTGACTCCTGGATCCTCTCCTCAAAGTCATGAAGCACATTTAGCACCGTTTTCACCTGGCCCCGGGCACACAGGCCAAAGCATAAAATCACACCCTGCAGGGAGACCCAACCAGCCAGGGTGAGGGCAGGGGCCAGAGGTCAGAGGAGGACCCCCCGCACACACGTGCATGGCACACACACATGTACACAAAACACCTGCAGGCAGGTGAGCACACATGTCCCCCAAGGGTCCAGAGGCATTTGGTGGACAGGAGGGGGTTACAGGCACCCTCACCTCGCAGTCAAAGTCATTGCTGTAGTCTGTCTTGTACAGCAGCTCCAGCAGCAGGACTTCTACCTTGCTGGCCTCCAGGCCTGTGGCCAAGGAGATGCCCAAGGCCCGGTACAGAAAGCCCTGGAGAAGCAGAAGGGAGAAGAGCTCAGGCCTCCCTATGGCCAGCCTCCGGGGGGTGCTGTTGAGGAGAGTTTGCTACACAGTCTTCCTTTTTTTTTTTTTTTTTAATGTGCAGAGAATACTTGCACACACATTTATAGCAGCAGCACAATTCACAATTGCAAAAAGGTCCGTCAATCAACGAGTGGATAAAGAAACGATACACACACACACACACACACACACACACAATGGGATACTATTAGCCATAAAAAAGAATGAGTTAATGGCATTTGCAGAAACCTAGATGAGATCGTAGACTATTATTCTAAGTAACTCAGGAATGGAAAACCAAGCATCATATGTTCTCACTCATAAGTGGGAGCTAAGCTGTGAGAATGCAAAGGCATGAGAACAACACAATGGACTTTGGCGACTCGGGGAAAAGATGGGAAGGGGGTGGGGGATAAAAAACTATAAATTGGGTGCAGGGTATACTGCTCGGGTGATGGGTGCACCAAAATCTCACAAATTACCACTTACGCATGTAACCAAAGACTACCTGCTCCCCAAGAACCTATGGAAATAAAAAATTTTTAAAAAATAAGTAAAATAGGGCCGGGCATGGTGGCTCAAGCCTGTAATCCCAGCACTTTGGGAGGCCGAGGCGGGTGGATCACGAGGTCAAGAGATCGAGACCATCCTGGTCAACATGGTGAAACCCCGTCTCTACTAAAAATACAAAAAACTAGCTGGGCATGGTGGCACACGCCTGTAGTCCCAGCTACTTGGGAGGCTGAGGCAGGAGAATTGCCTGAACCCAGGAGGCGGAGGTTGCGGTGAGCCGAGATCGCGCCATTGCACTCCAGCCTGGGTAACAAGAGCAAAACTCCGTCTCAAAAAAATAAAAAATAAAAAATAAGTAAAATAAATGTTCAGGTTATTCTGGGAGATCAGGCTATATAAGTGCAGGCATGTTATATGAATTAAAGGGGGAAGTGTAAATTTGTTCAACTCCTGTGTAAGTTGAACCAATTTACAGTCCCACCAACAAATCTAAGAACACCAATTTCTCCACCTACTTCTCAACATAGGACATAATCAGTGAGAAGCAGACCATTCTCATTGTGAGGTGTTTCTTTGATTATTAGTTGTGCTGATCATCTTTTCATATTCTCATGATTTAATTCTTTGAATTTCTGGCTATTTTCTTTTTCCCGTTTTTTGATGGGTTTTTTCTATTTGTAAGAATTTTATTTTATATTTGGAGACAAAATGAGAACAACTATGTATTATTTCATTAAATCCTCACCACAACTCTATAAGATAAATATTATTATTGTTTTTAGAGATGAGAAAACAAACAGGAAGTAGTAGAACCACACAAAAATGTTAATTTCTATAAAGTTTCTCTCTTTTCCCTTGTCTTTCTTGGTTTGCAGGCATATAAAGGTTATTCCATGTTAACATTATAAAAACATTCATCAATATATTCTTCTAATTTTTCCATGGTCTTATTTTGTACACTTAAGTCTTTGATCTGTTCTGGAAGAACATATTCTTCCTAATGTCCTTCTTTTTCACTTTCTATATTGTATTATTTTTAGCACAAGAGGTTTTAATTTTTATGATGTATAATTTTTTTTGTCATGTGTGCTTTTTGGTGTCATATCTAAGAAGGCTTTGCCTAACCAAAGGTCACAGATTTACCCTGTGTTTTTCTATAATTTTATACTTTTAGTTCTTTTATTTAGGTCTGTGATTCATTTTGATTTAGTTTTATGTATGATATGAGGAAGGAATCCAATTTCATTATTTTGCATGTGGATTTCTAGTTATCCTAGTACCATTTGTTGGGAAAAAAAAAAAAAAACTACTCTTTCCCCATTGAATTGTCTTGGCACCCTTCTTGAAAATAAATTAACCATACATGTGAGAGTTTATTTCTGGACTCTCAATTCTATTTTATCAGTATGTATGTCTATCCTTACGCCAGTATCTCACTGTCTTGTTTACTGCAATTGTGTAAGAAGTTGAAATTGAGAAGTTTGAGTCCTCCAACTTTATTCTTCTTTTCAACATAATTATTTTGGCTGTTCAGAGCCCCTGGTATTTCCAAATAAATTTTAGGATCAATTTGTCAGTCTCTGAAAAATAAAAGAACTAGCTTGGATTATGACAGGGGTCATGCTAAAACTAACAATAAATTTGGAGAGTATCATCATTTGAACTATAGCATCCTTCAAACTGTGAACATGGGGTGCTTTCTATTTATTGAGACCCTCTCTGATTTCCTTCAACAATGTTTTAGAGTTTTGTAGCAATGTGGTATAGTTTTGTTTTTACGAAGAAATATACACATGTGATTGCTAACCAGAATCTGGAAGATCAACAAAACAAAAAAAACAAAACAAAACTAAAACCACCAACCTAGACCACCCATCTTTCCTCCCAGGACCCTGTAAACAGCCACAGGTCCAGCTGATCTCACACACACAGTGTAATCCTCTCCACCCCATTATTTCTGGAGTCTCCTCCCCGTCCAAACTGTCCCGTCCCTGTGAAGACGAACCTTCTCCAGAGAGGGGCTGTTGAAGCTTGCAATCTGGTTGTTCAGCTCTTTGCTCAAGCGCAGGCTCCAGCTGGACCCCCGGGTCTTCTTGAGGGAGTTTTGCAGAAACTGGGGGAAGCACAAGACATTGGTAGGAAGGGCCAAGGGCCTTCATCCCTGTTCTTGTCTTATCTCTGGGAATGCTATGTGACCTTGAGGCCCTCTCTCGCTTCCCTTGCCCACATCTCCAGATCACTAAGTCCATAGATCCCTGATCCAGTGCTAATGATGTTCGGTGGGTCTAAGGAATGGCTGTGGCTCTGTGGGCTAGCAGGAGGGGTGTCACTCCCTGCTGCCCTCTTGGGCATCTGGCTCTTGGGATGGAAGGTTCTCTCAGTTTTCCCCTGTGGATAGACGCAGCTATGGACTCTAATTCCCAAGACTTCTCTGACAGAAGAAGAACATATACCCTTTAGGGGCTTCTAAACTCTCCACATGCCAAGCCCACCAGATGTCTTTCCTTCTGCTCCTGTCTTTCTCCTCCTCCCAGGCCTCAGTAAACGTGTTACCCCTTTACCTGAATCAGCTTGTCCTCCCAGGCTTTCTGATCCCAAGTGAACTCAGTATGTTCTGCAGGAACACATGCATGGTTACACATGCCACTTTCTTCCACTGCTCCCCTAAGTCTGGTCTTCCAGGCCCTCCATGCCTCCTTAGCCTGGCATTTGAGGCCCTCCATGGATGAACCCATCACACGCCGCATTGCACTCCCCACCTTCTCAAGCTGCTCAATCAGTTCTCAGAACCAAAGTGAGCTCTGTGGGTCCACTGTGAGCCTCAGCTCTTGTTATTCAAGTCATGTGATTAGAAACCCAGCATGTACAAGGATTGGAAGGTTGGCTTGGGATGGGGCTCCCTGGGCACCTCACCTTCCAGGTACCGGACCAGTATCGGGATCTCCAGCTCCCACATGTCGGCCATGGAGGGTGCGATGCTCTGGCTGAGGGTCCTTAAGAGGTTGAGCATGGCTATGCCACGACCCTCCCCCTTGTAAGGTGATGACATCAGCACCTGGAGGGCACCAAGACTCCAGTGAAATAGCATGTGAGCACCTCACTCCTTGTCTTGGAGCTCATTGTCCTCATTTTTAAAGGGAGGAGTTAGATCAGATGGGTGGTTTTCAAATAGGGATTTCAAATAGAGAATGTACCTGCGGAGGACGCTGCAGAAAGGACGGGGGATGAGGGGCCAGACCTGGGCTCCCTCCCCACCCCAGGCTTCAGTGCAATATGGAAGAATGTCAACAGTTAACATAAACAGGAGATTGAGCCAACCCCCAGGGGTAGGCAGGCATTGGCCATATCACTGAGATGCTTTGAGCAGAGGAATTTAGGAGCAGATCCAGGCCAGCTCCTCAGTTATTGTAAGTGCACTGCCTCTACCACACTCGAGAGGGATGACAGGGACATGGAATGTCCGGTCCTGCCAAGCATCAAAATCCCTCATTGCATCCCGGCTTCCTTCTACCCCTGGGGCTCTGGGAAAAAGGAGCTCAAGGAAGAGGTGCCACAGGGCATGGCCTTGCCAGGCCAGGGCATGGTGCAGGTCAGCCACTCACCAGGAGACGGGCCAGCAGCTTCTGAGGCGCAGGCAGCTCCACTGATTGAAGGAAACGCAACCCCAGCTGAGCCTTCCTGCCTCATACCAGGACATGCTCCTGTGTCCCCATCTAGGGACTTCACCCCAGAAGGTGCTTCCCCAGCATTGTCTTGTTCCCCAAACCCCCAGAATGGAGAATGGGTTGGCACAGGGAATTTCCTAAGAACATCATTACATTTCACTTATCCTGGGAAGAGGGGAGAATCATCCTAATGGGTTGAGGTTTAGAAGATGCTCTTTTCAGGCTATTCCCATTTTGTAGTGGACATCAGGACTTGCCATGGCAATGTTTTACCTCTTACTGTGAACCCTGGCCTCTGTTGAGCCAAGAGTGATTAGACACTGCCCTTCTGCCCACTCCTGACTCTCTCCACAGGCTTTGGGAGCTAATGAGCCCATGAAAAGCAAGCCAACAGTGTGCAAACAAATGGACAAGGGCAAGGCCAGGCCTGCTGAGAAGATACAATTGCAGGGGCCCTGGAGAGGACTCAGCCCAGTTCAAGAATAAGAGGGGCATGAGGAAGACCTCAGAGGATCACCTGGCTGGCTTGTTTAGATCAAAGTCAGAGAGCAGGCTCTGCTCTTCACTAGCCCTGGATCCTAAAGGCCCCCATCAATCACCTCCATTGCCAGCCATGCCCTTGGGGCCAGAGGTGGGAGGGAAGGGGACAGCAGCAAGCATGGTAGGTGGGCATAGCTGTTTTGAGAGCCTGGTGTTAACAGTGCCTACTCTGAGCAGACCACAGTGAGGGTAGTCAACAGAGGATGGGATCCTTATAGTTACTCTAGCTGGCTCAGAGAAGCAAGACAGAGCAGAGGCCCAGTAAGGTCATGCATGGGAAAGCCTGGGCTAGGAGCTCCCAAGGATGAGATCTGGACCAGGGGTGTGGTCTGGAGGGACAGGACATGAGGAGTGAGCTACCCAGAAGGAAGTTTACACAATTCGAACATGTCTTAGATATGACCAGGTAGGCACTAAGAGCCAGGTAGGCAGTAGTAGCATTAATTTGGACTTGGATGTTTTCAGGAGAAGGGGGAATGAGGGTAGGAGAAATAAGGAGAGAGGTGGACATTCCCAGACAAGGCGCCAGCCCACCTGCCCAATCCCACCAGCTGGCACAGGAGTTTATAACCCACCTTGCCTGCTCTTGCCAACCACGCTGACATCCATGTCCTGGCCATGGAGCTGGTGCTCTGCCAGGTTTGTGAGGCTGATACAGATAGGAGTCAAGGCTTCCATGTAGTCCGTCTCCATGATGTAGCACAGGAGCCTCACCCAAAACTCCTGGGGTGGGGGTGGGAGAGGAAGGGGCCCAGAATGAGCCCAAGCCTCTAAGGAGAATAGTCAGACTCCGCCATGGTGCCAGCCCCACCCCTACTTCCCCAGAGCTGTCCCTGACAGTCTCAGCCCTGAACTGGCTCCATGGTCAACCCCAGTCTTTGTCAGGGGCATTTCAGTATCACCCACCCTGATGTGGCAGGAGAGTCTGCCAGTCCCTGCTGGGGGCAGCATACACACTGCCAACTCCTGTCACTGCCAACCTCATACAAACCCACACCCATCACACCCTTCTCACGAGGGCCCTGCCTCTGATCCCAAGTCCTCTAGAGGTGCACCCTGGGCAGATGATCCAGTTGTGCGTGCCTGGTATGATGGTCAGTTTTGTGTGTCAACTAGGCTAGGTGAGAATACCCAGTCTTTCATTCAACCTCGAATCTAGGTGTTGCTGTGAAGGTAGTTTATAGATGTGATGAAAGTGCATAATCCATAAAAGAGATTATCCTCAATAACATAGGTGGGTGAAATGCTGAGGTTTCTCTGAGGAAGACGCTATTCAACCACAAGACTCCTGCCTGAGTCTCCAGCCTGCTGGGCTGCCACACAGCTGTCAGACTTACCAGCCCCCACAACTGCATGAGTCACTTCCTTAAAATAAATCAGACTACATATGCCTTCTACTGGATCTGTTTCTCTGGGGAACCCTGACTGATACAGATTCTTGGAGCTGTGTCTCCAACTTGACCCCACCATCTCCTCTTTCAACACCCCCAGCTCATTGTAATCCCACTTCACCCCACCCCCACCCCTAGGAGTTTAGGGTCAGGTTCTTGTGCCACCAACTGTCAAGTGCAATGACTTAACCTGCTCCAGCCACCAGGACTAGAATCTCCCAGCTCCTGGGCTTCCCTATAAAGGTAGCATAGTGAATTAGAAAGGGAATTTCAATCCCGGCTCTGTTGTTTACCAGCTGTGAGGCCTTGAGCAAATTAATGAATTCCTCTGGGTCTCAGTTTCTTCATCTACAAAATCAGGATAACAACTACCCTCTATGGGGGTAGTTGTTGGGATAATTAAACAAGATTGTACATTTTGCACACCTAGTACAGTATACCTGTTACATGTTGGTGCCACATGGGCTGTAGCTATGATGATGATGATGATGATGATGATGATGATGATGATAATGATTTCTGCGATTTAAAAAAGCTGTCGCTGGACAGCGATCATCTAGCCTGCGGCCTCACTTAGTGGATAATCATTCCCTCCTTGATGCTCTCATGGTACATTTTTCCTATCTTATTGCTATGTCACATTTTGTTGCAATTTAAAGTTGACACATTTGTTTCTCCCACAGCCCTGTGAACTCCTTCCAGTCATACTGATTCCTCCTAGTGCACATTCCTCTCCTGTCTTTCACAGGGTAAGAACTCAATGAATGTTTACAAAATTAAACCATGAAAATCACTGGTCTACACGTGCGCTCACACACACACACACACACACACACACACACACACACGGGCCTTAAAGTAATGGACACATTTCAGGTACTCAGTGAAATGATACCGACTGATACTGCCACCATGCTGATGTCCTGCACTGCCCAGCCTCAGGGGTAGAAAGATGAAGAGTAAGTTCCCATCAAGGACCCGGCTTTGGAACTGGGTTTTGAGTAATTGCAGGCAGCTGGAAGAGGAAAGCCCCTCAACACTCCAAACAGCGGGAACAGAAGAAGCTAAGATGTGGAATTCTGGGCACATGTGGTTCACCCCCAGTCTAGCGTGGTGACCCACTGTGTGGGTGGGGCAGGGCTCACTCACGCTGGTCATCCCACTGACAGAAGAGGTAATGATCTTTACAGTGTCCATGGTGACTTTGTGGACCATCCTCTCCTCCAAGTCCCTCTGAGAAAAGTTCTCCCGGCGATTTGTCTGAAAGAAAGAACCAAGGGATTCCCACCTGTGGCCTGCCCGGGGCTTGCCGTGGTCTCGGGTGTGGTCTCCTCACTCCCGTGGGGCTCCATGCCCAGATAGAGTCTCCAGAATGCTCAGAGCTGTGCATGTGTCTAGGACCCCACACACTGTTACCTGCAGGTTCACTGTGTGTCTATGGACTCATGTCGTGAATAGATACGCAGGTTCCAACACAGGTGTGCTGAGTGGCATCCTCCCCTCAACACTGAGGAAACCATTTCCAAGTCCGGCTGCTCTGTGGTCTGCATGTTAGGGCCACTCACCAGTTTGTAGGTGGTTAAGGTCAGCTGCACAGACACGTACTTCAGGCCCCAGCCTTTGATTCTCTCCTGGTAGCCAGAGAGAGCCAATTGCCCAATGATGCGGAGAATAGCCATCCTCACCTGAGGGGACAGGGCCGTGGACATGCTGGGGGTTGGGGTGGGCTCCAGGGCACTCGATCCTCTGATATAGAGAGCTAGGAATTGGGGGTGCTTTGAGCAGGAAGGGACCTCAGAGGCTACCTGACTGCTGCCCACCTCCACCTGCATCATCCAGGGGGTCCCACTCTGCAGCATGCCCTCCTAGGGGCCTCACTGAGCCTTGCAGAGACATGGAGCTCCCTCCCTCCCTTCTGCTCCATGCTAGCAGCCCTGGTGATGGGGAACCCCTCTGTTGTCCTGGGCTCTCGGGGGCTTGCTCCATTGATGAGAATCACTATGTGCAGGAGATGCAGAACGAGCCTTTTCTCTCTTCCCTCCATAGCCTCCAGGTATTGAAGACAGCTCTGCCTAAATCTCTAGCCCTAATTCTCCTCCATTCCCTCCCTGATTTTCCTCAAAACTGCTGTGCAGACCTTCACTACCCTGGACCTCCCTTCCCCGGCCCATGGCCGGAACCAAGCTCCACTCCAAGGTGGACACGGCTGCCACGGAGCCTGGGACTCTGGTTCTCAGCCTTTTGAGGGCAGGCAGGGGAGTAGCCCTTAGTTGCTTTCTTCATATGTGATAAAAGCCTCACAGAAGCCCTAAGCAGCGGAGTGGTTCTAGCTGCAGCTGGATTTGCTCAGCCTCTGCTGGGTCCAAGGTGCTGCCTGAGACACACCATTCAAAAACTGTAGATCCTTGGAGAGAATGAGGTCTCGAAAGCGGAACCTCAGCTTCCATTGGCCTCGCCATCCTGCAGCCCGACTCGAGACCCGATGGAAAGCTGGGTTTTCTATCACAGGCCTCCGCCTCCCAGAGACCAGACTTCCCTTTGCCTCCCTGGCAGGGTCCCCAGCGTGCCCCCCATTTCCAGGTCTCTGCCCTGTTACCTTGGACCGGGTGTCAGAGAGGGTGTTCTTGACCACCCGGATGGCCAGGTAGATGGCCCTGATACTCATCCTGGGCTCTGAAGGAGGAAAACCGGGCAGGCTGGAGGGCTGCGGCTCAGGGGGATGTCAGGTGGCTGTCCCACATCAGGTCCTTGTGTTCTGTCTCCCCCACATTCCCCAAGCTCAGAGGCACTTTTGCAGGAGCCTCCCTGGCCACACTCTCCCCGGCCATCTCCCTCCCTTCTATTGTTTTACCACGCCTCATTCCCTTGGTCACTGCTGTGTGTGTCTCATTTGAACCCAGGTGAATCTTCTTGAGGGCAAGATCTTCGCCTACGAGCTCTTTACTCCCTGCAGCTGGGAACAGAGCACTGGGAACCCAGTGCGCATGCAGTGGGCACGCAGAGGTTGCAAGGCATCACTGCGAAAAGCATAGGTCCTGGCACCAGGCCTGACCCGGGTTCAAATCCTGACTCTACCACATCCCAGCTGCGTGACCTAGGATGAATTACATAGCCCTTCTGTGCCTCAGTTTCCTCACCTGTAAAGTGTGGATAATAACAGTGCCTCTCTCACAGAGTTAACACAGTGTCTAGCACACCCTAAGGGCTGGGCAAGTGTTTGCCAGTTGTGTTTACTAGCAAGGAAACAAACTTGCTGCGGATGGTGGCACAGTGTGAAAGCGACCACACGGCCTGCAAAGCCAAAAGTTTTTACTGTCTAGTCTTTTGCAGAAAAATGGCCAGGTGAACTCTAATCATTATCTTTATCATCTCTATTCATCGAATAGGTGAAAATGATTTCACTGTTACTTAAATGTGCATTTCTTTAAGAGAAAGGTTTAATGTCAGCACAAGGCCCTTTGTATACCGTCTCCCAGTTTGTGCACTGAACAAAGCCGCCCGACTTCAGGGCTGAGTGGGAGCTGCCCACACTACTCTTCTACCATGCAGGGCTGCATGCTGCCAGCAGGTACCTTCTTCAAACTCACACAAAGGCACAGCGTGAACTAGTGTCTTGGTTAGGTACAGGGGTTCTCTTTTCATATCAAGGCTAGAGTTAGAGTTTGGGCTTAGGGAGTAAAATCAGACGTTTAGACTATGATTGAACATTGAGTCCATGGGGCTTCAGGGTTATGCCTACTGGTGGAGTTCGGCCTTATAGCCAGCCTCTGATTGAGCTTTGGCGGTTAGGAGGATTCAGGTCAACAATTTGAAATTTGGACTCAGAGGTTGGGCATGGGCAGGGTAAGAAATGGTGCTGATCAGGTTAAAGCTTAGAAAATGTGAAGCTGCCAAGAACCTTGGCATTCTCGGCCCACCCAGTAGTGTCTAGGAAGTGGCCATGCCGGGACATCAATGAAACTTGCCTCCCTTGTCCTCCACCCTGCCCGCCCTGCCTATTCCGCCCACCCCACCCACCCCACCTGCCCAGCCTGGCTCACCGTCTGCGCTCACTATAGCCCTAATCAGATTCAGAGTCCCCACGCGGATGGCTTCCTTGCTCGTCTCCATCTGGCTAAAGAAGAACTTCATCAGCTCCTTGGGGTAGGAGCGAGCTGCAAGGTGGGAGGACAGCTTGAGTTATGCCCCCTGGGCCCAGAGCAGGCCCAGCACTCTGAGGGACCCAGACTCCTAGAGGCCCCCAGCAGGCGCTGGGGCAGGCAGGGAGCACCCCACCACCGAGCTGAACCTCACCGAGGGCTACGAAGCAGTGCACCAGCTCCCTCAGGTTCTGGCTGCTGTACTGATGCTGGGCCGGGGCCTTGTTGCACACCTGAGGAGGGGCGTGCAGCGAGGGTGGAAGAGGTCATGAGACACAGGTGTAGGGGCAGCAAGCTGACCACACCTGGGGCTGCATGGGCACCACGGCCTCACACCTCATCAGGATACGGGGGGCGCACGAGTGAGTCGTGGGCCAGGCCGCCTCCCACCGCCAGCTTCCTGCTGATACACCCAGAGAACGCCCTTGTCCAGCCAAGCTTGCCAATCTCACCTGGATATGCAGTTCTGTGAAAATGGTGTGTAGCTGCATTTGGGGGACGGGGGTGTTGGTGATGACTGACACTTCCAGGATCTGCCTCAGGACCTGCAGTGGACAGGCAGACGGTGGCAGGTGACCTTCTGCCAACTCAAGGTCAAACTCTAGACCCTTGCTACTCAGAGGCCCATAGACCCACTAAGCATCAGCATTCCCTGGGAGCTGATTAGAAATGCAGACTCTCGGGCCCTACCCCAGTCCTGCTGAATTGAAGCCTGCATCTCACCCAGTTCCCAGGTCATTTCTACGAACAGTAAGTCTTGGGAAGTGCTGCGCTAGGCCGCTGAGCATGGCACTCAAGGCCTCCTCCAGCTGAAAGTGAATCCCATTCATTCTTTAGCCAGGATGATCTACAAATGGCTCCTAAATCAGTCATGTCCCTTTCCACTCCTTGCTTTAAGTGCTGAGGCCCACATCCTGCTTATAGATGAGCGACTCCTTTATCTGGCACCGGCCCCAGCCACGGCGTCTCTCGGAACCCTGCTCCATCTCACACATCTCACTCCTTTACCAAGGCTGCCTAGAGTTGACTGGTGTCCTCCCAAAATTCAGGACCGCCCAGAATCTGAGAATGTACCCTTATTTGGAAATAGGGTCTTTGTGATGTAATTAGCTCAGGATCTAGAGGTGAGATCATGCTGGAGTTTGGGTAGGTGTCCTCATAAGAAGAGGACACAGAGGGACACAGAGGGAAAGGCCACGCCATGAGGAAGGGAGAGATCGGAGTGACGCCACCACTGTCACAGAACGCATGGGGCCACCAGAAGCTGGAAGAGGCGAGAGCGCCTGCTTCCCTAGAACCTTCAGAAGGAGCAGAGCCTGGACTTCTGACCTCCAGAACATAGAGAGAATACATTCCTGTTGTTTCGAGCTCCCCGTGTATGGTTCTTTGCTACAGCAACCCTAACAAACTAATGCAAAGGCCACAGTCTCCGAGGGGCCAGCACCTGTCCCTTCCACCTGGAATGGCAGTGTTCATTGTCCACAAGTCCCACGTGTGCCAGGCTCCACACCCCTCCCTTGCAGGGCACAGATGTCAGGTTGTTGACAGTGTCAAAATATCTGACATCCCCCCTCCCACCCATAGGATCCCCCTTAGACACTCGGGCGCCCCCAATTCCCTGAGCCTCCCACCCAAAGCCATGCCCGCGCACGGCCGCTCGCCTGTGTGATGAAGAGCGCCTCCAGGTTGCCCTGGTACTCCGCCAGCAGCAGCGGGATGTAGTCGTACACCTGCTCCCGCAGGTCAGCGTTGGGCAGAAGGAGGTTGAGCATGGGCTTCAGAGACTTGATCACCCCCAGCTTAACCTGCCACCAGAAGCCAGCTCTTGGACTCACTGTGTCATGACCCTCCAGCAAGGCCGGTGACCTCAGCCCCAGCCACAGAATCCAAGGACACAGGACAGAAGGGACCTCAGAAGCAGAGCGAGGCCCTTCCTGCACAGGTGGCTGCGTTTGAGTCCCTCCTACTTAGCAGCCACATGACCTCGAGCAGGTACTTAACCTCCCTGTGCCTCAGTTTCCTCATTTGTCAAATAAAGTCCTACATCACAGAGGGGGTGTGAAAACAGCTCCCATGGGTAAGACGCTGGTAGAGCATGTAACAAGTGCTCTCAAGATTCTCGCCAGCCTTCATCAAGGCTGGCCTCGTGAAGGAGGCTCGTGGGTCCCAGCTGTTCAGCATTCACAAGTTCCCCAGCTCTGCCATGGGTCAGGTCACCGCCCTCTCGGGTCCTGGGAGAAAAGCTGGACCTGATGGTCTCTCAGCACCTCCCAGCCCCACAGGCTGGGGAGCTGTGGCCTGGGGACCACTGGGCCCTCCTAAGAGGGGTGCATCTCACCTCAGGGTTGTGGTGCCTCAGCCACACAGTCACGAAGTAGTGATACATGGGGAACAGCTTCAGCGCAAACTGCTCCTCGGTCATGACGGGGTACACGCTCTCCTCCAGGTGCTTCAGATAAAACTGCACCGTCTCACAGAAGGTCTCCATGGCTACCAACCGCAGCGGGAGGATGCAGTCGGTGCCAGAGGAGCTGGAAGCAGAACCAAGCCTTCCCAGCCCAGCTTCCTCAGAGGGAGTGCTCATGCCTTGCCATAGCGGGCAGGCTGCTTCCTGCCCCTCCACGGCCCACGGTGCCACCATTTTTACCCTGCATACCTTCGTGTGAGAGCATTGAGTACTCAGGGGTGTCTGGGTCCCTCCCCTTCAAGGACACAGACGGGGTCAAGGGTGAGGCCTGGAGCATGACCCTGCCCACATCCTGGGGATTCCAGGTCAGAGGGCAGTGAACACATTCGGCCCTTTTTTTCTCAGGCACTAGGGCCTTTTTTTTTTTTTTTAAGCCTTTCAGCCCACGAGAACATTAAGTAATCAATATCTGGGGCAAGGTGGTCAGATTGAAATAGCATCTAAGACTAGCCCCCATCAAGCCCCACATGGAGCTGTTTTCCCCAGTCTCCTTCTCCTGTGATTGCTCATTACCCTTCTGTACTCTCCTGAACTGCTTAACTACGAAACAAGATAAATGGAGTCACAGTAGCAGCTTCTTCCCTCTAAGCCGGGATCTTCTCAAAGGCACCCGCCATGTCTCAGCCTCCTGTGCCTCAGGGAGCCAATCAGAGACCACACAAAGCAGAACATGAAGCAAACTTCTTTGGAGAACAAATGAACCATGTACCTCTTGTTCAACAACCCCTCCATCTACTCTTTACCCAGCAATCTCTCTCCAGTGCCCTGATCAAGCCAGACCTGCAGGTCCAAGGGGGACACTCACCACCACAAATCGCCTGGCGTATCTTGGCTTCATTGGCAAGTCTCAGCATGGTGAATATGGTAGCCAGGGTGATGCCCATGTACGGCATGAACTCAAACACTGTGAGGTTGTGGGGGAGATTACAGGAGGCTGGGGGTGAGCAGGGAGAAGGCAGAGAGGACAACCCTGCTGCGCTCCACTGCCAACAGTCCAGAGCTGGCTCAGCCCTCTGCCCTGGCCGGGACGCAGAAAATGGTCCAGGAATCAGAAAAGCATTAAAAAGTAAGATAGAGGCCGGGCACAGTGGCTCATGTCTGTAATCTTAGCACTTTGGGAGGCCGAGGTGGGCAGATTGCCTGACCTCGGAGTTAGAGACCAGCCTGGGCAACAAGGTGAAACCCTTTCTCTACTAAAATACAAAAAATTAGCTGGGCGTGGCAGCATGCACCTGTACTCCCAGCTACTTGGGAGGCTGAGGCAGGAGAATCGCTTGAACCCGGGAGGTAGAGGTTGCAGTGAGCTAAGATCACTACTCCAGCCTGGGTAACAGAGCAACACTCCATCTCCAAAAAAAAAAAAAAAGGAAGCTAGAAACAGGTGACAGAGGAAGAAAGACAGGCAAAGGAGAGGAAAGGGAAGAAGAGAGAGGAAGAAGAAAGAGGGCAAGGAGAAGAAAGAGTAGGTCAGAGAGAGGGAGGGAAGAGAGGGCAGAGGAGCCCCAGAGAAACTGGGGCAGAAAGCAGAAAGAAAGCAGCAGCTCCCAGAGGGCATCCGTCTTCCCGGACCCAGGCCAGCCTCCTTCAGGTGTCCCACAAACATTCTTGGGTGAACACAGAAGCAGGGATAGCAGGTGAGAGCAACGGACTGTGAGAAGGCATGAGGCCAGCAGAGAAAAAAAGCAGACAGAGAAAGGAATCACAGAGAGCGGGAAGAAAGGGAGCCGGAAGAATGGGAGCCGGAAGAAAGGGAGCCGGAAGAAAGGGAGCCGGAAGAATGGGAGCCGGAAGAATGGGAGCCGGAAGAACGGGAGCCAGAAGAATGGGAGCCGGAAGAAAGGGATCCCAAACAGGCCCATCCTGCTATGGAAGGCAGGCCCCTCCGCTCCACCCTGAGCACGCTCCCGTCTTCAGACTTCATGATAATAAGATTGTATATATGTATAATAAGGAAATAATAATAAAACCCACATGACTCCCCTGGCTGGGCCCCCTGGCGCCATCCATGTGTCCCTCACTCCTGGGCCCCTGGCATGAGCACCCAATAGGCCTGGGCCTTCCCTTCGCCACCTCTGGCCCCCACAGCTGCTGTCCCTTGTCCCCTTTCCAGGCTAACACTCCCCGCCTTCCCTTCCTCCCCTCCCACTCCAGCCAGGCCTTCATCCCAGCAAGCGGTGAAGCTCCCACCTCCCGCCTTCTCCAGCCTCATCTGACTGGAGCCCTCAGCAGGATGGGTTTTACAGGGGCCTCCACCCTTCGAGATTATTCTCCCTGCGCCAGGCCTCGCATTCCACGCTGTCTCTCATGACCCCTCCTGAGCCTTCCCAATGCCAGGGCTCCTTCAGGCTGGGTCCTTCTCTCTCTACTTTCACTCCTGGGTATCAATGGCTTTGAACATCCCCTACGCTCTGAGGTCACCAAGGACCAAGAGCAAGATCAGACCTGCCCTCTGAACCCGCACCACAAATCAACTGCCCCCTCCACCTCTCCCCTGGGACCTCCCAGCACGAAGTTTTTCACTTGACCTCTTAGCTCTCCATGCTTCTAGCTCAGGGAAGGAGGTCAGCACGCTCCCAGTGGCTTGCCACCTCCGCTCCTCCCCCCGCCTTGGCAGGTCCCATTGCAGAGCCCCTTCCCACCTGTCACCACTCACCACGTGCTTCTCAGCCCAGCCACCATGACAGGTACCCACCTCCATCCAGGCAACAGCTAAAAGGCCTTCCCAGAACCTACATTCACCAGGCTACTCTGCAGCTCAACATCCTTCAGTAGCTTCCTAGTGCCCCAGGGACGTCCCCAAGGCCCCGCCTCACCCTCGGCCTCATCTCCCTCTTGCTCCTTAACTCCAGCCACAGCCTCCTCTCAGCTGTCCAGAGAAACCAAGCTCTGCTCTGCCCCAGGGCCTTTGTGATGTTCTCTCTGTGTGGAATGTTCTCCCCAACCCATGCTCACACAGACACCCTCCTCTCCACCTTCAGGTCTTAGCTGAAATATTGCTACCTCACTGAAGGCTGCAGAGATGTGGCCCCCTCCCCTTAGCCAGATCTCAAACGGGCATGTGGCCATTCTCCTCATACGCATCACCTCATGTTATCAACATCTATTTTCTTGTTTGCCTGTTGGTCCTTTCTGAGCACGGGAGCCGTGCGTGTCTTATTCAGTGTAGCGGCCAAGTACCCGCCACAAGGCCTGTGTGGGGTAGGCGCTCAGTGCCTGCTTCTGGGATGAAAGGAAGGGAGGGAGGATGAAGAGAGAAGGAAGGAAGGAAGGAAGGAAGGAAGGAACGAATGAAGGAAGGAAGGAAGGAAGGAACGAACGAACGAAGGAACGAAGGAAGGAAGGAAGGAGAGAGGAGGAAAGAGAGGGAGGAAATGGAAAAAAGGGAGGGAGAGAATGAAGGAGGAAGGAAGGAAGGAGAAAAAGACAGGGAGAAGGAGGGTAAGGAGTAAGTAGTAAGGCAGGCAATAAAAAAGGAAAAGAAAGAGACAGATGGCAAGACAGAACAATGAAGGTGGAGGGGAAACAGTAGAGGGGAAGAAGGACGAGAGGCAGAAACACACAGAGAATCTTAACAGCTAAGAAAGACAAAGGGACTGCAGAGACGAAAGGAAGACATTTTAGAGGGAAAAAGAGAAAAATGGAAAAGAATGGGAAGAGGCGAACCTAGGGACAGACGGGAGGGGCACAGAGAGACAGAGAACAGGAGGGTGCCCTGGGCCGGGCGGAGGGTCCTCAAGCCCCTACCATTGCCATTGGCCAGCTTGGCCAGAGTGATGATGACAAATTCGTCAGTGAGGTTGAGGGGCTTGAGGTGGTGTTGCAGCTCGTACATGACCAAGCTGAAGTGGTTTCGGGACAGAGCCACCAGGGTGTCACTGGCCACCTCTGCCTTGATGTAGCCCTCCATCTGCAGGGGGGAGGAAGGGGAGAGAGGGAGGAAAGGGAGGGAGGGACAGGGGCGCGACATATGACACCTCCACCAACTGGGCCTCCAGGAAAAGCCTCCTGCCCCAGGCTCTCTCCATCCCTCCGGGCTCCCTTGGGCTCAACCTTACACCTGCTGTGAGAAGTGACTGCACAGGGCTGTGGGCATTCTGGGCCAGGCCCCAGTGGCCCAGCTCCTGGGCTGGCAGAGGGAAGGCATCGATGGAGCCTGGGGGCCTACCTCTGGGATCTCCCTCATCTCCTTGGAGGCAATGGCCACCAGCCTCCGCACGCACTGCTCCTCCAGCTCCCCCTCCTGCTGAATGATCTCCTGGAGGATGTTGTAAATGTTGACCTTGCGCTGGGTGGAAATCTGGGAAACAAGTATGGTGGGTGGGATGGACCCAAGCACAAGTCCACCACTCTCTCCTACTGTCCTCCTTCCCTGCACCCCAACCACCAGCCTCCAACCTCTTAGAGCTCGACTCTGCCATTTCCAAAGCCTCCTGCTTCCCCTCTCCTGCCCTACTCATCCCACTGGCCCTGTCAACACGACTTGTTTATCTGTATTCCTGTCCCTGATTTCTGTCAATATCTGGCGAGGCAAGTGTTAAGCCATCAACACACAGGGTTCTCTATAATTCCTGCATGATAGTGCTTATCACCACTGAAAATGACCTGGTTTAGGATGGGATTTGGCAGATGGATTGCACATCCCAGATCACACCTGGAGGGTCGTATTTGAGAATACTCATTTAAATATCAGCCGCGGAAAGCCACTCTTAAGGAGTGAGGGTTGACTTTCTGTGTGGTGCCATTGCCTGCGAAGCCCTCAGGGAAAAATGTCCTGCTATCTCTACTGGTAGGGAGGTCACTCCCAACAGTCCAGAGATCTTAGCAAATTTGGGGCCTTAAGAAGAGGGAAATTCACCCAAATGTGTAAGTTCTACTGGTGAAATCCAGTACAGGGAGTCCTGGTCTTGGTTTCCTATTTTTAGGACAGCAAATAATAGGGGTTTGTACGGCTCCCAGAAATTAATGATGTGGCCTTAGTAGCTGCTCAGTACTGTGTGGCTCAAGACCAGTGTTTCTCAGTCTTTATTATTATTATCATTATTATTACTCCCAAGGGCATTTAGACCTTTTTTCCTAATCATACCCCAATGACACTTTAATGACACAGATATGCACCTGTTCGTGTGCTGTATACATATCTGTGCTTTACACACAAAAAAGTAAAATTTTCTTTGCCCCCCAAGGACTAGTTTTACTTGATTGGAGGCAATATCGCCCTGTTGAGAATGCGGGCTCTGGCTTTTCACAGTAAACTCAAGGAGGCCAATATGCTTAATTACCACACTTACTGCACTCTATGCAAATAGCCAGGCAAATTATGAGACAATCAGCCTTTTTTTGTGATCAAGAATAATCTTCAGAGAATATTTATAGTCACAAGAGAAAAACTGTCAAAGACTTGGAGATAACAAGAGCAATCACTGAGTGGCCTTCCAGAGCTGCGCTTGGTTCTGTCTGGCAGACGCTGTGGAATTACTAGATTCTGTAGAGTGTGCATCTGTGATTGCCAAAGCCACTTTACAGCTCTGTAAGGAAAAAAGTTAAGTCCTAGAAAACTGATAACAATGCACGTGTTTCCTCCATAGCAATGAAAATGATTCCAGCTCATGGCAATGCAAATGGATTTTGTCTGGTAGAGCATATAAATCTCTATAGGTAAAATTCTCATTTGAACAGCTTTTAACATCTTACTGGTTCCTTAACTAATTAAGGAGTAAACGAAATCTTTGATGCATCTTAATTTTTAAAATGTGCCTATTTGTTTATTGCCTGTTTATTGCCACTGATGACTCAATAAGATGTGTGTTAATCATGGTTTCTTATTTTCTGCAATTCCTGATGCTTTGACACCTGCGTCCTAGCTGACCCTAGAGAGACTACTCCTTCCAGAGCTGGCCAACTCCTAGAGATAGTAAGCAAGTTGTCCACGAGCATGTTTTTAAATACAAAACAACTGTTATGGACTGAATCATTGCCCTAAAAGTTCCTGTGTTGAAGCCCTGATCCCCAGTGAGATAGTATTTGGAGATGAGTCTTTTTGGAAGTAATTAGGGTTAAATGAAGTCATAGGGGTGGGAGCCTAATCTCATGGGATTGGTGCCCTTATAAAAGGAGGAGAACACTCAGGAGAGCTTTCTCTGTGTCTGTGCATGCACAGAAGACTGAGGTGAGGACACAGTGAGAGGGCAGTCATGCAAGGAAGCAAGGCTTCACAGAAACCAAATTTGCTGACACTTTTTATAGTCTGTTCTTGCGCTGCTAATATAAACATGCCCGAGACTGGGTAATTTATAAAGAAAAAGAGATTTAATGGCCTCACAGTTCCACGTGGCTGGGAGGCCTGACAATCATGGTAGACAACAAAGGGGGAAGGGGAACACAGTCACATTTTACATGGCAGCAGGCAAGAGAGAATGAGAGCCAAGAGAAAGGGGAAACCCCTTATGAAACCATCAGATCTCGTGAGACTTATTCACTACCATGAGAACAGTATGAGGGAAACCACTCCATGATTCAATTACCTCCCACCAGCTCCCTCCCATGACACGTGGGAATTATGGGAGCTATAATCAAGATGAGCTTTGGGTGGGGACACAGCCAAACCATATCACATCTCAATCAGGGACTTCCAGCTTCCAGAATTGTGAGAAAATAAATTTCTGTTTTCTAAGCCACCCAGACTATGGTACTCCATTAGGGTACCCTGAGCAGTCAAGTGTTCCAACCAACCCAGAGCCCCTCTCCCAATCACCTCCTTTATTGGGCTGTCACACTCTGGGCCACTATCCACCTGCCCTAATCCCTCAGGGCAGGTATCAGACAACTGGGGATAGCTGCTTTGCCCCAGAGTCCACAGAGAATATTCAAACTAGCCAATCCTGAGCCTTCTTGCCCTATCTCGCTAGTCTCTTTCCACAGAAACCACAATAAAGCCTGATGCCTATAATTTCCCCTGACTCCTTCTGCCTCCTCACGGACACTAGTGCTTCCCTGTGTGATCCTGCATGGTGTGGTGGGCCCCTTCTCTTGGAAACTGTGAGTACCAAACTGCCTTTTCTCCTTTTTTTTTTTTTTTTTTTTTTTTTGGTTGTTGTTATTGAGACAGAGTCTTGCTCTGTCACCCAGGCTAGAGTACAGTGGCAAAAAATGGCTCACTGCAGCCTTGACTCAAACAACAATGCTCCCACCTCAGCCTGCCAAGTAGCTGGGACTACAGACAGGTGCCACCATGCCCAATTAATTTTTTTTTTAGAGATGTGGTCTTGCTATGTTGCCCAGGTTGGTCTTGAACTCCTGGCATGAGCCACCATGCCCAGCCAATAAACTGTCCTTTCAAGAGCAAGTGTCTCCTCAGCTGTTGATCTCAGCATATCTGAATAAAAACAAAGCCTGCATTTTTTTTTAAAGCCTGCGTTAGTCTGTTCTTGCATTGCTATAAAGGAATACCTGAGGCTGGATAATTTATAAAGAAAAGTGGTTTATTTTGGTTCATGGTTCTGGGCCCCCTCCCTCTGGTGCCATCCATGTGGCAGTTATTAAATGTAGGCTTTTAAATTTTTTTCTTTGTTCCTATTTTTGCTTTGTGATCTAAGATAAATTATCATCTCTTTAAAAATAACTTATATGTATAATATATTTTTGGTAATCCTTGTGGTAACCACTATGCAAAAGCCTATAACAGACTCACTAAAAATAAAAATTAATTATTTAAAACATAACAGCATAAAAGAAAGGAAGAGAGGAATTAAAAATAACCAGAAAGCAAGCAACATAATGGCAGTAGTAAGTCTTTATTTATTAGTAACAACACTGAATGTAAATGAATTCAGCTCTCCAATTATAAGACATAGAGTGGCTGAATAGATTTAAAAAACGAAGATCCAACTACACACTGCCTGCAAGAAACCGACGTCACCTATGAAGACACACACAGACTGAAAATGAAGTGATGGAAAAAGATATTCCATACAACTCAAAACCAAAAGAGAGCAGAAGTAACAATACTTACATCAGATAAAATGGACTACAAATCAAAGACTGTAAAAGAGACAAAGAAGGTCACTCTATAATGATAAAGGGGTCAATTCAGCAAGAGGATATAATAACTAGAAATATCTATGCACCCAACCGAGGGGCTCCAAAGTACATAAATCAAACATTAATAGATATAAAGGGAGAGATATACTGCAATACGATAACGGTAGGGGACTTAAACACCACATTCTCAGTAATGGACTGATTAGCCAGACAGAAAATCAGTGAAGAAACATCACAATTAAAATACACACTAGATCAAACAGGTTTAAATGACATTTACAGAACACATCACCCAGTGGCCACAGAATGCACATTCTTCTCATCAGCTCATGGAATATTCTACAAAATATGCCATATCTTAGGCCAGAAAGCAAGTCTCAACCAATTCAGAAACGTATAAATCATGTTATTTGTTCTGACCACAATAGAATAAAACTAGAAATCAACCACAAAAAACCTTTGGAAAATAAACAAACACACAGAAATTAAGCAATATATTGCTGGATGACCATTGGGTCAATGAAGAAATTAAGAAGGAAATTTAAAATTTTCTTGAAATGAATGGAAATGAAAATGCAACATACAAAAATCTATGTGATACAGCAAAAGCAGTACTAACAGGGAAGTTTATGGTAATAAAAGCCTATATCAAAAAAGTAGAAAGAATTCACATAAGCAGGCCGGGCGCGGTGGCTCAAGCCTGTAATCCCAGCACTTTGGGAGGCCGAGGCGGGTGGATCACGAGGTCGAGAGATCGAGACCATCCTGGTCAACATGGTGAAACCCCGTCTCTACTAAAAATACAAAAAATTAGCTGGGCATGGTGGCACATGCCTGTAATCCCAGCTACTCAGGAGGCTGAGGCGGGAGAATTGCTTGAACCCAGGAGGCGGAGGTTGCGGTGAGCTGAGATCGCGCCATTGCACTCCAGCCTGGGTAACAAGAGCGGAACTCCGTCTCAAAAAAAAAAAAAAAAGAATTCACATAAGCAACCTAATGATACACATCAAAGAACTAAAACAGCCAGAATATACCCAACCCAAAATTTGAAGAAGGACAGAGATCAGTGCAGAGATAAACAAAATCAAGAGTAATAAAAATACAATGGAACAAAAGTTGAGTTTTTGGAAAAAAAAAAAAAAAGAAACAAAATTGATAAATATTTAGCTAGAATAAAAAATAAAAGAGTGAAGACCCAAATAAATAAAATCAGAAATGAAAGGAGACATAACTGAGATTGGCAGAAATACAGAGAACTGGCCAGGCACAGTGGCTCATGTCTATAATCCCAGCACTTTGGGAGGCTGAAACAAGAAGATCACTTGAGGTCAGTAGTTCAAGACCAGCCTGGCCAACATGGCAATATCCCATCTTTACCAAAAATACAAAAATTAGCCAGGTATGGTGGTACATGCCTAAGGCTGAGGCAGGAGAATTGCTTGCACCCAGGAGGCAGAGGTTGCAGTGAGCCAAGATCATACCACTTCACTCTAGCCTGGGCAACTGAGTGAAACTCTGTCACACACAAAAATAATAATAAAAGAAATACAAAGAATTATTAGGATTATGAACAACTATATACCAACAAATTTGAAAACCTATAGGAAACATAAATTCCTGGACACGTGCAGCCTACCAAAGTAGGCTGTGTCCAGTAACAATGGAGAAATAGAAAACTCCAATTAACCAATGTTGAATAATGAGATTGAGGCAGTAATGAAAAGCTTATCATCAAAGAAAAGCCCAGGACTGGACGGATTCACTGCTGAATTCTACCAAACATTAAATACAAACAATTACCAATTCCACTCAAACTATTAAAAAATATTGATAAGGAAGGAATATTTCCAAACTTATACTACAAGGCCAGCATTACCCTAATACAAAAACCAGATAGGAACACAACAAAAAAGAGAAAACTACAGGCAAGTGTCTGTGATGAACATAGATGCAGAAATCCTCAACAAAAATTAGCAAACGAAATTCAAAAACACAATAAAAAGATCATTCACCATGATCAAGTGGGATTCATCCCAAGGATGCAAGGATGTTTCAATACATGCAAATAAATAAATGTGACACATCACATTAACAGACCCAAGAACAATAATCATATGATCATTTAAACATATGCTGAAAAGTATTTGATAAATTCAACATCCCTTTATGATTAAAAAAGAAAAAAAACTCAACAAACTGGTTATAGAAGGAGCATATCTCAAAATAAAAGCCATATATGACAAACCCACAGCTAACATTGTACCAGATGGAAAAAATTGAAAGCCTTTCCTCTAAAATCTGGAGCAAGACAAGAAAGCACCTTTTGCTACTGCTATTCAACATAATACTGGAAGTCCTGGCCAGAGCAAATAAGCAATTTCTCTCAGGCAAGAGAAACAAATAAAGGGCATACAAAATAGAAAGGAAGAAGCCAAATTGTCTCTGTTCACAGATGACGCAATCTCACACTAGAAAAATACAAAGACTCCATCCAAAAACTGCTAGAACTGATAAATAAGTTTAGTTAAGTTGCAGATTACAAAATTGACATACAAAAATTAATATATGCCAAACAGCAAACAACAGAACACTTCACACCATCTGAAAAAAAAAAAATCAAGAAAGCCGTCTCATTTACAATAGCTACAAAAAAATACAAAACACCTAGGAATATATTTAACCAAAGAAGTGAAAGATCTATGTAAGGGAAACTAGAAAATGTTGATGAAAAAAAATTGAAGAAGACACCAAAAAATGGAAAGCTCTTTCATTTCATGCTCATTGATAGAAAAATTAATATTATGAAAATGACAATACTACCATAAGCAATTGGCATATTCATCAAAATCAGTGTCAAAATACCAATGACATTCTTTATAGACAATTTTTACATGGAATCATAAAAGATCCTCAATAGACAAACCATTCCTGAGCAAAAAGAATAAAGCTGGAGGCATCACACTACCTGACTTCAAAATATACTATGAAGTCATAGTAACCAAAATAGCATGGTACTGGCATAAAAACATACACATAGACCAACGGAACAGAATAGAGAACCCAGATGTTAATCCATGTATTTACAGTTAACTCATTTTTGACAAAGGTGCTAGGAACATATAACAGTGAAAGGACAGTTTCTTCAATAAATGGTGCTAGGAAAACTGGATAACCATATGCAGAAGAATGAAACTAAACCCCTATCTCTCACCATATGCAAAAATCAAATCAAAATGGACTAGAGACTTAAATGCAAGACCTGAAAATATGAAACTACCAGAAAAAAAAATCACTGGGGAAATGCTCCAGGAAAGTGGTTTGGGCAAAGATTTTTTTGTGTAAGACCTCAAAAGCACAGGCAACAAAAGCAAAAATAGACAAATGGGATTATGTCAAGCAAAAAAACTTCTGCACAACAAAGAAAACAATGAACAAAGTGAAGAGACAACCCACAGAATGGGAGAATATATTTGCAAACTCTCCATCCTACAAGAGATTAATAACCAGAATATACAAGGAGCTCAAACAAAAACAAAAAAAGAAAGAAAAAATTCAATTTAAAAATGGGCAAAAGATCTGGACAGACATTTCTTAAAAGAAGACATACAAATGGCCAACAGAGATACAATAAAATGCTCAACCTCTCTAATCATCAGAGAAATGCAAGTCCAAATCACAATGAGATATCATCTCACTCCAGTCAAAATGGCTTTTATCCAAAATATAGAAAATAACATGATAGCAAGGATGTAGAGAAAGGGGAACCCTCATAAACTGTTGGTAAGACTGTAAATTACTATAGCCATTATGTAAAACTGTATGGAGGTGCCTCAAAAAAGTAAAACTAGAACTACCATATGATCTGCAATTCTACTGCTGGGTGTGTATCCAAAAGAAAGGAAATCAATATATCGAAGAGATATATGCATTTCCATGTTTATTGCAATACTATTCACAATAGCCAAGATATGGAATCAACTCAAGTGCCCATCAATGGATGAAGGAATAAAGATAGTGTGGTATATGTGCACAATGGAATAATATTCAACCATAAAATGAATGAAACCCTGTCATTTACAGCAACATGAATGAAACTGGAAGACATTATGCCAAGTGAAGTAAGTCAGGCACAGACAGATAAATACCACATGTTCTTTTTTTTTTTATTATTGCATTTTAGGTTTTGGGGTACATGTGAAGAACATGCAAGATTGTTGCATAGGTACACACATGGCCGTGTGATCTGCTGCCTTCCTACCCTTCACCTATATGGCATTTCTCCCCATGCTCTCTCTCCCCACCTCCCCACCCCCGTCCCTCCCCCATTTCCCTCCAAAAGACCCCAGTGTGTAGTGCTCCTCTCCCTGTGTCCATGTGTTCTCATTGTTCAACACCTGCCTATGAGTAAACTTCATATGGAACCAAAAGAGAGCCCACATAGTCAAGTCAATTCTAAGCAAAAAGAACAAAGGTGGAGGCATCACACTACCAGACTTCAAATTATACTATAAGGCTACAGTAATCAAAACAGCTTGGTACTGGTACCAAAACAGAGATATAGACCAATGGAACAGAACAGAGGCCTCGGAGGAAACACAACTTACCTACAACCATCCGATCTTTGACAAACCTGACAAAAACAAGCAATGGGGAAAGGATTCCCTGATTAATAAATGGTGTTGGGAAAACTGGCTAGCTATGTGCAGAAAGCAGAAACTGGACCCCTTCCTGACACCTTACACTAAAATTAACTCCAGATGGATTAAAGACTTAAACATAAGACCTAACACCATAAAAACCCTAGAAGAAAATCTAGGCAAAACCATTCAGGACATAGGCGTAGGCAAGGACTTCATGACCAAAACACATGTTCTCACCTGCACGTGGGAGCTGCAAAAAAGGTGAGCTCGTAAGTCAAGAGTAGAATTTTGGTATTAGGTTCTGGGAAAGGTAGGGGCAGAGGGAGATAGGGAGATGTTGGTTAACAGATATAAAATTACAGCTGGAGAGAAGGAATAAATTCTGTTCTATAGCACTGTAGGGTATAAATACATTTAACAATGATTGATTGTATATTTTCAATAAACAGTTTTGAATCCTTGCAACACAAAGAAATGATAAATGTCTTCAGTGTCTAGTTCAAAACCTTGTCTGGTACAAGGTGATGCAAACCTTGTCTGTACAAGCCCATCACGGTCTCTGGTTGCACACTGTATCACTCTCTCCAACCTCCTCTAGCCCAGTTCCCTAACCTAGCTAAACATCTCCCTACTAGCCAAACATCCCTGCACCCTGTGTCTGGTGTGTCTTTACTTTCCATGCCCCCTGGTTCAACATCTTTGCAACTCAACTCATATGCTCCAGGACAATGGCTCCCAAACCCACTGGGTCCGAATACAAGGGAACTTTTAAAAATTGTGAACATCCCAGGTCCCAATTGGTACTCAAGGAGTAAGCACCTCATAGTCTTGATCATCTCTGTATCCCAGTACCACGTACCACATCTGTGACAGTAACTATGTGCTGGCTGGTGGACACACAGCACACACAGCTAGAGGTGGCTGAGCCCTGTGGGTGAGGCCCCTACCTCTGGCACCTGTAGGCAGCGGATGAGAGTGTTTATCACCACAGAGGGCTCAGCAGTGGCCTTCTCTGTGATTATCACTGAGGCCAGAGTCTTCCGCATGTCAAGGCCTGCCCCTGCTGTGTCCGTCTTTGCCGACTCACTGTCAATGATGTCCAGGAGGTTCACGACTTGTTGAAAGGTTCCTGTGAAAACAAAGACCACCCAGGTGCAGTGTGGAAATGACCACGACAGGAGATGCCCTTGTACCCCTGGCCTTGCCTCCACCCGCACAGCTCCAGCTTCATGTGTGGTGTGATGTCCACTGTGTGATGGAAAAAGGAAGACTGAGGCTGGGGCTGCAGTCAAAAAGTTAGTGGCTGAGATGGGGCAGGAAAGCAGAGATGTGGGTGACATTCTTACCACTGTCATCTGATTCAAGAGGCCCCACGTCCTCTGCTTCCTCTGACACCTCCTCACTCGAGTCTACTGCTGCTTCTGTAATGGATTCTGTCATCTCTTCCTGAAGGTCTTTGAGATCAACAGAATTTGTAAAATATGGGGTGTGGCAACACACCCTGCGATGACCCCAATGATCCATACCCTTCCATGCAGCCATCCCCTTGAGGGTGTATGGGTGGAACCTGTGATTTCTTTCTAACCAGTAGAATACGGCAAAGGTGATGGGTGACCCTCTCTTGAGTAGATTTCATCATATGGCAAAGATGGTGGGATGTCACTCCCATGATCACATTACACCATGTGAGATTCCCTTAGCAGACTGAAAGAAAACATTCTACTGGCCTTGAAAAGTAAACAGCCAAGCTGGGTGTGGTGGCTCATGCTTGTAATCCCAACACTTTGGAAGGCTTAGGCGGGCAGATCACCTGAGGTCAGGAGTTTGAGACCAGCCTGTCCAACAATGATGAAACCCCATCTCTACTAAAAATACCAAAAATTAGCTGGGCATAGTGGTGGGCGCCTGTAATCCTAGCTACTCAGGAGGCTGAGACAGGATAATTGCTTGAACCAGGGAGGCAGAGGTTGCAGTGAGCCAAGATCACACAATTGCACTCCAGCCTGGGCAACAAGAGTGAAAATCCATCTAAAAAAAAAAAGAAGAAAAGAAATGAAAGAAGGAAGGAAGGAAGGAAGGAAAAGAGCCATGATGCAAACGGCCTGTGATGAGGGCCATGTAGCAAGGAACTGAGGGGCTCAGTCCTACAACCTTAAGAAACTGAATTCTCCAATAAGCACATGAGCTTGAAAGAGGTAGCTGAACTCCAGAAAGGACTGCAGCCTCTGAGACCCTAAACAAACAACCCAGTAAAGACACGCCCAGACTCCTGGCCCATGGAACTGTGAGATAATCAATGGATGTTCTTTTAAGCCACTGAGTTTAAGATAATTTGTTATACAGCAATAGATAATCTGCTTAGTTTAATAGAGGTCCTTCTCCCTGTCTTCTAGACACTGATAATTAATGGCTAATGAGAAATCCATGTCGGCAGCTCTCAAAACTCCTTTAAGGAGTCCCCTCAACATCCACAGCTTCTTAAAAATTGAGAAACACTAACATTGATGTCAAGATGGTGGAATAAAGGCTCTCAGAGGCTTTCTCCTCCTGTCCCACGTTCCTAGATCCTCAAAGGTCCATCCCATGGCCCTTTACTATTCCAACTCCCTTTTCCTTTAAAGGTTTTTAAAGAGCTACTTTGGGACCTAAATACTGACCTTCCTTTAGGGTCCTCTTCTGGATGAAACAAAAATTAACCACAAGAAAAAGCTCTGCTCTTTGCCCAATACACGTCGATGGAAATGTGAATGGCGGAATTGGCTGTCAAAGTGAGGCATTGAGCTCTTCAGTCATATTTCTTATAGGAATGGGTCTCCTGGCAGGGTGGGAGGGTTTCACTAGAACTATCACCGTTAGATCCCAGACCCTTGGAATGTTGAGATCCAACTGCCTCCCTGAGTCTCTGTCAACCCAGGGCTTTGAAGAGTGCCCAGGGCTCTGGAGTAAAAACTCCATATCATGTTGCCATTCAACATTTCTGTTATTCACATGTGTGTGCTGAAGTACAGGGGCCTGTTTGGGAAAGGGAGATGGTAGAAGTGGGGATGGCTTATAGCCGAGTCCGAGGGGGGACACAGCCTGTGAGCCCTGGGTGGGGAGATGTGGTCAGGACAGTCAGAGAGGAGAGGAGGGGCAGAGCGAGAGGCCCTGGGGAGAACACTCCTCCTTTCCAGAGACTGGATGACTTGTGGGATAAGAAAGTGGGTTCCCACTAGCAGAATACTTACAAGATAAAGAACATCAAAAACAGGTAGGAAAGGAGGAATCCTGATTCCCTAACCCAAAAGTCAAGCCCAAAAGATTTTCCTGTCATTTGTAGCTAGGAGAGACGATCCAGGTCACAGTTAGAACAATGAAATGCTGGCCTTTGGGAAATTTTCTATGCACTGCCAGACAACAGGAACAAAACTCAGAGACATCTAGGGCCAAGGCTGCTCAGGCGGAACTCCCACTCCAGGTTTGCCCACCCAGCCAAATGGGAGTCCAAGCCTGTGCTTGGACACCTCTAATACCAGGGAGCTCGTTACTCTCAGGAGCAGCCTCTTTCTACTTCATAGAATTCAGATGGTTAGAAAATGAGCTTTCTTATCATACCCACATTTCTTCCCCATAAAATTTCTGCATCATTCCTAGCTCTGCACTTGGATGCACATCGATCACCATCAAATAGACATAAGCAGCTATCCCCTGCCCCTGCTTCCACAGTAGTGCCCTCTGCACTCCCTCCTCCCACTCCCTACTGAGCCTTCTTTCCCCTTTGAAAGATCGCTCAGGTGATGTGGTTGCAAGTCCCTTCCACAGACCCAGACTGCATGCCTACTGTGTGCAGCTAAGCATGGCTTTCCACGCTGCAGTGGCTATAGGGTAGGTGGAACATCTCTGTCCTCTGAAGGTCTTCAGATGCAACACATGAAAAGTGATACATTTAGAGCCAGAAGTGAATGTGTCAGCAATTGCTGTGTAACAAACCACCTCAAAACTTAATGACTGAAAACAACCGATTAGTATAGTTCACAAACGTATGAGTCACCTGGGTGGGTCTGTGGATCTGTGCCGTGTCCAGCCAAGCACAACTAGAGTCTCACTCACGCATCTCAGACAGCTGGAGGGCTGGCCATTGGCTCGCTACTGGCTGAAGTGACCAGGGTGATAGGGACATCATGCAGCAGTGCTAGCCCAGGCTGTGCTCATAGCAGCTGGGGAGGCTTCTTGAGGCCTAGACTTGAACCCAGTGCTCATCATCTGCTACATTCTATCAGCCAGGGCACATCATAGGACAGCCAGGACCCACAGACTGGAGAAATAGATTCCTCCTTTTCATGAGAAGAGTTGCAAAGTCACATTGTAAAGGATATGGCAATCAGGAGGGGTGGAGAAGGGGTCATTTTTAAATTACACACAGGGTGAGTGTGTGAGCCATGGCCAAAAGTAAGACACCCCTGAGCATGTTATCTAGAGAGGACATGAAGACAGTGAGACCAGAGAGGAAGAAGTGGGCTCTACTTGGTTTTCTGAATTGAAAATACTTTTTTTCATGGCAAAACCCTGCCTCTACTAAAAAATACAAAAGTTAGCCAGGCGTGGTGGCGTGCTGCTGTAGTCTCAGCTACTCAGGAGGCTGAGGCAGGAAGAATGGCTTGAACCCAGGAAATGGAAGTTGCAGTGAGCCAAGATTGTACCACTACACTCCAGCCTGGGTGACAGAATGCGACCCTGCCTCAAAAAAAAAAAAAAGGTAAATAATTTTTTTTTCTGATTATGACAACAATTTCGGACTCACAATCCACTCACAAAATCAGCTTCTCTTAGATGCTGTCACTCTATGGCACGGTGCATCTCTACTTCTATGGGAAGTACCCAGGAAATAAAACACTTTATTTGTAGCATCCTGCGAGCTTAAACACACAAAAGGGCCAAGACATAATGTGGGAACATGGAAATATTGTGCAGAAGCTGATTGTATTAGTCCATTTTCAAACTGCTATGAAGAAATACCCAAGACTGGGTAATTTATAAAGAAAAAGAGGTTTCATGGACTCACAGTTCCACACGGCTAGGGAGGCCTCATAATCACGGCAGGAGGTGAATGGAGAGCAAGGGCACATCTTATGTGGTAACAGGCAAGAGGAAGCATGAGCAAAAGGGGGGAAATCCCCCTATACAACCATCAGATCTCGTGAGAACTCACTATCACACAAACATCATGGAGATAACTGCCTCCGTAATTCAAATTACTTCCCACTGTGTCCTCCTAAGGACATACGGAGGTTATGAGAATTATGATTCAAGATAAGATTTGGCTAGGGACACAGCCAAACCATGTCACTGACCCAGAGGCAGCCTCTACAGAGTGGATCCTGCCCAGCTCACAAGGTTCCCTCTCCCCTTATCCAAGTAGCCACAGCGATGAGGTGGTGGGATCCATGTTTTCTCTCTTTAATCCCTCTCAGCATTGCTGGTTGGACGGGGAGTGGACACCTGATCCAGCTGGACCAATCAAATTCCGACTTTCAGGAATTTGGCACTCTAGGCCAGAGAGAATCCAGTCTGTCTCTTATGGGATCTTGGAAGCTGGGGCAGAGGCTGGGGGTTGGTCCTGGGTGGACCAGGAAGGGCTTTGAAGGAGGGTGGTTGTAGTTTAGGGGTCACTGCACAGACTCAAGGATGTAGGGAGGGAAATAGTGTGGAAAGAACGTTCTAGCCACTACCTAGGGCAGAAGGAGATGGAGCTGGGGTCTGGGAAGCAGCTGAAATCTTCACTCTCCGCACCCCAGCTCCAACTTGGAGCTGACAAATTTAAAACTTCTGCTTGTAATACAAAGCAAAAACAAACAAACGAACAAAAAACAAAAACAGTAAAACAAGGCCAACAACAACAACAAAAAAGTAGAGAAAATACAGTACATGACAAAAAGGACATTCTGGTTAATGCAGTATGCACTCTTACCAAATCCTCAGGGTAATACACTCCAACAGGAAAGCAAAAAATATCCTCCAAAAAATAAACACAGACGGCTCATCAACTTGAAAACAAACGCAACCTCTAATAATAACAATCACAAAAGCACATTGAAAATAAGTTCCTCAGGCTGGGCGTGATGGCTCAAGCCTGTAATCCCAGCACTTTGGGAGGCCGAGGCGGGTGGATCACGAGGTCGAGAGATCGAGACCATCCCGGTCAACATAGTGAAACCCCGTCTCTACTAAAAATACAAAAAAAACTAGCTGGGCATGGTGGCACGTGCCTGTAATCCCAGCTACTCAGGAGGCTGAGGCAGGAGAATTGCCTGAACCCAGGAGGCGGAGGTTGCGGTGAGCCGAGATCGCGCCATTGCACTCCAGCCTGGGTAACAAGAGCGAAACTCCGTCTCAAAAAAAAAAAAAAAAAGAAAGAAAAGAAAAGAAAAGAAAAGAAGTTCCTCTTCTCCTCCTATCAAACTGACAGGCTTTCTTTTTCAAAATAGTACTTTGTGCTAATGAGGGGGTGGGAACCTGTCTCCCTCACACGCTGATTCTAACAGCTTGGGGATGCAGTTTGGGTATTTCTCAAGCTATTTGCCCAGGGTAGCAATGCAGGTGGTGCCCCACCCGGATCCCCTGAGTACCTCTTCAGTGACAAGGGCGTGTGCTTCTCTCTTGTCAGCTCCCTTTCAGAGTCCCTTTGTGGCCAAATGGAAATGCAGAGAAATCACGACTACCTGGGAGTTATGTCTTGGTCCCTGACGAGGCAAGTACTCAAACACCCAACACCCAGGCTCCTCTTTGGGATAAGTCCGGGGTGTCTTTTCTCCACTGGCTCCCAGAGTCACTCAGCAGGATTAAGCTCCAGTTGCCCACAAGAGAGCTGGCTCCTGGCGGCCATCACCACTTCTCACTCTGCCACTCCTCTATCAGAATTTCCTTTACTTCCTAAATAACCTCCTGGCCCTTGAATCCTCATCCCAGGGGAACCCAGACTGAGACAACTAGCACGTTGTTGTAAGTGTTGTAAAGCACATTCCCACAGAAATAATAATGGGTATGTGGAAAAACTTAGTTACTAGGATGTCTAGTGAGGTGTTTTTATTTTTGTTTTTGTTTTTGTTTTTTTTTTTTTTTTTTTTGAGACAGTGTCTCACTCTGTCGCCCAGGCTGGAATGCAGTGGTGTGATCTCAGCTCGCTGCAACCTCTGCCGCCCACCCCCGCCCCGTTCAAGCATTCTCCTGCCTCAGCCTCCTGAGTAGCTGGGATTACAGGCGCCTGCAACCACGCCCAGCTAACTTTTTGTATTTTCAGTAGAGACAGGGGTTTCATCATGTTGGCCAGGCTGGTCTCGAACTCCCAACCTCAGACGACTCGGCTGCCTTGCCTTTCCAAAGTGCTGGGATTACAGGCGTGAGCCACCGTGCCCCGCCAAGGTCTTTTTTTTTTTTTCTTCCTAATTAAACAAAATAATAAAAGTGAATTCAACCAGAAGTTGCGGTTAAATAAATCCTGGCATATCCATAAAATAGAATACTGCTTGACCACTGAAAATGAATTAAATATTATACAAAAACACCTTGGGAGAATCTGCACAACAGAGTGGAAGAAAGAGTGTTAGCAAACACTAAGTATATTCGGTATATCTGCAATATTCGTAAGTATGTGTATTTGCCAAGTGGGGTTATTCTGGGCAATATGATTACTGGCTATTTTTCTTTTCTCATCCATCTATTTGTGCACATGCAATGAAGGTGTGTGTGTGAAGCTCTATATTTTCCAAATTTTCTGTCATAATCACACCCTACTTTTGTAATTAGAAAATGAAACTAGCAATAAATAAATGCAACACCAATGAAAAGAAAACACTTAAATATAATTTATATGAATTTATTAAGAAATTTTTAGTTGTAGGAAACATCAGAAAAAAACACACTTGCCCAGCACTTCATTGCTGTACTTTGGGTTTTTATCAAATTCAGCAACATTTGACATAAGCATTAATTATCTTCTCAAATATACCACCCACCAATTTTATAGCATCATTCTTTTTCCCCGAAGCAAGAAATCATATGCTGTTCTCAGTGCACTCCAAGCATTCATTCATTTCACCTATGCTTTGAAGGTACAACGGTTCCCCTTCTTTAAACACAGAAGGTGACATCTATGTAGCATGGACAGAGACGAGGACCGACCACTATTGGTAAAGGATCAATCGCAACCATCTACAGAAGCCAAAAGATAAAGTTAAAACTGCCATGTGAAGTAGGGGCAGTGGCGGGACCACCTATGAATCCCAAAGCAGGCCACTTTTCTAAGAAAAGTAACATAGAATGCCAGCCTGTCAGCGTGTCCTCTGAAAGATGGCCCGTGTCATCCTGATCCGAGACACTGGAGGAGGCACAATACATATTCAGATATCTTTACTGACTAATGATTTGATTGTTTTTATTTAAGAAAAATGTTTAAAGCACTCTAGGGCTGATTAATTTATACAAAGCATTTCCTTAATAAGGATAAAATGAACTTAACACTGATTCTGTTTTCAAGTTTGGAATTGATTAGGGAATCATTCAACATTTTGCCTTATTTCCCACCCACTTCTCAATGCGTTTTGGATTTCTGGGCTTTCTTAACTCGCCCTTTTTTCCCACAGCATTTCCGGCAGCCACAGGCACAACATTTAAAGGCGATGAAGGCCACTGTCAGCACGATGGCCAGGAGGAAACCAATCACGTCCAAGGAATGGTACTGGTACCAGGTGAGGTCGTGGGCTGCAGGTCGCAGGTGTGGTGCACCCTTGTGTCTCATTACAAACTCTATCCAGAACACCGCCAGGTCCAGTGGCTCCACCGGGCGGTCCTTGTGAAGGCTGGAGAGGCGCATGATGTTCTCCTTGTAGCTAAACACAAAGACAGTTTCATTATGCCTAGAACACCTCTGGTCATGAACAATCCTCCCTTTGTGCTTGCTGCCAGCTAGGAAGGCTACCAGATTTTCCAAACTTGGGAAAGGAAACCTGTTTCTATTATTATTGTTGTTGTTGCATTTAGATACAGTCTCGTCCTGTTGCCCAGGTTGGAGTGCAGTGGTACAACCATAGCTCACTGCATCCTCCAGCTCCTGAGCTCAAGCCATCCTCCCACCTCATCCTCCAGAGTAGCTGGAATTATAGGCATGCACCACTACGTCTGGACAATTTTTAAATTTTTTGTAGAGACAGGGTCTCACTGTGTTGCCCAGCAGGCTGTGTTACTATTATAACCTGAAAGGGAACCACACATATATTCTTAATAAATGTTCTTGATCTCTTTAAAAAAAAAAAAACAAAAACGAAGAGAAGGAAAAAAGAAATTAAGGAAGGAAGGCAGGGAGGGAGGGAAAATAAAGACCAAAATTATAGTTCAGAAATATTTTAACCTTGCTTCTACTTTTCTTCTTTTCTTTTTAGTGATATTTTTGTGAAAAATTTCATTATACTTTCATACAGTAAAATGAAGAAAGGAAAATATCATGTCAGAAATTATAAATAGTCTTTTTGAAGTTTGTAAACAACCACCTCTGGCCAAAGTAAAAGCCATTTGTAAGTGCCAAATTCAAGGTGATGATATATTTGTAATTCAGTCATTGAAACACTAAGCTATCCAGGTGCTAGATTTAGCATGAGGCTGTGCCTGTGCAGCCACTCAGTGCAAAATGGATTTCTGTTTACTCCAGACAGTGTTGATAGCCCAATCAGAACATCTCAATTGAAAACGGGTTAGGTGCTTCCATCCTTGGTGCTAGAGGTATGAAGAGGAGGCCGAGGAGGAAGAGGAGAGGAAAGAGGAGGAGGAGGTAGACACGGGAGAAGAAAGAAAAAAAAAGACCCACCTATTCAGGACTAATCATGGACACTGTTGACTGATAGAATTTGGATATTTATCCACACTTAGATCTTACACTGAGTTGTAATCCCCAATGCTAGAGATGGGGCCTGGTAGCAGGTGTTTGGATCATGGCGTTGGATCCCCTGTGGCTTAGCGCTGTCTTCCTGACAGTGAGTTCTCTCGAGTTCTTGTGAGAGCTGGTCATTAAAAAGCGTGTGGCACTCCCTCCCCAACTCTCTCTTGCACATGCTTTTGTCATGACATGCAAGCTCCCGCTTTGCCTTCTGCCATGAGTAAAAGCTCCCTGAGACTCCCCCAGCAGCCAAGTGATGTCAGCACTATGCTTCCTGTATAGTCTGCAGAACCACAAGCCAATGAAACCTCTTTGCTTTATAAATTACCCAGTCTTGTGTATTTCATTACAGCAATGCAGGAACAGCCTAATTAATACACTGTCTTTAAACCTATCTGTAGTGTTATTTGGAAACATTATTATAATGTAATATTAGTATTGGGCTATAAATCATGTTAAACATCATTTTCCTTTTATGTAAATCTTAAGATGGATTTTCTTGGAAGCTTTTTTTTCTTTTTATTATTTTTTTTTTTAATGAGATGGAGCCTTGCTCTGTCGCCCAGGCTGGAGTGTGGTGGCACAATCTCAGCTCAAAGCAACCTCTCCCTCTCGGGTTCAAGTGATTTTCCTGCCTCATCCTCTCAAATAACTGGGATTACAGGCACACACCGCCATGCTTGGCTAATTTTTTTTTTTTTTTTTTTTTGTAGAGATAAGGTTTCTCCATGTTGGCCGGGCTAGTTTCAAACTCCTGACCTCCTCAAGTGATCTGCCTGCCTCAGCCTCCCATAATGTTGGGATTACAGGAGTGAGCTATTGCACCTGGCCAGAACTTTCATTAATTCATTCAGTAGTTTTTGAGCACCTATTACAGCCTGGTTGTCTGCATAAACTGATGTTTGAAGATTTTCCACTTCTTTTTCTTTTGTGCAGGTACTGTCCCAGCTCAGAGTGTTGGAATCATGCAGATTCACAATCAAACAGAGATGGCTCAAAAATGAATAGGTGAAAGTTAGTTAATAACTTGAGCTCATTGATTTATGTTTTTTAAAAACTAATGTATTAGGGAACTTTCACCAAGTCATTCTTGGGTTACAAGAAGTTATCTATACCACTGAACAAAGACTCAAAATTATATTAATAATGAGTCTCAAGAAGGAGCTGCATCAGCTTAGGGAAGAAGTCAGGTTTTAATGATATTGATGTGTGATCAGCTTGTCCTGATATTGAGGTGGACAGAAGAAGCTGCTGGAAGGAAGAAATGGGAGCACACCACCCAGCACTCTAGGCACTTAACTTTTCTTTTTTCTCTTCTTTCTTTCTTTCTTTCTTTTATTTATTTATTTTTTTGAGACAGGATCTCACTCTATTGCCCAGGCTGCTGGAGTGTGGTGGCATAATCATGGCTTACAACAGCCTCCAACTTCTGGGCTCAAGCAATTCTCCCACCTCAGCCTCTTGAATGGCTGGGACTACAGGCATGTGCCATGGTGCGCAGCCAACTTTCATCTTTAATCCAGTGGCACCACACACACATTAGCACCTCAAAGGTGGGAAGTCAGTCATCAGTCCTCCCCTGGTATCCCTTGCTCAAGGTGGTGTGTCCCGCTGTGTTCTATTTCCTCTCATCTGAACATGCTCCAGCTCTTCCCATCTGTCTTCCAGGCTGCTACTTCCTTTGAAAGGAGGTAACCACAGGAGAAAGCAACTGACACTCTCATAAACACACACACACACACACACACACACACTCATTTGAATGCACATGCGTACACTCACACATGAGCGCACCCACATGCACAAACACACATGCATGTATGGTACAAGAAGGAGCTTCATCAGCTCTTTTCTTTATAAATTACCCAGTCTTGGGTATTTCTTTACAGCAATGAAAGAACAGCCTAATACACTGTCTTTAAATATACCTGTAATGTTATTTGGAAACATTATTATAACATAATATTAGTGTTTGGCCATAAATCATGTTAAACATCATCTTCCTATTCTTCCTATTAGGGTCCTGGGGTTTTTATAGGTACAGCCTGGGAGCATGGCATTGTTGGATTCCATCCAACAATAAATCCAACTATCTATTGCTGGATGAAATCCACCACTGGCCACCACTTCTTCCCAGAACGTTCTGATAAGCCTATTACCAGTGAGCCTGACAGTAATATACTAACTTTCATGCAGAAATCACTTGCCTTTTGAACCATTTTCAGGGCCACATTTGAACAAATTTGCCTTTGCTTTTACTCAAAGCCTTTGTCTGTGATATCTTATAGCTCCCTCATTCATAAACTCCATGGACAAAATTTCTCACAGGTTCCAGTGCTGTGAAAAGCTGTACTTCTAAGCATTTGAGTTGTTTTTCTCTCAAGGATACTTCTTATAATGGAGTACTTCTTTCTGTGCAGTAACGTATGGATCAGATATCTATTATGTCAACTTTTTTATATAAATTGGCATTTTAAACCTACCAGGGGAAATACAATTTTAAATAAATTTTATGATAAATTACATAGGAATTAAAGGATCCTTTTATAAAGTGAATAATAACCTCTAAATTATCTTACTTATAAATCCAGGTCAGGCACGATGGCTCATGCCTGTAATCCCAGCACTTTGGGAGGCCGAGGTAGGTGGATCACCTGAAGTCAGGAGTTCAAGACAAGCCTGGCCAACGTGGTGAAACACCATCTCTCCTAAAGAAAAATACAAAAATTAGCCAGATGTGGTGGTGGGCACCTGTAATCCCAGCTACTTGGGAGGCTGAGGCAGGAGAATTCCTTGAACACGGAAGGTGGAGGTTGCAGTGAACCAACATTGCACCCCTGCACTCCAACCTGGGTGACAGAGCAAGACTCCATCTCAAAACAAAAGAAAAAAATCCAGATTTTTATGTATTTGTTTTGATGTTTGAAACAATGCTATTAAATGCTACATAAATGTTTTCATATTTGAAACAACTTATCAAGAATGCCACGGCCGAAGTACAGTGTTCCTCTATATCTTCTGTGTTACCTTCTGTCATTGATGACTGCCTTTAGGGCATTTTCTAAATCTTCAGAAGTCATTTCAAGAACATTCAGGGTCACGCCAGCTCCCTTAGTCTCCATGCGCTTTGCATTGTCCATCTGATCACCAAACAAGGGCATCATCACCATGGGAACGCCATTGCATATGCCTTCGTAAATACCGTGGGAGCCAGAATGGGTGATAAAGGCACGAGTCTTTGGGTGACCTGAGGTGCAAAATAGGGAGGATGTCAGCAGTCAAGTCTCTGCATTTCACAGTCTGACATATCTAAGTTCTGAAAACACTTCAAAGACTCGGTGTTACTCACATGCCCTTGCAGAAATTTCCAGAAGAAAATGTGGGTTGAGATGCCCCACTAGATAAAAAGCAATGTAGGATATGTTGGCCGTAATATTTTCAAGCTCAACAATCCTTTAGAACAGCTGTGCTTAAGCCATTTTCTTAATGTGACCCTCGTTTGACCCACAAATCCAATCTCCCAACATACCAAGCAGATCATTTTGGGGGAGCCACTTAACAAGTATCGTATTGTTCGCAAGATTCGATGGTCGGGTTCCCGTGTACCGCCATAGGACCTTGGAGGACAAAAAGAACAGAATGTGAAGAAAGAACATAATGTGACTAAAAAACAAATCTGCTATACTAACTAGAAATAGGGAGTCCTCTGAAGGAACGTAACCTTCAGCAGAGTGGGAGACTCAGTACTATGAAGGCTTCTGAGGAATGGCAACTTTCAGTGTCTTGTTTTGGAGGTTTAGTTGGTGTCTGCACTACATGAATTTGTGAAAATTTATCGAGCTGTACACTTAGGATTTTTTCACTTTCCTGCACTTCAAGGGAAAGTTTGCTTAATAAAACAAGTGGATGTGGAACTCTCACAGCAGAAATATAAGACATAAATTCAATGTCCTAACCAACAGCTTTTTGGAGAAATACTTCTATTTAATATGAAGAAACAATATCCTATTTATTTTATTTCTAAATAAATTCTCTCTAATACACTTTTGAGTCTCTTAGAAAAAAAATCAGCCTTCCGAGTGCAGCGGATCATAGTTTGAGTATTTGAGAGTCAAATTGAAAACAATGACAACAACCACAACCAGAAACCTTTGGGTTAATCGTTGGGAAGCGGCAGGGAAAAGCTAAGTCTGAAGTTCCAACTAAGAGAATTAATCTAGAAGCTGGAAGTCTGGGGCTAGAGCTCCTGTGAAAACAGATATGAGGCCGTAGTATAGAATCTTCTTACTGTCTGAGGGATTTTGCCCAAAGCAGCAGCAATTTCCATAGCTTTCTTCTCTGGAATTTCCGAGACCATCGATCCCAAAGAGAAAACCACAATTCCATGTTCTCCAGAAGCATTAATGTAGCCTTCAAATTCCTAGAGCCAGAAGAGAAATTTTCAGTTAATTTTTTTCTCATATTCTTTCAGGACTACATACAGTAAGTTACGAATTACGTATCTTCCTCTTAAGAATATGATTAAAGGCACATGTGTTTGAAATAGAGTTAAAAAAATTAAAACGTAAATTTTATAGTATTTTCCTCTCCTTTACTTCCTTCTAAAGGAGGAAGCCTTCTTGCTTACAGAATTATCTATGGGCTTGTTCCTTGAGATGCAAAATCTAGGTAATGTGCTAATTTTCCAGAAGAAAAGCAGAGGTACATGCACACACATGCACACATCTGTACATACACACTGTGATAATTCCGCTGAGAGGACACAGAGCAAGGCATCAGTGATAGGGAAGGGAAGAGCTGGGAAGGGCGTGGTCCCTTTACATGGTATGAACGTGGGGAAGGGACGTGCTGGGTAGAAGAGGGTGTGGTCCCTGGTGAGGGCTCCACCTCCAGGCCTATGCCCACAGACCTAGGCTAGGACAGGCATTTTTGTTTTCCTGCCCAAATGTTGCATTTCCCGAAACCACTCTTGCCTGCTACACCCTCATCCTGTGCCTATAAAAACCCCAAGACCCTAGCAGGCAGACACACAGGCTGGACGTCAAGAGGAACTTAACAACAGGCACTGGCACGTTGGCAGGCCACCGACCAGCAGAATGACGTAGAGTTTGGCTGAGGCAGTGGGAAGAAGACCTAGGCCAGTAAGCAGCCCAACGCCAGGGGAAAGCCTTCCTACTCCATGCCCTTCTCGCTTCCCCCATCTGCTGAGAGCTACCTCCACTCAATAAATCCTTGCACTCATTTTCCAAACCCAGGTGTGATCTGATTCTTCTGGTACACCAAGGCAAGAACCCCAGGATACAGAAAGCCCTCTGTCCTTGGGACAAGGTAGAGGGTGTAATTGAGCTGACTAACACAAGCCACCTATAGATGGCAAAACTAAAAGAGCACACTGGCACACGCCCACTAGGGCTTCAGGAGCAGTAAGCATCCACCTCTAGACACCGCCGTGGAGTTAGAGCCCTACAACCTGCCTGTCTGTATGCTCCCCGAGAGGTTTGAGCCGCGGAGAACTGAGAAAGTGAGCCACGTCCCATGTCACATGACCTGTGAGGGGGACAAGGACACTTTTCCTGTTTCATCAGCATGGCAATTCTTTTCCCACTGTAGATTTCCGGTGGTCCACTGAATCTCCCAAGAATCTCTCAAATTGTTTTATGGGTTTATTTTATTATTATTATTATATATTTTTTACTTTAAGTTCTGGAATACATGTGTAGAATGTGCAGGTTTGTTCCGGAGGCATACATGTGCTGTGGTGGTTTGCTGCACCTATCGACCCATCCTCTGAGTTCCCTCCCCTCGCCCCCGGAACCCCCGACGGGCCCTGCTGTGCGTTCTCCCTGCTATGTCCATGTGTTCTCACTGTTCAACTCTCACTTGAGAGTGAGAACATGCGGTGTTTGGTTTTCTGTTCCTGTGCTAGTTTGCTGAGGATGATGGCTTCCAGCTTCATCCACGTCCTTGCAAAGAACACAATCTTATTCCTTCTTATGGCTGCATGGCATTCCATGGTGTATATGTACCATATTTTCTTTATCCAATCTGTCATTGATAGGCATTTGGGTTGCTTCCATGACTTTGCTATTGTAAATAGTGCTGCAATAAACATGCAGGTGCATGTGTCTTTATATTAGAATGGTTTGTATTTCTTTGGGTATATACCCAGTAATATGATTGTTGGGTCTAATGGTTTTATGTTTCTAAAAAATACTGAGGGCACTAATAAGATTGTGTGATGTGGCAGGGCTTGCCTAGAACCGAGGGGTTCCCTGGGACATGTGACTTACAGTGCTAGAACCTGAACAGTTCTGGGGAAGCCAGGATGCTGGTCACCCTAGATGTGAGACACCCTAGATGCTGAGACCTCTGACGGGGCTCAGCAAACACAGTTTGCACAGCAGGACTCCTGCCAAGCCTGACTCGGAACATGACCAGGAAGCCCCAGACACTGACCATCCTTTCTGCAAGGTAAGCCCCATCTCCCTGCCACCCTCAGGCAGGGAGGTAGCTCTCAGCCCCAGGCCTTCATGAGTCTTCTGACTCATAAGGGCTGTGTCGTGGCCTTTTCCCTGGGGCGAGTCATCTTCTCCACCACCCTGCTGCATTTTTGGTGTGTAGCAAGAACATCCTGAAGATGGTTTTAGTGAAGTCCTTCATCCCTAGGGTCTGCACCACATCTCTCTCCTCTCTCGCTTTTTCTTAGAGAGAGAAAACTCATTCCCACGTGCTCTTCAAGCTCTTTCTTCTGAGTGATGGTAAATGGCTTGCCTAAATTTCCCAGGGCCTTTGCTCCTTCACAAAACCCACTCTTTACTCTGAAACTCGTCTGGAAAGGGGTGAGTCTAAGTACTCCTCCTTGTACACCCTCCCATGCCCACTCAGCAATCAGCAGGATGTGATTCACACAAAATTGAACCCACAGGTCCATAAAGGTCCGAAGTTAAATAGCTGGATATCACGAAAGTTTAAATGGCACAAAAGTTCATCTAGAGATTCACGCAGGGCAAACTGCAAAGAAGTTGTTATCATGGCCAACTCCTCCCTGAACCAGCTCTTATGAGGCTCAATAAAGGTGAAGTCCATCCCCTACTTGGCAAAGCATCCCTTAAACTTCGCCCTAACTTCACAGCTACTGGAATAACCAAAGAGTGAAGCAACACATGAGCTGAAAATAACACTCCAATCCCCCACCACCGATTCCCTTCCAAAAAAAGATGAGGTCCCCTTGAATGAGAGAATTTCCCTGCTCTGATGAGACTTCCCCACCCAAAATGACACCTATCACTCCAAAATTTTACTAAGAATTTTGTATTTTTAGTTTAGGCTTTTAATAAGATTTTCCCTTCCCAAATGCATTTTTCCCCCCAGAATTCTTCTTTAGCACTCAGACACCATGTTGGACACTTGTGACTTCACCATGATGCATATTCTCAGTAACCCACATGTATCTCAACCTTCCCTGCTCCCAAGCTTTCCTCCCCTGGCCATCTCGAAGTCTCTGTCCTCACTAAACTTACATTTGGTTATTTTTCTCAGACTTAACATTGTGATTGTCATCTGTGAATCACTGCTATCTCACCCTGGCAGGGGAGCGACATCCTGGAATTCCTGAGTTTCATTCCTTTCCTCCCAAAGTTGTTCCACTATCTCTTTCCCTTCAGACACACCAAAGACATGCCAATGCCAGGCTGTGCTTTCTCTGTGGACTTCTTTGTGCAATAAAGGTTTTATCTTTCTTCTTAAAGTTCAGGAGTTTTATCAAGAGTATGGAGCATACAACAATCACAACAGGAAGGGAAGTCTAAAGTAGCATTTTTAGTTAACAAAGGAAAAAATAAAAATAGTAACTTGATCAACCAGTAAAAATCCAGAAAAGGGAGAATGGCCAAGTCAACTAAACATAGTAAACCGAGAGAGTTACAATCAAATCTATCAATTGTTAGATTCAAACAGGCAAAATGCACTATTAAAGCAACAGTCTAACCAGATCAAAAATATCAGTTCTATGTTGTTTAAAAAGGAAGAAAGCTTGAAGACAAACCAGTACTAAAGATGTGCCAGGGAAGTGTAAACAAAAATAATACAGGAGTGATATTAATATCTAAAAAGTGGAATTTCAGATTAAAACATTCAATAAGACAAAGAAGGTTACTAAAATATACAATTTACAAAGATATTTTCACACCTAAGCCTGCTTGCACCAAACAAGGCGACAACCAATATGCAGTCCACACAATTCACCACTTAGACATTTGTGGTTAGATCAATAAATGCCAGAAAGGCAGCTGACAAAGTTCGATGTCTCTCCTATAAACATCTGCACATAAAGAAGGAAATTATTTAAACCAATAAAGACTATTGCCAGAAAACAATGGCTAACATAATTCAAAATAATGAAATGATAATCAATTTCTATTAAAATAGCAGCAAAATGGAAATTTTTCCTATTGCCAAAATTATTCAACTGTTTTTAGAGATTCTAATAAATTCAATAATCCCGATATTTGGCATGGAATTTAGAACAGAAGAAACCAAAATTTCTTTATCAGCAAATGACTGCCTATTATTTTTACTATGAAAATCAATATTTTGATGAGATACCTGAATAGTGAGTAATCAGCTAGAGATAGAAATGGAAAAATAACATTCACAGTAGTGACCCTGAAAAACCTGTAAAATACCTAAGAAAAAATGATTGAGAAAGAAACAGAACAAACGTTTTTTAAACTACGAAATATTTTATCTTTTTAAAGGAAGTGTTTAAAGTCACAACGACAAAAAATCCTGGAATACAAATTGTAATGTTCCTCTGTGGGGAACTAGATTAGATCCCTAGTGGAATATACTGTGTGTGGTACACAAATACCATGAAATACTGTTTCACAGTTTAAAAAGTAATCATATTTAAAACTGGAATAATATCCATGACATATGGGTAAATGAGCAGTGGGGATGCACTCTTACTCCATTTTGTAGAAAAAGCAGCCAAAAAATTCTATATGTGTGTGTATATATTGATATGTAACAGCTGGAGTACAAAGAACTATAAGGAACTATTGAGGAGCACTCTCTACTCAGTAACTCGACCTCAGTTGGCACTTTTCTTTGCATTCATTCATTTATCACGTGTTTGATGACCACCTATTCTGTGCCTTAGGTGCTGATATTCATGCGGCGCCAAACACATGCAGACCCATTGGCAGGTGTTGAGAAGGCAGCAACCAGTGGATGTGATTAATGCAAAGTCACACATGCCCTACATGGCTCAAGATGTGAAGCAGATAACCAACAATTATCTAAGTGAAGTGACGGCCATATTTGATGTGCTATGAAGGAAACGGCACAGGAAATTTTAAAAAGCAACATGCAAGCCATGTTGCAGGTAGAGTGAAAATAAGGTCCGGTGCTCTCCGAGGGTGGTATCAGTCCCCTTAATGGGAGCCAGACTCAGCTGGGCTGCCAGTAGATCCTCAGCCAATCTTCAAAGGATAAATGAATGAATGGTCACTGAAATGTCCCCCTTCAGAGAGTCCTTCCCTAGCACTCCACCTGAAGGAGTCTCTCCTGTTCTTCTCTATCCTCTCTGCTGAGATTTAGATGAGGATGTGAATGCTACTTTTTGCATACTTCAAACTCTGTAGGTGAAAAACGAACGTAATAACATGAGAATGAAACCCATGACCTTTCTGTATCATGTCAGAACCTGACTGGTGATTCACTCATTGGAAGAGAAGGGACTGCAGGATCCAGCTTCTTATTGGAATATTTAGAAACTGGAGTTTTAACCAGAATCACGAAGGCAACTTTCATCACCAGGATCTATCATCAAAGAATGATTTCATCAGTCCTGAACTTTGTCTGCCTGGCTGAATCCAGGGCAAGGGTACAGCCTTCATTTAAGTTTTCTGCAAGGTGCCCCAAACCCAGCATTCTGTGCTTATGGTATTTAACAGCTTGTTGTTTCTAATTGATTACTATCTGCTGGAGCACACAGAGTAAAACGTCCAAGCCATGCTTTCCCAAAATCTCGGATACAAAGAAATCATCCAGAAGAGGATGCCAAAGACAGACTCAGGCCTAGGAGTCAGAAATTAACAAAAGAGGGAATTTTAAACTATCTCAGCATGCTCACTCTGCATATAGCTGGGGCTAATCAATCCAAAGTAATACTTCTGAAAGAATATATGCATGTAAAGTTCCCACTCCAATACACACCTGCGATAGTGGATTTTTGAGAAGGCAGTTGATCCCAGCAAGGAAAATCATATTGGGCATGATAGGCCTGGGGAAATCCTTCACAAAATCACTTCTAAACAGCCAGATAGATGCAGAGCTCAATAGGTCCTGGACAGTCACATCTCTCTGAAGGAATTCTGAGGCAAGGGTTGCATACGGGGAATAAACAATGTTGCACAGAAAGGTCTGTGAAAAGCCAATGAGCATGTTCTTCACCCGCTGCAGGAAGGTCATGCGATCTGAGTTAACGGACAGAGTCCTGGGCACGTAGGAGAATGGGTTGGGGCACTGGGTAGCCTCAAATTCCAGGCCGCATGGCAGTGCATGCAAGAAGAATACAGTAGGCAGAGACAGGTGCTGGGCCACGATGGGGCCACAAGGAAGGAAAGGGTCTGTCAGCATGACATCAAAGCTGCTTTCCGCCAGGAAAGCAATGAGCGCCTTGTTGTGCAGCAAGTGAGAACAGCCAGACAAAAGCATAGCAGAGTCCTTTTTTACTTTCTTGTATGTTTTGATCACACGCTGCAGAAAAGAATCGTTCTCAAAAACATTATGCCCAAGACTAACAAAAGACTCTTTCACATCCTCCTTTTGGAATGGCACAGGGTACGTCTTCAAGGTGTAAAAAGCTCCCTCTCTGATGTACATCGAGGCATCAGGTGCTAGGACCACTATTTCATGTCCCCTCTGCTGCAGCTGCTGGATGGTCCCAAGCATGCTCAGCCAGTGGCTGCCATCCACTGGGACCAACAGTATCTTCCCAGCATGGGACACTATCGGGCCCAGCACACACAGCAGCAGGCCCAGGACAAGCTGGCATCCGCCCCGGGACTCGGCAGCCATGGTGACTTTGCTCCTGCCAGAGGTTCGCCCTCTCCTACTTATATAGATGGCAAGAATCAGTCGATAGACCGAGTTAATGTTTGATTGTGTCACATGACTATAAAGCCATCAGTCCACAAAGGCAGTAGGGAGTTCACTTTCAGAGAAAAGAAGGGGGAGCTTTACTAGGTTTCTTAATAGGCAACAACAGTTGAACTGGCTGAGGTTTCATACGCAAATCACATTCTTGAGTGAACACAGCAAAGTAGCTCCAGCACCTCTGGATCCATTAAATTAGTATCTCCATGGACCAAGAAGTGTTACCACAGGGGTTACCATTAGGCTTCTGTTTCAGAAATTAAACAGAAAGCTTTTTAGAAAGCCTCTTAGAAAGAAATGAACACAACATCACAACCCTCGCTTTCGCCATGGAAACCTGCTGAGAGCACCCGCTCCACAGCTCCCGGGGCACTGCCTGCTCACTTGCATCATGTGTTGCATTCCTTTTATTTATTGAGTCACAGAACAGTGTGAGGTCTTGAGGCTGCAGGAGAGCCCACCACACGAGCCTCCTGACTCCTCAGAACTCACACGCCATCAGGAGAGCCAGAGTCACCATTTAAACAGATGAGCAGGTACTTACAAAGCGTGAACCGCGCTTGGAAGGAAATGAACAGGAGGGTGGCGGGGTGGGACGTGTTGGGGTAGAGGAAGAGCAGAAAGGGAAATTCACAGGGTGTGCACGTTCACAGAGCTCTTCCCCAAGGACAGGTCTGTATTCAAATAGTGTGAATCTGAAAGAGCGAGTCCTGTAATACGGATCTTTAGTGGCTAACTGGACCTGGATTTACAATCCCGCCAACCGGCTCTTTACTCTGAGTGTCCTGAAAACCTGTACATTTTCATAGTTGAGGTTTTCAGCCCTCACCTGAACCAACCAATCAGAGCTCACCCACCTCAGCCACTCAGGGCTCAGCTTCATCAACCAATCAAAGCTCAGCTGTAATAATCAATCAGAATGCAGCCCCATTGACCAATCAGAACTAAGCAAGTTTCTAGCCTTCATTTGCATAAACGGACCTGATTGGGAACCTGGGAAGGAACTTTTTGCTATAAAACCTGCCTTCCTTGTGTTCTGTGGCATTCGCCTTCATTGGGTACTATATGCTGTAGCTTCCTGGTTTGCAAACTGTTCACTAGAACAAGATCTCTCTCTTCCAAATTCCTTTTTAGAGAACTTTTGTTTGCAACATGAAACCAAATAGATAAGCAAATTCAATAAGTTAAATCGTACTCATTACATTGACCGAAGGTCCAGGGGAAATAAGGCATTTTGGGAAATTCTGATGACTGAGTTGAAGGCAAAGGAAAAAGATGAGCAAAAGCAGTAATTCAAATTTGTATGTATTGAGCATGGACTCTGGGCCAAGTATTGCGCAGCCAGGACTGTAAACGTTTCAATGTTTTCTTCTGGGATATACCACTATCGTATACAATCCCAAGATAATTGCGCAGATCCCAACATTTTAACCATACACATCACTGGCCAGGCATACCTGGGGATGTGCTTGGAGGATCATAAACAGCTAACTAAAGCTTTGGTGCCCTGTGGGGCATATTAACAGGAACTTAGGGTGCCCTCTCTTCTGCTACTTAGTTGAAGCTCTTCCCTACACCCAATCACTCTTTTTTTTTTTTTTTTTTTTTTTTTTTTTTTTTTTTTTGGACCAAGATTCTGGGCAAGCAGAAAAGACAGCAATGCTTTCAGTCTTTGTTGTATCCTTATCTGCAATTCTGAAATTCACAGTTCAATTTAAATCTTAAGGATGATAATTCTCCCAAAGTCTCAATGCCATGCGAGTTCATTTGTAGATTACAGAGAGCAAAGGAGCTATAAACACACAAGTCACCACTGTAATGATTTTATGACTTTCGAGGCATCAAGCAGAGCTTCCAAGCTTTTTGGGGCTGCTGCTGCTATACACTTGGATGGTTTGGGGCCACAGCTCTGTCCCTGACCAGAAAATATTTATAATCTGAATAGTAGCCAGTTCACATTCATGCTCATGAATTACAACAGAGAACCACTATTAAGCAAGCCAATAAATCTCTGCTCTGGAACCAAAGAAGAATCTATTGCTAATTCCCTCATCCAACAAATATTTATGGAATGTGTGAGCCCTACTATATGCCAGACACTATGCTAGGAACTAGGGTCAGAAAGCCAAGTTAGAAATGGTTCCGACTGTAAGGAGGGGTCAGGTGAACAGAGACAAACTCACGACTAGGCAATTACAAGGCATGGTGCTCTGGGGCCTGAGAAATCACAAGCAGGGCAGCAACGTGATGGTCTTGCTTTGGGGGCTGCTAAAGAGTGAGATGTCCATGGAAAGTATTTCTGGAATCCTTTCAAAGGTATTTTCTTTTTAAGCTGAAGACAGAAGTTAATAGGCCACCACTTGACACACTCCCATCTCCCTTCATCAAATCAGAATGAAGGGGCTTGTTACTAAGGGAGCAACATAAACACGTCCATTGCCCTGTCGATCATCTACAGGACCCTCCAGGGAAACAAAGCCATCTTTTCTTGAATCTCCACAGCATTTGGTTCTGTTCTGCCTTGTATCTTTCAGCAGTTTGCATATCTGTTCTTGCTATTAGACTATAGCTATATCCTATACATATATTCCTTACAGGCAAGATTTTGGCTTTGAAATCATCACTCAGGTGACAGTTCATAGTTTTGCAGACAGTAAGCACTCTGGACATGTTTCTGTATAGAGGTGACTTCCCTTCTCTTTTTGTTCTAGAACCTGTAACCAAGGAAGCAAGTAAGTGCTGAATCTGGATGTTTTTACCACTGTCTCTCAGACCCAGCTGCCATGGTTCTATTTCATGGCCCCAGCCCCCCAGTTCCCCAACCCTCAGCTGTCCCTTCTGACTCACTGCATCAGCTGCCCCCTGCACAGACTCACCCCACCACCACTTCTGGCACGTTGGTCAGCAGCTTCCTGGGCCCAAAAGAAAATTCAGACTCCTCAGCCTTGCTCTCAAATCTCGGATAGACCCCAGCCCACCTGTCATTCCTCCTCTCTTACCCTTCTGCTTGCCTCCTCCATCTTTTAGCCTCCAGCCATTTTGGATCACTTACTATCCCCAAACCTGCTTTGATGTTCCCAAATTGCTTTGTTCACACTGAACTCTACCCCAACCAGCTTTCTATGGCCGTTCATTGCGTGCTTACCAAGTGCCAAGTCCCGGGTTTCAGGTTCTGTCACTAGAGGTTATATAAACTCAGCAGTTTGTTCTGGTGAGATAACACATACCCATTAGATCTATCATCCTTTATGAACTCTTAGAAAGTTCATGGTTAATCATTTCCCCTTAGAACTGAATGACCTTTACTAAGGTGCTGCCTCACAATTTTTCAAACCGAAGAATCCAGCGTCAAAAAGAGTAAGGAAGAAGTGAAGAGAACTCAAATCTCAAAAAAATGTCCCCCCAAAATTCATGGTGATGATATAGCAGTTCTAGTGGAAATAATCACCTCATCCCAAGTTTATCCCCAGTGCTATAAACATGGCCGGCAAGTCTTAATGGTTTCGATACAGTAAATAGTGCTGTATTCCCTTTTGTCTGAGAGGATCTCCCTGGTGTTTGTTTTAGCAGTCAAGAAAAGTGAGTAACACGCACAGTCGACCCTCCATATCCTTGGGCCTCACATCTGCAGATTCAGCCAACAGCAGATTGAAAATACATGGGGGGAAAACAATAACCAAAAAATATATACAAATAAAAAACCAATACTATAAAACAACTATTTACACAGCATTTACATTTATTAGGTAAAAGTGACAAGAGGTAACTTGAGGTTTATAGGAGGATGTGTGTAGGTTATGTACAAATACTGTGCCATTTTGTAAAAGGAGCTTGAGTATCTAGATTTTGGTATGGAGAAGAGGGTTATCCTAAACTAATCCCTTCAGAATACCAGTGACTAGTGTTCTAAACTAGCAGTTATCAAAGTATAAGCCAGGAAATTCTAGGGATCCACAAGAATTTTTCAGAAGAATTTGCAAAGTCAAAATGATTTCCATAATAATGCTATTTGATTTTTTCACTGTCATTCTCTCACAAGTATATGGTGGGGTTTTCCAGAAGCTACATGGGTGATGTGTAATATTGCAAATAGATTGAATGCAGAAGCTGACATTAGAACCCAGCTCTCTATTAAGCCACGTACTAAAGAGAGATGCAAAAAATGTAAAACGATGCCACTCTTGTCACTAATTTGTCTCAAAAAAAGTAAATAAAAATATGATTCGTTAGTGTGTCATTGGTTTCTTCTTATTAAATTGCCCAATTAATATGTCTTTTAAATTTTTTTAAATCTCTAATGCAGTATGTATGATAGATATAATCCACATAAACAAAATCAAATGGTCCTGGGACTGGAACAATAGAGAACTGTGGTCCTAGACAACAGGATGTCCTCAGCCCCGGTCAGACTAAACTCACTTCCACCACCCTCTTCCTTCCTGAGACAAAAAAGCCTGATATAAAGCTGACTTTAAGAAAAACTAAAACAGATTCACAAGAAAAAAACAAACCCATTCAAAAATGGGAGACGGATAAGAACAGACACTTTACAAAAGAAGACATACATGAGGCCAACAAACATATGAAAAAAATGCTCATCGTCACTGGTAATTAGAGAAATGCAAATCAAAACTACATTGAGATACCATCTCATGCCAGTTAGAATGGCAATCATTAAAATATCTGGAGACAACAGATGCTGGAGAGGATGTAGAGAAATAGGAACACTTTTACACTGTTGGTGGGAGTGTAAATTAGTTCAACCATTGTGGAAGACAGGGTGGTGATTCCTCAAGGACCTAGAAATAGAAATTCCATTTGACCCAGCAATCCGATTACTAGATATATTTCCAAGGGATTACAAATCGTTCTATTATAAAGAGACATGCACACATATGTTCATTGCGGCACTGTTTACAATAGCAAAGACCTGGAACCAACGCAAATGCCCATCGATGATAGACTGGACAGCGAAAATGTGGCACATATACACCATGGAATACTATGCAGCCAAAAAATTGATGAGCTCGTGTCCTTTGTAGGGACATGGATGAACCTGGAAACCATCATTCTCAGCAAACTGACACAAGAACAGAAAATAAAACACCGCATGTTCTCACTCATGGGTGGGTGTTGAACAATGAGAACACATGGACACAGGGAGGGGAGCATCACACACTGGGGTCTGTTGTGGGGGTAATAGGGGAGGGACAGTAGCGGGTGAGGAGTTGGGGAGAGAGAGCATGGGGAGAAATATCAGATATAGGTGATGGGGAGGAAGGTAGCAAATCATACCGCCATGTGTGTACCTACGCAACAATCTTGCATGTTCCTCACATGTACCCCCAAACCTAAAATGCAATTAAAAAAATACAAAAATTAAAAAAAAAAAAAAAAAGAAAAACAGTTCTTCAGGCAGCCAAAGTCAAGCACCTCTCCTTCCCCCAACCTCTTTCCCACCCTTCTTGGAGACCTGGACTGGGCAGGGGCCTGGAGTGGGTGTGGCTGGGAGAGTGGGCGGGGTCTGGTCGTGGCGCATCACACAGCCGCACAGAGAGCAGGGCCAGTCCCAGGAGCACTGCATACGGGGATGCGAGGCGCTCCTCGGCGTCGACCAATGAGATGCGGTGACGTCATAAGGCGCGTCCCGCCCTGCGGCCCACGTCGCCGAGCACTCAGGCCTGCGCCCAGGGGCCGGGAGCCGCTCACTGCCCCAGTGGCCCGCGGGCCCTTCCGGCCGTCCAGCATGGTGGACTACTATGAGGTGCTGGGCGTGCCCCGACAGGCCTCGACCGAGGCCATCAAGAAGGCCTACCGCAAGCTGGCGCTCAAGTGGCACCCTGACAAAAACCCCGAGAACAAGGAGGAAGCGGAGAGGAGATTCAAGCAGGTGGCCGAGGCCTATGAGGTGTTGTCGAACGCCAAGAAACGCGACGTCTACGACCACTACGGCGAGGCGGGGGCGGGGAGCGGCTGCGCCGGCGGCGGGCCCTTCGAGGACCCCTTTGGGTATGTCTTCAGCTTCCGCGACCCGGCCGAGGTCTTCAGGGAGTTTTTTGGCGGCCAGGACCTATTCTCGTTTGACTTCTTTGGAAACCCGCTGGAGAATATTTTTTGGGGTCGGAGGAACTCCAGGGGAAGCAGAAGCAGAGGGTCGGCATCCCTTTTCTCCACCTTCAGTGAATTTCCAGCTTTTGGGGGTGGTTTTAATTCTTTTGATACAGGATTTACTTCCTTTGGTTCCCTGGGAAGCGGGGGCCTTTCTTCCTTCTCCATGTCCTACGGGAGTGATGGGACAGGCACCTTCAAGTCCACGTCGACTTCCACTGAAATAGTTGATGGCAAAAAAATCACCACCAAGAGAATCATTGAGAATGGCCAAGAAAGGGTGGAAGTGGAGGAAGATGGAAGGTTGAATTAAAGTCCTTGATAATAAATGGCAAAGAGCAGTTGCTCCGCATTGACATCAAATAATTCCAGTCCACATTTGAGTTAAAGCACATCTGGAGGAATAGCGGACTTTTTTCTTTTTTTTTTTTTTTTTGCAAGTGAACTTTACTTTCAGAACAACTGTATCCAAGAATTTATAAACACTTGATACCAACGCCTATTCTTACTGTTGGGACTACAGGGATAGGATCTCTGTTTGTCTTTCAATCGTTGTAAATGTCTGCATGCACTTTGCTATTTATTAAACTTAAGCCTGAAACAGACAGTGATTGATTTCCTAGTGCCAGGACCGAATTTTCAGCTCAGCACTTGGAGCCTTACTCTTTTGCGTTTGTGAAGTGTGAGCCAGGTGTTTTGCTCTAAACCATTTGATTTCAATTTTTTAGTGTGTAGTGGTGAAATCTATGAATATATTAATAATACTTCTGGCTTAATTTACTGGTGGATTTTTAATTGCAGATAAATACTCGTGATGCAGGAAGAGTTGACCACTATTTAGATAAAAGGTTAAACCGAGGATTTATAAAAGCAGGTAAACCTGGCAAAGTGGATGCATTAGTTTCCCATCACTGCTGTAACAAATTACCATAAACTTGGTGGCTTAAATCTACACACGTTTATTCTGTCAATATTTTGAAGGTCAGACATTTGACCGAGCTGAAATCAGTGTAAGAAGCATGTTCCCTCTGAAGGCTGAGGACAGACCTCGGGATTACATGATTGGTCAATGGTATACTAGGACTGTCCCCAGCCCTAACTTGGTTCTCCAACTATAGTAGGTACTGGAATTTTTAAAATTTTTTTAAAAAGCATTTCCATAAGGCCACACAAAATTATGCTATTGCTATGCTTGGGACATAATATCAAATTAGATTGATGAATGCCAAGTATACCTGTAATACTGTTTGGGTGAGGCCCATACACACAACTGAGAAAGTACCTTTCTGTTGGCACAGGTTATGTCCCAAATGAAGACCTTTTGGGGCATGTTGCCTTGGGGTAGTCTATCACAAAGAGTCCCATATTCTAGGGTCACTTCTGAGGAAAGGTTTGCTTAAGGCATGAGAGCAACTGAACTAGACAGGCTGAAAAAAATTAAGAGCAGCATGCTGCTAACTTTTTACAGAAAAATAATGGCTTGAATACATCGTTAACCAATAAAGACTGTGAGAATGAGTTTGGATATGCTCTAGTACCCTTAGATTCTAATCTACATGGAATAGCACCCAAACGATACACAGCAGGAACATGACAGTCAGCTGGCCACCATCCCACAGGGACACATGGGGTCTCACACTGAACTCTGAAATCAACATGCTTGGAGGTACCTGGGTAGTGGCTTCTTACATAATAACTATATAAGATGTATCAGAATAAGACAGACTGTCAGGGCCTTTAAAAAATGAGTTCACTTTTTAGTGAACCAAGCAAGGAAACTTACATGTGTGAATATACTGAGTAGTTTGCTGGGGGTAGGTTTGCTTTTGAAGCAGTTAAGTGATGAAAGGAGTTTTGAAGTGGTAAAAAGGCATGGGCACAGTTTCATGGTGGATTTGTGTGTTGGAAATCACCAGTCTGGGTAGGGTAGAATGAGTGGGTTTGTATCAACACAATTGATTACATAAATCCCTTTGTTTGGTGGTCAGTGAAGACTGGCATACCAGTGTCACTCAGAGGTTATGGGTAACAACTCTAGCTAGTTTTAACAGTTGAAAGCAAACACAGGTTTCAGTTTTAATATATTCTGGATTAGTGCTGCCGTAAATGGAAAGTGTTCCTTTTACAGAAGTGTAAACCTTTGTTTGTTTGTTTGTTTGTTTTAGATACAGGTTTTCACTCTGTAGCTGTTGCCTAGGCAAGATCATAGCTCATTGTAACCATGAATTCCTGGGCTCAAGTGATCCTCCCTCCTCAGCATTCCCAGTAGCTGAAACTACAGACATGCTACCATATCTACCTAATTAAAAAAAAAAAAAAATCTTTTTGTAGAGATGGGAACTATGTTGACCCACTATGTTGTCCCAGCAAGAGCATTTTATTTAAATAATTTTCAGAATTGAAAATAACTTTTTTAAATGTCTCAGCTCAAAAACGGAAGACTGCTAGAGGCCTTTATATCGGTATTCATCTTTTATAAAAGGGTTTCATAAGGTTTTCAGAGTGGAAAAAGGGGCCACTTCGTCTGCTGCAAAGATGACCATCTTGAGATCCTTAAAATGAATTCCCTCCATGGAATTACTTGTACCTTCTGACCAAGCATGCCAGACAAGGAAAAGCATGACCCTGTAAGCCCCAGGAGACCTGGAGACCTGTGACCATCTCAGTAGGGTCCCCAAATCCAAAATGCCAGACATTTTTTTCTGGCTGGAGCACCACACAGCTGGTTTTAGTTCAGCTTACATCACTCACTGGAAAGCATCTGGAAGAGGAAATAACCCTTTCTGTCCATCATCACCTTCTCCTCTGATTCTACTTTCTGTCTCCAAACAGGTAGTGAGACTTCCCCATCTTGGAAAATCATTCACACAACAGCTTCCCTTTCTGGGAATTTCTAATTCCACTTTCTTACCATATTTCTCACTAAATGCAGATTCATTTCCTTTTCTCAGACTTTCCTCTAAACCCTTTCAGTATAACTTCAATCACCACAAATCTTGTATTAGTCTGTTCTCACACTGCTATAAAGACATACCCAAGACTGGGTAATTTATAAAGGAAAGAGGCTTAATTGATTCAGTTCCACATGGCTGGGTTGGGGGCACCTCTGGAAACTTAAAATTGTTACAGAAGGTGAGAGAGAGGCAAAGGTATGTCTCACATGGCAGCAAGCAAGAGAGAGACAAAGAGGAAGAGCTTGTGAGTGAAGAGGGGAGAATCCCTTATAAAACCATCAGCTCTCATAAGAACACATTCAGTATGATGAGAACAGCATGGGGGAAACTGCCCACATGATCCAGTCACCTCCCACCAGGCCCCATCCTTAACACTTAGGGATTATGGAAATGACAATTTGTGATGAGATTGGGTAGAAACACAGAGTCAAACCGTATCACTCTGCCCCGGCCCCTCCCAAATCTCATGTCTTTTCACATTTCTAAACCAATCGTGCCTTCCGAACAGTCCTCCCAAGTCTTAACTCATTTCAGCATTAACTCGAAAGTCCACAGTCCAAAGTCTCATATGAGACAAGGCAAGTCCCCTCCCCCAAGAGCTGGTAAAATCAAAAACAAGTTACTTCCAAGACACAATAGAGGTACAGAAATTGGGTAAATGTTCTCATTCCAAATGGGAGAAATTGGCCAAAATAAAGGGGCCACAGGCCCCACGCAAGTCCAAAATCAGGCAGGGCAGTCATTAAATCTTCAAGTTCCAAAATTATCTCCTTTGACTTCATCTCTCACATCTAGGTCATGCTGATGCCAGAAGTGGGCTCCCGCAGTCTTGGACAGCTCTGACCCTGTGGCTTTGCAGGGTAAAGCCCCTCTCCTAGCTGCTTTCAGAGGCTGGCATTGAGTGTCTGAGGCTTTTCCAGGCACATGGCGCAAGCTATTGGATCTACTATTCTGGATTCTGGAGGATGGTGGCCTTATTCTCACAACTCCACTAGGCAGTGCCCCAGTGGCGACTCTGTGTGGGGGGCTCCAACCCCACGTTTCTCTTCCACACCGCCCTAGCAGAGGTTCTCAATAAGGGCTCCACCCATGCAGCAAACTTCTGCCTGCACATCCAGACATTTCCATACAGCCTCTGAAATGTATGTGAAGGTTCCCAAACCCAAATTCTTATCTTCTGTGTAGCCGCAGGCCCAACACCACATGGACGCTGCCAAGGCTTGAGGCTTGTACCCTCTGAAGCAATAGCCTGAGCTGTACCTTGCATGGTTGGAGCCACTGGGACACAGGGCATCAAGTTGTGAGGCCGCACACAGCAGGGGATGCCTAGACCCAGCCCATAAATTTTTTTTTTTTTTCCTTCCTAGGCCTCAGGCCTGTGATAGGAGGGTCTGCTGCAAAGGTCTCTAACATGCCCTAGGGCCATTTTCCCCATTATCTTGGCAATTAACATTTTGATCCTCCTTATGTAAATTTATGCAGCCAGTATTTCTGCAGCTGGCTTGAATTTCTCCCCACAAAATGGGTGGTTTTTCTTTTCTACCACATGGTGAGGCTGCAAATTTTCCAAACTTTTATGCTCTGCTTCCCTTTCAAACATACTTTCCAATTTCAGATCATCTCTCTCAAGTTCAAAGTTCCACAGATATCTAGGGCAAGGGGAAAATGCCACCAGTCTCTTTCTAAACCATGGCAAGAGTGATCTTTGCTCCAGGTCCCAATAAGTTCCTCATCTCCATCTGAGACTGAGCGTGGACTTCATTGTCCACAACGTTATCAGCATTTTGGTCAAAACAGTTCAACAAGTCTCTAGGAAGTTCCAAACTTTCCCACATCTTCCTGTCTTCTTCTGAGCTCTCCAAATTGTTCCAGCCTCTGCCTGTTACCCAGTTCGAAAGTCGCTTCCGCATTTTCAAGTATCTTTATAGCAGTAACCCACTCTTGGTGGTACCAATTTACTGTATTAGTCCATTCTCACACTGCTATAAAGACATACCCAAGACTGGGTAATTTATAAAGGAAAGAGCTTTAATTGACTCTCAGTTCCACATGGCTGGAGTGGGGGGGGCGGCCTCAGGAAACTTACAATCCTGGCAGAAGGTGAGAGAGAGGCAAAGGCATGTCTTACATAGTGATGTGCACACGCGCACAAGAGACAGCGAGAGAGAGAGAGAGAGAGAGAGAGAGAGAGAGAAACATGCAAGTGAAGGGAGAAGGGCCCCTTATAAAACCATCAGATCTTATAAGAACTCGTTCAGTATGATGAGAGCAGCACGTGGGAAACTGCCTCCATGATCCAGTCACCTCCCACCAGGTCCCATCCTTGACACGTGGAGATTATGGGAATTACAATTCAAGATGAGATTTAGTGGGGGACACAGAGCCAAACCATATTAAATCTAGTGTGAGCTCATGCTGAGAAACAGTCATTGGCCTCACTATTGAATAAATTAGCCTGTTCTTTATCACACTCAAAAATTAGCCTGTTAATGTGGAGTTCTCTAAAGGGCATAGCAAGAGTGACATGTGCCATAGTTCCCAATTCGTTCTGCTCGACTGAGATGACAGTGAGGATCTGAGCCAATGTATTTAACTCTAGAAAATATGTTCACATTGAAAAACTGGAAGAAAAGGGCAACAGTCACTATTTAAATGCCATCCCACTTTTCAACATTTTTACAAATCTAATAAACACATATTTCATCGCTGAATAACTAAATTGCATGAGGGGGAAAAAACACCAGTAAAACAAACATTATGGGGTTTGATCAAAAACAAAAATGAAGCTTAGAGTCTTTTGCAATAATACCTATATTAATAAAAAGAAGTAAAGAAATAAGAATACAAAAGGATCTAAAGTCATGGAAGTTCATATACATTTGGTGAATATATCATAAGAAGGCTGAATTATCTCATGAAATATATGGCACACCAAGGAATAAAATACAATATTCAGCTCCCAGAGTACCATTTCAATGAAACCAAAATATTCTGGATTAATGAAAGCTGTGTCCAAAATTTTTGACAAAGGAGTAGATCCCACTATAGAAACCTGGAGTGGAATAGAGTGGGTTTGGTGATGTGGTAAGCCCCTCCTGAGAAACCCTTCCCTGCTTGGACGCATGTCCATTGATCACTGTCCTTAGCTTCACTGGGCTTATAGACTCACACTCTTATCTCCTCTCTAGCCCTTCCACCATCTCTTAGTAATTTCAGCATTCCAAGTAGAAGACTCATTTGACATGCAACCATCACTGTGCCTTCTCAACCCTGAGATGGCCCCACATCATGCACCAGACCCCAAATCCTGACCAGAAAAGCTTTCGTCAGCACAAATTCCTCTCTGGAAACCAAACTGTGTGTGTCATTCTCTAATCACAGATATCCATCCCACCTTCATTGCCCCACTTCCACTGAACTGGGTAAACCTCTTTGAGCTTCTACTTTCTGTGAGTGCTTAGGTCTCCTGTGGCCACCTCGCTGTCTTTTGCAAGACAGGACCACTAAAAATTATCACGTCAACGACTGCAATTTACTATTGCATCATCTTTCCACTGAAAATCGCACAAGCAAAAACCCCAGGATGGAGCAGTTCCCAGGTAGTCTCCCTGCTTCTGCCTAGCTGAAGGACATGCACAACCATGAAGATAGTGCCTTTACAAATGAACAGTCTCAGTGAACCACACCAGTCCTTGTCCATCGTTTGACAGACCCTCATCCCTGCCTCTCCTTCTTCTCGGTGACTATTCAATACACTACTGTAGTATTGAAATATACTACTATAGACTCCTTAACAATTTATCTTACCGAAGGCTATTACAACAACGAGAGGCAGAAATAAAATCTTTAAAAAGATAAGTAGATATGGAAGTACTTGCAAGTAAATACATTTTTTAAAAAGTGTTTTGCCTGGAACATTGATTGCATGAAGGCACCAATACAGACCTGAGACAGTGGCTTCCTGTTGGCACAGTTGATGCCCCCAATGAAGACCATGTTGGGCATGATCGGCCTGGGGTAATCCATCACAAAGTCCCCTCTGAACAACCACACAGATGCCTGGCTGAGAATATCCACCACTGACACCTCTCTCTGAAAAAGCTCAGAGGCAAAGTTTGCATAAGGAGCAGAAAAAGCATGGCAAATATAGGACAGAGCCAGAGGGTAGAGCATGTTCTTGACCCTCTGCAGGAATGTCATGTGCTCCGAATTCATTGTTAGTAACTTAGGAACATAGGAGTAAGGATTTGGACACTGTGTGCCCTTAAAGTCTAAGTCACATGGAATGTACCTCAAAAAAAACACAGTAGGAATCGACAGGTACTTAGCCAGCACTGGCCCGCAGAGGTAAACGGGGTCTGTTAAAACAACATCAAAGGAAGTAGCATTCAGGTGCCTGATCAGGGTCTCATTATGCAGTAGCTCCACACAAGCCCCATGTGCAACCAAAGACATATTTTTCAAAATTTCCATACTTCTCGAAAATTTCTTTAGAAAATGTTCTGTTTCAAAGAACAGCTGAGTATGGCTCAGCAAAAGGTGATTAAATTCGTCCTGGGTGCATGGAATGGCATAGGTTGTCAGGGTGAAAAAGTCTTCTTCTTTGATGTGCATATTCACCTCCGGGGTGAGGACCACTGCCTGGTGGCCTCTGGAGTGGAGCTCCTGCACGACCTCCCGCATGCTGAGCCAGTGGCTGCCATCCGTGGGCAGCACCAGCACCTTCCCACTCTCAGCCCAGTGCTGGACACTGAGAAGGAGTAACAGTCCTGTGGCCAGTCGCTGCAGGGGAAACTGGAGTCCTGTGGTCATCTCAGCAGAAGCCACTAACAGCTGACTGTTCACCCCACGCAGTGCCTCCTACATCTGTTTTGTCACTGAGCCACTTAGCAAATAAACATGTAACTGAAGACAAAGTGCCCAGCTGCAGTTAATTATTACTGATTAATCTATCGTTGTCTTTCATTATGGGCACCACAGCCTGTAAGAAGAGGTCATAACAGCCAAGTCCAGAGACAGAAAAAGACAACTCAGAAGCCTGACCTGTGTGGTTTTGTTCCCTTCTGCTCATCTCACAGAGCTAAACATACAAACTGGAACTCTTAAATGTTTTTAAGAGATCATAGACGCTAATCTTCACATCTTGGGATAGACAAAGCTTCCTTAGGGTATAAAAAGTACGAACAATAAAAACTTTGCTAGATTGAACTTCATCAAATCTAAAACTTTTGCTCTTTGAAAGGTATTGTTTTTAAAAAATGAACAAAGGAAGGTAAGGACAAAAGGAGATCATTGAATGGTAAGCAGATAGCTCTGAAGTCTGGAAAACAGAAGTCTGTGGAGGACAGGAACAAAAATTTAAATGGCCAATAGTGGAAAACCTCCAAGCTTTGAAAAAGATGTGGCTTTCACTTTAAGCTTAGTGTCTCTGGCAGGCAGAATCACAACCCCACAAAAGTATCTACATTGCACTTCCTCAAACTTGGGAATATGTTCCATTACAGGTGGAAGAGACTTCACAGATGATTAAATTAAGGGTTTTGAGATGGGGGGATTATTCTGGGTATCTGCGAGGGACAATGGAATCACAAGGGCTCTTATAAGTGAAAGAGACAGATGTTAAGAGTTGGAGACTTGAAGATGCTACACTGCATCTCCATGGAAATGGAAAAATGCCACAGAATTCCAGAATTAACAAGGACAAAGGAAATTTCTGTTAAAGGAATGAGCTTACACTCAAAGGAAAGAATACAATTAAGAACGGGCAGAATAAGAATGCTGACTTCAAAAGAAACTATCAGATTGAAGCCATTTTGGTTTTTGTTGTGTTTAAAATAAATAAATCGAAAAACCACAGGAGCTGAAACTCTGGAGCTCAATGATCCTCTCACCTCTCACCTGAGCCTCCCAACTAGCTGGGACCACAGGCGCATGCCACTGCACTCAGCTTTTTCATATTGGAGTTTTTAAAAATGTTTTCTAAACCTTTTAAACAAGATTTTCACATACGAAAGAAATTTTTATTTTTTTGAGATGGACCTCGCTCTGTCACCCAGGCTGGAGTGAGGTGGCATAAACATGGCACACTGCAGCCTCCACCTCCTGGGATCAAGTGATCCTCCTGCCTCAGCCTCCTGAGTAGCTGGGACCACAGGCATCCACCATCATGCCTGGATAATTTTTTGATTTTTTTGTAGGGATGGTGTCTCACCATGTTGCCCAGGTAGCTCTCAGAGTCCTGGGCTCAAACAATCCTCCTGCCTCAGCCTCCCAAAGGCTGAAATTACAGATATGAGCCACCCACCTGCACACAAATAATTTTTAAATTAAAACTGATGGGGAATTAAAAATATAACATAGGAATAGCAATAGTGATATCAGATGAAATGTATTTTTAGGATTATTATCTAATGACAACAGCAAACTATATGAACAAATGAAGAAAATACAAGTCTCAATCCTACTTGCACCAATCTAATCACTATGTATAAAGCAAAAGCTATTCAAGAACCGAAATATTACTGGAGCAAGATCTGTTATGTAAGGGGATTTTTTAAAAGACATCCTTCCCAGAATTGGGCAGGTTCAGCAGAGGGTTTTTTAAAAGGTAGTAAAATTGGCTTGGTTGGTGGCTCATGCCTGTAATCCCAGCACTTTGGGAGGCCAAGGCTAGTGAATCACTTGAGGTCAGGCATTCGAGACCAACCTGGCCAACATGATGAAAGCTCATATTCACAAAAAATAGTAAAAAAGAAAATTAGCTGGGCATGGTGGCGTGCACCTGTAGTCCCAGCTACTTGGGAGACTGAGGCAGGAGAATCAGATGAACCCAGGAGGAGGATGTTGCAATGAGCCAAGATCTCACCACTGCACTCCAGACTGGGCAACAGAGTGAGATTCATTTAAAAATAAAATAAAATAAAATAAAAATTGAAAAGACAGTATTTTAATTGTGTCCATGGAACATTTATAAACACTGACCATATAGTAGTAACTAACTACATATAACTATTGAGCACTTGAAATGTGGCTATTCCAAATTGCCGTATGCTATAAGTGTCAGATATATGTTAGATTTTGAAGACTTAACAAGAAAAAAACTATGGAACATAGTTAAGTCATAATATGTTGAATACATGTTGAAAGGATAGTATTTGTGATATATCTAGTTAAACAAAATGCATTATTAAAATTAATTTCAGTGGTTTCTTTTTGCTGGTTTTTAACATGACCACTAAAAAAGTTTCAATTATATGTATGTGGTTTACATTATATTTTTATTGGACAATTCTGTATTAGACCAACAAGATAACCTATTAAAATTTTTTAAGTAGTGTCTTTTCAAGAAACCTTCTCTTATTATAATCCAAAATAACCAGAAAAAGTAAGAGAGAGATGACTAAAAAAATATTAACGATATCAGAATTAGGAAATAGCCTTAGAAATAGGTATTGGATCAAAGGATTTTGTCCTATGGGAATCTTTTAAACTCTAATAATGGTGATGATAGGTCTTCCTCTAAGAGGCCTAAGGTGTTCTGTGAAAATTCTTCTTTACTCACTTGATCCAGAAAACCCCACAAAATCATGCAAATCAAGAGGTTTCCGTTTTCCTGTTCGCTTAAAGGACATTCCTGAAACTACCCAGGCCATCAAGTATACGCATACACAAAGAGCCACCAAGTGTCTGAAAGATGTTCCTTTACTGAAGCAGTGTGTACCATTTTGATGTTGCAGTGGAGGGGCTGGGAAGTGTGCCCAGGGCCAAACAGTGGGGCTGGACATAGGGTCAGTGGCCCAAATAGGGTGTTGGATTTTTGCTGCACATACTTTAAAATGCAGAGAATAATGTGGAATGTAAGGGTTTGGATGTAGATTCTCTAAGGGTCAACCAAACCAAATAAGTAAGGGTGACAAAAAACAAAGGAAATTAATGTAATAAAATTAAGTCCCAGCACTTAAGCACATTAAGCGTATCCAGGTAAACGAAGCATCCAAGATGAGCTATGGGACTTACAGAGCTCATTATTGGATTAACCCATACATGACCCCCCAGTGCCACATTGAGAAGATCTATACTGACAAGGAACAAATTGTTCCTAAACCTGAAGGAGAGTTTACAGAGAAGAAAAAGATATCTCAGAAGAAATTGAAGAAAAAAAATACCTATGGCACCAGAATAAATTTAGCATAAAATAAATGCAACTAAGCTAAAATAATACTAATGATAACAGATAATACTTATTGGGTGCTCACTATGAAATCATTAAAACCAAAATGGTTAGGGTACCTGTCCTAGGTCATCTAGCTAGAAAGATAAGAGTGAAGATTGGAGCCAGTGCACTTCAGTCTAGAGAATACATTAATAGTGAAAAACCAGAAGAAAAGAGCCACAATCACTATTCAAATGCCTTCCTAATTTTCCACATTTTTACAAACCTAAGGAACATACATATTTTTACAATTCAGTAACTGCATTGCATAGGGGAAAAGAAAACCAGTAGAACAAATATCTTGTGGTTTCACCAAAAACAAAAATAAGTCGGGCATGCTGGGTCACATCTGTAATCCCAGCACTTTGGGAGGCCAAGGTGGGCGAATCACAAGGTCAAGAGATCAAGACCGTCCTGGCCAACAGAGTGAAACCCCATCTCTACTAAAAATACAAAAATTAACTGAGTGTGGTGGCACGTGCCTGTAGACCCAGCTACTCAGGAGGCTGAGGTAGGAGAATCGCTAGAACTCAGGAGGCAGAGGGTGCAGTGAGCCAAGATGGAGCCAGACTCCATCTCAAAGAGCAAGACTCCATCTCAAAATAAATAAATATATATTATATATATATATATATATATATATATATATATAAAATAAGTAAATTATAAATATATATGTGTATATAAAGTTTAGTGTCCTTTGCAATAATACCTACACTAATAAAAAGAAGTACAGAAATAAGAATTCAAAGGACCGTGAATAAACTTATGGAAGTTCATATAAATTCAGTGAATATGACAAAAAGGGCTCATTCTCTCACAAGAAAGATGGCTCCCTCACTGGGCATGGTGGCTCGTGCCTGTAATCCCAGCACTTTGGAAGGCCAAGAGGGGCAGATCACATGAGGTCAGGAGTTCAAGGCTAGCCTGGCCAATATGGCGAAACTCCATCTCTACTAAAAAAAAAATTAAAAACTTAGGAGTGGTGGCACGCGCCTGTAGTCCCAGCTACTCAGGAGGCTGAGGCAGAAGAATCTCAAACCCGGGAGGTGGAGGCTGCAGTGAGCTGAGATTGGGCCACTGATCTCCAGCCTGGGTGACAAAGCGAAAATCCATCTCAAGACCAAAAAAAAAAAAAAAAAAAAAAAAAAGATGGCTCCCTCAGTGATGTGTGAATTTGGTTTCTCAGATCCCAGAGTACTATTTCATCAAAACCCAAATATTTTATATTAATAAAAGCCACCTCTGAAATTTTTGGAAAAAGAATAGATCCCACTACAGAAACTTTGAGTGGGATAGGGTGAGTCTGGTGATGTGGTCAGCCTCCCCAGAGAAACCCTTCCCTTCTTGAACACATGTCCATTCATCACTGTCCCCAGCTTCACTGGGCTTGTAGATTCCGTCTTCTCTCCTCCCTAGCTCCTTCTACTCTCTCTTGATAATTTCAGCATTCCAAGTAGAAGACCCATTTGGCATGCAACCATCACTGTGCCTTCCCAACTCTGCGATGGCCCCAAATCATACACCAGACCCCCAATTCCTGGTCAGAAAAACTTTTGTCAGCACAGATCTCTCTCTGGAAACCAGACTCCATGTGTCAGTCTCTAATCACAGACATCCATCCCACCTTCATTGCCCCACTTCCACTACACTGAGTCAACCTCTTTGAAGCTTCTACTTTCTGTGCTTAGGTCTCCTGTGGCCACCTCTCTTTTGCAAGAAGGGATCACTAAAAATTATCATGCCAACAATTGTAAATTGCTGTTGTATCATCTTTCCACTTAAAATTACCCAAGCAAAAACCCCAGGATGGAGCAGTTCCCAATGTTGTGTCCCTGCTCCTGCCCAGCTGAAGGACATGCAACAACCATGAAGATGGTGCCTTTACAAACAAACAGTCTCAGTGAACCACACCAGTCTTTGTCCATCCTTTGACAGACTCTCGTCCCTGCCTCTCCTTCCTCTCAATGGCCATTGAAAACCTGAAATACACTAGCCCCCTTAACAATTTATCCCACTGAAGAGTATGATGACAATGAGAAGCAGAAATAAAATTTTTGGAAAGATAAGTAGATATAGAAGCACTTGTAAGTAAATAGATTTTTTTAAGTGTTTTGCCTGGAACATTGATTGCATGAAGGCACCAATACAGACCTGAGACAGTGGCTTCCTGTTGGCACAGTTGATGCCCCCAATGAAGACCATGTTGGGCATGATCGGCCTGGGGTAATCCATCACAAAGTCCCCTCTGAACAACCACACAGATGCATGGCTGAGAATGTCTACCACTGACACCTCACTCTGAAAAAGCTCAGAGGCAAGGCTTGCATAAGGAGCAGAAACAATATGGCAAATATAGGACAGGGCCAGAGGGTAGAGCATGTTCTTGACCCTCTGCAGGAATGTCATGTGGTCTGAATTCATTGTTAGTAACTTAGGAACATAGGAGTAAGGATTTGGACACTGCGTGCCCTTAAAGTCTAAGTCACATGGAATGCTCCTCAAAAAAAACACAGCAGGAATCGACAGGTACTTAGCCAGCACTGCCCCACAGAGGTAAACGGGGTCTGTTAAAACCACATCAAAGGAAGTGGCATCCAGGTGCCTGATCAGGGTCTCATTATGCAGTAGCTCCACACAAGACCTATGTACAACCAAAGACATATTTTTCAAAATTTCCATACTTCTAGAAAATCTCTTCAGAAAATGTTCTGTTTCAAAGAACCACTGAGTGTGGCCCAGCACAAGGCGATTAAATTCGTCCTGGGTCCATGCAACGGCATGAGTTGTCAGGGTGAAAAAGTCCTCTTCTTTGACATGCATATTCACCTCTGGGGTGAGGACCACTGCCTGGTGGCCTCTGGCATGGAGCTCCCGCACGACCTCACGCATGCTGAGCCAGTGGCTGCCATCTGTGGGCAGCACCAGCACCTTCCCACTCTCAGCCCAGTGCTGGACACTGAGGAAGAGCAGCAGTCCTGTGGCCAGTTGTGGCAGGGGAACCTGGAGTCCTGTGGCCATCTCAGCAGAAGCCACCAACAGCTGACTGTTCACCCCACACTGTGCCTCCTACATTTGTTTCCTTCATCTTAATAACCTTGTCACTGAGCCACTTAGCAAATCAATGTGTAATTAGAGACAGAGTGCCCTCCTCTAGTTAATCATTACCCACTAATCTGTTATTGTCTTTCATTATGGGCCCCACCCTGGGAAAGACCAATCACTCCTATCTTGAAAAACTTATCTGACCCTGCATTTGCTCTGGGGAACATCCAAGTTCAAGCTTTTGTTTCTGATCCCATTTCTAACACAAGCCTGGACACCCATTCATGTCACTGCCTCCTACTTCTCTGTTAACCATGTTTATCATTATTAGGCTGCAGCTGAGGTCTGAGAAGTCACTACTGCCCTAGTCTCCAACCATACGCTCTCTGCTGAATGTGACCCTATTTGCTAACTCTTAAAACTCTTTATTCTCATGTATGAATAATATAGCACATCCAAAAAACATACAACATTGCTAAGCCATCTTTCTCTAAACAGGGAGTAGGGAAGCTGTCTATCTGGTTTTGGTCATTGTTCGCACCAGGATATTTCTTGCAAGGATCAAAGAAGACTCTCTCTGAAGTGGCTGTCAATATAAAAAAAAACAAAAAGCTGCAGGGAGGTTGAGGTCAAGATGTGATGATCAGATTCTTGGGAAGGCTTTGCTGAGAATGCTCCATCTATCCCGTGGAATAAGAAGGGCTGCTGTCTAAAGCACACGTGGGCAAGACAACCCTAGCAAAGATCCTTAGTGGGTTCAGGGAGCTCCCCACTCACTAAGGGACTAAAGGGAGCTGCTGCCTGGTGTCAGATCTTGCACAGTCTGAATTCCTCTTCCGAATGCTGAAGGCTCCAGTCTTCTGCAAGTCTGCTTACAGACCGAAGTGTCCATTCATTGAGCCCTTTATTTTATACTGAAGATTATAGTCAGGCTTTTCTCCAAGTCAATCCAGCACCAAGTTCTGATAAGAATAGTTCCTCCGGAACAGAATGGGCTGCATAATTTGTGGGGCCCTACTTCAAATTTCAAGATGAAGAATTAAATGTGTGACCCTCTAAGGGAGAAACCCTGAGAACCCTTCTCACAAGGGTCTCAGGCTCATGAGGCTTGTCCTACTCCAGAAAGTCACTCCTACAGGTGCTTGGAAAGATTGCTGATGCCTCCTTGTCGGTCGCCCCAGGATGATGTGGGCAGGCTCTCTGGACTGTGCACTTTCTATCTCACTTGTCTGTGTCTACATGCCCATCTGGGTCTACCACTGCTGGTGAGACTGAGGCTTCCCTTAGGGAGGAAGTTACCCTCATCAGAAATCCACATTGATAACAGATTCCACCTTTGGACAGAATCCATGGGACAGGCAGTGAATGGAAGCGTCCAGCAGGGCATACTCAGCTCAAGGGCGGCACATGCAGGATGGCACAGAGAAGGCAGGTCTGCAAAAGCTTTGAGAACTCTCCAGGGGAGGACAATTTATGTTCATCATCTGTTATGATGACATAGAACTCTAGAAAGGGATTCTCAGCTGTAGGTGCAACACCTCAGCCTCTGAGCTATTCCTCCCACCCCCTTAGAACTCGATGCCTCCTAAGCACCCTCCTGATGAGCCAGGGTGAGGGTGGAACACGCCTGAGAGGGTGCTCTTCCCACAGTCAAGGGGCTCTTTTGTTCTATCTCCATGCAGTGGTGTTTTATTTAAGACAGTGATGTCACTTCATTTGTAGTTACATATCTGGCCCTCCTATACCCCGGGGAGTCCCACATATTTGGAAAATGGTGGTGCCTTTCAGAGATGTGGCATCTCTAAGGAGAGAAGGACTGTGGGAGGGAGGAGCTCACATTCCTGGTGCCTGGGAAACAGAAGGAGCTGCCCAAGGCATCAGCTTCCAGGGTCTGGAGATGAGGAGGGGTCTGGGCTGCACAGATAAGACTTGGAGTGATCAACATATGTGGTAGTTGAGCCATGGGTATCAGTGATGTCACCCAGAAAAAGGCACCCTGAAAGCCTAACCTGAGTGATCTAATTCCCCTCTGTCAATCTCAGAGACCTAAGCGTACAAACTGGAACTTTTTAACATTTTTAAGAGAACACAGAAACTAATCTTCACACCTTGGGGTAGACAATGCTTCCTTAGGTACAAAAAGTACAAACAATGAAAACTTTGCTAGATTGAACCTCATCAAAATCTAAAACTTTCGCTCTTTGAAAAGTATTGTTTTTAAAAAATAAAAAACTTAAAGATAAGGAGAAAAGGAGATCATTGACTAATAAACGGATAACTCTGAAGCCTGGAGAGCAGAAGTCTGTGGAGGACAGGAACAAAAATTTAAATGGCCAGATAGTGGAAAACCTCCAAGCTTTGAATAAGATGTGGCTTTCACTTTAAGCTTAGTGTCTCTGGTAGGCAGAATCACAGCCCCACAAAAGTATCTACATTGCACTTCCTCAAACTTGGGAATATGTTCCATTACAGGTGGAAGAGACTTCACAGATGATTAAATTAAGGGTTTTGAGATGGGGGGATTATTCTGGGTATCTGCGAGGGACAATGGAATCACAAGGGCTCTTACAAGTGAAAGAGACAGATGTTAAGAGTTGGAGACTTGAAGATGCTACACTGCATCTCCATGGAAATGGAAAAGTGCCATAGAATTCCAGAATTAACAAGGACAAAGGAAATTTCTGTTAAAGGAATGAGCTTACACTCAATGGAAAGAATACAATTAAGAACGGGCAGAATAAGAATGCTGACTTCAAAGGAAACTATCAGATTGAAGCCATTTTGGTTTTTGTTGTGTTTTAAATAAATAAATCAAAAAACCACAGGAGCTGAAACCCCGGAGCTCAATGATCCTCTCACCTCTCACCTGAGCCTCCCAACTAGCTGGGACCACAGGCACATGCCACTGCACCTAGCTTTTTCATATTGGAGTTTTAAAAAATGTTTCCTAAACCTTTTAAACAAGATTTTCACACACCAAAGAAATTTTTATTTTTTCAAGATGGGTCTCATTCTGTCACCCAGGCTGGAGTGAGGTGGCATGAACATGGCACACTGCAGCCTCCACCTCCTGGAATCAAGTGATCCTCCTGCCTCAGCCTCCTGAGTAGCTGGGACCACAGACATGTGCCGTCATGCCTGGATAATTTTTTGATTTTTTGTAGAGATGAAGTCTCACCCTATTGTCCATCCTGCTCTCAGAGTCCTGGGCTCAAACAATCCTCCTGCCTTAGCCTCCCTAAGGCTGAAATTACAGATGTGAGCCACCCATCTGCACACAGATAATTTTTGAATTAAAAGGGATGGGAAATTAAAGAAATAACATAGGAGTAGCAATACTGGTACCAGATAAAATGCATTTTCAAGATTATTATTTAATGATAACAGCAAACTACATGAAGAAAATACAAGTCTCAAACCTACATACCAATCTAATCACTATGTATAACACAAAACCTATTCAAAAACCAAAATATAACTTGAGCAGAATTTATTATGTAAGGAGGGATTTTTTAAAAGACATCCTTCCCAGAATTGGGCAGATTCAGTAGAGGTTTCTTTAAAAAGTAGAAAAATTACCCGGGTGTGGTGGCTTACGCCCGTAATCCCAGCACTTTGGGAGGCTGAGGCAAGTGGATCGCTTAAGGTCAGGCATTTGAGGCCAGCCTGGCCAACAGGATGAAACTCCATCTTCACAAAAAATACAAAAAAAATTAAAGTTAGCTGGGCATGGTGTCCTGCACCTGTAGTCCCAGCTACTTAGGAGACTGAGGCAGGAGAATGGGTTGAACTCAGTAGGTGAAGCTTGCAGTGAGCCGAAATTCCACTACTGCACTTCAGACTGGGCAACAGAGTGAGACTCCATCTCAAAAAAAAAGAAAAGATAGAAAAATTGAAAAGACAGAGAAAATTTTAAAAAAGAAAAATTGAAAAGATAGAATTTTAATTGTGTCCACGGAACATTTATAAACATTGGCCATATTACTGTCACTAACTACATATGATTACTGAGCACTTCATACGTGGCTAGTCCAAATTGAGATATGCTGTAAGTGTCAGATATATGCTAGATTTTGAAGGCTTAACAAAAAAACCTATGTAAAGTAATTAAGTAATAATTTTCTATTGGATATATGTTGAAAGGATAATATTTGGTATACATCTGGTTAAATAAAATGCATTATTAAAATTAATTTCAGTGGTTTCTTTTTGCTGGTGTTTACCATGCCCACTAGAAATGGTTACATTATGTATGTGGTTTACATTATATTTCTATTGAAAAATTCTGTATTAGACCATCAAGGTAACCTATTAAGAATTTTTTTAAGTCGTGTCTTCACAAGAAACATTCTCCCATTATAATCCAAAATTCCCTCACTAAAAACTGAACTCCACGTTTCCTTCTCTGATCACAAACATCCATCACACCTCCATCGCCCCGCTTCCACTGAACTGACTGAACCTCTTTGAAACTTCTACGTCCTGTGAGTGCTTGTCTTGCGGGGTCACTTCTCTATCTTTTGCAAGATGGGACCACTAAAAATTATCATGTTAACAATTGTAAATTGCTGTTCCTTCATCCTTTCTACTGAAAATCTTGAAAGCAAGATTTGAATGGAGCAGTTCCCAACGTAGTGTCCCTGCTCCTGCCCAGCTGAAAGGCATGCACAACCATGAGGATGGTGCCTTTACAAACGAACAGTCTCAGTGAACCACACCAGTCCTTGTCCATCCTTTGGCAGAGCCTCGTCCCTGCCTCTCCTTCCTCTCAGTGGCCATTGAAAAACTGAACTGCACTACCATTGACCCTTTAACAGTTTATCTCACTGAAGACTATTATGACAATAAGAAGCAGAAATGAAGTCTTTGGAAAGGTTAAGTATACAGACACACTTATAAGTAAATACAGTTTTTAAAGTGTTTTGCCTGGAACATTGATTGCATGAAGGCACCAATACAGACCTGAGACAGTGGCTTCCTGTTGGCACAGTTGATGCCCCCAATGAAGACCATGTTGGGCATGATCAGCCTGGGGTAATCCATCACAAAGTTCCCCTCTGAACAACCACACAGATGCATGGCTGAGAATATCCACCACTGGCACTGCTCTCTGAAAAAGCTCAGAAGCAAGGCTTGCAAAGGGAGCAGAAAAAGCATGGCAAATGTAGGACAGAGCCAGAGGGTAGAGCATGTTCTTGACCCTCTGCAGGAATGTCATGTGGTCTGAATTCGTTGTTAGTAACTTAGGAACATAGGAGTAAGGATTTGGACACTGTGTGCCCTTAAAGTCTAAGTCACATGGAATGTACCTCAAAAAAAACACAGTAGGAATCGACAGGTACTCAGCCAGCACCGGCCCGCAGAGGTAAATGGGGTCTGTTAAAACCACATCAAAGGAAGTGGCATTCAGGTGCCTGATCAGGGTCTCATTATGCAATAGCTCCACACAAGACCTATGAAAGACCACAGAGGCATTTTTCAAAATCTCCATACTTCTAGAAAATTTCTTCAGAAAATGCTCTGTTTCAAAGATGAGTCGAGCATGGCTGGTAAAGAAGTTGTTAAATTCATCCTGGGTGCATGGAATGGTATAAGTTGTCAGGGTGACAAAGTCCTCTTTGATGTGCATATTCACCTCTGGGGTGAGGACCACTGCCTGGTGGCCTCTGGAGTGGAGCTCCTGCACAACTTCCCACATGCTGAGCCAGTGGCTGCCATCCGTGGGCAGCACCAGCACCTTCCCACTCTCAGTCCAGGGCTGGTCACTGAGGAGGAGCAGCAGTCCTGTGGCCAGTCATGGCAGGGGAACCTGGAGTCCTATGGCCATCTCAGCAGAAGCCACCAACAGCTGACTGTTCACCCCACACTCTGCCTCCTACATTTGATTTTTTGTTTTCTTGTCACCAAGCCACTTAGCAAATCGGCACGTAATGGGAAGACAGCCCTCCTTGAGTTAATCATTACAGGATAAATCCATTCATTACTGGACCAACCCAGAGAGAGACACAATGGCTCCTCCTTGGAAAAACTTCATCTGACCCTGCTGCCTACTCTTTGGAACATCCAAGTTCAATCTCTTGTTTCTCATCGAATTTCCAACACAAAGCTATGGCACCCACTTCATGTCACTGCCACCTACTTCTCAGGTAGCCACATTCATCAGGCTGCAACTCAGGTCTGAGGGGTCACCAATGCTCCGGTCCCCAACCATAAAGTCTCTCCCAAACGTGACCCTATTTGCTAATTCTAAACTTTCTCTTCCTATGCATGAGAATACAGCACATCCAGAAACCATATAGCACTGCTAGACCAGCTTTCTGTGAATGGGAAGAGGGAAAGTGGCTCTCTGGTTTTCTTCACATTCCACACACAGATATTTCTTGTAATGAGCAGAAAGGACTCTACCTGAAGTGACTGTCAAACATGGGAATAGCTGGCAGGATTCTAAACTCAGGATTTGATTATTTGAATATTTTTAAGGGTTTGTTGAGAATTCTTCATCTACCCCAGGCGTCCCCAAACTATGGCCCACGGGCCGCATGCGGCCCCTGAGGCCATTTATCCGGCGCCCGCCACACTTCAGGAAGGGGCACCTCTTTCATTGGTGGTCAATGAGAGGAGCACAGTATGTGGCGGCCCTCCAATGGTCTGAGGGGCAGTGAACTGGCCCCCTGTGTAAAAAGTTTGGGGATGCCTGATCTACTCCATGGAATAAGTTGCTGTTATTTAGAGCATGCATGGACAAAACAACTGCAGAATGCTTCATGCTCCCACAGGCTACTCATCACTAGAGTCTGACCTCAGATCTTGGGCAGTCTGAATTCCTCTTCTGAATGCTGAAGGCTCCAGTCTTCTGAGTCTGCTTAAAGACTGAAGTGTCCCTTCTCAAAGGAAGACATTTATATGGCAAAAAAAACATATATTAAAAAAAGCTCATCATCATTGGTCATTAGAGAAATGCAAATCAAACCCACATTGAGATACCATCTCATGCCAGTTAGAATGGTGATCATTAAAAAGTCAGGAAACAACAGATGCTGGAGAGGATGTGGAGATATAGGAATGCTCTTACACTTTTGGTGGAAGTGCAAATTAGTTCAACCGTGGAAGACAGTGTGGCAATTCCTCAAGGATCTAGAACCAGAAATACCATTTAACCTAGCAATCCCATTACTGGGTATATACCCAAAGGATTATAAATCATTCTACTACAAAGACACATGCACATGTATGTTTACTGCAGCACTGTTCACAATAGCAAAGACTTGGAACCAATCAAAATGCCCACCACTGATAGAATGGATAAAGAAAATATGACACACATGCACCATGGAATACTATGCAGCCATAAAAAAGGATGAGTTCATGTCCTTTGCAGAGACGTGGGTGAAGCCGGAAGCCATCATTATCAGCAAACTAACACAGGAACAGAAAACCAAACACCATGTTTTCACTCATAAGTGGGAGTTGAACAATGAGAACACATGGACACAGGGAAGGGAACATCACACACCAGGGCCTGCAGGGGGTGAGGGGCTAGGGGAGGGATAGCATTAGGAGAAATATCTAATGTAGAAGACAGGTTGATGGGCGCAGCAAACCACTATGGCATGTGCATACTTATGTAACAAACCTGCACGTTCTGCACATGTATCCCAGAACTTAAAATGTAATTTAAAAAAAATTGAAGTATTAAAAAAAAAAGACTGAAGTGTCCTTTCATCCAGGCCTTTATTTCAACCTGAAGATTATGGTCAGGCTTTTCTCCAAGTCAATCCAGCACCAAGTTCTGATAAAAATAATTCCTCCAGAACAGAATGGGCTGGTATAATTTGTGGGCACCCTTGTTCAAAATTCAAGATGGAGAATTAAATGTGTGCTCTTCTCAGGGCAGAATCCTGTGCACTCACACAGGACTTATGGCTATGAGGCTGGTCTTGTTGAAAAAGTCACTCCCACATGTGCTTGGCAAGATTGCTGATGCCAGCCAGGTGCAGTGGCTCATAATATAGGCACTCACCAGCCAGGTGCGGTGGCTCATGCCTGTAATCCCAGCACTTTGGGAGCCTGAGGTGGGCAGATCGCTTAAGCCCAGAAGTTGGAGATCAACTTGGGCAACATGGCAAAACCCCATTTCTACTAAAAATGCAAAAATTAGCCAGGCACGTGGTGTGCCTGTAGTCCCAGCTGCTTGGGAGGCTGAGGCAGGAGAATTGTTTGAACCCTGGAGGTGGAAGTTGCAGTGAGCCAAGATCTTACCACTGCACTATATCTAGCCTGAGTGACACAGAGAGACCCCGTCTCAAAAAAAAAAAAAAATGTGGGCAGACTCTCTGAGATGTGCACTTTCTATCTTACTACCACTGGGGAGACGTGCTCATGGAGAGATACTTCCTGTGTAATACCAGCTGCCACTGTGCAGGGAGTGCCTGAATTAGACCTCTCTTATAGGCTATGAGCCCAGAATCTTCTTTCTCTTACTTCCTCTCCAACAGCAACTTCTCTGCTCTCCACTTTCTGTCCCAGCCACATAACTGTGTGTTTTCCCCAGGCTCAGCTCTGTCTTTTTTCCCCCGCCAAATCCTATCTTTTTCATCACCCATTCACATCTACCCAGAGCCATGAAAAATGACTAGGGCTCAGGCTGCTCAGATCCTCTATTCAGAGTATAAAAGCTTAGAAGAGGAGGGAGCGGGTGTCTGGGAACGCAGAGCTTTAAGTTTATTGTTGCTGCTGCCTTGGCTGTTAAGTTCATTAGCAAGGAAACTTGCCGGTGGTTTCCAGTTGCCACCTTATGTAGTGGTAGGAGCAGCAAGTTTGCAGAGTTGGGACTCCTCCTTCCACTGAGGACTCAGGAGCCTCTCTTGCTTGTCCAGCTGTGGCTGCAGTGGACAACTGCTGGAGATCATACTAGGCCAGTGTGTCTAGCAGTCTGCAAACAGGGCATCACCCCAACCTCACCACGGTATTGTCAGCCAAGTCAGAAGACACAGCACACCTAAGGCCTCAGTTAGGGCAGCAGTGTTTACCCTGTGCTAGCTAGAGACATTAATTTATAATAGACTGGAAAAGATGAAGAGGCATACAACAAATATTTCACATTATAGCATTCTGGACTTCGCATAGCTTTGATGCAAGGCCAAACGACATCTTCCTAGGGTTTTCGACATGACAACAAAAAAAAACTAAAATTCACCTAGAAGCATTTCCAGCTTCTGGTAACAGAGGTGTTGCTCCTATCAGACCAGTGCTCTCACAGATAATGAGTATAACCTCTTGCAACTGTTAAACAAACAAGCACACTGATATGGTTTGGCCCTCTGTGCCCACCCAAATCTCATATCGAATTGTAATCCCCACATGTCAGGGGAGGGTCCAGGTGGGAGGTGATTGAATCATGGGGGCAGTTTCCTGCCATGCTACTCTCATGATGGTGAGTTCTCACAAGATCTGACAGCTTAAAAGTGTGCGGCACTGCCCCCTTTGCTCTCTTGCTCTCTCTCTCGCTCTCTCTCTCTCTCCCTCTCTCTTAATCCTGCTTCACCATGGTAAGATGTGCTTGCCCTCCCTTCACCATCTGCCATGATTGTAAGTTTCCTGAGGCCTCCCAGTCATTCTTCCTCCTAAGCCTATGGAACTGTGAGTCAACTGAACCTCATTTCTTCAGAAATTACCCAGTCTCAGCTAGTTATTCATAGCAATGTGAGACGGACCGATACACACATACACACATACACACATACACACACACACACACACACACACACACACACACACACACACACACTCGAGAGGAGCCGTCTGAAGGCATGGGAGAGCAAGCAAAAGCAGGCAAAGATGAAAGAGGGAAGGAGGCGGCAGTGGCTGGTGAGTTTCCCATATCAATGGCTTTTTGCACCAGGGCAAGGCACAGTTAGTGCCACACCCTGGCACTAAAAACTCATTCTTGAAAGCCCTTAAAACTCATTCTTGAAAGCTTTATCTCCAACCCACCCAGCACAGAGGCATGGAACTGGCAGGAAGCAACTGGGGAGTGGGGCAATTAAAAACTGGATGACTCCGGCCTCAGTGGGGAGTGTGTTGGAGCAGCAAGCAGGAGGCAAAAGATCAGAGACACATACCGTTGTCTCAGTATTTGTGGAGAATTGGTTCCAGGACTGCAAAATTCAACCTATAGCAGAATCCAGCTGCTCTGGGCTGTGTGTGCTAAGCTGGGGGCCTGAGCATCATCCTAAAGGCCCATGCAGCCACTGGAGAAGGTGTGGCATGGCCAGATGTGTGTTCCTGGAATATCCCTTGTATAGTAGAGTAGAAAGTAGTACAGAGAGGTCAGCATGCAGCCCATCTGGAGGTTGTATGTGAGAGGGGAGGACCTGAATCAAAGCCACCTACAGACAGAACTCATGGGACAGGCAGTGAATGGAGGCATCCACCAAGGGGACACCCTGCTCAAGGGCAGCACATGCAGGATGGCACAGAGAAGGCAGGTCTGCAAGGGCTTTGGGAACTCTCCAAGGGAGGACAATTCCTGGGGAGTTGTGAGGACACAGAGCACTAGAAAGGGACTCTTAGCCAGGTGCAGTGACTCACGCCTGTAATCCCAGCACTTTGGGAGGCCAAGGTGGGCAGATCACATGTTCTGGAGTTAGAGCCCATCCTGGCCAACATGGTGAAACCCCATCTCTACTAAAAATACAAAAATTAGCTGGGTGTGATGGCACATATCTGTAATCCCGGCTACTTAGCAAGCTGAGGCAGGAGAATCACTTGAACCAAGGAGGCGGAGGTTGCAGTGAGCCCAGCTGAGACCACACCACTGCACTCCAGCCTGGTAACAGTGAGCCTCTCTCAAAAAAAAAAAAAAGAAAGGGATTCTCAGCTATGGATGCAACAGCTCAACCTCTGAACTATTCTTCCAACCCCTTAAAACTCTGTACCTTCTAAGCACCCTCCTGATGAGCCCATGGTGAGGGTGGAACACACCTGGGAGGATGCTCTTGCCACATTCAAGGGACTCTTCTGTTCTATCTCCATGAAGTGGTGTTTTATTTAAGACAGTGATGTCACCTAATTTCTAGTCCCACGTCTGGGACTCCTAGACCCTGGGGAGGTTCATGTATCTTGGAAGATGATGCCGCCTTTAGAGACATGGGGGCGCTGGGGATAGCAAGACTGTGGGGAGGAAGGAGTGCACATGCCTGGTGCCTGGAAAACAGGAAGAGATGCCCAAGGCATCGGCTTAAGGTCTGCAGATGAGGAGGGGTCTGGGCTGCACAGATAGACTTGGAGCCATCAGCATATGTATGTGGTGGTTGAAGCCATGGGTGTTCAGTTGTGGTGCCATGGGTATCAGTGAGGTCACAGTGAGCTGTGGTGCCATGGGTGTCAGTGAGGTCACCCCAGAAAGTCCAGAGATAGAAAAAGGAATCCTGGAAGTCTGACCTGAATGATCATATTCCCTTCTGCCAATCTCAGAGACATAAAGACCTAAACAAAGACTAAGAGGTCTAAAGACCTCTTTCAACCCAAATCTACAAACGGAAACTGTTTAACTTAAAAGAGAGAGAGAGAGAGACAGAAACAAATTCTCACACCTTTGAGTAGACGAAGTTTCCTTATATAGGACACAAGGAGTACAAACCACAAAACATTTGCTAAAATTGACTTAATCAAAATTTAGAACTTTTGCTCTTTAAAAAATATTGTTTTTTAAAAAATGTAACAAAGGAAGCCACACACCAGAAGTAAACACAGACAAAACTATCTAACATAGCACTTGTATCCAGAATATGTGAAGTACTCACAACTCAAATATAAGAAGACAAACAACCCAATAAAAATGTGCAGAAGATTTGAAGGGACACTTTTTAAATGATGACAAGCATATGACCAATAAGCATATGAAAAGATCATCATTAGTGATAAGAAGAATGCAAATTAAAACCCGATGAAATGCTACTACACACCCTCATGGATGGCTAACCTGTAAAAGACCAACAATAGCAAGTCTTAGCAGAAATACAGAGCAGCCAGAACTCTAATGCATCGTTAGGAATGTAAAACTGGGTAACTGCTTTGGAAACAGTTCAACTGTTTCTTATAAAGTAATACATACACCTACCATGCAACCCAGCAATCCCACTTTAAAGTATTTACCCAAGAAAAATGAAACCTCAAAGACACTTGTACTCAAATAGTCATAGCAGCTTTATTCATAATAGCCAACAACTGGAAACTAATCACATGTCCATCAATAAATAAATGCATAAGCAAATAATGATCTATCTATATAATGAAATGATACTCAGAAATAAAAAAGAATGAAATATTGATAGATGCAACAACATGAAAGAGTCTGAAGAGACATTATGCTGAGCCAAAGAGGCCAGACATGAAACAGTATACATGTGTGTTTTTCATTCATAATTGTATGATTCCATTCAGATGAAACTCTTGAAAAGACTATCCTGTTATCCAGCAGCAGAAACCATCCATGGTTGCCTAAGGCTGAGGGGAAGTATTAGGTGACTAAGATAAGACAGAAGGGAAATTACTGGGTAACAGAGTAGTCCATGTCTTGAATGCAGTGATAGTTGCACAGGTAAATACAATTATTACAGCTCAGCAATGTATAATTAAAATGGTACAATTGTATGTAAACAATATTCCAATAATGTTTACTTTAGTAGTATCAGTTGAAAACAAATAATTCAATTACAAAAGAATAAAACTTTGTCAAGCTGACCAAGAGACCAAAACCTACCAAACAAAGCCCTAACTATTTGAAGAAACATTCACAGTAAAACACCTACATCTAATAATGTTTCTTTCACATCCTGGTATATTTTTTGAATTTTAATTTAAATTTATAAGTACTTTCATATATCACAATAGGAAAAAGAACTCCTATAAGAGAGCAAGAGGCAGAGACTTAAAATACTAAAGACTTATAAGCCCCAAGATGATTGATTAAAAAGTTGGCAGGTCATCCTTTCCAGAGGACATTCTTACTGAGTGCTCACCAATAGATTCTTAAAAGAAATTCAGATTAGGACACAGAAAAATTTATATATTAATAGGTTTATATGACAAACTAGTAACAAAAAATCTGACATCTAAATAGAAAACATTAATTTAAGGCTAATTCACAGTGTGGACAAGTTATTTCCTATCTCACCCCAGTGACCACCACTCCCCTAGACTCTCAAATGTGCTCCTGGTGAGGATCCACTCCCAGCTCAGGACAGAACATGTGACCTAGGCCTCAACCAATCAACACATTTCATCCCCTTGGCCACCATGATTAGTTCAGAGATTGGCATGTGACTCAATTGGAGCCAATGAGGAAGAAGAACTTTAGGAATCCTGGGAAAAGAATTCAGGCTGAAGCCCCTGCTTCTTGGGTAATATGAGACTAAGAAGGATGTCATGGCCAAGGAAACAAAGACAAGAAATGGAAACATATAAATGGGTTCTGGTGACATAGTTTGGCTCTGTAGCAAGCAATACCTAATCAGATATCCCCTGAGATTGTTCTAGTATGTGAACCAATAAAAGAGCTTAAATAGAAAGTCCTACAACAAATTCACTGAGTCAGGAATTTGGAAAAGTTGCCCAAATAGAGTGATCACAGGTTGCATTGATTTTTTTTTTTTTTTTTGGGGAAGGGGGGAGTTGGTCAGAGTCTTGCTCTGTTTCCTAGGCTGGAGTACAATGGTGCAAACATAGCTCACTGGAACCTTGAATTCCTGGGCTCAAACCATCCTCCCACCTCAGCCTTCCAAGTAGTTAGACCTACAGCCACAGGCCACCATGCCCAGTCAAGTTTTTATTTTTTGTAGCAGAGGGATCTCACTGTGTTGCGTAGGCTGGTCTCAAACTCCTGGGCTCAAGCTATCCTCCTGCCTCAGCCCCACAAAGTGCTGGGATTATAGGCATGAGCCTGCTGGGATTATAGGCATGAGCCACCATGCCCAGCCAGTTGCATCAGTTCTATTAAATGCAGAAGGTAAATACCAGCTCTTATTTTCACTGGTGAAACAATTTGATAAAAGAAAACACACACCAAAAAAAAAAGATTAATTTTAAATGAAAAATTAATAAAGGAAATGCAAATTCAAGTAATCTTGAGATATTTTTCACCTACTGGATTGTCAGAAACCCAAAATGTTGGAAGATAATACATGTGGCAAGGATATGAAGGAAAGTGTACACTCATACATTGCTGGGGGAAGGATAAATTGCTAATGCCTAATGACATTTAAAATCTGCACAATACAGTAAGTCCATTTTCCAGCATCTCCCCTATGCAAACTCCCACACAGGGGTACTATGAGGCATATACTAAGATGTTAATTCTAATTTGTTTAAATAAAAGTAAAGAGCAAGATGCAGAGTGGAGGAAGACATTTGCAATACCTATAACTGCCAAAGAAGTAGTATCCAGAATGCATAAGTAATTTGAGTAGAAAAATAACCCAGTGGGCAATAGACTCGAATGGGCAAAAGAGGAAACCCAAATGACCAATAAGTATATTTTAAAGCCCTCAATATAATTAGTCATGTACATAAATAATGCCTTAGCAATCAGAGAAATGTACAACCACTCTGAAAAATAGTTACATCTTATTAAATTAACGATATGCACACTCTCCAACACAGCAGCTCCACCCCTAGTATAGCCTCTAAAAACCCACTCACATGTGTTTCAGAATGTAAAAGAATGTTTGTTGTAACATTGTCCACAGTAGTGAAAAGCTAGATACAACCAAAGCCCATCAATAATAGAATGGATAAATAAAATTGTGGTGTATTCCTACAATGGGATATATTCAGTATTGGCAATGCACAGACTACAACTTACAAGAACACACATCAGAATCTCTTGTACATAAAGTTGAACCAAAAAAAAAAAAAAAAAAAAAAAAAAAAAAAAAAAAAAAAGGCAAGACCAAAAAAACCAGTGTATTTCTATTTACATTAAGTACTAAAACAGGTAAAATTCATCTATATTATTTAGAGATGCAAAGTTAGGTGGCAAAATTGTAAAGAAAAGCAAAGAAATAGGAGGGGGAGGGAGAACACCAGAAAGTATGGCTAGCGGATGCTGGGCTTAATACCTAGGTGATAGGGTGATCTGTGCAGCAAACCACCATGGCACATGGTTAGCTACGGAACAAACCTGCGCATCCTGCATGTGTGCCGTGGAACTTAAAAAATAAATGTTGATGAAGAAAACACAAAAGAAATAATCATCACAAAAGTCAGAGAAAGGATGAAAAGGGAACAGAACAGAGGACAGGCACCCAGGATGGATGTCTGAGTGCTGATAAACTGGAGTGTCCCCAGGGGTAGAAAACCTCACATAGAGTGTTTTGGGGGTCCCTCGGCTGCTGTGCAAAGTGGAGCACACGCAGATGGCACTTTGTCCACTTGAGCAACTTTGTTTACCTTGGGGGCTGGCTAACCATGGATCCTAGGTTTCTGTTGGTTCTTACCGCCTATCTGTGAGGAATGAAAGTTCTTTGCCTGACTTGCACAAGCGTTCCATCTCACCAGACTCATACTCTGGCAACTAGGATTGTAAAATGCCTCCGACCAGAGCTGAGAAGTGCCGGGTCTGAGAATCTTAGTAGAGACTGCCGAGGTGTTTAGAGTCCTGCCCTGGGTTCGGCAACCCAACCCAGGTGCATGGGGCACAGTATTTCTCTCGCAGAGTTGGATGCCAGTGCACGGCACTCTGCTTCACGGTCACTGCCGATCTTCAGATTCCACAATTCTATGACTTTTCAGGGACAAGGAGGAGTGGGGTGGGGAGTAGAAAACAGACCTACAGTGATGGTCACAGACGCAGTAGAAAAACTGACTCCCCTAGTCTTTTTATCACTTACTTAGGTCCACCTCCCATCTCCATTTGTACCCTAAGGTTTGAGAAACACCTAGAAAAAAAATCCCTGTTTCTACCTCATGTACCCAGCCTATGGTGAAACCTCAATGGTCATTTGTTCTGACCAAGTCTGTAGCTGAAAGACCATGTGAAGTTTGAGTGGTAACTATACCTGGCCTCTGCTCCTATACAATGACCTAAATTAGAAGAATGTTTTTTCAGGGTCACCTGCTTGAACAGTTCAAAAAGGCACTATCTACACAGCACCCGCCACTGGGCCCCACCCCTGAGGTCGTGCAATACAGCTGCCCTGGTTCTCTCACTCTCCCAACTCCTCCTCTACCCCTGTCAGGGACAGCTCTGTGGAGGTACAGCCTGGGCAGACACACCGCATTCCACAGTTAGAAGATTCTTCTGCTTTGTTTCTTTGTTTAATACTTTGCTGTCAGTGTCCAAAATTCTTTTTTTTTTTTTTTCTTTTGAGACAGAGCCTAGCTCGTCACCCAGTCTGGCATGCAATGGCATAATCTCAGCTCACTGCAACCTCCGCCTCCTGCGTTCAAATGATTCTCACACCTCAGTCTCCTGAGTAGCTGGAACCACAGGCATGCACCACCACACCCAGCTAATTTTTTTCTTTTTAGTAGAGAAGGAGTTTCACTCTTTTGGCCAGGACGGTCTTAAACTCCTGCCCTCAAGTAATCCGCCTGCCTCCGCTTCCCAAAGTGCTGAGATCACAGGTGTGAGCCACTGTGCCCGGCCTGAAATTCTTCATTTTTGAACAAGGGGCATTTTGCACTAGGGCACTCAAATTATGCACTGATCTGTTACTGACCCACCTGCTTAGTATATTAAAAGATACCAATATGCCAGTGAATTTTTTAAGGTGGTTGTGAATATTGTCTCACAATTATAATTTGTGAAAAGATCTTTAACTCCCTAGAACTGTCAACTCAGTTTCCTCTCTCTTCAGAGCCTTTCCCAGATCCATAAACCATTTCTCTCTCCTCCCACAAGCAATATCACCAGCTGCTCTTCATAGCTGAAGGTAATCTCCCCACCCTGATTCTTAAAAAGGTATTTATTACCATTAAATTTGCCTCATCTGTGTCTGCTAAAAAATATGTGCAATTTTTGAAGGATAAGTTATGAGCCACCTCTGAAGACAAGTCTCTGATGAGTATCATTTCAAAGGCACCAACAAAATAAAAGCAAAACCCCACGTAATAAGACAAAAATTGAGAGAATATGTTGCTAGAAAACTCAGCTTACAAGAAATACTAAGGAAGTTCTTCAGGTTGAAAGCTAGTCATCCCATAGAATAATCTGAATTCATACAGAAAAACAAAAAGCACTGATAATAATAATAAGTAGCTATAAAAGACAATACCAGTGCATATGTCCCCTTTATTCTCTTAACTGATTTTAAAAGCGATCCTAAAAAGCTATATATATACACACACACATATATATATACACACATATATGTATATAAAAATTATATTGTTGGGACTATAACATACAGAAGTAAAATATATTTAACAATAATAGCACAAGGAGGGCAGTTGGGAGCAAAGGTAAATTGGGCTAAGAAATGATACCATAAGGTAACTCAGATCCATAAGAACAAAGGAAGAGAATCAGAACTGAGAAATAAAAAGGTTAATGTAACAAACTCTGTAAATGTATACTTGCTCTTCTTTCTTCTCTCAGATTCTTGAAAGCATGTGCATTTCTATAAAGTAATATTATCACCATGTATTGTTCAGCTTGTAACATATAGACGCAACATGTATAAGAATAATAGCACAAAAAAGGGAAAAAGGAAATCGAGGTATATAGGAACGACATTTCAATACTTAACTGGAATTAAGTTAGCATACATCTGAAGTAGATACTGGGAAGTTAAAATTAATTATGTGGTAAGCTCTAAACAACCACTTAGAACACAACTTTTTTAAATAGTGGAAAGAAAAATATTAAAGGATTTTAAATGTTGCACTAGAAAATATTCACTCAATGCAAAAAAAAAAAAAAGGCAATAAAGGCAGAACAGAGAAATAAAAAAATGCATGAGAGATACAGAACATAAAAAGTAAAATGAGGCCAAACACAGTGGCTCATGCCTGTAATCTCAGCACTTTGAAAGGCTGAGGCGGGTGGATCATTTGAGGTCAGGAGTTTGAGACCAGCCTGGCCAGTGTGGCAAAACTCCATCTCTACAAAAAATACAAAAATTAGCCAGACATGGTGGAACATGCCTGTAGTCCCAGCTTTTCAGGAGGTTGAGGTGGGAAAATCACTTGAACCCAGGAGGCAAAGGTTCCAGTGGGCCAAGATTGTACCACTGCACTCCAGCCTGGGTGACGGAGTAAGACTCTGTCTCAAAATAAAATAAAAAGAAAAGAAATAATGGTAGACATAAATCCATCTACATCAATAATATTATTAAATGTGAATGGATTAAACAACTCAATTAAAGGCAGAGATTATCAGAATGGATAAAAACAAGGCCTAATCATATCTTGTCTGCAGAAGATACAATTGAGATTTTAAAACACAAAAATTTATATGTAAAACATAAATTTCACAAAGTAAAATGGTGGAAAAACAATATATCATGAAACAGCAACCAAAAGAAATGCAGATTGGTTATACTAATATCAGATAATACAGACTATCTTTTTAATGATGCAATATTATGAAGCAAGATAATACAGACTTTAAAACAAAAAATTACTAGCAATAAAGAGGGAAATTGTGTCATGATAAGTGTCACTCCACCAGGAAACAAACTAAACTAAACACTAATCAAGAAGGCAGAAAATAATAAAGAACAGAGGGAAAATTAATGACATAGGAATAGAGAAGCAATAGAGAAAAATCAACAAAACCAAAGTTGTGTATTTGTAAATATACATAAAATTGATAAACCTTCAGTGAGATCAACAAAGAAAAAAGAGAGGAGATTTAAATTGCTAAAACTCAGAAATGAAAGAGGGAACATTACTACCAATCTTACAAAAACAGAAAATATTATAAGGCCACACTCTGGACCATTTTATGTCAAACAATTAGATAACTTAGATAAAATGGACAAATTACTAGAAAGAAAAAAACTACTGAAACTGAATCAAGAAGAAATACAAAATCTGAATAAAGCTATAACAGGTAAAAAGGTTAAATTAGTAATTTTTAAATTTCCTGCAAGACAAGTCTAGGCCCAAACAGCTTTACTAGTGAATTCTATCACATACGTAAAGCATGAATATCCATTCTTCACAGACTGTTCCCAAAAAATAGAAAAGGAGGGTATATTCCTCAGCATATTCTATAAGGCCAGTAATATTCAGATAGAAAACACAGACAAAGGTTTCACAAGAAAATAAAAACTTCCAATATCTCTTATAGATATGATGCAAAAGTTCTCAATAAAATGCTGTCAAACCAAATTCAGTAACATGTAAAAAGGATTATACAACACAATCAAGTGGGATTATTCTAGGGATACAGGTGCATTTAGCATCTGAAAATCAATTAACACAATGCACATATCACAAGAATAGGGTATCAAAAAAATGTTCATTTCAACAGATACAGAAAAAGCAATTGGGCCAGGCGCGGTGGCTCACGCCTGTAATCCCAGCACTTTGGGAGGCCAAGGCGGTGGATCACGAGGTCAAGAGATCGAGACCACCCTGGTCAACATGGTGAAACCCCGTCTCTATTAAAAATACAAAAAATAAGCTGGGCATGGTGGTGCATGCCTGTAATCCCAGCTACTCAGGAGGCTGAGGCAGGAGAATTGCCTGAACCCAGGAGGCGGAGGTTGCAGTGAGCCGAGATCGCGCCATTGCACTCCAGCCTGGGTAACAAGAGTGAAACTCTGTCTGAAAAAAAAAAAGAAAGAAAGAAAAAGAAAAAGCATTTGACAAAACGGAACACCTCAGGTATGATAAGAATACTCAACAAGCTAGGAATAGGTGAGAATTTCCTCCATCTGATAATGTGGGGGGCATCTACTCAAAAAATCTCCAGTTAACACCTGATGTGCTGAGAGACTGAATGCTTCCCCACCTAAGATCAGGAGCAAGATAAGAATGTCCTCTTTCCACTTCTATTCAACACTGTACTAGAGGTTCTAGCCAGGGCAATTAGCAAAGCAAAAGAAATAAATGTCATTCATATTAGAAGTAAAGTTATCGCTATTTGTAATGATATGATCTTGTATGTAGAAAATCCTAAGAAATCCACTAAAAAAACTATTAGAACAAATAAACAGGTTCAGAAGTGATGAAGCGTACGATCAATATACAAAACTCAATTTTATTTCTAGACACTTGCAATGAATAATACAAAAGTAGAATTAAGAAAGCAATTCTATTTAAAATAGCATCTAAAAAGAATAAAATACTTAGGAATAGATTTAATTTTTTTAAATGTGAGACTTTACACTGAAAAGTAAAAAGTAATGTTGAAATATATTAAAGAAGACCTAAGTAAAATGAGAGACATCCCACAATCCTGAATTGGAAGATTTAATCTTGTTAAGTTAGCAATAACCCACAAATTGGTCTGTAGATTCAACACAATTTCTATCAAAATTCCAGCTTGAATTGTTTGCAGAAATTGACAAACTGGTCCAAACATGCATACGGAAATTTAAGGTAACCAGTATGGCCAAAAGAATCTTGAAAAGGAATAACAAATGTAGAGGATTTGTAATTCCCAATTTCAAATTTACTATAAAGCTACAGTAATCAATGTCGGGCACAGTGGTGTATGCCTGTAATCCCAGCACTTTGGGAGCCTGAGGTAAACAGACCACTTGAGGTCAAGAGTATGAGACCAGCCTGGCAAACACAGTGGAAAAAAAAAATTATCTGAGTGTGGTGGTGTATTCCTGTAATCCCAGGTACTTGGGAGGCTGAGCCAGGAGAATCATTTGAAACTTGAAGCTAAGAGGCGAAGATTGCAGTGAGCTGAGATTGTGCTACTGCACTCCAGCCTGGGTGACAGAGTGAGACTCAATTAAAAATAAACAAAACAACAACAAAAGCTGCAGTAATCAAGACACACACTGGCAATTCCTCAAAAGATTAAGTATACAGTTACCATGCAATCCAGCAATTCCTCTACTAAGTATATACCCAAGAGAATTGAAAACACATATCCAAACAAAACTCATACGCAAATATGTTCACAGCAGCTTTATTCATAATAGCAAAAAAAGTGTAAACAACCCAAACGTCCAGCAATTTACAAGTAGATATATGAAGTATGGTATATGCATAGAACAGAATATTATTTGGCTAGTTATTCCACAACATGAATAAACCTTGAAAACTTTATGCCAAAGGGAAAAAGCTACTTATGTATTTTGTGAATGGAAACCACAGAAATAGGCAAATCCATAAGGACAGAAAGTTGCTTAATGGTTGCCTGGGGCTAGAGGAAGGAGAGGAAAAAGAATGAGTGAGTGATAATAGATGTAAGGTATCTTTTGGGAGTGACTAAAAACGTTCTAAAGTTGACTATGGTGATGGTTGTACAAATCGGTGACTATACTAAAAACCATTAAAATGAGTGAATTTTATGTATATGAACTGGATCATAATAAAGTCATATTTTTATAACCCCTTATTCTCATTCTCCTGGAGTTATCTAAATTACTAATCAGTCAAGTTTCTAGGCTTTTGTATACTCATGTTAAATACTTTTTTTTAACTGAATCATTCTAGCATTCAGCTACTCTTTTTTTTATTTAAAAAAAAAGAAAGAGAGAAAGAAAAAAATAATAAAATAAAAAGAATAAAGAAGAGGAAGAGGGAGAGAGAATGGGGGTGTTGCTTTATTGCCTGGGCTAGAATGCAGTCTAAAAATGGGTATGCCTATAATTGTGCTTAATAATGGAGACATGAAAAAAATTAGGGAAGAAAGTAACAAACAAGCAGCCAACCAATATTTCATTTAAACCTGTAAGTAGGTATGATGTGGTACTACTGATAAGAGTGTATATTTTGTGTATTTAAAGTGAGAGTTCTATAAATGTTAATTAAGTTTACTTGTTCCAGATCTGACTTCAAGTCCTGGATATCGTTGCTAATTTTCTGTCTCATTAATCTGTCTAATATTAATGTTGAAGTCTCCCACTATTATTGCGTGGGAGTCTAAGTCTCTTTATAAGTCTTATATATCTGGGTATTCATGTATTGGGTGCATATATATTTAGGATCTTTAGCTCTTCTTGTTGCATTGATCATTTTATCATTATGTAATGTCCTTTTCTGCTTCTTTTGATCTTTGTTGCTTTAAAGACTACTTTATCAGAGGCAAAAATTGCAACTCCTACTTTTTATTTATTTTTGCTCTCCATTTGGTTGGTAAATCTTTCTCCATCCCTTTGTTTTGAGTCTTTGTGTATCCTTGCATGTGAGATGGGTCTGGATGCAGCATACCAATGGGTTTTGGCTTTTTATCCAATTTGCCTGTCTGTGTCTTCGGATTGGGGAATTTAGTCGATTTAAATTTAGAATAAATAATAATATATGTGAGTTTAATACTGTCATTTAATGTTAGCTGGCTGCTTTGCCCATTAGTTGATGTAAATTCTTCATTATGTTGATGCTCTTTACTCTTTAGCATTTTTTAGGAAGGCTGATACTGGTTGTTCCTTTCTATGTGTAGTGGTTCTTTCAGAAGCTCTTGTAAAGCAGGCCTGGTGGTGATGAAATCTCTGAGTGCTTGCTTGTTCGCAAAAGATTTTATTTTTCCTTCACTTATGAAGCTTAGTTTGGCTGGATGTAAAATTCTGAGTTGAAAGTTCTTTTCTTTAAGGATGTTGAATATTGGCCCCCACTCTCTTCTGGCTTGTAGAGTTTCTGCTGAGAGATCTGCTGTTAGTCTGATGGGCTTCCCTTTGTGTGTAACCTGGCCTTTCTCTCTGGCTGCCCTTAGTATTCTTTCCTTCATTTCAACCCTGGTGAATCTGATGATTATGTGCCTTGGGGTTGCTCTTCTTGAGGAATATCTTTGTGGTGTTCTCTGTATTACCTGGAGTTGAATATTGTCCTGCCTTGCTAGGTTGGGAAAATTTTCCTGAATAATATCCTGAAACATATTTTCCACATTGGATTCATTCTCTTCATCACATTCAGGTACACCTATCAAGCGTAGATTAGGTCTTTTCACATAGTCCCATATTTCTTGGAGACTTTGCTCTTTCCTTTTTATCCCTTTTTCTCTAATCTTGTCTTTTCATTTTATTTCATTAAGTTGGCCTTTGACCTCTGATATCTTTTCTTCTGCTTGATCAATTCAGCTGTTAAAACTTGTGCATACTTCTCAAAGTTCTCGTGTTGTGTTTTTCAGCTCCATCAATTCACTTATATTTCTCTCTAAATTGTGTATTCTTGTTAACATTTTGTCAAACCTTTCCTCAAAGTTCTTAGTTTCTTTGCATTGGGTTAGAACACGTTCTTTTAACTCACAGAAGTTTCGTATCATCCACCTTTTGAAGCCTGCTTCTGTTAATGGAATGCACTCGTTCTCCATCAGGCCTTGTTCCATTGCTGATGAGGAACTGTGATCCCCTGTAGAGGGAGAGGCATTCTGATTTTGGATATTCTCAGCCTTTTTAGGCTGGTTTCTTCCCATCGTTATAGATTTATCCATCTGTGGTCTTTATAATTACCGTATTTGCAATTGGGTTTCTGAGTAGATGTCCAACTTGTTGATCTGCAGCACCAGAATCTGAGCACCCACTGCGCCAGCTAAAACAGTGGCATTTAGACTGTTGGTGCTTTTCTGACTCTACACCAAGAACCGCTGCTCCCAGGCGCCGGCAAAACCACCTCGCCAGCCACAAGAGTCACGCTGGTGACCCGTGGGGCTCCTCCGCTGGGAATCTCCTGGTGCGTGAGCAACAAGAATTCATCTGAAAATGTGGCGTCCTCTCATTCTGTGTGCTTTCACTGGGAACTACAATCCCAAGCTGCTAGTGATCAGCCTTCTTGGATCTCTCTCCCTCAGCTACTCTTTAAATAATTATCTATTAACAGAAACACTACTGCCAAAATGTTCCACATGCTGGGAAATTTCCAAGAGAATCAGCCATAAAGACAAACACAGGTTTTTGAAAGAGAGACACAATGTTAAAGGCATTGTAGACATTGGCCTAAGTCATGTATTTTAAAAAGTGCCTATTAAGAATGACTCGGCATTTTCGGGTTTTGCTCCACTGACTTGCCTGGAATGAACCCACAGTTCAACCAAGAAAGGCTGAGATTTCAGCCTGAATGCACATTCTTTGTAATGATGCCTTCTGGGAGACAAACAGCTCAGAGGGTTGGCACAAGATCCTTGCTGTGCTTCACACCCCCATGCCAGGGGCCCTGCTGGGTAGACACCAGTGGATTCACTTGGAATTGATTTAAATCAGAGTTTCTCAGTTTCAGCACTAGTGACATTTTGAGCCAGAGTAGTTCTTTGTTGGGAGTTGGGGGGCAAGTATCTTTAACCCATTGTACAACTTTAAACAGCATCCCTGGCCTCTATCTGTGTCCTAGATAACTGTATCGCCTCTCCAATTGCAAAACCAAAAATGTCTTCAGACAAATCTGTCCTGGGGGTAAAATTAGTCCTATTTGAGAGCTACTATTTAGATCATTCCAGAACATTGAGAGGGGGAAACTTGGGAACAGAACTAGTCCTGAGGAATTGGGGTCTAGCTTTCTGGGAAAATGCTCCATAAAGAATGCTGCAAGAAAACCACAATCATTGTTTTTATCACCTCTCAGAGAGAAAGTTTCAGCCTGTATTCAGGCCTAGCTCTAGCTAGGCCTCAGCTTACATTCTATTCCTTTCTGTAGACCAGGCTGGAAAGAGAGGATGTCCTAGAGCCAGAGCTCTGGCCATGACCTGGCTCTGTGGTCTGAATAGCCCTGCCTTTCAGAAGGCTTGAACAGTTCTTTGTATTTCAAGTGCAAGAGACTAGGATTTACCTCTGATCTCCTTTGTTCTAAGAAAAACACTCCAATGACCCTTCTAATAATGAAATGCAAAGCTAAATTCTCTTCTATAAATAGAGATATTTGAAACCTGGCCATACCAATAGGAAAAGAGATTAGCCATGGGACAGATGAAACTCAATGAAATAGCTAATAGGACAGCATAAGAGTGTCCCAGCTCCCAGCATCTGGCCTGGATTCAAGCCCCTATAGTAAGAGAAGAAGGGCCTAAAAATAAAGGTTTTCTTTCTTTCTTTTTTTTTTTTTTTTTCATGTAACAGTGTGAGAGTCTGGGGAAGAAGTGAGGACGAGAGACAGATAGAAAGTTTACAAGGTAACTGCGAGAATCTGGCATAAGCAGAACTGTTTTGGGGCAGGTGATAAGGTGCACAGGGCTGGAGAGGAGGCCGTGGGCAGGGCTGGGATAAGTTGTTTCAGGACATCTGGGACTACCTGGTGGCTCAACCTCTGATGTTCTCACAGCAGGAACTGCCACCAGGGCGGCCAAAGGGCTTCTCCAAGGGCCAGCTTGGACAAAAACCAAGCGACCCTCTGAGATGGGCCATGACCCTCCTTGGGCAGAAGAGGCAGGTAAGGCTTTGGTCAAAGTCACACCAACATGGGAATAAAAGGGAAATGATCCTGCTTTACTCCTCCACAAGGCGAGGCTGGGAGCCCAGTGGTTACTATGAGAAAGGATATTCTTTCTTTGTGAATCATAGCATTATGTAAAAAATGGTCACCAAGCTATGGTTTTCAAAAGGCTTTGCACATTTTCTTTTTAGAAACGTATGTGTTTTATGGTTGGGCCATAGCTACTATAAACAATGCTTACTAACCTGATAGGGGAAATTAAATTCCACTGATTATTCATCTGAATTTCTTGGATTATTTCTGAAGTTGAACATGTTCTTAAAGTTTTATTGGACACTTGTGTTGTGTTTCCTTTATGTGTTGCCTGATTATGTTATTTGCCTAATGAGGAGTGCATTTATAAGCTAAAAATCAGGGCTTCATTTTCTATGATCTGTGATACATCTTCTTTTCTTAAATAATGTATTGCGACAAAGTCACATAAAATTAACCATGTTAAAGCGAACAATTTCATGGCATTTAGCATATTCATTGTTTTGCACCCAATACTTCTATCTGGTTCCAGACATTTCCATCTGTCCAGAGACACATTTTTTTCATACAGTTGAAATGGTCTGATTATTAGACAAAATAAATTCTATTCTGATCACTTCAACTTAATTCCTAATAATTAAAAGTGCATGTCGATAATTACATATCATAATACAGAATGTTCTCTAGGGTGACCTGCTGGAAACACAGTTGAGATACAAATGAGGTCAAGCACCAGATACAGGGTCACAGGGCTCAAAAAGTACATTCACAATAGCCCAGTTTCTCAATATAACTGAGTACAACTTTTTGCAAAAATAAGATGATTGGTACCAACATGCAGAAATGATATTTTTTCCTTCTTATGCCAAGTATTTCTTTGTAATAAGAATAAATAGCTTTTATTTACTTTTTTTTCCCCAATACCCAGACTTCAAGAAGGAATAGCTTTTAATCAATCAATAGTATCAAATCATTAAATAAATACGTAACTTTTGCTTATTAACTTCTTAGATTTTCCTGAAATTAAAAAGGAAATTTAAAAATTACTTGAAACAAAAATGGAAACACAATGTATCAAAATCTATAGCTTACAGAAAAACCAGAACTAGGCAAGAAGTTTTTTAACAATAAATACCTACATCCAAAAAGTAGAAAGGTTTCAAATAAACAACCTAAGAATGCATCTCAAGGGACTAAAAAAGCAAAAGCAAACCAAACTCAAAATTTGTAGAAAGAAAGAAATAATAAAGATCAGAAAGAAGTAAATTAAATTGAAACTAATTAATACAAAAAAAAGAAACAAAAAGTTGGTTTTTAAAAAAGAAATAATAATAAACAAAAGTGACAAACCTTTAGCTAGACTGAGAAAAAGAGAAAACACTCAGATAAAATCAGAAATGAAAACGGAAATGTAACAACTGACCCCACAGAAATACAAAGGATCATTAGAGATTATTGTGAACTACTATATGCTAACAAATTAGAAAACCTAGAAGAAGTGGATACATTTCCAAACATATACAACCTACCAAGATTGAACCATGAAGAAACAGAAAACGTCAACAAACCAATTTAAGTAACAAGATTGAAGCAGTAATAAAAAATCTCTCATCAAAGAAAAGCCCAAGACTGGATGAATTCACTGCTAAATTCTACCAACCCATATTTAAAAGAATTCATACCAATTCTACTCAAACTATTTCAGAAAAATGAAAAGGAGAGAATACTTCCAAACTCATCCTATGAGATCAGCGTTACCCTGATATCAAAAGCAGATAAGAACTCACACACAAAAAGAGAAAACTGCAGGCCAATATCTCTGATGAACGTAGACACAAAAATCTCAACAAAATACCAGCAAACCAAATCCAATAGCACATTAAAAAGATAATTAATCAAGATCAAGTGGGACTCATCTCAGGATGCAAGGATGATCCAACACACACAAATCAATAAATGTAATACATTTATTGATACATTGATATTAATACACTGACAGAATTTAGGACAAAACTCTTACGATCATTGTAGATACTGAAAAAACATTCAACAAAATTCAACACCCCTTTAAAATAAACACTTTAAATAAACAGGCTACAGAAGGAACATACCTCAAAATAATAAAGGCCATAAATGATAAACCCACAGCTAACATCATACTGAAAAAGGTAAAACTGAAAACTGTTCCTCTAAAATCTGGAATAAGAAAAAGATGCCAACTGTCACCACTGTTATCCTTCATAGTACTAGAAGTCCTATCCAAAGCAATTAAGCAAGAGAAAGAAATAAAAGTCATCCAAGTTGGAAAGGAAGCAGTCAAATTATTCTTGTTCTCAGAGGACATAATATATTTAGAAAAATTTAAACACTCCACCAAAAAGCTGTTAGAATTGACAAATTCAGTAAAGTTGTAGGATACAAGATCAGCTTACAAAAATCAGCAGCGTTTATAAATGCCACCAAAGAACAAACTGAAAAAAGAAATCAATCCTATTTATAAAACCTACAAATAATATAGAATACCTAGGAATAAATTTAACTAAGGAAGTGAAAGATGTGTACAAGGAAATGAGGATGAAGACCAAATACATACTTTACAGTACTACAGTCCTACATTTTCTTTATTCATTTGTTGATGTGTACTTAGGTTGATTCCATATTTTGGCTATTGTGAATAGTGCTATAATAAACAAAGGAGTGCAGATATCTCTTCAATATATTTTTTTCTTTTGGATATATACCCAGCAACGGGATGTATTGGGGCAGTTCTATATCCGTTTTTTGTTTGTTTGTTTGTTTTTTCAAAGAATCTCCATACTGTTCTTCATAGTGGCTGTATTAGTTTACATCCTTCAAATGTAAATTAGGGACTGCACCCCTACTCTGTGGGACCTGATGCTATCTTCAGGTGGACATTGTCGGAACCGAATTAGAGGACACCCATCTGGTATCTGGCAGAATTGCTTGCTTGTTTGGTGTGTGGAGAAAAAAAAACCCACACATTTGTTCACAGAAGTCTTCTGTGTTGTTTGTTGTTGAGTGAGAAAACAGGAAAAACCCTTTGAGTTTTTTGCTGGTCTTGTTTTCCACTCACAGATAGTACATACACACAATGAAATGTTATTCAGCCATAAAACAGAATGGAGATATGTCATATGCATCAACATAAATCATGCCACTGCACTCCAGCCTGGTGACAGAGTAAGATTCTGTCTTAATTTTTTTTAAAAAAAGGGGGGTTGGTTAACGGGCACAAAAATACTCTTAGATAGAATGAGTAAGTCCAAAGTGCGATAGCACAGTAGGGTGAGCATAGTTAACAAGAATGTATTCTGTAGTTCAAAATAGCTATAAATGAAGAATGGGAATGTTCCCAATATAAGAAAGAAAGAAATGTTCAAGGTAATAGATATTCCAATTACCCTGATTTGATCATTGCACATTGCATACATGTATCAAAATATCACATGAACCCCCAAAATGTGTACAACTATATTACGTCCCAATAAAAAGAATCCTGACATTCTAAGTTTTTATTTCAGGCCCCAGACTCCCTGGAACCAGTTCAGTTATTCCCATACCCTCACCCTTGCCTTTTCACAGTGGCTACTGACAACTGTTCATCTTGTTAATAGAGAAATCAGCAGGTGTAAAGAAGAGAGGTAAGGGTCTTTGGGATATGTTTGAGACTTTCTCTGTGATAAAAAAGAAACTGGAAAAGAAAATTCTGGCATAAAAGATAGAGGGAGTAGCCTGAAACCTTTCAAAGGTGTAAATATTTAAATTAAAATTAAAAACTCACAGATTTTTATTTTCCAAAGTAACTCAGCCCTTTTCCTACCTGTCAGGAGGGCATCTGCCAACACTTGCCTTAGGTCAGAGGCCATCACCCTTTTGCTGGAAAGGCCAGAGAGTAAATGTGCAGGCTTTGCAGGCCAGATATAGCCATGGCACATATTGTTGTAAAATTGTCTTTAAATTACAAAAACCATTCTTAGCTCAGGTCCATATAAAAACGGTCTCAACAAAAAAGGAAAAACCAAACCAAAACAAACAAACAAACAAAAACAGGCCTTTGGGCAGATTTGGCTCACAGGCCATAGTTTGCTGGTCTCCGGCTTAAGGTCCAGAGAGAAAGCATGAGACAGAGTTGGAAAAAAACAGATTTTAACCTGAACCTGTTCCCTTAGTCAAGCCTTCACCTCTGTTTGGACTGGGACATTTCTAAGGCTCATTCAATGATTATGTGGCTGTCCCCAGATTACCTTATGCCAAGCATAAGGCCTGTCTTCATCCAAATTGCCTCTGTATCACTTCAGCCTTAGGACTCCTATATGTCCCTGCTGCTACAAGTTGAGTATCACCTTCCTACCACCGTTTCTCCAGGAAATCCTCCAAGGGACAGTAGGCTCAAGGAGTCAAATGAGTGAGGGAGGACAGAGCCTGGAAGAACGATGTCTACCTATGAAGAAACAAGGCAATCCAAAAGAAATAAACCCACCAACCTGAGACAGGTCTTTCTTCTTCTTACAGCTGGTGCCTCCAATGAAGACCATGTTGGGCATGACTGGCCTGGGATACTCAAGTACGAAGTCATATCTTAACAGCCAAATAGAGACCTTCTGATACAAGGTAATTAAGTGCACATCTCTCTTGAGGACAGCTGATGCAATATCTTCATACTTTGAAAACAGACAATAAAATAGATAGGGCTCCAACAAATTAACGAGGAAGTTGGCCACTCTCTGGGGAAAAGTCATGTGGTCTGAAAACTTTGTGTAGCATCTGGGAATATAGGACACAGGGTTTGGGCTTCTGCTGAATGCATGCTCCAGGGAACACGGAAAACCCCTGAAGAGGTACACAGAGGGTAGGCCTAAGTACTCAGCCAGGATCACCCCACAGGGTAAGGCTGGGTCTGTGAAAAGAGCATCGAACTTGCTCTCCTTGAGGAAGTTCAAGGTGTCCAGGTCCTGCAGGAGGCTCTGGCAGTTGATGAAGTACATGCCAATAACAATCATGTTATTCCTGTACTCACTCTGGGGAGCAGTCAGGAATGATCGCTCGGCAAAGTGATTGTTTCCAAATGATTGGTAACGGTTCTCCATCTCTTCTTGGTCATACGGCACTGGATAGATTTTTCTTGTGTAGTATTTGGATTCTTTCAAAAGCAAATTGACTTCAGGCACCACCACCACAATGTCATGCCCCCGGTCACTGAGAGCCTCAATTATATCCCTCTGACTAAGCCAGTGGCTTCCATCCTGAGGGACCACCAGCAGCTTGTCACCTACAACCATGCCCCAAAGTGCTAAGAAGAAAACCCCTGCAGAAATTCTCTGAAGTGCACGAAGAAGGTAGGCCATCCTGGAAAGAGTTAAAGTAACGAGAGTAATAGAGTTTAAATTCTCCAAACCACAGAGCCCCTCGCTATTTTCCCTAAACTAACCACTGCTTTTCACGGGCCCTGTATAACCCTCCTTTGCTCTGAATTTTGCCCTTTAATTTACATAAAGAACCCAGATTAATATTTAACCATTTTAAGCACACAGTTAATGTGAACCAACTATACCCTGAATCAGCTTTCACCTGAGCTTCTGGGTTTTTCTCATCATCTCCACCAGTCTGCCACTCCCTCTCTGAAAAGTTATAGCAATACTTTTAAGGTAACTTGGAGAGACCCCTAGGGACCTTCTGCCAATTCTCTATCCTGAACTTGCTGGATTTCTCATCATCGATGTTGTCTGTCATGTTCATGATGTGTGGGGATTTTCTTCCACACAGACCTGTTGTCTAACACCAGCTGGGTAACCTACAATTCAATTTAATTCTGACACTAACCAGAGTTAGCACAGACCTGACAGGTTAAGGGCTGAGTCCTACAAGACTGCTCCCACTTCACACATCGATTGCAAGTAGTAGGTTCCCAGGTTACCCATGACTTCTGTATGACTTGGCAAAAATCAGAGGTTCACACACCCTCATTCTTGGAGTCAATCATTTGCTAGGACAGCTCATAGAACTGAAGAAAACAGTTTACTTACTAGGCTTGGTTTATTACAAAGGATATTGCAAACAACACAGATGAATAGCCTGAAGAAAAAGTACAATGAACAAGATGGCGGGTGGGGCTGTGGAGCCCAGTCTGCCATCTCTGGATGCCCAGCCCTGCATACCTTCAGCAACTTGGAAGTTCTCTGAACCCTGTCCTTTGAGTTTTTATGTAGGCTTCCTTACATAGTAGGCATGATTGATTAGATCATTGCCCATCGCTGATAAAATCAATCTTCAGTCCCTCTCTCCTTTTTTTCTCTCTAATCACAAGGGTTTTGTTCCCTGGCAACCAGCCTTCATCCTTAGAGACTTTTCAACTCCTTCACATAAACTTAGGTGTGATGGAAAGGGATCTGTTTTGAATAACAAAAGATTCCCTGTTCACTTTTATCACTGCCCCCACTTATGGTTTTAGGAGCTCTGGCCAGGAAACAAAGACAAACATATATATTTCTTATTATATATCACAAAATCATAACATTCAAACTGTTACTTGCCTTCAGGAAATTAATATTTGAGAAGTGTAAGTCTAGCCAGTACGTGGTGAGAGTCCTAGAGCAGGAGTCAGAATGCCTGGCTATCTGCTTCCGGCCCAGCCTCCCATCATCCAGGAGAGTGACTCCTCTCCCAAGCTTCAGGTTTCTCAACTGAGGCCCAAAAAGGGAGGATCACACTGGCCCTGCCTGCTAATCACACTGCTGAGGGCGGTCCCAGAACAAGACCCCTATAGAAACTAGGCTGTTCCAGTGAGAGGTGGTGCCTAGAAATACTAGAACAGACCCGCCCAGAGCTAGTCACGCACACCTGGCTGGCACGCAAGGTCCTGTTGTTGCCCACAAGTTTAGCACTGGAGGTGTTCTGGGGCCCAGAAAGGGAGAAGAAACTGGAAAAACATGATTGGAGGGGCCACTCCAAGCACAGGGCTGCCCCCACCTCTTCCCGGGGGAACAAAGCCAGGATGCAAATTCATTGTTCAAGGCATGCAAAGACTCAGCTCAATCCAAGCTGGGAGCTGCTTCCCAAGAGGATTGCCAGCTTACAATGCTCAAAGTCATGGGGGTGTCGGCATATTGCTTTGGTAATAAGATTCCAGGAAGGTTGCAAAGGGAACACAGCTCGGGTCCACCTTCTTGAGCAGGCAGACATTAGGCAGGTTTCCTTTCAAGAACAGTTCATTTAGAGGACGAATGGCTTACACAAGCATGTAGGAATAGCAGGATCAAGAGATGCTACAAACTTCACATTTTTTATACTAGACCTCCATTCTGCTGTGGACCTTTGTCTGGACCCTTTCCAAGCAGAGCTTTGCTCTGAAAATCCTATGGCTCATCTGTGGGTCCTGTTCTCATTCCCAGAAGTCCCTATAGAATGTAAGTTGGAAGGAGTAGCTACAGAAAAGAAACTAACATCACTATGCATACCAGCCCCTGAATATGTAACACTTTCTTGCAAATTAAGGAGGTATTAGAAAACATATTTCCTTCTCCTGTGAACTTTGACTAAGAATGGTGTGTGTGTCTGCACTGGACACTAGCTAGAGGAATCTGGCATGTCTGTTAGTCACAATGATGACCTCTAAAGAGCAGCTCCACTGGAGACCCAGGCCTTCCCTGGTTGGTGCTATGGAAGTCAAGGTGTTCTCAGGCATCACCTGAGTATCCAGGCAAAGGCAGACTTTTTCTTAGGGCTGCAGACAGAATGGCTCAGGCTTAGGACATATAACAGTGGGGTGAAAGAATTAGATCCTGGGATAAAACAAATCTCTGTGGGCAACAGCAGATTTCCCAAAAAGTAAATGGAGGACATCTGGCATTTTGAGTAGAGGAGAGACCCAAAGATGTGCATAAAGGTAATTTCATGTTGGAAATAGGAAGGTCTGGAAAGGTGCACCCTACGGAGAGGTTTGCTTCTTAGGCGCTCGCTTTCAGACCCTTGTACAATCTATGACTCACAAGTAACGGAGCCACGACCTACCTGCAGGATTTCAAAGGACCTGCAAAATGTTTGAGACTTGAAAAAAGGAATTTGCTGAAACTAGAATACTAAAATGGCAAAATCGAATTTATGAATGTTCTATGAAATGGCTATAGAAACATAACTACAGGTCAATGAATCCACCACAGTTTAGCTCACCAAGTTACATAGACAGTATATGTGACATGGGATGTGGGGGCAATTTCATCTATTTGACAGGCTGTGAGGTGGGGCTGTGGAAGTCAGAATGCTCTGGGCCCAGATCCTGGGGCAGGTACAAAATAGTGAGATGACACAGGAGCCCCTTTTAGGGGCTTGTGGGCTCCTCCAAGCATGGAAATGAAGGAAAATCTTGAAGACTTCTGAAGCAAATTCCAGGCACCTACCTGGTCCTGAGAAGTAAATATGCCACTTGATAAGCAAGAAGGTAATAGTAGCCAATAACAATAGCCAAGGAAGTTAGAGTCCATCAATGTTTGGTTCCCTATAGAAACTAAAGGTAACATCTTAACATATGTCCCTGAGTTGTTTTTCAGAAACCTGGACCCCCACCAAATGGATCCATTGGCAGGCAGACCTCAGATAAGGAGAACTGAGGACTGAACTCTGACAGCCATTCTTCGTTCCATATTTCTTTCCGAAGGGCCTGGAGGAAGTCACATTTATGAACCAGAGCTAACATTCTTTTCTGCTAACCCCACATTTTAAACCAAACTTCTCTTCCTTAGCTAACTGCAAATCAGAAAATCTCTGAATTCATCCAGGACCTGTAAGCCCTCATTTCTCATGACCAAACCAATGTATAACCTCTGTGCATTGATTTGCAATTTCTTCTTGTAACTTCTGTTTACCTGAAGTTTATCCTTGCCCTTAAAAACCCTTGCTTGCAAGCCATCAGAGAGGTTGGGTCTTAAGTATAGGCCTCCCAATACACCTTCCTTGATGCTCTGCACATAAATTTCTTCCTTTCTCCCATTGCAAGCCTCAGTGTGGATGTTTGACCTTACTGTGCCAGACGAGTGGACCCCAGTTTAGTTTAGTGTGATAACAACAGTCAAGTCTGAATCACCCACAGATGGGATAGGGAAGTGCAGGTAAGTATGGCTTGCCCAGTCAGACAGTTCCAGGGGCACCTGTCCTAATAGGAGGTAAGGTGTTTATAACTTCCTTTGCGGGCTTGTCACAATGTGAATTGTAGTTCCAGGAACAGTGGAAGGGGCACAGGCCACAAAGTAAGCCATGACAAAGGGATTATTCAGTAGAGATGTAAAGTAGGATTTCCACTTGCCCATGTTTATGAAGAGACCCTGGGACACAGGGATGAAGGAAAGAACATGCTGTCGTTCCAAACATTGGGCTTCATGCTGTACCTGCCATCTTCCCTGCTTGGCACACCATCCCCCCAACTTCTCCCAAGATTGCCACTCCTCACCCTGCAAGACCCCTGAAGATCAGCTTTCTTTGCAACCTTTACTTTTCTTTTTCTTTTCAATTTTACTTTAGGTTCTGGGGTGCATGTGCAGGCCATGCAGGGTTGTTCCATAGGTGCATACTATATCCGGCATTTCTCCTCATGTTATCCCTCCCCACCCTTCCCACCCCCCACTGTCCCTCCCCTAGCCCCTCACAACTGTCCCCAGTGAGTGATGCTCCTTTCTATGTTTCACAGTTTGTAACTGATCAATGCCTTCCTCTCCATTAGAATGGCAAAGCCATGTTCATTTGATTATGGTCACATCCCAGTAACACAAAGACTGTCCATAGATATTTGTTCAATGAATGACCTTTAATATTAAGTTTTTTAAAAAAGAGCCAGCTGCCTGTTATTCTGTAACACCAACAAAAACAAGACCAACTCATGTCTGCTGAAGGATTAGAGACCATGTGATGTAACTCAAACCCACTCTGAGCACATTTCACTCCATGTGACATTCCCAAAGCGCCGGAGATAGAACACTTCCCAAGAAGTTTCCTGTCAACACAGGGAAGCAGTCAGGTATAGAGGTAGGCACGTTGTCTCTAAAATCAGAACATCAGGGTTTATCATATACAGATGTTCACAGTAACATTATTTTTCACGGTTGAATAGGGGAAACAATCCAAATTTCCACCAACTGATGAACAGATAAACAAAATGTGGTAAATCCATACAATGGAATATTCAGTCATAAAAAGGAATGAAATATGGATAAGCCACGAAATTAAGTGAAAGAAGCCAGTCATAAAGGGTTCCATTTCCATGAAATGCCCAGAACAGGCAAATCCATACAGACAGGAAATAAATTAATGTTGAGGGCTAGAAGAAAGGGGAGAAATGAGGAGTGACTGCTAGTGGGCATGGGGTTTCTTTTTGGAGTGAGGAAAATGATCTGAAATTAGATACTGGTGATAGTTGATTACATCTGAGAGAACATGGAAAACCACTGAATTTTATGATACATGAATTATGTATCAATTTTTTAATTTTATTTATTTATTTATTTATTGAGACAAGGTCGTAGTCTTTCACCCAGGCTGGAGTGCAGTGGAATGATCATGGCTCACTGCAGCCTTGATCTCCCAGGCACAGGTGATCCTCTCAACTCAGCCTCCTGAGTAGCTGGGACACCACAGCATGTGCCACCAGGCCCAGCTAATTTTTAAAAAATTATTTGTAGAGACAAAGTCTCCCTATGTTGTCTGGTCTCAAACTCCTGGGCTTAAGTGATCTTCCTGCCTTGGCCTCCTAAAGTGCTGAGATTACATGTGTGAGCCACCACACCTTTTTTTTTTTTTTTTTTTTTTTTTTTTTTTAATACAAAGAATGCACAGGTTTGAATCCTGGCTCCCCCACTTACTTGAGACATAACCTTGGGAAAGTCACTCAACCCCTCTGCGCCTCAGTTTCATCATCTGCAAAATAAGTCTACCAATAATGCCAACCTGCATGTAAGTACTTAGGGGAGCACCTGGTACATGGTAAGCCTCCAATATATATTAGCTTTTATTATATTTAATTTGAAAATTCTCCCTAAGGGGACAATCCACTCATCTGAAAGTTAAATCATTCATGGGAAACTTGCATTAAGAAGACAATATTGATATCTCGCTGTGTTGTTTTAAAGAGAATCTGGATGCGTGGTTAAGATTATTAATCTTGTGGAGGTTGGAAATAATTGTACTGGGAAATGCATATCACCACCCGTTTGCATTAATTATCATATTTACTCTAGATAACACTGAGTTTTTACCCAAGTTTATGCAAGCGTCACAGCTGAAGTACTTATGAAATCAGGCTTGGATGTCTTCAGGGTTCATGTGCTCAAATACTACATAGAATCACCTCCTAAAGTCCTCTAGTGTTGAAACCAAAACTTGGGTACAACTTCCTTCCCTTGCTAATTAATTACTGACAGCTTCCCTGCATTAGTCAGCCAGTGGGATGCCCTCTCTTGTTGACCCCTCTGGGGCAGGAATCATACAGAAAAAGTGACAGAAAGGAAAGACATAGGTGGGGAAGGAGATAGAAAGAAGAAATAAAGTAGGGAGGGAAAAGTAACAGAGGAGGTGGAAAGAGGAGAGTTGGCGTGTTGCACAAAATAAAGCCAGTGAGGCTAGGGAAGGCGAGATTATGGGTGACCTTCACAGCTGGTGGGAGGGTGCAGGCCAGAGGGCACCACAAGAATATCCTGAGTGGGCCAAAGAGGTGGTGTATCATGTTTGATATCACATTATCAAGATAGATTGAAGGAGTGACAGTCAAGGAAAGCAGCAGTAATTCACACTTGACCTCTGACACCAGGGATTTCAGAAAGCCACAGAAAGGTTAGGCCCTAACGCAGGTGGAGGCTCCACCTGGGCTCCCCTGTTCAGAAAGTTTCATAGGAAAGGAAAAAAAGGATGTTTCATGGGAGAGCCTCCATCTCAAGCATGTGCGTGTTTATCTGCACACCTTAATAAGGGCGCCCATATGGGTTGTCTTCTCATTCTCTTGATAGTGTCCTTTAATATACAAAAGCTTTTCTGTAAAAACATTTTGATAAAGTCAAATTTATCTCTTTTTTTTTTCTTGTTTTAGATTCTTGTACTTTTGGTACAAGGAAAAAAACATCTCAGAAACCATTTCCAAATCCAAGGTCACAAATATTTTCCCCATTGTTTTTTTCATAAGAGTTTCACAGTTTTAGATTTTCTATTTAGGTCTTTGATCCATTTCAAGTAAATTTTTGTATATGATACAAGGTAAGGGTGCAACTTCATTCTCTTGCACTTGTATATGCACCAGCACCCTCTGTTGAAGACACTACTCTTTGCCATTGCAATGGTCTTGGCACCACGGTAAAAATCAAGGCAAAGGATGTAGGGGATTATTTCTGGATTCTAATTCTATTCCATTGATCTACATGTAAAAGACTTTTTTGGAGACAATCAGGAGAAATTTAATTATGGATTGAAAATGAGATAATATTAAAGAATTATTGATTGTCTTAGCTACTGTGGCTATGAAACACATTTTTCTTATTTTTTATATTTAGTGAAGTATTTCATCATAAGATCCCAAGACTTTCTTTAAAAAAAACTGGTCAAAATTTTTCTTTAAAATGAAAGAAAAAAACAGAGAAAGATGAAGAAGTGCAGCAAGATATTGAAAATTATTTAACCTGAGAATGGCCATATGGGTACACATTATGCTACAGTCTCTCCTGGGTATATGTTTAAAAACTTTGATAATAAAATGTTGAAATAATCTTGGAGGGAGGCCTTGGGCTTGCCCACTAACAGTCAAATTTGAATTTGGATCAGAAACAGAATGTGAGAGCAATGAGGAAAGCACAGGTCTTTTCTTGCTGTAGCCACACCCAGCCCCAGTTCTCCAGAGCTGCTCTGGCCCTAGATAGTATAGACTGAACCTGAATTCTTCACAGCTGGGCTCAATCATCAATTCTGCTGGAATTCACCAAAAAATCAAGAAAAGTGGGTGTGATTTTCTTTTTTTCTCACTAAAACCATTTTAAGGCCAGGCATGGTGACTCATGCCTGTAATCTCAACACTTTGAAAGGCTGAGGTGGGGCAGATCCCTTGAGGTCAGGAGTCGGGGAACAGCTTGGCAACATGGTGAAGAACTGTTTTAATATTCTCCTGAGTGATGATCTACCATCCTTGTTAAAGTATTTAATTACATAACTCGATAAGATTTTGTCATAAGAAAACGTCCAGAAAAAAATCTCCTATGTAGGGCCCAAGACACTGCACACAAACACACCTGCACATACAGACATACACATGCACAACCACCACACACATACATTCTATCATCAAGCAATGGTTTTCTTCATCAGACAGATGAAATGCAGACTATGAATCCTGTTGTCCAGCAAGGTACAAAAAAATTGCATGCTTTTTCAAGACACACCCTGCCCATATGAAACGAGGAAGGAACACTATGCGGTGTCCATAGGTCTTTCGATGACAATTCACTTTTGTGGTTGAGCCATATCCAAGGTTCTTTGCCAAAGGGCCCTCTTATCTGAATTCTTCTTTGATAATTATGTTTGCTTTATATTTATAAATATATACATTAATACATAACCTTCCACATCTATAAATCCTATCTCATATATATTCCTTAAAGGTATGTAAATGTACATACTTTATACACCACTGAAGATATACACATAATCAAAATACATAAGACTATATACATAGTTCAATGTTTCCTATTTTATAGCTCTCTCTATCATATACCATTAAAAGTGGTATAAAATCATATATAGATTTCTCTATCTCTAAAGCCCTTTGGGTGACCCTTTGAGCCACAACGAACTCAGTGTGGGTTCAGAAATTGGCTGGCCACACCCTTGGCTAGAGGGCGAGGCTGCAGGCAATACCTGAGTGGTGGCTGGTGCTGTAATTGATGGAGGGTAAGAAGGGGAGAGACACTTTGACAAGTCTATCCTCTTAGCGTCCTACAACTTGCATCTCCTTGCCTGGTCTTGCCAAGAGCTTAAAGTCATGTTTCATTTGAAAGGCCTACAACGGTAGTCTTCCTGCTTTTTGGAAAAAGCATTATTGCCTTTCCCATGAGTTGGCCAGTCTCTCTTTCACCAAACATCTGCCAATATGTGAGAGAATATGACTGTGTTACAAAGTCTACTGAACCTTATATGAAGCCAGAACAATAGATAAAAATGTTTACTCCATCCTTAATAAAATAATATACGGAGATTAGACAAAAGGTGTTTCACCTGGATTTAGCAACTATGCATTTGCCAAGAATCTTACTCTTGTATTTGTCAAGACTTTTTCAATTGCCAGTGACCAAATCCTACTTAAAACTGACTAGACCAAAAATATTACCCAATAATGTTTTGGAACTATATGCTCCACCAAAATAAGTGGTATAAATAGCAGGAGAGGGAATAATTTGCAGATGATATTGCATACTTAATATATCTTACATACTAATACGAGAGGTTAGTAATATGGCTACATACAAGATTAATGTGTAAAACTGAAAGCAGTACATTAATTACGCATAGTCAATTCAAAAGAGAAATAGAAAAATTGCCCTGCGCATAATGGTTTCAAAAATAATACAATGCAGAAGAATATTAGTAAGAAAAATATAATACTTTAATAATGTGCAACTTTTTATTTATGGACATAAAACAAAACGTGAATAAATAATGAGGGATGCATATTTTTGAGTAGGAAGATGTAATAGCAAAAGGATGCCAATCTCACTCATTTAATGAAAACCAAGCAACCATACTCATAGGACAATACCCTATTGAGATAAAAGCAAAAATATGGAAACATATGAATGTAAAGAAAGTATACAAGAATGTTTATTATTGTTCATAAACCCAAAAAGTAAAAAACACATAAATCTCTATCAATATTAATTGGTTGGAAAACTGCATTGCATCCAAAGTAAAGATATTATGTAATTATTAAAAGAACATGTCAAATCTGTATGCACTGAACTATAAAGATATCTTTAATTTACTGACAAGTGAAAAATCTGATATAAAAAAACATAGCCAGCATATTAGATTTTATATTAATAAAATAGAAGTGAGAATTTACTCTAAATATATGCACATACATATTATAATTTCAAAAAAGTTGAAAAGAATGCACACAAAACTGCTAAGAATATTTTCCTCTGGGGTAGTATAGAATTGGCAAAGAAGGAAAGTTTCATTTCTTACTGTGGTTTTTGATGTTTTTCCAAAAAGCATTTAAATTGCAGCCTAAATATGATCTACAATTATATCAATTGTATACCCTTACATATCAACCAGAGCTGCTTTATACAATTTGCTACCCAATAATTAAGTGAATGGTGTACGAAATAATTCCTTAAACCAGAAAGAAATTCCAAATGGGACAAATGTAAATGACAACTTATAGTTCAGTAAGAAATCTCCCTTTAATGTCCAAAGCAAGATTATTCTTAATGTGCTAAAGGAGAGATGACTTACCATAGGCAATGGCTTTCCCTGTTTGCAGTTGATACCACCAATGAAGACCATGTTGGGCATCACAGGTTTGGGATAGTCCAAAACAAAGTCAGTGCGCAACAGCCAAATTGATGTGTGGCTGTAGAGATCATATGCCGTGACAGGTGTTTGGAGAATTTCAGAGGCCATTTCTAAGACATTTTTGAAAACATAGGGGCAAAATAAATGTTCCTCTAAGTGCGCGATGTGGTTCCATACTCTCTCCTTCAAAGTCATGGCATCTGAGAACCCTAAGAGACCTCTGGGGACATAGGAAAGAGGAGCAGGGCACTGTGCACCTTCTTCAAGATAATGGCAAAATACTCCCCTGGTAAAGACCACAGAGGGAAGGGAGAAGTATTTGGCAATAATTAAACCACAGGCATCAAAAGGATCCAGAAACACCGCATCAAAAGAAGTCTCCTTTAAGTATTCTACTAATTTTTTGTCCTTAAACAAACTCTTACAATGTGAAAAAAATAAGTCAAAAATACTACTGGATGAACTTGTTAATAGAGAAAGTGGACTTCGTAGCGGTGCTTTCCATTGAGCATTGGCAAAAGCCATGAACTCCCGGTCCAGATCCTCCAGAGTGTATGAGGTTGAGTAAGTCTTCACTGTGCAATTCAGTGAGCTTCCCAGTTGCCAACTCACCTCTGGCATAAGTACGACCACCTCATGCCCCCTGAGGATGAGTTTCTCCACCACCGACCTCATGGTGAACCAGTGGCTCCCGTCCATGGGCACTACCAGCAGCTTCCCTGCCTGGGTAAAGCCACAGGTCAGCAGCAGACACACATATAGGGGAAGGAAACCAGTCCACTCTGCAGGAGCCATCAGAGAACTGCAGCCTAGAGCAAGTCAGCAGCTGGGATTCTAAGCTCCTGTAATACAGTAAGCGGAAGAAGTACAGATAGAACCTGCCCCCACAAGAAGGCGTGTACTCACCCATTCATTAAAAAAAAAAAAAAATCATACTCACTGCCAATGATTTACTCATAATAACACGTAAGTAGCCTTTGCCGAGATAACTACTTGTATGTTTTCTAGAAAAGAAAACACATCATCTTTGCCTTGGGGACAGATCATGCTCAATCCTGCAATGTGGGTTTAGAAACAAAATTATTCAGCAATGATTTTGGCCTTGATGACATTGTAAGATAAAAAGGAAAGCCGATTTGAATTAAGCTAATAATTTTGGAATTTGTCACAAAGCAAAATTTGCAAAGTTTACAATTTTTATTTTGTCCTCTGCCCAGAAAGAAATGGGCATCTCAGGTCTGACGGAAAGAGAGCAAGGCTCTTCGCACTGACCTCCTAACTGGGAGGAAACTGTGGCTCACCTGTGTCTCTGCAATACAGAGCTCACCTGTGCATCGCACAGACGCAGGTGAGCCACAAGTGCCGCTTGTCTTTTTTCATTTCCAAATTTTCTGAGGCCTCTGAAATGCTGTAATGAGATTGAGAACCTTGCCTCCACAGATCCTTCCAGGGATTTGACGGAATGTGACTGTCACCTGTTTTAAATGGCTTTCCTCAGATACATTGCCTGCAGTGGTGAGTCACTGCCCTATGCTGCCCAAGCACTCTGCTGAGCTGCCTCCCTCTGCCAAATCTGCTTCTACATTCTGAACACAGCTATAGGCCTCTGCTGTGGGCCCACCTCAATCACTTTGGTGCCCATCATTAGGAATCTATGTATTATTCTCCTCCATTCTACTAAGCACCCCTTGTGGATAAGATTACATCTTCCTGTTTTCATCCTCCTTCCACAGCAGCCATGCTTTGCCTTGCACAGAAGTCCATGGGAGTTCTGAATTCCATTAGATAGATTTTTATGGGTGACCTCAGTGGTGTGTGTCAGGTAACACCCTGAGGAGCATTTAGTGAGAGATTTGATAGCCAACCTCAGGGTATAATCCTTATAGGAGCATAAGATGGTTCCTTCCAGGAGACCCTACCTGGTACTAGGCATTTGCTTAGTCATACTACCTGCTCCCAAACCCAGAATCTCTAATTCAGTCTCTCAATCAGGGGTCATAAGGAACTTTAGAACTCATTACACGCAGTTTTCTATGGAAAGGATTGTCAATACTATGGAAGAGAATCTGGATAGAGAATGCCATGAAAGCCCAGAATAATGACACCACTGAAGATGCCATTTCAAGCAATTCTCCTGCCTCAGCCTCCAAAGTAGTTGGGACTACAGGCACGCACCAACACACCCTGCTAATATTTTTTGTATTTTTAGTAGAGACAGAGTTTCACCATGTTGATCAGGATGGTCTGGATCTCTTGACCTCATGATTCGCCCACCTCGGCCTCCCAAAGTTGTGGGGCCACTAAAGCAATTTTTTTTTTTTGCATATATCCAGTAATGGGATTGCTGAGTCAAATGACAGTTCTGTTTTAAGTTATTTGCAAAATCTCCAAACTACTTCCCACAGGAGATGAATTAATTTGCATTCCCACCAGCAGTGTGCAAGTGGTCCCTTTTCTCAGCAGCCTCATTAGCAGCTGCTGTTTCCTGACTTTTTAATAATAACCATTCTAACTGGTGTGAGATGGTATCTCGTTGTGGTTTTGGTTTTCATTTCTCTAATGATTAGTGATGTTGAGCAATTTTTCATATGTTATGTTTTTTAGTAACATTTTCTTTTCTCTAGCTGGCTGCATTGTAATAATATGGGATATAATACTAATAACATACAAAATATGTGTTAATTGACTACGTTATTGGTAAGGTTTTTGGTAAACAGTTGGCTATTAGTAGTTATGTTTTTGGAGAATCAAAAGTCCTATGTGGATTTTCTACTGACAGGGGTTGGTCCTCCTAATTCCCACATTGTTCAAGGGTCAACTGTACTAGCAATGAACAGCTGAAAACTGAAATTAAAATACCACTTAAATAGCATCAAAAATATAAGATACTTAGAATAGAGCTAACAAGGGATGTGAAAGACTGTACACTGAAAACTATAGAACACTGATGACGGACCTAAATAAATAGATATGATAATGAATTGGAAAACTCAAAATTGCTAAGATGTTGTTTCTTCCCAGTTGATCTATAAATCCAATACATTTCCAATCAAAATCCAAACAGGTTTTTTTGTACAAATTAACGAACTTATTCTAAAATCTATAAGGTAATGTAGAAGACCTACAATAGCAAAAATAACTTGAAAAAAAAATAAAAAAAATTAGAGAGGTAAAACTATCTCATTTATAGATTATTACACAGATATAGTAATCAAATATTTCACAAATAGATCAACAGAACAGAATACAAAGTCTAGAAATACATGCACAAATGTATGAACCAAGTTTTTTATAAAGGTGCAAGGCAATGTAGTGGAGAAAAGGCCACAGTTTTCTACAATTAGATATTCACATGCAAGAAAATGAGAAAAGATCTCCGTGTCGTCCTACCAAAAACCTATAACCCCCATTTTACCTCGATAAAAATATCAGGCAAACACACACTGACATTTTAGAGGAACATTCTATTGGACACCTGATCAGGACTGCTCAAAACTGCCCAAGTCACCAAAAGCAAGGAGAGTCTGAGACACAGATGCTGGAAAAGACTAAGGAGACATGATGACTACATTTCAGGTGGTATCAAAGGGATACCATAAAAGAACAGGGATATTGGCCGGGCGCGGTGGCTCAAGCCTGTAATCCCAGCACTTTGGGAGGCCGAGGCGGGTGGATCACGAGGTCAAGAGATCGAGACCATCCTGGTCAACATGGTGAAACCCCGTCTCTACTAAAAATACAAAAATTAGCTGGGTGTGGTGGCGCGTGCCTGTAATCCCAGCTACTCAGGAGGCTGAGGCAGGAGAATTGCCTGAACTCAGGAGGCGGAGGTTGCGGTGAGCCGAGATCGTGCCATTGCACTCCAGCCTGGGTAACAAGAGCGAAACTCCGTCTCAAAAAAAAAAAAAAAAAAAAAAAAAAAAAAAAAAAAAACAGGGATATTAGGTAAAAATTAATGAAATGTGAAGGAAACAGACACATTCATCATAATGTGTCAATATAGAAACGTAAGATTTAACAATGGGGGAAACTGGACACAGAGGAGATGAAAATTCTCCAAACTATTCATTGCAACCTTGCTATAAACCTCTACTTATTCTATAATAACGTATTTGGAAGAAAAGTCACTTAATAGACTGTGAGAAATTATTTGCAGGGTCCCCATGGATGAACACAGCGAAGGATTCATCAGAGGCATGGTGGGAGCTGGCTAGATTATCTCTGCAAATGGTCTTGGTGTCTGATGCTGGAGCTTAAGGACCCCAGGGTGGGTCTCCCCTTGAAGAGACTATTCTTTCCCATTTAAATGAGCTTGACACCCTTGTCAAAATTTGGCACCTAGTCAATTGGCCAAGGATGTATGGTTTTTTTTTTTAATTCTCTCTTTTATTCCATCATTCTATATGGAAAGATGTTGTTTGAGACAATCAAAAAAATGTTGTTATGGACTGGAAATAATAATATTAAAGCATTTTTTATTGCCTTAGATATAATCACGATATTGCGGCCATGTAACAAATTTTTCTTTTTTTAGATATTTAATTAAATATTCAGTGATGAAATGACATGCCAAGAAATTCTTCTTTAAATGACACAAATTTCTGTTTTAAAGTTTTCTTTAACAAGACAAAAAAAAAGGGATAGATTAATTAGTACAGCAAAATAGTGAAAATTATTTAACCTAAGGATGGATAAGTGGGTGCTCATTACACTGAGTCTCTCCTTTGTGTATGTTTGAAAACTTTAAAAATAAAAACTTGAAGTAAACAATTTTAGTAAGAAGCCTTAGTCTTGTCCACCAAAAGCTAACTTTGAATTTGGATCTTGGATTACAGCAAAAATGTTTGAGCAATGGGGGAAGCACAGATCTCTTCTTGCTCTGTAGCCAGATCCCACCCCCAGTTCTGCAAAGCTGCACCTGCCATGGATGGTATAGATGGAGCCTGAACTCTTTATACCTAAAACAAGTCATCAATTCTGTTGGAACTCATCAAAAATTCAAAGACTAGGAGTGACTTCCTCTTTTTCTCATTAAAACAATTTCAATGTTCTGATGAATTATTTACACACCATTAATTTACACACACATTAGAATGCTGAAATGTAAGAGAATACCACCCCAAATGATTTAGTTTAGAAGTCCGTCCCCTCCAAATCTCACTTAAATAGCATCAAATCTCACACTGAAATTTGATCTCTGATGTTGGAGATGGGGCCGTCTGCCATCCTTGTTAAAGTATTTAATTACATCCCTGGATGTAATTCCGCTGGATAGGGTCAAGGAGATTTTGTTATAGGAAACCTTCAAGAAAATCCCCTATATAGGGTCTGGGACACGGCACACAAACACACCTGCACATATACAAACACATACATGTACAATCACATACTCTATCATCAAGTACTACTTCCTTCTCATCAGACAGATGAGACACAGACTCTGAATCCTCTTTCCCAGCAAGATGTAACCAACCGCATGCTTTTCCCAGACACACCCTGAGCATCTAAAACAAGGAAGGAGCAATATGCAGTGTCCATCGTTCTTGTGATGACAATTTACTTTTGTGGTTGAGCAATATCCAAGACTCTTTACCAAGAAGCCCTCTTTGAGTTCTGAATTCCTCTGTGAGAATTCTTCTGGCATTACAAATATAATCATAAACATACACATTAATATATATAACCCTCCACAACTATAAGAAGTTTCATACATATATATTCTTTAATAGATACATAAATGCATTTATTTCATATCTCATGAAAGATATTTGTAATTAAAACAAATGAAACCATATATGGTTTAATGTTTCATATTTTATAGATATCCCCCTATTATAGGTGATATAAAATCATATGTAGGTTCCTATATCTCTAAGGACCTCTGGGTGACCCTGTGAGCCACAGTGAACTCAGTGAGGCTCAACAAGTGGCAGAGCCTCACCCTCGGCCAAAGGGTGTAGGCAACACATAAGTGGTGGTTGGTTCTATAATTAATGGAGGGCAAAGGGGAGAAAAGTGCTTCAACAAGTCCAACCTCCTAGATTTCTGCCACTTGCATCTCCTAGCCTGGTCTTGTGAAGATGTAAAAGCCTAATTTTGAAAAGCCTACAACTGGAGACTTCCTGCTTTTTAGCAAGAGCATTATTTCACTTTCCCATGAGTTGGCTGAACAGTCACTCTTTCACTAAACATCTGCCAATATATGAGAGAATATGACTGTGTTACAAAGTCTACTGAACCTTATAAGAAGCCAGAACAATAAATAAAAATATCTACTCCATCCTTAATAAAATAATATACTGAGATTAGACACCAGGTGTTTCATCTGCATTTAGCAACTATGCATTTGCAAAATCCTATTCTCATATTTGTCAAGGACTTTTCAATCACAAGTGACTGAATCCTAGTTAAACTGGCTACTCTCATAATATTACTTAATAATGTTTTGTAAGTACATGCTCCAGCAAAGCAAAATAACTGGTATAAATATCAGAGAGGGGAATTATTTGCAGATAACATTTTATATTGGATATCTAATGCATACTACAAAATAATAAGAAAAGTTACTAATGTGGCTGGATACAAGACACATATGCTACAACCAAAACATTAATTACCAATAATCAGTTAAATGTGGAAATGGAAAAATTGCCCTGTATATAATAGTTTCAAAAAAATAAAATACCAAGGATTAAATGTCAAGAAGAAATATAAAATGCTTGTATGGTGAAAAATTTTATTGGTGTATGTAAAAACAAGATCTGAATTAATAGTGAGACATACATATTCCTGAACAAGAAGACTTAATAGCAAAAAGATGCCAATTCTTCTCAATTCATGAAAACTCTGTAACCCTACCTGTAGGACTCTAGTCTACTAAGATAAAAGCAATAATATGGAAATATATTCATGTAAGGAAAGTATTAAAGAGTGTTTATGTGGTCTTATTCATAATGGCAAAAAATGGAAAATTCCTAAATCTATTTCAATATTAATTGGCTAAAAAGTACACTACATCCAATGCAAGTCTTTTATGCAACTGTTAAAAGAACTTGGTGGTTTGCTGCATACATACCCCTATCACCTACATTAGGTATTTCTCCTCATGTTATCCCTCCCTAATCCCCCCACCCCCTGCTAATCACAGTTCTAGAAGGAATCCTTTTATAATTTCCAAAGCCAGATTATTCTTACTATGCTAAAGGAGAGGTGACTTACCATAGGCAATGGCTTTCCCTGTTTGCAGTTGATACCACCAATGAAGACCATGTTGGGCATCACAGGTCTGGGATAGTCCAAAACAAAGTCAGTGCGCAACAGCCAAATTGATGTGTGGCTGTAGAGATCATATGCCGTGACAGGTGTTTGGAGAATTTCAGAGGCTGCTTCTAGGGCAGTTTTCAAAAAATGGTGGCAAAACAAATGTTCCTCCAAGTGCATGATATGGTTCCGTACTCTCTCCTTGAAAGTCATGGCATCTGAGAACCCTAAGAGACCTCTGGGGACATAGGAAAGAGGAGCAGGACACTGTGCACCTTCTTCAAGATAATGACAAAATATCCCCCTAGTGAAGATCACAGAGGGAAGGGAGAAATATTTGGCAACAATTAAGCCACAGGTATCAAAAGGATCAAGAAACACTGCATCAAAAGAAGTCTCCTTTAAGTATTCTACTAATTTTTTGTCCTTAAACAAACTCCTGCAATGTGAAAAAAATAAGTCAAAACTGCCACTGTATGGACTCATTAATAGAGAAAATATACTTTGTATTTTTCCTTTCCATTGATCATTGGCAAATGCCAGGAACTCTCGGTCCTGATCCTCCAGAGAGTATGAGGTTGAGTAACTCTTCACTGTGCAATTCAGTTTTCTTCCCAGTTGCCAACTCACCTCTGGCCTGACTACGACCACCTCATGCCCCCTGAGGATGAGTTTCTCCACCACCGACTGCATGGTGAACCAGTGGCTCCCATCCATGGGTACTACCAGCAGCTTGCCTGCATGGGCAAAGCCACAGGTTAGCAGCAGAAGCACACATAGGGAAAGGGGGCCAGTCCACCCTGCAGGAGCCATCAGAGAACTTCAGCCCAGAGCCAGCAGCTGGGATTCTAAGCTCCTATAATACAGCAGGCGGAATAATTACAGGCACAAAACCTGACCCCAATAGAGGGCGTGTATTTATCCCTTCAGGAAAAAAAAAAAAAAATCACAGTCACTGACAATGATTTACTCATAAGAAGAAGAATACATGAGTAGCCTTTGCTGAGATATCTATTTGTATGTTTTCCAGGCAAGAATAGCTAATGGTCTTTGCCTTGGGGACAGATTATGCCCTGTGCTGCAATGTCAGTTTAGACACAGAATTATTAAGCAATGTGTTTGAACGCTGAAGATTCAGAAAGATAAAGTAAATTTGAATAAATCTAATGTATTTGGGATTTGTCCCAAAGCAATATTTTGCCTTTTGGCAACCAAAGACTCTCTGTCCAGAAAGTAATTGGCATCGCATGTTCCAAGGAAAGACAAGGCCCTCAGCACTGACCTCCTAACTGGCAAGAAATTGGGGCTGACCTGCGTCTCTGCAATGCATAAGCATTGCTGCTTGTCTTCTTCTATCTAAACCCTGAGAGGCCTCTGAAATGCTGAATCAAGATGGACAACCCTGCCTCCATGGACCATGCCAGGGACTTGATGGAAAGTGACTGTCACCTATTTTAAATGGCTTTCCTCAGATACGTCGCATGCAGTGGGGGGTTGGTGGCCCAATTGTTGCATGAGCACTCTGCTGAGCTGCCTCTCTGTGATCCCTCTACTTCCACACTCTAAACACACCATCACTCCACTGCCCTCCTTCAGGAAAAGATGCACTTGTCTCCCTCAGTCTGCTGAGCGCTCCTTGAGGCCAGCGGTGATGTCATCCTCTTGTTTTCACCCTCCTTTCTCAGTACCCATGCTATGCTTTTGACACAGTTTGTATCTTTATACGTTTGGGTTTATAAATAGGACCACCCCTTTCTATAAACATGCTAGTGCCCAAGCCTTGAAGGGAAAAGATCAACACCCGATGCCAGTTTTATTGTTGCATAAGAAGGTCTCAAAAAGAACACTTTTTCTGGATTGGTTCTATCACTGTTTTGTCCCTGAAGTTAGGAAATACCTTGCCAGTAAGAGACTGTCTTTCAAAGTTCTTTTGATTTGGGACAATGCCCCTAGCCACCCAGAACACACAAGTTCAACAACTAAGGTGTCAAAGTGGTTTACCTGCCAGCAAACCCAGGATTTCTAATTCCACAACAGAAGAAGGGAAATATGGTCTTTCAAGATACGGATCTGGAAAAATTTCAAGATGACTTGATGGAGATTAGTGCTTTTGAATCAGTACCAGGTACTAAAGAAGATGTAGAAGAAACAGTGCCAGAAAACAAATTGCTATTAAACAATCTGGCAAAGGCTTCTGATTATTAAGACTACTTTTGGGGGAATGCTGGGAAGATGGCCGCCTAAGAACAGCTCAGGACTTCAGCTCCCAGTGAAGGTGCAGAGGGTGAGTGGACGCCGCATTTCCAGACGAACTCTTATTGCCCACAGACCAGGAGATACCCAGGCAGAGGGGTCGCCAGCGTCGCAGTCCCAGCCGGTGCGGCTGTTTTGGCCCCTGTGGGGCTGATTCCGCCCGCGCGGCTGCTGTGACCACTCCCTGTTGCTGCGGTTCTCCGTACAAAAGCCACTGGTCTGGGAGCCCTCTTAGCTGGCGAGCAGAGCCCTGAGACGGCAGAGTGGGCCATTCATCTGAAATAGCGAGTCAGGCCAGGAGATTCCTAGGCAAAAAATCCGCCAGGAGCCGGCGCCGCAGTTCGAGCCGACTCCATAAGTCGCAGCACGGGAGATCCCGGCGCCTTTTCAGCAGGCGACCAAAATGCGGGGTCCTTCAACTTAAAAGAAAAGACTCTGAGTCAGGGAGCCAGGTGTTCAGGCTCCGTTGGTCCCACCCCTCCACCCCCAACAACAACGAAAACAAAAACAGTAATTGGAAACCCTCTGGGTTGAGCCCTTCAAACCAAGCACAGCTGAACCGGGACGGTCCGGCTCCGTGGGGGAGGGGCTTCCGCCATTACTGAGACTCTCCACCGCTACGGAGGCAGGCTGCCGTTGCCGAGGCAACCCGCCGTTGCCGAGGCAACCTGCCACAACAGAGAGAGTCCGCCATAACAGAGGCGGGGCCACCATTGCCCAGACAGTTCTAACTATGCCCATATAAAAAGGACTACAGGGAAGAGCTCAGGGCAGCTGGGCGGAGCCCACAGCAGCTCAGCAAAGCTCCTGCGGGCAGGCAGTGGCTAGGCCTGCTGCTAACTGGGTGGGTCAGACCTGAAAGAAAAATCAAAAAAGGCAGTAGTGCAACGGAAACTCATAAAGCTCCAACTCCCTGGGACAGAGACAGACAACAGGTGGATAAACCCACAAAAATGGGAAGAAACCAGCGCAAAAAGGATGAAAACTCCCGAAACCAGAACACCTCTCCTCCTAAAAGGGATCACAACTCCTCACCAGCAAGGGAACCAGACCGGATGGAGAAGGAGGGTGATGAAATGACAGAATCAGACTTCAGAAGATGGGTAGTAAGAAACTACAATGAGCTAAAAGAACATGTTCTAACCCAACGCAAAGAAACTAGGAACCTTGAAAAAAGATTGGACGAACTGCTGACGAGAATGGACAGCATAGAGAGGAGTATAAGTGAATTGATGGAGCTGAAAAACGCAACACGAGAACTTCGTGAAGCATGCACAAGCTTCAACAGCCGAATTGACCAAGCAGAAGAAAGGATATCAGAGGTCGAAGATCAACTCAATGAAATAAAAAGAGAAGGCAAGAACAGAGAAAAAAGCGCAAAAAGGAATGAACAAAATCTTCAAGAAATGTGGGACTATGTGAAAAGACCTAATCTACGTCTGATAGGTGTACCTGAATGTGATGAAGAGAATGAATCCAAGCTGGAAAATACTCTTCAGGATATTATCCAGGAAAACTTCCCCAACCTAGCAAGGCAGACCAATATTCAAATCCAGGAAATACAGAGAACACCACAAAGATATTCCTCAAGAAGAGCAACCCCAAGGCACATAATCGTCAGATTCACCAGGGTTGAAATGAAAGAGAAAATGCTAAGGGCAGCCAGAGAGAAAGGTCGGGTTACCCACAAAGGGAAGCCCATTAGACTCACAGCAGATCTCTCAGCAGAAACCCTACAAGCCAGAAGAGATTGGGGGCCAATATTCAACATCCTTAAAGAAAAGAACTTTCAACCCAGAATCTCCTATCCAGCCAAACTAAGCTTCATAAGTGAAGGAAAAATAAAATCCTTTGTGAACAAGCAAACACTCAGAGATTTCATCACCACCAAACCTGCTCTACAAGAACTCCTGAAAGAGGCTCTACACATATAAAGGAACAACCAGTACCAGCCACTCCAAAAACACACCAAATGGTAAAAAAGCAGCAACACAATCAAGAATCTGCATCAACTAACCAACAAAACAGCCAGGTAGCATCAAAATGACAGCATCAAATTCACACATAACAATACTATCCCTAAATGTCAATGGACTAAATGCCCCAATCAAAAGACACAGACTGGCAAATTGGATAAAAAGCCAAAACCCATCAGTGTGCTGTATCCAGGAAACCCATCTTACATGCAAGGATACACAAAGGCTCAAAATAAAGGGATGGAGGAAGATCTACCAAGCAAACGGAGAGCAAAAAAAGGCAGGAGTTGCAATTCTCATCTCTGATAAAATAGACTTTAAAGCAACAAAGATCAAAAGAGACAAAGAAGGACATTACATAATGGTAAAAGGATCACTGCAACAAGAAGAGCTAACGATCCTAAATATATATGCACCCAATACAGGAGCACCCAGATACATAAGGCAAGTTCTTAATGACTTGCAAAGAGACTTAGACTCCCACACAATAATAGTGGGAGACTTTAACACCCCATTGTCAATATTAGACAGATCATCCAGACAGAAAATCAACAAGGACATCCAGGACCTGAATACAGACCTGAAACAAGCAAACCTAATAGACATTTACAGAACTCTCCACCCCAAATCCACAGAATATACATTCTTCTCAGCACCACATCACACCTACTCTAAAATTGACCACATAATTGGCAATAAATCACTCCTCAGCAAATGCAAAAGAACAGAAATCCTAACAAACAGTCTCTCAGACCACAGTGCAATCGAGTTAGAACTCAGAATGCAGAAACTAACTCAGAACCGCACAGCTTCATGGAAACTGAACAACTTGCTCTTGAAAGTTGACTGGATAAACAATGAAATGAAGGCAGAAATAAAGATGTTCTTCGAAACCAATGAGAACGAAGACACAACATACCAGAATCTCTGGGACACATTTAAAGCAGTCTCTAGAGGAAACTATATAGCAATAAACGCCCACATGAGAAGAAAGGAGAGATCTAAAATTGACACCCTATCATCAAAATTGAAAGAGCTAGAGGAGCAAGATCAAAAAAACTCAAAACCTAGCAGAAGACAGGAAATAACTAAGATCAGAGCAGAACTGAAGGAAATAGAGACACAAAAAACTCTTCAAAAAATCAATAAATCCAGGAGCTGGTTCTTTGAAAAGATCAACAAAATAGACAGACCACTAGCCAGATTAATAAAAAAGAAAAGAGAGAATAACCAAATTGATGCAATAAAAAACGATAAAGGGGATATCACCACAGATTCCACAGAAATCCAAACCATCATCAGAGATTATTACAAACAACTCTATGCACATAAACTAGTAAACCTGGAAGAAATGGATAAATTCCTGGACACCTGCATCCTCCCAAGCCTAAACCTGGAAGAAGCAGAAACCCTGAATAGACCAATAACATGGTCTGAAGTCGAGGCAGCAATAAAGAGCCTACTACCCAAAAAAAGCCCAGGTCCAGATGGTTTCACAGCTGAATTCTACCAGACATACAAAGAGGAGCTGATACCATTCCTTCTGAAACTATTCCAGACAATCCAAAAAGAGGGAATTCTTCCCAAATCATTTTACGAGACCAACATCATCCTGATACCAAAACCTGGCAGAGACTCAACAAGAAAAGAAAATTTCAGGCCAATATCCATGATGAACATAGATGCAAAAATCTTCAATAAAATACTGGCAAACCGATTGCAACAGCATATCAAAAAGCTCATCCACCATGATCAAGTAGGATTCATCCCGGGGATGCAAGGCTGGTTCAACATACGCAAGTCCATAAACATAATTCACCACATAAACAGAACCAAAGACAAAAACCACATGATTATCTCAATTGATGCAGAGAAGGCTTTTGACAAAATTCAACAACGCTTTATGCTAAAAACCCTCAATAAACTAGGTATTGACAGAACGTATCTCAAAACAATAAAAGCTATTTACGACAAACCAACAGCCAGTATCATACTGAATGGGCAAAAACTGGAAGCATTCCCTTTGAAATCTGGCACTAGACAAGTGTGCCCTCTCTCACCACTCCTATTCAATATAGTACTGGAAGTTCTAGCCAGAGCAATCAGGCAAGAAAAAGAAATAAAGGGTATCCAAATTGGAAAGGAGGAAATCAAATTGTCTCTATTTGCAGATGACATGATTGTATATCTGGAAGACCCCATCATCTCAGCCCAAAATCTCCTGAAACTGATAAACAACTTCAGCAAAGTCTCAGGATACAAAATCAACGTGCAAAAATCACAAGCATTCCTATACACCAGTAATAGACTTCAAGAGAGCCAAATCAAGAACGAACTGCCATTCACAATTGCTACAAAGAGAATAAAGTACCTAGGAATACAACTAACAAGGAACGTAAAGGACCTCTTCAAGGAGAACTACAAGCCACTGCTCAACGAAATAAGAGAGGATACAAACAGATGGAGAAACATTCCATGTTCATGGTTAGGAAGAATCAACATCGTGAAAATGGCCATACTGCCCAAAGTAATTTACAGATTCAATGCTATTCCCATCAAGCTACCAATGACCTTCTTCACAGAACTGGAAAAAAACACCTTAAACTTCATATGGAACCAAAAGAGAGCCTGCATAGCCAAGTCAATTCTAAGCAAAAAGAACAAAGCGGGAGGCATCACACTACCGGACTTCAAACTATACTACAAGGCTACAGTAATCAAAACAGCATGGTACTGGTACCAAAACAGAGATATAGACCAATGGAACAGAACAGAGGTCTCAGAGGAAATACAACATACCCACAACCATCTGATCTTCGACAAACCTGACAAAAACAAGCAATGGGGAAAGGACTCCCTGTTCAATAAATGGTGTTGGGAAAACTGGCTAGCCATGTGCAGAAAGCAGAAACAGGACCCCTTCCTGACACCTTACACCAAAATTAACTCCAGATGGATTAAAGACTATTACCATAAAAACCTTAGAAGAAAATCTAGGCAAAACCATTCAGGACATAGGTGTAGGCAAGGACTTCATGACCAAAACGCCTAAAGCAATGGCAACAAAAGCCAAAATAGACAAATGGGACCTAATCAAACTCCACAGCTTCTGCACGGCAAAAGAAACAGTCAGTAGAGTGAATCGGCAACCAACAGAATGGGAAAAAATTTTTGCAGCCTACCTATCTGACAAGGGGCTGATATCCAGAATTTACAAAGAACTAAAGCAGATCTACAAGAAAAAAACAAACAAGCCTATTCAAAAATGGGCGAAGGATATGAACAGATACTTTACAAAAGAAGACATACAGGAGGCCAACAAACATATGAAAAAATGCTCATCATCACTGGTCATCAGAGAAATGCAAATCAAAACCACATTGAGATACCATCTCACACCAATTAGAATGGCGATCATTAAAAAATTGGGAAACAACAGATGCTGGAGAGGATGTGGAGAAATAGGAACACTTTTACACTGTTGGTGGGAATGTAAATTAATTCAACCATTGTGGAAGACAGTGTGGCGATTCCTCAAGGACCTAAAAATAGAAATCCCATTTGACCCAGCAATCCCATTACTGGGTATATATCCAAAGGATTATAAATCATTCTACTACAAGGACACGTGCACACGAATGTTCATTGCAGCACTGTTTACAATAGCAAAGACCTGGAACCAACCCAAATGTCCAACGATGATAGACTGGATAGGGAAAATGTGGTACATATACACCATGGAATATTACGCAGCCATCAAAAACGATGAGTTCACGTCCTTTGTAGGGACATGGATGAACCTGGAAACCATCATTCTCAGCAAACTGACACAAGAGCAGAAAATCAAACACTGTATATTCTCACTCATAGGTGGGTGTTGAACAAGGAGAACACATGGACACAGGGAGGGGAGCACTACACACTGGGGTCCGTTTGGGGGAAATGGGGGAGGGGCGGGGGGGGTGGGGAGGTGGGAAGAGATAGCATGGGGAGAAATGACAGATACAGGTGAGGGGACGGAAGGCAGCAAACCACACTGCCATGTGTGTACCTATGCAACAATCTTGCATGTTTATCACATGTACCCCAAAACCTAAAATGCAATTAAAAAAAAAAAAAAAGACTACTTTTGACTTCTTTTACAACATGGACCCTTCCATGATGGGCACTGAAATGAAAGCAAATGGGGAAGAAGAATTAGTATTGTATAAAAGCATTTTCAAAGATTGAAAAGGCAGCCAGGTACAGTGGCTCATGTCTGTAATCCCAGCACTTTGGGAGGCTGAGGCAGGTACATCACCTGATGTTAGGAAGTCAAGACCAGCCTGGTGAACATGGTAAACTCCATCTCTACTAAAAATACAAAAATCAGCTGGGTATGGTGGCACATGCCTGTAATCGCAGCTACTCAGGAGGCTGAGGCAGGAGAATCGCTTGAAGCCGGGAGGCAGAGGTTTCAGTGAGCTGAGATCACACCACTGCAATCCACCTTGGGCAACAGAGCAAGACTTAGTCTCAAACAAAACAAAAACAAAAACAAAAAGGTCAAACAATAAGTATGATATAATTCTGTAAAGTTACACCAAGTGTGCCTGACTCTCCTCCTTTGATCTCCTCCACTCTTCCCCATCTGCCACCCCTGAAGCAGCAAGACCAACCCTCCTCTTCCTCCTTCTCAGTCTACTCAACAGAGGACAATCAAGAGGAAAACATTTTAGAAAATTCACTCCCACCTAATGAATACTTAATTTTCCTTCCTCAATATTTTCTTAATAATGTTTTCTTTTCTCTAGCTGACTTTACTGTAATAATACAGTATATAACACATATAATGTGCCAAATATGTGCTAAGCAACTGTTTCTGTTATTGGTAAGGCTTCTAGTATACAGTAGGCTATTAATAGTTGAATTTTTGGGAACTCAAAAATTCTATGCAGGCCAAGTACAGTGTCTCACGTCTATATCCCATACCATCACTTTGGGAGGCCGAGGCGGGCAGATCACTTCAGGCCAGGAGTTGGAGACCAACCTTGGCTAACATAACAAAACCCTGTCTTGACTAAAAATACAAAAAATTAGCTGAGCATGGTGGCACACACCTATAATCCCAGCTACCCTGGAGGCTGAGGCAGGAGAATTGCTTGAACCCAGGAGGCAGAGGTTGTACTGAGTTGAGATTGCACCATTGTGCTCCAGCCTGGGCAACAGAGCACAACGCTGTTGTGCCAAAAAAAAAAAAAAAAAAAAAAAAAAAATCCTTCCATGTGAATTGCCTACTGCTGAGTGAGGAGTTGGTACCTCAATCCTCGCATTGTTCAAGGGTCAAATGTACTAGCAATGAACAATTGAAAATTAAAATGAAAAAAATACCACCTAAATAACATCAAAAATATTAAATACTAAGAGATAAATCTGACAAAAGATGTGAAATACTCTGCACTGAAAACAACAAAACATTGGTGAGAGACCTGAATAGATATGTTCATGAATCAAAAAACTCAAAATTGTTAAAATGTCATTTTCCTTAGTTTATCTATAAATCTAACACAACCCCAACCTAAATTCTAGGATCTTTTTTTGTACAAATTGGCAAACTGATTCTAAAATTCATATGGAAATTTAAAAGACCTACGATAGTAATAATTACTTTTAAAAAAATAGAAAAAAAATGGTTTCATATCTATGGCTGTCAGAGGTGGCTGTCTTTGACAGAGGAGCTGCTAGAGCTCATGCTTGAACATGTGAGTCTCAGACTCTGGAGGTGAAAATGCTTATATGAAATACTGTACGTTTTGGAGAGGATCCAAGATGGTCGATTAGGAGCAGCTCAGGATTGCAGCTCCCAGCAAAAGCATGGAGGGTGAGTGGATGCCACACATCCAGACGGATTTTTATTGCCCACAGACCAGGAGATTCCCAGATGGAGGAGCTCCACGGGTCACCAGTGCAGCTGTTTTGGCCAGCATGGTGGGTCTCTGCACAAAATACACAGGTCCCCACACAAAATACACGGGCCCAGGTGCCATTTTAGCTGGCGATTGGAGCTCTTGGGAGACAGAGTTGCCCATTCAGCTGATAAAAAGGGGACTGAAACAGGGAGCCAGGCCAGGAGATTCCCAGGCAAAAAAGTGCCACGAATCTCCGTGCAGCTGTTTCAGTCAGCGCAGTGATACAGCATGGGAAATCACACAGATCCTGGCATCTTTTCAACAGGCAACTGGAACATTGGGGAGACAGTCACCCATTCAACTGATAAAAAGTGGACTGAAACAGGAAGCCAGGCCAGGAGATTACTGGGCGAAAAAGCGCCACGAGCCCCCAGTGCGGCTGTTTCAACTGGCTGAGCGGGTCTCTGCATAAAATCTCACACAAATCCGGGTGTGTGTGAGATTTTCAACTGGCGACTAGAATGTCTAGGAGACAGAGTCACCCTATCAACTGAAAAAAAAGGGGGTCTGAGGCAGGGAGCCAGGTGATCAGGCTGAGCCAGTCCCATCCCCACAAAAAAGAGCAATCTGAAATGCTCTGGATTGAGAGTTTCACAGGAAGCACAGCTGACCCCAGGATGGTCTAGCTCTGTCGGAGAGGGGCGTCCACCATTACTGAGGCAGTCCACCACTACCAAGGTAGTCAGCCATTGCTGAGGCAGGCCACCATTGCCGAGGCAGTCCGCCATTACAGAGAGAGTCCGCCATTACAGAGGTGGGCTGCCATTGCCAAGACAGTTCTAACTATAGACCTATAAACAGGACTGCAGGGAAGTTCACATGGCAGTTGGGTAGAGCCCACAGCAGCTCAGCAAAGACTCTGCAGGCAGACTGTGACTAGGCTGCCTCCTTGCTGGGCAGGGCAGCCCTGAAAAAAGGCAGCAGCATGACAGAAACTTATAAATAAAGCCCTAACTCCCTGGGACAGAGCACCTGGGAGGAAAAAAAGGTATTTATGAGTTCTGCTGCAGCAGACTTAAACGTATCTGCCCAGCAGCTCTGAATGGAACAATGGAGCTGACAGCTCAGCATTTGAGCTCTTATAAAGGACAGACTGTCTCCTCAAGCAGCTCTCTGACCCCCGTATATCCAAGGAGTCACCTCATAAAGTAGAGCTCAGACTGACATCTGGCAGGTATCCTTCTGGGACCAAGACAGAAGAAGAAACTGGCAGCAACCCTTACTGTTCTGCAGCTGCTACAGGTGATCCCCAGGCAAGCAGGGCCTAGAGTGGACCTCAGCAGTCCTACAGCAGAGGGGCCTGACTGTTAGAAGGAAAACTAAGAAACAGAAAGAAGTAACTTCATCATTAACAAACTGGACATCCACTCAGAGACTCCATCTGAAAGTCAACAACTGCAAAGATGACAGGTAGATAAATCTAGAAAGATGGGAAGAAACCAGTGCAAAAACGATGAAAACACCCAAAACCAGAACGCCTCTCCTCCCCCAAGGGATCACAACTCCTCACCAGCAAGGGAACAAGGCTGGATGGAGAAAGAGTCTGATGAATTGACAGAAACAGGCTTCAGAAAGTGGGTAGTAAGAAACTTCTCTGAGCTAAAAGAACATGTTCTAACCCAATGCAAAGAAACTAAGAACCTTGAAAAAAGGTTTCACAAAATGCTAATGAGAATAAACAGCTTAGAGAGGAATATAAGTGAACTGATGGAGCTGAAAAACACAACACAAGACCTTCATGAAGCATACACAAGTTTCAATAGCCAAATTGACAAAGCAGAAGAAAGGATATCAGAGGTTGAAGATCAACTTGATGAAATAAAATGAGATGGCAAGATTAGAGAAAAAAGAGTAAAAAGAAATGAACAAAGTTTCCAAGAAATATGGGACAATGTGAAAAGACCTAATCTATGTTTGATAGGTGTACCTGAATGTGATGAAGAGAATGAATCCAAGATGGAAAATACTCTTCAAGATATTATCCAGGTAAACTTCCCCAACCTAGCAAGGCAGGACAATATTCAAGTCCAGGAAATACAGAGAACACCACAAAGATATTCCCAGGAAGAGCAACCCCAAGGCACGTAATGGTCAGATTCACCAGGGTTGAAATGTAGGAGAAAAGGCTAAGGGCAGCCAAAGAGAAAGGTTGGGTTACTCACCTCACAAAGGGAAGCCCATCAGACTCACAGCGGATCTCTCAGCAGAAACCCTAAAAGCCTGAAGAGAGTAGGGGCCAATATTCAACATCCTTAAAGAAAAGAACTTTCAACCTAGGATTACATATACAGCCAAACTAAGCTTTATAAGGAAAGGAGAAATAAAATCCTTTACAAACAAGCAATTACTCAGATATTTCATCACCACCAGGCCTTCTTTATAAGAGGTCCTGAAAGAAGCACTAAACATTGAAAGGAACAACCAGTACCAGCCAGTCTAAAAACATACCAAATGGTAAAGAGCATCGACACAACGAAGAAACTGCATCAACTAACAGGCAAAACAACCAGCTAGCAACAAAATGGCAGGATCAAATTCACACATAACAATATTATCCCTAAATGTAAATCGGCTAAACACCCCAATCTAAAGACACAGACTGGCAAACTGGACAAAAAGCCAAATCTCATCAGTGTGTTGTATCCAGGAAACCCATCTTACATGCAAGGATACACAAAGGCTAAAAATAACGGGATGGAGGAAGATTTATCAAGCAAATGGAGAGCAAAAAAAAAAAAAAGGAGTCGCAATTCTATTCTCTAATAAAATAAACTTTAAACCAACAAAAATCAAAAGAGACAAAGAAGGACATTACATAATGGTAAAAGGATCAATGCAACAAGAAGAGCTAATGATCCTAAATATATATACACCCAATACAGGAGCACCCAGATATATAAAGCAAGTTCTTGATGGCTTAGAAGGAGACTTAGACTCCCACACAATAATAGTGGGAGACTTTAACACCCCACTGTCAATATTAGACAGAACAATGAGACAGAAAAATTAACAAGGATATCCAGGACTTGAACTCAGACCCAGACCCAGCAAACCTAATAGACATTTACAGAACTCTCCACCCCAAATCCACAGAATATACATTCTTCTCAGCACCACATCACACCTACTCTAAAATTGACCACATAATTGGAAATAAATCACTCCTCAGCAAATGCAGAAGAACAGAAATCATAACAAACAGTCTCTCAAAGCACAGTGCAATCAAATTAGAACTCAGAATTCAGAAACTAACTCAGAACCACACAGCTTCATGGACACTGAACAACTTGCTCTTAAATGTTGACTGGAGAAACAATGAAATGAAGGCAGAAATAAAGATGTTCTTTGAAACCAATGAGAATGGAGACACAACATACCAGAATATCTGGGACACATTTAAAGCAGTGTCTAGAGGAAAATATATAGGAATAAATACCAACAAGAGAAGCAAGGAAAGATCTAAAATCAACATCCTATCATCGAAATTGAAAGAGCTAGAGGAGCAAGATCAAAAAAACTCAAAATCTAGCAGAAAACAAGAAATAACTAAGATCAGAGCAGAACTGAAGGAGATAGAGACATTTAAAAAAAACCTTCAAAAAATCCGTAAATCCAGGAGCTAGTTTTTCAAAAACATCAATAAAATAGACCATTAGACAGATCAATAACAAAGAAAAGAGAGAAGAATCAAATATATGCAATAAAAAACGATAAAGGGGATATCACCACAGATTCCACAGAAATACAAATCATCATCAGAGATCATTACAAACAACTCTATGCACATAAACCAGTAAATCTGGAAGAAATGGATGAATTCCTGGACACTTGCAACCTCCCAAGCCTAAACCAGGAAGAAGTCGAAACCCTGAATAGACCAATAACAAGGGCTGAAATTGAGGCAGCAATTAATAGCCTACCACACAAAAAAAGCCCAGGTCCAGAAGGGTTCACAGCCAAATTCTACCAGACATACAAAGAGGAGCTGGTACCACTCCTTCTGAAACTATTCCAAACAATCCAAAACCAGGAAATCTTTCCCAAATCATTTTATGAGACCAACATCATCCTGATACCAAAACCCAGCAGAGACTCAACAAGAAAAGAAAACTTCAGGTCAATATCAATGATGAACATGAATGCAAAAATCTTCAATAAAATACTGGCAAACCGATTGCAACAGCACATCAAAAAGCTTACCCACCATGATCAAGTAGGCTTCATCCCAGGGATGCAAGGCTGGTTCACCATATGCAAGTCTAATAATGTAATTCACCACATAAACAGAATCAAACACAAAAACCACATGATTATCTCAATAGACGAAGAGAAGACCTTTGATAAAATTCAACAGCCCTTTATGCTAAAAACCCTCAATAAACTAGGTATTGATGGAATGTATCTCAAAACAATAAAAGCTATTTATGACAAACTCATAGCCAATATCATACTGAATGAGCAAAAACTGGAAGCATTCCCTTTGAAATCTGGCACTAGACAAGGATGCCCTATCTCACCACTCCTATTGAATATACTATTGGAAATTCTAGCCAGAGCAATCAGGCAAGAAAAAGAAATAAAGGGTATTCGATTAGGAAAGGAGGAATTAAAATTGTCTCTATTCACAGATAACATGATTTTCTATTTAGAAGACCCCATTGTCTCAGTCCAAAATCTCCTGAAACTGATAATCAACTTCAGCAAAGTCTCAGGATAGAAAATCAATGTGCAAAAATCACAAGCATTCCTATACAGCAATTACAGACTTAAAGAGAGCCAAATCAAGAATGAACTGCCATTCACAACTGCTACAAAGAGAATAAGATATGTAGGAATACAACTAACAAAGAAGGTAAAGGACTTCAAGGAGAACTACAAACCACCGCTCAATGAAATAAGAGAGGACACAAACAGATGAAGAAACATTCTATGCTCATGGCTAGGAAGAAGCAATATCATGAAAATGGCCATACTGCCCGAAGTAATTTACAGATTCAATGCTATCCCCATCAAGTTACCAATGACCTTCACAGAACTGGAAAAAACTATCTTACACTTCATATGGAACCAAAAGAGAGCCCACATAGCCAAGCCAATTCTAAGCAAAAAGAACAAAGCTGGAGGCATCACACTACCAGACTTCAAACTATACTACAAGGCTACAGTAATCAAAACAGCATGGTACTGGTACTAAAACAGAGATATAGACCAATGGAACAGAACAGAGGCCTCGGAGGCAACATCACATATCTACAACCATTTGATCTTTGACAAACCTGACAAAAACAAGCAATGGTGAAAGTATTCCCCGTTTAATAAATGGTGTTGGGAAAACTAGCTAGCCATGTGCAGAAAGCAAAAACTGGACCCCTTCCTGACACCTTACACTAAAATTAACTCCAGATGGATTAAAGACTTAAACATAAGACCTAACACCATAAAACCCTAGAAGAAAATCTAGGCAAAACCATTCAGAACATAGGCATAGGCAAGGACTTCATGACCAAAACATCAAAAGCATTGGCAACAAAAGCCAAAATAGAGAAATGAAACCTAATCAAATTCCACAGCTTCTGCACAGCAAAAGAAACAGCCATTAGAGTGAATCGGCAACAAACAGAATAGGAAAAAATTTTTGCAATCTACCCATCTGACAAAGGACTAATATCCAGGATCTACAAAAAACTAAAACAGATTTACAAGAAAAAAACAAGCCCATTCAAAAGTAGGCAAAGGATATGAACACTTTACAAAAGAAGACATATATGAGGCCAACGAACATATGAAAAATGCTCATCATCACTGGTCATTAGAGAAATGCAAATCAAAACTACATTGAGATACCATCTCATGCCAGTTAGAATGGCGATCATTAAAAAATCTGGAGACAACAAATGCCGGAGAGGATGTAGAGAAATAGGAACACTTTTACACTGTTGGTGGGAGTGTACATTAGTTCAACCATTGTGGAAGTCAGTGTAGCAATTCCTCAAGGACCTAGAAATAGAAATTCCATTTGACCCAGCAATCCCATTACTGGGTATATATCCAAAGGATTATAAATCATTCTACTATAAGGACACATGCACACGAATGTTCACTGCAGCATTATTTACAATAGCAAAGACTTGGAACCAACCCAAATGCCCACTGATGATAGACTGGACAGCAAAAATGTGGCATATATACACAATGGAATAATATGCAGCCATAAAAAAACGATGAGTTTGTGTCCTCTGTACGGACATGGATGAACCTGGAAACCATCATTCTCAGCAAACTGACACAAGAACAGAAAATCAAACACCACATGTTCTCACTCATAGGTGGGTGTTGAACAATGAGAACACATGGACACAGGGAAGGGAGCATCATACACTGGGGTCTGTCAGGGGGAAATAGGGGAGGGACACCGGGGGGTGGGGAGTTGGGGAGAGACAGCATGGGGAGAAATGCCAGATATAGGTGATCAGGAGGAAGGTAGAAAATCACACTGCCATGTGTGTACCTATGCAACAATCTTGCATGTTCTTCACATGTACCCCAAAATCTAAAATGCAATAAAAAAAGAAAAAAATTTGAGAGCAATTATTACCTAATCTCAAGACTTATTATGAATTTATAGTAATCAAATGTTTCATAAACAGATCACCAGAACAGAATAGAATATTCAGAAATAGAAGTATGAACAGCCAAGTTTTTTCAAAGGTGCAAAGGCCATTCTTTTCAACAGTTGGGTATCCATTTGCAAGAAAGCGGGAAAAGACATTACCTCTGTGTTCTTCCTCCTAAAAACCTATAATCCCTGTATTACCATGATCAAAACATCACACATACTTAAACTGAGAAACAGTCTATAGAATACATCACCAGAATTACTCAAAACTGTCAAAGTAAACAAAAACAAGGAAAATCTGAAAAACTGTCACAGTCTAGAGAAGATGAAACAAATGTGATTGGTAAACGTCATGTGATATCTTGGATGGGATCCCAGAAAAGAACAAGGACATTAGGTAAAAAATAATGACATCTGGCCAGGCACAGTGGCTCATGCCTGTAATCCCAACACTTTGGAAGGCCAAGGCAGGCGGATCACAAGGTCAGGAGTTCAAGACCAGACTGGCAAACATGGTGAAACCCTGTCTCTACTAAAAAATACAAAAATTAGCTGGACATGGTGGCTCATGCCTGTAATCCCAGCTACTTACGAAGCTGAGGTAGGAGAACTGCTTGAACCGGGACATGGGAGGCAGAGGTTGCAGTGAGCCGAGATCTCACCACTGCACTCCAGCCTGAGCTACAGAGCGAGACTCCATCTCAAAAAAGAAGAGAAGAAGAAGAAAGAAGAAAGAAGAAGAAAGAAGAAGAAAAAGAGGAAGAAGAAGAAGAAGAAGAAGAAGAAGAAGAAGAAGAAGAAGAAGAAGAAGAAGAAGAAGAAGAAGAAAAAGAAGAAAGAAGAAAGAAGAAGAAGAAGGAAGAGGAGGAGGAGGAGGAAGGAAGGAAGAAGAAGGAGAAGGAGAAGGAGAAGGAGAAGAAGGAGAAGGAGAAGGAGAAGGAGAAGAAGGAGGAGGAATGTCATCTGAAGAAAACAGACTTTAGTTCAACATAATGTGCCAATGTTGGTTAATGAGTTCTGATAAACGTGCCATGGTAACCTAAGGTTTAGCAATAGGGGAAACTAGCAAAGGATATATAGGAATTCTCAGTGCTGTTTTATGCCCCCTTGCTTTAATTCTAAAGTTATTATAAAATAAAAGGTTTATTTTTTAAAAAAGACATTGACAGACTGGTAAAGAATAAATATGCAGAATATAAATAACCTTTAAAACTTAATTTTAAAAATTGTTTTTTAATGGGCAAAGATTTAAACAGACAGTAACCAAAGAATGTACATAGATGGCAAACAGGCAGGTGTAAAGATGTTCAACATAATTAATGATTAGAGTAACCAAACTAAAAATGCAGTTTCATCCACATCCCATTAAATGGTTGCAATGAAAAAACTGACCATCTCAAATGATATAGTTTACATATCTGTCCCTCCTAAATCAAGTGTTGAAATCGGATCCCTAATGTTGGAGGTGCTGCTTAGTGGGAGGTGTTTTGGTCAGGAAGATGGATCCCTGATGAATGACCTAGTGCCCCCTCCCAGTAATGAGTGAACTTTCCCTCTATTTGTTTCAGCAAGAACTGATTGTTAAAAAGAGCCTGGCACCTGCCTCTTTTTTCTCTTGCTTCCCTCTCGCCATGTGATCAGCACCCTCTACCTTCACCTTCTGCCATGAGTGGAAGTAGCCTGAGTCTCTCGCTGGCTGCAGATGCTGGGGCCATGCTTCTTGTACCACCAGAACGAACCACAAGCCAAATAAACAAGTTTTCTTTATAAATTAATCAACCTCAGGTATTCTTTATTGAAATGCAAACAGACTAAGACATCAAGTGTAGGTGAGTGTGAAGAGCTGGACCTCTCATATGCAGGTGGTGGAAGGGCACCTTGCTCTGGCCACTTGTAGGTATTGTTTGGCAGATTCTCAAAAATGTAAACATACGCCTATCACAAAGCACAGCTATTCCATTGTTAGGTATTTACCCATAAGAATAAAGGCATACTTCCTGTATTGTGTGTATTTAAAATTTTTCTGTATATTATGAAATTTTCGCATCTTAACGATTCCAATCTGGTAGGGATGCAGTGCACCTCCCCAGACCAGCCAATTGTTAGAGATACCAAAGGGCCTGCCCTTACAGCTCAGAGCCCACTGAACTTATTCAAACCAACCAATGCTAAACTGTTTCCCCTGCCCTGCCTTGCCTTTACTGCAGTAATTCCAGTAGAGCTATCTAGACTCTATCTTTACTCCTATCCCTTCTGCTTCCTATATTTCAAGTCAAAAAGTGTACAAGGCATGACTTTGCCACAGCCACAACTTCCAGTCTATAGCAGTCAGGGTTCTATGAGAGAAGTAAAGCTGCTGGGGATGCACACAATGAAGAATTCATCAGAGGCTAAGAATAAGGAAGTAAATCAAGGTAAAGTATTAAAAATGTTTACACAGGAATATGCATAAAGACAATCTGGAAAATGCCTAAATCTATATCAATGTTAATTGGTTGAAAAAATTACATTGAATCCAAAGTAAAGATTTTTATGCAATTACTAAAAGGACTTGTCAAATCAATCTGTGCTGGCCTCTAAAGATGTCTATAATTTATTGGCAAGTGAAAAATGCAAAGTAAAGAACAGTATGTCCAGCCTGCTACTAGATTTTGTTTTAATAAAATAAGTGTGAGAATATACATTAGATACGTTCATATACATAAAAATAATTTCAAAAAATGAAATTGATGTACACAAAACTGCTAAGAGCATTTTCCTATAAAACTAGCAAAAAAAAGGAAATTTCATTATTCACTGTGGTTTTTGGTATTTTCCCAAAAGGAGTGTTTTTTTTAAAAAAGGAAGAAAGAAAGAAAAAAAGAAAAATAATAGTAAAATAAAATAAATAAAAAAGAATGAAGGAGAGGAAAAAGGAGGAAGAGGGAGAGAGAATGGGGGTGTTGCTTTATTGCCTGGGCTAGAATGCAGTCTAAAAATGGGTATGCCTATAATTGTGTTTAATAATAGAGACATTAAAAAAATGAGGGAAGAAAATAACAAACAAGCAGCCAACCAATATTTCATTTAAACCTGTAAGTAGGTATAACGTGGTACTGATAAGAGTGTATATTTTGTGTATTTAAAGTGGAGAGTTCTATAAATGTTAATTGAGTTTACTTCTTCTAGATCTGAGTTCAAGTCCTGGATATGGTTGTTAATTTTCTGTCTCATTGATCTGTCTAATACTGACGTTGAAGTCTCCCACTATTATTGTGTGGGAGTCTAAGTTTCTTTTTAAGTCTTATATATGTGGATATTCGTGTATTGGGTGCGTATATATTTAGGATCTTTAGCTCTTCTTGTTACATTGATCCTTTTATCATTATATAATGTCCTTCTTTGCTTCTTTTGATCTTTGTTGCTTTAAAGACTATTTTATCAGAGGCAAAAATTGCAACTCCTGCTTTTTATTTATTTATTTATTTTTGCTCTCCATTTGGTTGGTAAATCTTTCTCCATCCCTTTGTTTTGAGTCTTTGTGTATCCTTGCATGTGAGATGGGTCTGGATGCAGCATACCGATGGGTTTTGGCTTTTTACCCAATTTGCCTGTCTGTGTCTTTGGATTGGGGGATTTAGTCAATGTAAATTTATAATTAATAATAATATATGTGAATTTAATACTGCCATTTAATGTTAGCTGGCTGTTTTGCCCATTAGTTGATGTAAATCCTTGATTATGTAGATGCTCTTTATGTTTCTGTATTTTTTAGAAAGGCTGATGCTGATTGTTCCTTTCTATGTGTAGTGGTTCTTTCAGAAGCTCTTGTAAAGCAGGCCTGGTGGTGATGAAATCTCTGAGTGCTTGCTTGTTCACAAAAGATTTTATTTTTCCTTTGCTTATGAAGCTTAGTTTGGCTGGATGTAAAATTCTGGGTTGAAAGTTCTTTTCTTTAAGGATGTTGAATATTGGCCCCCACTCTTTTCTGGCTTGTAGGGTTTCTGCTGAGAGATCTGCTGTGAGTCTGATAGGCTTCCCTTTATGGGTAACCTGACCTTTCTTTCTGGCTGCCCTCAGTACTTTCTCCTTCATTTCAACCCTGGTGAATCTGGGGATTATGTGCCTTGAGGTTGGTCTTCTTGAGGAATATCTTTGTGGTGTTCTCTGTATTACCTGGAGTTGAATATTGTCCTGCCTTACTAGGTTGGGAAACTTTTTTCCTGAATAATATCCTGAAGTGTATTTTCCAGCTTGGATTCATTCTCTTCGTCACATTCAGGTACACCTATCAAACGTAGATTAGGTCTTTTCACTTAGTCCCATATTTCTTGGAGACTTTGCTCTTTCCTTTTTATCCTTTTTTCTCTAATCTTATCTTCTCATTTTATTTCATGAAGTTGGTCTTTGACCTCTGATATCTTTTCTTCTGCTTGATCAATTCAGCTGTTAAAACTTGTGCATACTTCATGAAGTTCTTGGATTGTGTTTTTCAGCTCCATTAATTCACTTATATTTCTCTCTAAATTGTGTATTCTTGTTAACATTTTGTCAAACCTTTTTTTCAAAGTTCTTAGTTTCTTTGCATTGGGTTAGAACAAGTTCTTTTAACTCACAGAAGTTTCTTATCATCCACCTTTTGAAGCCTGCTTCTGTTAATGGAACACACTCGTTCTCCATCAGGCCTTGTTCCGTTGCTGATGAGGAACTGTGATCCTCTGTAGAGGGAGAGGCGTTCTGATTGTGGGTATTCTTAGCCTTTTTAGGCTGGTTTCTTCCCTTCATTATAGATTTATCCATCTGTGGTCTTTATTATTACCATCTTTATAATTGGGTTTCCGAGTGGACATCCAACTTGTTGATCCCCAGCACTAAAATTTGAGCAACCCACTGTGCCGGCCAAAACAGCGGCGTTAAGATTGATGGTGCTTTTCTGACTCTGCACCAAGAACCGTGGCACCAAAACAGCGGCAAAACCACCTCACTGGCCACAAGAGTCAAGCTGGTGATCCGTGGGGCTCCTCTGCTGGGAATCTCCTGGTGTGTGAGCAACAAAAATTCATCTGAAAGTGTGGCGTTCTCTTGTAGCTCTGCTTTCACTGGGAGCTACAATCCTGAGCTGCTAGTGATCAGCCATCTTGCGTCCCCAAAAAGAGTATTTTTAAATGCAACCTGGATATGATCTACAGTTATAAAATTTGCTAACTGAGAGCTACGTGAAGTGGCATAAAATGATTCATGACACTGGAAAAAAATTCCAAATTTGACAAATGAAAATGTCAAATCACACTTCAGTAAGTTATAGTTTGGATATTTGTCCCCATCCAAATCTCATGTTGAAATAGAATACCCAGTGTTGTGGTGGGGCCTGGTGGGAGGTATTTGGATCATGGGGGTGGATCCCTCGTGGCTTGTCCTTGCAAGAGTCAGTGAGTATTCACAAGATATGGTTGCTTAAGTGTGTGGACCTCCCCCACTGATTCTCTCTTGCTCCTGCTTTTGTCATTTGACATGCTCCCGCTTTGCCTTCTGCAGTAAGTAAAAGCTCCCTGATGCTTTCCCAGAATATGAACAGGTCCCAACGCCATGCTGGTACAGCCTGAAAAACCTTGAGTCAATTAAACCTCTTTTATTTATAAATTATCCAGTCTCAGGCATTTCTTCATGGCAATACAATGAATAATAGAAAATTGGTACCAACAGAAAATAATAATATCAATAGAAAATTGGTGCTGAGAGTAGTAGGACACTGCTATAAAGGTACAGAAAATGTGGAAATGACTTTGGAACTTGGTAACAGGCAGAAATTTGAGGAGCTTGGAGGGCTCAGAAGAAGACAAGAAGATGAGGGAAAGTTGAGACCTTCTTAGAGACTGGTTAAATGGTTGTGACCAAAATGCTGATAGAAATATAGGCTATGAGGGCCAGGCTGATGAGGTCTCATGTGAAAATGAGGAAGTTATTGGGAACTAGAGCAAAAGTCACCCTTGTTATGCCTTAACAAAGAACTTGGCTATATTGTGTCCATGCCCTAGGGATCTGTGGAAGTTTGAACTTGAGAGTGATGACCTAGATTATCTGGCAGAAGAAATTTTTTGTAGCAAAGCATTCAAGATGTGGCCTGGCTACTTTTAACAACCTACACTTAGATGCAGGAGCAAAGAAATGACTTCAAGTTGGAAGTTACATCATTCTACTTGTATGAGGTATCTAAAATAGAGGAATTCATAGAATCAAAAAGAGGAATGGTGGTTGCCAATGAAACTGCCTTTGCAAAATTATGACCAAGACACCAAAAAATATCTAACTTAACTGAATCCATTTTGTTTCTAAGCTCCAAGCTGTTCTTGTTCATTCATGGGCATAGGCTGAACCAACTTTGGGAGAAACTTAATTTATAGTTGTTTAAAACAAAGAATAACAGCCCTTTCCCAAAGCAGAACTCTTTCTTGCCTGGGGACTAGATTCCCTTTGTAGGACTAACATTAGCCACAAAATTAGAAATTATGGTTTAGGATTCGTGCAGCACAAGATTCTGACCCTCCTTAAACTACTCCCAAGATCAGTGCTTGAGATATTTTGTAGACCCTTCCCTTGATGGGTCAGTTGGCAACACCCAAATAGATAAACTGGCTCATCTGATCTTGTGGCCACTGCCCGGGAACTGACCCAGCGCAAGACAGCTTCAATTCCCTATGATGTCATCCCTGACCAATCAGCCCTCTTGGCTTACTGGCTTCCCCCAACCCACAGAGTAGTCCTTAAAAGCTCTGTTCCCTGAATTGCTCGCAGAGACTGATTTGAGTAATAATCAAACTCTGGTCTACCACACAGCTGGCTCTATGTGAATTACTCTTTCTCTATTGCAATTCCCCTGTCTTGATAAATCAGCTCTGTCTAGGCAGCAGGCAAGGTGAGCCCCTGGAGGAGAGGGAAATGGGGAATTCTTGTTTAATAGGTCCCAAGCTTCAGTTTGGGAAGATGAAGACAGTTCTAAAGATGAATGGTGGTGTTGGTTGCACAGCAGTGTTAATGTACTTGATATAGAACTGTGCACCTAAAGGGGTGAAAATTACAAGTTTTATGCTATGCGAATTTCACCATAAATAATGATAAAATAAATAAATAATCTTTAAAAATAAATCAAAGTAACATACCATATAAATAAACTAAAAAAGTATAACCCTGTAATGACCTCAATAGTTACAGAAAAAGCATTTGGCAAAATCCAAAATCCATATCTTACCAAAAAATAAATAAATAAAACCTCTCAGCAAACTAAGAAAAGAAGGGAAGTCTCCAAAACTAATGAAGGGCATCTTGGAAAAACCCACAGCTAACATCATCTTTAATAGTGAAATGCTTCACTCCTCAGATCAGACACATGTCAAGGATGGGGGCTAATTACTACTTCTGTTCAACACTGTTCTATTCAATGCAGTCAAACAAGAAAAAGAAATGAAAAATATCCACATTTGAAAAAGTAAAAAGATCTCATTCACAGTCAACATGATCATCCATGTGGAAATTCCAACAAATTCTACAACAACCTCCAAGAACAAATAAGTAAGTTAGCATGATTCGAGGATACAACAAGTAAAAGTTAATTTTATTTCTATAGACAGTCACTCATGAACATCAAGAGTTTCCACAGTATTGGTCCATTTATAGGCAGATTTTTTTGCAATAAATATATTAGAAAATGTTTTGAAGATGCAACTAATTGAAAAAACTTGCAGATAAATCACATAGCTTACAATATTGAAAAAATTAAGAAAAAGTTGACTATGTCAGGAATGCATAAAATATATATAGCAACTAGTCTGTTTTATCATTTACTACCATATAATAGATACGAATCTATTTTAAATAGTTAAAATTTATCAAAACTTAAACACACAAACACAATCTATGCATGACACCATTTGTAGTCAAGAGAAAGATAACAAAAGTAAAGTTACAGAATTAAGGCATAACTGCATAAAGTTAACTGTGCATACTGCATTACCGTGATAATTGCATAGCCACTTCCTGTTGCTATTGCAGGGAGTTCAAGTGTTGCAAGTATCCACTCAGAATGCCATGTGAGGCTGATCATCTCCATGTGTGCAGTCCATCCCTCCAGTAAATTGTGTATCACAGTAAAAACTGACCTTGCAGTTCTCCTGCATTGTTTATCATGTTTGGTGCGTATCAAAAACACAGCTTTTATGTGAGTGCAGTATTGTTACAAGAAAGGCATACCTATATACTCTAACATAACGTGAGGAAAACAAAGTCACTATATAACAACACAAAGCTAATAAAGGTGGAGGACACAAAGTTGGAGAATTTAACGGCAGCAAAGGATGTTTTGCTAGTTTTGAAAGAGGTTTGGCTTTTAAAATTTCAATGTAACAGAGCAACTTCTGCCAAGCAAGAAGCAGAAGATGAGTTCCCAGACCCCATGAAGAGAAGCATTGAGGAAAAAGAGAATCTACCTGAAAAGGGTTTTAATTTATGCAAAAGTGCCCTATTCTAGAGAAAAAAGAGAAAATGCCACAAAGGACATTTATTAGCAAGGAAGAGAAGTGGGCACCAGGATTTAAGCCAGGAAGGGATAGGCAAACTCTGTTGTCTTATGCAAATGCAGTCCGATTTATGATTGAGAATAACCTTATCTATAAAGCTGCTAATCCTCGAGCTTTTAAGGGAAAAAATAAATGCCAGCTGCCAGTCTTCTCGTTGTACAAGAAGGTCGGTACAACAAAAACACTTTTTCTGGATTGGTTCCATGAAAACCAATGCTTTGTCTCTGAAGTCAGAAATACCTTACAGTAAAGGACTTCTTTTAACCTGTTTTTGATATTGGACAATGCCTTTAGCCATCCAGAACCCCATGAACTCAACATTAAAAGAGCCAAAGTGGTCTCCATGTCCTCAAACAACATTTCTAATTCAGCCTTTAGAACAAGGGGTTGTAAGGCACTTTAAGGCTCATTACACGTGGTTTTCTACGGACAGGATTGTCAACACTATGGAAGAAAATGTTAATGGGGTGAATATCATGAAAATCTAGAAGGATTACACCATGGAAGATGTCCTTGTTGTATAGAAAAAGATGTAAAATCCATCAAGCCTAAAACAATACATTATCGCTAGAGAAAACTGTGTGCAGATGTTGTGCGGGACTTCATAGGATTTAAAACAGAGCCAACCAAGGGAGTCATGAAAGAGATGGTAGATATGGCATGAAAAAAAAAACAAGGTGGGCAAAAAGAGTTTGAAAACAGAGATCTTGGAGATATTCAAGAGCTAACAGACACCACACCTGAGGAAGATGACTTGATGGAGATGAGTGCTTGCAAATCAGTAGCAGACAACGAGGAAGAAGATACAGAAGCAGCAGTTTTGGAAAATACATTGACATTAGAAAACTTTGCAGAAGGATTCTGATTATTGGAAGAGATAGCATGAGGAGAAAGGACAGCTACAGGTGAGGGGACGGAAGGCAGCAAACCACACTGCCATGTGTGTACCTATGCAACAATCTTGCATGTTCTTCACATTTACCCCAAAACCTAAAATGCAATTAAAAAAAAAAAGATTGTTTTTGACTTCTTTTACAACTTGGACCTTTCTACTGAAATGAAACTAAATGGTGAAGAAGAATTCATACTATATGTAAGCATTTTTTTTTTTTTAGATGTAGTCTCACACTGTCACCCAGGCTGGAGTGCAGTGGCATGATCTCAGCTTACTGCAATCTCTGCCTCCCAGGTTTAAGTGATTCTCCTGCCTCAGCCTCCCGATTACCTAGGACTACAGGCACGTGCCACCACACCTGGCTAATTTTTTTATTTTTAGTAGAGACGGGGGTTTCACTGTGTTAGCCAGGATGGTCTCGATCTCCTAACCTCGTGATCCACCCACCTTGGCCTCCCAACGTGCTGGGATTACAGACGTGAGTCACCGCACCTGGCCTGGATGCATGCATTGGTAAAGAACTGAAAAAACAAAAGTGTCAGACAATAATTATGATGTATTTCCATAAAGGTAAATCAAGTGTGCCTGCCTCTACTGCCTCCTTTTCCATCTTCTCTACCTCTTCCCCCTCTGCCACCCCTGAAACAGCAAGACCAGCCCTCTTCTTCCTCTTTCTCAGCCTACTCAATGGAGGACAATCAAGAGGAAAACCTTTATGATGAGCCATTCCCACTTAATTAATACTTAATACATTTTTTTCTCTACCTAACATTTTCTTAGTAACATTTTCTTTTCTCTAGTTGCCTTATTATAATAATACAGTATATAACACATATAACATAACAAGTATTTGTTAATCAGCCATTTCTGTTATTGGTAAGGCTTTTGCTATACCATAGGCTATTAATAGCTAAGTTAGGGGAGTCAAAATAATATGTGGTTTAATTGGTGTCCCTAATCACATTGTTCAAGGGTCAACTGTACTAGCAATGAACAATTGAAAATGGAATGAAAATACCACTTAAACGACATCCCAAAAACATGAAACTCAGGGATAAATCTGACCAAAGACATGAAGACTATATATTGAAAACTATCAAACACTGAGGAGAGATCTGAATAAACAGATACGTTCATGAATTGGAAAACTCAAAATTGTTAGGATGTCATTTCTCCCCAGTTGAACTATAAATATGATCCCAACCAAAGTCCCAACAGGCTCCTTTTGGTGCAAATTGGCAAACTGATTCTAAAATTCATACGGAAATGTAGAAAACCTACAAGAGCAAACACAACTTTGAAAATAAATTACAGAACTAATACTACTTCATTTCAAGGCATTATAAAGCTATAATTATCATATATTTCACAATCAGATCCATGGAACAGAGTAGGAAGTCCAGAAATAGATGCTTAGAAGTGTGAACAACGAAGTCTTCACAAAAGTGCAAAGACAGTTCAGTGGAGAAAAGACTATTCTTTTCAAGAGTTGGTTATCCATAGGCAAGAAAGCAAGAAAAGACATGACCTCTGTGGTTTTCCTCCTCAAAACCTATAACCCCAGTCTAACCATGATCAAAACATCAGAGAAGCCAAGATTGAGGAACATTCTACAGAACATCTGCCCAGAACCGCTCAAAACTGTCAGAGTCATCAAAAACAAGGAAAGTCTGAAAAATTCTCACATGCTAGAGGAGATGAAGGGAATGTGATGGCTAAATGTCATGTGGTATCCTGTATGGGATCCCAGAAATGAAAAAGAACATTAGGTAAAAATTAATGACATCTGCAGAAAACATAGACTTTAGTTCATCATAATGTATCATGTGTTGGTTAATGAGTTGTGGTAATATGCTACAGTAACATCACATTTAAAAATAGGGTAGGCTGGGTGCCATGGCTCAGGTCTGTAATCCCAGTACTTTGGGAGACTGAGGCCGGCGGATCACTTGAGGTCAGGAGTTTGAGACCAGCCTGGTCAACATGGTGAAACCCCGTCTTTACTAAAAATACAAAAATTAGCTTGGTGTGGTGGCACATGCCTGTAATCGCAGCTACTCTAGAGGCTGAGGCATGAGAATCGCTTGAACCCCGAGATCGCCCCACTGCACTCCAGCCGGGGTGAGAGAGTGAGATTGTCTTTAAAAAAAAAAAAAGGGTGGGGGAGAGAGAAAGAGAAAACTAGGCACAGGATATATGGAAATTCTGTGCTGGTTCTTACAACCTTGCATAAACCTAAATTTATTCTAAAATAAAAAGTTTCAACTGGCTGCAGTGGCTCACGCTTGTAATCCCAGCACTTTGGGAGGCTGAGGCGGGCTGATCACCTGAGGTTGGGAGTTTGAGACCAGCCTGACCAACATGGAGAAACCCCATCTCTACTAAAAATACAAAATTAGCTGGGCATGGTGGAGCATGCCTATAATCTCAGCTACTCGGAAGGCTGAGACAGAAAAATCACTTGAACCCGGGGGCACAGGTTGCAGTAAGCCGAGATTGTGCCATTGCATTCCAGCTTGGGCAGCAAGATTGAAACTCCACCTCAAAAGATAAAATTAAAAATTAAATTAAATTAAATTAAATTAAAAGTTTCATGGAAAAAAGACAGTCCATAAACCAAGAAAGTATATAAATATCCAGAATATATAACTTTAAAACCTCAATAATGAAGACAAAACCTAATTTTTTAAAAAAGGATTTAGATCTGAACAGATATTTACCAAAGAAAGTATACAGATGGCAAACAGTCACATGTAAAGATACTCAACATTATTAAATAGAAAAATCAAACTAAAACTGCAATTTAATTTACATACCCATTAGAATAGCTGCAATAAAAGACTGCCCATATCAAATGATATAGTTGAGATATTTGTCTCCCTTAAGTGTTGAAATTTGATCCCTAATGTTGGAGGTGGGGCTTAGTGGGAGGTATCTGAGTTATGGGGAGGGATCTCTCACAAATGACATAGAACACTGTTCCCAGTAGTGGGTTAGATCCTGCCCTATTGCTTCTGCAAGAACTGATTGTTAAAAAAGGTTGACAACCCCTCCTTTTTCTCTTGCTTCCTTCTCACCATGTGATCAGTACCTTCCACCTACACCTCCTGCCATGGGTGAAAGCAGCCTGAGTCTCCTGCCACAAGCAGAAGTACTTGTACGACCTTCTTGTACAGCCTGTAGAACTGAGGGCCAGATAACATCTCTTCTTTACACATTACCCAGCCCAGGTAATTCCTTTATAGCAACACAAAAAGCACTAAAACACCAGGTGCTTGTGAGCATGAAGAGTGGCATAAAACGAAGCCTGTGAGCCAGGAAAGCTGACGTGATTGGGGACCTTGACAGCCAGTAGGGACAGCAGGCCATGGGGCATCAACAGAGTGTCTTGAGTGGGCCAAAGAGACGGTGTATGGTATTGGGGATCATGTTCTCAGGGTAGACTGAAGGATAAGAGAAGCTGGTGAGTGGAAGCAGCAGTAAGTGGCACCAAGAATTTCATAAAGACGGGTCGGACTTTCAAGATGGCCGCCTAAGAACAGCTCAGGACTTCAGCTCCCAGTGAAAGTGCAGAGGGTGAGTGGACGCTGCATTTCCAGACGAACTCTTATTGCCCACAGACCAGGAGATACCCAGGCAGAGGGGTCGCCAGCGTCGCAGTCCCAGCCGGTGCGGCTGTTTTGGCCCCCGCGGGGCTGATTCCGCCCGCGCGGCTGCTGTGACCACTCCCTGTTGCTGCGGTTCTCCGTACAAAAACCACTGGTCTGGGAGCCCTCTTAGCTGGCGAGCAGAGCCCTGAGACGGCAGAATAGCCCATTCATCTGAAATAGCGAGCCAGGCCAGGAGATTCCTAGGCAAAAAATCCGCCAGGAGCCGGCGCCGCGGTTTGAGCCGACTCCGTGAGTCGCAGCACGGGAGATCCCGGCGCCTTTTCAACAAGCGACCGGAACGCGGGGTCGTTCAACTTAAAAGAAAAGACTCTGAGTCAGGGAGCCAGGTGATCAGGCTCGGTTGGTCCCACCCCTCCACCCCCAACAACAACGAAAACAAAAACAGTAATTGGAAACCCTCTGGGTTGAGCCCTTCAAACCAAGCACAGCTGAACCGGGACGGTCCGGCTCCGTGGGGGAGGGGCTTCCGCCATTACTGAGACTCTCCACCGCTACGGAGGCAGGCTGCCGTAGCCGAGGCAACCCGCAGTTGCCGAGGCAACCTGCCACAACAGAGAGAGTCCGCCATAACAGAGGCGGGGCCACCATTGCCCAGACAGTTCTAACTATGCCCATATAAAAAGGACTACAGGGAAGAGCTCAGGGCAGCTGGGCAGAGCCCACAGCAGCTCAGCAAAGCCCCTGCGGGCAGGCAGAGGCTAGGCGTGCTGCTAGCTGGGCGGGTCCGACCTGAAAAAAAAAAATCAAAAAAGGCAGTAGTGCAACGGAAACTCATAAAGCTCCAACTCCCTGGGACAGAGACAGACAACAGGTGGATAAACCCACAAAAATGGGTAGAAACCAGCGTAAAAAGGATGAAAACTCCCGAAACCAGAACACCTCTCCTCCTAAAAGGGATCACAACTCCTCACCAGCAAGGGAACCAGACCGGATGGAGAAGGAGGGTGATGAAATGACAGAATCAGACTTCAGAAGATGGGTAGTAAGAAACTACAATGAGCTAAAAGAACATGTTCTAACCCATCGCAAAGAAACTAGGAACCTTGAAAAAAGATTGGACGAACTGCTGACGAGAATGGACAGCATAGAGAGGAGAATAAGTGAATTGATGGAGCTGAAAAACGCAACACGAGAACTTCGTGAAGCATGCACAAGCTTCAACAGCCGAATTGACCAAGCAGAAGAAAGGATATCAGAGGTCGAAGACCAACTCAATGAAATAAAAAGAGAAGGCAAGAACAGAGAAAAAAGCGCAAAAAGGAATGAACAAAATCTTCAAGAAATGTGGGACTATGTGAAAAGACCTAATCTACGTCTGATAGGTGTACCTGAATGTGATGAAGAGAATGAATCCAAGCTGGAAAATACTCTTCAGGATATTATCCAGGAAAACTTCCCCAACCTAGCAAGGCAGACCAATATTCAAATCCAGGAAATACAGAGAACACCACAGAGATATTCCTCAAGAAGAGCAACCCCAAGGCACATAATCGTCAGATTCACCAGGGTTGAAATGAAAGAGAAAATGCTAAGGGCAGCCAGAGAGAAAGGTCGGGTTACCCACAAAGGGAAGCCCATTAGACTGACAGCAGATCTCTCAGCAGAAACCCTACAAGCCAGAAGAGACTGGGGGCCAATATTCAACATCCTTAAAGAAAAGAACTTTCAACCCAGAATCTCCTATCCAGCCAAACTCAGCTTCATAAGTGAAGGAAAAATAAAATCCTTTGTGAACAAGCAAGCACTCAGAGATTTCATCACCACCAAACCTGCTCTACAAGAACTCCTGAAAGAGGCTCTACACATATAAAGGAACAACCAGTACCAGCCACTCCAAAAACACACCAAATGGTAAAAAAGCAGCAACACAATCAAGAATCTGCATCAACTAACCAACAAAACAGCCAGGTAGCATCAAAATGACAGCATCAAATTCACACATAACAATACTATCCCTAAATGTCAATGGACTAAATGCCCCAATCAAAAGACACAGACTGGCAAATTGGATAAAAAGCCAAAACCCATCAGTGTGCTGTATCCAGGAAACCCATCTTACATGCAAGGATACACAAAGGCTCAAAATAAAGGGATGGAGGAAGATCTACCAAGCAAACGGAGAGCAAAAAAAAGGCAGGAGTTGCAATTCTCATCTCTGATAAAATAGACTTTAAAGCAACAAAGATCAAAAGAGACAAAGAAGGACATTACATAATGGTAAAAGGATCACTGCAACAAGAAGAGCTAACGATCCTAAATATATATGCACCCAATACAGGAGCACCCAGATACATAAGGCAAGTTCTTAATGACTTACAAAGAGACTTAGACTCCCACACAATAATAGTGGGAGACTTTAACACCCCATTGTCAATATTAGACAGATCAACCAGACAGAAAATCAACAAGGATATCCAGGACCTGAACACAGACCTGGAACGAGCAAACCTAATAGACATTTACAGAACTCTCTACCCCAAATCCACAGAATATACATTCTTCTCAGCACCACATCACACCTACTCTAAAATTGACCACATAATTGGCAATAAATCACTCCTCAGCAAATGCAAAAGAACAGAAATCATAACAAACAGTCTCTCAGACCACAGTGCAATCGAGTTAGAACTCAGAATGCAGAAACTAACTCAGAACCGCACAGCTTCATGGAAACTGAACAACTTGCTCTTGAATGTTGACTGGATAAACAATGAAATGAAGGCAGAAATAAAGATGTTCTTCGAAACCAATGAGAACGAAGACACAACATACCAGAATCTCTGGGACACATTTAAAGCAGTCTCTAGAGGAAACTATATAGCAATAAATGCCCACATGATAAGAAAGGAGAGATCTAAAATTGACACCCTATCATCAAAATTGAAAGAGCTAGAGGAGCAAGATCAAAAAAACTCAAAACCTAGCAGAAGACAGGAAATAACTAAGATCAGAGCAGAACTGAAGGAAATAGAGACACAAAAAACTCTTCAAAAAATCAATAAATCCAGGAGCTGGTTTTTTGAAAAGATCAACAAAATAGACAGACCACTAGCCAGATTAATAAAAAAGAAAAGAGAGAATAACCAAATTGATGCAATAAAAAACGATAAAGGGGATATCACCACAGATTCCACAGAAATCCAAACCATCATCAGAGATTATTACAAACAACTCTATGCACATAAACTAGTAAACCTGGAAGAAATGGATAAATTCCTGGACACCTGCAACCTCCCAAGCCTAAACCTGGAAGAAGCCGAAACCCTGAATAGACCAATAATATGGTCTGAAGTCGAGGCAGCAATAAAGAGCCTACCACCCAAAAAAAGCCCAGGTCCAGATGGGTTCAAAGCTGAATTCTACCAGACATACAAGGAGGAGCTGATACCATTCCTTCTGAAACTATTCCAGACAATCCAAAAAGAGGGAATCCTTCCCAAATCATTTTACGAGACCAACATCATCCTGATACCAAAACCCGGCAGAGACTCAACAAGAAAAGAAAATTTCAGGCCAATATCCATGATGAACATAGATGCAAAAATCTTCAATAAAATACTGGCAAACCGATTGCAACAGCATATCAAAAAGCTCATCCACCATGATCAAGTAGGATTCATCCCGGGGATGCAAGGCTGGTTCAACATACGCAAGTCCATAAACGTAATTCACCACATAAACAGAACCAAAGACAAAAACCACATGATTATCTCGATTGATGCAGAGAAGGCTTTTGACAAAATTCAACAACCCTTTATGCTAAAAACCCTCAATAAACTAGGTATTGACGGAACGTATCTCAAAACAATAAAAGCTATTTACGACAAACCAACAGCCAATATCATACTGAATGGGCAAAAACTGGAAGCATTCCCTTTGAAATCTGGCACTAGACAAGGATGCCCTCTCTCACCACTCCTATTCAATATAGTACTGGAAGTTCTAGCCAGAGCAATCAGGCAAGAAAAAGAAATAAAGGGTATCCAAATTGGAAAGGAGGAAATCAAATTGTCTCTATTTGCAGATGACATGATTGTATATCTGGAAGACCCCATCATCTCAGCCCAAAATCTCCTGAAACTGATAAACAACTTCAGCAAAGTCTCAGGATACAATATCAACGTGCAAAAATCACAAGCATTCCTATACACCAGTAATAGACTTCAAGAGAGCCAAATCAAGAACGAACTGCCATTCACAATTGCTACAAAGAGAATAAAGTACCTAGGAATACAACTAACAAGGAACGTAAAGGACCTCTTCAAGGAGAACTACAAGCCATTGCTCAACGAAATAAGAGAGGATACAAACAGATGGAGAAACATTCCATGTTCATGGTTAGGAAGAATCAACATCGTGAAAATGGCCATACTGCCCAAAGTAATTTACAGATTCAATGCTATTCCCATCAAGCTACCAATGACCTTCTTCACAGAACTGGAAAAAAACACCTTAAACTTCATATGGAACCAAAAGAGAGCCCGCATAGCCAAGTCAATTCTAAGCAAAAAGAACAAAGCGGGAGGCATCACACTACCGGACTTCAAACTATACTACAAGGCTACAGTAATCAAAACAGCATGGTACTGGTACCAAAACAGAGATATAGACCAATGGAACAGAACAGAGGTCTCAGAGGAAATACAACATACCCACAACCATCTGATCTTCGACAAACCTGACAAAAACAAGCAATGGGGAAAGGACTCCCTGTTTAATAAATGGTGTTGGGAAAACTGGCTAGCCATGTGCAGAAAGCAGAAACAGGACCCCTTCCTGACACCTTATACCAAAATTAACTCCAGATGGATTAAAGACTTAAACATCAGACCTAATACCATAAAAACCTTAGAAGAAAATCTAGGCAAAACCATTCAGGACATAGGTGTAGGCAAGGACTTCATGACCAAAACGCCAAAAGCAATGGCAACAAAAGCCAAAATAGACAAATGGGACCTAATCAAACTCCACAGCTTCTGCACGGCAAAAGAAACAGTCAGTAGAGTGAATCAGCAACCAACAGAATGGGAAAAAATTTTTGCAGTCTACCCATCTGACAAGGGGCTGATATCCAGAATTTACAAAGAACTAAAGCAGATCTACAAGAAAAAAACAAACAAGCCCATTCAAAAATGGGCAAAGGATATGAACAGATACTTTACAAAAGAAGACATACAGGAGGCCAACAAACATATGAAAAAATGCTCATCATCACTGGTCATCAGAGAAATGCAAATCAAAACCACATTGAGATACCATCTCACACCAGTTAGAATGGCAATCATTAAAAAATCGGGAAACAACAGATGCTGGAGAGGATGTGGAGAAATAGGAACACTTTTACACTGTTGGTGGGAATGTAAATTAATTCAACCATTGTGGAAGACAGTGTGGCGATTCCTCAAGGACCTAAAAATAGAAATCCCATTTGACCCAGCAATCCCATTACTGGGTATATATCCAAAGGATTATAAATCATTCTACTACAAGGACACGTGCACACGAATGTTCATTGCAGCACTGTTTACAATAGCAAAGACCTGGAACCAACCCAAATGCCCAACGATGATAGACTGGATAGGGAAAATGTGGTACATATACACCATGGAATATTATGCAGCCATCAAAAACGATGAGTTCACGTCCTTTATAGGGACATGGATGAACCTGGAAACCATCATTCTCAGCAAACTGACACAAGAGCAGAAAATCAAACACCGTATATTCTCGCTCATAGGCGGGTGTTGAACAATGAGAACACATGGACACAGGGAGGGGAGCACTACACACTGGGGTCTGTTGGGGGGAAATGGGGGAGGGGCGGGGGGTGGGGAGGTGGGAAGAGATAGCATGGGGAGAAATGACAGATACAGGTGAGGGGACGGAAGGCAGCAAAGCACACTGCCATGTGTGTACCTATGCAACAATCTTGCATGTTCATCACATGTACCCCAAAACCTAAAATGCAATAAAAAAAAAGAAAAAAAAAAAAAAAAAAGAATTTCATAAAGACGTAGAAAGGTTAAGTCCTAACACAGGTGGAGGATCCACCATGGGTCACTTGTTCAGGAATTCTCATAGGAAAAGAAAAAAAACATGTTTAACCAAGGGAGCTGCCACATGACACATGTGCATGATTATCTGCACATCTTAATGGGGATGCCCAGGAAGGTGTAAACTGAAAATTAAATACTAAGGGCTGCCTGGCTCCCACAGAAAGTGAATGGATCCCTCCTGGCCAGAAGAACCCAAAAAAAACCTTCAAAAGTGAATCACAGCCACCACGGAACAGCAGGCTGGACACATCTCATCACACTCCTTCCCTTTTGCAGTTCAAACACAACTGACCTGCCTTAATGTTAAAATAGAGATGAGACAGACACAACTGACTTTTTGTGGCAATCAGATACCGAACTACACACAAGTCAGCAAGAGAAGAGCCAGCTGCAAAAAAACAAAGGGTTGCTGAAGATTTTGTTGGATGGTGTTGTGCTGCAGAGAGCTATGTCCACTCAGTACTGATAATGCCAAGGTTGCAGTGACATAACTTGCATCTTTCTATCAGCTGAGGGTCTGGTGATCGCTGGGTACAGGAAGACTGTGTTATTTGTGCAGGAGGGCTACATGTCCTAGACCATGAAGAAAGGCAGACTTAAAGCTTATTTGTTTTTTACTTTTTGCTTTCCCCTGGTCCTACCAGCCTAACTCCTTTTCCCTAATTAGGACTCCACATTTCCCCTCTAACATAGCACCAATGACAAATCTTTAGCATGTGAGTTAAAGTCTCATCTTCCAACTGCTTCCTACTGACTAGGGGTATAGAGTTGGCCCTAAGATTGTTGGCCTATCAGGAGGTTACATGGGCCTAGATCCCTGGGTTGGGACCTCAATTGGGCAGGGTCACTGTGGGACTATGGGAGAACAGCATTTGCAGCCTAAAAAAGACTATTCTCTCCCATTTGAATGGTCTTTGTTTTTTTCTTTTTTTTTTTTATTGCATTTTAGGTTTTGGGGTACATGTGATGAACATGCAAGATTGTTGCATAGGTACACACTTGGCAGTGTGGTTTGCTGCCTTCCGTCCCCTCACCTGTATCTGTCATTTCTCCCCATGCTATCTCTTCCCACCTCCGCACCTCCCCGCCCCTCCCCCATTTTCCCCCAACGGACCCCAGTGTGTAGTGCTCCCCTCCCTGTGTCCATGTGTTCCCATTGTTCAACACCCGCCTATGAGTGAGAATATACGGTGTTTGATTTTCTGCTCTTGTGTCAGTTTGCTGAGAATGATGGTTTCCAGGTTCATCCATGTCCCTACAAAGGACGTGAACTCATCGTTTTTGATGGCTGTGTAATATTCTATGGTGTATATGTACCACATTTTCCCTATTCAGTCTATCATCGTTGGGCATTTGGGTTGGTTCCAGGTCTTTGCTATTGTAAACAGTGCTGCAATGAACATTCGTGTGCACGTGTCCTTGTAGTAGAATGATTTATAATCCTTTGGATATATACCCAGTAATGGGATTGCTGGGTCAAATGGGATTTCTATTTTTAGGTCCTTGAGGGATCGCCACACTGTCTTCCACAATGGTTGAATTAATTTACATTCCCACCAACAGTGTAAAAGTGTTCCTATTTCTCCACATCCTCTCCAGCATCTGTTGTTTCCCGATTTTTTAATGATCGCCATTCCAACTGGTGTGAGCTGGTATCTCAATGTGGTTTTGATTTGCATTTCTCCGATGACCAGTGATGATGAGCATTTTTTCATATGTTTGTTGGCCTCCTGTATGTCTTCTTTTGTCATTTCATTGTTTATCCAGTCAACATTCAAGAGCAAGTTGTTCAGTTTCCATGAAGCTGTGCGGTTCTGAGTTAGTTTCTGCATTCTGAGTTCTAACTCGATTGCACTGTGGTCTGAGAGACTGTTAGGATTTCTGTTCTTTTGCATTTGCTGAGGAGTGATTTATTGCCAATTATGTGGTCAATTTTAGAGTAGGTGTGATGTGGTGCTGAGAAGAATGTATATTCTGTGGATTTGGGGTGGAGAGTTCTGTAAATGTCTATTAGGTTTGCTTGTTCCAGGTCTGTATTCAGGTCCTGGATATCCTTGTTGATTTTCTGTCTGGTTGATCTGTCTAATATTGACAATGGGGTGTTAAAGTCTCCCACTATTATTGTGTGGGAGTCTAAGTCTCTTTGTAAGTCATTAAGAACTTGCCTTATGTATCTGGGTGCTCCTGTATTGGGTGCGTATATATTTAGGATCGTTAGCTCTTCTTGTTTCAGTGATCCTTTTACCATTATGTAATGTCCTTCTTGTCTCTTTTGATCTTTGTTGCTTTAAAGTCTATTTTATCAGAGATGAGAATTGCAACTCCTGCCTTTTTTTTGCTCTCCATTTGCTTGGTAGATCTTCCTCCATCCCTTTATTTTGAGCCTTTGTATATCCTTGCATGTAAGATGGGTTTCCTGGATACAGCACACTGATGGGTTTTGGCTTTTTATCCAATTTGCCAGTCTGTGTTTTTGATTGGGGCATTTAGTCCATTGACATTTAGGGATAGTATTGTTATGTGTGAATTTGATGCTGTCATTTTGATGCTACCTGGCTGTTTTGTTGGTTAGTTGATGCAGATTCTTGATTGTGTTGCTGCTTTTTTACCATTTGGTGTGTTTTTGGAGTGGCTGGTACTGGTTGTTCCTTTATATGTGTAGAGCCTCTTTCAGGAGTTCTTGTAGAGCAGGTTTGGTGGTGATGAAATCTCTGAGTGTTTGCTTGTTCACAAAGGATTTTATTTTTCCTTCACTTATGAAGCTTAGTTTGGCTGGATAGGAGATTCTGGGTTGAAAGTTCTTTTCTTTAAGGATGTTGAATATTGGCCCCCAATCTCTTCTGGCTTGTAGGGTTTCTGCTGAGAGATCTGCTGTGAGTCTAATGGGCTTCCCTTTGTGGGTAACCCGACCTTTCTCTCTGGCTGCCCTTAGCATTTTCTCTTTCATTTCAACCCTGGTGAATCTGACGATTATGTGCCTTGGGGTTGCTCTTCTTGAGGAATATCTTTGTGGTGTTCTCTGTATTTCCTGGATTTGAATATTGGTCTGCCTTGCTAGGTTGGGGAAGTTTTCCTGGATAATATCCTGAAGAGTATTTTCCAGCTTGGATTCATTCTCTTCATCACATTCAGGTACACCTATCAGACGTAGATTAGGTCTTTTCACATAGTCTCACATTTCTTGAAGATTTTGTTCATTCCTTTTTGCGCTTTTTTCTCTGTTCTTGCCTTCTCTTTTTATTTCATTGAGTTGATCTTCGACCTCTGATATCCTTTCTTCTGCTTGGTCAATTCGGCTGTTGAAGCTTGTGCATGCTTCACGAAGTTCTCGTGTTGCGTTTTTCAGCTCCATCAATTCACTTATACTCCTCTCTATGCTGTCCATTCTCGTCAGCAGTTCGTCCAATCTTTTTTCAAGGTTCCTAGTTTCTTTGCGTTGGGTTAGAACATGTTCTTTAGCTCACTGTAGTTTCTTACTACCCACCTTCCAAAGTCTGATTCTGTCATTTCATCACCCTCCTTCTCCATCCGGTCTGGTTCCCTTGCTGGTGAGGAGTTGTGATCCCTTTTAGGAGGAGAGGTGTTCTGGTTTCGGGAGTTTTCATCCTTTTTGCGCTGGTTTCTTCCCATTTTTGTGGGTTTATCCACCTGTTGTCTGTCTCTGTCCCAGGGAGTTGGAGCTTTATGAGTTTCCGTTGTACTACTGCCTTTTTTGATTTTTCTTTCAGGTCTGACCCGCCCAGCTAGCAGCACGCCTAGCCTCTGCCTGCCCGCAGGGGCTTTGCTGAGCTGCTGTGGGCTCTGCCCAGCTGCCCTGAGCTCTTCCCTGTAGTCCTTTTTATATGGGCATAGTTAGAACTGTCTCGGCAATGGTGGCCCCACCTCTGTTATGGCGGACTCTCTGTTGTGGCAGGTTGCCTCGGCAATGGCGGGTTGCCTCAGCAACGGCGGCCTGCCTCCATAGCGGTGGAGAGTCTCAGTAATGGCGGAAGCCCCTCCCCCACCAAGCAGGACTGTCCCGGTTCAGCTGTGCTTGGTTTGAAGGGCTCAACCCAGAGGGTTTCCAATTACTGTTTTTGTTTCGTTGTTGTTGGGGGTGGAGGGGTGGGACCAACCGAGCCTGATCACCTGGCTCCCTGACTCAGAGTCTTTTCTTTTAAGTTGAACGACCCCGCGTTCCGGTCGTTTGTTGAAAAGGCGCCAGGATCTCCCGTGCTGCGACTCACGGAGTCGGCTCGAACTGCGGCGCCGGCTCCTGGCGGATTTTTTGCCTAGGAATCTCCTGGCCTGACTCGCTATTTCAGATGAATGGGCAACTCTGCCGTCTCAGGGCTCTGCTCGCCAGCTAAGAGGGCTCCCAGACCAGTGGCTTTTGTACGGAGAACCGCAGCAACAGGGAGTGGTCACAGCAGCCGCGCGGGCGGAATCAGCCCCGCGGGGGCCAAAACAGCCGCACCGGCTGGGACTGCGACGCTGACGACCCCTCTGCCTGGGTATCTCCTGGTCTGTGGGCAATAAGAGTTCATCTGGAAATGCAGCATCCACTCACCCTCTGCACTTTCACTGGGAGCTGAAGTCCTGAGCTGTTCTTAGGCGGCCATCTTCCCAGCATTCCCCATTTGAATGGTCTTAACACCCTCATCAAAATTTGGCACCTACTCAATTGACCAAAGATGTATGGTTTTATTTCTGAATTGTCTATTCCACTGATCAACATAAAAAGATGTTGTATGAGATAATTGTGGATAAATTAATTATGGACTGGAAATGAGATAATATTAAAGTATAACTGATTGTGTTAGGTGTGATAATTATATTGTGGCTATGTAACACATTTTACTTGTTTTTATATTTAATAAAATATTCAATGATGGAATGATATGCTACGAACTTCCTTTTAAAAATGACAGCCAAAAGTATTCTTTAAAAGGTCAGAAATAAAGAGGATAGATGAATTAATACAGCAAATACTGAAAGTAATTTAGCCTAAGGATTGATATACGGGTGCTCATTACACTATAGTCTCTTTTTGTGTATGTTTGAAAACTTTGAAAATAAAAACTTGAAGTAAACAATTTTAGTGGGAGGCCTTAGACTTGTCCACAAAAAGCTAATATTGAATTTGGATCTGAGACTACAGCAAGAATCTTTGAGCAATGGGGGGAAGCACAGATCTTTTCTTGCTCTGTAACCACATCCCACCCCAAGTTCTGCAGAGCTGCACCTGCCATGGATAGTATAGACGGAGCCTGAATTCTTTTCACCTAAAACCAGTCATCAATTCTGTTGAAACTTACCAAAAATTCAAAAAAACTATGACTGACTTCCTCTTTTTCTCATTAAAACTATTTCAATGTTCTGATGAATTATTTACATATCATTAATCAACACACACATTAGAATGCTGAAATGTAAAAGAATGACCAGACCAAATGATATAGTTTAGAAGTTTGTACCCTCCAAATCTCACGTTAACGTTTGATCCCTGACATTGGAGATCGGGCAATCTGCCATCCTTGTTAAAGTATTCAATTACATTCCTGGACCTGGATAGGCTCAAGGAGATTTTGTTACAGGAAACCTTCAAGAAAATCCCCTATGTAGGGTCTGGGACATTGCACACAAACACACCTGCACATACACAAACACATACATGTACAATCACATACTCCATCATCAAGTAATGCTTCCTTCTCTAAGACAGATGAGATGCAGACTCTGAATCCTCTTTCCCAGCAAGATGTAAACAACTGCATGCTTTTCCCAGATACACCCTGCTGATCTGAAACAAGGAAGGAGCAATATGCAGTGTCCATTGTTCAATTTACTTTTGCAGTTGGGCCATATCCAAGGCTCTTTGCCAAAAAGCCCTCTTTGAGTTCTGAATTCCTCTGTGAGAATTCTGCTGGCATTATATGTATAATCATAAATATATACATTAGTATACACACCCCTTCACAAGTATAAAAACTTTCATATATATATATTTAATGGATATATAAACACATTTATTTTATTTCTCATAAAAGATATTTAAAATTAAAATAAAACCATATATAGTTTAATGTTTCATATTTTATAGATATCCCCCTATCATAGGTGATATAAAATTATATATAGCTTTTATATCTCTAAAGGCCTCTGGTGACCCTGTGAGCCACAGTGAACTCAGTGTGAGTTCAGGAAGTGGCAGGGCTTCATCCTCAGCCAAAGGGTGTGGGGTGTAGGCAACACACGGGTGGTTTTGATATTGTAATTAATGGAGGGTAAAGAGGAGAAAAGTGCTTTATATTAAGTCCAAGCTCTTAGAGTCCTGCAACTTGCATCTCCTCGCCTGGTTTTGCCATGAGCTGAAAGTCATTCCTAATTTTGAAAGGCCTGCAACTGTAGTCTTCCTGCTTTTTAGAAAGAGCATTATTTCACTTTCCCATAAGATGGCTGAACAGTCACTTTTTCACCAAACATCTACCAATGACAGATATGACTGTGTTACAAAGTCTACTGAACCCTGTAAAAAGCCAGAACAATATATAAAAATGTATACTCCATCTCTAATAAAATAATACATTGAGATGAGACACCAGGTGTTTGATCTGGATTTAGCAACTATGCATTTGCCAATAATCTTAGTCTGGTATTTGTCAAGGATTGTTCAGTCACAGGTGACCAAATCCCTATTTAAACTGACGATTCTAACAATATTACTCAATAATGTTTTGGAAGTATATGCTCCAGCAAAGAAAAAGAAGTGGTACAAATATCAGAGAAAAGAATTCTTTGCAGATGGTATTACATATTGCATATCTATTGCATACTACAGAAATAAGAAAAGTTAGTAATGTGGCTGGATACAAGATATATATGCAAAAACCAAAACTTCACTTACCAATAGTCAGTTAAATGTAGAAATGGAAAAATTGCCCTGTACACAAACGTTTCAAAAATAATAAAATGCCAAGGAATAAATTTTAGTAAGAAAGATAAAATGCTTCTATAGTGAAAAATTTATTTATTTATATAGAACAAGATCTAAATAAACAGTGAGACATACATATTTCTGAACAGAAAGACTTAATAGCAAAAAGATGCCAATCCTTCTCAATTCATGAAAACCCTGTAACCCTACATGTAGCACTCTAGTTTACCAAGATAAAAGCAAGAATATGGAAATTTATTCACATAAGGAAAGTATTAAAGAATGTGTACACGGCCTTATTCATAAAAGCAAAAAATGGAAAATGCCTAAATATATATATCGATATTAATTGGTTAAAAAACTACATTACATCCAGAGTAAAGACTTTTATGCAATTATTAAAAGAACTTATAAAATCTGTATGATCCAGGTGCCCCCTCCAAAAAAAAAAAAAAATCTGTATGCATTGGTCTATCAAGGTATCTACAGTTCACTGGCAAGTGAAAAATGCAAGGTAAAGAAGAATATGTCCAGCCCAATACTAGATTTTATTTTAACAAATAGGTATGAGATTTACATTAGATATTGCATATACCTAAAATATTTTTTAATGAAAAGAATGTATTGGAAACTGCTAAGAGCATTTCCTCTAGGGGGTCACAAAGAATTAGCAAAAAAAGCAAAGTTTCATTTCTTACTTTGGTTTTTGGTATTTTTCTAAACATGGTATTTAAAAATGTAGCCTGAATATGATCTAAAGTTTTTAAATTATATATACACACCTTCAAGAATGGCAGTTTTATAAAATTTGATAACAAGTGCATGCATTGGCACAAAATAATTTGTTAAACTGGAAAGAAATTTGAAGTGCGACAAATAAAAATGTCAAAACGCAGTTCATTAAGGAATCCTTTTTTAATTTCCAAAGCCAGATTATTCTTACTATGCTAAAGGAGAGATGACTTACCATAGACAGTGGCTTTCTCTGTTTGCAGTTAATACCACCAATGAAGACCATGTTGGGCATCACAGGTCTGGGATAGTCCAAAACAAAGTCCATTCGCAACAGCCAAACTGATGTGTGGCTGTAGAGATCATATGCTGTGACAGGTGTCTGGAGAATTTCAGAGGCCACTTCTAGGGCAGTTTTGAAATAATAGTGGCAAAATAAATGCTCCTCCAAGTGCATGATGTGGTTCCATACTCTCTCCTTGAAAGTCATGGCATCTGAGAACCCTAAGAGACCTCTGGGGACATAGGAAAGAGGAGCAGGACACTGTGCACCTTCTTCAAGATAATGACAAAGTATCCCCCTGGTGAAGACAACAGAGGGAAGGGAGAAATATTTGGCAACAATTAAGCCACAGGTATCAAAAGGATCAAGAAACACTGCATCAAAAGAAGTCTCCTTTAAGTATTCTACTAATTTTTTGTCCTTAAACAAACTCCTGCAATGTGAAAAAAATAAGTCAAAACTGCCACTGTATGGACTCATTAATAGAGAAAATATACTTTGTATTTTTCCTTTCCATTGATCATTGGCAAATGCCAGGAACTCTCGGTCCTGATCCTCCAGAGAGTATGAGGTTGAGTAACTCTTCACTGTGCAATTCAGTTTTCTTCCCAGTTGCCAACTCACCTCTGGCCTGACTACGACCACCTCATGCCCACTGAGGATGAGTTTCTCCACCACCGACTGCATGGTGAACCAGTGGCTCCCATCCATGGGCACTACCAGCAGCTTGCCTGCATGGGCAAAGCCACAGGTTAGCAGCAGAAGCACACATAGAGAAAGGGGGCCGGTCCACCCTGCAGGAGCCATCAGAGAACTTCAGCCCAGAGCCAGCAGCTGGGATTCTAAGTTCCTATAATACAGTAGGCGGAATAACCACAGGCACGAAACCTGGCCCCAATAGAGGGCGTGTATTTATCTTTCCATAAAAAAAAAAAAAAAATCAGTCTCAATGCCAATGATTTACTCATATGAACAAGAATACATGAGTAGCCTTTGCTGAGACATCAACCTGTATGTTTTCCAGACAAGAGTAGCTTACAGTCTTTGCCTTGGAGGCAGATCGTGCCCTGTGCTGCAGTGAGTTTAGAAACAGAATTATTAAGCAATGCTTTTGGACCTCCAAAATTCAGAAAAATAAAGTGAAAGCAAATCTGAAGAAAGCTAATATTTTTGGAATTTGTCCCAATGCAAAATTTAGATGTTAACTTTAGACAACCAAATATTCTCTGCCAAGAAAGAAACTGGCATCTTATGTTCTAAGGAAAGACAACAAGGCCCCCAGCACTGACCTCCCAACTAGTAAGAAATCAGGGCTCACCTGTGTCTCTGCAATGCATAAGCATTGCTGCTTGTCTTCCGCATCCAAACCCTGAGAGGCCTCTGAAATGCTGAAATGAGATTGACAACCCTACCTCCATGGACCATGCCAGGGACTTGATGGAAAGTGACTGTCACCTATTTTAAATGGCTTTCCTCAGATACGTCGCATGCAGTGGGGGGTCGGCAGCCCAATCCTTACACGAGCACTCTACTGAGCTGCCACTCTGTGACCTCTCTACTTCCACACTCTAAACACACCATCACTCCAGTGCCCTCCTTCAGGAAAAGATGTACTTGTCTCGCTCAGTCTGCTGAGCACTCCTGAGGTCAGACGTGATGTCATCTTCATGTTTTCACCCTCCTTTCACAGTACCCGTGTTATGCCTTTGACATAGTTTGTATGTTTGTTCCCTCCATATATTATGGTCAACTATAATTTCCAGTATTGAAGGTGAAGCATGGTGGGAGGTGTTTGGGTCATAAGCACGAATCCCTTATGAATGGCGTGGCACTGTCCTCCCAGTAGTGAGTGATTTCTCACGAGACTCTGTTGTTTAAAAGTATGTGCCAAAAACACTCTTCTGGATATTATCCAGGAAAGCTTCCCCAGCCTAGCAAGACAGGCAATGTTCAAATTCGGGAAATACAGACAACACCACAAAGTTACTCCTCGAGAAGAACAACCCCAAGATACATAATTGTCAGTTCACCAAGACTGAAATGAAGGAAAAATGTTAAGGACAGCCAGAGAGAAAGGTCAGGTTACCCACAAAGGGAAGCTCATCAGACTAACAGCAGATCTCTCTGCAGAAACCCTACAAGCCAGAAGAGAGTGAGGGCCAATATTCAACATTCTTAAATAAAAGAATTTTCAACCCAGAATTTCATATCCAGCCAAACTAAGCTTCATAAGTGAAGGAGAAATAAAATCTTTTATTTTATTTCTCAATAAGCAAATGCTGAGAGATTTTGTCACCACTAGGCCTGCTTTACAAGACCTCCTGAAGGAAACACTAAATATGAAAAGGAAAAACAAGCAACAGCCACAATTTGTTTTATTAAAAACATACCAAATTGTAATGACCAATGACACTGTGAAGAAACTGCATTAACTAACAGTCAAAACAGCCAGCGAGCATCATAATGACAGGATCAAATTCACACATAACAATATTAACCTTATATGTAAACACACTAAATGCCCCAATTAAAAGACACAGACTGGCAAATAAGAGAAAGAGTCAAGACCCATTGGTGTTCTGTATTCCGGAGACCCATATCACCTGCAAAGACACACATAGACTCAAAATAAAGAGATGGAGGAATATTTAGCAAGCAAATGGAAAGAAAAAAAAATGCAGGGGTTGCAAACCTAGTCTCAGATGAAACAAACTTTAAACCAACAAAGATCAAAAAAGACAAAGAAGGGTATCACATAATAGCAAGGAAATCAATGCAACGAGAAGAGCTAACTATCCTAAATATATTTTCACCCCATAGAGGAGCACCCAGATTTTTAAACAACTTATTAGAGACCTACAAAGAGACAGACTCCCACGTAATAATGGTGGGAGGCTTTAACACCCCACTGTCAATATTAGACAGATCAACCAGATAGAAAATTAACAAGGATATTCAGGACTTGATCTCAGCTCTAATAGACATCTACAGAACTCTCTACCCCAAATCAACAGAATATACATTCTTCTCAGCACCACAACACACTTAATAAAATTAACAAGGAGAGTCAAGACTTGATCTCAGCTCTAATAGAATCTACAGAACTCTCCACCCCAAATCAACAGAATATACATTCTTCTTAGCACCACATCACACTAACACTGACCACATAATTGGAAATAAAACACTCTTCAGCAAATGCAGAAGAATGGAAATCACAACAGTTTCTTAGACCAAAAAGTGCTATCAAATTAGAACTCAGGATTAAGAAACCTGCTAAAAACCGTACAACTGCATGGAAACTGAACCGCCTGCTCCTGAATGATTACTGGATAAATAACAAAATTAAGGCAGAAATAAATAAGTTCTTTGAAACCAGTGAGAACAAAGACACAATGTATTCAGAATCTCTGGGACACAGCTAATAGCGTTTAGGGGAAATTTTACAGCACTAAATACCTACAGGAGAAAGCAGGAAGAACTAAAATTGACATCCTAACTTCACAATTAAAAGAACTAGAGAAGCAAGAGCAAACAAATTCAAAAGCTAGCAGAAGACAAGAAATAACTAAGATCAGAGCCGAACTGAAGGAGAGAGAGATATAAAAAAACCCTTCAAAATATCAGTGAATCCAGGAGCTGGTTTTTTGAAAAGATTAACACAATAGATAGACCACCAGCCAGACTAACAAAGAAGGAAAGAGAAAAGAATCAAACAGACACAATGAAAAACAATAAAGGGGATATCACCACTGATCCCACAGAAATACAAACTACCATCAGAGAATACTATAAACACCTCTATGCAAATAAACTAGAAAATCTAGAAGAAATGGATAAATTCCTAGACACACACACACACACATACACCCCCCCCCCAAGAAAAACCAGGAAGAAATAAAATCCCTGAATAGACCAATAATAAGTTCTGAAATGGAGACAGTAATTAATAGCCTACCAAAGAAACACACACACACACACACACACACACACACACACACACACACACACAGGACCAGATGGATTCACAGCCAAATTCTACCAGAGGTACAAAGAGGAGCTGGTACCATTCCTTCTGAAACTGTTCTGAACAATAGAAAAAGAAGGACTCCTCCTCCCTAACTCATTTTATGAGGCCAGAATCATCCTGATTCCAAAACCTAACAGAGATACACACACAAAAAATAAAATTTCAGGCCAATATCCCTAATAAACATCAATGCAAAAATCTTCAATAAAATAATGGCAAAATGAATCCAGCGGCACATCAAAAAGCTTATCCATCACAATCAAGTCGGCTTCATTTCTGGGATGCAAGGCTGGTTTGACATATGTAAATTGATAAACGTAACCCGTCACATAAACAGAATCAATGACACAAACCACAATTATCTCAAAAGAGGCAGAAAAGGCCTTCAATAAAATTCAGCTAAAAACTCTCAATAAACTAGGTACTGATGGAATATATCTCAAAATAATAAGAGCTACTTATGACAAACCCACAGCCAATATCATACTGAATGGGCAAAAGCTGAAAGCATTCCCTTTAAAAACCAGCACAAGACAAGGATGCCCTCTCTCACCACTCCTATTCAACATAGTATTGGAAGTTCTGGCCAGGGCAATTAGGCAAGAAAAAGAAATAAAGGGTATTCAAATAGGAAGAGAGGAAGTCAAATTGTCTTTGTTTGCAGACAACATGACTGTATGTTTAGAAAATCTCATCATCTCAGCCCAAAATCTCCTTCAGCTGATAATCAGCTTCAGCAAAATCTCAGGATACACAAGACCTAAAGCCATGCCAGGCCAAGAGTTGAGTCATGGGCACCTACACTCAATCAACAAACTACTTTCCAACTGCCACAGAGTTTTTCTTTTTCTCTAGCAGCTAAATAAGCACAAATCTAGAGAAAAACAATGTTAAACAAGTGCAGCTCCACCAGCCTCTCATCCAGTGAAAGCTGTATTTGTAGATCATGGAACCCATCCCTTGTTCCATGAGCCACCAATACAGCTTTCATTGGACAAGAGGCTGATTTCAGTAACTTTCTCCTGATAAGACAACCAGTGACCACAGACTAGTTCTGGCCAATTTACAGAGACTGTGAATTTGAGTGCCTTTGTGTCCTGAAGAGACCTTTTCATTTACAGGGTCTAATTGTAATCCATTTAAATGTGATGTCTCTATTCCAGGGTGAACATGAGCTGGATATAACATACATGCGTGTTCAATACACATGCATCAGGACCGCCTTCATAAATGGTCATAGCTCCTCCTGTAATCTGTTGAACATGTATATTTAGCCAACCTGTTCATTATAAAGCTCCTACCCCTACCCCTTGTCCTTTCAAGGGCCCCTCTCTGGTCTTTTCCAGAGGCTATGCTTCCCAGCCAGGTGGCTGTAACGTTTTACAAGAAATAAAGAGTCCTTTTCTAAAACCTACAATTCTGTACTTTTTCAGTGAACAGAGGTGTAAAGGTGAAAATGAGAAAACTGATCATAGCAAAAGGCAAACAATGCTATAGAGAAGGGGGATGGGGAACTGATACTTAACTAAAAGAAGTGTTAAGAGAACAGCTGGGTTCAAAGCCAACCCCACTCAGCATTGCTCTTGCAAGGATGCAGCTCCCTGAACCTCAGGGACAGGAGAGACTTGCCTGACAGGCCCCCCTGAGGCCAGAGAAGCATCCTTTCTTTAGGGAGACCAGGACAGTGATCACCTACCCCCATTTCCCGAACAAGAGAAGAGTCTGTGAAACTCTTGTGGGGCAACACACCAGTTTCCTTTCTTTCTAACAGTTTTCCTAGGACAAAATGACTTTATCTCCTGGCCTGGCTTCTTCGTGGAAGGGACTTGTCACCCTTTTGAAATGAGAGCAGAAGGAGAAGATAACAGAAGCATGAGCCTCCTTAAGTCGTGCCCCTTTTGGAGCTCCTAATGCTGTGGCAAGCTTTCAGTGCTCCAGTGACAGTGACCCTCTGTCCCTGCTCTTTGGGGAACGGGGAGTTTTCCAGGATGTAAGACTTCCAGTGTTTAACTGGGAATATTCTGGGCAGACCTGCACAGCTTACCACCTTAGTGGGGAGACGAGTTGGTAGGTTCCCAAAACACAAGTTTACAAGGAAAACAGGTAGCTGATGATAGACTTTGCCCTGGTGCTCATTAATTGTTCAGTGTATATGACAGTCTATTTAGCACATTAACAAAACAGAAAGTATTTTGTTCATTTTTTGGGTTTTTGTTGTTGTTTGTTCTTGTTATTTTCTTTTTTGCAATGAAGTCTCGCTGTCTCACCTAGGCTGGAATGTAGCTGCAGTTAAGTGAGGCTCACTGCAACCTCCACCTCCAAGGTTCAAGTGATTTCCCTGCCTTAGCCTCCTGAATAGCCGGGATTACAGATGCCTGCTACCATGCCCAGCTAATTTTTATATTCTTAGTAGAGATGGGGTTTGGCCATGTTGGCCAGGCTGATCTCGAACTACTGACCTCAGGAGTTGGGACTGGCCTCCCGAAGTGTTGGGATTACAGGCATGAGCCACCACGGCTGGTCTTATTTCTGATTAAACACTACTCACATAGCGCCATTGGATTGGGTCTCAAACAGTGCTGCTCAAGGTATGGTTTCCAGCTCATGTTACCCACCCACCTCAGCACTGGTGCAGACACTGCAGGAAATGCTTAGAAATTCCTGTAGCAATTGGTGTTGCTATGTCAGCCAAACAATCATCAGTAGCTTTGCATTTCATAGGTCTGTGGTTTATTTAATTTCACTTTCTAGCATTTCATTTTTGTTATATGTTACCAAAAAATATGGATCTTTAATGAATTGCAGAAAACTTTTTTTGCCTTTTTTTTTTCTGTCACAGATAGCTTGAGAAGCTCTGCTATAAACTACTTAATTTCATAATCCTCTGGTGGGGTACAGAGATGCATCTCAAATTTGTACAGGTTATGCTAACACACAAGATGCTATAGGGTTTGGATTATAATCCTGAAAGACATCATCTCAAAACCCATAATCCTGAATGTTGAATTCCAAAATATCAATCCCTAAGGATCCAAATCCCTAAGGTCTAACTCCCTAAGTGAATGTGTAACTTACTGGGTTGGCCAAGCCTGGTAAAGCTGTTAGAATGAGTATGTGGTTCTTTTTAAGTGTGAAAATAAAGATATTTGTACAGACTTGTAAAAAAAAAATCTAAGATCTCTAACATCTAAAATCCCAAAAAATCACAATCACAGGATAGGTTCTTTCAGAGTTTTTTCCTTTTGCTTTTCTTCTTAGTTTTTTTCTCAAGGTTAAACTGTCAGCATTATTTTTGCAATTTGCTATGCTGTGGATTTCATCTTCACATCATTTCCAATACTAAAGGCAGAAACTGTGTGGAGACTTTTAGAGAATTCTAATTCATTTCATGCTCACAAATTTGACTCCATGAAAGTGCGTTATCAAAGGGTTAACTGTGTAAACATTGGGCATGTAGGTAAAAACATTGAAACATCCTCAATAAATAAAGAGATTTCCCTTTCGTACATCCGCATTTGTGAAAGATAAAATTTCATGGCCGGGTGCGGTGGCTCATGCCTGTAATCCTTACCATTTTGGGAGGCTGAGGCTGGCAGATCGCCTTAAGTCAGGAGTTCACGACCAGCCTGGCTAACATGGCAAAACCCCATCTCTACTAAAAGTACAAAAATTTGCTGGGCATGGTGGTAGGTGCCTGTAATCCCAGCTACTCTTGAGGCTGAGGAAGGAGAATCACTTGAACCAGGGAAGCAGATGTTACAGTGAGCCGGGATCAAGCCAGTGGATTCCAGCCTGGGCAACAGAACAAGACTCTGTCTCAAACAAACAAACAAACAAAACAATCTCTTGAGACCTGGGCACTTTGAGCAACTGTGTATGTGGTGGTAACTCACAGAGATTCTTAACTGACCTCATGAAGAGTCTCAGGTCATTTTTCAGGTGATCAAAGCTGAAAGCTGAGTGCACACAATTACCAACCACAAAGATATATGCCTATAATTTCCTTTTTTGACCTATTACTCTATGAATATGATTCATCTGGTCACAACTGATATACATGTGTGACAGTCATGAGTACACCTGAGGGTTTACACTTGTACAAATAGGTATGTCATTATGGCCTACTTTAGGGTGCAAAGTGGCCTATGAAGTGTTCTGTCCTGTTTTTATGTGTTTTTCAAATAAATCCACATTTAAAAAGTAAACAAATATCTTTTAAAGAATTTTTAAAGTTATTTTTTTCTAGAATGATATTTGTAGGACTTTGATCTTTCAGGATCCTAACATTCAGGATTTGGGGATTTCAGGTCTTTGGGGATTGTGATTGCCTGCCAGGAGCCTCCATGTCAAGGATGTACATGTTTATTTGCACATCTTAGTGAAGGAGGCCATGTGGGTTGTCTTTTCACCCTCTTGATAGTGTCTTTGATGCACAGAAGTGTTTTATTTTGATGTCAAATTTGTTGTGTTTTTTTGTTTGTTGTTGTTGTTGTTTCTTATACACAACAATACATTGTGTCACATCTCAGAAACCATTTCCAAATCCAGGTCATAAATATTCACCCAAATGCTTCCTTCTAAAGGTTTACACTTCTAGCTTTTCTATTTAGCTATTTGATCCATTTCAAGTTAGTTTTTGCACATAAGGGTGCAACTTCATTCTTTTGCATGTAGATATGCAGCTGTCCCACCAACCTCTGTTGAAGAGATTATTCTTTCCCATTTGAACAGTCTTGGCACCATAGTAAAAGCCAACTGACCAAGGATGTATGGGTTTATTTCTAGATTCTCAACTTCATTCTATTGATCTGCATGTAAAAGACAATTAGAGGAAATTTAATTATGAATTATAAATGAGACAATATTAAAGAGTTACTGATTCTGTGAGGTATGATAATGATATTGTGCCTATGTAACAAATTTTCCTTATTTTTTATATTTAGTGAAGTATTTGCAGACAAAATGACATGCCCAGCATTTCCATTAAAAAATCATAGCCTAAACGTTCTTTAAAAAGAAACAAAATAGCAGACACATGAATCAGTACAATAAAATATTGAGAATTATGTAACATAAAGATGGAGGGAGATATGGGTGCTTATTACACTATAGTCTCTCCTTGCTATTTGTTTGAAAACTTTGATAATGAAAAGTTGAAATGAATAATCTTGGTGGGAGGCCTTGGGCTTGCCCACTAACAACTTACTCTGAATTTGGATCTAGGAATGAAACTAGATCTTAGAGCAATGGAGGAAACCCAGATCTTTTCTTGCTGTGAAGTTACTTCCTACCCCCAATTCTCCAGAGCTACTCTTGTCCTGGATGGTACAGACTAAGCCTGAATTCCTTCCTGCTGGACCTAGTCATCAATTCTGCTGGAACTCACCAAAAACTGAAAAAGCCTGGAAGTGATTCCTTTTTTAAAAAATTAAAACTATCTTGATGTTCTCTTGAATGATGATCTACCATCCTGGTTAAAGTATTTAATTACAGCATTGGATGTAATTCCCCTGGATACACTCAGTGAGTTTTTGCTACTGGAAACCTTCATGAAAATCTCCTATGTAGGGTCTGAGACACTGCACAGACATGTGTGTGCATGCACACACACACACACACACACACACACACATACACACATATAGAGCCACATATGCACACTCTATCATCAAGTGATGCTTCCTTCTCATCAGACAGTTCAGACTATGATTCCTGTTGTCTAGCAAGATACAACAAACTGTATGCTTTTCCAAGATACAGCCTGTCCATATAAAATAAGAAAAGAGGAATCCAGTGTCCATAAATCTCTCAATGACAATTCACTTTTGTAGTTATGCTATATCCAAGGCTCATCGTCAAAGGGCACTCTTTGATATCTGAATTCCTCTTTGAGAACTTTCTTTATTCTCAAATTTATAGATATGGATAAATATATAACTTTCCATATCTATAAAACCTCTTATACATACTTATCCTTTAATATATTCATAAAATTGTATATTTTTAAACACACAAGATCAAAAATATATAAAATGATATATGGTCAATATGTTTCCTATTTTGTACATATCTTTATATGATAGGTGATATAAAATCCCACATAGCTTTCTGTATCTCTAAGGCCCTCTGTGTGACTCTGTGAGCCATAATAAACTCAGTGTGGGTTCAGGAAATAGCAGGATCCTACACCTGGGTGGTGCTTGGTGCTGTAACTGAAGGAGGGTAAAGGGGAGAGAAGCATTTTGAAAAGCCTAGCCTCTTAGAGTCCTACAACTTGCATCTCCTCGCCTGTTCTTGACAAAAGCTGAAAGTCATGCCTCACTTGAAAGACCTAAAACGGTAGTCTTCCTGCTTTTTATATTCTTTCACTTTCCCATGAGTTGGTTGAAAACTCAGTCTTTTAACAAACATCTGCCAATCTGTGAGAGACATAGCTGTGTTACAAAGTCTACTGAATCTTGTAAGAAGCCAGAGTAATAGACAAAAACGCATGGCCCATCCTTAAAAAAGAAAGAGATGAGGGGTCGGCAAGCAATTCATGAAACTGAATATTATGAAAAACTTATGCATGGATTTCAAATTTCTTTGCACCAAAACAAATTTATACTTAACTTGATAAAACATGTCTGAATAGGATCTAGCTTGAGGCACTAAGAAGGACAAAACGTTATTTTGAAAAAAGCCCCCATCAGAACAACATGAATTCTGCTACAACTGAAGCAACAGCATAAAATTTATGCTGAGGCATGAGGGGAAGAACGAATGGTGAAATCATCAATGCTTTATAAAAAGTTAATGGGAAAAATGCTCCAAAGAAAGTAGCAGTTTACAAATGAGTAATTCCTTTTAAGAAGGGACAAGATGACGTTGAAAATGAAGCCCATGCCAGTAGACCATCTACATCAATTTTCAAGGAAACAATCTTGCTCATGCTGTAACTGAAGAGCACTAACAACAGTAGAAACAATAGCCAACACAGTAGACTTCTCAGTCAGGTCAGTTTACACAATTTTGACAAAAATTTAAGTTGAACAAATTTTCCACTCGATGGGTGCCAAAACCTTTGCAGCCAGATCAGCTGCAGACAAGAACACACCCTTCTATGGAAGTTATAAACAAGGGGGATCAAACCTTGAAGCATCACTTCAAAGAATTGTAACAGAAGATGAAACATAGGTTTACCAGTATGATCCTGAAGACAAACCACAATCAAAGCAATAGCTACCAAGAGATGAAATTGGTCCAGTCAAATCAAAAGCAGATGGGTAAGACCAAATGTCAAGGTAACAGTTTTCTGGGTGGCTAAAGCATTCTGCTTTACACTTTCTGCAGGGTTAAAAAAGATAACATCTGCTTATTATTGTTGCTTTGAAGAACTGAGCCAAATCTTTATCAGAAAAACACCTGGCAAAGCTTGCAACTATGTTGAATCCAAAGACTTTTATGCAATTATTAAAGAACATGTTGAATCTGTAACGATGCCATTGGTTTACTGGCAAATAAAAATGCATGGTAAAGAACAACATGTCCAGCCTGACAGTACATTTCGTTTTAATAAAATAAGTGTAAATATTTACATATATGCTTATATATAATTTCAATAAATGAAAACAGATGCATACAAAACTGCAAAAAGTATTTTACTATAGCAGGATTCGCTAAAAATGAAAGTTTCATTTCTTATTGTGTGTTTAAGTATTTTTCCAAAAATACTAAAAGAGGTATAATTGCTTGGAAGGCTTAGGTAGGGGGATCACTTGAGCCCAGGAGTTTGAGTCCAGCCAGGGCACAACAGCAATACCCTCAAGAAGGAAAGAAAGAGAGAGAGAAAAAGAAAGAAAGAGAGAGAGAGAGAGAGAGAGAGAGGAAGAGAGAGAAAGGAAGAGAGAAAGAGAAGAGAGAGAGAGAAAGAGAGAGAGAGAAAGAGAGAGAGAAAAAGAAAGAAAGAAAGGCAGTGGAAATTGTGAACAATTAACCAATTGTATAAACATACATATTAACGAGGCAATTATATAAAAGTTGCTAACCAACAAGCATGTAGATGGCCCAAAATAATATTTTACACAGAAAATAAATTTTAGATGCAACAAACACAAATGTCAAATCCCGGTTCAAGGAATTTGACAAGGTTTAAGGAATCTTTTTAAATGTTCAAAGCCTGAATACTTTTAATGTGCTAGAGGAGCAGTGACTTACCTTAGGCAAGGGCTTTCCTCGACTACAGTAGATACCACCAATGAAGATCATGTTGGGCATCACAGGTCTAGGATAGTCCAAAACAAAGTCGGTTCACAACAACCAAATTGATGTGTGGCTGCAGAGATCATATGCCATAACAAGTGTTTGGAGAATTTCAGAGGCTACTTTTAAGGTATTTAAAAAAAAAAAAAAGGTAAAATAAATGCTCCACTAAGTAGAAGATGTGGTTCCATACTCTCTCCTTAAAAGTCATGGCATCTGAAAACCCTGAGACCTATCTGGGGACATAGGAAAGAGAAGCAGGGCACTGTGCACCTTCTTCAAGATAATAACAAAGTATTCCTCTGGTAAAGACCACAGAGGGGAGGCAGAAATATCTGGCAACAATTAAGCCACACATATTTAAAGGATCGAGAAACACTGCATCAAAAGAACTCTCCTTTAAGTATTCTACTAATTTTCCAGCATCAGACACCAAGGCTGTTTGCAGGGATCGTCCAGCCAGCTCCCACCTTGCCTCTTGCCAATCCCTCACCATGTATATGCACAGTGGCTCTTCTTCTCTCACTGAACACTGACTGGTATAGACTGGAAGCAGGGGCTGTGGCAAAGCAATGCTTTGTATACTTCTTCACTTGAAATACAAGGGGCAGAAGAGAGAGGAGCAAGGATAGAGTATAGACCACAGCTCTATTGCAGTTTCTGAAGGAAAGACAGGCAGGGCAGGAGAAACAGTTTAGGACTGGCCGGTTTGAATAATTTCAGTGGGCTCTGAGCTATAAGGATGGACCGTTCGCTATCTCTAATAATTAACTGGTCCGCAGAGGGGCACTGCATCCCCAGCCAGAAAGTGATTTTAAGATGTGGAAACATTATAACATACAAAAAATGTTAATACAAATAATATAGCAAATACACTTTCTTTTCCCATGAATAAATACCTAAGAATAGCTGTGTTCTATGGTAGGTATAGGTTTACCTTCTAAAGAATCTGCCAAATAATATTCCAAAGTGGCTGGACCCATGTCCCCTCCCACCACCAGGATCTCTTCACACTCACCAGCACCTGGTGTCTTAGACTGTTTGTGTTGCCATAAAGGAGATCTGAGCCTAGGTAATCTACAAAGAAAACATGTTTTTTGGCTCATGGGCCTGCATGTTGTATAAGCCGCATGGCACTAACATCTGCATCTGGTGAGAGACTCGGGCTACTTCCACTCATGGCAGAAAGTGAAGGCAGAAGGTGCCCATCACATGGTGAGAGAGCAGAAAAAAAGGAGGGAGGTGCCAGGCTCTTTTAAACAATCAGTTCTTACTGAAAGTAATAGAGGGAGAACTCACTCATTACCAAGAGGAAGGCACCAAGACATTAATAAAGGATTCACCCCCATGACCAAAACACCTCCCACTAAACCTAACCTCCAATACTGGCGATTCAATTTCATCATGAGATTTGGAAGGGACAAAATATCTAAACTATATCATTTGGTATTGTCAGTCTTTTCCCTTTCAGCCATTCTAATGGGTGTGTAAATTAAATTGTGGTTTTGATTTCTCTAATCACTAATGATGTTGAGTGTCTTTACATGTGCCTGCTTGCCATCTATACACCTTATTTGGTAAATGTCTGTTCAAATCTTTGCACATTTTTTAAAAATGTGGTTTATTTTCATTTTCTCCTCATTGAATTTTAAATGTTCTTTATATATTTTTAATCTTTCTCCTTTATCACATACACACTCTGCAAACATTTTCTCCCAGTCTGCGGACTGTCTTTTTTTTCATTAAACTTTTTATTTTGGAATAAATTTAGATTTGCAGCAAGTTTGCAACAAATAGCACAGAGAATTCCCATATATCCTGTACCTAGTTTCCCCTATTTTTAAATGTTATGTTACTATAGCATATTTATCACCACTCATTAACCAACATTTGATACATCATGATGAAATAAAGTCTGTTTTCTTCAGATGTCATTAATTTTTACCTAATGTCTTTTTCCATTTCTGGGATCCCATCCAGGAGACATACGACTAAATGTCATGGGAGCACATGACATTTAGTCATATGTCTCCTTCACCTCCTCTAGCCTGTGACAGTTTCTTAGACTTTCCTTGTTTGTGATGACTTTGGCAGTTTTGAGCAGTTCTGGTCAGTTGTTCTGTAGAACATTCCTCAGTTTGAGTTTGTCTGACATTTTCATCATAGGTTAGACTGGGGTTATAGGTTTTTGGAAAAAAGACCACAGAAGTAATGCCCTTCTCTGCTTTCTTGGGTATGGACATCCAATTGCTGAAAACACTATCCTCTCCTCTGAATTGCCTTTGTACCTTTGCAAAAACTTGGTCATTCATGCAACTGTGTATTTATTTCTGGACTTTCTATTCCATTCCATTGATATATTTATGAAATATTTTATTACTATCCTTTGTAGGAGGTCTTAAGTCAGCATTCGCTCTCTATTTTTTCTTGTTTTCCATTTTCGTTTTTGCTTTTGTAGGCCCTTTACATTTCCACATAAATTTTATAATCCGTTTGCCAATTTGTACAAAAAATGCCTGCTGGGATTTGGATTGCAATTGTATTGAATTTATAGATGAACTGGGAGAGCTGACATCTTAACAATTTCGAGTGTTCCAATTCATGAATACATCTGTTTAGGTCACTCACTAATGTTTTATAGTTTTTAGTGTACAGTATTTCACATCTTTTGTCAGATTCAGCCCTAAATATTTCATATTTTTATGCTATTAAGTGGTATTTTCATTCCAATTTTCAATTGTTCATTGCTACTACAGTTGGCCCTTGAATAAAGCGAGAATTAGGGGCACCAACTTTGTGCAGTCAAAAATGAGCATAGAGCTTTTGACTCCCCCAAAACGTAACTACTAATAGCCTCCTGTTTGCTGGAAGCCTTGCCAATATCATGAACAGTCAACTAATATTGTGTGTATTTGTGTATGTATTATATACTGCATTTTTCTTACAATAAAGTCCGCTAGAGAAAATGAAAATGTTAAGTCACAGGAAGAGAAAAGATCTTTACTATTCATTAAGTGGAAGTGTATCACCATAAAGATCTCCATGCTCACTGAGTGAACTGTTGAGGACGAAGAGGAGGGGTTGGTCTTGCTGTTTCCAGAGTGGCAGAGGGGGAATTGGTTGAGGAGGTGGAAGGAGAGGTAGGAGACATTGGCACACTCGATTTAATTTTAATGGAAATATATCATAATTATTGTCTGATAGTTTTGCATTTTCAATTCTTTAAAAATGTTTGCATACAGTACTAATCCATCTTCCACTATCTGCTTTAGTTTCAGTGCCCATATCACAGAAGGGTCCAAGTTGTAAAAGAAGTCCCAAAGCAGTCTTAATCAGAATTCTTCTGCAAGATTGTCTACTGGCAATTCGTTTAATGACAGTGCTTCTTCTGTATCTTCTTCCTCATTATCTGGTGCTGATTCAAAAGCACTAATCTCCATCGTCTTCTGTTAATTCCTCAGATTTGTTGTCTATTAACTCTTGAATTTCTCCAAGATCTGTATCTTCAAATACTTTATGCCTATCTTATTTATTTATTCATTTTTGGTGCCGTATCCACAATCTCTTCCATGACGTTCTTGATTGGCTCTGTTGTAAATCCTGTGAAGTCACACACAACATCCGGACACAGTTTTCTTCAGCACTCATGTGTTGTTTGGGGCTTGATGGCTTTCACAGCTTTTTCCATAACAACACAGGCCTCTTCAATGGTGTAATCCTTCTGGACTTTCATGATATTCTCCCTGTCGAAAATATCATGAAAGTGATATTCTCTTCCATAGTGTTGACACTCCTTTCCATAGAAAACCATATGTAATGAGCCTTAAAGTTCCTTATGACCCCTTGATCTAAAGGCTGAATTAGAGATGCTGTGTTTGGGGGCAAGGAGGCCACTTTGGTGCTTTCATTATAGAATGTATGGGGCCCTGGGTGGCCAGGAACATTGTCTAATGTCAAAAGCAATTTAAAAGGAAGTCCCTTACTGGCATGGTACTTCCTTACTTCAGGGACACAGCACTGGTTTTCATGGAACCAATACAGAAAAAGTGTTTTTGTTGTACAGGTTTCTTACTGTAAAACAAAAAGACTGGCAGTTGGTGTTTATCTTTTCCCTTAAAGGCTCAGGGATTAGCTGCTTTATAGATGGTACATTTGAAAGCACTTTGGTAAACAGGTGAGCAGTTAGAAATACAGTATGAAAAGAATGTTGGGACCATCAGTGGACTAAGAACATCAAAATGAAGTTTCCACAGTGTATATTGAGGAATCATGGAAGCTTCTTTAGCAGAGAGGTTTGAGCTCAAAGTGCACCTTAGATGGATAGTGCGTCTTACAGTGATGTGCAGGATGGGTTGTGTAAAATGGGAGTCCACTGAAAAGGCTATTATTATAACGCAGGTAAGATCTCATGGGGATCTGATAAGGAGGAGAGAGAGCTATAAAAATGGAAGGATTGTCCAGACAACACTTTGACTTGCCACTAGTTGGATTCATAGACAAAAGGCAAAGTTTCAAATACAGCTCCAAGACTTTGATTCTAGATGAGGAGAAGGATGGTGGTAAGAGGCCATTTGTTCATTCAATAAACATTTCTTAAAATCCTGCAAGGAGCCAAGCACTGTTTGGGTTGCTGGGAACACTAGTTAAAGCCCATGTTCTCTTGGAACCAGTTTTCCAGTGGTCATTGTTTGTCAGGGAATGGAAGTTTGAGGAATATCTACCATGAAGAAGAGGGGGAATGAAGCACAGCAGGCAAAGGTGAGAAAGTCAAAAAAAAGAGAAAGAGAAGCAGAAGACAGAATGTCATGGAGCCAGGGTGCAGAGTCATGAAGAGGGGGCTAGTAAGGGGTGATGTGGAAGTGTCAAGACTCATGACAATTGAAAACAGGCTATTCCCACTTTCATTTTCTAGTATAGAGCTTTTTTGCCTTCTAGCTGGCCCACTGCCTCGAGTTCTTTCCCTACCAACACTTCCGGAACTTCCCAGGCACACAAATCTCCCTCAAATGTTACCAATACAAATTCCGTGGTGTGGCATTCTCTTGGATTCCTGCCTTTCCATCTTCATTGGTGGCTATCTCTGTTCTCACTCTCTCAAGTTTTGGCTGAAGCCAAAATTATTTTCTTCCTGACGCCCTCTTTCATTCATGGTACTTCCTTACTTCAGGGACACAGCACTGGTTTTCATGGAACCAATACAGAAAAAGTGTTTTTGTTGCACAGGGTTTCTTATTGTAAAACAAAAAGACTGGCAGCTGGTGTTTATCTTTTCCCTTAAAGGCTCAGGGATTAGCTGCTTTATAGATGGTACATTTGAAAGCACTTTGGTAAACAGGTGAGTAGTTAGAGACTGGAAAGGGATGATACCAGAAAAAAAGCCTTGCCAGGCTACTGAAATAGCTTGCCAAAAGGGCTCAAGCGGGGAAAAGGAATAATTCTGAGATATTTTTAGTGTATTTGCATGCTACTTACGGTTAGTGGAGACAAAATAAACATTGAGGTGGTTATAAAAGTTCAGGGAATGTGGAACATTTTTCACAAGGTTTGTACTGAAGATACTCTTGGAAACTGTCTTTAAGGTACTTGGCAAACTTGAAGCCCTACACAACTGTTTCCCATGTTTAGGTAACTTTTACTCTAAAAGACAAGTGAGCTACGGCCGAGGCTGGGGCTCTCCAAGCCGCCACAGGCCAAGGGGCGCGAAAAGGCAGCGATCCCCGTGGCCCGAGACCCCTGCCCCGACACGAGTGGAGCGCCGCGTCCTCAGGCAGGCCTGGGCCGCCTCTCCGCTCGCCCTCCTCAGGCTGTGCCACCAACACTGACTTTGTACACCCTGCTGCGGGTAGCATGAATTGTGGAAAGCAATAAATATAATCTCAAAAATGTGAATGAATGAGTGCTCCGCTGGCCGAGGGGACCTGCGAACTCACCAGCCACCTTGTAAGCCAGCGCACCTTTCCCGCTCCCGCTACGGATCCCAAACTCTTCGAGCCGGGGGAGTTACGTTTCCCATAATGCCCCGCGCGAGAGGCCGGGGCTCCCGCGGGGCATCTTGGGAAGCATAGTCCAAGGTTTATAAATCACTTTCCGGAGACCCGCCCTCGCCAACATGGCGGAGCGCCGTAGGGGCGGGTTCGTTCGCTTCGCTTTTTGGCCAAGGAGGGGGTCTGGGCTTCAGGCAGTAAGTGGGGCAGGCGGCCGGGAATCCTGGGAGGGACGTGGGAAGCGTAGGGACAGTGTTGGTGGCACAGCTTGAGGACGGCGAGGCGAGAGGCGGCCCAGGCCTTCCTGAGGACGCAGCGCTCTGCTGGTGTCCCAGCAGGGGTCTCGGGCCACGGGTATCTCTGCCTTTTCGCGCCTCTGGGCCTATGGTGTCTCGGAGAGCTCCGGCCTCCGCCGTAGGAGTTGGAAATTTAGGAATGCAGGCAACGAGCTCAAGACCAGACTCTCGAGTTGCGTTTTTTGTAGTTCTTCTGAGGAAAAGAAAAAGTCATTGCATTTCAGCGCTTCCTGTCACTTGGTACCTGTGCTAGGCGCAGTACGTGTATCATCTCCGAGTGACCCTCCGCCACACCCGATGTGAAACCTTGAACAAGTCACCTAGGTCCCCAGGGATAGCGATGGGGTTACTGGATACATTTTGGGAGGCCTTTAGGCTCGATAATTTTAATGGGAGTGTTCCCCGCCTTCTCCTGTGAACTTCCTTCTGGCCCAACAGCTTCAAGACTGTACTAAACTGCTCTTTAAAAAGTTAACTTGATTCGTTTAATTAACTTAAGTGGCATAATCTGTGTATGGTACTGAAGGGTGTGACAAGCAGAGATTTTAGTGAGTGATTCTCGGAATCTAGAGTTCACTTTGCCATCCCAGCAGTGGATTAGCCGTGGTGACAGGTTGGTTTTTTTTTTTTTTGGAAAAATTAGTGATGTGAACGTGCCTTTTAAAAAACAGCTATTACTTACTGTGAGCCAAACCCTGTACAGTAAGTGCCCTTCTTTCATTATATCATTTGACAGTTTAAGTGACCCTAGGAGACGGACGGTATCTCATTTTACACATAAGAAAACAGATTAAGTACATATCCAGGGTCACACAGATAGTTAGGATCCTGACAGAGATGAAAAAAATCTACATCTTCCTACCTCCAAAACCCAACTGCTGTACATAGAAACAGGAGTTCTATGTTCTAAGAAACGACAAAATCGACTCCCTAGTGTAAGGTAGGGAGATTTGGGGAAAATTTATTTAAAAAATAAAAGCGTTTATATAATATGTCGCTTTTTTTTTTTTTAAGGGTAGTATTTAGTTTCACAATGTTTGGGAACCTCTTTGAGGAGGATTATTCTACTGTGTCTAATAATCAGTATGGAAAAGGGAAGAAATTAAAGTCTAAAGTTCTGGAGCCACCTGCTCCTAGAGAATTCACCAATTTAAGCGGAATCAGAAATCAGGGTGGAACCTGTTACCTCAATTCCCTTCTTCAGACTCTTCATTTCACACCTGAATTCAGAGGTATGCTATGTTACATACATTTGATTAGCAGTATATACCATCATCTTTACATGTAATTAATTATGCAGAATCACAAATAGACCAATTATCTTAAAGATATATTCCACAGTATGTGTTTATTGTTGTAAATGTAAAATTGGTAATTCCCTCTGCAGAAAAATGTGAAGCTTAATCTTAAATATATCCTGGGTGATTACAATAATGTTTAGTAAAAAAGATCGATATATTTCTTTTCTAATTCCTATAAAGTGCAACATAAAGACAATTGTCATAAGTATCAGTCTTTATTATTGTTACATTGTATTTTTGAGTTTTATAATTTCTCTAGAATAACAAACACTTAAGTCAGAGTTATCCAAACAATTATATCTACCTTTCGGAGTGGGGAAGGATGTCATATTATTTATGTGGGTCCACAGTTGTTCATATGTCTTTCTGAAATCTAGAAAGCTCACACCCTCATCTGATTTCACCTGAACTTGTTTAGCTTCAGAACCAGACCTGGTGTGAGGCTATTTATAGTTTTTAGTTATCTCATGTGGGTGAATATTCATACATTTATTACAGGAATATTAATCTGCTTGATTAATGGAAACTGTCCCAGACCCTGCTGGAAATGTAACATTGTGTGTGTGTGTGTGTGTGTGTGTGTGTGTGTGTGCATATATATATATATATATATATATGAATGAAACACTTTTTCATATTGTCTTTGTAAACTGGAAATTCTGCATTCCAAAGACCCAAGGTTTTAAGTAAGGGATTGTGTGCAAGAAACTGACCCCCAACTCAAACTAGCTAAATTTAAAAGGGGTGTTATTATGAGAATATAGGGGATCTCTGAGAAGTCAACTACAAGAAGCCAGCCTGACCTCATTGGACCCTTGATTTTTTTGTCCGTTTCTCTCTGCATATTTCTTTCATATCTCATCTCTGCAAACCAGCTTCCTCCACAAGGGTCCTAGGGTCTGTATTCCCTTGATCTCAGTGTGAACATTACTTTGCTTTCACATGGCCCTGACTGGGGTCCCCAGCACTACATGGCTTTGTAACACAGTGTCTATATTAGGAAGACAGACAGCCTGACTCATCCTGTATCTGGTTTGCCACGTTCCGCTTCCCTACCACCACCACATTTATCTAATCTTTGTGGTTCCTCTGTTGCTTCTAAGCTTAGAAAGACTTCCTGCCTCCAGAGATTTAGTAAATACACTGTTCCCTTCCCAGGAGCAATTTAATGGATTGGATTGCATGTGGGATGTAAGTGGTGTCTTAGCCTTGACTCTGTCCCCTCCATAAAAATATCTCCCTGATGCAACCAATAACTCCACCAGTAGAAATTTCCAGCTCTAATAAGTAGATTCCTAACAGGGATAACACTTTTCCAGGTTTTTATATAGTTGAAGTTAAGGGACAAGTTGAAGTAGAAACATAGCCTCAAAGAGACTGAGGAAGATGGTGAAGCATTGTGTGGGTTATGGAGAGTACTATTAGGAAAGAGTAGGACTGTGGGACTGAGAGTCCAGGCCAGCTACCTCTCCAGCAAAGGAGATTGCTGGCCAAGCACATGATTTGACATCTTAGTGCACAATGTGCCCTCCTTTTATAGCTTAGTGTGAATCCTGATGCTGATTGGCAGGAAGGTATAATTTGGAAAGGATAAGGCCTGTCAGAGAACTGGGGGAGAAAAATTTTGGAATAGTATTTTAAATAATAGGGCTGGATTTGGTTCCATTGTACTCCATTACGATGTAGCCGAGAGTACTGCGAGATGATTGTAAAAGTTCTTTCTTGTATGGTTTTATGCTTTAACTTGTAGATTTATAGTTCATTTTTGCCCAGTCCTAGCACTTCGAATGTAACATTCATTAACAGCACTAGAGCAGCAGTGGTTTTTCAATAGGGAGACACATTTATCCCATTCCTTGTCACCCTGGAGTATATCAAAGTTTCCCAGTAGGAGTTCCTACCTGGCTTGGATACAGACTTCCCAAAAGATTCAGATATGGCCCATTGGGTGGCACATCACCTACATGTTGGGTGATAAATTCTGGAGACTGGCATATGGTTGCCAGCTTCTTTTTCCAGATAAGACCACTATCATCTGTTATTATCTTCAACACAGAAAAGGCATTTTCCCACCAAAAAAAGAAGGGCATCATCTCAGAGTAAAAGGGGATCCTTCCCACGAAAGGATGGTTGTCAGCCTTACACGTGGTGGGAAAACTGCAACACTACTCTATTTCCTAAGATTCCTTTTGGCTTTTGGACTTGCTGCCATAGACAGTGGGAAGCTGTGAAAGATTTCTTATGTTACTGTTTTTAGTTTTATGCATGAAGATTATTTTCCTTTCATAGAAATTCCATGCTGAAGCCTTAGCATGCCAGTTTATTTTCTTAGAGTCACTGATTAAAAATGTTACAAGAAAGTAAAGTCTGTAGAGTAAAAGTATAAATATTGCTATGGTCATATTTCTGAATCTACTTGATTTTACTGAAAAGTGGTCTTGGCTTTCTAAAACAATTTTTTGTTGTTGTTGAAATAATGTCATTTGCATCTCTGATTCTACCTTTTTGTTTAGAAGCTTTATTTTCTCTTGGCCCAGAAGAGCTTGGTTTGTTTGAAGATAAGGATAAACCTGATGCAAAGGTATTACATCTATGATTTACTGGGATGTTCTGGAGTATTCAGGAAATTTTCTTTTAAAGAAGGAATTAAGTGACTTATTCACAAAGCAAGAATTTTATTAATTATCAAATATGGTCTTTATTTTCAGAAAGTGACTTGGCCTATACCCTATTGGTAATGGAATTTTCCTTCTGAGAAAGAATCTCTTCTCCAAATTTAATACTGCTACCACTTTATAAATATACAGCACTCTTTATTGTGCTTATTCTTTCTTCCGGTGGAGGAAATATTTGCACAACATCCACATTAGCTTCCCTCAGAAATCTATTTAAAGCACTTTTTTGCAACAATATCAAAAAAAAAAAAAAAACTACATTCTTTCAATTTGGTAGTCTGGAAATAATTGGAGTAATGAGTTGATTTATAATTTTGTTTGTTACTATGGTGATATTAAAGTACAGCTCTAAGCATGTTCCTCGCGGCTTAAACATAGCTCAAAAGTTTCTTATCATGTTCAGCTCAAATTTTTACCTCCTTGGAGTCTTTCATGATCTAGCCCAGTGCTTCTCAGGCTACTTCTGTAGCAAAGGGCTTGTTTTCGTGCATTTTTTTTTTAAATTTCCAATCTGTTGCAAATTAGCACTTTTGTAGTATATAATAAAAATGCCATGGGAATGTCAAATTACCATTAAAATTTCTAAATGCTTATTCTCCCTTTCAATACTTAAAAGTCTGGCCTTCTTAAAGCAATGGCCAACATTGCTCAGTCTGGCGGAGCCCTCACCACATGAAGTTAAGGCAGGAAATCGTTTGGAGCCAGGAGAAAGTGAGACAGGGTGTGCTGAGAACTCCAGAGTGAGATACAGTACGGTGCTTGGAAAATTCTACAGAGGGGAAATTATGTGTATCAGAGATATTTTAGAGAAATAATGGACTATTAGAAGAGATTTAAACAGTCAATCTGTAATCAATTGAGGGGTTTATTAAGGCCTAGTTGAGTTTTAATGTTTATCTGAACTATATCAAGGTAGAAAACTCCAAATAACTTAATATTTTTTGGATTGAATTAGAATTTTCAAAGAAGAACTGAATCATAATTAGTTTTTCCTGTATAATAGGATATTTATAAACTTTCTCCTGTATGAACTAGGAGATATGAAAAAGCTAGTATGCAGTTGTTTTCAAAAGCCTCAGTCAACACTGAAAGAATTCATTTAGAAATGTATTTGTTTTTCATTCAGGTTCGAATCATCCCTTTACAGTTACAACGCTTGTTTGCTCAGCTTCTGCTCTTAGACCAGGAAGCTGCATCCACAACAGACCTCACTGACAGCTTTGGGTGGACCAGCAATGAGGTACGAGAGTCAGCTCTCTAAGGAAGAGTTACCAGCGGTAGAGGAAAGAGTAATGCTGGTTTAATCTTATCTAACTTCCTTTAATTTTGTCTTAGAGTCTCAACATATGGTTTGAATGTTTCTTTCTCACATTAAAAAATTACAAGCCAGAAATATATATTTTTAGATACTTGTCGTATACAGGATTTTATGAACAGCTGTGATTTGGGGCTGGGGTAAGATTATAAAAACAGAAGTACAAGAGCTGATTTTTACAATTTCTGCCCTAAGAGTCTTTATGTAGTCTAGTTGAGATACAACACCTATTACATGGAGATTATCTACTATTTATATAGTTTTTTTAGTTTGACCAACAATAATGGATCAATTAAATGGTAAGTAAATTTTTTAAAATTCTGTGTTTGTTATGTGCTTTGTGTTTGTATCCACATGTTCTGCTTTCAGTGTTTGCTTCAGTCAAAAAATTGAAACAGTTCTTGGCAGGTCTTTTTATTCTTCCTGTCCTTTCTCCTGACTTTCTCCATTTTCTCTCTTTCCTTCCTTCTTTCTTTCTTATTTTTGTTTTGTATTCCAGTTTTATTGTATTGTTTATTTTATTTTATTTTTTTATATATTTTATTGCGTTTTAGGTTTTGGGGTACATGTGAAGAACATGCACGATTGTTGCATAGGTACATACATGACAATGTGGTTTGCTGCCTTCCTCCCTATCACCTATGTTTGGCATTTCTCCCCATGTTATCCCTCCCCAACTCCCCACCCACCACTGTCCCTCCCCTGGTTTCCCCCCATAGACCCCAGTATGTGATGCTTCCCCCCCCCCCCGGGTCCCTGTGTTCTCATTGTTCAACACCCGCCTATGGGTAAGAACATGCAATGTTTGATTTTCTGTTCTTGTGTCAGTTTGCTGAGATTGATGGTTTCCAGGTTCATCCATGTCTCTACAAAGGACACGAACTCATCGTTTTTGATGGCTGCATAGTATTCCATGGTGTATATGTGCCACGTTTTCCCTGTCCAGTCTATCATCGATTGGCATTTGGGTTGGTTCCAAGTCTTTACTATTGTAAACAGTGCCACAATGAACATTCATATGCATGTGTCCTTATAATAGAATAATTTATAATACTTTGGCTATATACCCAGTAATGGCATTGATGGGTCAAATGGAATTTATATTTCTAGATCCTTGAGGAATCACCACACTGTCTTCCACAGTGGCTGCACTAATTTACACTCCCATCAACAGTGTAAAAGTGTTCCTGTTTCTCCACATCTTCTCCAGCATCTGTTGTCTCCAGATTTTTTAATGATCACCATTCTAACTGGTGTGAGATGATATCTCAGTGTAGTTTTGATTTGCATTTCTCTAATGACCAATGATGATGAGCATTTTTTTATGTTTGTTGGCCTCATCGATGTCTTCTTTTGTAAAGTGTCTGTTCATATCCTTCGTCCACTTTTGAATGGGCTTGTTTGTTTTTTTCTTGTAAATCTGTTTTAGTTCTTTGTAGATTTTGGGTATTAGTCCTTTGTCAGATGGGTAGATTGCAAAAATTTTTTCCCGTTCTATTGGTTGCCAATTCACTCTAATGATTGTTTCTTTTGCCATGAAGAAGCTCTGGAGTTTAATTAGATCCCATTTATCTATTTTGGCTTTAGTTGCCATTGCTTTTGCTGTTTTAGTCATGAAGACTTTCTCCATTTTCTTTGTGTACCTTGTATGTGGGCTTTCTCTCACTTTCCTGTTTGAGTTCTAAAAGGCATTCTACTATATACAAACACTACACACTTGTCAGCAGTGATTAAAGGTGATTGTTGCAAATAATTGATGAGCTGTTAGCTATACAAATCCAAACAAATCCCGGTCTGCCATTTTTTTTTTATGGAATAGATGGATTTATTCCTGCAAAGACAGGTATAGGCAACTATCACAATTTAAAGAGCAAATAATAGGAATCATGTTATATTGCCTTAACAGTAAACTCTGAATGGTGGTCATCTTCTAACCAAGAACACTCCTTAACTAGGTGATACCAACTCTGTGATTAAGGAGGTAAGGCATGGACTTTGAAGTAAAATAGGGTAGTAATATATTCCCTAAACAAGTATGTTAAATTTCTGATGTAAAGGTGGTAGTAAGGGTTAATTCCTTTCACAAAAAATAACCACTGTATTGAGATATAATTTACATGCCACAAAATTACTCTTTTAAAGGGTGTCGTTCAGTGGTTTTTTTTGTTTTGTTTTGTTTTGTTTAGCATATTCAGAGTTGTTCAACCATCACTACAATCAATCTTAGAGACTTTTTACCACCCCAAAAAGAAATTCCATACCCATTAGCAGTCACTCTCCTTCCCCCTCAACTCAGCCACTGGCAACCACTGACCTTCTCTCTGTCTGTATGGACTTGCCTGTTCTGGACATTTCATGGAAATGGAGTGATCCAATACAATAGGTGGTCTTTTGTAACAGGCTTCTTTCAGTTACTGAAGACGACTGTTCCCAGGGTTGTAGTGTATGTCAATACTTCATTCCATTTCATTGCCAAATGAGATTCTATTGGATGGATATGCCACATGAGTTTTGTTTTTTTTTTAAAACTAGTCATTGATTGATAGATTTTTCTTTGTTTTTTGATAATGAGCTTCACTAACTTGCTGGTTTCATACATCTTAACGCTGTGGAGATTTTTATTTGATTTTTTCCTAAATAAGGTCTTGCAGAAAACCCTCTTAAGACTAGACCTGCAGTGGTAGGAGAAGGTCTCTATGGTACCTTTGCCAAGTGTAGGATTGTTCAGGAACAGAGCCTGAAAACTTCCACGTGTTTTCTGTCTCATCATAGTCAGTGATATAAGATAAATTTGCATCCTCAAGGGCAGGCGTCCCCAAACTACGGCCGGCCATTTATCCGGCCCCCCGCCGCACTTCAGGAAGGGGCACCTCTTTCACTGGCGGTCAATGAGAGGAGCACAGTATGTGGCAGCCCTCCAACAGTCTGAGGGACAGTGAACTGGCCCCCTGTGTAAAAAGTTTGGGGATGCCTGCTCAAGGGTCTCCTATTTGAAGACTAGAAATCCTCCAGCTTTCATGCATCTATCTGCTGCTTTTCACATGAAACTTTTTTTTTAAACAAGGTCTCACTCTGTCATCAACCCGGGGGTGCAATGGCACAATCATAGCTCCCTGCAGCCTTGTACTCCTGGGTTTAAGGCATCCTCCTGCCTCAGCCTCTTAGGTAGTTGAGATTATAGGCGTGAGCTGTTGCTCTTGGTTGAAACTTATTTTTAAATTATCTTCCCTTATTGCCTCTACTTCTGAACCCTCCATTTGTTCCTCTGCCTCCTTTCTGCCTTTTTTGTTGAAGTCAACAGCGACATCCCTGTGCCAAGTCCAGAAGATGCTTCTGTGTTCTCAGCAGAAGGGGCTTTCAGTAGCACTCACCGCCCTCCTTAAAGCCCCAGCTCCTCCTGCTTCCTGGGGCCTCACTCTCCTGGCTCTCCCCACAGCTGTTCTTCCTCCTCTTCTCCACTTCTCAGTCTTGGTGTGTCCCTTGGTTTAGCTATACATTTTTCTTAAGAAGTTTACACATAGCTTTGTGACTCATAAAGGATTAAAGCAAGTTCCATCAGGATTTTTTTCTCAGTAACACTGTGTTAGTCTTTTTTTATTGGTTTATACTTCAAAGCAGTACATTCTAATTCTTTTCTATTGTTGGTAATTCAGACTATTCCGCATGTACGCTGATCTCAGTGAATTGTTCCTGTGCAGACACTGCCAGGTCTTAGACACTGGTCTGTGCCTGGTGTATACCTCTCTCCTTTCTGTGACATGGCCATGTGTATGGTTTCCCACAAGAATACATGCACATTTTGGGGATCAAAGAAGTTTGAGTTATATGTACACACTGAATACTGCCTGTTCATATTTTCATTTTATCATATAAATAAAAATAGGTGATAATCCCTTAATAAGCTCACAGTTTATTTTGCTGAGTCTTTTTTTTTCAATTGTGTTTTAGGTTTTGGGGTACATGTGAAGAACATGCAAGATTGTTGCATAGGTGCATACATGACAATGTGGTTTACTGCCTTCCTCCCCATCACCTATATCTGGCATTTCTCCCCATGTTATTCCTCCCCAACTACCCACCCCCCACTGTCCCTCCCCTAGTTCCCCCACATAGACCCCAGTGTGTGATGCTCCCCTCCCTGTGTCCCTGTGTTCTAATTGTTCAACACCTGCCTATGAGTGAGAACATGTGGTGTTTGATTTTCTGTTCTTGTGTCAGTTTGCTGAGAATGATGGTTTCCAGGTTAATCCATGTCCCTACAAAGGACACAAACTCATCATTTTTTATGGCTGCACAGTATTCCATGGTGTATATGTGCCACGTTTTCCCTGTCCAGTCTATCATCGATGGGCATTTGGGTTGGTTCCAAGTCCTTGCTATTGTAAACAGCGTTGCAATGAACATTCATATGCATGTGTCCTTATAAAAGAACGATTTATAATCCTTTGGCTATATACCCAGTAATGGGATTGATGGGTCAAATGGAATTTCTGTTTCTAGGTCCTTGAGGAATTGCCACACTGTCTTCCACAATGGTTGAACTAATTTACAGTCCCACTAACAGTGTAAAAGTGTTTCTGTTTCTCCACATCCTCTCCAGCATCTGTCTCTGATTTTTTAATGATCGCCATTCTAACTGGCATGAGATGGTATCTCAATGTAGTTTTGATTTGCTTTTCTCTAATGACTAGTGATGATGAGAATTTTTTCATCATCATCATGTTGGCCTCATTGATGTCTTCTTTTGTAAAGTGTCTATTCATACCCTTTGCCCACTTTTGAATGGGCTTGTTTGTTTTTTTCTTGTAAATCTGTTTTAGTTCTTTGTAGATTCTGGATATTAGCCCTTTGTCAGATGGGTAGATTGCAAAAAATTTTTCCCATTCTTTTGGTTGCTGATTTACTCTAATGGTGGTTTCTTTTGCCATGCAGAAGCTCTGGAGTTTAAATAGGTCCCATTTGTCTTATTTTGGCTTTAGTTGCCAATGCTTTTAGTGTTTTAGTCATGAGGTCCTTGCCTGTGCCTATGTCCTGAATGGTTTTGCCTAGGTTTTCTTCTAGGGTTTTTATGGTGTTAGGTCTTATGTTTAAGTCTTTAATCCATCTGGAGTTAATTTTAGTGTAAGGTGTCAGGAAGGGGTCCAGTTTCTGCTTTCTGCACATGGCTAGTCAGTTTTCCCAACACAATTTATTAAACAGGGAATCCTCAGATGGTTGTAAATGTGTGGCGTTGCCTCTGAGGCCTGTGTTCTGTTTCACTGGTCTATATCTCTGTTTTGGTACCAGTACCATGCTGTTTTGATTACTCTAACCTTGTAGTATAGTTTGAAGTCAGGTAGTGTGATGCTTCCAGCTTTGTTCTTTTTGCTTAGAATTGACTTGGCTATGCGGACTCTCTTTTGGTTCCATATGACGTTTAAGGTGGTTTTTTCCAGTTCTGTGAAGAAAGTCATTGGTAGCTTCATGGGGATAGTGTTGAATCTATAAATTACTTTGGGCAATATGGCCATTTTCATGATATTGCTTCTTCCTAACCATGAGCATGGAATGTTTCTCCATCTGTTTGTGTCGTCTCTTATTTCGTTGAGGAGTGATTTGTAGTTCTCCTTGAAGAGGTCCTTTACATTCTTTGTTAGTTGTATTCCTACGTATTTTATTCTCTTTGTATCAGTTGTGAATGACAGTTCGTTCTTGATTTGGCTTTCTTTAAATCTGTTATTGGTGTATAGGAATGCTTCTGATATTTGCACATTGATTTTGTGTCCTGAGACTGCTGAAGTTGCTTATCAGTTTCAGGAGATCTTGGGCTGAGATAATAGGGTCTTCTAAATATACAAACATGTCATCTGCAAATACAATTTTAATTCCTCCTTTCCTAATTGAATACCCTTTATTTCTTTTTCTTGCCTGATTGCTCTGGCTAGAACTTCCAATACTATATTGAATAGGAGTGGCGAGAGGGCATCCTTGTCTAGTGCCAGATTTCAAAGGGAATGCTTCCAGTTTTTGCCTATTCAGTATGATATTGGCTGTGGGTTTGTCGTAAATAGCTTTTATTATTTTGAGATACGTTCTATCAATACCTAGTTTATTCAGAGTTTTTGGCATAAAGCGCTGTTGAATTTTGTCAAAGGCATTCTCTGCATCTATGGAGATAATCATGTGGTTTTTGTGTTTGTTCCATTTATGCAGTGAATTATGTTTATAGACTTGCATATGATGAACCAGCCTTGCATCCCCGGGATGAAGCCTACTTGATTGTGATGGATAAGCTTTTTGATGTGCTGTTGCAATCCATTTGCCAGTATTTATTGAAGATTTTTGCGTCTATGTTCATCATTGATATTGACCTGAAGTTTTATTTTCTTGTTGAGTTTTCTTTTCTCTGCCAGGTTTTGGTATCAGGATGATGTTGGTCTCATAACATGACTTGGGAAGGATTCCCTCTTTTTGGATTGTTTGGAATAGTTTCAGAAGGAGTGGTACTAGCCCCTCTTTGTATGTCTGGTAGAATTCGGCTGTGAACCCATCTGGACCTGGGCTTTTTTTGATGGGTAGGCTATTAATTGCTGCCTCAATTTCTATTCAGGGTTTCAACTTCTTCCTGGTTTAGGCTTGGGGGATGCAAGTGTCCAGGAATTTATCTGTTTCTTCCAGGTTTACTGGTTTATGTGCATAGAGTTGTTTGTAGTAATCTCTGATGATGGTTTGTATTTCTTTGGAATCTGTGGTGATATCCCCTTTATCATTTTTTATTGCATCTATTTGATTCTTCTCTCTTTTCTTTTTTATTAATCTGTCTAGTGGTCTATTTTGTTGATCTTTTCAAAAAAAGCTCCTGGATTTATTGATTTTTTGAAGGGTTTTTTGTGTCTCAACTCCTTCAGTTCTGCTCTGATCTTAGTTATTTCTTGTTTTCTGCTAGATTTTGAGTTTTTGTTTGTTTGTTTTTTGTTTTTTTTTTTTATCTTGCTCCTCTAGCTCTTTCCATTTTGACGATAGGGTGTCAATTTTAGATCTTTCCTTGCTTCTCATGTGGCTATTTATTGCTATATATTTTCCTCTAGACACTGCTTTAAATGTGTCCCAGAGATTCTGGTATGTTGTGTCTTCGTTCTCGTTGGTTTCAAAGAACATCTTTATTTCTGCTTTCATTTCATTGTTTATCCAGTCAACATTCAAGAGCTACTTGTTCAGTTTCCATAAAGCTGTGTGGTTCTGAATTAGTTTCTGAATTCTGAGTTCTAACTTGATTGCACTGTGGTCTGAGAGACTGTTATGATTTCCGTTGTTTTGCATATGCTGAGTAATGAGTCACTTCCAGTTATGTGGTCAGTTTTAGAGCAGGTGTGATGTGGTGCTGAGAAGGATGTATATTCTGTGGATTTGGGATGGAGAGTTCTGTAAATGTCTGTTAGGTTTGCTGGGTCCAGGTCTGAGTTCAAGTCTTGGATATCCTTGTTCATTTTCTGTCTCTTTGATCTAATATTAACAGTGGAGTGTTAAGGTTCTCCCACTATTATGTGTGGGAGTCTAAGTCTCTTTGTAAGTCATTAACAACTTGCTTTACGTATCTGGGTGCTCCTGTATTGGGTGCGTATATATTTAGGATTGTTAGCTCTTCTTGTTGCATTGATCTTTTTGCCATTACGTAGTGTCTTTCTTTGTCTCTTTTAATTTTTGTTGCTTTAAAGTTTATTTTATCAGAGACTAGGATTGCAACTCCTGCTTTTTTTTTTGCTCTCCATTTGCTTGGTAAATCTTCCTCCATCCCTGTATTTTGAACCTATGTGCATCCTTGCATGTGAGATGGGTTTCCTGGTTTCCTGGATACAACACACCAATGGGTTTTGGCTTTTTTTTTTTTTTTTTTTTGAGACGGAGTTTCGCTCTTGTTACCCAGGCTGGAGTGCAATGGTGCGATCTCGGCTCACCACAACCTCCGCCTCCTAGGTTCAGGCAGTTCTCCTGCCTCAGCCTCCTGAGTAGCTGGGATTACAGGCACACGCCACCATGCCCAGCTAATTTTTTGTATTTTTAATAGAGACGGGGTTTCAACATGTTGACCAGGATGGTCTCAATCTCTTGACCTTGTGATCCACCCTCCTTGGCCTCCCAAAGTGCTGGGATTACAGGCTTGAGCCACCACGCCCGGCCCGGGTTTTGGCTTTTTATCTAATTTGCCGGTCTGTGTCTTTTGATTGGGGCATTTAGCCCATTTACATTTAGGGTTAATATTGTTATGTGTGAATTTGATCCTGCCATTTTGATGCTAGCTGGTTGTTTTGCCTGTTAGTTGATGCAGTTTCTTCATTGTGTCACTGCTCTTTACCATTTGGTACATTTTTGGAGTGGCTGGTACTGGTTGTTCCTTTCGATGTTCAGTGCTTCTTTCAGGAGCTCTTGTAAAGCAGGCCTGGTGGTGATGAAATTTCTGAGTAATTGCTTGTTCGTAAAGGATTTTATTTCTCGTTCGCAAATGAAACTTAGTTTGGCTGGATATGAAATCCTAGGTTGAAAGTTATTTTCTTTAACGATGTTGAATATTGGCCGCCACTCTCTTCTGGCTTGTAGGGTTTCTGCTGAGAGATCCGCTTTGAGTCTGATGGGCTTCCCCTTGTGAGTGACCCGACCTTTCTCTCTGGCTGCCCTTAGCATTTTCTTCTTCATTTCAACCTGGTGAATCTGACCATCATGTGCCTTGGGGTTGCTCTTCTTAAGGAATATATTTGTGGTGGTCTCTGTATTTCCTGGACTTGAATATTGGCCTGCCTGGCTAGGTTGGGGAAATTTTCCTGGATAATATTCTGAAGAGTGTTTTCCAGCTTGGATTCGATGGCTCTGAAAAGAGCCGTTGTATTGTAAAGTGATTTATGGAGACATTATTTGCCTTTGACCTTGTGGTGGCTCTCAATCTTCTTGGGCAGCAGTATGGCGGATGTTGGGCAGGACACCGCTCTGCGTGATGGTGACCTTGCCCAGCAGCTTGTTGAGCTCCTCCTCATTGTGGATGGCCAGCTGCCGGTGGCGTGGGATGATGTGGGTCTTCTTGTTGTCGTGTCCCGTGTTGCCCACCAGCTCCAGGATCTCGGCTGTCAGGTACTCCAGCACCGCCACCAGGTAGACTGGCGCGCTGGACCTGACCACTCAGCATAGTTGCCCTTGCCCAGCAGGCAGTGCATGCGACCCACAGGGCCCACAGGGCCCACGGGGAACTGGAGCCCGGCCAGAGAAGAGCGGGTCTTAGCTGTGGCACGGGCTTTCCCTCCCTGCTTGCCGTGTCCGGACATGATGAAGAAACGATCAGCGAAGGCCGAAGAACAGCTTTGTTGAGTCATTCTTATAGTTGATCTTTGCATTGCTTGATAAATCTTGAGTTTTTATTGACTAGTATTTTTTTTAATGTTTTAAAAAATCTGAAGCCCCGAATTACATCTAAAAGTTACTTGTTTTGTAGGAAATGAGGCAACATGATGTGCAGGAACTGAATCGAATCCTCTTCAGCGCTTTGGAAACTTCTTTAGTCGGGACCTCCGGTCATGACCTTATCAATCGTCTATATCACGGAACCATTGTTAACCAGATTGTTTGTAAAGAATGTAAGAATGTCAGCGAGAGGCAGGTAAATACGAAAGAGTATTTGAATAATAAGTTATGTTGCAAATTATAATTTATGTAATTAAATGTATGATCTGTAATACCATACAAGGATTAAAGTGTTTATTACAGGCTGGGCGAGGTGGCTCACACCTGTAATCTCAGCACTTTGGGGGGCCGAGGTGGGCAGATCACCTGAGGTCAGGTGTTCAAGACCAGCCTGACCAACATGGAGAAACCCCATCTCTACTAAAAATACCAGATTAGCCAGGCGTGGTGGCACATGCCTATAATTCCAGCTACTGGGGAGGCTGAGGCAGGAGAGTCTCTTGAACCCAGAATGCAGAGGTTGTAGTCAGCCAAGATCACACCATTGCACTCCAGCCTAGGCAACCAGAGAGAAACTCCATCTCAAAAAAAAAAAAAAACAAAAACAACTATTTATTACTAAAAGTAATTTATTCCATTTTTTTCTTCTAACTATACCGAAATCATAGCCTGTAATCCACATTTCTCCATGTAGACTGAAAGAAGTAAGTATCTTGAAACTTGATCTTTTTTTCAGTACCCTAATATTTGAAAAATAGATTTAGCTGATATTTACAAATAGAAGACTGTGGCCTCATTTGAGAAGCCAATGTCATCATGGTTAGAATATTATGAAGGAAGTTAATTAGGGAGGTAATAAAAACAGACAATACTGAAGAGTGTTTAATTTGACAAACATCTGTAATTAAATTTTGGATTTAGTTTGTTAATATTCTTCAGAAAGTTTATATATATGTGTGCTTGTTTTTATATATTATATATAAGGCTATTATAATCCTATATTTATTAGTATAACCTTCAGTTCTTTGTAATGACAGATTGCCCATTTATTCTAATTGGAAATTGGAAATTTGCTCATGTGAATATAATCCTGTTTGCTCTACAAATCTTACACAGTCAATGATTTTTATCACTGAATTTATCACTGATCCTTTAATAAAAGGCTGCTTTTGTTATTTATGGCAACGGAGTTTGTGTATTTGTGTGAGGACAAAATTACCATTTTCAAAATGTGTTAATTGCTTTGTTGAAAATAGATGTCTATATTAAAAAACGTGATTTTTAAAAAGCGTTGGTATTTTAAAAAATACTTCTTGCCCCTATTGCCTGTGCTAATAGAAGCTTTCTTCATTGGCCTCGTTTGGAAATAAGAAGATGTTGTGTGTGTCTTTGAATTACTGCATGCTTGACTTAGCTGTGATGTAGTAAATCAAGAGTATTTTCAAAACAATATATGTAAGACCATTGTAAATTAAAGACTAACTTCTCACCTATATATTATAAAACCGTATACCGTATCAGTGTTACTTTTAGCACTTAAAATTTTCACCATGAGTTAACAAGTGCCCTATTTTCATTCCCCAAAATCTTTTAAAATAAAGCTGTTGCACACACATACAGAACTATGAGTTAAATTTGCCAAATTATAATAGTGTATTACTAGAAATATTGTGATTCAAACATAGTTATAGCAGAATTCATAAAATTCTCTTTAATTTTCATAGAAAGACCTTTTTATCCTAGCTTAATAAATTTTTTTTTTATTTTGAGATGGTGTCTCACTCTGTTGCCCAGGCTGGAGTGCAGTGGCACCATCTGGGCTCGCTGCAACATCCGCCTTCCAAGTTCAAGTGATTCTCCTGCCTCAGCCTCCCAAGTACCTGGGATTACAGGCATACACCACCATGCCCAGCAAATTATTTGTATTTTTAGTAGAGATGAGGTTTTACCATATTGGCGAGGCTGGACAAACAAGTTTTTTCTTATGACTTCTTCAGTATGTCTTAAGGCAACCCCAGCAAAAGAAGATAAGGAAATGGAGTTTACATTAGAAAATTCAACCCTGCCCTTGCTCTTATATTCTAGTCTAGAGACTAAAACAGTACTGTATACCTATATATCCACTTCTGAATTCAGATATACATTTTACTGTGGTTTATATTTCCTTATAAAACAGATTTTATTGTATCTGCAGTAAACTCATAAACTTTTCTTATCAATTTTTTTCTAACATTTTAAGCTGAATTATAGTTTGATTTCAAAATAATAATTTAGTGTTAATTAGGAGATCTACATCTTTATATGTAGTGTTTTAGAAAACATATCTGATTATTCCCAGTATATGTGTGAGTTGGTGATGTGTTTGTAAACCTCTGAAATTGTTTTTCAATATTTATATTCATGTCTATTTCAGGAAGACTTCTTAGATCTAACAGTAGCAGTCAAAAATGTATCTGGTTTGGAAGATGCTCTCTGGAACATGTATGTAGAAGAGGAAGTTTTTGATTGTGACAACTTGTACCACTGTGGAACTTGTGACAGGCTGGTTAAAGCAGCAAAGGTAAAGATAGGGACCCGCTTTTTCCCAGGTTCCCCGCTTTATACTTAGTCCAAGTCAGTTTGTATGAAAAAGTCTGGAGCATATACTTGAACCTGTTGACATTAAGTATTGAAAATATATTTATATCATTATCTGTATTTTAATTTTTTACAATAAAGAATTTTTAAGGCTTTCAACCCAGCAGTTCCCTCAACTTTGTTACCTCTGGGGAAAGTTTATTTGTACCTCAGTGTTTCATAAGTATCCCTGCTTTTTGCAATTACTGGTGTGAAAAAAGATGTATATATTTTTATTTCTGCCACTAAGAAGCTTGTTGAGCTTTCCTTTCTTTGTTTACTACTGTAAAAATAGATGGCTATTTTCATTTTCTTGATATACAGTTATTTTATAATCTTGATATATGTTCTTCCTCACTCTGGCAAATCTAATATAGTCTTAACTCCTCTCCCAGGTGGGAGTACTTAACTTCCTAATTAAGGAACTTAGCAGAATACTTCCGGTTTTCTTCCTATACAGGCAAGCAAAATATAAGATGAAAGGAAGACAAGATTAAAGCAACTGATTTCTTTTGCCATGTGAGAGTGAAGAGAGAAAAGTAAAAGTAAAACAAACCAATAAACATGGAATTCTGATATTTCCCAATTTATTTATCATATTCATACATCAGTGGCTATTCCTGTAGTATAATTCATAGTTATTTTCCATTCCGGAAAAGAAGAGACACTTGGATAAGAGGAAAAATGAGAGGCAATTACTGTTTAGTGGAATACCTTCCTGGTGTTATTTTCATGCATCCTAAGTTTTGCATACTCCAGCTCCTTTCTGAAATGGCAAGGATTTATTATATCAGGACTATTGGCATTTCTGAAAATCTGCCACATATTGGTGTTTTATCCCAGTCCTGATGGGAGCTCTCTCTCTGTGCTTTACTGGCCAAGCCCTTTGGGTCCTGGATATCTGTTTGTTCTAAGGGAGTCTGACATCTGAATAACTTTTTGGTGGACAGATTTTAGAAAAACGTTTTGTGGGTTTTCTTTTCCCACTTTATCTTGGAGCAGCCATTCATTTACATTTTCTTCTCACAATTTCCTGTGATCTCTCACTATGGAATTGTTCTTTAATGTATTTTTCACACAGTTAATTTCCACCAAAAGCACTACTAATGCTAGGTAATTGCTAAATACTAGTAATTCATTAACATTACTATAAAATGATTGTTATAGATAATTCATAAATGTTCTATGTCTGTGTAGGTATATATTATTAATACCATTTCCTCTGGCCTGGATGGGCTGTCTCTAGCCTTCTCTGGCCTGCCTTCTCAGCTTCTTGTACCTGTGGCCAATATGGCATCAACCCTGCTGCTGTCGTTATTATCTGCAGTGGTGACATTCCCCTGTCTTAAATGATGTGATGTGATGAGCTGTTCATAAACATCATCAACTTGAGCTCAGTTCACTTAGTGGTTACTGAACATTGTCTTAAACAGCTACCACGAGAGACATATTTATGCGGTCACTCATTATGATGGATAGCACTATTCCTATAGATGACAATTAGTCAATTTTTCCAACAAATAAAATGAGCATTGATTTAGATAATATGCACTGAATTTGTATCCTGGAGATGATAGATGAAAACTATAATAAAACCTTAAACCCTATGCCTGTAGGTTTCACAGGAAGATTGAATTTTATACTGTTTCATGTGTAGTTCTATCCAGTCTTTGCCCTTTCATCAAACTCAAAAAGAGAGGTTTATTATTTGCTTATTTATTTTGCATTTCACATTTGGTGTATAAACTTCAGAGTGTGGAATAGTGTTAGAAAGATGCTTACACATTCAGTTTTTGGTTACACTTCATGTTCACGTTAACAAAATAAGAAACTTTTGCTAAACAAATGCAGTTTTTAAATATACTTTTTATAGCATTACTTTAATTCTTTTTCAGTGGAAATTGTTTGATCTTGATACTTTTAAATTTATATTCCGTTCTGGTTGCATTGGATTGGTTGCAATCTAAGTTTAGGTTTGGCTGTGCTGCTAAATAAATGCAGATTTTCTTGTCTTAAGCAGTGTTTTCTCAGCCACATTATAGTTAAGTTTCTTCAGATGCATTTTTAGAGCTTATTTGAAAATCAACCATGTTGTGGGCCGGGCACGGTGGCTCACACTTGTAGTCCCAGCACTTTGGGAGGCCAAGGCGCATGGATCACGAAGTCAAGAGATTGAGACCATCCTGGCCAACATAGTAAAACCCTGTCTTTACTAAAAATATTTTTAAAATTAGCTGGCGTGGTGGTACATGCCTGTAGTCCCAGTTACTTAGGAGGCTAAGGCAGGAGAATCGCTTGACCTCGGGAGATGGAGGTTGCAGTGAGCTGAGATCATGCCACTGCACTCCAGCCTGGTGACAAAGTGAGACTTTGTCTCAAAAAAACAAAACAAAACAAACACATTACCATGTTGTCATGTTACTGGGGTTTTGTTTTGTTTTTTTTCCATTTAACTTTTTTTTACCCACTAGATTTGTGGAACTGTCGTTTTAAATATATTTTTAGCAATGTTAGATATATGTGATTTTGGGTAATTTTATATACCTGTATCAGGGAGGATTTTTTTTTCTCCTCACAGACCAATAATCCAAGAGGTTGGGCACAGCTGACACTCTTAAAAAAAGCAGCTTAATCCCAATCAATAGGTCTTAGCCATTGGGGAAGTTAGAGGCCTTTTGCAAGTCTCATGAAAGCTATGAATCTTCTCCCCAGAAAAATACATATGTACATACAATTTTTGTATCATTTCCTGAGTTCAGATCCTTTAAAAGAGGTTCCTAGGTCCCAGGTTAAGAGCTCCAGTTTTTCACTGAACAAAAAGAACTAGATCTGCCAAGTAAAGTGGAGATACCAAGGAGGAAGGTGAAAGGCCAGGAATTGGGCAGGAAATAGGCACCAGTCTTCAAATAGTATTTCAGGATATCAACACTAAAGATAAAACTGGCGGGTACATTATTAGTCGTAAGTGCAAATGAGTGGTGCCACCTTTACACCCATAAAATAGATTCGTTGATATCAAGTTATATTGAATCCATGGCAATTCGTTTATGTAATATTTCTCTTAGAACTGTGTCATAGGTTGTTTTTTCAGACCTTAAGAAGCAGTATGTCTCCTTTTCTGTAACTCTGTTTTTAAAAAGCTTTGTAAATTCTCTTTTAACAGTTGGCCAAATTACGTAAGCTGCCTCCTTTTCTTACTGTTTCATTACTAAGATTTAATTTTGATTTTGTGAAATGTGAACGCTACAAGGAAACTAGCTGTTATAAATTCCCTCTCCGGATCAATCTCAAGCCCTTTTGTGAACAGGTTTGAACTATTTTATTTTTAAGTTCTTTCTTTTCCCCTCTTAAAATTGAATCTGTTATTGACCTGATTTTCAGTTGGTTTATTGATAGAAATTCTCAACCTTGGCACTATTGACATTTTGAGTTAAATTATATTTTGTTGTGGGAGACTGTCTCATGCATTAGGGTGTTTAGCAGCATCCCTGTCCTCTACGTATTGAATGACAGTAGCATCCTCACTCCCCCTCCCCCAGCTGTGGCAACCAAAACTGTCTTCAGGCAAAGCCAAATGTCCCTGTCTCCTGGTAGGACAGGGTGGGCAAGATTGCCCTGGGTCGAGAACCACTGATTTACTTATAGTCATTTTGAATTTCCGTAGTATAGATTTGTTCCTGGTTCTTCTCATTAAACTCTTCTTCAAAATATTTGAAATGAAAATTTAAGAACAAAATTAGAAGTTACCCTGCATTTAGAAAACTTAAAATTAATTGGTACTGTTAATTTGGATTTAGTTTATTTTACATGTAATAATGAATTAATGCATCTAGAAAGTCAACAGGCAAATGGAAATTCACTAGTCTAGAATTTGTAATCCTTAAGACATAGGGAAAGATCCCTCAAATGTGAAAAAGGCTTCTTTTTTCCTCTGCATTAGAAATTTAAATAAACATCTTTAAAGTACCTCTTAATTTAAAGTAGCTTTTCATTTTTTTTGTTTTTAATTGCTAGTGTAGGAGTACATCTGTTAGGCCACTCATGTTTATGGAGCATATGAATTGTAGAAAATGTCTATATAGAATTAAAGCAAGAAAGAACCTCTTCCTCTAAACTGCCTCTAAACAAAACCAGCTGATAGTCATAATTGCTAAGTTCTTATTCCATGCATAGGACTGTAGTGTCAGGAGGAGTGATAGTTGCTCTGGCTTTGAGTTTGAGGCACGTGACAACCTAGTTGGAATGTAGGACAATTTCAACCAGATATGTATCAATAAAAAAAATGGGTGATGCATTTTAAAAGAAGAGTGTGTCTGTAAAGCAGTGTAAATAGGTATCATACAAAGATGGGTTTCTCTTTCTAAAAATTTCAACAACAGACTTATTGATAGGGTAGCATGTTTCATTGTTTTATTGGCTTATGTGATCTCAGCCGAAGTACATAAAATTAACATATTTTCAGGTACTTGTGTTCATGTTTAAGAGGCAGAATTCGATTGGTGTAATGTGGTTTGCATTAGATTAATTTAAAATTTTTAAATATAAAGCCAATTATTTGAATTCATCTTTACTCTTAAATAACAAATAAACAGTGATATTTCTTATTAATTTCAGTAGTTGAAATTATTTTTTCTTTTGATTGTTACATTAGCATTTTATGAAAACTGTATCAATCTTTATGTTCTTTTTTCTTTTAGAGTGAATTGGATGACTTAGAATATATATATGACCTGTTCTCAGTTATTATACACAAAGGTGGCTGCTACGGAGGCCATTACCATGTATATATTAAAGATGTTGATCATTTGGGAAACTGGCAATTTCAAGTACGTATAGAAATTAATTTAGAAATATCTTTGCAATTTATTTTCTATTCCTATTTATTTTGTTGAGAATAATCTTTTACTATTTATTATGTATCCACTCTAGAAAACTTTGACAGGCACTGAAAGTTAATACAGATACAATTTTTAAATTTTTATTTCTAAATAATTTCACATATACAGAAAAATTACCAGAATAGTAAAAACACATCCTGTCTACCCTTTACCTAGATTCTCTGGTTGTTAACATTTTGCCACATTTGTGCCTGTGCATACACAGACACACACATGTTATTAACATTATTATAATTAGTGCTGAACCTTTTGAAATTAAGTTGAAGGCAGCAGGTCCCTTTACCACTAAATACTTCAATGTTTATCTTCTAAAAATAAGGATATTCTCTTACATGAGCATTGATTAAAATCAGGAACAATTACTGATTTTTTTCTGAAAAATAAAATGATCATTGATTTAGATAACACACAATATTGCTTTTGTGTCCTGCAGATGGTAGGTGAAAATGTGTTAAAAACGATAAATCCCTTGTCAATAGCTTTCACAGTAGGATTTAAAACCAGGGTGAATTTTGTCCTGTTTATTATAGTATGACTATGCAGTCATGTCTTTTATGGTTGCTCTTTGAAACATTGCTCAATCACCACTGATTGAATTGCATTTAAAACGTTGATCTTCCTGGAATGGTTTCCTGTGAGAGGTATAAGAAGGTGTTTTTCCACTTGAAAAAATTACCCATTTCTATGTATTGAGAAATCAGTTTTTCTCTACCAATCTACTATGCCATTTCTGTTATGTCTGCTGTTCATTTTTGTGTGAGTCTATTTTTCAGCTCTCTAATCTATTCCATTGTTTATTTTTTTCTATTTCTGGGCAAATACCACATTGTCAATTTCCATAGCTTTATAATAAGTCATGATCTCTGGTAGGACAAGTCTCCCTACATGCTGTTATTCTTCAGGAGTGTGAGACCTGTCTTTGTTTTTTATACTTCTGTGTACATTTCTAGCATCACCTTGTCAGTATTCTTACAGATGCAGACCACCTATACACACACACACACACACACACACACACACAATGGGATTTTGAGTGTTCATATGTGAACAAGATACACCTTTTCACTTTCTAAAGTCCCTTTGATATCTTATTTAAAAGTTTTATAGTATTTCTCAAAAAGAGAATTTGCAGACTTTCTGAGGGAAAGCACTAACCAGTGCCTAGTTCCTAGGAAATTATAATCTACTACACATCAATCCCAAACACAGTAAAATATCTATAGGTAAATAACAGACTGTCACGTTAGGATGTCAAATGCTTAAAGCATAGCTTCCTATTATCAGAAAGTTAATGAATACTTGCTCTGCATTTACTTGTAATATGGCATCTCATGATGCCAGCAGTATCCAAGATGCAGTTTCTTTGTTGACACTTAGCCTGCTTTTCAAAACATTCATCCGTATTTCTGACGTTTTTATCAGTTGTGTTTGGAATGTACTGAGAGATATATGTTCTGTAAAGTTTGGATATGAAAAACGTCAAACTGTGTTCTACCAGGAATATGTTTACCACGGAGATGGTCTATGCCTAAATTTTGTGTTTTCTGGAGTGTTTGTGGCTGGTGTATTGAAATACAGTTTTCTTTAGTATATTGATTTTATGTACTAAAATGTATAAAAAACAATTTATATACTAACAACCAAAAATCTTGCTAAACACTCGTGTTGAAGACATTTATGGAAAAAGACAGTTTTGTTTCACCTGTCCCAATTCTTTGCTTTCCATTTCTTTTGCTTACTCCAGTGACTGGAATGCCCATTCTGGCTTGGGAAAGCTGTACAAGCATCACGCTCAAATGCTTGTGCCACATTTGCCAAGATAACAAGCTTGTTGGGCATCTTCCCATGAGCCGATCCTTATTGTGTAATTATACCTTCCCTCGAACTACCTTCTTGTATTTTTAGTTTCCTGTAGTAGAGAATCCTTAAGAAAGTGGCCTTCTCACTCCCCCTTAAACTCCCCCCATCTTTTCAAACAGGCTTTATTTTGGTCTCTCTTTAAGATGAAGCCTTTCTTTAGATTCTGATAGAAGCTTGTCACCAGGTCTGATAAATGTTTATTGTGGTGTTCATTTTTTTTGCCTTGCCCATTCCCATTGCAGTCCGTGGCTCTTTTCTTCTAATTTTGCCTCCACCTGTTGTGACTTTCTTCAACATTGCCGTGTCTCTCTTCAGTCTTAGGAAGCACACCCAGCCTCTGTGCCAGCCCCAGTTCTACCTCAGGGAGTGTGCCCTGCATTCCTTGATGCCTGCTGCAGTTTTTGCTCAGCCAGTTTAAAGCTTTGAGGTATTTTTTGGCCGGCAATATTTATCCTCAGTTTTTTGATGTATAAAATAGCTGTCTGCAATTTCATCTTCAAGTTTATCATTGAGGTCATGCACAAAAGTGGCTTCACACTCCGGTGAGGCAGCATGTTTTGAGAGTAGTGATTCTCTCTTCCTTGACTTTGTTTTGGGTTGTGGTTTCTTGGATGTCTCTTTTGCAGTTTTGCACTCATTTCTTTAGAATTGATGAGCTTCTTTCTAGCAGCATCAGGATCTCTTCTCAGTTCTGTGACATGACTCAAGGGGCAGGCAAGCATTCTTTCATTTGGCTTCAATCTCTGCACTGCCTGTCCGTTTTTGAAGCTCTGACACCTTAGCAAGGTCTTCCTCAGGGCTTAGAGAACAATAGAATATTGTGCTTGGTATGTTTTCTTGTCAATGGCTATCAAGCAACCCATTTGTTAATTTTTTTTTTCTTGTTGTTCTGTTCTTTAAGAATCACTAGCTTTTCATCCAGAGCTTTATGGTGTTCAAATAATGACTGTGTGATTTAAGAATTTCACCTGCAGTAGATATATTTGGTGGACACTGTACATGTCTCTTTACTACCATTATCCTGACAGATCCCCTGTGTCTACAGACAAAGGGTCCCAAATATTCCAATCATAGCCAGGTAGTGTTCTTTCTGCTGATAGTTCAGCACTTACTTCTTCTCTTTCAAGGAGCTGTTCCCTGCATACATGGAGTTCTTTAGTAGGTACTGCCTGTAAGGAGTGATTTTCAGGACCAGCCTCGTTTAATTTTCCCTGGGTTAAAGCCAACATTTTAGTCTCTCTTAGTGCACCTAGAAGATGATCCCTTTCTTCTAGCATGGAGGCCACTAACTGCAAAAAGTGAATGTAAATCTGGCTATAAAGAGGAGCCTGAGCCATGCCTCCAACTTCCTGGGGGGATTTTTGCTTCACAGATGGTTGGCATCATTTGGAACATCATCATCTTGCACACTTGAGGATATGAGGCAAAGAAGGCTCCATGGCAGCACCCAGTTGGCAGCTCTGTGACTGGACCAGCCTGTCCCCACACGGCCAGGGTCAGACACTGGCCGAGTTGAGAAGGACGGGGCCCAGCCCATATGTTACCTGCATCAGCTTGTCATATGTTGGGCTCATAGGCTCAAGCATCATCTCTACAGTACGGTTTGCCTCTCCCCTCCTGTCATTTTTAAATCTCTTATTCCATTGTTACAAATTGCTTTATGCAACTTAAACATATTTTATTATTTTCTGTCTGATAATTGCAGCATCTGTGTAGGTCTGACGTGGGTGTCTTCTGATGTTGCTGGTTCTATTTCCTTGTGATTTTGTTATTTTGGACTGTAGGCTTCTTGCTTTGCTTGTTTGCTTAAGAACTTGATTTACAGTAGTAATTTGAGGCCTGAGTTAAAAGTGCCTTCTTCCAAGAAAGATCTGTGTTTGTCTGTACACAGGCCTGGGATCACTACCAGCCCTTAACAACATTAAAATCAACTTTATGGTTTTAGAGCCATACAGCTAGTATGAATTTGGGCCGCAAACCCACATGAGGACCTACTCGTGATTATTAGAGGACGTTTTTCCCCTTTCATCCAATATCAAGGTCAAGGCAAGCCAGTTCTTCATTGTCCTTTATTGTAAAGTGGATTTTTTCTGGGTCGTGCTTGTACTGAAGGTATAGCCATTTAGGTAATCCAGTTTTTTGCTGGATTTTATCGTCATGATATATTAAAAAGTGTGTATTTGGTCATCCTCTCCAGTTCCAGTTCCTAACACAGAGCTCCTTGGAATTTCCTAAGTGATGGGAGTGTTTTTTGTTATTCATAGCAAGCCCCTTTCCACCATACAGTGTTAGATACCTCAGGACAGAGGCTGGTTGCCAAGGTAGCCAGTCCCACTGAGACTTTCAGCCCTGCTTCCCTGACCTTGGGGAGGGGAGAGAGACAGGAAATTGAGTTCATCACCAATGACCAGTGATTTGTTTAATCAATCATGCCTCTGTAATGAAACTTCAGTGAAACCTCTTGAAAAATGAGGTTTGGGGCATTTCTGGGTTGGTGAACACATTTTCATGCTGGGAGGGTGGCCATGCGACTCCACGGAAAGAGTCTCCTGAACCATGGGCCTTCTGGACCTTGCCCTATGTCTGTCTCCATCTGGCTGTTCATGTATATCCTTTATAAGGTGTAGTATAAGTTCCTGTGTTCTTACTGTTGTTCCGGAAAATTATGAACCTCAGTTAGGGGTGATGGGAACCCTAGAATTTGTAATCGGCCAGGCAGAAGTGTGAGTACCCTAGGGACCCTGTATGTGGTAGGTGTTTGAAATAGGAGACAGTCTTACGGGACTGAGTCCTCAACTTAACGGAGTCTGTGCTATCACCAGATAGTGTCAGAATTGAATGGAAGTGTGTGACACCTAGTTGATGTCAGAGAATTGAATTGATTGTTGTTTGAAACACCAGTCACTTGACTCCTTCCTTTGGGTAGGGCTAGGCTTTTTCTCCCAAACTCTGTCCTGTGTGGGCACCAAAATGGGAGTCCAGTGTTAGCAAGATTGGTGTCTTAGTCCGTTCGGGTTCAGGCTGCTCTAATACAACACTGGTTAATCTATACATACCAGAAATTTATTGCTTACAGTTCCAGAGGCTAGGAAGTCAAGATTAAGGGACCAGCAGATTTTGTGTCTATGAGGACTTGCTGTGCTTCATAGATGACACTTTCTTGCTGTGTCCTCACATGGCAGAAAGGACAAACTCCTTCAGGCCTTTTTTATTTAAAAAATCCCATTCATGAGGGCTCATCTTTTTGTGACCTAATTATCTCCTGAAAGCCCCACCTCTTAATACTATTGCATTGGCAATTAGGTTTCAACACATGAATTTTGGGGGAACCTAACTACTCTGGACATAGCAGTTGGAGACCCGGAGGCCTCATCTCTGGATTTCTTCCCCGCATTGCCATTTTACTGTTTGACCTCAGAAGATTTTCCTGATGTTCTTGCTAGCTCGTTGTGTGTTTAAAATGTTTTTATTTGTTTTGATTTTACTTTAGCTTTTTTTAGTAATTTTGTAGCAGGATGATTGTATCTGGCCTGCCGTGTTTTTCCATTACTTATTGGTTATTTATTTTGGGCTTGTGTTATTTAGAACTATCTGTATTTCTGGTTTTAAGTCAATTTAAAATACTTTTGCAAGATGACATGTATGGGGGAAAAAGGCAATGAAAATAGCTTACTTAGGAAATTGTGACATATTCCCCAATACCTTCATAAAAGGGAGTGAAAATTTGGATGATCAGGAAATAGAAAGGAGTGTTTAAGCTGAGCCTGGCCTACAAAGATGAGTAGAGTTTCCTTAGGTCAACACAAGTGAATGAGATCGTGCAGGACAAAGGCCAGAAAATACTTTGAACTGAATTTTTTCTTTTTTAGACAGTTTCACTCTTGTCACCCAGCCTGGAGTGCAGTGGTGCTATCTCAGCTCACTGCAAGCTCCTCCTCCTGGGTTCAGGCGATTCTCTTGCTGCAGCCTCCCGAGTAGCTGGGATTACAGGTGCATGCCACCATGCCCAGCTAATTTTTATATAAAAATACAAAAATATAAAAAGTAGATATGGGGTTTCACCATGTTGGCCAAGCTGGTCTCGAACTCCTGACCTCAGGTGATCCACTTGCCTCGGCCTCCCAAAGTACTGGGATTACAGGCATGAGCCACCGCACCCGGCCACTTTGAACTGAATTTTAATGAAAACTCAACATCAAATTACGTAAAATGTAGCTAAAGTAGTGCTAAGCTGGAAAATGTTGGACCCTGCTGCGTGTATTGTGCTAGAAGCTTTACTTATTTCATGTTCTTTTACAATTAAAGCCAGAGAGATGAAGTTAATTGTCCAGGATTGCTCAGCCAGGAGCTGGAAAAAGCCAGGTCTGCCTGATTCCAAGCATATGCAGATTGTTGTGATGTTTTCACCACCATTTAAACCACCATCTTGAAAGCCCTTCCTTCCTTCCTTCCTTCCTTCCTTCCTTCCCTCCCTCCCTCCCTCCTTCCCTCCTTCCTTCCTTCCTTCCTTCCTTCCCTCCTTCCCTCCTTCCCTCCTTCCCTCCCTTGCTCTGTCACCCTGGCTGGAGTGCAGTGGTGGGATCACGGCTCACTGCAGCCTCGACCTTCTGTGCTCAAGTAATCCCTCTGCCTCTGCCTCCCAAATTGCTGATATTATAGGTGTGAGCTACTGTGCCTGGCCAACATTCCTACTTCGTTACTTTTTAAGGGATTAGTGATAGAAACTCATATTATTTTCCTTCCTAGGAGGAAAAAAGTAAGCCAGATGTGAATCTGAAACATCCCCAGAATGAAGAAGAGATTGATCATCCACTGATGATTCTAAAAGCAATCTTATTACAGGTGTAGTATGTGTGTGTATGTGTTTGTATGTATGTGTGTATGTTTGTATATATATGTAAGAATACTTGTGGTTTAGTTGGTAGATCTGATAATGTTACCATTCATAGTCTTTTTCCTTAAGGACATTCTCTGTATCTATATTTTAACATTTTTTGTGGGGATTTTCTGGTTGTGAATGAAACACATATTCATGGTAGAAAATTCAAGGGAAAAAAACAGAAAATATATTTAAAAAATGAAAAGTATAAATAGACCAGATACTGACAGTTATTGTGAACACCTTGATATATTCTTTGCATTCTGTTTTCTTTATGTTTATCTGCATATATTGGAATTGGGTTATAATTTTTTATTATCATCATTTTAAACCAAATTGAACTTCACTAAATGCTGTTTTGCAATTTATTGCATTTTCATATTACCCTCTTAATGTCTCTGTGATTTAATTATATCCCCTTTTTGATTCCTAGCATTCACTGATAATACCTCAAGTATATGACTTTTAAAGTTTGTTTAATATGCTGTTTTAAAGATGTGAGGTCTTCTTTCATTTATTCATTCATCTTTAATAAATGATTTGTTGGCCGGGTGTGGTGGCTCACGCCTGTAATCCCAGCACTTTGGGAAGCTAGGGAAGGTAGATCATGAGGTCAGGAGTTCAAGACCAGCCTGACCAAGATGGTGAAACCCCATCTCTACTAAAAATACAAAAATTAGCCAGGTGTGTTGGTGGGCACCTGTAATCTCAGCTACTTGGGAGGCTGAAGCAGAGAATTACTTGAACCCAGAAGGCGAAGGTTGCAGTGAGCCAAGATCACACCACTGCACTCCAGCCTGGGTGACAGAGTGAGATTCTGTCTCAAAAAATAAAAATAAAAAATAAATACTCAACCCAGGTCCCCTAGTGGGGTCCCCTACTGGGGGCCTAGGCTGAGTAATTATATAGATCTATGACTACTGTATTAATTTGCAAGGGCTGCCATGGCAGATGCCACAGACTGCATGGCTTAGATAGAAAAGTATTTTCTGACAAGTTTTGAAGGCTGGAAGTCCAAGACCAAGGTGTTGGCAGGTTTGGTTTCTTATGAGGCCTCTTTCCTTGGCTTGCGGATGAACAGTCTTCTTCCTGTGTCCTCTCAGGAAGGCCTTTCTTCTGTGTGCATGCTTCCCTGGTGTCACTTTGTCCAAACTTCCTCTTCTTATGATAATGCTAGTCAGATTTACTTGGGCCTACTCTAAAATGGAAAACAGCCTCGTTTTATCTTAATCACCTCTTTAAAGGTCTTATCTTCAAATGTAGTCACATTCTGAAATATTGTAGGTTAAGAATTCAACATACGAATTTGGGGGAGATACAGTTCAGCCTGTCACAGCTACATCTCACTCCCTTTTAGAACTTGTTTATACTTCAAAACATTTAGAGAGGACATTAATCATCTTTGTTTTTGTACTTACGTATTTCTTCTAATTAATATCAGCAATTTACACATTTAAATGGGAAACTTCTTTTTAATGTTGGGAAGTTACCAAAACTCAGGCTACTTTTGACATTGCTCTTCAAATGGTTAAACTGTGGCACATGCAAAATGGCAGAAATTCAAGTTTTCTGAACTGAGGCTTAATCCAGTTTTTAAAAAATTTTCATAACAAAATAATTATCATTGAATCCACTTACACATTTGCTGTTCTAGGCATGTTTAATTAAGCATAATCCTGTTGGTCTCTTTGAATTTGTAAGTATGCAATTATTTCTCATCAGATTTTCTTAAGTGACTGTGTTTCTTTCATAAGGAGGAGAACAATCTAATTCCTGTTGATCAGCTGGGCCAGAAACTCTTGAAAAAGATAGGAATATCTTGGAACAAGAAGTACAGAAAACAGCATGGACCACTACGAAAGGTAATACATGGCATTGATTTGAGACGTCCTAGTCCCAAAAAATTTTATTATGATCCCAGCAACATGAATTCCTTTCCAGAAGCATATTTAAAATAGGTGAAAATAAAATCACTGTATTTGTATAACGGCTAGGATTCAACTAAGTTACTTATTAAGTATTACTTACTGAGTTAATTTACGTGAAACAAGAAGCAGAAATACTAGGGAGTGACTCATTAAAAATGTCAGAGTTCATACCCTAAAGCTTATCATTGTACTTATATAAATGTCTTTAGGTATTCACCCAGATTTCACTTGATTTTTCACACAAAATTCTAGTAAACTCGATTACCTGGTTTCCTAGACTGTAAGATTAGATTTAAAAACTGAACTGCCAGGAATAAGAGGTAATGACTTGGGTGGAAACAAACAGGCAAAGCAGTACTTTAGTGTTGTGACCATATTGGAGCTGTTTCCTAAAGGAGCAGAACATTTACTTCAGTAAGAGTTTAAGTGCATCTTTTAATTGGACCACAAAAAAATTAGATTTTCTGTTACTCCTTACATTATTTTGAAAAATTGTAGCTTTTAAGGAATTTGTCTTTTTAAAATCTATGGTGTCAATTTATTGGCATAAACCTGTTCAAAATACCTCATTATCCTTTTAGTGTCTGTAGAACCTGAAGCTATGTTTTCATTTCTGATATTAATAATTTTTATTTTCTCACCTTTTTTCATCAGTCTTGCTTGGAGATTATCAAGTTTATTTTATTCTTTTTTTTTTTGAGACATCCACTCTGTTGCCCAGGCTTGAGTGCAGTGGCATGATCTCAGCTCACTGCTTAAGCCCAAGAGGCGGAGACTGCAGTGAGCTATGATCATACACTGCACTGCAGACTGGGCAACTCTAAAAGAAAAAAAAAAAAAAACTATTACAATATAAATGTTATATAAATAATTGTACTGTATTTTTAAGTTTTTATTATTTTTCACTGTTATCCCGGGGACCAACTGTTTATATTCGACCATTTGACATTTCCTCTCAGGTCTAGGATGTTCTGGGTGTATTTGTTTTGTTTTGTTTTGTTTTTTGTTTTGTTTTGTTTTGTTTTGTTTTGTTTTGTTTTGAGAGAGTCTCACTCTGTTGCCCAGGCTGAAGTGCAGTGGCACGATCTCTGCTCACTGCACTGCCTTCCAGACTCAAGCAATCCTGCAGCCTCAGCCTCCCAGGTAGCTGAGATTACTGGCATGTGTCACCATACCCAGCTAATTTTTTGTATTTTTTTTTTTTTTGTAGAGTTGAGGTTTTTGCCATGTTGGCCAGACTGGTATTTTGTTCTTTCATTTTTTTCTTCCCCTACTTCAGTTTGGACAATTTCCATTGATCTGTCCTCAGCTTTGCTATTTTTTTCTTCCATTGAGACACTATTATTTTAAGATCAACCAATGAACTAGGTGCAGTGGCTAACGCCTATAATCCCAGCACTTTGGAAGGCTGAGGTGGGCAGATCACGAGGTCAAGAGATCAAGACCATCCTGCCCGAAATGGTGAAACTCTGTCTCTACTAAAAATACAAAAATTAGCTGGGCATGGTGACGCGCTCCTGTAGTCCCAGCTACTCGGGAGGCTGAGGCAGGAGAATCACTTGAACCCGGGAGGCGGAAGTTGCAGTGAGCCAAGACCGCACCACTGCACTCCACCCTGGGAGATGCAATGAGAGTCTGTCTCAAAAAAAAAAGAAAAAAAACAAAACAAACAAACAAAAAAAACGAAAACACAAGATCAACCAATGAGCTATATGTTTTAGATATTATACTTTTTAGCTGTATTCTTTCCACTTTATAATAGCTGTTTGCTATTATAAAAACTAGATTAATTCTGAATTTGATTCTGTTGACTCTTTTATTCTCTTTTGAATTGACCATTCCATCTCTTGATTATGAATAATGTTGTCCTGTTTCTTTGCATGTCATAAAATCTTTTTTTTGAGATGAAGTCTCACTCTGTAGCCCAGGCTGGAGTGCAGTAGCGTGATCTCGGCTCCCTGCACGCTCCACCTCTTGGGTCCCAGTTCAAGCAATTCTCCTGCCTCGCCTCCCGAGCAGCTGGGATTACAGGTACACGCCACCACACCCAGCTAATTTTTGTATTTTTGGTAGAGACGGGGCTTCACCATATTGACCAGGATGGTCTTGAACTCCTGACCTCATGGTCCACCTGCCTCGGCCTCCCAAAGTGTTGGGGTTATAGGCGTGAGCCACCATGCCTGGCCCATGTAATATTTTTAATATGTTTTTATTTTTTAATTACAAATTGATTGATTTTAGTTCTATATATTTATAGGGGTACAGATTAATGTTTTAATTTGTAAATTCAAGATAGAATAATTAAATCAAGCTAATGACCGTATCCATCATCTCAAATACCTTTTTGTGGTGAAATTTACTATCAGCAATTTTGAAGTATATTATTATTTTCTGTATTCACCATACTGTGCAATAGCGTTTTTAAGGAAAGCAACTTCCTACCATTGAATTGAGGCTTCGTATCCTTTGACCATCATCTCCCCATGCCTCGTCCCTGCTCCATATAATCTCATATGGTAGATGATGTGTCTTCGAAAGTCTGAATTGTTATTTTTCCCTGAAGAGCTTTGCATTGCATTCTAACAAGCCCTCAAATTACCTTTGCATCTTTTAGATTCTCTGGAAGTTAGATTTTGGGCTTTGGTAGCTTCAGTCTGTTACAATTTTGCCTTTAGTTCTAGGGAATAACTTAACCCTGGGTCATGGTCCTTCTTCCTGCAGTAGGGCTCAGCTAACCATAGCCTGTGGGCAAAATGTGGCCTGCTGCCTATTCTTAGAGTCTTGAGCTAAGAACATGATTTATATTTTTAAAAGGTTACTTTTTAAAAGGTGAAGTGAATACTAAGTAATATTCTCAGTTTTGCTTCTGAGAAAGCAAAAGTAATATTCTCATCTGGCTCTTTAAGAAAAAGTTTGCCGTCTCTTTCTAATTTGGCAGGACTTCAACTCCATGTTCTTTGTTCTTAGCAGCAGGCAGCTCTGCTGATGTCAAACCTCCTAACTGATACTCTCTGCTGGGCTCTTTGAGCTGTCCATCTACCATTTAGGAGTTAGCCAAGGATTTAGGGGGATTTGAGACAGATTTGGGGTTCCTTTGTGGGATCTCCCCTTTCCGGTATTCTCAGATTCTGTCCTCTCAGTCCAGTGACACTCTTGCCTTTTCTTGAAGTCTGTTCCACCATGCACTACTACAAACTGGTTGGTGGTAGGTGAATCCAGACCTCGCCTGGTTTACTCCCCTTGTTTGAAGTATTAGGTCTTTTCCACTTTATGCCTACTTTTGGTTCCTTTCCAACAGTTGTTTTCCTTGTTTTGCCTAGAGTTTATCGTTTTAATCAGGAAGATTAGTCTAAGAAAATTTCTTTGTCATTACTGGGACTAGACTGCACTGATGTTTGAGGCTTAAAGAGTTAATTCTCAACTATCAAACAAAGAAAAACTTGGCTATATAGAAAGTTCATTACTTAAAAATCCAAAGAACAAAAAAATGAAAAGAAAGTTCATTATTCAAAGCTTTCAAGTTGTTGATACTTTTTTGTACCTTAAACAAATTAGCTGCCACACTATTTTACCATCTGTTTTCATACACAGCATTATCAGTGTTGTCTTTGGGTTATGCCCTATGCTGTTCTATTTGTTGATAAAATAATACTTTTGATTAGAGAGTTGACATTACCACAAATTACTTTCCAAGAGAAAAATGAACCAATCATCTTTCCAGGGTGATTGATGAAGTATGCAAGTGTTGAATTTAACTCCCAAGTAATTTTCTGTATAAGATAAATTAGGCTGAGAGAAAAGGAAGAGATGCAAGGCCACACAGAGGTTAGAGAGTGAGAGGATAGAGGATGAGGGATGGGGAGGTAGAGATAGGCAGTAGAAAAAGAGATTTTTTTCTTCCTAATCCTTTAGCAAGAACTTTTGGATTGTGACTTAACCCTTTCTATGCTTTGATTTTCTGAGTTTGTCTGCCATCTTTTAGAACAGACAACACTCACTTTAGCTCATGTTAAAAGATAATTTAGGTTGATGATTACTACCTTATCCCAACAGTCTGTCTGGATTTTCAAATTATCTTTTATGGTGGTGCACTGTGTGATTGCCTTTGTTTTGTGCCTTGTTTAGATTGCTTTTAAATATTTCAAAACTGTTCTACCTAATCTGTTCCAGTTAAATACTCTTTTAAACAGCACTAGTGAGGTATAATTAAAATGCTTTTTAGATTGCAGCATAGCGACTTCCTCCCTTGATGTAACTATCAGACTGTTAACAGAGAGAGCACTGTGGTTTTATTAAATGTTTTATTAGACCTAGATGGATGTCCCCCTGCTGGCTGGCCAGGCCAGAAGTAAAGATGAAGTTAAAAGATCTAATCACAGAAGGGAAGAAAACATTTTTAAAATCATGTCTAATTTTTGTTTGAATAATTAACCTAGCATTTGTGGTTTTTGTTTGTTTGTTTCTGTGTAGTTCTTACAGCTCCATTCTCAGATATTTCTACTCAGTGCAGATGAAAGTACAGTTCGTCTCTTGAAGAATGGTTCTCTCCTGGCCGAGACTGATTTCCAAAGTAATGACCAGCAAATTTTCAAGACGCTTCCTCCAGAATCCCCAGGTTTAAACAATAGCATCTCCTGTCCCCACTGGTTTGATATAAATGATTCTAAAGTCCAGCCAATCAGGGAAAAGGATATTGAACAGCAATTTCAGGGTAAAGAAAGTGCCTACATGTTGTTTTATCGGAAGTCCCAGCTGCAGAGACCCCCGGAAGGTATGGAAAGAAAAATGTTTCTATTTGTTTTAGTTAATGGGTTTTGAAGAGAAACATGGAATGCTGTTTTGAGTTTTTATTCTTTCAAAAGAACTTTTACTCTTGGAACATTTTAAAATATTTTAAAGCTAACAATAAGCCAAATGAAATGTAACAGTTTGTCATTTTATAAAGATTATATACTTCTCCTTTCTACCCTATAGTAGTGTAAGATCATCATTACATTTTCAAAATTGGATTTCCTTGGATAGCATAAAACCACCTTCTTGTGTTGGCAAACTTGAGTGCTATTGCCATGTGCTCAGACTTGGCTCTGTCATTCAAACATATGTTGCCTTTGAATTTTAAGTGGCCTTTATTTTATATCTTCTCCTTTATTTTCCTGATCTTTTTTATATCGTCTTCTTTATTTATATAATTTATCCTTTATTTATATCTTTTCATATCTTCTCCTTTATTTTCCTCTTTTTCAGTAATACTTTTTGTTTGTTTATTTTTAGAAATGCAACTTCTCTCTGTCTTCCAGGCTGGAGTGCAGTGGCACGATCGTTCACTGCAGCCTTGAATTCCTGAGCTCAAGTGATTCTCTTCCCATACTCTCTTCCCTTACAAGTAGCTAGGCCTACAAGCATAAAAAAATGAGCCAGGCCTGGCTAATTTTTTTCGTTTTTTCAGACTCAGGGTCTCTAAGCCCAGGTTGGTCTCAAACTCCTGGCTCAAGTGATCCGCCGACCTCAGCCTCCCAAAGTGCTGGTGTCACCAGTAGAGGGTTGTGACTGCAAGTTGTCCAGGTTCTTGGCATTTTGGACAAAGAATTGGACAAAACACCCAGCAGTGCAAAGAAAGAATGAAGCAACAACAGAATGAAAGCAGGGATTTACTGAAAACAAAAGTACACTCCAGTGTGGGAATGGCCAAGCAGCAGCCCAGGGGCTCATATACACAATCTTCTTGGGTCCAAATACCTCCTAGAAGTTTTCCCTTGGCCACGTCATGCTTACCTCATGTAAATGAAGTGGTAGCCTGCAGTCAGTCTGATTGGTAGCAGAAAGCAGCCAACCAGAGGCTGATGTGACGTTACAAAGGTCACTCGCATGTGTAAACATCTGATTGGTTGCAAAAAACAACCAGTCAGAGGCCAGGGTGAAGTTAAACTAGGACATGATCGCCAATCAGTCTGCTTGGTTGTAAGCAATACCCATTCAGTGGCTGGAGTGAAGTTATAAAGTTGCAAACGAAGACTCCACCCACAGTCTGATCTGTTGCAGACAGCCACTTTACTATAATCTGTGCAGAGAAAAGGTCAAACGGAGTAGCCTCTGGTCCTTTTGTTACTTAGGCACCGAAAGTTAGGGTTTTCCTTTCCATTTATTTCTAGGAAGTCTGTGTGAAACAGCCTTAGGTTCCCTGTCTCCAGACCCTGTTCTCCTGCCTCACTGGGATTATAGGCATGAGGCCTAGTAAGATTTTCTGATCACTTCTCAAAGTCTGCTCAAAAGTTGAAAACTCTAATGAGAAAAGCTTTATAGATTGAGGCATATCTATTTTTAGAGATGAGGATATTGTTTTTAGAGAATGAAAATAGCCATCATTTTTATAAAGAATAAGAATAAAGCAGTTACTAATTTGCATGTAAATCAAAGGAAATTAACTTTCTATATCTGAAACAGTTACATAACTATGCTGTTAACCTAAAAGGCTTTGTATTTTTCTGGGAGGCAAAAAGATATGGAAATGGTTCTGGTACAAATACTGTGTATCACAGTTATAGAAATATATTATCAGAAAACGAATATCTTCAAATGGAGTATTAGTATTTTTTACCGAATTGAATTTTAGTGTGTACATAATTGGAATGTGTACTCAGTGACCATTTTCTGGTTAGCTTAGGAATTGAACAAAGATCCAACCAAAATCTCCATGTACTTTTTTGGGAATTCAGGGATAAAACTTTATGAAATGATTCTAAAATTCACCTGGAGAAATAATAAAAATTGAAGAAGAGATGACTGCGGGAGAATTTGCTGTATCAGTAAAAACATATTTGTAAAGTTATAGCAATGAAGACAGGGTAGTGATGAGGCCAAAAGGTAGACAGATCATTGAAAAAGAGCAGCAAACCCAGGAATTGATGTAAGCATGTTTGTATTTTAATCCATGGTAAGGTAGCTCTTTAAATATTTTGGGGAAGGAAGGGAGTATGAATTACTCAATAAATACAACCGGGAAGTTGGTTAGTTGCTAGGAAAATAACTAAGGCATTTTTCTTTATTATACAAATCACTTAAATGAAATTATAGTTCCTTTAATATTTATGTAAAAAAGGAATCATAAAATGTGTAAAATATAAATATTTGAACTTAAGGTAAAGAAGACCTTTCTAAACATAAAAGCGAAGAAAAAACTAGGGAAAACTGATATTATATAACCCTTAAACAGAGTTAAAAGGCAAATGACAACTTAGTGGAAAACATTAATATATGACAAAGTAATTGCCCCTCTCTGTAGATTGTGCTTACATATATTTCATTGTGCTCATTAGTAAATTGGGGAGAGGATATAAATAAGCAGTTTACAAAAGAAAGGTTCCTATTTTTCAACAATTTTTCAATTTAACCTGTAATAAAAAAATTTTAAAAAAAGAATGCCAATGAGATGAACATTAGTGAGATGCCCCACCAAGTCAGATACTGTTTCTGTGACTCTGGGTCTCAACAGTTGACATTTCCTCCACAGCTGGTAGGTATGTAATACGATCAGTTTGTGTATTTAAGAGCCTTGAAACTGTCATACCCTTTAAACCAGTAATTCTACTTTCACAAGTTTGTCTTGAAGTAATCAGAGCTGTATATGACTATTTGTGCTCAAAGATGTTTATTGTTCCTACTATTTTAAAATAATGACTAATGGGAAATTATGGAAATCACCTTAATGTATAACAAAAAAATTGGTTAGGTTAATTTTGCTACTTATAGAATGTACTACTATGCAATTATTTATTTAAGACTGGAAAAATACAGCACATGGAATGAAAACAGATTTGTTAAATATGATCCTAGTTTTTAAAATCTCTGTGTGTGTACACACGTGTGTGTGTACATGTGTGTGTGTCTTGGGAGTGAAATTATAAGCAGTATCTATTTTTTTACACCTAAAAAAATTCCAGAATTTATACAGTAATCAGTTATTATATTTGTATTCAAGATGAAAATCTGAGACCGGGCGTGGTGCCGCACACCTGTAATCTCAGCACTTTGGGAGGCTCAGGTGGGCAGATCACTTGACCCCAGGAGTTCAATACCAGCCTGGGCAACATGGTGAAAATCCATCTCTAGTAAAAATACAAAAATTAGCCAGGCTTGGTGGCACGCACCTGTAATCCCAGCTACTCAGAGGCTGAGGCACCAGAATGGCTTGAACCTGGGAGGCAGAGGTTGCAGTGAGCCAAGATCACGCCACTTCACTCCAGCCTGGGTGACAGAGCAAGACTCTGCCTCAAAAAAAAAGAAAAAACAAAAAAAGATGAAAATCTGGGTCTTTTTTAAAAGTATACTTAAAATTTGAGTTGAAAAAATGGAATTCTTCTAGCTTGTCTTGAAGAACTATTTACATTTCATTTGTTCTTACTTTTTCATTTTTCAGATGGGAAAACTGAGATCCTGAGAAAATTTGTATTCACACAGCTAATTAGTAGCAGCTTTCTTAGCTCCCAGGACAGTCCTTTCTAATCTTCATTCTACCTCTTCCAGCAACCATATTTCATTTAGCCAACATAAGTTAATGAAAAATTTTGTTCACAGCTCGAGCTAATCCAAGATATGGGGTTCCATGTCATCTACTGAATGAAATGGATGCAGCTAACATTGAACTGCAAACAAAAAGGTAATTTTAAATTACTTTTAGAGTTTGAATAGTGTTTCCAGAGCATGAAGATCTGATTTAGGGATTAGGCATTATTAAATAATGAAAATTTTTAAAAAAATGTTCAACTAATTAATGCCAGTGTCTGCTTTGCTGCTGAATCTTTGTAGTGAGGGTAGCTTTTACTTTGAAATGATTCTTACCTGTGAGAGTGAATTAAATGATGACATAAAATGGCCATTGCTAAGTAGTGATTAAAGCCTAAGAAGAGTAGAGAAATGAGTGAGCACATAGTTGGGCTAAATGAATTGTATCCTAACCTTACCAGATTATTTCCTTGGGTCCAAAGAGAGCCTGCCATTAAAATCACCCCTCATAGGTAAGTAGTTGTAGCAAACTGGCATGTAGTGAGAGAGGACCAGAGGTGGGCAGATTTTCAGAAGGAGAGAAATATGGATTCTATAACCTGTTAAATCCAACGCTAATCTTGGGGGAAAGCCTATAATGGATTCTTACTTAAAGAGATGGTTTTTGAGAACTTCATGATCTCAGCATTCTCTGTTGGGGCCTCACCTTTGACTCTGAAGAACTGGTTCTTTATTTGTGCTCTGATAGGGTTAGTAGGATATTGGGTTAGGAAAACGGGTATTCCTGTGGTCTCCTTTTGGACCCAAATGCCTGATTATATGGCAGGATGTATTTGACATTTTTAACATTGGCTTGGAGCTAGGAGAAAAAAGTACAGTGAATGGCACAAGATCAAAGAAACAACAAAAACAAAGATACTAAAAAGATTGTAACTTAACAATGAAATATCTTAAATTCAAAAAATAACCTGCATGGCATATGTGATCTGGACTAGTAGTTGTTATTTAAAGAAAAGAAAAAAAGCAGAGCCTAAGGGGTTGTCATCAGGCCACACTAAGGTCTTTCATGTGGTGGTGCTCTCTGGCCACGTTCATCAAAGCATCCTGAAGTACTTGAGTTGTGTGATAAGCCTCGTTCCAGCTTCACGTTAATCAGACTGTACCTGTGTTTCGCACTGGCTTTGAGTCAGCTGAGTGGATTCAGAGAAGAGCAGCCAACACCAGGCTGCTGCCAAGGACTTTTAGCCTGGATAACATGCACTCAGGAGGATCATGCTACTGGCTTCAAATATTTCATGGGCTTGGGTGCCATGGCTCAGGCCTGTAATCTCAGCATTTTGGGAGGCTGAAGTGGGCAGATCACCTGAGGTCTGGAGTTCAAGACCAGTCTGGTCAACACAGTGAAACCCCGTCTCTATTAAAAATACAAAAATTAGCTGGGCATGGTGGCACTTGCCTGTAGTCCCAGCTACTCAGGAGGCTGAGGTAGGAGAATTCCATGAACCTGGGAAGCGGAGGTTGCAGTGAGCTAAGATCATACCTCTACAGTCCAGCCTAGAAGACGGAGTGAGACTCTATCTCAAAAGAAAACAAAAAATTTCATGGGAGAATCTGCAAAATCTAGGAAATAAGGATGATAGATGACAGAAGTAAATCTGCTACTTAACAAAATTATGTGAGCAGGTCTCTAGCATTTTGTTCATAACCATAACATAATCTCAGAAGATTTCAAGTATCGGCCTTTGTTCAGAGAAATGGAGTTAACATTGCAGCCTACGTTAAAACAGTTTTCTCTTGGAATTCATGGTGACAGCTGAACTTTTGCTATTGACTGAAAAACCAAAGTGACTAACTGGCATGTAGAAGAAAAATTGTTACTTAGGTGGGATGGAGAACTTACTTGTATTGTAAGTCAGATATCTTTGGTTTGAGATAAAACACAGTGTCTGTTATAAAAACACAGAATTTATGTATTTTTATGCCTCTTTTTAAAGGGCAGAATGTGATTCTGCAAACAATACTTTGGAATTGCATCTTCACCTGGGCCCTCAGTATCATTTCTTCAATGGGGCTCTGCACCCAGTAGTCTCTCAAACAGAAAGCGTGTGGGATTTGACCTTTGATAAAAGAAAAACTTTAGGAGATCTCCGGCAGTCCATATTTCAGGTAATATAACCTTACTTCCTCTTAAGTGAGACATCAAGGACCATCTCCAGCTAGAGTCTGCATTTCATTTTGTTTAGGATACAATTGTATTTTTCTTTTCTTTTCTTTTCTTTTTTTTTTTTTTTTTGAGACGGAGTTTCGCTCTTGTTACCCAGGCTGGAGTGCAATGGCGCGATCTCGGCTCACCGCAACCTCCGCCTCCTGGGTTCAGGCAATTCTCCTGCCTCAGCCTCCTGAGTAGCTGGGATTACAAGCACACACCACCATGCCCAGCTAATTTTTTGTATTTTTAGTAGAAACGGGGTTTCACCATGTTGACCAGGATGGTCTCGATCTCTCGACCTTGTGATCCACCCACCTCGGCCTCCCAAAGTGCTGGGATTACAGGCTTGAGCCACCGTGCCCGGCCCAATTGTATTTTTCAAAGCTGCTTAGGAAGATCTGACATCTGCCACTTCATAGACGGATGGCCCAAATCTTCTCTCCTACTCCTAAGTCTTTTAGAGAGGCTTTTCTACACAGCTCCTACCAGCAGCTTTTCAAGTGGACAATCAGGCCTGGTGGATTTTATCTGGAGGGAAGAAAGAGTATAAAATTGTCTCTTTTTAAGAAAATAAATGAAAGCCAATTGTCTTTCAAAGAGAGTGAGAAAAAGATGAGCATGTTGTTTACAACTGAGAACTACTGAACAAGTAAAAGCAACTAACTTTGTACCCTATAGTATAGAACAGTATTTATTAATAACACTCTTAAGTGAAGGAAAGTATCGACTAATCCATAGTAAAAAACAGTGAGACTGGGCATGGTGACTCACACCTGTAATCCCAGCACTTTGGGAGGCCAAGGTGGGCAGATCACAAGGTCAAGAGATTGAGACCATTCTGGCCAACATGGTGAAACCCCGTCTCTAATAAAAATACAAAAATTAGCTGGGCATGGTGGTGTATGCCTGTAGTCCCAGCTACTCAGGAGGCTGGGGCAGGAAAATTGCTTGAACCCAGGAGGTGGAGGTTGCAGTGAGCCAAGATAATGCCACTGTACTCCAGCCTGGCGACAGAGCAAACTCTGTCTCAAAAAAAAAAAAAAAACAGTTTTGTAGTTTCCAAATAATTTTTCTGGGTATGTTTTAATGATGATAATAGCAACAGCAGTGTTCTTTATTTTGCTTACACTGCTTTCATATGAATTATGTGATTTGGTTCTTTAATCTCATTAGCCCCATTTTGAAGAATGGCAGTGTGATTTAAAGAGATTCAATGGCTGGCCTGTGGTCCTAAATCTCATTGGTGGAGCTGGGACTCTGTCCCTGGTCTTTCTCGTCTTCATGTAGGGTTTTTTCCTCTTCATCACTATTGCTCCATACTACTTTTCAATCAAAGGAGATAGAAAATGTTGGTTTTTTGTGTTTTTTTCCCAGAAACTAGTTAAATGAATTTTCTGAAAAATCTTATTACTCACCAAAACTATTAGCTTTCTTTTGATTTTCTTCTCTAAGAAAAATAAAGCATTTTCCTTTTAACCTTAGTTTATTTGAAGTTACCAGTGTCAGGATTTCTAAAATTGTCTAATATTTTTGAACTTTTTCATTCGAAGTTTATTTCTAAGCCAAAACTGGCACTGTTGATACAGGTGGATGTGGGAATCTGAACCTGTCTAGAGGAATATTTTAAATGGAAAGGAACTTATTCACTTTGTAAATGTGAGGTATACTTCAGTCTGTGATTTTTGGTATTTTAAGTGTTATCTCTACTAACTATTCTCTTAGTAGGCCGCTACTGACAAGAGACTAGGAAACTCAGTTCACAGCAAACTAATTGCTTGTAAATAAGAAAGTTCTTATTAAGAAAATACTTTATGGCATTGTAGAGAAAGACTAGATAAAAATGACTTTTGTGGTGATATTATTTTGGTGACGTTGCCACAGTGCTCAGACTCTCGGATCTAGAAAGACCTGGTAATCTGTGAAGCAAACTGGTAATGCCACTTTATAAATTAGCAATGGGAGACATTCCTTTCAAGCAACTAGAGTATGAGTGCTTGCTAGAGTCAGTGCTGCATTTGCCTGAACAGTGCTAATTCAACAAATTAGTTTTGCTTTTTTGCGTAAAAATTCCTAGGCTGGCATGCTCATCAACTTGCTTTCTGAGAAAAGTGGTCTTTGTGTATGTTAAGCAGAATTGTGTAGATGGTTGTCGTGCCCTTTGTGTATGCCACAATTCATCACTCGGTAAAGGATGAGATTAGCCATCTTTGGATTCGACTAATTTAACAAGTAATGCCTTATTTCCGAGTTCTCAGTGTTGGTTGGAGGTGAGAGTATTCATTTGCTTGCTCCCTGTGTCATCTACATGTCAGTTGGCACAGTAACCTGGAAAGGTGATAAGCATATGTCACTTTTCAATGTTCTCTCTTCTTTCATTATATTCTCAGCTGTTAGAATTTTGGGAAGGAGACATGGTTCTTAGTGTTGCAAAGCTTGTACCAGCAGGACTTCACATTTACCAGACACTTGACGGTAAGATAAATATGAAAACAGCAACTCACTCTTTATATTTATATTTTTGTTGGGCTCATCTCTGATCATCTATTCTTTGTCAGTCGTTCCCCACCTACTGCTTTCTTAACTAAATAGATTATCTTCACACTCTTAAGTTTTCCAAAAGAAATAATTTATCACAGTTTTAATGTATCTGGTTTACATAATGTGGGAAATTCTTCTGACACAGAAACATTTTATTTTTTCTGAAATTCAGGTTACCTCTACCAAAAATTTCTGAAAAACTTTAGAATTATTTATATTAACACATATTGTTGAACAAAATAGTTTCAAACCACCTGAATCATATTTATATGGCTTGATTTTCTGCTCAACTCTCAGCTTCAGATTTTGTAGCAAAACAAGAAATACTTTGAGAGTTTGAAAGCATTTACTTCCTTTAAATAGCAGCAAAACAATGAGAATTAACAGCAGTAGCAGTTAACATCTGATTTGGGCCAAATTTGTAATAGGTGTTTTATGTTACTTATCTCACTTGATTTTCACAAAATTATTTTATCCCCATTTCATAAATGAGGAAACTGAAGTTGAGAGACATGAAGCACACAAAGACGTACAGCATGTGTTATGTACATATTGGTGAAGCTGGAACCATTCCACGCCTCAGCTTAGCTCCTGTTCCCAGTATCACATGCCTCAAGTACACTTGGCCTTTGTATTAACTCCTGCCACCATGCTCGCAAAGCTTTTGTAACAACATTTTAAAGAAAAATTACAAAATGAAATAATGTCAATAGAATAAAAATAATTACTACTTTTTAAATCTTTCTTAGTAAAAAATACTTTTCAAACAAATATTTGTCTCAGCTTTTTCTTTAGCTCAGTCTTTTTGATGGTCATGATGAATGGTCTCACTGGTGATCTCTTTCTAGGGGATGAACTGACACTGTGTGAAACTGAAATTGCTGATGGGGAAGACATCTTTGTGTGGAATGGGGTAGAGGTAAAAAAAATTACTGAAGAAATATTCATGATAGTTTTGGATGTTTTTAAGGTGGTTCATGCCAGTAATCCTAGCACTTTGGGAGGCCGAGGCAGGCACATCATGAGGTCAGGAGATCGAGACCGTTCTGGCTAACGTGGTGAAACCCCATCGCTACTAAAAATACAAAAAAATTAACCAGGCATGGTGGCACATGTCCATAGTCCTGGCTACTCGGGAGGATGAGGCAGGAGAATCACTTGAACCTGGGAAGCGGAGGTTGCAGTGAGCCAAGATCGTGCCATTGCACTCCAGCGTGGGCAACAGAATGAGACTCTGTCTCCAAAAAAAAAAAAAAAAAAGTTGTTATAATGGCTGGGCACGGTGGCTCATGCCTGTAATCCCAGCAGTTTAGGAGGTAGGCAGATTACCTGAGGCCAGGAGTTCGAGACCAGCCTGGCCAACATGGTGAAACCCTGTCTCTACTGAAAATACAAAAATTAGTGGGACATGGTGGCATATGCCTGTAGTCTCAGTGACTTGGGAGGCCAAAGCAAGAGAATCACTTGAACTCGGGAGGTATAGGTTCCAATGAGCCAAGATTACACCACTGCACTCCAGCCTGCATGACAGGGCAAGACTGCATCTCAAAAAAAAAAAAAAGAACAGTCACTGTAATGAAATTTTATTCAGCCTATGTGAGGGCAATTAGGTATTAGGAAACTACTGAAATGCTTGATAAATGTTAGGGACGATCAGTGTTAGTTGTGTATCAGGACACGTTTCTTGAGCACCTTTATTATTTGTGTCAGATGCAAGGTCGAAGGTCGGTCAGTCAGTTTGTGTCCTTTTAGGCCCTCATTGTGTGAAGAACTGCACCGTACGTGCTAGAGTAGGGGTCTGTGTATAGTGCCTGGGGGAATTTAGAAGAGTGAGGAGCTGTACTGAGTTGGGGAGTGGGGGTGGTTTACAGATGGAGAGTGAATTTTCTATCCCCAGAAGGCGGCCAGGAGCGCTTCAGCCACTCTGTGAACTGACCTTGGCCAATCTGGCTTCATCACCACCCCTGATAACTCATACATCTCTATCTCTGGTCTATAGTAGATCTCTCTCCTAAAAAAATAAAAGGTGGATAAGAAAGATTCCAAAGAAAAATCTGAAGTTGTTCTTCTGATGCTTAACAGACATTTGTGAAAATTTTATTTTACTTGGAAAAAATGAGGGTTGTTCTCTAAGAGTAATCTTTTAACATTTACAGTGATGACAGATATCACCTATACTAATGGTTGTCTTGATATGATTGCAGGTTGGTGGAGTCCACATTCAAACTGGTATTGACTGCGAACCTCTGCTTTTAAATGTTCTTCATCTAGACACAAGCAGTGAAGGAGAAAAGTGTCGGCAGGTGATAGAATCTCCACATGTCTTTCCATCTAATGCAGAAGTGGGCACTGTCCTCACAGCCTTAGCAATCCCAGCAGGTGTCATCTTCATCAACAGTGCTGGATGTCCAGGTAGGGAGAGTTGGACGGCCGTCCCCAAGGAAGACATGAGGAAGACGTTCAGGGAGCAAGGGCTCAGAAATGGAAGCTCAGTTTTAATTCGGGATTCTCATGATGATAACAGGTAACTCACTAACAAGAGAAAAAGGATTTCCAGAAGTCATTTTAATTGTAATACCATCCAGCAGAACTCTAAAGCTTGATTTTAGTGACAAGAGTTGAATGTTTCTTTATTCCTAGACATTATGTTCTAAATGTTGTATATAGGAATGTTTTAGGTTATGTGACTTAGAGAAAAAGATGATTTTTTGTAAAGGGACTTTTGGGTAAATGTGGTTATAAAATAATATAAATATCCCTGATTTTTTAGACTATATAGAGTATCAGTTAGTTGGCTATAATGCAAAATGTGATCGAGTGAATTCTGATTAGCGGCAGCTACAAAACCAAAGGCACATTCTCACAGAGAAAACTCCTGAAAATTTTCCTGAAGAAAGTATTAACATTATGGGTAAATTGTTTCTGGATATTTTATTTCAGGAGACCCATAAGACAACTCACTGTTTCCTTATACTCCCTTCTGTACTCTTGAGAGCCTAGTTGCCTCAGATAGAGCAGTTAGCTGGCAAATTACCCCCATGAGTCCTGTGGTCACATTTGAAACCACATCTCTCTTTTTGTCATCTCTGTCTGTGGCAGTACATTGCTGTAGTCAATGTGTCATACACTGTAACTGCAATATTTCCATATATCAAGGACTTTTAAGTTCCCTGTTTTCTCAGTGCTACAAATTTACTTCAATTGCAGGACCTCTGTATCATTATTTACAGTGGCTGTGATGCAGAGAAGCAGAACACTTGTAGACTGTTTTCTTTTTTTTTTTAATTATACTTTGGGTTCTGGGGTACATGTGCAGATCATGCAGGGTTGTTGCACAGGTACACACATGGCAAGGTGGTTTGCTGCCTCCATTCCCCTGTCACCTGTATCTGACATTTCTCCCCATGTTATCCCTTCCCATCCCACACTGTCCCTCCCCTAGCACCCCCGCAACAGACCCCAGTGTGTGATGCTCCCCTCCCTGTGTCCGTGTGTTCTTATTGATCAACACCCGCCTATGAGTGAGAGCGTGTGGTGTTTGATTTTCTGTTCTTGTGTCAGTTTGCTGAGGATGATGGTTTCCAGATTCATGCATGTCCCTACAAAGGATACGAACTCATCATTTTTTATTTCGTATTATACTTACCACTATAACTCTTTTGGACAGGGGTTTCCCAGACATTCCCCACCTTGTTTAAAAGAACGTCTATATTTCCTTTTTAAAAGGCAGTATATATTTATTAGGACTGGAGAAATACAAAAGTGAAGACTGAAGAGACCCAAAACAGTATGCCTCTACTCACCAGGAAGTGCCAACCACTGTTAGCATTCGGGTGCCTTTCTTTTTTAACCTAATAATGATTATTTTGTAGATAAGAAGTTGTATCCTTCTCTCCATCCCCCCCACCCCAACAACCCTGAGATTTGTAGACTCTTTATAAACCGCCTTGGATGGCTACATAGTAATCTATGTGGCATTATAGTTTGTCTAACTGTGCTCCTGAGCAAGTCAGTAGGATGTAGTGGAACCCTGGGCAAGATATTTTATCTTTCTCTGCTCAGTTTTCTTGTCCATAAAATGGGGATAATAACTAGTGCCAACTTCATAGAGAGAATTGAAAGAGTTAAGTGCTTATAAAGTACACACAGGTAAGTGCTAAATGTTTTAGTTAATATACGACGATCATTGTCATGATTATCATACAGTGTTTTACTATTATGAGGTAGTCATCAGGGAACATCTTGTACTTCAAACTTTATTTGGGATTGCTAGCCTAAGGTAGGATCTCAGAATGAAATAACTGCAATAAAGAGTAGAATTATGTTTCACAGCTCTGATGTACATTCCCAGGGAGGACTTATGCAAGCCCGTTAGTGCTTCTGTGTGAATTAGAAAGAAGGCACCCCTTCAAGACCCTTGACTACTATCTGTAGGAAATGTTAGAACAAGATACTCTACTGCCAACCACTATTATAAAACAAAACTATATAAAAATACAAATATACAATGTATATGCTATGTGTGACACTCATTAGATGTGGCACTTTTGTGCGGTTTCAGTCTACAGGCTGCACATGGCTGCCCTGTTGTTAAACTAAATCTAGATCCAGTGGGGTGGCATAGGTGCTCTTTTAAAGCTCCCCTGGTGATTGCACGGTGCAGGCAGAAGTCAGCAACTGATTGTTCATTTACAGAAGTTCTCTGTGAAAAATGTGGCAACAAATTATGTGTATAAATCAAAGACTATTTGGAGCAGGTGTCCCCAAACTACGGCCCACGGGCCGCATGCAGCCCCCTGAGGCCATTTATTCGGCCCCCCCGCCGCACTTCAGGAAGGGGCACCTCTTTCTTTGGTGGTCAGTGAGAGGAGCACAGTATGTGGTGGCCCTCCAACGGTCTGAGGGACAGTGAACTGGCCCCCTGTGTAAAAAGTCTGGGGATGCCTGATTTGGAGTCATGAATATAGACTCCATAGACTGCTGCCTAACAGCACCCTGCAAGGATAGCTCACTGTCATAGAGACTTGGTCACCTTTCATTAGTCACATTAAGGGACACATGCAGAGTTTTGGAAGTGATGCTTAAGAAAAGATATTAATTTCTGGTCTTTTCTTTTTACCTACAGCTTGTTGACCGAGGAAGAGAAATGGGTCACTAGTATGAATGAGATTGACTGGCTCCATGTTAAAAATTTATGCCAGTTAGAATCTGAAGAGAAGCAGGTTAAAATAGCAGCAACTGTTAATACAGTGAGTAGAATATAATTAAAGGTTAGCTGATAGATTTTCATTAACAGAATTTTATTTAAAAAAACAGTACCTTAATCTTTCAGAACAGTTGTCTGAATAGACTTCAAATCTTAGGAAGTCAGCTTTTTAACATTTGATTATTGCTTGTTTACCTGTGTTAGCCCTTAGCATATTTCAAGAAAATACATGCCTTTTAAAATTTCCTCCAAAGCCTAGAATTAGAATGTGGGAGTTACTTAATTTAGTTAGTTCATGGAATCTTCTGGCTCCCACAAAATGAAATTCTCTGGCTTCCTTGAAAATACTATTTTCAAGGGACTTTTCTGTATTTTTTTTAAACTATGTGTATGTATGTTTTGGTTTTGTGTTATGGACTTTTGTTTTTTTAATTTATCTTAAATTGTTTCACATTGTACTCTATTTTTCTATAAAGCCAGCTGTTCTTAAAAGGAATTCTTTCAGTTCTCCATTTGAAGACTAGTTTCCTTAAACATCATCTCAGGAAATAATCTTTTTATATTTATGTAGTCTCAATTCATTATGGATTTTTTTATAACAATTTGAAACTTACTAGAATGTTTTCTTTTATATAAATATTATAATTTATTAAGGTGTGTTAATATTTACGCTATAAGATGGATATACTAAAGTTGAGGAGATCTAGTACCTTGGTCCTAAGTGAGAGACTTTGCTGAAGTCCTTAATGACTTCAGTCTGTTTCTTCTTTTCACAGTGTGGGGTACTGGTGGGAGGATAGAGTAGATTATGTCTGACATCGGTTTTACTCCTAAATTTCCAAGATTTTATATCCTAGAGGAAATTAGCTTAAACTAAAAAAGGGAATCTAAAATAAAGTAATTTAAACAGAAATTTTAAATAGCGCTCTTGGGCTCATATTGGACATTTTTATTTGTGCTTATTGGCCCCACGTTCATCATTCCTAACATAGAGAAATGTGATTGCCTGCAGTTTATTTTGTTTGCTTTCATGAGAAAAGTTAGTGGTTGCCAGCTCATTGCCTTTCAGCTAGAATTGTTTCTTTAGTTTTCTGTAGGTGTCCTTTCTGCTCCAATTAACATCAATTTGGTAAAAACTTAACTATGAAGATCTAAGTTTTTGCTTTTGATCTTATAAAAGAATTTCAGGGATGGAAAAATATTTCAAGTGGGGAAAACTACTAAATGTCAGGTAATTAATATCTCAAATAATTTGTTTATGCACACAGTGAGAATCTTCATTTTCATCTCCTCCCATTTTTTACATAGTCATTAGTTTGTTTATGAATTTATTTATTTATTTAATCTATACATAGTCATTAGTCTATTTCTCTGTTTTAGGTGGTGTTTGATATTCGAATTAAAGCCATAAAGGAATTAAAATTAATGAAGGAACTAGGTAATCATTTACATTTGCTTTTTGGTTCTTAGTTTAATTTTGGTTTTGAATTGAAAAAAAAAAGGGAGAATACAAATAATAATTTAGGGAAAACTCATGTACCTACCACACAAAATGGACAAATGTTAACTTTTTGTCACGTGTTTTTATTTGAAACATTATAAATGAAGTTAAAGTTCTCTGTGTTCTCCTCAGACATATTCTTTCTCTCCTTCTCGAGATACAATTAGTATATCTGATGTGGATGTGTATCTAGTCCATGTATTCATATTGAACTATATATGTTATATATATGTGTATATGTACATATGATATTTTCATATTTACATAAATTATGTACTCAATGTATATTCTACAAACTCACTGTTAACTTAGCATTAGGTTTTAACAACTTTATTAAGATATAATCTACATACTATAAAATTCACTCAATTTAAGTGTATAATTCAGTAATTATCAGTAAATGTAGAGAGTTCTTTAACCATCACCACAATCCAGTTTTGGAATACTTCTGTTATCCCAAAAAGATCCCTGTACCTATTTGTATTCCAAACTCCTGGCAACTGCTAATCTACTTTCTGTCCCTACAGACTTGATTTTCTTAATATTTCATATAATTGGAATCATAAAACATGTAGTGTTTTGTGTCTGCCTTCTTTCATGTAGCATATCATTTTGAGGTTCATCCATGATATAGCATGTTCCTTTGTATTGCTGACTGGCTTTCATTATATGGATAGTATCACATTTTGTTTATCCTGGACAAACATGAGTTGATAGACATTTGGATTGTTTCTACTTTTGTACTTTTATGAATAATGCCACTATACACTTTTACACATAAGTCTTTATGTGGAGATATGTTTTCAGTTCTCTTGCATAGATATACAGAGTTGGAATTGCTGGGTCATATGCAAATTTAGGTTTAACCATATACATTTAAACTGGATGTATTTTATTAGAAGAAAATTATAACTCCAATTAAAGTCCATTAAAAATCATTGCTTTATTAAAATGCATAATAAATGAGGCTAGTTAGGGTTTTTTTTGGACTTCTTTTAAACATTTATTAAAAAAGCAAAATGTTCATCTCAGATATAACAGTTAAAAATGGTAAAGCAATACAAACAACGTGTTACTAGCAGCATCCAGTTGTTAGAACCGCCTCACCCTGCTTCTCGGTCTGATCTGTGCAAGCCCAGTCTCTTCTGAGCCTGCAGCTACCTCTATCCCTCACTGTAGTGCAGGCCAAACCAAATTTTTTTTTTTTTTTTTTTTTTTGAGACGGAGTTCCGCTCTTGTTACCCAGGCTGGAGTGCAATGGCACGATCTCGGCTCACCGCAACCTCCGTCTCCTGGGTTCAGGCAATTCTCCTGCCTCAGCCTCCTGAGTAGCTGGGATTACAGGCACGCGCCACCATGCCCAGCTAATTTTTTTTGTATTTTTAGTAGAGACGGGGTTTCACCATGTTGACCAGGATGGTCTCGATCTCTCGACCTCGTGATCCACCCGCCTCGGCCTTCCAAAGTGCTGGGATTACAGGCTTGAGCCACCGCACCCGGCCAGAACCAAATTTTATAAAATTAACAATTTAAGGTTAAATAAGCTTAAATAAGGGTGTTAAATACAAGACACTTCATCAAAGCTTCTGTACAAAGATAAACAAATCTGGCATTGTACCAGTGGTTCCGCTGGCTCACAGCACACGGGGAAGTTCTAGTGAGCAGATTCACTCTCTTATTAATGTAAGTTCACTGTCATCCACTATAACTTGTCTCCCTTCTTCTACTCTTGCCCACTCCAAACCATTTGATCATCTTCAGTACATGTGAATTAGTTCCTGTCACTCCTGCACTCAAAGCCGTTTAGTGCTTTCCATTGCACGTAGGTTAATTCCTTAACCTAGCCTACAAGAACCTGCATAATTGACCCCTGCTTAACTGTAACCTCATTGTGATCTGCTTTTCTCCATATTCACAACTCAGTTCGCATGCTGACTTCTCTTCGTTTCTCAGTGCACAAGCTTTCTTCAACTCCCGAGACTTCTTAGTGCTCAGTCTGTCTTTCAGCTCCCTTTGCTTTTAACCTCAGCTGTTTATTTGGTCTCATCTGAAATGTTCCTTCTCCTTTAATCCCTGGCTACACAATCACAGTTAATCTTGCCGTTGTACTCTCCTAACACCCTGTACTTTTCCTTCATCACATTTGTCACTGTAGCTGCCCTTTTATTTGTGTCATTAACATCCACCTCCCCCATTAGATAAGGTTCTGCAAGGACTGAGTTTACACTGCTTTGCTTACCGCTGTATTTCCAGTTTCTAGTACAGTGCTTGGCACATAGACGATACACAGTAAGTACCTGTTCAGTGAAAATGAACAGATTTTAAAGAGACAGTATTTTAAAAGCACTTTTTAAGTTGGGAACTCTCTAAATAAATTGTTTCAGTTGACAAGAGATTTATGCGAGAATTTTGTGCTTGTATGCTAGACTCATATTACTGCAATGTAAGATACTGAACTCAGGAATCTCAGAAAGAGATTCTGCTGTGGTCTAATAAAGTTAGAACTTCTAAGGCTCATACGCGTCACTGTTGTCCTTTCAGAACACTCAGCCTTCCTCCTCCCCTCCAATCTATGTCCTACTTTTTAAGAATTCTGTTTGAACTGAAAACTTGGTATGCTTCTTCCAAACACCAGGGGATCTTGAGGAAATATTCTTCCAAAGCAAGAATCTATATTACTCAAACATAGTGCACGCTGGCCCATTTAATAAGCATAAAATCACCTGACATAATTTAAATATAGGCAGTCTTGTTGTACCATTCTGATAAGGACAGATTTCATTACTACCATTTAGTTATATAATATCAGTCCCCCAGCAACATGGTTCAAATTTCAGCAGCCATGGTACATGGTATATTAACTGTAACTGACTTAAGTACGCACTTGACTACTAGCTCTTCAAGGCAAAAATCATCACATAAATAACACACATACACCAAAAGCAGTAAGCAGTCACTTCTTTCAAGTCTGCTGGTGGTTTATCACCGCATGTACACTTCACTACACAGATACCAAAGCATGTGGTTGTGTTGCCTCCTTTTCTCCCAATGATAAACCCGCCATGACATTTTACAAGAATATATAATTAAAAGAGAGAATTGACCAACAGAGAAGAAAATAAGCAAAGAAAAAAAGGTATGTGGAAGTAGAGAAGCAGCAGCTACCTGTGGGAGTGTTGGCCCTGCTGTCACTCAAGAGACGAGATAGGCAGCTGAGGAACCTGATGAGGGTGAACTTACCAAAGTAAGTGAGGATAGTGGTTGTGGAAAAAGAAGGACGACATCTCAGCAGACGTGACGCTGGAAAAAATTTCATGTTAGAAGAGTGATCAAAGACATTTCATGAGATTAAAAGCACAAAATATGTAAACTATTGCAAGCTGATCCAAACTTAGAAAGGAGTTTGGCAGTTTGCCACAGGGTAGGAAAGATGTCACTCCATATCACAAGTTACATAATGAGAAGAAACCAAGCTCTGCTTAAACTACTGTTCATACGTAATTCGCAAAGACAGAAAACATTTTAATTCTCAAAGATTCTAGTATTTTAAATTATAATATAAATATTGGTTTTACTGTTTCTTCATTTTCCAATACATGTATAATATTAATAACAAGGATTTTAAATGTTTCAACAAAAATTTTTAAGTGTCATGGAACAACTGTAATTTTTCCATTGATTATTAAGATTGCTTTGTAGTTTCACCTTGTACTTTTAGTCTTGCACTACTGTGCAAAAAAAAAAAAAAAAAAAAAAAAAAGACTGCCTGTACTTACTTGGGGGGTTTTTCTTTGGTGATTGGAGGGTTTTAGGTTTGTTTTTGTTTTTAGCTTTCTGTAGTTTTCTGCTCATTAACACAGTAGAGCATCGCTCTCGTTTTCTGTGTTTGATGCCCTAACCAACTTCCTTTTATTTATAGCTGACAACAGCTGTTTGAGACCTATTGATAGAAATGGGAAGCTTCTTTGTCCAGGTAAATCTTTTTGATAACTTTCAAAAGGTGGCTTGTACTCATCTGTCTTTCTTGATACTTTTAATAGTGACCTCCAATACCTGATATTTACAAATTGCCTTTTAGAAACTGATTTATGGGACATATTTTCATCCAGGTATCTTACCCTTATATTACAGAAAACCTTAACCAGAAGAAACATTGCTGCTGTTTGTTTGTTTGTTTGTTTGTTTGTTTTTGAGACAGTTTTGCTCTTGTTACCCAGGCTGGAGTGCAATGGCGCGATCTCGGCTCACCGCAACCTCTGCCTCCTGGGTTCAGGCAATTCTCCTGCCTCAGCCTCCTGAGTAGCTGGGATTACAGGCACGCACCACCATGCCCAGCTAATTTTTTGTGTTTTTAGTAGAGACGGGGTTTCACCATGTTGACCAGGATGGTCTTGATCTCTTGAACTTGTGATCCACCCGCCTCGGCCTCCCAAAGTGCTGGGATTACAGGCTTGAGCCACAGCGCTCGGCCCATTTCTGTTTTCTGAATGAAACACCGGTCTTTCTGATTATCTGATTCTCATTTTAGTCATGGGTTTGAGCTAGTTATGTTTTTTCCAGCTTTACTTTCAAAGTTTTTCTGTTTGTTTTGCTAATTTTATTGTGATAACAATTATGAAATAAAATATTCAGTTCTCATCTCTGTATCACTTTTTAGCATTAGATTTAATTTAGTCATGAATGAGCCTAACTAATGATGGTAATAACAATCTCAACTTTAAACTTTGAAGAAGCTAGTTTTTCATTTATGGAATATCTGCTGTTTAATCCATATAAACAACAGCTCTTTGAACAAGTCATTTTTATTAAGTAGGAAAGTAGGTATTCATAGCTTCCTTTTAGCATTATTGTGTAGAAAATAAGAACAAAATTTGTTAGAGTATGGAAATTGAAAATCAAACATAATCATAGTGCATGTAATACTTTTGCATGAAGTGCAATTCATTTTTCTTCTTTCTTGATGTTCTTGATTTTCAAAGAAATACTGATTTCAGTATATTATTATTATTATTATTATTATTATTGATACAGAATTTTGCTCTTGTTGCCCAGGCTGGAGTGCAATAACACGATTTTGGCTCACTGCAACCTCCGCCTCCTGGGTTCAAGCAATTCTGCCTCAGCCTTGCAAGTAGCTGAGATTACAGGCACGTGCCACCACACCCAGCTAATTTTTTATTTTTAGTAGAGATGGGGTTTCTCCATGTTGATCAGGCTTGTCTCGAACTCCTGACCTCAGGTGATCCACCTGCATCAGCCTCCCAAAGTGCTGGGATTACAGGTGTGAGCCACTGCGCCCAGCCAGTATATTATTTTTCTTAGAGAGCTAGAAATTAATAACATTCATCATGTTATCAAATTTTTTTTAAGTGCCAGACAGCTATACTTTGAAGGAAGCAGAATTGAAGATGGGAAGCTCATTGGGACTATGTCTGGGAAAAGCACCAAGTTCCTCTCAGGTAAAATAAGATCACTTGTCAAAACAAAATCAACCCTTCCATAACCAGAATTGTAACTTGTACCTTAACTATCCCAGTAATAATTGTTTTTCTCTAAAAGATTTTTTCTTAAATGATACATTTTATTTCAGGAATACATACTTATAGTTCTAGATGTTTAAATATACAAAATTATGCCAAAGCATATTTATGTTTCTTTTTCTATGAAGAGTTTGTGTTTAAAAGGAATCTTTACTGTTGAGTGGCCACAGTTTCAACCACTCTGTTTCCTAAGTTCTAAGATACACCTTCTTTTCCCCACGTTTTAACATCTGTGAGTTTAGGTTGCGTCTTATAGTCAGGGGTGTTCTGCAGTTATAGCTCGCACTGGTATAGAAAATAGTAAGTCTTACAGTCAGTAGCATTTTAGGTTTAATGAAATATGGTTTATTCATTTTGGAATTCATTATTCTCTATATAGTCTTAGAGCGGCCTCCCTTTTGCCTTGTATTGGTGTCCATTTTCTGTGTAAAACACAATCAGGTTTGACCTTTGCCAGAAGCCACACCTAGCTAATCAGCTTATTACAGTGCAGAAATCATAAGGATTTTCTTACTGTGAATACCCTGTAGCAGGGTAATCTGGACTCAGATCAGGTTGCCCGTGGTTCCCAGATTCACTTCATTAGTTTCCTGACCACTTCCCCCTTAATTTGCTTTTCCCTGAACCTCTAGCAGATAGTGCATGACAAGCTGATAGGAAGGAAAACATGACAAGTGAGGCTGAGTTAGAAAGGAAAAGCAGGGCTATAAGAAACTGAAATAACGAGATCAGTTTTGTGTTTTTCTTTTGCAGTCTTGAGAATTCTAATATTTGAATCCCTAGGCAGAAAATAAAATCATAACCAAGTGACTAAGACAAAAAACACATTAATGCTAACTGTGGTAATTACAAATTCCTTTTCAGAGTGATTGAGACAGAGATGGAGATCATAGAAGAAATAGTATATGTTGGCCGGGTGCGGTGGCTCACGCCTGTAATCCCAGCACTTTGGGAGGCTGAGGCGGGTAGATCACCTGAGGTCAGGAGTTCAAGAACAGTCTGGCCAACATGATGAAACCCTTTCTCTACTAAAAATACAAAAAATTAGCCGGGCATGGTGGCACATGCCTATAATCCCAGCTTCTTGGGAGGCCGAGGCAGGAGACTTGCTTGAACTCAGGAGGCAGAGATTGCAATGAGCTAAGATCGCGCCACTGCCTTCCAGCCTGGGCAACAAGAGTGAAACTCCATCTCAAAAAAAAACAAAAAGAAAAAAAAGAAAAAAGGAAAAAGAAGTAGTCTATGTGAGAAACATTTATTGGGAGTAAAAAACATTGATGATGAAGCAATTTTTACTTCTGGGTAGGCACGATTATTGCTTAAATTGTGACACTAATTTACTAATCATAGTTGTAATTTCATATAATTTGAGATTTTTTTGTTAAAGTTTCATGGGCCCTTGGCTTTACATTTTTGAAAGTAAATAATACATTTATTGGATTTTTAAATTCAGATTAAATTGCATTTACACTTCTGTCTTGATCTTAGTTGTTCCTGTTTTTTGCAATGGGGAGTGATGTTCAACCTGGGACAGAAATGGAAATTATAGTAGAAGAAACAGTATCTGTGAGAGATGTAAGTAATTTTACCTTTTGTTTTCAGAGGCTGTGTGTTTGTGTGTTTGCTGTGAGGAGCAGTAGTATCCTCTGTTAAGATTGGGAGGTCCTAAGCTAGAATTAATGTGCTGTACTTCAGAGAATTATATGTACTCACTAGAGGAATCATTTTGGGAGCTTGACAGTTGGAATTCTTTTATTTTATTTTATTTTATTTTTTTGAAACAGAGTCTCAACTCTGTCATCCAGGCTGGAGTGTAGTGGCATGATCTTGGCTCACTGCAACCTCTGCCTCCTGGGTTAAAGTGATTCTCCTGCCTCAGCCTCCTGAGTAGCTGGGATTATAGGTACCTGCAGCCACGCCTGGCTAATTTTTGTATTTTTAGTAGAGACGGGGTTTCACCTTGTTGGCCAGGCTGGTCTCAAACTCCTGACCTCAGATGATCCACCTGCCTTGGCTTCCCAAAGTGCTGGGATTACAGGTGTGAGCCACTGTGCCCAGCCTCAACTTGAAATTTTAAATAACAGTACTATGTTTTTCTTTTCTGACTATCAATAATATTTTTTTATTATATAAGTTTTGAATATGTGGAAATTGATTAAAAGAAAAAAATGAAAACCTTTCATCCCTTATCCTACCAATATTAACATTTTGGCTTTTTTTCCTAGTATTTACATACACACAGTGGTATGAATGTTTGTATATATGTGTGTATATGATAAAATAAAAGAATAATTATACTGCTGTTATTGAGAACTGAGACTTTTAGTATTGGAAAACAGACAAAATCAGTGTGATGTTAAAAAAACCTGTTCTCCTGAATTTGAAATAGAGAAGTCTGAATGAACTTTATATATTTTCTTAAAAAAAAAAAGAAAAAGTTTTTCTGGCCAGGCACGGTGGCTCATGCCTGTAATCCCAGCACTTTGGGAGGCCAAGGCTGGTTGATCACGAGGTCAAGAGCTGGAGACCATCCTGGCCAACGTGGTAAAACCCCATCTCTAATAAAAATACAAAAATTAGCAGGGTGTGGTGGTGCGCGCCTGTAGTCCCAGCTACTCAGGAGGCTGAAGCAGGAGAATTGCTTAAACCCAGGAGGCGGAGGTTGCAGTGAGCTGAGATTGCACCACTGCACTCCAGCCTGGCGCCTGGTGACAGAGCAAGACTCTGTCTCCGGAAAAAAAAAAAAAAAAAAATGTTTTTCTAGCTCTGTTCCCTGACACAGATTAGAAAGAGTGACCAACCCGGTAGCAGCCATAGTACCCCTAGCACCCAGAGTATGGCTGCAAAATATCAATTCTTACTAACAGGAACGATGGCGTCTTAGAATAATGGCTGGTTATATAGCTAGGTCAGGAAATGTATAAGATGAGCCTGGTACATCTTACCATCACGGAAAGCAGTGAAGCCTCTGACAAAGACTGTTGGAATTATCAAAGAGATTGAGGAGCCCACTAGTCAAAGATGAGACAATTTGAACATCAGTGAGAAAAATAATAAAAATTAATTGAAACAAGTACATAAAATCTGTAAATCTGTGAGTTCATAATTATCCTATAAAAAATACACTGTTATCTATGGATGCTAGGCAGCCATAAAGGGAAAAAACAAAACATTTTTTTTTTATCTTGCAAACTGTATCTTAGGGTAGCTAAGCAGATAATGAGCAGTTTTTTTCATAAACATATTCCAACTAAGAAGGCATTTTAGAATTTCACATTTTTTCAACTCCTAATAAATTTATGAACCTAGTTATGATCTCTGTCTTCCTTAAATTTATTAAGACTTGTTTTGTGCTAATGCATGATCTGTCATGGATAATATTTTCTGTGCAGTTGACTAGAATGTGTATCCTGCAGCTGTTGGATGGAATGTTCTGTAAATGTGTTAGCTCCATTTGGTCTGTGGTACAGTTAAAGTTTATGTTTCTTTATTGGTTTTCTATCTTGATCTGTCCATTATTGAAAGTGGGGTGTTGAAGTCCTTATTACTGTATTACAGTCTTGTCCCTCTAGAGGTCTAATAATACTTGCTTTATATACTTGGGTGTTCTGGTGGTGGTTGCATATATATTTACAATTGTTATATTCTCTTGTTTAATCTCTTTATATCATTATAGATTATATAGTAAGTTATTATATAATGACCTTCTCCTACAATGACCATTATCAATTATAATAACTTTTTACAGTTCTTGAGTTAAGGTCTGTTTTATCTGACAAAAATGTAGCTACTCTTGCTCGCTTTTGGTTTCTATTTGCATGGAGTTTTTCCATCCCTTCACTTTCAGTCTGGGTTTAACAGTGAGGTGAGTCTCTTTTAGGCAACATATAGTTGGGTCTTCTATTTTGTAATCCATTCAGTCGCTCTATATCTTTTAATTGAAGAATTTGATCAAGGTTATTATTGATAAGGAAGAACTTATTCCTGCCATTTTGTTCATTATTTTCTGATTGTTTTGTAAATCTTTTTTCTCCCTTTCTGCATTGTTTACTTCCATGGTTTAATGGTTATCTATGGTGTTAAGCTTTGTTTCTTTTCTCTTTCTTTTTTATGTATTTGCTGTCATTTCTTTCTTTGTGGTTACTCTGGGGCCAAGATAAAGTATTCAACTCAACTTTCGTCATATAAAAATACTTTAGAATTTTTTCCCTTTCCTCTACAATTTATATTTTTGTTGCTTTAATTTACATCTTTACCTATTGTGTCATTAGCCACTAATTATAGCTGTTGTTGTTTTTGACTATTTTGACTTGAAACCTTCATGGAAGAGAATTGATAGATTTATATAGCACCATTGCAACACTAGGGTGTTCTGAGTATGATTATGAATTTACCTATACTTGTAATTTTTATACTGCCATGTGTTTTTAAGATAGTAATTATCATACTTTTGTTTCCAGTTGTTACACTCCCTTAAGTATTTCTTGTAAGATTGGTCTAGTGGTGCTAAATTCCTTTAGCTTTTTCTTATCTGAGATTTTTATCTCACCTTCATTTCTGAAGGATAGCTTTGCTGGATATAATATTCTTGGCTGACAGTGTTTTTTTCTTTCCTATATTACCCCATTTTCTTCCGGCCTGCAAAGTTTCTGCTAAGAAATCCACTGATAGTCTTCTGGGGATTCCCTTATATGTGACTTAATGCTTTTCTCCTGTAGCTTTCAGAATTCTCTTTTTGTCTTTAACCTTTGACAGTCTGATTATAAAGTGCCCAAAGAGGATCTTTTTGTGTTTAATCAGGGACTTGTGAGCTTTCTGGATCTGGATGTCCATGTCTCTCCCAGACTTGGGAATTTTTTACCTATTATTTCATTAAATAGATTTCTGTGTCTTTTGTCATTTATTCTGCCCTGGCTATTGTATAATTCGAAAATTTTTTCATTTAATGGTGTCTTCTTGGTCCTGTAGACTTTCTTCATTCTTTTTAAATTGTTATTTCTTTTTATTCCTCTGACTGGGTTATTACAAAAGACCTGTCTTCAAGTTCAGAAATTCTTTCTCTGATGAATTTCTGATTCAGATTGTGAATTATTTTTTTCTGATTTTGTTGAATTTTGAATTGTTTGTATTCTCTTGTTTATTAGTTTCCTTAACATCATTGTTTTGAATGTCTCTTCAGGCATTTCATAAATATACTTTTCTTCGTGGTTTGTTACTGGGGACTTAGTTGTGTTCCTTTCAGAATATCATATTTCCTTGGCACTTTATGTTTCTTGTCTTCTTATGTTGATATTTTTGCATTTACTTGAACATTTACTTTTTCCAATTTTATGGAGTAGCTTTTATAGGGAGGAGCTTTTTCCTACATTTGGGTTCTAGGGTGTCTGTTGGAAATGATATGTTGTTGGCTTTGGTTCCTGGTGGACTCAATAGCATGATCTCTACAACAGTTCGTCAGCTGTAATCCTCGTTAATGATATCTGCAATTGCTTAGGCTATTGTGACAGAGGTGACGTGGTTTACTGGTGGAAAGGGTTCTGGTTTGTGCTGAGACCAAGCACAATGCAAACATAGCTGTGTGTTCATCTCTCTGGGGTGGGGGATACTGCCAGAATGGCTATTGGGCTGGGTACAGGCATGTGTGGGCCAGGCAGCTGTGCAGTGCTCTCTCTAGGGAGGCAGAGCCACTGCTAGATTGCAAAATCCAAAACTTTTTGAGCACTTTTTGACTCTTTGACATGATACTTGAAGAAAATGTACATAGGAGCATTTCAGATTTAGATTTTTGGATTAAGGTTGCTTAGCTGGTAAGTATAATGCAGATATTCCAAAATTTTTTTTAAAATCCAAAATTTGTAATACTTCTAGTCCTAAGTATTTCAGATAAGGGATACTCAGCCTGTAACTGGGACTGGGACTGGGTGATGGGTATTTGAGGATCATTTTACTGTTCTCTGCAGGTATTTTCCCAGTTTTTTACTGGCCTTTTTAACTTTACGTTTTTTAATTTCGAAGAAAGGAACCACAGAACTTTTCAAAAGTGATATATTTTCCTTTCTGTACTCTGTCGAACCCCTTGCAGGCCGACTTGTTCCTTGCTGTGTCACTAAAACAGCTTATGTCAGAGTCATTTGTGGCCTCCACATTACTATGTACAATGAGCAGATTTTACTCTTCATCTTACTTATTCTATCAGCAACATTCGATATAGCTGATAACTCTATTATTTGAAACACTTTTGTCACCAGGCTCCAGAAGACCACAGCTCTTCCTTATATCTCTGGCCCCAGAACATCCAGCTGCCACTCGGTTGTCTGACAATCATCCCAACCTAGAATGTATTCACAGAAAAACTCTCCTCCCTGAAACATACCCCACTCACATGTTTCTCTTTTTCAGTTAATGGCAGCTCCATTTTTACTTGTTTAGGCTGAAAGTCTTGAAGTCATCCTTGATTCTTCTCTTTCTTACTTCACATTCAGTTTCACAGGACATTGTTTTGGTTCTACCATCAAAATGTACCTAGGGTCTGACCACATCTTATTCTGTCCATTGCCACCACCTGTCAAACCTGTCATCTTTTTCATCGGAAATTAATTTCATCCACCAGCTTCCTAACTGATCTCCTTCCTTATAGCCTTACACTTCCCAGTGTCTGTTCTTACAAAAAAGTTGAGTGATCCTTTAAAATGTAAGAGAGATTAGTCACTCCTATACTCACAACCCTTCTGTGTTTTCCCATCTTGCCCAGAGTAAGAGGTGAAGCCTGCAATGTATGCACAAGGGCCTCTGTGATCTGGTTCTCTGGTATATTTTTGTTTTGTTTTCAAACCTCCAGCCATTTCCCCCTCTTACTCTATTCTAGCCACACTGGCTTCCTTGCTGTTTCTGAAACAAGGCTTATGCTCTCTGTTTTCCCTTCAGTTAAGTTAATTGCTCCACTGCTTGATTGTTTTTCTTAAATACAATGTTTAAGTTTGCTTTCATTCATCCACCATGCTTTAATATACTGTGTTTTCATTGTCATTTTCTGAACAATCCATAATTATATTTTAAAGCCTTCTTTTATTTTTTTATCATACAAGTAATCATGGGTTTCTTCCCACTTTTTAAACTTCTCGGGGGAGTAACAGTCCCCCTTGGTTACCACTCTATTCTAGTCCTTTCTTTGGAAGTCACTGTTGGAATCGGATGACATCATCTTATCCACATAAGTAGAGTGTGTGTCCCTTCAGACCTTTGCTTTGCCTATACCAGCATGTGTCTTTGTACATACATATAGAAATGAAGGGTGTGCTTTGTTTCTGTGATTTCCTTTAAATTATAAATGGGATCACTCTGCATATATTATACTAGAACTTTGTTTCGCTTAAAATATTTTAAAGATATTTTAAGAGCAATATATATAAATCTGTTTTATTCTTTGAACTGCTTTAAGACATTTCCTGCTTTTTAAAAAAAATCTCCCATTCTGTATTTTTTGTGGGGTTTGTTTTTTGTTTTTTGGTTTTTTTTTGGCCATTTTTCTCATTATAAGCAGTACAGCAGTGACTATCCTTATTTTTGCTTCCTTTTGCTCTAGTGTAGTAGAAATCAAATTTTATTTGCTCCCTTGCCCAAGATTTAAGTAGCAATGTTTTTCCCTCAAGAAATTGTTTTAAATACTATTTTTGTTTTATTAAAAATTTTGTTAATATTGTATCATTTTTGCATTATGCCATGAGATCACAGCTTGCACAGTTCTTGTGAGTTTTTATATGATCAGTTGTGTTTCGTGGATGCTAAATAAAGGCTAATCTCCTTTTATAGGATTCAGAGTTTAATGTCTATGAAATTAGTTTGATAAATCATATTTGGCCAAAGACACACAGTTAATCCTTATAGGAAAGAAGTCATGGTTCAGACCTGGGAGTTGGTAAATGAAACTTTGAACTAAGTCCTGTTTGCAAACACCAGAAACTGTTTTTCCCCCTCCTGAACTGGCCCCATCTAGCCCTTAGAAAGGAAAGCTGACTTGTGTGCCATCTTCTTAACTATGTCTATCTTTACCTACTCAGGAATCATTAAATATAGTCAGATTTAAATAAGCTTAGGGTCCAAAAGGCGTGTTTGTCCTAGAACTGTAACTCAGAAACAGAAAATTAATATTGGACATTGTTTATCTTTACAGTGTTTAAAGTTAATGCTGGAGAAATCTGGCCTACAAGGTAAGTTACTTACCATAACAACATACTATTTATAAGTCTAATGAAAATTTTTTGAACTTTGTTTTTCTCCAGGGTTGTAGGGGAAAAAAAAGTACGGGGTGTGGAGAAATAAAAAGTAGTTTACCTTTCTTTATGTACATAATGAATTATCCTGTTTCTTGTTGGCATGCTAAAAGAAAACTAGTGGTATAGCTCTGAGGAGAGAACCTAGATAGGATCTAGCAAACGTGCAGAGTAAGAATGCTTTACAGTGTTGGTTAGAGTGTAAATTAGCTCAACCATTGTGGAAGACAGTGTGGCGATTCCTCAAAGACCCAGAAATACCATTGATCCAGCAATCCCATTACTGGCTATATACGCAAAGGAATATAAATCATTCTATTATAAAGATACATGCCTGTGTATGTTCATTGCAGCACTATTCACAATAGGAAAGACATGGAATCAGCCCAAATGCCCTTCAATGATAGACTGGACAAAGAAAATGTGATGCATATACACCATGGAGTACTGTGCAGCCATAGAAAGGGATGAGATCGTGTCCTTTGCAGGGTCATGATGGAGCTGGGTCATTATCCTCAGCAAACTAATGCAGGAACAGAAAACCAGACACCACACGTTCTCACTTATAAGTAGGAGCCAAACAATGAGAATACATGTACACAGGGAGGGGAACAACACACACTGGGGCCTGTTGATGTGTGTGTCAGGGAGTGGGAGCTGAGGGGGTGAGGGAGAGCATCAGGAAAAATAGGTAATACGTTCTGAGCTTAATACCTAGGTAATAGGTTAGTAGGTGCAGCAAACGACCATGGCACACATTTACCTATGTAACAGACCTGCACATCCTTTACATGTACCCTAGAACTCAGAAAGAAATAAAACTAAGATTTATACCACCTGGAGCTACACAGGTCTTCCACTGATTCTCTTAAATCTCACTGATTGCAAATTTCAGTGTGTTCTGTTTCAGTGTGTCAGTATTTTTGTAGTATAGGCGAGGGAATATAGAATGAATGAAAAAAATAAATCGAAGATAACTGAAGTAACTTTCCAGGTGGGATCATGTCAGTGAGCTTGATGAGACCTCATTCTCCTTTGAGTAGAGCACTTTGCTGTTCTCAGACTTCATGAATATGGAAGCCTGTGGCTTTGTTATCTGGAAAGGAAGTTAGGGTGCTCTGGGTGCAAGACATTCTTCTAGAAGTTACACGCAATGTCTCACTTAACCTCGACAACAGTCCTACCATGCAGGGGTAATTCCACATGCCCATTTTATAGATGAGGAAACAAAGGCCAAGAAAGGTGAAATGGTTCCCCCAGAGTTATACTGCAAGTATCTAGGTCATTCTCCTTTCACAACCCAAGTTATTTTCACCATGCTGTACTGTGAAGTAACAGTGTTCACGTTTAACTTACTGGTGGCTTCTTAGAGCTACTTAAATTACGTTTTTTAACTGATATAAATTTTTCTGTATTTAAAGCTAGAACTTGGCTGGGTGCAGTGGCTCACACCTGTAATCCCAACACTTTGGGAGGCCAAGGCAGATGGATCACTTGAGCCTAGAAGTTCAAGAGCAGCTTGGGCAACATGTTGAAACCCTGCCTCTACAAAAAATACAAAAATTAGCAGGGTACAGTGGTATGCACCTGCAGTCCCAACTGCTTAGGAGGCTGAAATAAGAGAAACACCTGAGCCTGAAAGGTGGAGGTTGTAGGGAGCTGAGATTGCACCATTGCACTCCAGACAGGAGTGAGAGACTCTCTCAAAAAAAAACTAGAACTAATGATAAAGAAGGTCTGCAAACAAGAGTATTCAAATTCAGAAATGTGGCTTGTGCAGATAAATATGACATCTGTGCTTATTCTTTGGCTATTTCATGTTTTTGGTGAGTAGGGGAGTTTTGTGTTCATAAGCATTGCTATTATTTTTAATAACCAGGATTTCTTTCTTTTACTGCATTCAACTTTCTTCCCACCCCAAAAAAGATCTCTTCTTTGCTTGCCTGTTGAGATTAAAAAAGCAAAAAATTCTCTTCTCATTTCACTAGTGCAGCAAGTATGCTGAAAAACAACTCTTTGATTAAAGCCAATTTAAAATTTATAAATATTAATGTATCAACTGTATTAAAATGCTGTTCAGAAAGCACTAGCACTATATTTTCGTTAGATTAACGGCTAAGTAGATAGGAATAGTTTTCTTGTACATATTAACAGTTGCTGGGCAATGTTAGCATCTATTTTCAGCCAAGACAGTGAAATAAAACTCAGTTAATAATGCTTTGAGAAGGGATTCTGTGTACATATATGTGTACTGATACATGATATATGTATGTGGGTACACATAAATAATAAAGGTATAAAGTAAATATCGTATTAAGCTGGTAGAAAAGTAATCGTGGTTTTTGCCATTAAAAGTAAAGGCAGGCCGGATGCGGTGACTCACGCCTGTAATCCTAGCACTTTGGGAGGCTGAGGCGGGTGGATCATCTGAAGTCAGGAGTTCGAGACCAGCCTGGCCAACATGGTGAAACCCTGTCTCTACTAAAAATACAAAAAATTAGCCAGGCATGATGGCATGTGCCTGTAGTCTCAGCTATTCGGGAGATTGAGGCAGAAGAATCACCTGAAACCCAGAGGCGGAGGTTGCAGTGAGCCGAGATCACACCACTGTAACCCCCGGCCTGGGTGACAGAGCGAGAACCCATCTCAAAAAAAAAAAAAAAGTAAAGGCAAAAACCACAGTTACTTTTGCACCAAACTAATATAATAGTAGCAAGTGTTGTTTTTATTCATGAGTATACAGCTCTTGGTAGAAGAGAGAGAAAACCAGATTGAGGAAATGTAATTTTTTTCATGCTCTAGAAAAGATAATTTACTTAAAAATTAACAATTATCGGCAGATGAAACCCCATTTGATATTCACTTATGCAGAAGGGCCATTCCTGATAAACTCGTAAAGCATATTCTGAATTTGTTTTTCATCCCAATTTTGCTTTATAGGAGATGCCTGGCATTTACGAAAAATGGATTGGTGTTATGAAGCTGGGGAGCCTTTATGTGAAGAAGTAAGACGATTTCTGTACATTTCACTCTTTCATATGATTACGTTTATGTCATATTTTCATTCAAGATACTCATTCCACTCATGAGAAAGCTTTAATTACTTTCTGTGGGATACAGATATCTATGAATGGGTCTATTTCACGTTTTTCTTACGATAGTTTTTTTGATAAAGAAAAGTCTCAGTGCAGTGGGAACATTTCTGACATCTGTGGTAAACCCCTTGCCATGAGTCTATGCCTCTAGGAGGATTAGTTCATGAGAAGGCAGAGAACTTCACAGAACAGACATTTGAGCTAATGGAGGAATTGTATAGATAGATACACTCTGAAGTTTTGACCCCTGAATATTTTGATCTCAGAGTTTCTCTGTAAGTTAATGGTGACAGAATTTGTCTTACCAACCATTCCTAAGTGATAGGCTTTTATCTAAACTCGATTCAGCCGAACTCTTAGGGTAGCGTTAGGAATAATTTTATCATAGGATAGTTGCAATCTGGTTAGTCATCTTGTTGGTCCAAATAGCTTTGCATTTCCCAGTTCAAACCCATAGCCTTAGAAGTAGAGACCCTGGCCGGGCGCGGTGGCTCAAGCCTCCCAGCACTTTGGGAGGCTGAGGCGGGTGGATCACGAGGTCGAGAGATCCTGGTCAACATGGTGAAACCCCGTCTCTACTAAAAATACAAAAAAAAAAAAAAAAAAAATTACCTGGGCATGGTGGCGCGTGCCTGTAATCCCAGCTACTCAGGAGGCTGAGACAGGAGAATTGCCTGAACCCAGGAGGCGGAGGTTGCGGTGAGCCGAGATCGCGCCATTGCACTCCAGCCTGGGTAACAAGAGCGAAACTCTGTCTCAAAAAAAAAGAGAAAAGAAGTAGAGACCCAAAATGAAGCTCTGTGAGGAGGCCTAGGTAGCTGTGGTCAGCAGCCCTTTGCCCAGTCTTCACCTGCCTGCTTCCTATTCTGTAAGAAGGGGCACTGAATCTCAGCAGGAGGTTGATCTAGGCTGGTGTGCTGGGGCCTTGCACTGGAATGCTCTTTGCTGTTTAGCAGTCAGTAAGTCAACAGAGAGAGGCCCCTCTCGGGGCCTGGCCAGGAGTTTGACTGCCCGGATTAAGAAGTGAGCCAAAAGCCAACTCATTACCCTCGGAACTGGCTTCTTGTCCAGCCTTGCCAGCTATCTTTCCCGTCCTAATTTTTAAGAGTAAAATATGTTTACCCTCTTCATGTTTCATTCTTCATGTTTCCTGTCAGCCTCCAAACCTGTCAGCTTTTCCACTCCTTCTGAGACCATTCCCATACTTGGTTCTAGGCTAGCCTTCTTATGCCTCTCACCTAAATTATTGTAATGGCTTTCCTGGGCCCAGGTGTTTTTTGCTTCAATGTCATGCATATTGCAGCCAAATTGAGCTGGAAAATCTCCTCCAAAATCTCCCATGGCTCCTTTATTTCCACTCCACATCCCTGTAGTTAGTGTCTGCCCTTCCAGTCCACTGCGACCTCCTGGTACTTTCCACTCCAATCAGTGTGGCCTCAGTGCTCTACCAAAACAAGCCATGTTTTTTTTTTTTTTTTTTTTTTTTTTTTGAGACGAAGTTTTGCTCTTGTTACCCAGGCTGGAGTGCCATGGCGTGATCTCGGCTCACCGCAACCTCCGCCTCCTGGGTTCAGGCAATTCTCCTGCCTCAGCCTCCTGAGTAGCTGGGATTACAGGCACGCGCCACCATGCCCACCTAATTTTTTGTATTTCTAATAGAGACGGGGTTTCACCATGTTGACCAGGATGGTCTCGATCTCTTGACCTTGTGATCCACCCGCCTCGGCCTCCCAAAGTGCTGGGATTACAGGCTGGAGCCACCGCGCCCGGCCCAAAACAAGCCATGTTAATATCAATCTTGTCCTTTTTTTCTTAAGAAATTCCTTCTCTTATTTTCTCTAGCTTTCCAAATCCAACCCATCTTTTTAGGCTTAACTAAAATTTCATCTTCTGTGAATCAGTCTCTCATTTCTCATTTCATCTAGCTCCCTTTCCTCAGGTCTTTTGTAATACTTACAGTTTATACCCCACAATTTAACAAATAATGCTTTAATGATTTTGTAGTCTTAGCTTATTTCCTGTGTCTTCAATATCTGCTTTATTATTCATTTATTTCTTGATAATACAGACATAGTGTTTTAAAAAGACCCAATGATCTGTTCCTTTCCGAAGTCATAAGTGACAAAAAAGAATTTCTGTATTCCCAGGATGCAACACTGAAAGAACTTCTGCTGTGTTCTGGAGATACTTTGCTTTTAATTGAAGGACAACTTCCTCCTCCGGTAAGATTTTACTTCTGAATAGACATCTCATAAGTAATAATTATTGTTATCTGATTACAGAGATGATATAGTCTCATTTAGGGAAAATAGGGAAATTCAGATAGTCATAAAGAGAATAGAGAACTTTCCCCAAATGCTACCAATCAGATATGTTTCCTAACTTTTAAATATTCTCATGCAAAATTAAAATCAATTACATATAACATTTTTATTTCCTACCTTTTATATTTAACATTTTAACCTTCTCATAAAATCCAAAAATAATCATCATATCCAAAGTTATGTTTTACTAGTTTAATTCATCTGTATCCTCATTGTTGGAAGCTTAGATTGTTTTTAATATTTTGTTTTTATAAATAGTACTTAAATAAGTCTTTCTGAAAATAGTTCTAAATGTGGAATTGCTAAGTCCAAAGGTATGACCTTCTTAAAGCCTTGATGTTATATGCAGTAGCATATGAGACGGCTCATTTCACTGCCCTTTCATAAGCATTGCATATCACTACTTTCTAAAACCAATATTGTTTCTTTTAAACTGAGGATGCACATAAAGGTCAACCCAAAAGAGAAAAAATGGCCCTAAATTTCAGCCTCCCCAGAGTGCTGGAGTTACAGGTGAGAGCCACCAAGCCCAGCCAAAAATCTTTTAAACAGGGTCTTTGAAGTTGGTTCATGGTTTTTGGTCCCAGAAACAATTTGCATGAATATTCTTGCACATACGGCTTTCTATGCATGTACTAGTATATCAGAATGTAAATTCCTAAACATGTAATGGCTGCATATTTTAAACTTCGGCAGATATGGGCAAATTATTCTATAGAAACTTCTCAGCAGCTTATATTCCTGCTACCAGCTGACAAGTGTTCAAGTTTACTGATATTTTCACCAACATAATTTTCTGGTTTTTGACAGTCTGCTAGGTGAAAAACTGGAATTTTGTTGTTCTGATTTACATTTATTTAATTGAATGAAGGTTGAGTATTTGTTAATCTTCACCAATCTGATAAACAGAAAAATATTCTAATGCACATTTCTTGAACTATCTATTTAAAATGTTATATGTGGTTAATTTTCACATCCTCACATCCTCATCTTCTGTCGTTGGAAATTAAGTGCTGCAACAATAACACCTTTTATCTCTTCATAAACCTATTAAAATTCTTCACTAACAAAAAAAATGAGGCGGGAAGAACTAGCTAAATAAGTAAAACTGAAATTACAGGGTATGTATAAGACAGTGGGTTTATTCCCCTTAGTTTGTATCAGAAACCCAACTCAGATCAATGGGTTCTTTCATCTGTGTGATAAATGGCACTGCCGGGACTGGCATCCCAGGCCAGTGGCGCTTGGACTGCCCTTGGAAAGGCTGGTATAGTGTGTTCAAGCAAATGCATTGTTCTTGTTTATGCCTCTCATTTATTTTATCTACTCAGATACTTCTAAGCAAAGGACATTTTAGTCCAGTCACCCCAAAGTCTGATTTTTATGATTTTAAATTTTTGGTTATAAAAACAAGTATAATTTATGACAGTTAATAAATCTAAAAAGAAAAATGGTAAGTTCAAGAACGTCTTAGGTCATCAAGGTGTTTCTTTCTTCGGACGTAAAAGTGAAGTTTCACTTAATCTTTGTAATCAGAACAGCTAAACATGCTCCATTCTTCAGGGTTTCCTGAAGGTACCCATCTGGTGGTACCAGCTTCAGGGTCCCTCAGGACACTGGGAGGGTCATCAGGACCAGACCAACTGTACTTCCTTTTGGGGCAGAGCACGGAGAGCCGCTTCCAGCCAAGGTGAGACCAGAATGGGATTTCAGCAGCCAGTGCATAATAGAGGTAAAATGGCTGCCTGTGCTCTGAGAGTCAATTGAAATATTTATTTTAAAAATGGAAGGTTGAAAATCAAGACCTATTAATTTCATAAGTCATTCCAGACATTGCATAATAACACCATGCTATTTCTGTAGGTGCTCTGTAACTTCTGTAAAGCACTATATATCTTATTGTTGTTTACAATTATATGAATATATTACACTTTTCCAAAAACGTTTATGTATCATCTCTCAAGATCCTCAGGGTAACGGGGCCCCATTTATCACCATGTACCAGAATATTGAGGCTTCAACCAATTCTAGGGATGTCATTGCAGCCTACCGGGGCAGAGACCAGGAGTCCACATTCTACATGTCACAATCTTTCTGCCTCAGGAACTGCTTCTAGGGTATTTGACATCATCTCACTGACTTCTGAGAAGGAAAATAGACGGGCTGGGGGCGGTGGCTCACGCCTGTAATCCTAGCACTTTGGGAGGCCGAAGTGGGTGGATCACCTGAGGTCAGGAGTTCAAGACCAACCTGGCCATCATGGTGAAACCCAATCTTAGACAAAAAAAGAAAAGAAAATAGACAAGTACAAGCATGTTGTCTTACTCAGCATTCAGCCACACACATCACAATGGCCAGAAGTCACCATCAGTGAGTTCAGTTGCCCTTGTACAAAGAGGAGTTCCACTTCATTATAAAGAAAACACCATTTAATCTAGGCGTCCCCAAACTTTTTACACAGGGAGCCAGTTCACTGTCCCTCAGACCGTTGGAGGGCCGCCACATACTGTGCTCCTCTCACTGACCACCAATGAAAGAGGTGCCCCTTCCTGAAGTGCTGCGGGGGCCGGATAAATGGCCTCAGGGGGCCGCGTGCCATAGTTTGGGGATGCCTGATTTAATCTATTTTGTAACTGTAGATAAAGCAAGTATATTTTTAATAGGCCCAACTCTTTAGCTATTTTTTTCTTTTTATCATGTTTATTTACTTTTTCTAGTGCCTTGAAGTATATTTCTTTTTAATCTTTTAAGCCTCAGTAATAAAATTAATATAAATGAGCCAAATTCTTATCTCCTTATTCTTTGAAGTTAGGATTATATGGATAGAGTAATGCTGAATGAGCTATAAAACTAACATAAAGTTACTTTTTAGTTGGGTTACACTAGTTCATGTTAACTAATGGTAACAATGCTTTGGTGATAGAATTCTAGTTACCTGTAGAATTGGATACAGAATTTAAAAGCATGTTTATTCAGTATGTTTCTACATGAAAGTAAATAAAAGGTTCCTTTTTTGGTAATACATCTGTATCACAACAAATGGGAAATACATTCATGTGTCACTTAACAGGAATATGTTTTGAGAAATGCGTTGTTAGGTGATTTTGTCATTGTGTGAACATGATAGAGTGATTTACACAAACCTAGATGGCAGAGCCCCTCCACACCTAGGCTGTGCGGCTCAGCCTGCTGCTTATAGACTACAGACCTGCACAGCAGCTTGCTGTATGAATACTGAAGGCAGTCATAGCACAGTGGCAAGTGTTTGTGTATCTAAACAGAAAACGGTACAGTGAAAAGATGGTTTTATAATTATATAGGACCACATCACATGTGTGATCTTTGACCAAATCATTGTGTAGCCTGTGATTATATATTTCATTCTTTAGAATTTCCTAAAATTGTCTTTCCAGTAATGTCAGCCTGTAGTTTACTTAAGACACAAGAACGTCTAATGCACTTAGTTGACTTCTAATCTGTCTGAAATTTCTTGCCATGCATTGGTGCTCAGAAGTAAAGACAAATCAAAAATAAGTGAAGACAATCTAAATTTAGTTGCGAGCTTTTATATTGTTTTCGATGAGAAAGCATTGTGTTTTTCCCTTTTTTTAAACAAACTTGGAAAGGCCTTTTTACTGTCAAGATTTCCTTAATTCCGTAAACATTTGTTGGGCATTTATTATGTGGCACCCATTGTACCCGGCACTGAGGAGACAAGATAGATGGCCTGCCTCCTTTAGAAAATCCTGTTGTTTTGAGGAGGAAGATTAAACACCTTCCCGTGCACACTCACACACACACACACGGAACAAGCTGGGATGAGTGTTATGGGAAGGAAACAGGAAGCTGACACGGAATGCAGGCAGTGTATCCTACCCAAAAAGTCTTCTTTGAGGAAGGAAGGAGTGTGGGAAAGTATTCCACGTAGGGTCATAAGTGCCAAGTTCCTCGTAGTATTTTGCCAACAACATGCCCCTGCCTACTCACCAACCAGACGGGGCTTCCTCAGAGACTTGGATGCAAAGGCTCTTGAGTGGAATTTTAATAACCTATTTACAATATCAAAACATGGCAGTGTATTTCAGAAACACAAAGTAAGTTTCAAGTTCCTTGTAAACATCCCGTTCTGTGCTTTGGAAGGTGTTCCTGGGAATGAACCTGCAGAAGTTTCTCTCCTCTACTTGGTAGACATAGAGATCTCAGAAGATGCTACACTGGCGGAGCTGAAATCTCAGGTCAGATTTCTTCCCTGCACCATAAGTTAGTGGTAATGTGACTTCTTCCAGTGAGATATTAATATATTCTTCTATCTCCTTTTCCCTCAATTACAGTCTGTTCTGATATGGCATTTGTCATATGCCATGTTCAGTGGTAAGTACCCGCAGGCAACACACGCCCATGGTGCAGACAGCTCCTCATGGCCTCACGGGTCCCTCCTCTGACAGGCATGCTGTGCTTTTGTTTCAATCTGTCCTCAGTGACTTGCGGCTTTTGTTCATTTTTATTTTTTAGGGACACATGGTTTCTTGGAACATTTGTAAAGCATTCACTTTATACCTTTATTTACATTGTTTGTGTACCATTGTGACCCATATGTTAAATGTTGTTATGAAAAGCTGCCTTACCAGTTTCCCAGGCGGTCAGAACACCAGCTTTTATGTTAGGATGCTAAACTAGATATTGTGTTGTTTCTTACGCATTGGCATTCACAGAGGAGGAAGGTTTTGTCCATATGGAAAGGCTGGGTTAAGTACTACAAAGTGTTGAAGAAGCATCTGCCTACTGTTGGACTGAAATGAGCATTCCTTTCTTCTCTTAGAGGAGAAGCAGTGGGGCCTATATATGACTAGGGCTTGTTGATGTTTGCCTTTTGTGCGCCCTCAGCATATGAAATACCCTTCCTCAAGAAAAAGCAGACACTGGCTGGGCGTGGTGGCTCACACCTGTAATCCCAGCACTTTGGGAGTCTGAGGTGGGCGGATCACTTGAGGTCAGGAGTTTGGAACCAGCCTGGCCAACATGGTAAAACCCCACCTCTACTAAAAAAAAAAAAAAAAAAAAAGCCAGGCCTGGTGGTGCACACCTGTAATCCCAGCTACTCAGGAGGCTGGGGCAGGAGAATCACTTAAACCCAGAGGGGCAGGTTGCAGTGAGCTGAGATCGCGGTGCCACTGCACTCCAGGCTGGGCAATGGAGGGAGACTGCATCTCAAAAAATAAAAAAGAAAATTATTCTTATGAGAACAAGTGGGAAGATACTTTTTTTTTTTTTTTTTTTTGGCTTCGTATTAGGTTAAGAGATACAAAATTGCTGTTTTTAGGTCAAAAAAAAGGATGAATATTGGTAATTTTATAGGCTGCAACCTCAGTGTATCAGTAGGGGCTTAAAGTGATCTACTCCTGCAGAATTAGAACAAGCAGTTTGGACCTACTGATTGCAACCAAAGATTCTGAAATATTTCAAAATCAAAAGCTGACTCATTGGCAGAGCAAACATTGGTGGAGAAATGCATTGGCATGGAATAAGGCTGATAAGTCCCCGCTATACTATTAGAGCAGACTCTGCCCTGGGGAATTACTATTAGACCTGACTCTGCCCTGGTGAATTCTACTCACATGGAAGTTAATTCCAAAGTTTCATTTTTCAAACGTGATTAAAAAGAAGCTTTTGGCTCAGATTTAGAGATAAGAGAACTCACTCTTTCCTCAAGCTGATTTCAGTGCAGAGGAATATGAAGACTGCTCAGGGTTAGTGTCATTTAAGAGAGAGATTCCTGTGACTTTTAAAATGATGTTCTCATTACTTGAGAAACTCTTTCACTGAGATATCACTATGTAGTGCTTAATTTTTTTTTCTAAAACAGTATGTTTTGAAGAGTACTTTTTAAAACCATTGGAGAAATGTCTGTTTCTTTTTCTAGGCCATGACTTTGCCCCCTTTCCTGGAGTTCGGTGTCCTGTCCCCAGCCCACCTCAGAGCCTGGACCGTGGAGAGGAAGTGCCCAGGCAGGCTTTTACGAACGGACCGGCAGCCGCTCAGGTAGGTTCCTTGCTGGACGAAACGCCGTCACTCTCTGCTGCCACTGCACTAGCTAATGCAAGGAATAGAGGAAGAATTGCTCCTCTGAGCTGAGTGAAAACAGAAAGCCCATTCCTGGGCACGCCACATTTGTGACTTGGGTGACACTTTTCATCATAAACCCCAACAGGACTTCAGTTTTCCATGTTAAATATAAATGTAGCGTTGTGTATTTTTTCTGTGCTCCAGTGACTGTGACATTATACAACTTAAAAGCACTTGGAGTGAGAAGAAAAGTAGGAACAGCTGTTTCTCACTCAAATGTTGGATTCAGCTGATCCTCCTTCTGAAACTTTGAACTTAAAGAGCAAGTTTGGTTCATTTCCTTTGCAAAAAGCAGCCCTGAGGCTGCTTTTTCTTTTTCTTTTTTTAATAGACAGGGTCTGGATCTGTCGCCGAGGCTGGAGTACAGTGGCGTGATCATGGCTCAACTACAGCCTCAACCTCCTGGGCTCACGTGATCCTCCCGCCTCAGCCTCCTGTGTAGCTGGGACCTCAGGCATGTGCCATGACACCAGGCTAATTTTTCGTTACAACAAGGTCTTCCTGTGTTGCCCAGTCTGGTCAGGAACTCCTGGCCTCAAGCAGTCCTTCCACCTTGGCCTCTCAAAACGCTGGGATTATAGGCACGTGAGCCACTGTGCCTGGTCTTTTTTTTTTTGTTCATCTTGAGATGGAGTCTGGCTCTTGTCATCCAGACTGGAGTGCAATGGTGTGATCTTGGCTTACTACAAACTCCACCTCCCAGGTTCAAGCAATTCTCCTGCTTCAGCCCCCTGAGTGGCTGGGATTATAGGCACCCGCCACCACACCCGGCTAATTTTTGTACTTTTAGTAGAGATGGGGTTTCGCCATGGTGGCCAGGCTGGTCTTGAACTCCTGATCTCAGGTAATCTGCCCACCTTGGCCTCCCAAAGTGTTGGGATTATACACATGAGCCACTGCGCCTGGCCAAAGCTGTTTTTAATTAGTTCTGATTACCATCCCAAAGTGACTGGCATGAGAATCTTAACCCTGACTGAACATAGGGAAATGTCTGGCAATTTGGCCATCTTCCCAGAGCCGGACCTACTTGTTTAATAAGAAATGACTCAAGTACCTAATAGTAACACAGCAAGGATTCTCATTTTTTCCCTTTTCCAAAAGCTTGGATGTTCTTATAAGTACTCGGAAGACAATCCTTTGCTCAAGAAAAAGGCTTAAAAATGAGAAAAAATTATTTAAGAAAATTAAATGTTATGTCACTCAATATTATTTTGTTTCACTTATTATCAGGGAATATAAACTAGGGCGGAGAATTGAGATCTGCTTAGAGCCTCTTCAGAAAGGAGAAAACCTGGGGTAAGAAATTCTACTTTGCATCGAAAGTGACACACACATATTTTAACTAGTTTGCCTTTTTAAGGCTTAACAACTTAACAGTGTAGTGGTTTTTTTTCACTGTTTCTAAGTAGCCTAGCAACTTAAAATAGATTGTGTTCTAGAAATGTGTTTGTATGTCTGGTGTCTTAAAACTTGGAACCTGTTCTCCCATAAAAACAGTAAGGGAGAATTAATTTTTCAGTAACCCTGAAGTGCATATTGACCCCATGGTGACCCTGAAGTGTCAGCAAGAGGCCCACCCACGGCTGTCATAGTGTGTTCCGACAGTCCGCCGCCCAACAGATTTGTCATTGCTCCCATCACTCTGCCCCCTTATTCTGCTTTATTTATCCTCATATCACCTGACAGCTTCTGAACTTACCGATGTATTTGTTAGTATCTGTCTCCTACTACTAGAATGTAAGTACTTGATTCATTGCTATATCCTCAATACTTAGAATAGTAATAGTGCCCATGTCCTAGTCAATAATTATTTATTAAATACAGATGCACTCAAAATTGTCTACAATCAAACCATCTTGTTCTGTTTTCACTGTAGGAAAATGTTTTACAAGTCCTTTTGTAAAATATCATGAATTATTAAGATTTGCTGTAGCCGTTATGATGTGAATATCCTTCTTCTTGTCTGCTTATTATGTGAGAAAGCACTCTTTCATCCATGTCTACCCTGTATTTAATTTTAGTGTTTTTATAAAAACGCATTCTTAATACAAGTTGTACAACCAGAAATAGTTTCCTGGAGGGGAATTCCAGGATCAAATGGTATGGACATTTTAAACCTCTTTAAGTAGTTAAATATTTTTCAGATAAGTTGTACCAGAATATGAGTATTTATTTTACCTTGCCCACAAACCAGTATTGAATATTTCATTGTCTAGATGTTTCCTTAATTGATAAATGAAAGATGATTATTTTGTTCTCATTTGCTCCAGTGCTTTGATGACTGGTAAGCTCGGGCATTTATGCAAACTGTATTTTGTGAGTGCATGAATGAATGATTTCATGTATTTTGCCTGTTTCTGCAATGAAGTCTAAGGGAAAAGCTCTCTTGAAATCTTTGTGATTTTGACCCTTTGGCACAGTGGTTGTAAGCAGTGTCGGGTTTTGATAGACACAGTGCCTTCTGTCCTCTTGAAGAGCAGCTGTGCACCTCCTCAGGCCCCTTCTGTGGGCTCTTCTGTCCTTGGCTGACCTCCAGGCCACTCCTGCTCTCCTCAAGGAGGCCTCCAGTCCCTCCTGTTTCTCTCCAGTAGCCTCTGTCCCCTCCTTGGCAACTTCAGCATCCTGAGAACCAGTTTTCATTTCCCCTCACAGCCTTCTATTTCTTAGCTGTAGCTTTTCCTCCATGGCCTCTGCTGACCTCTGCACATCTCTGTTCCTCCTGACTTGCTGAGTGTTGCTCTTTCTCCTCCTCCTGCCAAGGTTTCCCGTCTCCCACAGCTGCAGCCCTGTCCCTCACCCCCGCCATGTCTCTCTTCCCAACCCCAGCCCTCAGGTTCTTCTCCCTGGGTACCTCACAGCCGCCCAGATGGATAGCCCCCAAAATCAAGGGCATAACTGCCTGCCTTGAGCCCACTCTCCTCCTGCCAGCTGCTGGGCTGTTAGGCTGGGCCCCTCTCACCCTGTCCCTCTCCGCCACCTCTGTCCTTTTCTCCTGCACTGAGGAAGGTTCCCTACCCTCTCTGCGGGGCTCTGCTGTGGACTGAGAATGGGATCTTCGCTTCCACCCTTCATCAAGATTGAAGGAAATTGAAGTGGGGAAGAAGGATTTGCCACTAGCATCCAGCATTTAGGGAAAATTTCTCCTTATAAAAACCAGAAAATCTGGAGGGGAAGCTTTGCCCACCATGCCTCAAGTTACCAGGAGGTTTTGTTTGCCTGTTTGGATTTGGCACTTGACAGTTTTCTGGTGCAGCCCACAGGACGTGCTGCTGAGGACACAGATGCGCATCCCCGGCGAGAGGACCTATGCCCCTGCCCTGGACCTGGTGTGGGACGCAGCCCAGGGCAGGACTCCTGGCTCCCTGAGGCAGAGGGTTGCTGATTTCTATTGTCTTCCTGTGGAGAAGATTGAAATTGCCAAATACTTTCCTGAAAAGTTTGAGTGGCTTCCGATATCCAGCTGGGTAAAGTTGTGGGGCTGTCACAGAGAAGTGGGGGCTTACTGGCGTAGCAGTGAGGTTAGCTGCAGTTTTTCACAGTGAAAGAGAATTTAGTGAGAATGTGTGTGAGACAGAATTTAATGAGAACTTGAGTGATAGAGAATTTGGTGAGAACTTGAGGTTGAGTTTTGCTTATTTAAGATGTTTGATTTTCCTATAGAACCAACAAATAACCAAGAGGAAAAAGAAGAAAAAACAAGATTGTTTGCAAGGAGCACCATATTACTTGAAAGACGGAGATACTATTGGTGTTAAGGTAAGCTGTTTAACAGCAGATTTACCACTTTGACAAGACACGAGGGTCACATGATTTTATAGAGACACTGTATTGAATCTTCAAGATGTAGATAATCCCATTTTATACAAACTGTTTCAGAGAATGTATAAAAAAAGAGGGAAAACTGGACAACTGACTACAAGGCCACTGGAACCTCAGTATCCAAACTGCCAAGGACGGTAAAACAAAACACAGACCAGTTTCACTTCTGACCATAAATGTAAAATTCTAAGTAAAATACTAGCAAGTTCAGCCTAGAAAGTAGGTTTTAAAAAAATATTACTGTGTGACATGATGTCACATATCCAAGGAATTGGAGGAAGGCAGTGTGAAGAATAGACTACGTAAGAAATATCCTGCCAGACTAAAGAGATGCAGAAAAAGCATAACATCAAATTTGTTACTAAAAGCCCATGTTCGTTCATGACTTTAAAAAGGAACTTACAGCCAACTAGGAATCGAAGGAAACTGCTTAACCTGATGCATGTACCTACCCAGAGCCTCTAGCAGCAACACAGTGACAGCTTCAGAGGCTTCAATTTGCATTAAAGTGGGACCCAAAATAAGGATTCCCTTAACCACCGCTTCTGTTGGACACTGCACTAAACAACACGGGCAGTGTGTGGCCTCCCTTCCTGCCAAAAGAAAAACAAATACAAATTGAAAGAGAGGTAAAAGAAATTTTAAAAGTAACATGTAAAACTCTTCTTACAAAAGAGATTTAAGGGGGGCACGGTGGCTTACGCCTGTAATGCCAACACTTTGGGAGGCCAAGGCAGCCTGGATCACTTGAGCCCAGGAGTTTGAGACCAGCTTAGACAACTTAGCGAAACTTTGTCTCTACTACATACAAAAATTAGCCAGGCGTGGTAGCACACACCTGTAGTCCCCGCTACTCGGGAGGCTGAGGGAGGAGGATCACTTGAGCTAGGGAGGTGGATGTCACAGATCACACCACTGCACTGCAGCCTGGGCAACAGAGATCCCATCTCAAAGAAAGAAAGAAATTCAAGAGACTATGCACAGATAAATGATTTGATCTGATAAGAATTCAAAAGGTTCCAAGATCAATATAAAACCTTCTGGAGAATATGCAAAAACATACTTACAGTGCTAAAGAAAGCTTCTGTGAGACACAGAGCCACATCATGTTCTTGGAAACCTCGCAATAGTAAAGGTATCAGTTCTTCCCAAGTCTGTAAATTCAGTGCAATTCCAATGACAATCCATAGAGATTAAACAAATCGATAGCATAAATTCATATACTAGAACAAAGGGCCAAAGAGCTAAGATTTTCTTTTGAGACAGTGTCTCGCTCTGTCGCTTAGGCTGGAGTGCAGTGGGACGATCTTGGCTCACTGCAAGAATGAAAAGGACAGGGTCCTTGCCTTACCCAGTGTTGACTCATCACAGCTGTGGTGACAGTGTAGCATTGAGGCAGGGGTAGACAAACAGGTTCATGGACAGGGTAGAAAGCCCAGAAGCAAAATCACACATGGAAGGAAACGTGACAGATACTTGAGGCAACATTAAAAAATGGGTTATTCAATGAATGGTGCTGGGAAACTTAGTTATCTATGTATAGGAAAATCATATTCATTAATTTTCATAAATAAATTTTATACAGGTTATTTATCTGTTATTCAAGATGCTTGGGACCAGAACTGTTTCAAATTGCAGGTTTTTGGGGGGTTTTGGAATATTTGCATTATACATAAGGGTCAAGCATCCCTAATTCAGAAATCTGAAATGTTCCCCTGAGTTTCGGATTTCTGGATTAGGGAGGCTCAACTGGAATCAGTGTTAGGCCCCATAAAACCCGTACTTACCTTTGCTCACACCGTAGTTAACAGGCCATCCAGTGAAAAGCACTCATTTTTCAATCTTTAGAAGACATAAGAAAATCTTTGTCTTCAGGTTAAGGATTTCTTTATTGGCGGGGTGGGATGGGTGTCTCACTCTGTCACCCAGGTTGGAGTGCAGTAGTGTGATTTCTACTCACTGTAACCTCTGCTTCACGGGCTCAAGTGATCCTCCCACCTCAGCCTCCCAAGTAGCTGGGACCACAGTCATGCGGCACTAGACCCGGCTAATTTTTTGTATTTTTGGTAAATACAGGGTTTTGCTATGTTTCCCAGGTGCTCTTGAACTCCTGAGTTCAGGCAGTTCACCTGCCTCAGCCTCCCAAAGTTCTGGGATTACAGGCATGAGCCACCACACCTGGCAAGGATTTCTTAAACAAAAAGTGTAAACCGTAAAAGAATTGATAAATTTGGTTACATTAGAAGTAAAAATTTTTGTTCATGAAAGGAAACCATAAAAACAGTGAAAAGGAAAGTCACAAATGGGAGAGCCATCTGCAGTGAGACAGCAGCGGGTTATTCTCCGCATAGACAGCAGACCTTCTACAGATCGGCCATCAAAACATAATCAAACAGAGGAGAAGCAGACCAAGATCATCATCTGGCAGTTCACAGAGAAGAACAGAATGGCCAGGAAACACAGGAAAAGGGAACGCACTTCCCAAGTCAGCTGGGAACTGCAGAATCCAGCAGAGAGCTGCCGTTGCTAATGAGACTGTTGGAACACCCACACACGGCTGGGCACAGTGGCTCACGCCTGTAATCCAGCACTCTGGGAGGCCAAGGTACTCTGGAGAGCAGTTTGGTGTTATTTTAGTACACAGATGCTCACTGAGTCCCACTGCTAGCTATACTCCCTAGAGTAACTTGCCCATGGGTGTGCAGAGACATAGACTTGCTCACTGAAGCACTCACTACTGGTAATAGAATGCAGTGGAAAGAAATTAAGTGATAAGGTGTCTTTTTTTTTTCTTTCTTTCTTTTTTTTCTTAATACAGAGTCTCACTCTGTCACCCTGGCTGGAGTACAGTGGCATGATCTCAGCTCACTGCAACCTCTGCCCCCTGGGTTCAAGCGATTCACCTGCCTCAGTCTCCCAAGTAGCTAGGATTACAGGTGCACACCACCACGCCCAGCTAATTTTAGTATTTTTAGTAGAGATGGGGTTTCACATGATGGCCAGGCTGGTCTCAAACTCCTGACCTCAGGTGATCCACCTTCCTCAGTCTCCGCAAGTGCTGAGATTACAGGAGTCAGCCACTGTACCTGGCCAAGTCATAAGTTCTTAAGGGGATAAATAAATGGAGAAAAAATGTATTAAACCAGAGTGGCATATGTCAGCATTAATATATGCGCAGATATTTAATGTTGAAAATGAAGTCACAGAGCGATCATTTATATAAACTATGTAAAATGCTAGGGGGCTGAGCGTGGTGGCTCATCTCTGTAATCCCAGCACTTTGGGGGGCCAAGGCAGGCAGATCACTTGAGGTCAAAAGTTTGAGACCAGCCTGGAAAACATGGTGACACCCCGTCTCTACTAAAAACACAAAAATTAGCCAGGCGTGGTGGCCTCTGCTTGTAGTCCCAGCTACTTGGGAGGCTGCGGCAGGAGGATCACCTGAGCCTGGGAGGTAAGAGTTTGCAATGAGTGGAGATCATGCCACTGCACTCCAGCCTGGGTGACAGACTGTGTCTCAAAAATAAAATAATGCTAGGGATTGTTGAGGGTCATGTCTCTAGGAAGTAATGGAATGAAAGTGAGGATGGGGGCAGTGACCCAGCCTTAGTGTAGTGGTCACCTCTTGGGCACGTGGGGGCATCAACAAAATCTAGTAAGTTTTTTCCTTTAAAAACGGAGTAAACATGGTAAAAGTTAAATACTCTAGGTAACAGTTACTGAGCATTTGACTGCATGCTAAACACTATACACTAGCCCCATCCATGTTCACATGTAATTCCTGGAATCTTCCTGACAGCCTCTAAAGTAGGTGCCATTGTTAAGATGGGGAAGTGAGGCCCAGGAAGGTTATGTAACTTGTTCAAGGGTGCACAGCTCGCATGTCCATGGACTGGAGCCCAGGCAGTTTGGCTCTGATGCCCTCGCTGATCATGCCCGAGAACATGGGTGCATGGGTGTCTGTTCCATCACCTCTGTATTTTCTCTCACTTTGTAATGTTCCACAGTTTTTTTGTTTGTTTGTTTGTTTGTTTTTGAGTCAGTCTCACTCTGTTGCCCAGGCTGGAGTGCAGTGGCATGATCTCAGCTCACTGCAACCTCCACTTCCTGAGTTCAAGCAATTCCCCAGCCTCAGCCTCTCCACAATTTTTAAAACATGTGTCACGAGCAGTTTACTGAAATAGAAATTACAATATTTGCTTATCATGTCAGTGTATTAGAATAGAGACAACAATATTTGTCACGACGTGTTCCTGGCAGAGATGGGGCACTGAGAAGCACACAGACCCTCCTGCAGAGCCTGGTTAATATCTTAGCCATTGAAGGGTCGAACTGTGATGTGTAACCAGAGCCAGCTCCCCCACATCCACCCGAGAATGCAGCCAGCAACCTGGGCAGCCCCCAGCACGACCCCCCCAGGCCCTGCGCTGCGTCTCTCCTGACATGCACCTCCCTTCCCGGGTGCACTCCTGAGGTGTCCTCCCTGCGGACACTGTTTATGGAAATAACATGCGTGTGGAAAACGACCTGCAAGTCCTGGGAAGGGGAGAAGGCTTGCCCGTCACTGGCACGCACTGAGCAGCCTGTGTCTGCAAACCCAGCAGTTAAGGCCTTGTGTGAGATGCCAAGGAAGGAAAAGCCAAGTTGGTGCCTCTCAGAAACTGGGGCTGGCTATGGAAATACAGAGGGGAGAGCAGACTGACAGCACCTAGAAAGCGAACAGCTGTGCTCCCAGGGCAGCGACGAGTCCGGGTGCTGATGTGGATGATCTTCTGTGCTTCATGTTCTTGCCTGGTCACCCTTGAAAGCCGCCCTGTTGGGCCACTGCCAGTGGGACCTTCTGGAGCTGAAGGCAAAGGTCAGATGGCTGGAAACTGATTTTCCTCATGATGTTCTTCCTGCCACCACCCCCCCACCCCCCGCCCGAGTTTGTTTTCATCGAGCAAGAGGATTTTTTTTTTTTATCAGTTATTAACCTAGTTTATGTAAATTTGATCTCTCCTTTTGTCAATATAGGTAGTTTTTTAAACATGCCTCTTTTAAATGTAGGCTAAAAAGATGTCTGAAAACACTACTCATTGATTCTTTTGAAATGTAGAATCTCCTGGTTGATGATGATGACGATTTCAGTACAATCAGAGATGACATTGGAAAAGAAAAGCAGAAACAGCTGGCTCTGGGGAAGAGGAAAAGGTAATTGTGGGATCTGCACGGACCCGCAGCTGGCAGAGTCTTCTCCGACTCTCCTGCTCCTGCCTGCAAACTGACAGGGGCTGGGAACGCTTGTTGATTCAAATCGCACACAAAGTGCGCTGGTGTGGCGGGTCCTTCTCCCTCTCCTTGAGTGCCTCCTCCTGGAGCTTTCTGTGGAACAGGTGACATCCACATGGACCACAGAGGCACGATGAGGAGACCACGGATCCACGGTTAGGCAGTCACCCTCCTTCCTCCCCACGCACAGCCTCGCCCTCTGCCTGGGTCCTTCAGGTTTCCGTGCCCTCGGGTCTCCAGCACCACCGCGTCCTGCTGCTGCCCCGTCCCTGCTGCGGTCTCCCCGTCCTCCCTCTGTCCAGGGTTCCCGAGAGCCTGGCCACTCCTCCGGAAGAAGCTGCTGTGGCTTCAGCGCTGCTGCCGCCTTCCTCCGGGGCACTGCCCCGCTCTGCTCGGGTCCTTTCCTCTCTCCCTCCTCTCCGCGTTGGCACCGCCTGCCCTTGCTTGGCCCTGTGCTCACTGCCACCGAAGGAAGCACGTGCTGCTCGCAGGCAGGCCAAGCCACGGATTCTGCGCAGCTGGCTCCCTGCGGGCCTCCAGGCCACACGTAGCTCCCCAGGAACTTCCGCTCCACATACCCAGACCTGGGGCATGAGGCACAGTCTGCACTGCTCAGCTCTCCACCACCACAAGTCTGGGGACCTGCCCATGGCATCAGCCCCATGCAGGCCCCCTCTTCCTCCTCACCGCAGCTCCCCGTCTCAGGGACCCTGGGTCTCTCCGAAGTCTTCCTTTTGTCATGTTCTGACTGCTTCTGCCCTGGTGGATTTCATCTTTTCCTGCCCAAATGACTGCAAGAGCCTCACCTGGCCCTGCTCACCCTAATCCCCCTCTCCTCCCACCTCTCAGTGTATTGTCTGCCCGTGTGCCAGGGACTCCATGCCCTCTGCCGCTGGGGAAGAGAAGTCCAAGGTGCAGGTGGCAGGGAGGTGGGCATGACCTCGTGACTGTGGCAGAGGTGAGGATTCGAGCGTGGTTAGAGGCTACTGGAGGGTGTGGACGGGGCCACCTTGACATACTTGCTGGCTGCTTCATGGTGGGTTCTAGGAGGTAGAAGTGGAGTCAGGGAGTCGAGGGAGGAGACTCCCCAAGTGAAGGTGGTGGCGGGTGGGGACTTGTTGGGGGAGACGGCAGTGGAGGAAGGGCTTACAGAGTGCCTACAAGTCCGGGTACTTTGTATTGCTGCAGAAGGGGTTTTAAGCCCTTGAGCATGTTACATACTGTTAACAGAGTCAAGGTCACTCCGCACCTGGAACAAGAAGGCTTGGGGACGTTTACCTCCCCAGAGGCCTGGCGCAGTTTCCCGCGGTTTACTGTTCCCAGTAGTTGTAACCATTTTATGTAGGCACCCTGCAAGCCCTTCCTCCATTACCATTCCCCCCAGCAGGGCCTGTGTGAGCTCTGCTAGCAGTGGGGTGGCCTGTCATTCGCAGCTGGACCCTCAGTACCTACAACGGTGCTTCCCTAGCTGCTTAGTAGACATTGTTCAGTGAGCGGGTTCATTCATTCATTCTGGAGGTGGAACAGGGGGTCTTCTGCGGCGGCATCTCAGACCGGGATGCCCTGCTTCCCTCCACCCTCCTCCCCAGCCCCTCCCCCAACGTATCGCCACTAGACCTGGGGCCCCTTCCTCTCTGTTCTCCGGAAGCCCCAGGATGGCAAAGAACATGTGTCCTCGCCCCCATTTGCAGCTCTGCAGCCCACAGGTCCTGGTGCCCTCAGAGACCTGGGAACATGGGAGAGGGGCCGCAGCGCTGGGTGCTTCAAGGCCAGACACACACAGGTCAAATTCTGTGTCTCATACATAGAATGCATGGACACTAAAATACTGCATTCTGCCTCATTTTAAATGTGATGCCACTGACTTCAGCCTTCTCACACGCATTCTGTCAAAGCCTTCGCTGTCACCAGGGCTGTTATTTAGACATCCAACAGTTTTCCAGGCCCTAAAATCTCCATTTTCATCTGTTGTACTTCATACAGCACATTTTAAAACTGTTGCTGTCACTGAAAACCTCAACTTAAGCCTCACACGTGCTGTTTGCAAACAGTAGACCACTGGTGCCTTCCGAACACCATGATGTAACCACTTACAACGTTTTTATCTGGTTTTTGGAGAATAGTGTCACGTGCTTTCAAAAGCCACCAAAGTAGTTCACTGAGAAATCTCTGCACCCCTCCTCCCCAGGTACACAGCCTCTCTCAGATGGGCCAGCGTGACGGGCACCTGCGTCTCCTGAGAGAGACCTGCATATAGGGGCAGATGAGCTTTCCCTTCTGTTTTGACAAGAACTTTCTTGGTAACCTTGCTGTTTTCACGTACCAGTGTGTACCCAGCTACCCCATCTCATGGTGGGGCATAGTGTCCTCATGCCTGGATAGACCACAGTTTAGGTGACATATGCCCACCTCACACACTTCCAGGCTGTTGCCACATCTGTCACCATCACAGTGAATAACCTTATCTATTCACTGTTTGACAATACAGATGTGGATGTATCTGTAGGGCAGATTTCTGCAAGTGGAATTGATAGGTCAGAGGTATGGCTGTAAACGTATCTGCAAATAGTAAGAAAGAGGCAGCCAGTCCAATACAAATACAGGAAAGGGTGAGAGCAGTTCATAGACAAGGAACTGCAGATTACTTGCCAACACAGAAAAATATGCTCAGCCATTCACTCATGATAAAAGAGATGCAAACTGAAGCTACTCTGAGACAGCACCACACGCCCACCAGCAGCGCTAAGTGGAAAAGACCCATGTGCTGAGGATGCAGAATGGATGTCATCCGGCGTGTGGGTGTGGGACTGGCACAGGCCCTTTGGAACTTGGGACAGTACTTCCTTCTGCATCTCCTGTGCACTTCCTGGTACCCAGCCATTCTACTCCTCTAAACGTGGACATGTGCCCACCGAGATGTCCCCCAAAATGCACAGCAGCTTCATTCAGCATGGCCAGATTCTAGCCATGTTGAAGAAAGGCTGCTCAGCAGTGGAAGGCAGGTGGGCACGGAGGCTTCCTGCTGGGGACTGCGGCATAGGCAGGCCACACACATCAGGCTGGGCCAGAGCACCCGCTGCACAGGGCCACAGGCCAGGGGGTCACAGTGAAAGCCAGTGTCCTGGGTGAGATGCCGAGTGGTGTTTCTCTCAGGACAGGACTGAAGAGACGGAGGCAGCCGCTGCGCCACGTCACACAGGTGTACACAATCATGACGAGTCACACAGCGGTGTGCTGGCCGTGTGCGTGTTTGCCAGATGTGCACTCCAGGTGTTACTCTTCCATTTACAAAGTAAGGAAAGGAAGGTTTCTCAGCTGTGAGGTGTTTTCGCTGAGCAGATGCTGACAACCCCAGAGCCTGCACCACGCCAGGCCGCCAGGACAGGGCAGCCACGGGCCTGGCGGCAGGGCAAACTGGAACCCTCTGGCAAGTGGCTCGGAAATATCTGTCCAGTTGCAAGTGCATGTCCCTGCGGCCTATGAAATTAGAGTATATCTTGGAGTCTTTGTGAACCCCTCACCCTAGTACCTACCACAGTGACCATCTCTGTGTCTCCGCAGCCGAGAAGCCCTCCATGAACAGAGCAGCAACATCCTCTCCAGTGCAGAGATGCCTGCCCGGCCCCGAGCCCCAGAAGCTTCTCTCTCCATCCACGTGGGGAGTTTCAGATAGCCCTATACGGCTCCTCTCCCAGTGAACTCTCCAGGTGATGTCACGAATGTGGGTTTCCTGGGCATGAGGACTGACTGGCTGGCTGCCTGGAGCCTCTGATCCCAAATCCTCTGCTTCCTCTGTGCACAGGGACTGCTCCTCTGAGGCCTGGCCAGTGCACATGGCCACTCAACTCTGCAACGCGCAGCAGCCACGGGGGCTGGCCTGGCACAGGCCTGGACGCCACCCACGCAGCTGCCGGTAGTTCCTGAGCTCTCACACACCTGGCCCCAGCTGCCTTTTTCTGCTTTTAACCAGAAACTACAATGTGCGCATGAACTGCAGGTATGCAGGCAGCGCATGCTGTCACTGCTGGGGGAGGTGCACGGCATCAGCCCACCTGCTTGCCTCTGTGTTCAGATGACTGTCGTTCGCCCCGACTGGGTTCTCACAGCGTCGTCTCGGGCCACTGCCCCACCACGCTCATGCTGAGCTGAGCAGAGCAGAAGCGGGGTCTGCTTTCCCGACCTCATTTCCCCAACTCGTTCTGGCCCCACACGCTCCACGCCTGCCCTTCGGTCTGAGTGAAAACTGCGATGCTGAAAAGTGCAAGCTCTTTCCACGAGGAGGAGCCAGACGGGGCGCCCTCCAAGGGTGAACCTGCTCTGCTAAGCCGGGCGGCTGCTGCGTAGGTCCACAGCCCAAGGGCCCCGTGTCTGCGCGGCGCTCTGTGACATGAAGGTCCTTGGATCTCGAGGACTGTGGCTGCTGCCATCCACAGCACCTCAGCCTCTCTTCCTGTGGGCAGGCAGGGCCGTGGCAGGCAGGGCCGTGGCAGGCAGGGCTGGCATAGCCCGGGTTCCAGGTGTCCTGGGCGGCCTGAGTGGGTTCCTGAGTAGCCTAAATGAAAACACCTGAGAAGAAAATGTCACCTAAGTAAGGGTTTTTCCACTTAATTCAGCCCGGATCGCTAGTCAACTTAAAGGACTTAATTGGCATTTGTGAGAGAGAAATAGCACCTGTGTCACTGAATTGACAGCGAGGTCCACAGATGGTTGAATTTCCCAGACAGCAACTTAGTGGAAAGCAGCATCCCTGAGACGGTGTCACATGTTCGGAGCCCGCTTGTCACCTGGGCCTCACTGTTTCTCGTCAGCCTCATCACTGATGTGAAGCAGCACTGAAGTGTGAGGGGCAGAAAGGATACCACTGGCATCAGGCACTCCCCTGCCTGTGACTCCTTTCCAACAAGCTGACGCTGAGCCGGCGGCCTGCTCTGCCCCGTGTCGTCCTCCCAACAAGGTCAAAACCACTACCAGACGAGCCGCGTCGCTTCCGCATACGTGTTCGAGAGCATCTGCGTTGAAGTCTGTGCGTTTCTGTGAAGCACTGTGCCGTAAGGACTGGACCCTGACTCGCAAGCTGCCTTCCAGCTCCCAAACACTAACCCCGCTCAGGAGACTCGCACTGGGTGTAGACTGCATCTTTATAGAGGGAGATGGAGGCTTCTGATGACACCAGAGATGTAAGTATCGTGACCGGAGCTGGGCGCCCAGCCCTTCGTAAGCTCTTCTGTTTCCGTGACAACTGACATATTTCTGTAGAATGTCCCTCATTTCATCTTGACATAATGAATACTAACAAAATAGCTGAAAAGCTTTGCTGTTGAGAGGCCAGAAGCCTCCTGGAGTGTCTCTGGAAGTCCCATGACGCATGTGGGTTGACGTGCCTCGAAGTGCCGTCCAGCAGGGTGTGCGCGTCTGGGCCGGCCTACGCATATTGCCTTTTCCTTCTTACCTTTTTTTAATTTGGGGATTGAGCGGGCTATACAGGGAGAAAGCTGTATGATTTTGGTAAAGGAAAAATAAACCATTTGTTTGTAAAGTTGTAGTCCTTAGCTTCTTTTGGTTGCTGGCTACTTCATGTTCAGCCTGCTTGAGAGAGGAACTTTTGGCCAGGCACGATGGCTCACGCCTGTCATCCCAGCACTTTGGGAGGCTGAGGTGGGTGGATCACCTGAGGTCAGGAGTTGAGAGACCAGGCTGACCAACATGGCGAGAACCCCGTCTCTACTAAAAAAAAAAAAAAAAAAAAAAAAAAAACTTTCGGCTGAATGCAGTGGCTCACGCCTGTCATCCCAGCATTTTGGAAGGCCAAGGTGGATGGATCATTTGAGTCAGGAGTGTGAAATCAACCTGGCCAACGTGGTGAAACCCTGTCTCTACTAAAAGTACAAAAATTAGCCAGGTGTGGTGGCAGGTGCCTGTAGTATCAGCTACCCAGGAGGCTGAGGCAGGAGAATCGCCTGAACCCGGGAAGCGGAGGTTGCAGTGAGCCAAGATCACGCCACTGCACTCCAGCCTGGGCTACAGAGTGAGACTCCCATCTCAAAAAAAAAAAAAAAAAAAACAACTTTTGAGGCCCTTTTTCCCAAGCCTGCTTCAGAAGCTAAATAAACAGTTTATATTTAGAAATACTGCAGCAGTGCTGCTTTAGAAATAACAAAAGTTTGCTTTGGTTTTAAAAAGTTCAGACTCATGGGAAAAATGCACTGGAAGAAACTGGATAAATTGGATGTAGTCTGGGTCTCTTTTCCTTCTAGGGAAATAGGCAGTGGTGGTGGCAGCACAGAAAACATATTTACTCAACAGGACTTTTTCTAGCCAAAAAAAGTGAGGGGCAAGAATTCGCTTGCAAATCATTCTGGTGCCACCGACGTGAGTTGACCTGCAGAACAGACTTCATAGCAAGGGACCAGCCCTTCACCCTACAGGCCGTCCTTCGTTCTGCTCCGGTGAGGCACCTACCCAAAGCATGGCCAGGCTACGGTTCAGTCAAATCTGTAACGAACTCATTCTGGGTGGATTTACGAGATGACAGTGAAGCAGTGACCTCAACACCCAAGGAGAGACGCTTCCAGCTCCTTCCGGCCACACATTCCCCCACCCCTACGCCCACACGCACACACACACACACGGCAGGTATGCTGCCATGCGTCCGGGTCCCCATGGCAATGGCTGAAGAGTGTGGCAGCCAGGGCCCTTCATCTGCAGGTCCTTGCCCCCAGCTTGGGGTGACAGGAGCAGACACAGCAATCTCCTGGCTCATGAAACGAGCCCACCAATGAGCTCACTGAGACACTGGTTACCACCTACAGAAGTTTGACCTGCAGACCCTGACTTAAGGATGAATGAATGAATGAATGCACTCTCACATCAGGCTAGGGATGCTGCTTTCAGAGGGCAAAAGAAAGCCAACTGACTCAGACCCTCTGTCCAGCCACACTTACTCACAACACAGGTTTTAAATTAACACACTTGTGTATAATTAACATGGTTAAAAGAGTGGTTACACAAATAAAAAATTTAGGTTCCAGGCCCAGAGTAAACACGATTAGCAGGAAATTCCCCTTTAATCTCCCACTGAGAGGACCATCCAGCACAAAGTTTACATGAGTAAACAGTTAACGCAGAGACAAAGGGAGGAGGGGTAAACAGACTTAAACTGGGAAAGCGTCTTCCCTGTCGTCTCCCTAACTTAATGGACCAGCGGGCCACCTTTGGCCTGCCCCAGTAAAGCCTTTCGGCCTGCCAAAAGGTTTGAGACTAAACTATAACTTTTCCCAATATACCTTTAATATTTTGCCAGCCACCCTGAGTAAATATCAACACTCACACCAGGCCAGGGTGGGGCCAGGCAAGTACTCCGGGGCAGGGGCACCTCTGCCAGGCCCCGGCGTGCTGCTCTCTGAGGTTGGTTCTGTCTCCGCAGGAACCTCTCCAAGAGCCAAGACACCACCAGCAGCTCCATCACACCTGGCAGCCACCAGGTGCCTCTTTCTACAAACCAGTGAAAGCCCTGAGCTCTAGTGGGCGACCTGCATGGGCTCCATCGAGTGACAGTCGGGGGAGAAGATGGGTTCCCCAGAGCCTCCAGGTGCCCAGGCCTTTCACATGCCTGTGCTTCAAAGATGGTAGCACTCAGCCACCCCATCCCCACCCCGGAGAGATGATATTGAGTTGCACCTGCTCCTAGCCCAGGTCTAAGAGCCCTAGGAGGGGTCTAGCAACCTACATCCAAGGCACACATGGGAGCCCACCCGGAGCCAGGGCACAAAGAGGTGGGGGGGCCACGGCCACAGTGCTCTGGCCAACAACAGAGGCCACAAATCCAGGGGTCAGTTAACATTACTGGACCAAGCACCCAGCTTGTTTTTCTAACAGGTGGGGGTAGTTCTGAAGAGGATCAGTTTAAACACAGTATATACCGCTGCATGGTCTCCACTCGACTGCACTGTCACATCCTGTGACCACGCTACGCTTGAACTGTCCCCTCCACTTTAGATTGCCGTCCAGCCTCGCCCCACTGTCAGATGCCATCTGTGAGAAGCGCCCTCACTGCTGACACAATGAAGCCACACCCCATGTGAGATGGGCCACGCAGGCACAGGAGTGAGGCTGGCGGAGCGCACACCAGCCTCCCCCCAGGTCTGCCCCTGCCCGGGTATCCGGTGCCACCAGCAAGTGAGGCGCCCTAGCTGCTGTACCACAAAGCAAGCCTGTCACTTGGGCCCAGTCTCCTCACCTGTCATGTGGGCTGGGCTTGCTATGAGGGCTGGGACATAGGAGAGCATAGCCCTTAAAAAGATGTGGCAGCTGCCTCCCGTCTCAGCCACACACTGGCTGTGCCTCATGGGGCAGGTTGTGTGGCCTCTCTGAGCCTGCCGCTTGCCTGTAAAATATAGATAACCCAGCGAGTAGGGCTGTGAGGGAATTAGAGGAGTTCATACATGCAAGGCACTTAGACCAGCACCTGGCATAAAATACTATAAAGTGTCAGCCATCAGCATCCCGGTCACTGTCATGGCTCGTACCCTTCACACTGACTGGTTTAGTCATGGGTGTGTGAGGCAATTCTAGCCAACAAGACATCAAGTCGGCTGAGGCCAGGGCTTCCAAAAGAGCTCCCTTTATCTTAAAAAGACACACACATGACTGCTTAAAGCCCAGAGTTCAAAACCAGCCTTGGCAACAAGTGAGACTCAGTCTCTACAAAAAATTTTACAAACTAGCTGGGTGTGTTGTCATGCACCTGTAGTCTCAGCTACTAGGGAAGCTGAGGTGGAAGGATCACTTGAGCCGAGGCGTTGGAGGCTGCAGTGAGCTATGATTATGCCATGGTACTCCAGCCTGGGAGACAGACATAGTAAGACCTCGTCTTAAAAAAACACACACACAACACATAAAAGAGGCAGCCATCTGTCCCCATACACCTTACACTGGTGTGATGCCTATAGCTGTGGTGACCATCTTGCAACCCATGAGGCCTGAGGTCCTTAATGGCCAGAGAGGAGAATATATACCAGGATTAAAAAAAAAAGCAGGGGGATTTGTTAGCATGGAAGGAGCAGGGAAGAGCTGCTGGGGAGGCAGCTAACGCAGAGCGCGTACAGCCCCGACCAGCCTGACACTGCCTCTGTGAACCCAGCCCCCATCCTCACTCCAGGAAACTAGAGGAGACAACTCAAGTGACCTTGATCTTAGGCAGTGCCTTTAGAATAAAAGTACCAAGACTAAACAGAGAAGTAGGAGAGCTTCAGGTCTGCAGTTTTACAGAAAAGATCTAAGAAGGTTAAAATATATTTAAGATGGCCCTCAGTCTCCCGGGCCCCGAGGCCATGTGATCACACCTGAGAACCTCAACACTGCCCAGTACCCTCTCTCTCGCTGCTGAATTTTTAGTCCAACAGATCACAGAACCCACACCCTAAAAAATACAAAGGCATTCTGTTTTGCTTATTAGCCACCAACAACTCAACTTATTTTCAGAGCAGCTGAAAAACAATTCTGCTACAGTTCGGAAAATTCCTGGCAACCAACACTTTGTCAAAGCACAGGAATGACAAGGACTGGCCATGGAAGATCCAAAACAGGCTCGTTTTATTTATACACAGAACAACTTATGTACAGCACTCAGGCATGGACTATGTACATAACAATACAAGAGGCGTTTGTTCCCACGGTGGTCACTATATAAATTAAGATTATAAATACGAGGGGGGGTAAGCCCCACCTGAGGGCACAGAACCTTTTCTCCAAGACGCTTCAGGGATCCTTCCTGCCTTCCTCTGCACAGCAGACCGTGAGGCCCATCTGGCAATGCCACAAGGGGACCCGGGCCGGGGCAGCGGAGCACCCTCCCGGACAGCGAGGACACCCCAGTGCGGGACGCCAGCCCAGCAGCAAAGGGCCGTTCCCTGAACATTCCCATTCATTCCTTTCTCACTTCTAACTTGTTAGAATTAGAAAAATGGTTTTCATGTAAACAGTGTTGTTTTAATCACTGACAACATATTAAACACTTTTAACCCAAACCCAACTCCTTGCCAGGAGTAGGACACTGAGGACGTGGGGTGACCCTGATGTCCCTGAAGCCACAGTCGGCTGCTTCTCCTCATGTCCCTTCCTCACCCGAGCTCCAGCTTATTCTGGGGCTTGTTCTGGGACCCTAAGAGCCCCAGGGTGCCGACACCACCAGACCAGCAGGGTCAATGGTCACACAGGGACTGCGGGCCAGGTTGCCATCATCCCCTGTGCCCGCCCGTTCCACCTGGGAAACCAAGCGACAGCCACGGCCGGCTTCCTTCTCCCTCTGCCTACCTCCATCCACAATGTCCTGTGCGGAAACAATCACAGGTGCAAAAGGTGACACACAACCGCCTTCCACCCCACATCACTTCCAATGAGCAGCTAAGTCCACCGACAGCGTGGGAAGTTTCATCCCGAAATCCCAACACTACGCACGCAGCGACAGGAGGCTGCGCGGGGGGCACCCAAGGCCCGGCTCAGCCTGCACGCTCCAGGGGCCTCAGCCCAGAAGGAACACAGGGGAGCACCCCAAGGCACGCAGAGGGGCCCACCCGGGCGCACTGCAGACAGGACAGAGGGCTGAGAGTGAGAGGTGGGCCAGGCACTGGTCACTGCCACCTGTTCAGGGCCGGGGGCTGCCGCAAACCAGCCCCATCCAAGCTGCCCCTGCAGGTGCAGCCCTGCTTCCGCACAGCAGATTGAGTGACGCTGACTAACGGGCTGGGACGGCGCCACCAGACACTCCAACGCTGTCCTTCTCCTTGAGGCATGGAGCCACAGCCAGGCAGCCAGGCCAGAGCTATTTCCTCCTCACACCAGGGTGGGGGTTCCAGAAACCTCTTTCCAGACATTGATGAGCCCGTGAGCGATGACTATCAAGGGGGAAAGGGGCAAAGTCATGCGCAGGAGGACCAGGGCGTCCTCCGCCTGGGGACTGTCCCTGCAGTCTCCCCGGGGAGCTCCCTGCCCTCTGGCACCATCATCTGCTGGTTCAGAGGCAGGACAGAGGCAGGGCAGGAGCAGTGTGGACCATCGAGTCAGAGTCCCGGCCAGCACCTCCAGCCACACCAGGCCCAGCAGCAGAAGAAAAGAAGCCGCTGCAGGGGCAGAGACACTCAGGACAGGGTGAAGAGCTCAAACCACCCCTGCCCACCAGGGCCACACTCCCTGGGAACCACAGAACGGGCAGAGTTTCCCAGAGCCAGGAAGCGTTTTCCACACAAAAACACTGAACTCATATGGACACACATCCTCTGCTGGGACACAGCTGGCCATCGGTCTCACTGATGGCCCCAAGCTGGACTCGAGGCCTACAATGTCCAGAGACAGAAGGGGAGGCGTCCCCAGCCCACAGCTCAGAGGCAGTGGGGGAGGGGTGGAGGGAGGCGCACAGGCTCTGCGGACCCAGGGAGGGGCTCCCGGCCTGGGAAACTGCACCCACCGCCTCGGCTCACGCAGGAGGGGTTTTTTCCTCATCATGTCAAATTACATCAACAGGCCTGGAAACATCCAAGCTACTTTCAAACCAGGAGAGAGCACAACTTTTGTTCAACAACAAAAGCTCCATCAACAAACGGGGCCATGCAGGCTGCTGTGAAGCCACAGGGCAGCTGGATCCCAGCCACGTTTCTGAGAACCCCAGGGCCAGGAGGTGGAGCCACACAGTATAGCCACGAAGGACACACGGAGGGGAGCCTCCGGGACAATCCGAACATGAGGCCAGGCAAGCGGTGCCCAAGAGGCCAGATGCTGCTGGATTCCCTGGCCCACAACACAGGTGGGCGAGGGCTGAGTGGCCGTGACACATGTCCCTCAGGTGACTCTGAGCTGGAGAAGGTGTTGTTTCAAAGGTAGCTGTGTTGTTATGTTCAAGACCCCAGAGCTCTGGTGGACGGTGTCACGGAGGCTTTCTGTAGCTGACAGAGGAAGTAGCACCATGAGAAGGGGGCGGGCTGCAGCGTCCGCCCAGGGCCTCAATGGTAGGAGGCGTGGAGGCTGCAGGCTGGAGGGCGGAGGCTAGGCCTCGGCGGCGGGGGTGTGGAGGCCGCAGGCTGAGAGGGCGGAGGCTAGGCCTCGGCGGCGGGGGCGCTGCGGCTCAACTCCTTGATGCCACACAGGATCCTCTTCATGTGGCCCACCTTGGTCACGCCCAGGTCCTGCAACAGAGAGGACATCCCCGTGGATGCGAGAAGACAGACAGGGCCAGAGGCTCCACAGCAGGCCTGCGGCCCGCGGCCCTTCCCACTTGGTTTGTGAACACAAGTGAGGGTGAAAATCACAAAGAGCATGAAATAAGACGGGAACGCCTTAAAAACAGCAACCACAGAGATGCCTGGCCGCTGTCCTGCATTCTAGTCCCTGCCATCAGCAAGGACAAACCCAAGACAAAGACAAAACACAGGCCTGAAAGCAAAGGGGTGAGTGACCTCACAACAGTCACCATCCAGGACACCCAGTGGCCTTTTGCCCTCTTGGGACTCGGCCAGTAACTCGACACCCAGAGGTGTCCCCTCAAAGCCAACCTGGGCAAGGGCGTGGGCCCATGAGATGTGGCGTGAAGGCTGGCACAGACCGAGGCCTGGCATCCAACCGCCCCCTCCCACTGCTCTCTGCAGACAAGCGGCAACACCCGCCCAGAAGCAGCAAGGGGACAGTCACGTGTGACTGTGCTTCCGGGGCTGTGTCCCCTCACAGGATTTTTATCACGAAGACAGTCCACGTCTAATTAGGCTAAGAGAAGCAAGGCTCTGCCCCCATTATGTCTGCTCCTGGCTTCCTCTGGCTATGGCGGGTGGAGCCATCCCAACCTGAGGTATACACGAAGGCCTGAGAAGAATCGCGCTGACATGTAACCAGCTCGGGAGAGAGGACAGAACAGAAGGGACCACGTGCAAGGTCAAGTGCAGGTTCCAGGGAGACGCCTGTGAAGTACCTTGAGGTCCCTCCGCTCCAGGTGCAGGAGCTCAGAGCCCCGGATGTCGTGCCGCGTGAAGATGTCCTTATACTCACAGAGACTGAGGTGCTCCAGCCAGGCAGCAACCTCCTCTGTCCCCCAGAGGTGAACTGTCGGAGACGGAAAAGCATGAGTGCATTGAGTGCCCAGAGCCCAATGCGAGGCAGGCAGTGGCCGGCACCCAGCACCAGAGACAGCCCAGCAGCCAGAACAGGAGACGTCCCAACAGCCGGCACCCGATACAGCCCAGCAGCCCATGCCTGAGATATCCCAACAGCTGGCCCCCAAGATAGCCCAGCAGCCCGTGCCTGAGACATCCCAACAGCTGGCCCCCAAGATAGCCCAGGAGCCAGCACAGGAGATTTCCCAACAGCCAGCACCTGAGCCATCTCGGGCAGCCGGCACCCATCACCCAGCAAACAGCACCACCCACCAGCAGTGCAGAAAGAGGCAGAGAGCCACCCAGTCGAGGGGCGACGGCTACAGCAGAGCTGGCATCTGTTCCTGCCAGGTATGTCGCCAGCCTCTGGCCATTTCCCTGTGTCCCAGGAGGGACTGAACACCACCAAATACGAGGGAAACGTCTTCATGACTGTGGCCAAAGCCAGCTTTTCCACTAGATTCTGTAGGTGTTAGATTTCACTTCTGGACCACAGCAGGAAGGGAGACAGGCAGAGATTTCAATCTTACATAGAAGGGCCACCATCATGAACAGAAACCCAATTTCTGGACAAACATGCAAAGAAGAAAAATCAGTAGGAGCTGCCCTGACTGGTGGCAAACACCAGTCCCAATATCCAGGCTCAAGGGCCTCTCCAGCCCCTGACAACACTGGATATGGCCTTGGTACTCAGGGCTGATCCTTCAGAGGTTTTAGCTCCAATTTACTGGTCCAAAGGAACAATGTCCTTTAGGATGATATTTGATTGATTTCATCACCCACAATCACTGGCGGCCTGGGGTTTCCAGCATGGGAACCCTGACCAATGCATGGGTATCAGGAACCAGCAGCCCGGAGGGAGCAGGCAGAGCATGCCCCAGCGCGGCCCAAGTCCAGAGCTTTGTGTCTCCAAGTTTGTCTCGTCACCACTGCTGTCTTCCTCCCCACCTTGAATTCCCCAAGTCACGGCAGGCAAACAGCCAGAGAGCACGTCAGGGCCAGATGTGACAACGGTCAGAGGGAAAGCAGGTGGGGTGGGGGGCTGCAGCTGCCAACAGACCAGTGTGGCTGCGGGACCGGGGGTTACAGCACAGGGACCAGGAGGGAGGAGCCGCAAGGCCAAGGGAGAAAGCAGAGACCAGGAGAACAGGGCCGAGCCAGCAGGCGTGGATGGCCAGAAACACGCAGGAGAGAGGCAGGTACCCGGGGCTCCCAGGCTACTGTGAGCTTCTTTGTTCTTGTTGTTTTTCTCCTTTTTAAACTTGGTCACGAGGCGGAATTTACCACTGCGACTGCGCTTGGCAAGATCCAGCATCACGCTCTGTTGGGAAGAGTGAGAAATACTGAGAATCAGACTGCAGCTAGCCACGGGCTCCTGTCCATCACCACCCGCGAGGCTGGGAGGCAGGGGGGCTGAGACCAGGGGAACTGGGAAACACCTCTGCTCCTCAAAGGACTTCTCTCCCTTCTTTATTCTTGTATTTACTGATGATTTTAATGACTGTTTAAAAGTGTTTAGTTTAAAAGTGATCACAGTGTCTATTTTCATCATATTCTACTTCACCTTATTATGCACGTTTCTCATGCGACTTCAAAACTTTTTGAAAATATCATAAATATCGGTATCTAAATGAAAATTATGAAAGTAACCTATTTAGCCAATCTTCTAGTGTTGTATTGCTGGGCTGTGATTATTAGTATTATGAGTATCTTTCTAAGGAAAGCTCTTCCCGCACACTCCCCGAGGCAGAACAGCAGAGGAAGGGCGGGCAGCAGAGCCACGCAGGAGCCCAGCCTCTGCTCTCGACAGCCAGCAGCAGCAGGGTCTCTCCGCAGAGCCCTCCCAGGGACGCACCGAGGTAACACTGGTCACTCTGTGATGCGCTCTTTATAAGAGACACCCCAAATAAAGCTTGAAAGTAAAACTGAAAAAAATACAGCAAGCAAGTAGACTTGAAGATGAAAAGACTTACTAAAGATAAAAGAATCATACTATGATAAAACCTATGGGTACCCAATAACATAACCTCAAAATACATGAAGCAAAAATACAGATAACCACAAAGATAAACTCAGACATCTACAATTATGATATTAGAGTTAACTGGTAACTGATATATCAAGAAAGCAAAAAAAAAATCTCAGTAGGAACCTAACGATATAAACACAACTGCATACAAGGTACATTTACAAAAACCAGCTAGTGGGCCATCAGGCAAGTCTCACCTCAAATACATTTCAAAGAAATGATAGCACACAGACCACTGCTTCAAGCATAGTAAAATTAAGTTAGAAAAATTAAAAACATACTACTGAATAACTAATTTAGATGCTTATTATTTGGCACACAGTTTCATGACTATGTGCCAGTCTATAACTGTCATAAGTTTATAACTGTCATTAAGTTTAAACTGTCATGTTTACGACTATACATAACAATTACTGTATTTTACCAATATAAAGTGATCCTCTTAACATTTGCTGTCTTAGATGCGCAATTTTATTTTTACGCCGTTACTTTGGATTTCTTACTGTGTTTTCTTTGAACTGCTTTTAATCTTTTCATATCATAAGTTTTTATTAGGAGTATGAGAAAAAAAAAAAAACAGGGGTCTTGTGAGCAAGATAGTCAGGTTTCTTTTTTTTTTTTTTTGAGACAGAGTCTCGCTCCATCGCCAGGCGCCAGACTGGAGTGCAATGGCGCGATCTTGGCTCACTGCAACCTCCACCTCCCAGGTTCAAGCAGTTCTCCTGCCTCAGCCTCCCGAGTAGCTGGAACTACAGGCTCGTGCCACCATGCCCAGCTAATTTTTGTATTTTTAGTAGAGACGGGGTTTCACCATGTTGGCCAGGATGTTCTCGATCTCTCGACCTCATGATCCACCCGCCTCGGCCTCCCAAAGTGCTGGGATTACAGGTGTGAGCCACCATGCCTGGCGACAGTCAGGTTTCTTTTTAAACATAACCTGAGAATAATCTGCTTTTAAGAAAAAGTCATGTCATTCTTCTGTTGTTTTCATGCTGTTAGCTATACACTTGCTGGTCCTTTATTTTCTTTTACAATACAAATTGTATTCTATTTTTGTCTTTGTTGGCAATTTGGAAGACATCAATCTTTTCAGCTCTTAGAAATTACCTTTAAGTTTTTAAAAAATACATATTTTTATTTTTTATTTAATTAATTAATTATTATTATTATTTTGAGACAGAGTCTCACTCTATCACCCAGGCTGGAGTGCAGTGTGTGATCTCGGCTCACTGCAATATCCAACTCTTTGGTTCAAGCAATTCTCCTGAGTCAGCCTCCCAAGTAGCTGAGATTACAGGTGTGCACCACCACACCCAGCTAATTTTTATACTTTTAGTAGAGATGGGGTTTCACCATGTTGGCCAAGATGGTCTCAATCTCCGGACCTTGTGATCCGCCCACCTTGGCCTCCCAAAGTGCCGGGATTACCGGCGTGAGCCACCACGTCCGGCCTTACATATATATTTTTAAATAGAAACAGGGTTCACTATGTTGCCAAGGCTGGTCTTGAACTCCTAAAGTGATCCTCCCACCTTGGCCTCCTGAAGCGTTGGGGTTACAGGTGCAAGCCACCACTCTTGACCCTAAAAATATTATTGACTGTACATTTCTCTAAGTATCAAAGTCAAGAATGTTGTTTATAACCTTCTTTCACCGTAAAAGGAGGAATTTAACATATTTTCCTCCCTGGCCATTGCCTCTTCGCAGCCTCTCACCTCACTGCCCACTTTACTGGCCTTAATTTAATCTGATATTACAAGACTATGTCACTGTCACATCTGTTTGTTATATATTAGTATTTTGTTATTTTAGGTAAAATGTTTTATCACCTTTACAATGAATTATTTAATGGATTTTGAGAAGCCCGCCTGTCCATACCCAAGTGCCCTCATTGTGAAGTGGCTGACTTTTGTCCATCCGCTGGAGGGCCTCTGAGTCAATTTTCCATGAAGGGCTTGCATGTGTCAAAAAATGCCCTGGGGCCATGGAAAGAGGGTGCCATCCTGTAGCTGCCCACCTCTGTGCCCTCACCCTACTGCTGCCCACAGGTTTCACAAACCCCGCTGGGCAGTGGTGCCCAGGTATAGAGTCTTGTAGTGATTTGTCTTCTGCAATACTGCCCAGAATGAACTCTCCTCCTGACGCTTTCTGTTTTATTGCTGAAGGTGGAGGCCAAGAGGCCTCTGGAGTGTGTCACTGTCCAGAGACCGCCCTCTCCAGGGTTCCAGCACTCCCTGCAGAAGAATGTGACTATACCCCACGGTCTGCTATGCCCTGGGTCCTGGGTCCCTCCCAGACCTGCAATGAGCTGGAGTCTTCCTGTCCACACAGGAGGAGCGTGTGAGTGGGAAGTGGCATGTACCAACTGTGCCCTGTTCACAGCAAGAGCCCAAAAAGCTGCCATGTCTCCAGCGATGCATCCCTGCCCTCGGGGGCAGCTGTGGGGCTGGGCTTCTAGCTATGATCCAGGCAGCTGTGCAGCTGTTTCAGAGGACAACCTGTGCCTGGTCCTCAGGAGGCACTCTCAATCCCAGCCCCAAACTCCTTCCTGCCTGCTATCCCTCCTGCTTGAAGGGCATTTTCATAGAGAAGTCTGGGGAAAGACCCTCAGGGGCTGCCAGAGCGACCCCATCTTGATCCCAGAGCCACATGGGCCACATGGAACACAGGCATTGCAGGTGACTGCCAACAAGCCCAGGGGGCCAGCCAAACCCCATGACCCACATACCTCTTCGTCACCAGGCTCTGCGGGCTGGCAGAGCCAGGGGGTGTCCGCCAGCCTCCTGAGCTGCCGGTCCATCTCGGCAAGAGCACTCCCCAGCTGCTCCTTCTGAGGCGGATCCAGCTGCTGCTCCAGGCAGAGGGAGGGAGGGAGGATGGGGAAGGAGGGAAGAAGGGAGGGAGGGGTTGATAAGCAGGAGGGTCCCCCAGGCCTCAGCTCCTCTCAGGGAGCTCAGTTTCCAGAAACAAAGTCCCAGAGAACCCGAGAAAGAACCAAACCCAGAACATCACTTTCTAAGGAGCTCTGGTGAGAAAATAACACTGTCCATCTGTCAGTGATGAATTCACACGGCACAGGGTTGACACTTGGCCTGCCTATGTCCCTCTGTAAGCAAGGGAAACAGGACCATTCACCTGCGCCAAGCAGGGCAAGTACCGCAGGCAGAAAAGTCATGCCTTTCAGGAGGCAGCAGTGGGTGTGCAGTGAGGAGATGCCCAGGACGGGACGACGTGCGGGACGAGGAGAGGAGTGGGGCGAGGATATCTGTGGACTGAGCACGTGTGTGGAGTGAGACGTGTGTGGTGAGATGTGTGTCTGTGTGTGTGTGTGGTGAGGAGATGTGTGTGCGGGGTGTGTGTGTGTGTGTGTGTGGTGAGTTGTGTGTGTGTGTGGTGAGGAGATGTGTGTGGTGAGGAGTTTGTGTGTGGTGAGGAGTTTTTGTGTGGTGAGGAGTTGTGTGTGTGGTGAGCTGTGTGTGTGGTGAGGAGGTGTGTGGTGGAGTTGTGTGTGTGTGGTGAGGAGTTGTATGTGTGTGTGGTGAGGAGTTGTGTGTGTGTGTGGTGAGATGTGTGTGGTGGAGCTGTGTGTGTGTGGTGAGGAGTTGTGTGTGTGTGTGGTGAGGAGTTCGTGTGTGTGTGTGTGTGTGTGGTGAGATGTGTGTGGTGGAGTTGTGTGTGTGTGGTGAGGAGTTGTGTGTGTGTGGTGAGTTGTGTGTGTGTGTGTGTGGTGAGGAGTTGTGTGTGTGTGTGGTGAGATGTGTGTGGTGGAGTTGTGTGTGTGTGGTGAGATGTGTGTGATGGAGTTGTGTGTGTGTGGTGAGGAGATGTGTGTGTGTGGTGAGTTGTGTGTAGTGAGGAGATGTGTGTGTGTGGTGAGTTGTGTGTGTGTGTAGTGAGGAGATTTGTGTGTGTGGTGAGGAGTTTGTGTGTGGTGAGGAGTTTTTGTGTGGTGAGGAGTTGTGTGTGTGGTGAGCTATGTGGGTGGTGAGGAGGTGTGTGGTGGAGTTGTGTGTGTGTGGTGAGGAGTTTGTGTGTGTGTGGTGAGGAGGTGTGTGTGTGTGGTGAGGAGCTGTGCGTGTGTGTGATGAGGAGTTGTGTGTGTGTGTGTGGTGAGGAGATGTGTGTGGTGAGGAGTTATATGTGTGTGTGGTGAGGAGTTGTATGTGTGTGTGGTGGAGTTGTGTGTGTGTGTGTGGTGAGGAGCTGTGTGTCTGTGGTGAAGAGTCGAGGGCCAGGAGCCCAGCCCTGGCTGGTTCTCTGGCTGCCGCATCTTTAGCGTCCCCTCCTCCCCGTCCTTGAAAGCGGTAGGGACCACGCTGCCTGAGGCCGCTCCCTGCTCCAGCCTCTGTGGTTGATGAACAGCCCACGACTTGCAGGGCTGAAGGAGGAAGGTGCCTGAGCATGTGGCCGCTCTCAGGCAGGAGGCGGGTGCACTACAGTCTTCTACGGCCAAAATGCATCTTCCATCTGCGACAAGGGTGTTCCTGCTGCAGGCGGGTCTCACGCGCTCGAGAGGACTTGACTGAGGGGCTACCAGAAGGGGTGCGCCCCAGTTCAGGGCAGACCAGATGACCTCGGAGGCCCCTGCCTTAAGGCTGGGAACTCTGGACTGAAGCGTGCTGCCCTCTGCCCAGAAACCTGGCGACGGCAGTCGCTTCTCACGCCGCCCAAGCCCTGCTGTCCCCGGGGCACCGGCTTACCAGGGCCATCTTCCCAGCCAGCAGCAGCTCCGTCTCACTGCGTAGAGCTCTGAAGTTATTCACCATTTCCAGAACAAAGCTGCAGTTGAGCCCCTAGGAGAAATCAAGGCAAACGTTCACGGGGAGGCCCGAGGGCTGCAGACGCCGAGGAGAAGCCAGCACTGAAAGGCCGGAATCACTACCTCTGTGGTTCTGGGCTTGCCATACACACGGTCCATGGACTTGGAGCTGGCATTGACGGCATGGGCAAGTTCCTGCTCCATGTCTCGATGAGACTGGGCTATTTCTCGGATACTAGAGAGAAAGAGAAGCACAGGCAGATGTCAGGCCAAATGGAAGGGCGGCCTTTCACAACACATCTCCCGGAGGGCCGACGTGGAGGGCAGGCCCAGCAGGATGACAGGAATCATGGCTCAGCCCAGCGACCATTCAACCGCAAGCCTGGGCACAAGCCAACCAAGAGCAAATGGGAGGGCTCACACAAGAAATCCGATGTCAAAATCCAAGAATTTCCAGGGAAAGAAATGTACAAAATGAGGCTTACAACTTGCAAAATGGCCACAAGCGGCAGTGTGCACAGGCCTGCTGCAGAGACTGCTGCAGTAAGCCACGATCCCCAGGTGCTCACGGCCTTGCTGGAACCTGTAACTGGCCGGTCTATCCCTGAGGACAAAAGGACTCTTGTCTGAAGAGGACAATCCTGGTACAGTGATGGGCTCTGAGCCAGACCCCAGGCAGCAGCCCTTATGGGGAAGACGGTCACAGCACAAGTCACAACTGGTCTCAGAGAGGCTGACACACGGCTCAGGCAGGTGAGAGGGGGGATGGTGACTATAAAGTAGGGCAGGCAGAGGCTGTGGGGCCAACCTGTCCTGACCCTGCGGAAACAGACTGCTGCCAGCAGCTTTCCACAGTGCTGTGCAAGTTCACCTTCCAGGGAGGCCACTGGGGCCACCATGGACTTTGAGAGGACAGGGGAATGGCCTTCCAAGGGAGGCCACCAAGCCCACTGCACAGCAAGGAATAAGCTGAACTGAAGTCTTCCAGCCCCACCACTGATCTGGGTGAGGTGGGGGAGAGCCAAGGCTGGGGGCCGCAGCGGCACCAGCTCCCGGGGCAAAGAATGCAGGACCAGGAAGGACCACAGCCACTATGGAAGTGCGAGGAACGCCGGCAATGACTGGGACGGTGACCACCTGCTCAACGAGAGCCAGAGACTGGCAGAGATGATCCATCTGCATGCCAGGGCCAGAGGCAGGCTGCCTAGAAGAGCATACAGCATGCTGGACTCAGAACCCACGAGTGCCCCAGTCACAGCCAGGAGAAGAGGGAGCCCAAGGCAAACAAGAAAAGGACACCAGGGCACTAGCCATCATGTGGCAACAGGGAGGAGAATGCAGGCAGGAAGGCCCCGCACCACTGAAGAACATGGGTGCCAGCTGGAGGGGCTCACAGGTCAGCAGGCGGAGGCAGCCACACGGGGCAGGTGAGGAGTAGGGATGGCGGACAGTGCTGATCACCGGCCATGAGTGACACAGTGGCTCCCGGGGCATTTCTGGAAGGCGGGTGAAACGCCCCTAGTAGTTGTCTTGTTTTTTTTTAAGTAATGGCCCAGGTGCCCTAGAGGAGGAGCACAGCCCTGAGGACCCCGGGGATGCTCATGCACAATGCTGAGGGGTGGGAGCCCACCTGTGAATGAGGACCCCTGCTGCCTGCCCAAACTGGTCCATCTGGGTGGCCTCCTCCTCAGACAGCATCTCGGGGTGCAGGGAACAGGATGGAGGGCGGGGCAGCTCGCACTTCTGCTTGTCTTCCCAGGACTTCAGGGTGTTCTCAAATGCCTGCGGACCCGAGAGCCCAGATGACACCTGCTGCTCTGCATGCATGCGTCAACCTGCGACGGACGCTACTGGGATACCAACGCACTCACAGAGAGGAGAGGGACAGGTGGGGACTTCTTTCTTAACATTAGGGGTAGGAGATGGTCCTAGAAATTACTGCCCTATTAGCTTCATCTTGGTGTCTTAAAAAAAAATCCTAGAACAAAACATGGAAAGCTCCAGCTCTTCTTTTAACTGTGCACATGAGAGCCCACAGGTGAGCCCTGACCCCGCCCAGGCACCGCAGGCAGCTGCTCTTACCCTGTCTCTGGTCAGTGTCTGTGCCCGGTTCTTGTGAACAATCCGAATGTACCCTGGCGGCTGGACCCAGGCCTCTCCATCCACCTGCACAGGCACGCCCTCATCCCCAAGGATGGAGATCTTCACCGTGCGACACTGAACAGACATCACAGCCATTACTCGTGCTGAGCCAAAACCCCCAGAGGTTTTAAAGTGCTAGGCACCACCATGACCTTCCTACTCCACACCCGGTCCCTGCCTTGCAGGACACCCCACCTCCACCTCTGGAATGACGCTACACCTGCAACTGGCCTTCTGCTGTAGCGTCGCTGAGCCACGGGTCTGTTCTCCCACTGTCCCGCCCCATCCTGCCTCGTCCCCTCATCCACCAAGCAGTCAGTGCAGGAGACCCTGGTGCTGACATAAAGGCGTCAGAACCCAGGGGCGGGGGTGTCGTAGTTCCCAGCAGCAGCTGGGCCCCTGCCACGTGGAAACACCCCCAGAAAAGAGCAGATGGATGCATCTCCACACAGTGGATGGCAATGCCCTGTTCCTCCTTTTCAACAACTAACATTGCCAGAGTGAAAACTGTGAACTTCAAGCAGCCTACAGCCAGGGGTGGACAGAGTACAGGAAGAGACCAGACAGTCGCAGGCTGGGGTTCAGCCAGTGGGTATCATCAACACCCTCTGCCACCCCAGTGCCTGTGCCTGGGCACAGAGTCCCACCCCATCCTCACAGACTGCCTCCAGTCCATCACTGCTATCAGAAATAAGCCATGGGGGTCCCCCAGCCTCTCCCCACTGGGCCTCAGAACCGTGATTAAAAGCCCCAGTTGGAATTCCCTCCTCACCCCATGCTAGAGCCATAGGCTCCATCCCTGCCTCCAGCTGCGGCTTTGACAGTTGCAGACATGGGCAGAGTTCAGCCTGGGTCTGCTCTATCTCATCCCACCTGAGAGGGGACAGGCAAGGCGGGGGCTCAAGCGGGATACATGTTTTGAAAGAGTTAGCTTGGCCAGGTGAGGTGAAGCGGCTCACGCCTGTAATACCAGCACTTTGGGAGGCCAAGCTGGGTGGAACATTTGAGGTCAGGAGTTTGAGACCAGCCTGACTAACATGGGGAAACTCCATTTCTACTGAACATAAAAAAAAATTTGCTGGGCATGGTGGCGGGTGCCTGTAGTCCCAGCTACTCAGGAGGCTGAAGCAAGAGAATCACTTGAGCTAGGGAGATGGAGGTTGCAGTGAGCCAAGATGGCGCCACTGCACCAGCCTAGGAAACAGAGCGAGACTCTGTCTTAAAAAAAAAAAAATTAGGAACCGTTATCTTGAGAATTTAACTGTCAAGCACAGCATGAGGAAAGGGCTCTGGCCCACAAGCAGGGCTACAAGCTGTCCCAAACAGGACATGAGGCAGCCACATGGTCCTGGAAAGCACCCACCCTCCCAGGCTCCATGCGCTGCCCGGGAATTTAGCACACCTCCAGCTGGGGACTCGGCCAGACCTCCCAGGACCATGGCCACTACCTGGGCGATCCGGTGATGCTGCAGCCTGATGACTCGAGAGACAGCCATCTGCATGCTGCCGAACACGGCAACCACCTCCAGAATCTTGTCATCGAATGACGGAGCTGCAAAAGTCTGCAAGGGCCAAGTTAGAGCTGACCACTGCCCCACACAGCTCCGCACACAGGCTGCCCCTCCCCTGGCTCCCTCCCTCTTGGGGCCAACCCCTCCCTTAGACTGCTGACAGGAAGAACTGCACTCCTGTGGGGCTTCACGTTGCAGACCCTGAAACCAGCTGCCTGGGACCAAATCCCAGCTCTGACCTCAGCAAAGTTACTAAATCTCTCTCTCCCCCATTTCCTCATGTGTAAAATGGGGAAACTAACACCAGCTCCTCCAGGGGCATCAGAAGGGCTGAGTGAGCTAACAATGCAGAGTGCCAGGACTGGAGCAGCACACGTGTGCAGGGAGCGCTGAATACTTCTATTCGATATTATGTACAAAGAAAGCCATTCCCTGTTTTAAACCTATCAACACCTTCCCACAGTTCTTAACACAAATTCCAAACTTCTTCCCCTCGCTCACACGGCCTGACCTGACCCAGACCCTGCAGACCTCTCCTGTCTCTCCACGGCCCCACTGCCCACTGGAGTCAGGGCACATCTCCCATCCTCCACGCGCCCGCCCTGTCTTGCCTCTGAGCCTTCATCTATGCGATTCTCTCTGCCTGGAACAGCCTCGCCCTCTCCCCGCCCACCTAACTCGGCCAACTCCAAGTCATCCTTCAGGTCTTGGCTTGTCAGACGCCTTCCCTGACCTCCCTCCCCCATCACGCCCTCTGACCACATCTGCTGACCACAGACACTCACTGACCACCCTCACTGACACCTCTGCTCTGTTCAGCCCGCTAGATGATGAGCTGGGTGGGGACCCTGTCTATCTTATTCTCCACGGCAGCCCCAGTGCCGGCACAAGGGAAGGGCTGGCTCCACCCCAGCCACAGAAACACCTCACTCTCCTCAGACAGCTCCTCCCCGCTGAGCTCAGGCCCACCCACCCCACACCCCCATACATACGTCATCCTCCTTGGTGCCACCCCAGAAGTTGGTTCCTCCAGCATAGCTGGGGATGTTAAGGACAGCAATTCCCTGAAGACTGGGGAGGGGGATGGGTCGCCCGTCACACTGCACAGCAGAGAGGCAGAACAAAAGAAAAGAGAAAGGCATGTGTCGGCCGCTCCTCCTTCACCAGCTTCCCACTGCCAGGGGCTCAGGAGCACAGCCACGGCCAGGGCATCCTCAAGCGAGTCCCCATGCGTAGAAGAGAGGGCCAAGAGAATCGAAAGGCAGTCCTCTGATGGACGGAGGCCGGCCTGCAAGTGACAGGGACCTTTCCACTCACCTCCAGCAAGACCTTTTGCTCCAGGTTCTTGTAGGTTCTGTGCAGCAGCTCTTTGGTTCCAAGAACTCCATACCACATCATGTTCTTGGTTCGGCTCCTAGAAACAGAAGCAAAGACTTGCCATGGGTCTGGGCCTTCTCTGTACACTTAACCAGAGTCATTTCTGTGAAAGCTAGGCATGGCATCTGACCCACAAATCTGCCAAATTCAGCAACTATTTACAGTGGAACGTCTGAGGACACATTTTTGTTTTTGCAGATACAAATAAAGAGGTATGTTTGCCAATAAGAAATTTGGCTAAATAGTAACATTTTGCCAAGAAAGTAATCCAACCCTGAAAGGTAAAGTTAAAACATTATAGAATCCTCTAAAACTACACATCCTGATTTTTTTCTAGCTAAAAAATTATGCTTACCATAGAAAATTTTGAAAATATAGAAAAGCACCAAGAAGACACTCCTCATAACCCGCTATGCATCATCCAGTACTGTGCATGCCCTCCACACGTACTGATGGCAAACGCCAGGTGCCACCGTGTACTTCCGCAGTCTTCCCTGGGCATTAATTTCCAGTTGCGTTAACTTGTTCACGGTTTCACAACCTACTTGGTCCACTTGCCCCTACGCCGGCAACACTTCCCTCGGTTGCCACGCTCTCTGCAGACATGGCTATCCTTAGCTAGGCACGACTCTACCGCAGCTCCTCAGCCCAATCCCTTCACTGCACCCCTCCGCCCACGCCTGAGCTCTGTAAATGACACACGAGGAGCCCCTTCGTACCCACTTCAACCAACGTTTCCAATGACTTCTACAGAGAAGTTTCCAATGACATTTGTAGAAATGGAGTTTTTCTCAGGAGAACTTTTCAAAGCTCTCAATACAAACTCAAGGGAGGTTTAAGCAGGGTTCCAAGGCTCTAGAAATGTATTATGCATGCCCTTGTTCCTCAGCTTATTTTATCCTGCTGAAGTATGCGTATTTTCATACTTTTCCCAGTGATTTTTGGACTAATAGGGATTTTTTAATGATCTGACTTCACCATCCTGTGCCGTACGGGGATACGTCCCTGGCACCACCGGGCCATTATCCTGCATGGAAGAGCCTCAGAGTTCAACTGGTTTTTGAGTTCTGATGCTTTTGTTTTCCTAGAAATTTCCAACTGCATATAACATGAGCAACAACGAAAGCAGGCCCCTCAGATGTCGACACAGCTCCCCTCAAGGGGCAGTGACACCATGAGGAGGGTGTGGCTTGGTTCATTCAAGTCGATCCCGATTCAGCGGACGAAGACTCCAGCAAGGGTCTCCCAGCTTCTGAGTAACAAAGACTGCCAACCCCCACACCCATTTCTCCCCCTCCCTAGTTCTAATCACATCAAAGCCAAACAGTCTCTCAGATTATTACTATGGGGTAGGGTGGGAGACATTTCTCCCTCACGTCTCGTGTTTCACAGACAAGAGGGAATTCTACTTCAGCCCAGCAAGAAAAGCTTGAGAAGAGGGACCCTTCTCATTCTTCTCTGTCCTCTCTTCAGGCCAGGAGGGAGCATCTGGTAATTTTAGGGGAAAAAAACTGAGCATCCCCAGAGATGGCCCTTGGGGCTCGCACGATACCAGAATCAAGGACCTTGTGGGCAAGCTCAGGTGTGGTGGGGGAGGGCCAGCTGGGGTGTCGATGAACTCACAGACCCACCCACAAACAATGCTGGGCACTCACACTGCAGGTGCAACAGCTTCCTGGCACACTCTACGTCACCTGCTGCTTTTCTGTAGCATCCAGATTTAGGGCTCTCATTGAGAGATGCAGCCATCACAATGACCACCATTACTGGTTTTCTGATGTCAAATTTCCCTTGACCTGGCCAGCCTGAGAAGTGGACCCCTCCCTCCTCCAGGTTGGCTCCCTGGACTGTTATATGCTTCCCTTCCACCTCTGAAAGCACCTCCGCTTCTAACGAGGAGATCCGGGCTCCATTTCTACCCTCCGCCTTAGCATTCTGCATGTTCTTTAACCTGCTGACTCCAGAAATCTGCTACTGCCTGGAGGCAGAAGCCACAAAGACACAACCGACAGACGTGCTTCCAGCCTGCTACCCACCTGCATTTCTCCGGGTGCTCGTCTCGCTTGTTGTTGAAGTCCAGGGATATCTTTGCATCCAGGCCGATGCCAAAATAGTTGTTCATGACACACTTCTCTGTATAGTACTCTCTGCCAAAGGGAGTTTTAAGTCAATTACCACAGTCCTGCTTACTGGTCTTATTTCAGACTCCCAACCTCTCCAAATTTCTCTTCCTTAGGGCAAATATGATACCTTTTTCTTTTTTTTCTAATGAGAGGTTTATTAAGATATAATTCATATACCAGATAAATCTACCAATTTAAAATACACAATTTGATTATGTTTAGCATATTCACAGAGTCATTTAACCATCACTAGATAATCAATTTTAGAGCATTTCAACCTGAGGTGGAAGCCTGTGCCCCTGCCACCAGCAGCTACCACCCTCCCCATCCCTGGCAGCCACTCGTCTACTTTCCACCTCCACGGAGGTGTCTCTTCTGGGCAGTTCACAGAAATGGGCTCTGCAGTCGTGGGCTCTGTGTCTGGCTCCTTTCTCTTCCTCAGGATGATGTTTCCAAAGTTCATCCATGTTGTGACATATGTCAGTACTTCATTTTTGTTACCAAATAATACTCCATCGCATGGCTAACCCACATGTATTGACCTGTTCATCTGCAGCTGGACATAGGGATGTTCATGTTTTGGTTATCATTTAGGAACATTTGTATACGGCTTCTAGTGTGGACACGTTTTCAGTTCAATCCTGCACGGCCTGGCAGTTCCGCATTTGCTGGTCACGTGTCAGCTCTAGGCTGAACCACGGGCGGAGCCTGCCGGACGTTCCTCACAGCAGCTGCCCTTCTGAAACTCCACCAGCAGCACCAAACCTGAAGTATGTTTGTGGCACAGAAACTCACACATTTCAACTCCAGATCTCAAAACATTTCTTGAACATCCCTAATCACAACCAAAGCAGTCACCAAATTAAAAAGAAAAACGACTTGAAAACATCCATCCCAGCCCCAAGGGAACAAGGCTTCTCTTTCCTCGTGTGCCACAGACAAGAAGGGGCTCATCTCATTCAAGTTTCTTATCCTCCTCCAGCTGGAAGTCCTGCCCCTGCAGCTCCCCCAGCTGCTAGAAAAGCCCTGCCTGGCCTTCACCCTCCCCAGCCCCAGGGTCATGCTGGGGTTCCCTCCCCCAGGGCAGGTGGGTGAAGGAAGCCCATGTTTCTCCACCCAGAGCCTGCAGCCAGGAGAAGAGAATGTTCTGGAAGTTCCCAAAGAGACTCAATAGGTGGATGGGCTTGGGAACATTGCTCGGGCCAGAATTCTGACACACTTTAGCTTACTGAGCCAGTGCCACTGGATTTGAGAACCACTAGCCCATGTCAGTTTATTTATGCTCCATCTAATTCAAATGCTCGACAGCTGAGCCACAGCAAAGCTCTGGGACAAAACTGTTCACCAGGCGGAAGACCACGTGCCTGGCCAGCATTTATAGGTCCTGGGAAAAGAGGGAGATCCAACTGAGAGAAACAGGGCACAGAGATGAGGGAAGGCGGCTGAGAGACTGGGCTCGGGGGCCTGGAGCAGGATGGGCAGCAGTGGCTGGGGCAGCGGGAGACGACGGGCTGCAGAGGCCTGCTCAGGCCCATCTGCAATGGGGCCCACGCAATATGGCCCCACACATACCACGACAGAAAGGCAGCTTTGTCTCCCCAGGTGAAGAGATGAGACCACCCAGCTTAGCAACAGAAGTGAAGTCCCATAATCTCAGATGAAGCAGACAAAGGAGATACCTAGTTAAAGGGCCCTAGGGGCAGTGCTCACTAAAAGACTGCAGCTCTGGCATCCCGGAGGAAGAGAGCCTCAGGAAGGCTGAGGACTTGAGCCCCAGGCAGGCCCAGAGGAGAAGCAGACCAGGCTAGGAACAGGGACACTCATGTGTCGCACCAGGCCAGCACCTGGAGTTTAGGGGTCCACTTTCCCAAACTCAGAGCCTCTGTGAACCACACACTTCTTGCTGCCACTGTCTCTGACCACACCAGAAAAATGGCTTGCCACATTTAACCAACTGCCACCAGCCACCCAGAACCTGCAATCAGCCAGCAGAAAGATGACCCCAGAAAAACAGGTTTTCAAAACACCGCTTATCTCCACAATGATCCCTAACGCCTAGGAAGACTCATTTATGCCGCTGTAGCAATGTCCTCACTGCCTTACAGGCCGGCAGAGGAAGAAGGCCTCGTCGCCAAAGGAGTACCAGTGTCGGCATGCGGGCACACGGCAGTCCTTACAAGCCTCAGCGCAAGCCCCTGTCTCCCTAGGGTGCTCCAAGGCACGAGGCGGGGCATACAGAGGACCCTCCAGCCTGGAGTCTACGGTTCTGCGTCACCAACAAGGAGAGCAGGCATTAGAGGAAAGCAGGGTAAGGGATGGCAAGAGGAAGACGGCGAGCTGTAAGCGGAGGTCCGCGAGGTCCGGCCAAGGTCATGGGAGAGTGACCACGAAGAGCAGCAGCTCCCAGCGGGAGCAGCCGAGCCTGGGAAAAGCCTCGGAAGAGCATGCAGGTTCAAGGTATGCAGAGCAAATGCCATGGGACCTGGAAAGGAGCTGGGAGGCGTGCGCTTTGCCCGGCAGCAGACGTGCGGTAGTGGGTTCCAGCTCCACTCCTGAAGCGGAATCTCCACAGTTTCTCAGCCTTCCTCATCAGCTAACACCAGATAGGCAACTGCTCACCTATTTCTCTAGTTAATTCTGAGACATGTTTTCTATGCACTAGCATCCATGTAACAATACGCCCACTTGGTTTATCCCTCATACTCACAGGGTTTCTGGTTCGGAGTTAAAGGGATCAGCATTAATTAACAGGCGACTGATGACTGAGCCACCAGGTAAGGAACCAGATATTCCAGCCCGGACATCTGTAAAGGAGATACAAGAAAGAGGTGGTGCCAGTCAGGAGCTACAGACTAAGAGAAACTCGTGTCTCTGAAGCTGGTGGACTGGCATTCTGCAGAACATTCTTCTAATTAAATGTCTCTAAAATTATGTATAACCATGTCCAAATTTGGCAAGTCTTAAGTCAAAAATCACTGGAACAAAAAAAACCATATTGGCTGGCAGAAACACCTACGAAATACCTTTAAAAATGGCTTATAAAGCCAGATGTGGTGGTATGTGCCTGTGGTCCCAGCTATTTGGGAGGCTGATGGGGGAGGATCACTTGAGCCCAGGAGGTTAAGGCTGCAGTGTGCCATGACCACACCATTGCACTCCAGGCTGGGCAATAGAGACCCTCTTAAAAAAAACGAAAAAGGCTTATAAAGTGAGTTTTCATGCACTCATTCAAGGTAAGCCACTCCAACAAAAATGATCCTTGAGAGTTGAGGCTTATGGCTTTATGGCTTTATAAGGTTGCCTTTATAAGAAATGATCATCAAGGAACGCTCCAGGCAGCCAGGACCTCACCCTCCCTGCGCCTCCTATGACCACACTAGAAGCAGGGGACCATCCCTCGGGTTCCGTCATCAGGCCGGCCACATCCTTTCCACTCAGATTACTCCTTTGTTCTTCAAAACCCGACTCAAGCATCACCTTCTCAATGATGTCTTCCTGGGCTCCTTGGGTGGCTATTTGGGTACTACCTGGCTTTTGTTTAGGAAAAAAAAAAGCACCTTTCATACAGTCGTGTAAATGCTTAAATTCCACCTAGCTTTCTCAGGACCTGTAAACTCTCCAAGGGCAGCGACCCCAACTCTTTCAGTTAGACGGGCCCAGCGCCCAGCACAGTAACAGGCCCAGCGTTGCACTAAGGCCCTCACTGGTCCCTCCTGCTGGCCACCACTCACTTGGGTACAGGATCTTGGTGTTGAGCGCGGGCAGGCTGTCCCGGCTTCCCGGATGGGGTGGAAGGGAAGCTGAACTGCCCAGGGGCAGACTTCCTTTGCTGATCAGCTTCTCACACGGGGACTTCAACACTGTTAAGAACAGAGCAGAAAACCTCAGAGCTGTCTGAAATAGAGACTGCTGAAATACTAGGGGGTCCTGAGTGACAGAAGCAGGTGGGAGGGCTGAGGAGGGAGGGCTGCAAACCACAGGCAGCTGCGTGAAGTGTGTGGGACAAAGAAGGGGACGGAGGACTGAGTGGGTGCACAGGATGCTCAGGGGGCTTGGGCTCATGAAGAAGGTGACACAGGCCACAGATGGCAGCACTGGAGGGAGGGGTGACGCCAGTCAGGGCTATGGGAGGCAGAGCACACACACAGCAGAGCTCTGGGTCAGTGGCCGTGGGTCAGTTCTGACCACGGGACTCCCAGCAGCCCGCCAGGCTTAGGGGGCACCTTCCACCAGGTCCTGTGCTGCGGGTTGCTCCAGGAGGGGCAAGGACAAAGAAGGCCCACCCTCACCCACCCACCTTCCCCCTGCCAGACACAGCCCCTTCCCAGCAGTTCTGGGGCCCAGTGTGGTTCTGAGAAAGCCAAGCAAGATGCCAAGTGCTCCTCAGGAAAGGGGTTCTTGCCCTGACAAAGGGGGTCTCGTGGATTCTACTGGCGTCCACCAAGGCAGACCGCACACACCTCAAGGGCACACACAGGAGATCCACAGAAACAGGCCTTGGGCTGTGAATTTTTATGTAACCAAGTGGCCAAAGCAGCTATGAGAAAGCGCCCTCCACCTCCCCTGGCAAGCCCATTATGTTTCACCAAAACCAAGCACACCGTAGTACGCAGGGGGAGGCGGAGCCACGGGTACCTTTGCGCTGGCTCCTCCCCCTGGGGACCCCGAAGCTCTCGCTGTGGGACAGTGGTGGGCACACTCGGTGGTCCATCTTCTCCTCCGACTCAGAGAGGCCCAGGACGAAGCCCTCCTGCTCCTGGGTCTGGGCATTCTGCTCATCAACAGCTGTGCAAGGAGAGTGTGTGCAGCAGAGCAAGTGGGTGTAAAGCCCACAGCGCTGTCAGGCTAGGTGGAGGTCACCTAGGGCCTGATCTTCCTCAAACATCCTCTGGCTAAAGGTTGAGACCCCGAACCCCCACTCCACCCACCTTCCCCTGGTCCTGGCACCAGGGCAGGGCATCCCTGCTAACAGGCTGGGAGGACCGGAACCCTCGGAAGGCAAGGGATGCAGAGGAGCCTGACACAGGCTGGAGGGCAGCAGGTGGGAGCAGGGGCCACATGGACACACAGGTGTGCAGGTGTGAGGCCAGGGCCTCAGGGCTCTCACAGCAGTAACACACTCACAGTGAAGTCAGTGAGGGCCAGGAAAGACGTCAAGGGGAAGCAGCATGAAGGCGTCTGATGGTGTGAGAGGAGGGGTAGAGGGAGGGCAAGCGAACTGGCTGGGGGCCTGGCGCCTGGGCACGGGTGGAGAGGGCACGGTGGAGGTTTTCTCAACATGCACCCTTTTGTCATCACCATGTTCAGAGGACACTCGGCATGCCCGGTGCTGGCCTGAGGAAAGCCCACTCCTCTTCAAAATACCAGTCACCTTTTTCTGTGTGTTCTATGATCTGACGAATCGCTTTCTTCAGGCTGTTTGCTCTCAGCATGAGCTGTTCTCGAGGCCGGAATATCTGCGGCCGGGCTGGGCAGGCCGATGCCACCAGGCGGTCCCCGGTGGAGCCACAGATGCTGCCTGACCCATCTCCATCTTCAGCCTCCTCAGCAATGGTTGGGGGTGGGTTGGGCAGAGAGGACGAGGCCTGGGACTCATCGTCCAAGGTCTTGAGAAGGGAATCCAGCTTCTCTTTCAGGACAGAGCACTAGACAGGGAAAGGAAGTGGTATGCAGAGCTGAGGCAGGAGAACAGGGTCTGGAGGCAGGGAACCCGAGGCCATTTCACCCAGACCCCCGAGAACTCGACCAAAAGGAAAATCCTAACTCCCCATGCCTAAGTTAACAAAAGGACCAGAGGCTATTCCCTTTGCAGACCCCGCCCCGCTTCTCCACCTGGCAGGTGGGAAACCGGCTGTCCACAACCCACCAGACTGATAGCGGCTGAGTCTCAGCCTGCGTAGAAGTGCAAGTTTTCAGGAGTGTGACCTTTGTAACGTCACCTCAGCCTCTGGTTGGCTGCTTTCTGCAACCACTCAGACTGTGGGCTATGACTTTATTTACACGAGGTGAGCATGACGTGGCTGAGGGGAAACTTCTGGGGGCGGGCGGGGTGGTCTTCTTTGGATCAGAGAAGATTCTGTATCTGGGTCCTTGAGCTGCTGCTCAGGTCTGTTCGCACACTGTCAAGTGTACTTTCGTTTTCAATAAATCCTCGCTTTCGTTCTTTTGCTGCTTCACTCTTTCCCTGCTTTGCTGTGTGTTTTGTCTAATTCTTTATTTAAAACACCAAGAACCTGGACAAGCTGCAGTCACGACCCTCTCCCAGTGACAGAGAGAGCTTCTCGCTGCCTCAGTGCCCCTCCCACCAGGGCCCGGGGACAGACCTTCTTGGCCATGACCTCTGACTCCTCCGAGCTCTCGGTCGTCTTCTCATAGGCCTTCCCCACCCGGGCCACAAAGTCCTTCACCGTCTCACAGAGCACTCTGTGGGGACAGAAACAGAAAGACTCTTCTAGAGAGGCAGTTCCAGGTTGGAGCCAGGGCCCCATGCCTCTTCCAGGGCCGCCAGGCACTCACTTAGCCGAGGAGATGACCACCGAGTGCTGGTCCGAGGTGAGGATTTTAGAAAGGTGGGCTGCAACCGAGTCTTCATAGAAGAGAATCTGCTGCACCTGCAATCACCCCAAATGGCCGGGGCTGTTGGTCTCTGTGACAGCAACCTCCACAGCAGTCCCAGTGTCTGTGTCACCCAGTCCCTTGCCAGCACAGGCTCGGAACTAACAGACACTGTCTGACCCAGCCAAGCCTCGACTCACTTCAAATGCTAATCTGGGACTCACCTAGTGCTAGGTGAGAGACTTTAAAAACTTCATCAAGCTGCAGACAAACTAAAGATGAACCTTCTCGAGTCTGCAATCCCAGCACGGCCTGTGCTAGGGGCTTCTGCTCTGACCCCTGCTCATCCTGACAGCGGCACGCTGGCGGGCCAGCTCCAGGTTTGGGTTCCTTCACGGCAGTGGCTGTTTCCACCTGGCTGTGAACCCCATCTGGACACGCACTCTTCCCCCCACCATCTGCTCCGCCTGTCAGAAGGGGAGCCCTGTCCCTGTGGGATCCCTGCTGTTTTTAGGACCCAGCCCCAGGGTCAGCAAACTTCACTACTGGCCAGGCAGCCAGTTATTTTGGGCTTCCCCCTCACACTCTTCCTCTCAAAATTAAAAAGAGAAGGAAAAATAAAAAATGTACAAACCATCCTTGGCTGGCAAGGCTGTGGGCCCAGGCACATCTGGCCTGCAGGCCCAGCTTGCTGACCATTGCCCTAGGCCCTGATAAAGTTCACCTCCTTGTACTACCCGACCCAGCACTGCACCAGCACAAAATACTAACTAAAGAAGACAAAGTCCGTGCTCTGAGGGAACTTGTAGGAGCCTTAAACAAAACAGAAACAATCATCCAATAAAAAGAACTCCCAGCTGGACTAGAGGAGGCTGAGCGAAGGGCAGCTACGGACACCATGAAGGGGTTAGGCCGGGCAGGAGCCGGGGCTATAGGAAAGCCGTGGCAGAGTGGGCTGCGGCATGCCAGGTATGTGGGCACCGCGGCAGGGAAGGGAACGGGCAAACACCGTGTGGGGCTCACTGAGCAGCTGAGGAGATGTACAGACAGGGTGGGAGGGCCATCAGGAGGACCCCCGGCCTCTCTGCCGCAGAGCCTGTGACAACCCTAGGAAGCCCTTAGAGGGTCACAAAAGCCCAAGAGGCTCCTGCCAAGGGGAGTGAGAATCCTCTCGGCCTTGGGTTCACCCTGCACCTCCGCAGGCCTGACTGTGACACCCCGTCACCAAGGGGGAGGCGGCTCTGCAAGGGATGCAAACTACTGACAGGACAGGTCAGATCACGTCAGCACGTGAGCGGGGTGTGACAAACAGGCCAGCAATACCTCGGAATCCTCGCTGAAGTCTTCGGTGACGGTGGAGGAGGAGGCCTGCCGGGGGAGCTTGGCCTCATACGCCATGACGCTCCACCTGCACACACAAGGTCAGCTGCACAGGCGGCAAGACGTGCAGGCCCCCAAGGCAGACCCTGCGTTCTCCCTGTCATGGCTGGTAGCCTTGATCTTTACACAGTTTCTGACTTGATTTTTAAGCCCTTGGCCTTGACGCTGTCCTGCAACTTGGCTGAGAACAAATGTCTGCACTCCATAACTAAAAGAGCAATACAGCTCCATGAAAGAGGGGAGGGTACCCATAAATGGCTGCCCTTGAGATAAGATGCTGCTTCTGAGAGAAATGGATTTACCTTCCCCAAGAGAGCTGCAAATGGCTGCGCCAGCAGCCCGCTGGCCCAGTGAGATGAGCACTTCACATGCCCCAAGGCACACAGGGCGGCCTGAAATGGTGGGGGCACTGCAAAGCCACACCTGTCATCAGAACCCCAGGCTTCTGGGGGCACCTAGGAAGGCTAGGAGGCACCTCATCAGCATCCCATGTGCCACAGGTGCCATGTGTGTCACTCAGAACAGCAGTACCTCACTCAGGGAAGGTGTCACAGTGGCTTTACGCATTCGAGGATTTCCCAAAACAACTTCTGGGAACAGAACATGGGAAAATGCAACTGTTCCAACAAGCAACAAGGAGCACTCTTCCGATGGGTATCAGATCCTGGGCCGAAGCAGCCAAACACCGCGCAGCCACCTGCTCCACGGCCCTGACACACTCAGGGATGGTCTCCTGGGAAGATCTGATCATTCTACGGCATGGCTGGTTCTTAACTTGTTTTGTTTCTATCCTTGTCATAACCTGACCAAATATCAAAGACTATCAAGATACATGCTCAGGTCACAACTTTACAAATGATTTCAGAGGGCCCCTGTTTCCCACAGACCCTAGGTTACACCCATCTCTCAAAGTCCCCCCACACAGCACTGGAGCACACCCCCACTCACCTGTCCAGCATCTTGGTGCTGGCTCTCTCCAACTTCTCCAAGATCTGGGGGAGCTGGGTGTCATCATCGCAGGCCGAGCCCCAGCCCAGCACTCGGGCCAGGTCGTTTCCCGTGCCGAGCGGCAGCACTCCCAGCTGACACTAAGAAGACACAGGGAAGATATGCAGGCAAACACCGGGGGAGGGGCCGCCCCCCAGCCCGTCGCCCTCCCTGTCACCCACCACGAGGGTTACATCAGCAACGTGGAGATATGCCCTAAACCCATGCAACTTGCGCATTATAGGCACAGCCCACTGGAGGGACAGATGGCATATTCCTTGGCAATGTGACAGGAATGTGGCTGCCTTTGAGGTAAGATGCTGCTTCTGGGAGAAATGGATGAGCCACAGGCCCATCTCTCAGCTGTCATCACATCTTAATGGTCAGTCCCTCACACCCTCTCTGATCTGTCTCCCATATCCCCGCTTCCCATTGTCACCACCATGACCACAGCCCCAAGGACTCACTCTAATGCCTCACCACCATACCTCCAACCACTACAGTATCTCACTCACGAATGACAAACTCTTCTTCCAAAAACACCACTAGTGTTACTTCTCTAAATCCTATTAAAAAAAAGTGCCAGGACCATCCTCAGTCTGGAGGCCTCCCTGGAGCCTCACCAGAGCCAGAGCTCAGCCTCTGCCTGCCTGCCAGCCATTCCACAGAGACCTCATGCACTGCTCAGGCCTCACCCCTCCACCTGGAGTCCCATCCCAGAGCTCCCGAGAGCTCCCACTGCACCATTTCACTGCTTAGGAGGACTCTCGAAACACCCGCTGCCCAGAGCTCACCAGCCTTCGACTCTGACAGTGCAGTGACCAGGGCCATGAAGGCCTGTGGTGCAGTTTGTGGGAAACGTTACTGTCCTTGAGGCAGGAACCCTGCCCTGGTCCCGCCTACAGCACTGTGCAGCCCTCTGCTCACCAGGTGCAAGTGACCATGCTTAAGGCCCTGCTGCCTGTGGGGACAGCAAATGCCAAGGAAGGTCCTGCCTCACTAAGGGAACATCTGGCAGGGGAGAGGCAGGAGCAAGCAGGCGAGGATGGAGAGAACCCAGCGCTGAAGGGCGCCCAGAGGGGCTGAGGCCTCCGCAAGGGCTTCCTTCTTAAAGGAAAAGGAGGACAGCATGGAATACGCATGCGTGGTACCCCAGGCAGGGGGCACGACACTGGGAGGGCAAGGCAGAGCTCGGCGAAGAGGGAGCAGCAAGGAAACAGGAGGCAGACAGGCGGAGGAGCAAGCAGGAGGCCAGGCTGGGACAAACTCTCTTAAAGGTCTGGACTCTTCCAAGAAGTGTTGGGCTTGTGGGATGCACAGGCACAAGTGCCCCAGGAAAGGTCACCTAGGTGAGCTGCTGACAGACAAAGGCCAGGGTACCGTGGGTGGCAAGAAAGAGCCCACAATGAGTGAGAAACAGGCAGGAGGAAGAGACGGAGGAACCAAGAACAACTGTCTTGATTTCCTAGCTCAGACATCTCAATGGATGTTTTCAGACTCCAAGGAAAGGAATGTGAGGCGGGGGCTGAGCGTGTGCAGTGCTGGAAGCTCGAGGCACTAGCAGACCAGAGCGGCCCAGGGCTCAGCTATCAACTGAGGCACCCCCAAGAGAGAGAGGACAGCCCTGCAAGTCACTGAGCATTCCAAGAGGGAAGGAAGAGAGGCCCCGGCAAGGCTCTGAGGACACAGCATTAAGGGAAGGATAAGGAGGGAGAGGCCACCACGGAACGGTAGCAGCAAAGAAGGCAAGACACCCCCAGGCAGCAGGGCCCCAGTGAGGGCATGGCCACCACATCAGGCGTCCAAGAGAAGCAAAGGGAGAGAAATGTGTGCTGACCTGAACGCATGAAAATCAGCCACAAGGTTCCACTGTCTTCCTAACTAGCGACAGTGAACTTGCAAATAATCCACAAAATGAAAATTCAGAGTAATCTGTGCTAATCCACCACCAGGGGGCACCACTTCTCCTCCTGAGCTGCTGGCCGCAAGGCCCTGGCTGTCAAAGTCCACCCACCTGGAAATACTACCAAGTGGGCAGGGCTGTAGGGACTGCAGAATCACTGAAAAATACCTCCACGTCACATTAGAAGACTGGACCACAATAAACATAAGAAAATACAGGTGCAAATCTTCCTCATCTTGGGGTGTAGGCAGCTGCGAATATGACAGAAGTGCAAAAATCGCAAAAGACCACCACCCCCAAAAAGGATGTTGAACTGACAAATGGCAAACTGGGGAACAAATCTGCAATGACAGCTAAGAAGTTAATATAACAACAATTCTCAGACATTCATGTTTAAAGGAGAAAACGGTGACTACTCAAAGAGAAAATGAGGCAAAAAACATATGAACGGGTGATTTATTTAAAACTTCCTAACCAACTGAGGAGACGTTCGACTTCCCCGGAATTAAAGAAAGATCAGAAATTTTTTGGTCCACTTAGTTGGACAAAAACTAACATGATGAACACCGTAGATGGTGCCCAGGAAAGGACAGCTTTAAGCAGCATTTGCAAGCATGGAAGCTGGCACAGTCTTGAGGAAAGGCAGCTTGTCAGCACAGTTCGATATTAAGCCTGGGTGCGCTCAGAGAGAACAACACTGGGAAGTGACCTCAGCGCCCACCCCAGGGAGGTGAGCGGGCCCAGGGCTCCTGGCTCTGTCCAGTGGAAAACAACACAAGGTTGCCTACTTACACACACAGGCACCAGGTGTCTGCAACATCTTAATTAGTGATTTTTAAAAAGCAGTAACAGAATAGCGGTTTGTATTATAACTGCACTGTGCATTATATGTACTGTGATCAAGAGAGGTCAGAGACAGCAAAATGCTGACAGTGGCTGATCACCTGAGGAGGCCACGGCTGGGTGTAGAAATTAAATGAACATATGGACATTTTTTTATACAACCAGAAAAATCTATTTTTATTTTAATAAAAAAAACTAAGTCCAATAAACCATGACTCTAACTTGAGAAATTCAAGTATACTGCTGTCCCCTCCTCACAAACCAAAAACCACCCAGTAAAGCAACAGCCCCACCCAGCCCTGCTCCCCACCGTGGGTCCTTTATGGCCAATTCTTTTTGTAGCTCCCTTCAGGTCCCCCTCATACATCATGGCCAGAGACCCTGAGCCTCCACAATGCCAGGGGTGGCCCATGCTCTCCCCTCTCTGCGCTGGCCACCAAACTGCATACTCTCCAAAACTGCCAACGGTCTCTGCCTGAATATAGGTGCTCCGAGATGCACAGAAGCTGAGACTGCAGGACTTCCATCTAACCTCGGCACCCTCTCTGCTCCTGGCTGGCTCCCTCAAGTCCAGGTACCTGTTTATGAAGGTTGAGGCTGTCGATTTCGGAGAGGACCCAGCCAACACTTCCATCCCCACCACAAACCAGAATCCGGAATGTGTCAAACTTCTGGAACAACCGTAAGCTGCAGAGGAAAGAGAAAGGCCATGAAATGGTGTCCATTCCACAGGACAAATGACAGGCTTGTCAGTATGGGGTCGAGGCGGCCCACCTGTGCTCCTCACAGCTGACCTATGCCAGAGGCGAGCATGCACAGCCCCTGCCACGTGACACCAGTTGCCTGCACGCCCCTCCAGTCAGGGTCCACTTTGTCAAGGGGACAACAGCAGCTCTGGAGTCTAGCCAACCACTCCAACCAGGGCCACGGCCCACCCAGCAGCAACGAGACCACTCAGCTGTGACGAGCCACTGCACCCTCTGCAGACACTACAGGCTCAGTGGTGGGCCAACACACCATCTCCTGCCCGGCACAGCCTTCAATAACCCCTGCACACGTGAGCCCACCCTGCATCACTGTCTTTCACCTGCCACGTCCACAAGTGGCCCCTGCTGGCCTTCCCAGCATGCCCTCTGGGCTGCCTGCATCACTCTGCACCCTCAGCCTTGGCACTCGCCAGCCCTGCAGTTTGGCTTCCACCCCGGCCCTTGTTCTGGTCACCCTGGAGCCCCGGGCTGCCAGACCTGCCTGTAGGCTACATGGCCCTGCTCCAGCACATATGCCTGCACCCACTCTGTCCTCCAGTGATGTGACCCATGACCACCCCCCAACTCCTCGGTTTCCTTCCTGGGCTTCCCATCACCCTGCCCCTGCCCAGCAGCATCCCCCATCAGGATACCACTGCCACTTCTGCTCACTCCTCACCCTCCTCCAGTGTGACCACATCCACAGTCTGCACCAAGGACCACACAGGTAACTCTGGATCGACAGCTTCCAGGCTACTCCTGAGCGCTGACAGTTGCACCTGTCCTCCAGAACATACCACTCCGGCATCCTAGGGCACTGCCAACAGGAAACATCCCTCCTCGGAGAATGGCAGCACCACCACCGACCCAGTCCAGAGGCCAGACCTGCCTCCTCTTACCCTGTGGCCGGCCCAGCCCCTCCTGGCAGCCTCTCCTCCACTCCCACCAAGCCATCCAGCTCAGGTCACCACTGCACTCTCACAGAGTCCCTCAGAAGCCTTGCAGTCACCTCAACACCCTTCTTGAAAGCTTCCCACATGAGTTCCTGGAAGATCTTTCTAAAACCCGAGCCTGGTCATGAGCCTTGCTTTATGAGGTTGCCCCTTGTTTGCAGTGAGCCAGGATTATACCAGTACACTCAGCCTGGGCAACCAGAAAGATCCTGTCTCAAAAAATAGTAAAATTAAAATTAAAATAATTTCTTCATCAGCCTACTAGTGAATGCAATCTCCCACCACTCAGATAAGAAGTCTTTCTGCAGAAAACATGGGAGTGCGGCCTTTGTGGAAGCAGGCTGTAGTGCTGCCATCTGTGACTGCTCTCCAACGGTGCCTGGCTCTGAGTGGGGACCAGCAACACAGAAGACACCCAGAGAACCAGCGATGAGCAGCTTGTTTCTCCAACCCTCACGCATGCGCCAAGGAAACCCAGGGAGCTGGCCACAGTTCACATCAGAGCAGCCCCTGACTCCTAAATACACAGCCCCCCACCGACTCTCCCAGAAAAATACAGGCCAGACCACAGGTTCTGCAGGCACTTCCCACTAGGAGTGTCCTGGACAATCTCCCAAAAGTGCTAGTAAGCCCACTTAGTGCTCCAACCTGGAACTGATGCTTCCAAAAGAAGAATGAATTCGTTCAAATAGCAACATTTATGGAAGCAAATGTTTTCTACAAACTAATGAAAAGTACAAAACTACAAAGAACACACATTGGCTCTCCAGCAAGCAGAGGAACGGTCTAATCCCGTGCTGCCGAGGACAGTGGGATCACTCTGCCCCAACAACGCCCGTGCATGTTCCTGCTTTACAGCACCTGCATGCCAAGCAGCCTCCTATGCCTCCCAACACGCAAACACTCCCTCTGGCCTCTCTGGAGGGCAGCTTTTTCCTCAACGCCAGGCAGCCGTTAGAATGAGGCATGCCAGAAAAATACACCCATAGGTAGGTAGGTAGGTAGGTAGAAAATTTTAAAAGAAGAAAATACACTCACAATGTCATAAGACACATGCAGAAGGCATTTGCACAACAGCAGGGAAAGAAGAATCCTGACTGGCTCAAAAGATGCATGTGCATGGGTGTGTGCACATAGCGTATGTACGTGTGTGCATGCACACGTTGTGTTCAAAGCTGGAAGGCCATGTGCCTCTATTAAGAGTGGGCACCTCTGCGAGTGCAGTTTGGGGAGGAAGCAGTGCAACTTTTCTTTCCTATTTAAAACTTTGTGTCTTTGATCTTTTTTTTTTAACAAGCACACACCATTTACATAATTTTTAAAACTCCAAGAAAGATACATTTTACAAGCTTCCTACCCGAGGTGTGGGCCTCCGTTCATGAGGTCGAAGACCTGGGCAGGGTTCAGCAGCTGTTTGAATCTTCTGAGGAACTTCACACCTTGGTTGTCCCCACTTTTTGAATTGACAAAGACCAGTAGTGGGCTCGTGCAAGACGGAGGACAGCTGGCCTTCCAGAACCCTGGATGCAAGAAAGAACAGAACAGAAGAAAATCTACAGGCCCTGGGAGACGCTGGGGGCACCTCTGATGGAATCAGCAGCAGCAGACCCCTCAAAAGACAGACACCTGACACATGCACACCTGCAAGTCAGCAAGAGGTCAGCAAACAGTTCCCCACAGCTGCTCCCCACATGTGAGCCGGGAGCCCCATCCATCTGATCTCATTCACAAGGTGTCCAAGTGCCACCTTGCTGCTGTCTTCTTCTCTTGATCTCCTCTGAACCATGTACCCCACATTCCCTCTTCCACCAGTACTTGTCAACAGGTGGCACCATGTCCCAGCCAGACATGAGAGCAGCTGCAAACCAGTGTGCCAGTGTGTGCTGGGCAGAGATGGAACACAGCTTCAACGGTTCACATGGAGAAGGCCCCAGACCCGGGTTCCACTCAACAGCATCACCTCCATGTCAAGCGCCAGGCTTGGGTCTCAGGCCCATCTAATGGCAATGCTGTAGAATCAGGGCACCGTGTGCCAATGATCCCCGCACCCCTGTTCTATAAACTTGAGGCACTTCCTTTATACCAAGCCCCATTTAGTGATCCCCGCACCCGTTCCGTAAACTTGAGGCACTTCCTTTATGCCAAGCTCCATTTAATGATCCCCGCACCCCTATTCTGTAAACGTGAGGCCCATTTTATAGATGGGGAACTTGGGGCTTGGCAGCGTTTGAGGATTTGCTCAGGTTCACATGGCAAGCACGTACGGGATTCAGGTCTGACTCTAGAGACATTTTACCATGTTCTCTGGACACAGAAACAGCCAGAATCTGGATTCTACAGTCTGCTGGTGTGCTGGGCCATCAAAGAACCTAAGCCCAGGAGCTTCTGGGAGCTGGAAAGGGGCTTTCCTTTAAGCTCATAACTTACAATTACTGTCACTTAAAAACAGGAATATGTCTCGAGAAAAGGCCTTCTGAGGTGACTGCATTGCCGTGCAAACACCATGTAGAGTATCTGCACTTACACGAACCTCGGTGGGGTAGCCGGCTGCACGCCCAGGCTTGCTGGTGTACTCTGCTGCTCCCAGGCTACAACCCTGTACATGTCACTGTACCAAATGGGTTCCACTCAACAGCATCACATCCATGTCAAGCACCAGGCTCCGGTCTCAGGCCCATCTAATGGCAACGCCGTAGAATCAGGGGACCGTGTGCCACTCTGTGCAACTCCTCCAGCGCCCCCCACGGTTGTGCCTGACCTCTTGGTGACATCTCACCAAGATAACCAACTCTAGAGCTGGAGAGGAGAAAGCGCATGGAGAAAGAAGCGTGTGGAAGTGCATGAGAAGGATGAGCATGTGTGGTACCCACCGTCGGAGTCGATGCTGTTGAGAGCCGTGGGTGGGATGACTGACACTTTGCACAGGCCAAGTGGGCACTTGGTCAGCAAGGATTCTTTACAAGATGTGTGAACCTGAAACAAGAGTCCCCGCATCACCAAGGGTCACTGGCATCCTGTACACACACCAGAAATCCTCCTGCCCTGTAGTTTGTAAGCCAGCCACGGCAGAGGCGGGTGATTTCAGAGCTGGGCTGGCCTGCTCCCACCATAGGCCCCATGCCCTGGTTTTGCACTCGAGAAGGCATAGCATGGAAACCAGCCATGGCACACCTTGTGAGCGACAGTCCTGCACCCAAGCCTCGGGCCCTTCCACCACAGCTACCTCCAACTTTCAAGACGAGGGTGAGGGCTCCGGGGCAATGTGTCTCTACGCATCCCCTGTGTCTTGGCTTCCTCCTGGTGGCCAGATGTGCTAGGCAAGTGACTGCAACAGCCACTTTGCAATGACCATCCCGGAAGCGAGTACATGGAGGCTCTGTGCATCTCTCCCTGGAAGCACATCTCACCACCCAGAGCAATGATGAGACCAAGAACCCGGCAGGAGGCCACATGGGCTATGCCCCTTCCACATGGCTGTGCTCACTGTAAACACCACCCAGAGCCGACACTGCTCCGAAGGGCCTCTCCAGCTTTCCTTCTTCCACACCACCCAGGTGACCCCTCACAACCCAGCTACAGGGCCACAAGATGCAGGGTACATCCGTCCCAACGACACACACCTGCATGTGTTGAAAAGGCAGGACTAAATTTAAAAGGAAGAAACACCCCCCTAAAAAACAACTAAGAAGGAAAATGACCAAACAGGTCAAAACACCCACTCTCAGAGCCGGAGCGGCCTCTGGGACGAATTGACCAGGATCCAGCAGGTCACGTGGAGGCACGAGGCCCACATGGGCACTGTAGGGAGCAGGCCCTCCCCTCCAGCCTGGCGTGGGGCCCACACTCACCATGGCCTTGCACCAGAGGCAGCGCCAGTCCTGCAGGCGCAGCACGCTGCCACACGTCTTGTCGCACACGGTGCACTTGGCACTCACAGGCAGGTTTCCTTCCAGCCACTGGTGAGGCATCGCGATCTGCGACCAAACAGAGGCACGCACTAGGGGTGCTCCCGAGGCTCCACGTCAAGGGCAGCCAGGAGCCCTTAGACGGAAACGCTCTTTGTAACTCAGCCACGGCATTCTTCCCAGCACAAGCTCTTTCCCTGACGCCGGTGAGGGGTGGGATGGCAGGGCCTGTGAAGGGCCATCTACCCACAGCACCTGTAAGAGGTGCAAACAAGACTCACAGGGACAGGATGGAGCTCGGGGGTGCGGCAACCACACAGAGACCGCATATACTTTCCACTGTGACACCCAATGCCAGTGTGACCGTCTCCAATGAAACAGTGCTGGGCAGGGCAGGGAGGAGGCTTGCAAGGGACAATGCAGGTGGGCCGCCATGGCTCAGGGCCCCACGGGTAGTATTTCTTAACGTACCCCATCTGCATCCTCAATGATGTCCTTCCCAATCGAGGCGAGCGTGGTCCACTTGCAGTTATTGGTTGCACGCACAGCACAGCGCTTGTGGGCCTTAAATTTGCACACTGTGAGAGAAGGGACACATGAGCCTACAAGCTGTGTCTGTGCCAGGAACTTCCCATGCTGAGCAGTGCTGTGACAACTGTCCAGCTCCAGAAAAGTCAAGGAAGGTACCAACAGCACTCTCATTTTATAACTGAACTACTGTGATACACTTAGAGGCTGGGGGCGGTGGGACCGGCGGCGGATGTGAGACCACACAGGAGGGAGAACTGGGGATCGGTGAGCTTTCTGTCACAGGCCAGAGAGCGAGCAGTGGAGGCCTTGCAGGTTGTATCCAGCCTCCATCACAACTACTCAACGCTGCCGTGTAGCACAAAAGCAGCCAGAGACAATACTTTTTTAAGGACACAAATTCGAATTTCATGTCATTTTCATGTGTGACAAAATAGGATTCTTCTTTTGATGTTTTCCAATCATTTAAAAATGTAAAAGCCAGTCTGAAGCCTGAGAGCTGTACAAAAACAGGCAGGGGCAGGGTGTGGTCCAGGCTACAGCTAACAAGCCTGCTCCAGCCCACTGCTCTTGCCACCAGACTGGACGCCCTTGCCCAAACCCTGCAGCCCTGGCCTCTGGGTCTGTAACGCACTTTCAGTCCATATACGCAGGGCCCCATTCCCCCAACTGCGGCGTGTGAAACGCTGGGGCCGGCAGCTGTTCCCGCAGTGCCTTTCCCTCTGTGTGCTCTAGGCTTCCTCTGTTTCTCCTTTTGCCACCCACCACTTCCCTCCTTTTCACTCTGTTTGAGCACTATAAAAAATGATTGATGAAGGACTCTTCAGCAGGAAAAATAAACAAGAACAGAATCATAGACACTACTGTGCCCTTGGACCACATGGGTGGCAATGGCTTCTTTACGGTGACTGGGTTTGGATTTCCAAGGCTTTATCAAGTAAAATGCCAGGCCACCTTTCCTGACAAAATAACAAATGCACATCCATACCCTCACAGGACAGCCCATGCGACGTGACCCCAGACAGAGCCTCACGGCACACGTTGCAGTAGGTCGGCCTCGCGTGGGAACAGGCGTACCAATTGTGCATCCCTGAGAAATGGTCCATGCTGTACTGGGTGGGCTGGAAGAATGAAACCAAGACAGCAAAGATAAGAATTCTCTTTTATATTGTAACTTGGACAAGATTAAACAAAGTATCCAAGAGAGAAGAGGAGGAAGGTTTATAAAGGGCAGGTCTTCCCAGAGGACAAGCAACAAGCTCTAATTGCACAAGGAACATGCTGAGAATGTGAGCTCCAGACTGTGGACCCGCACGTGGGGGGACACTCAAGACAGTAGACACTGGGGTGAGGGAGGCAACAGGAGGCATTTGGAGAAGGGTATTTTCTTTTTGAACCTCAAAGTGCTCCCTGTTCTGCACAGTCTTTAATGCTGCAATCCAATCTTCCATTTCTTTTCTGTTATCGGCACACAAGATGAGCTTCCTACATGGAGTTATGACCTAGAGAAAGAAACATGGTCAACAGAACCATGAACAAAAGGCAAGTGCCGATGGCTATAAATACTTTCTTAAAACCTACCTCACATATATATAATAAATTACTATTTCATTCAGGTATTCACACTGAGCAGAAAACAAAAGTGGTTATCATGGATCACTAAAAATTAAGAACAATCTCAAACTAAAAAGACAGTAAAATTTACTTTTTACATGTTCATCAGTAATTAACTTAAGTGGACATTTACAACTGCTTACTACTTAGACACGGAAGTAAGCCCTAGGACACATTTTTTAAAAGTAGCAACTTTGTTTTCCACTGTTTGGAAAACAGTTGCTACTGCTTCAGGGAGCCACAGTGATGTCCAGCATTTGAAAGGTTTAGGGAAGTCTATCTAGTCCACTGTAATGCTAGAATACTATAAGCATGTGTCACATATCAATATGCATCACATATAAATGTTCTTGGAGAAAACCTCAACATCAGACTAGGCAGGACCTGAACAACTTGACAAGACATAAAGTTGCGACCTGTTAACAATCAACAAATGAAAATGATATCCATAATAAACAGTTTTTGTAAATCAGTAGAAAAAACTTCCTGACATAAAAAAGGCTATGAACTTGCATTTCACAAAAGAAATACATCAACGTTCTTTTTTATTTTTATTTTTTGTGGGTACAAGGTCGGTATATGTATTTATGAGGCATACAGGCACAGAATAATCACAGAGTAAATGGAGTCTCTATTGCCTCAAGCATTTGTCCTTTCTCTGTGTTACAAACAATCCAAATATATTCTTAGTTATTTTTAAATGTACAGCAAATAACAGTTGCCACCCTGTTCTGCTATCAAATACTCCATCTTGTCTATTCTAACTATATTTTTGTACCTATTAACCATCCCCCTAGCCCCACGTAACCATTCATCTACTGCCTATCTCCATGAGTTCAAACTGTTTTCTTTCTTTTTCTTTTTCATTTCCCACAAGTAAGTGAGCGCGTGTCAAGTCTGTCTTTCTGTGCTTGGCTTATTTCACTTAACATAAGTGCCCTTCAGTTCCACCTATCTTGTTGCAAATGACAGGATCTCATTATTTTTCCTGGCTGAAGAGTACTCCACTGTGTACATGTACCCCATTTTCCTTATCCATTTGTCTGTTGACGGACACTTAGGCTGCTTCCAAATCTTGGCTATTGTGAATAGTGCTGCAGTAAACACAGGAGTGCAGACATTGCCTCGATATACTGATTTCCTTTTTTTTTTTTTTTTTTTTTTGGTACATACCTAGCAGTGGGATTTCTGGATCACATGGTAGTTACATTTTTAGTTTTTTGAAGAACCTCCCAACTGTTCTCCATAGTGTCTGTACTAATTTACACTCCCATCAATGGTGCATGAGGGTTCCCTTTTCTCCACATCTTTGATTTGTTATTGCCTGTCTTTTGGATGAAAGTCATCGTAACTGGGGAAAGACAGTTATCTCATTGTAGTTTTTATTTGCATTTCTCTGATGATCAATGATATTGAGCACTTTTTCATATACCTACTTGCCATATATATGTCTTTTTTTGAGAGATATCTAATCAGATCTTTTGCCTATTTTTTAATTGGATGATTAGATTTTTCCCTTTTGGATTATTTGAGCTCCCAACTTATTCTGGTTATAATCACTCATCAGAGAAATAGTTTGCAAATATTTTCTCACATTCTGTAGGCTGTCTCCTTACTCTGTGGTTTCCTTTGCTGTGCAGGAACCCTCTTAACTTGTTAAAAACAGGAGCTTTTTTCACTGTTTCCTTTGCTGTGCAAGAGATTTAATCATCTGTCCACTTTTTGCTTTCGTTGCCTGTGCTTGTGGGAATTACTCAAGAAACCTTTGCCCAGTCCAACGTCCTGGAAAGTTTCCCCAGTGTTTTCTTTTCGTAGTTTCATACTTTGAAGTCTTAGGTTTACGTTTTCAATCCATTTTGATTTCATGTTTGCATATGGCAAGAGACAGGAGTCTAGTTTCATTCTTTTGCATATGGATAACCAGTTTTCCCAGCACAATTTAGTGAAGAGACTGTCCTTTCCTCAGTATATGTTCCTAGTACCTTTGTTGAAAATGTGCTCACTGTGGATGCATGAATTTATTTCTGGGTTCTCTATTTCGTTCCATTGGTCTGTGCCTGTTTTTATGCCAGTACTATGCTGTTTAGGTTAGCATAGCTCTGTAGTATAATTTGAAGTCAGAAAATGTGATTCCTCTAGTTTTTCATAAGGATAATTTTGCCTATTCTGGATCTTGTGGCTATTTTGGTTCCATATACATTTTAGAATTATTTTTTCCATTTCTGTGAAGAGTGTCACTGGTATTTTAATAGGAACTGCACTGAATCTGTAGACTGCTTTGAGTAATAAAAACATTTTCACTATGTTGATTCTTCCAGTCCATGAACATGCAGTATCTTTCCATTTTTTGTGTGTTCTCTTTTATTTCTCGTAGAAATCTCTCACTTCTTAATTCCTAGGTATTTTATTTTAATTTGTAACTAATATAAATGGGATTACTTTCTTGATTTCTTTCTTCAGATTCTGCACTGTTGGTACATATAAAAATGCTACTGAGTTTTGCATATTGATTTTGAATCCTGCAACTCTACTGAATTTGTTTATCAGTTTTAATAGTGTTTTTTTTTGGTGGGGGTCTTCAGATTTTTCCAAATATAAGATCACATCATCTGCAAAGAAGAATTTTACTTCTTCCTTTCCAATTTGGATGTCCTTTCCTTTTTTTTTGTTTTTTTTTTGTTTTTTGTTTTGTTTTGTTTGATTGCTCTAGCTAAGACATCCTCACGGAAGAAATACAAAATGGATAATAAGCAAATAAAAAGCTGCTTAATCACTCTAGTCATCCGAGAATGCAAGTGAAAACAGCAATCTATTTTTTGCCCATGGGATTGGCAAAGTTTTAAAAGGTAACTATCCGGTACTGACAGATGTGTGGGGGAAAAGAGTTCTCCTCAAACACTGATAAGAGGTCAACAGGATATAAAGTTTTCAGAGAAAAAAGTTGATAGTGTGTATCTAAATTTTGAAAGGTTTTAATCTTTTTCAACTTAATTTTGTTTTATAATGATCATATCAATGGAGTTCCAAAGTCAAATCTACAAACATGTTTATCACATTGTCCCCTTATGTAAACAGTAGCATGGACACTTTTCTCCAACTCGGCCTTTCCATTTAATTACATATCCCAGCCATCACTCCTTAGCAATATCCAGAGCTGCTTCCTTCTTTCCTTCAGTGGCACAGTACTCCACTGTCTAGAACTCAGCCAGTGCCCTATGAATGGTAATTTTGTGCATTTAAAACTCTTTGCTATTTCTCATAATGATGACATGAATGATCTTTACAAAGATCTTTTCCTCTTTTTACCAGTTTATCTTTGGGGTAAATTCCTAGAAGTAGAACTACTCTGACAAAGAGTAGTTTGGATTTCCAAGGCTTTAGCAAGTAAAATGCCAGGCCCCCTTTCCTGACAGAATAACAAATGCACATCCATACCCTGTAATGTACATGTAATTTTGCTAGCTATTGCCAAACTACCCCCACTGGGGCTGTACCATTTTGCATTCTCACCAACAGTGTTAGGAAAATGCTTGCTTCCCCATGGATTCACCAACAGAATATGTTATTTAACTTTTAGATTTTGGCACATCTCATAGCTTTAATTTACATTAAGAAGACCCAATTTAGGAATACCTAATTTAAATTATTAAATAACCATGTTTCTGGCTCAGAAAACATAGAAACTGTGCTTTACAGGGAGATTCTCCAGCGACCAAGTTTCATGGCAGAGGGGATAAATGAAATTGGGTCGATGGCGCATGGTTCGCTTATCCTTCCACATATCCTGGGCTGGTGGGAGAAGAATACCTGGGGCCAGGCTGGGTGTGAGAAGCAGCAGAGCTGGGAGAGACTGAGGGAGGAGGAGAGACAGCAAAGGCAGTCCTGGAGGGGCCGTCTGCCTTCTGCCCTGCTGTTGTTCAAGATTGGACAGTGCCATGAACAGCCCCTCTCCCTCCAGAGGACATCCCCGGGCTCTGCAGATGCTTGTAGGTGTCTCTTCTAAGTCCCAGGATTCTAAGCACATGGTGGGCAAAGTTCTTCCCCTCACAGAACTCAGTGGGGAGAGGCAGGCAGGCAACTATTTCCCACACTGAGTCAGCCGTGAAGACAACAAAGTAGGCCCTGAGAGTGGGACCGGGGGGGTCTCTGGACAGCCACTCGGGGACGGCCATGGGAGACTGGGAGCTGCCAAGGCTGGGCAGGTGCATCAGTCATGGGCATCATCACTGTCTACCTATCAAGTCTGAGCACACGTCCCTAATTGTTCACTCTGGGTGAGTTTTAATATTTGAATACTTTTGTCAGCATTGTAAATACAATAAGAGAAAGGTAACATACCTTGCTTTGCATAATTCAGGGATTCTACTATGAGTCATGCAACAGGATATTTACAGAAGACAACTATGAAATGTTTTAGGTCCTGAGTCTACTACTCCGACAGCAGCTTTTACGAGCTGAAGTGCCACCTTTGCTCCAGAACTCAGCCACGGCATTTAAGAAAATGGATCTCTGGACCCACCTGCCCCACACACTGAAGGAGAGGGTTTACTAGAATTGCTTCATGGGTATTGGGCACTACTAGGCAGCAAATTACAGACAAAAGCATTAGGTTTAAAGACAGTGAGGTAATGATACAAGTGATCAATGGCATCCTTGCCTTCATCTGTGCTATTGTCTGTGGACAATAAACACTGAGCAACAGATAAATGTCAAAGAATCTGGGTTTTGGCTTCTAAGGAAAAAAACAAAACAAAACTCTTATTTGTCCCTATTCTATTGTGAAGAAGCCTGAGACAGACCCAGACCTGAATCCCATCTGGCCACTGATAAATTTGGGAAATGGGGGCAGATGCTTTTGCTTCTCACTGAGAAAGCTGATGATAAAAGCAACCTGCAGGGCTGCGGTGAAACTGACCAGGACCAAATGTGTAGAGGGCCTGGTACATCCCTGAGTCTGAAGTCCTTGCCAGCTGTATAACTTACAGCAGCTGCTTCTCCGCCCTGGGCCTCCATTGCCCCATCTGTAAACTGGGGCTATGAAGCACAGTGCTGCATCCTAGCCTTGTTGTTGTGAGGTGCCAGTTGGTGCAACCTCATACTGTCCTGGGAGAGCACCTCGCACTGTCACTATCAGTGCTACCTCAGGCCCAAAGCCCTCAGCTTTGGCATCATCATTTGACACTGTCAAGACCACTTTCCCATGTGGGCATCTTCCTTGAGACTGCTCTGGTGTCAATGGTCCACCCTCCCAAACCACAAGAAATATCACAGAAGAGTCCCACCAAGTAAGTCAGAATCTGTTTCTTAGCTGCCCATAAAGGGGACACAACTGGGCCTGCCTTCTCTATGTCAGTCCCCAGATGCACAGAGGAGACTTGTCATGACTCACATGTCCATGCCATGCCTTCAGCTCCTTGGCACACCCCTCCTGGCGAGCTCCAGTCCCCACACCAGCCAGCAGGCAAGGAGGCACCCCTCAGACGAGAGCGGGTCTCATCTTCCTGCTCCCCTAACACCAGCCACAAACCAACTCCTGGTAGGCGAGTTGGACTTTGGGAGGCTCATCCTAGGGGATGTTCTGAGCAGTACCTCCTATTCAATCCCTTGATTTGGGAGACGGCGTGGGCAGGAAGGACCCAGGAGAGAAAGCGGGGCTGGATACAGGCCCTCAGGCTATGCCTTCCTGGCTGTGCACCCTGCCTACCAGGGCAGGTGGCAGGTGCAGGGAGATGCTCTAAGGAATACTAAGAGCATCCCTATGATCTGGACTGCAGCCGTAACTACTGGCAACCAAAGAATGATGCAAAAATGCCGAAACTATCTTCAAAATCCAGCCTTCACAAAGAAAAGACTTTGGAGACTAAGAGATGGCTCATATTTTTCAAGCAAATATATAAAGTAAGAAATAGTTCATATCCCTAAATCAACTTAAAAGATAAGTGCAAATCAGAAATAGGGCAATAAGGCTAGGCGCAGTGGTTCACATCTGTAATCCCAGCACTTTGGGAGGCGAGGTGGGTAGATCAGTTGAGGTCAGGAGTTTTGAGACCACTGGTCAACATGGTGAAACCTCAACTCTAACTAGAAATACAAAAATTAGCTAGGCGTGGTGGCACACACCTGTAATCCCAGCTACTTGGGAGGCTGAGGTAGGAGGATCACCTGAACCTGAGAGGCGGAGGTTATAGTGAGCCAAGATCACACCCACTGTACTCCAGCCTGGACGACAGAGTGAGACCCTGTCTCAAAAAAAGGAAAAAAAAAGGTAGGGCAAAACTTGACAGGACAAATCAGTGACATCCCAGGGACTCAAAAGGCCAGGCTGCAAGACGTGCCACCAAGGAAAGGAGCAGAGCTGCATCAGAGAGCAAGAAGGCAGGTGGCTGCATGGGAACCTACACACTGGAGAAAGAATATCCTCAGATCTTGAGGCTGGAAAGACTAGAGAAAGAAACGCAGTATCACAGAGGAAGAGCGGATAAAGTGGCGGCTGCAGTCCTCACAGAATCCCACGGCAGGCTAGAACAGCCACAGACAGATTTGAATTTTTAGACACCTGCTGGAAATCTCTTGAAGGTAACAGAACTTAAAAATCAGTAAGAAAAGAGAAGACAGACTAATAGTAGAACACAAATGGCCAATAAAGTACATGACCCAGTGCTCAATTTAATCAGTCATCAGGGAAACAGAAATTAAAGCCACAGGGTGATGCATCTCTCACAACGGCTGAGCCGAAACAGACAATATTAAGTGCTGGTGACAGTGCAATTTGGTGCAACTACTTCTGAAAACAGCTGAACTCATACATACCCTGTGACCCAGCAATTCCACCCACCCACCCCACAGAAATGCAAACACGTACCTTCCTCATCAAGGCATACACAAGAATGTTCATAGCATCACTTCTCTAAACAGGCCTACAGTGAATAAACTATAGTATATTAATACCTTGGGAGACATGCAATAATGTGATGAATCCTACAATAGCGAAAGAAATAAGCCTGACTCAGGACAACATATACTGCATAATTTCCTTATGCATTTGAGGCGTCCCCAAACTTTTTACACAGGGGACCAGTTCACTGTCCCTCAGACCGTTGGAGGGCCGCCACATACTGTGCTCCTCTCACTGACCACCAATGAAAGAGGTGCCCCTTTCTGAAGTGCGGCGGAGGGCCGGATAAATGGCCTCAGGAGGCCACATGCGGCCTCCGGGCTGTAGTTTGGAGACGCCTGCATGACATAAAGTTAAAAAAACAGACATAACTAATCTATGGTGTTAGATGCTAGCTTCTAGCAGCTGCTTTGATGGGAGGGATACACAGCAGGGTTTGTGGGGACTACAGTGTTCTCCACGGTCGGGAACAGTTACCAAGCTGTACGCCTGTTAACAAGTACACTCCTCCATGTGCATGCTGCACCTCAGTAAAAGAGGATACAGAACTTGAGATTTCTCAAAAACATACAACCAAATAACTCAAACGTGTGCAGAGCTGCCCAGACTCTTGGACAAAAATCTGGTTAGAAAATAACTATACAAGAGATAGGGATAGAAAGGTGAAACACATGCATGAATGAGAGTGTCCAGCAGAACGACGTTAAAACTGTGTTAGAGATGGATCTTCAACGTATGAAAAAATATTCAGTCTTACTCATAAGACAAATGCAAATTAGGAGATCTCATTTTTCATTTCATAGAGATCAAATGTTTGATAATATGGTCCACTGATTCTCATACATTGGAGCAAAATTGAATACAACCTCTATGGAAATCATTTGGTAAAATTCGTCAAACTTTATAATATACACCTGTGTCTCATCAACTGTGCTTCTATAAATGTATCCTCTCCTGTATCTTCATGAGAAATCACATACTGTATATACAAGCTTAGTCAAGGCTGCATTCACTAAAAGACAAAAGATTTGAAACCAAATACTGATCAATATAAGGCTGGTAGATACTTGCTACAGTAATGACAGTACATTCATTTAACAGAAAACTATGCAGCCACTAAAACGCCTGAAGCTACTCTACATGTTCTTATATGAAACAACCTCTAAGACACACTGTTTATAGATAAAAGCCAATTGCAGGAAGAGTATGGGTACAGAGAAAAAACTAGTATTAGTCACCTCTAACTGAGGGGACCTCTGAGTGGCTGGGCAACACTTCATACCTTTTTAGTCTTAAGATTTCTGTAACACGTGTGTGTGTGTGTGTAGCCAATCCAAAAATGAGCTACTAAAACAGAATAAAGTCTTAGGTGTACAATGTTACGTTAAGGACAAAGAAACAAGCTTTAACATTCTATTTGAAAGAATAACTTTTGTTTCTATTCTTGATTCAAGTACATGATCTTCCAAGAGAGATGAGAAAATACCTTTCTATTCCAAATGATTTGACAACAGACAAAATATCCTCCCATGTCCTGGGAAGAATTAGTCCCAGGGGTTTTTAACCCACAGGAGTGATCACTGAGAAATCATGGTGAAAAAGGAGACATACTGGAGACAGACAGGCATGATTTCTCAAACGGAAAAGAAGGTGGACTCTGGCTTACGTGAACACAGCAGCTGATATAACAAGGGGCAGCTTTAGCTAACACGGACGGGGCACAAAGAATGTCTCAGCAATCCACCAGGTGTTTTCCAGGCAACTGCTTCATTCAGCTTCTCCACAACCTGATGAACTCTGCTAAGGGGTGTCCTCACAGTCTCACAGCAAATGAGCTGATACAGCCAGGACACCAGGCAGGCTGGCTCCAGGCTGAGCCCCGGACCTCCATCCTTCAGCCTCTCCACATCTGGGCGGTGCCTCAGACCAGGGCTAGTGGGCACGAGGCAGGGAAGCCACTGGCACTCACCACAAGCTCTCCCAAGTTCACGCAGTACAAGCAGTGTCTGGCACATTTCATTTCCTTTTTGGCAGGGTGACTGACTTGGAGGATCAGCGCAAGGATGATATCAACATCTTACTAAGTCATCTCACTAGCTGCCCCTCCCACTCTGACCAGGTTTCCCAAGAGTTCAAAATAGGAGGAGGAGAAATAAGATCTGGAGGATAATGACAAGGGCAGTTTACTGATTCACGTCATGCTGAATCACAGCACCCAAATGGCCATATCCTGTCCAACCATTTGTAACCACGAATTTGAACGTGAAGGGACCTGGACGTAGATCTCATTCATAAACGACACTTAAAATTGACAAAAAGATCAAGGTCCTACAAACTGTGTCATGTTGGAACCACAGGCCAACCCAAAAGACCTACGAGTAATTAATGTGAGGCCTGGAGCCCACGATGGTCCAACGGTCGTGATGAGCGAGCAGGGATGGACGGAGCACAACATCTTCACGTTTCACAGATCCAAGTTCAGATGACATGGAGGTACTTTCCCCACTCCTCTCACTGAGAACTGAAAACTGTGGGCATTAGAAAATCAACACAAGAAGACCCTGAAAGGTAGAGAGAAGGTGGCAGTCTGACGAGGGTCTTGGCCCAAGGTATGACACAGTTGTGGCCCTCTGGGTTTTTTTAACCTGGCATACCCTAGACTTGGAGCTAAAGAAGCAGAAGCCAAAAACAGTGATGGATACTGGCAGGGTAGGTGAAAAGCCCCAACAAAAGCCTGCTGTTCCAGGCCAAGAAGCCAAGAAGTGGGCAGTCAGACAAGTCAGAAATTGACAATGGCAGTAACACCCACCTTACTCTAGCCAGCGCTGCAAGAAGAAACCATGCCCACCCCACTCCCAGGCCGCAGCCAGGCGCTCCAGCACTCGCCTGCCAGAGTATCCAGAGAAAGCCAAGCAGAGAGCCAGGACGTTTGCCACCTGGAAATGAGTCCTCACCCCTCACAGTACCTCATCCCTCACAATGCAAGAGGAGATATGCAAGTGGCAATTAAGCACACAGAAGGTACTCAAAATCCTCAGCCATCAGGGAAACGCACTGAATGCACGAGAGAACCCCATGCAACTATCATGACGGCTACAACAGAAACTAGTGCCAACACCACCTGCTGGAGAGAATATGGAGAAAGAGGATCTTAACATTGGGTGGGATATAAAATGTTACGGCCGCTCTGCAAAGCAGTTTGACAGTTTCTTTAAAAACCAAGCATGCGACTAGCATATGACCCAGCAATCGCACCCTTCAGCATTTATCCCAGAGAAATGAAGATTTATGTTTGCACAGAAACCTACGCAGGAGCGTTTACAGTAGCTTTATTCATGATCACCAAAAGCTGGAAACTATTCGGATGCCCTTTAGTGGGTGAATGACTTACAAACTGTGGTGCACCGTGGAACACTACTCAGTAACGAACTATGGCGCACCGTGGAACACTACTCAGTAACGAACCGTGGCGCACCGTGGAACACTACTCAGTAACGAACCGTGGCGCACCGTGGAACACTACTCAGTAACGAACCGTGGCGCACCGTGGAACACTACTCAGTAACGAACCGTGGCGCACCGTGGAACGCTACTCAGTAACGAACCGTGGCGCACCGTGGAACGCTACTCAGCAACGAACCGTGGCGCACCCGTGGAACGCCACTCAGCAACGAACCGTGGCGCACCCGTGGAACGCCACTCAGCAACGAACCGTGGCGCACCTGTGGAACGCCACTCAGCAACGAACTCTGGCGCACCCGTGGAATACTACTCAGTAATAAAAAGGAACAATGACTGATACACTCGTCAACCTGAATGAGGCTCTAGGGAATTACGCTGAGTGAAAACTCTAACTCCAAAGGTTACATACTGTAAAATTCCATTTATATAATGTCTCGAAAAGACCAAATTACAGAAATGGAGAACAGATGAGTGGTGGCCAGGGGTTACAGAGGGACATGTAGGAAGCCATAAAAGGGCACAAGGAGGGTCCCTGTGGTGTGGAGGCTACCGATCTCCACTGTAACGAGGTTAGTATCCTGGGTGTGACACTGTACTGGGGTTGTGCAAGAGGTTACCACTGCAGGAAACTGGGTAAAAGGTACAAAGAATCTCAAAATAAAAGCTCTAATTAAAAATAAGCAACCACCACGAACAATATTTAAGTTTAAACTTGGAAAACCAAGGTGTAACTCCAGAGCAATGCTGTTTCTTAAGGACAAGGGTGTATGTGGGCAGCACAAGTTAAAAGTGGAATCTTATCTAAAGTCCTGTATTTGTAGTTAGTGCAAACCATGAAACATCTGACGCCAAGAAAATATTATGTGGACACAGCTGACACACCTTTGGTACACATTCTCAAAGAAAAGGACCAGGTCCTCTATGTCAGAAGGGCTAGGGAGAAACGCCAGCCTCCCTGCCTGTCCCCGCGCCTGAGTTCAAGCACACAAAGGAGTGTCATAAACTGTGCCCTCCAGCTGAGGGGCTTATTTCGCTATCAGTTGTGACACATGGCCTGGGTACTTGAGCCTGCATGAGGCAAGGCTCCGGAAACGGCAGGGTTCATTTCTAAACACAACAGTGCTTGAAGAATCAGTGGAGCTATGTAACCTGAGGAGCTCAGCCGTGAAGGGAGGATGTCAGAATCACAGGCTCCTGCCCTCCAATAGTAATGCATTTCCTGGGTTGGGCGGGCCAGCCCAGCACCCACTGCTGCAATACTAGTGTATGCTCTGGGAGCGGCCAAGATGCTGCAAGGACAAGGCCCCAAAAGGAGCTGCCTCCGCAGCTCCAGAGCCCACTGGCCACAGCCCTCAGGGTCTTACTACACACTTAGGGACCTTAAGGTCCTCCTGCCACTGCCTTCCAGAGGCCGGTGACTCTGCTCCATCCCCCCAACCTCCCAAGTCAGAAACCACTCCCTCAACTTCACCTCCTCTCCTGTGCTATCTTCATCACTGGGCTCCAAATTCTTTCTTCCACAGAAATAAATTCAGGCAGTCTTTCACTTGAGCAAACAGAAAAGATCCCTGCTCCTGTGGAGGTTACATTTGAATGCACGCAGTAAATACTTATTAAAGAAACGAATTGCCGGGCGCGGTGGCTCAAGCCTGTAATCCCAGCACTTTGGGAGGCCGAGGCTGGTGGATCACGAGGTCAAGAGATTGAGACCATCCTGCCCAACATGGTGAAACCCCATCTCTACTAAAAATACAAAAATTAGCTGGGCGTGGTGGCGTGTGCCTGTAGTCCCAGCTACTTGGGAGGCTGAGGCGGAAGAATTGCTTGAACCTAGGAGGCGGAGGCTGCAGTGAGCAGAGATTGTTCCACTGCACTCCAGCCTGGCGATAGAGTGAGACCTGTCTCAAAAAAAAAAAAAAAAAAAAAGAAATGAATTACATAGCATAGAGAGTAATAGCTGGTGGCAAGCACTATGGAAAAACAGGAGACCAGAAAAGACAGGTCTGGGGGGCCAGGGGACTCCACAGCAAAGATAGGGAGAAGGCGAGGAAGGAGGCAGAGACCAGGAGGAAGCAAGGAAGGAGGCAGGAAGGGCTGAGCCGAAGCAGGCACTTGGCGTGTGGCTGGTGGTATGTGGCTGGGGCAGGTGTCAGAACGGGGACCAGGGGCCAACCTAGAAGCAACAGGGCCGAAGCGGGCCATGCAGGTGTCTGTAAGAACTTTGGCTTTTACTCCATGTAAAGTAAGAAGCCATGCAAACTTAAGTTTGGAAAGCATCATTCTGGTTGCTTTATTGAAAGCTGACAATAAGATGCAGGAAAGAACTCAGGAAACCTTTTGGGAGGATCCTTAGTAACCCCATCATGAAATGATGGTGAGGAGAGTGGCTGGGCTCTGGGTGTGCTCTGAGGACAACCGACGGGACAGGGTGAGACAGAGAGAAGTCCACAGTGACCTTCGAGCAGCTGGCAGGGTGCTGCTCCCATCTCAGGAAGGGGATGCTGTGGGAGAAGCAAGCTTTACAGCTGAGGTGGCGGGGAGGGGGGCAGTAGGTCCATGTGGACATGCTGAGGGCACAGTGTCCATTAAAGTCTCACAGTGTCCATTAAAGTCTCAGCATGTCTTATCTCATGCATGAGGTCTTCATCTTGCCATCAGTTTGGTATATTTGAAAAAAAAAAAAAAAAAAAAAAAAAAAACTTAAAGATACTATAGAAATGAGATCACTCATACGTGACCACTGCTGGTGATAGTTCTGGAGGTAATTTGACAATCGCCAGTTAAGAAGAAGATGCACACACCTGGCAATTCTATCCTTAGAAACACATTCTAGAGAAACTCTCGTCTATGTGCCCAAGAAGACAAGGATAAGCACATTCACAGCAGCACTGTTGATCACAGGGATCTGGGAAAACCGTACGTCCACAACAGGATGTCTTAGATCCCGGAACAGTACAGAGGCCACGAAAACCGGCATCATGGGCCTCAACTTGGGCCGTGCCTGTCAGGAGTGCTGAGGTTCATGCCTCAGTCCCCAGAAATTCTGATTTAACTCCAGGAATCAGGAATCAGTTGTTTTAAACCTCCTACCATTTAACTAAAGCTAGATGTATCTACAGGGATAAATCCAGGAAGAGCAATGCTGTGGATGCCCAGTCTGATAACATGTATTCAGCATTTTAGAACGGGTTCAACAATGCTATGTATTGTTTATGCCTACACATACATGTCAAAAAAGCACACAAACATGCAAACAAATGATAAACACCAAAGTTAGAATGGAGGCGACGGGCGGGGGAGGGACAGGAAGAAACGAGGACAGAAAAGAGAATTCCAAGCGCCTCTGTTATATCTATTGTGTTTATTTCTCGGGCTGGAAGTAGTCATAGTTGTGTTCATTGTGTTCCTCTTTGAATATTTTAAATGTTTTTGGCACAAAAATATGCTAACATGCACAAGCCAGAACTAGAGACACACACATTCCAGCCGTGCCCTACACTTGTAGTTTAGCCATACAGAAGGTTAACAGGTCAGCCTGAAACCATGCCAGTAGCCAGACTCTGCTGATAGAACTGGGGGAGGGGAATCTCCTGAGTGCCTGAGCTTGGCATTCCCTCCCTTATCATCTCCAATCCCTCTATGCAGAGCTCCCAGAGCTTTTACACACCCTGGCCAGGCCCCTACTGACCACCACGCATCTCATGGCAAACATAACTGTTCTTAATTTGTCTCCCAAATTTCTCATCCCAGAGTCAATTCCTGAATCCTAAATAGCCTGAGTGTCTGAAAACAAGGTGGATGCTTCATGAAGGGAAGAAAGGGAGGTCCTGGAGGAACCTCTCAGACGGGAGCTTTTAGAGGAGACCAACAAAAACACCCTCCCTCCCAACACACACCCCTCCACGAATCACAAACCAACACCACCCCCTAGAAACCTCAAAGCACCCAGAGACAAGTTCTACACTGTGAGGGATGGACAGACACGCAAGGTGAAAATTCAGCCACCCAAAGCAGACCACATCTGGGCTCTGTAGTGCTTGTTTTGGGAGACTGGAGGGAAATCCTTCCCCTGAGACAAAGCTCAGACAATAGAATTCACCACAGAGAAGCTTCATCCACCTGTAGGCTTTCTGTCTGGCCAGGTGAGAACCACAGAATGTTTCTAGCACATGAGTGAAGTCACACCACCAAGCCTTTATCTTGAAAAATCCCAGCCTTCCATTTCTAAGCCAAGCCAAGAAGTGACCCTCTGGAGCTCAATTCCTTCCACTTAATTTCCAACCCTGACCCTGAATTCACCACTGATAGCCTCCCAGTCTGACGGCACACTGTCCCCTGGGGCTCTTACCTGCTGCCCTTCCCACTCAGAACAGTTTCCAACTGCTCCATGAGTATTAAAAATGGAAGTGACCCAGCACAAACAAAAACTGAGTTTTATACTCAGTGGACAAGAGCCTACAGATCACGAAGTAGACCAGAGATGCTGGAGTAGCAAATCAGCACTGTGTAATCAGCCACCAACCAACCAAGAGAGGGGCAAAGCGATGGTGCTGGGGGCAGGATAAGGCACTGGAAATACTGCTAAATATAGCTCCCGGGCTGCGGTGCTTGGAAAGGTGGCCCAGAATAAGCATCTGGCACCCTGGGTCATTTCTGTCACTTCCTGTTACTCACATCCTGCTGTTCCAATGCTGCCCAAATCCTGGATTCCCTGTACACAATTCCCTACCTGGAAGCCCCCAGAGACAGGCCATTCAAAGCAGCTGCGATGTGCGTAGACAACGGACTTCCTCACAGAGCACCACACAACACAAAAATAGTCACCACCACACAAACAAGCTCTTGGAGGTCCCCATGTGGAAGAGTCCAAATGCCAGGTCCGGGTCAACTCCGCACAGCACTGTGTCAGGCCCTGGCCCAGCCTGCCAGCTCTGCACACTGCCCTGCCTGCACCCCAAAAGGGAACATGGGCCCAAACAGCTGTCATGCACTTCCTCTCCTGGGCTGCACCTCACCTGCAGCCTCAGAGCAGCTCTGGGGGGAAGGACAGGTTTCCTACCATGACGGCTAACAGGTGCCACCCACAGCACAGTCAGAGCGAGGCATTCTCCGTCTGACCCGTTCCCGCCTACCCAGGAACTCAGGAAGCCCAGGCACGGAACAAAGCCAACTTGGCAAGAAGTTAAAGTCACATGCAAGAGATGGCACGGGGAGAAATGACAGATACAGGTGAGGGGAAGGAAGGCAGCAAACCACACTGCCATGTGTGTACCTATGCAACAATCTTGCATGTTCTTCACATGTACCCCAAAACCTAAAATGCAATAAAATTTAAAAAAAAAAAAAATTTTAAGAAATCCATAAAGTAAAATGAAGCAAAAAGTGAAAGTTCTACCTAAAAATGAAGTATGATGGAAATACTCTGTGTTACTTACCTACTCACTATTTCAACAGTGCTTCATTAAGCTTGAGTTGTGTTCAGCTATGAGAAAACTAGAGATTGGGGACTGCCATGGATGGGGGAAGGGGGGCCTCTAGCAGGAAGGGAACATTGTTACCCATGAAAGACACCTCAGATGTAGAGCTGGTGCCCCAATATGGGATGGTCATAGTCAACCAGCACGCAGAAGGAAAAATACAAACAAACGTGGTTCCAACAGCAAAACGCTGGCAGCACCTCAGCCTCCAGACGGGGCTGGTGAAGTGAGCTCCAATACACTCACGCGATGGAACGTCACAGGCCAGTTTTGAAAAGGGTGAGGAGAATGCATAGTCATGGACACAGAAAGACATTCATAAAGTAGTAAGTTTTAAAAGCAGCTCATAAACTAGTCTGTATAAAGAATCCAAATTTTTTGTAAAACTACAGTATATGTCCGGCCGGGCGCGGTGGCTCAAGCCTGTAATCCCAGCACTTTGGGAGGCCGAGGCAGGTGGATCACGAGGTCAAGAGATCGAGACCATCCCGGTCAACATAGTGAAACCCCGTCTCTACTAAAAATAAAAAACATTAGCTGGGCATGGTGGCACGTGCCTGTAATCCCAGCTACTCGGGAGGCTGAGGCAGGAGAATTGCCTGAATCCAGGAGGCGGAGGTTGCGGTGAGCCGAGATCTCGCCATTGCACTCCAGCCTGGGTAACAAGAACGAAACTCTGTCTCAAAAAAAAAAAAAAAACTACAGTATATGTCACAATATTCACAGAAAAATGGCCCATACCTATTTGTGTGTACAGGGTTTCTCAGCCTCAGCACTACTGTACTGATATTCTGAGCCAAATAGCTCTTTGTTGTGGGGCTGCCGCACAACACTGCAGGATGTCTCTGAGGACCCTGAGTGGCTTCTCTGAACTCAACCCACTAGGTGATACGTACCCCCGGGTCCCCACCCCCACAATTGTGACAAACCAGTGTGTCCCCAAAAGTCCTCTTCAGGACAATCTCACCTCCCCCGCCGCCTTCTCCCTACCCATGTTTGAGGATCACAGGTCTATACAATAGTGGTTAATCTAGAATCTCAGTGATAAGACTTTTGAGTGGTTTTTGTTTGTTTGGGTTATCTGTACTTAATTATCTATAATGTTACCTGTTATTTGTATTAAAAAGGGAATTAAAAAGAATCTTAACATCAGGAAAACCTTCCAGGTTTTTTTTGCTATAATGCAATTTTTGAGTTCCTAAAAACCCTCAAACTCTACAAAAGCACACAATAAAAATAAAAAGTCTCATGGGAACAGGGAAGCTGGGGCAAGCCACTGGGGCAGACCACTGAGAACCTATGCAGTAACCAAGCATTAATGAAACAACAGCAATATTAATTTTTTTTAAATAAACAATTTTTACTACATAAACACTACAGTAAATACAGAACTTTGCCTTTTAAAAAAATGCACAAGGTGGGGCTAGGCACACGGTCTCACGCCTGTAATCGGAGCACTTTGGGAGGCCGAGGTGGGCAGATCACCTGAGGTCAGGGGTTCAAGACCAGCCTGGCCAACATGGTGAAAGCCCATCTATAAAGTAAATACAGAACTCTGCCTTTTAAAAAAATGCACGAGGGAGGGCTAGGCAAAGGGTCTCACGCCTGTAATCTGAGCACTTTGGGAGGCTGAAGTGGGCAGATCACCTGAGGTCAGGAGTTCAAGACCAGCCTGGCCAACATGGTGAAAGCCCATCTCTACTAGAAATACAAAAATTAGCCAGGCGTGGTGGTGGGTTCCTGTAATCCCAGCTACTAAGGAGGCTGAGAAGGGAGAATCAGTTGAACCCAGGAGTCAGAGGTTGTAGTGAGCTATGATCACGCAACTGTACTCTAGATGACATAGCAGAAGTCTGCCTTCAAAAACCAAAAAATTTAAAAATGCACAAAGGAACTAAGACACAGTAAGCAATTCCAAGGCAGAGCGTGTGGCCACACTGCACGCTGCAGCAGGGAGGTGGGAGAAGTGAGAGCAAAGGCCTCGTGCCCAGGGCTGGGCTCCTCCTGGGCTAACCATGTCCTGCGTTAGCAGCCTTGGCTTTCAGTCGCTGGGCTGGTGAACTTCTCACTAGAGAAACAAACCACAGCAGGAGGGTGGGGCACCTACATCCTTCAGCTACTGCACAGAAGGAACAAGGAGCTGAAAAAACTCAGAGTCCTGGTGATAAGGAAAGCTAAACCAAAGGTCCCTGGCAGTAAGTCTTGAAGGGATGGGGGCGGAGGGAAAGGAATGGGAATGCTTTGGCATTCGTAAGTCTGACAGTCACCATGCTGTCATAATTTATCCATTTTTACTGGGATTAACTGATGGTTAATCTGCATATATCCAAAGGCAGCTACAGTAATATAATGTTATAGCTAACAAGTAACAGGGAAGAGAAGGAAAAAGAGTTTCATAAGCTACTCAAGGACCTGGCACCACCATCTACTTTTTTGATCACTGAAGGTCAACTTGATTAAGCAATAAAATTTCTCAGAGCAAAGTGGCCAAGGTAAGAACAACCGCATGTGCTGGCTCGGGCCAGTGTCACCCTTAGTACAAAGTCTTGTCCACACCTTTTTAAATGAAATGATTCAAGCCTGTCTGTGTGTTCAACACTTAGAGTGGTTAAGTAAACCACGGAAGTAAGCTGCCACGCAGAAAACAAAGCCACACACGGAGGGAAGAACAAAGAATTTATGAGAGGGCATATTTGTACTGCACACTTAAAAATAATTAAGACGCTAAATTTTGTTATATGTATTCTACCACAATAAAATATAAGTGCGGGAATGGGGAACATACACTCATCCATAGTATTGTATTTTTTAAAAAAGGCAGGACACGTGCAGCCGGGAAAACTGGAAGTTCACATCTCAAGTGGTAGGGCTAAGAGATTTTTTTTTTTCCTTTTCGGTTTTCTCTATTTCTCAAATCTTCTACAGTAAAAGATGTCTTTAAATTTATCTATGCCTGGTTGGGAGCACCAGCCCATACCTGCAAACCAGTGCTTTGGGAGGCCAAAGCAGGAAGACCCCTTGAGCCCAAGAGCTCAAAACGAGCCTGTGCACTATAATGAGACCCTGTTTCTACAAAAAAAAAAAAAATTATAAATTAGCTGGGAATGGTGGCACCTGCCTGTGGTCCCAGCTCCTCAGGAGGCTAAGGTGGGGGAAACCACTGGAGCCTGGGAGGTCAAGGCTGCAGTGAGCTGTGATCATGCCACTGCACTCCAGACTGGGCAACAAAGTGAAACCTCATCTCTAATTAATTACTTACTTACTTAAAGTATCTGTGCCTTTTCAAATTTATGCCTTAATCTATGCCTATTTCCTATAAAAATCAGGATCGGAGATAATTACTCTTATTTGCCTATACAACTTCCTTCACCCATTGACCTGCTATCCCAATGGCCTCTGGCTAGGCCTAGCTAAAATACTGGGTCTTCCACCACCCCTGCAGCTACAGCCAGCAATGGAGGCACAGGAGCTGACATTAACGGGGAGACAGGTTCCAGGAAAGCTCTTTGAGGGAGATGACTCAGCTGGCAGCCATCCTCATGGCACTTGCTTCAGGCATCTTATAACCAAGATGCCCTACCCTAACATACCCTACCCTTATTTCACATGGAAAATTAAAAGAGAGTTTCTTCTGTGGGCTAAGGATTCCCATGTCCTCCAACTTTTCTGCGCTTTAGTCTGAGAGCTCAGCTGTCTGGGAAAACAGCAATGTCTCCCGGTAAGGTCACCTGTGTGAGGGTGCTCTCAAGTTTTGCTCTTGGCAAGGAACTAGGCCAACAGGGACAGAATCCAAAGTGTGAGTCCAGCATGTACCTGTAGTCCCAGCTACTTGAGAGGCAAAGGCAGGATTGCTTGAACCCAGGAGCTCGAGACCAGCCCAGGCAATATGGCAAGACCCTGTCTCTAAAAAAAAAACCTACACACACAAAGTGTGGGTCCTTCCACTCCCTTACCAACTCCCTCAGGCAGGAAGGTCATGGTGCCAAATTAGCCACAGGTCAGTGTACAGACAAAAATGGTTCACTGCTCACTCTGCAATGAGATGGCCTCAATCCCCAGCCAATCCACCTGCAAGACGGAAGGGTAGTTAGTTATCTCCTCTCCCCCAAAACTAACTCTAAGGAAAACATCTTCAAACATGTTACTATTGTACTTCTTGAAAAAAGCATACCACAACCTGACGCTTTCCATTTTTATCATTGTGAAGGAAAGATACAGGACTGCAGCGACAAGGTCAGGATCACGATACCTGAGACATTTCTCTCTTCCAAGCATCATAGTCATCACATGGTCCTGTCATCAGCTGGGGCCACAAGACAGTTACGAAGTCACCTCGTCCAACATGGCCCCCTCCTGCAGGGAGGGACAGAATGCCTGCCTGGTGACCCTGTGGTCTGGCAGAGCCGTGTCTGCCAGCACATGAACTCAGCACTCTGTTTAACAGGAGAGACTACAGGTTTATGACAGCACAGTTGTTATTCTAAGTTTCCCAGCTCTGATAAGGGAGCCCCTGACTCCCAAACCCAACCTCTACAGCTGCTGCTGATGCACAAAGACCCGGTCCCCTTAAGATGCAAAGGATAAGTGTGTACAGACTGCTTCCTGATGCTGGGGACCTGAATGTAGTCAGCAGCCACAGTAGCCAAGTCCACAAAGAAAGAGGCCCAGTCTAAATTACCCTGTTCTCTTTTAATTCCTTGGCTGATTCATGTATTTGCTCCAGGGGCTATCATTTGTAATCTGTCCAGGAAAGGACACCTCAGACCACAGTCCCAGTCAGGCAGGGAATCATATACAAGGTCGAGCGCCTGCTGGAATTATCCTCATCTAGAACCACCCGCTTCCTCATTTTAGTTGGATGCTCAGAGGTGGTTTATCCCGTTCCTCTAACCAAGCTAACAATCGCTTCCCTTACTCCTCTGATATTTCAAGTACATTGCAGAAATCAAAAGAAGTAATTCCAGCTACAGGATTTAACATTTTAAAAGACTAGAACAGAAAAATGTTAAGTATTTTTTTCCACTGGCAAGCCCCAACTCAGAGGGTCTGTGTACCAGCGCTGAGCACATCACCAAGAATCTGAAGAGCCGCCATGGGAGGGCACGGCATGCAGGGAAGCTGCAGCCCGCCAGCCTGACTCAGCCAGCCCCTGTCACAGCACGGTGATGATACAGTCCCACGTGGATGGGGGGAGACAGAAGTGCTTCCCAGAGGTACCAAGGAGTGTGTGTGTGTGTGTGTGTGTGTGTGTAAAAAACTATCAAACTGTACACCTTAAATACTGCAGTTTATTATCAATTATGCCTCAACTAAGTCATAAAAATGGAATGACTAGGGTGACTATATAGCTTAACATCCGAGCCAGAAAGCTGACGCAAGTCAAAGTAGGTGCTAAAGATAAGAGGTTGTGTGAATTGGTACTGCCCTGGAGAAATCAATACTTAGGACTTTGGGAGGAACAAATACCCAATCTCTTCCTTGGTGTGATTAGATATCATACCAAGGTATCTAATGATACCTCAAAGCAAACCATCAAGTTCCTCAGAAGGCAGAGCAGAGCTGGCAACAGTCTCAGCAAGTCGGTTGTGCCCATGACCTTGGTTTACAGACAAGGAAGCGATCCCAGCTCCCTGTCAGTGTTGGGTACAGGACAAACCCCAAGGCTCCTGCCTCCAAGGTCAGTGTCCCTTGAGCCCCTCTTTTTTCAAAGAGAAAGAAATCAAAGAATGGAGTGGAAGCCAATCCCACTCCTAACTATTTTCCAAACATCTAGTTATTGTGACCCACCCTCTATAGCTTTGCAGCCAATGAACAATTCAGCTACAAAGAAAACAGCATTGGTCAGGTGCAGTGGCTCACACCTGTAATCCCAGCACTTTGGGAGGCCAAGGCAGGAGGATTTGACCAGATTGACTAGACTGGACAACATGGTGAGACCCCATCTCTACCAAACTAAAAAAAGAAAAAGAAAACAGCATTGACTTTTCTCGTATAAAGTCCAGCATGATGGACGCACCCAGCCACAGCCCTGGAGGCAGCTCCCACAGGGCACATTCTACTCCAGACCCAGTCTGCAGGCCCAACCCTTTTGCACAGATCTAGTGAAAACCACTCCTACAGTCCTCCTGTCTTTAAAAAAAAACCGGGGTGGGGGGAATCACGTTTCATTTTTAGGTTTACATTTCAAAGCAGGTTCTTCAGTTGTGTGGTGGGGAGGAAGGACTGGGTCAATAAACAGCAGTCTCCCTACCACAGAGCAGGAAATTATCTAATTTGACAACAAGTTGTTTCAAGGAAATAAAAAGATCCTACCACTATGTACTGTGAAACACCAGGTTATTCTGGGACGGGAACGTGGGATTTTTTTTTAACATGATTTCCTAGAGAATGATACCATTTTCTTAACTTTCAAGGAAAAAAAAAAAAACAGACAGACAGGGCTTGGCTCAATCACACTCTGACACATTTAAAAGCATACTGAGGAAAGATGACTAAAATTATTCATTGCCCAGGCACCCTAGGAAAAAATTCAATCAAATCCATGTCTCCCCACCGGGTCTTTTCTCAAAGAACTCTTTCCCTTACTAAATTACTATAATCCAATGACAGTCTCTCAACTGTCCATTTTGTTTTCTCTGCCATTTGTAAATAAAGACACTTAACAAATATGCTATACTTGTTCATAACAATTAACAAGTATAACAAGTGTTAACAATTAACACCATACTTTCTCACACACACACACAATCATATGGTGAAAATGGCTTAGATTTCACGAATGCAAACACCACTCTGTGTTTTAGATAATCTAAACACACAGCCCAGCTGAGTAACTGCATCCTCTCCCACCCCAGACTCTAAATATAAAGAACAGACACCATGATTGGTTCCACTGCTCACCAGCCAGGCTGTCAGAAGAGGACAGCATCTTCTCCTGTGCCTGCCTGGAGTGACTGTAAGAACCGAACTCTAAGCCCTCACAAGGAGTAACCTGGCTTTTCAGACCAGCTGAGCTGCAGAAGCAGGTGCTGACTTCAGTAAAACCCCACACTTAGCAAACAGCCACCAATTTGACTCAACACCTGCTTCTTCCTGCTTCTTTAACCTGAGAACACAGAGTGAAATTCATTGGGTTAACTTCCTTCTGCACCTGATCCCACAGGCCTGCACTGCTGTCCAAGGCACGTGTTAATAATCACAGTATTTCATTCACTGAGCACCTACTCTGTACGTGGTGCTTGACGGCTCCACCATCGCTGTGCTACATAGGACCACCCTAGTTTGCAGATGGGAAGATGAAGCTACAGGTGGCCAAGAACCTGCCACTGAGAGCTGACGGAGCTGGAACACGCAGTCAGGTTCTCCTGGAATACTGCACTTGAGCAGAAATAGAGGCAGGCTTGCTTGCAGAAATAAGCCCAGGGGGCAGGAGCTGCTGACGAACGAGGGCCTTCGCAACAGGAAAAGCAAAGACACTTCACACTCAAGAGGACTTATGGAACCCACAAACACAATTCTCCCTGTCCCAGACCCGGGCTGGCAATTGCAGCAAATGGGAAGAGTCTTTTATGCAGAGACATTTACCAATTATATACAGTTTTTCTGGCTGGGCGTGGTGCCTCACACCTGTAATCCCGGTACTTCAGGAGGCCGAGGTGGGTGGATTACCTGAGGTCAGGAGTTCAAGACCAGCCTGGCCAACATGGCAAAACCCTGTCTCTACTAAAAATACAAAATTAGCCCGGTGTGGTGGTACATGCCTGTAGTCCCAGCTACTGGGGAGGCTGAGGCAGAAGAATCGCTTGAACCCAGGAGGCAGAGGTTGCAGTGAGCTAAGATAGCAGCACTGCACTCCAGCCTGGGCAACAGAGTGAGACTCGTCTCAAAAAAAATCAAATACAGTTTTTCCTCTCTCCAAGCCAAAGTGACTGGCTTCGGAATTTTGCCCAGAAAATATCCAAAATCCAAACATGCTTTAAAAAAAAAAAAAAAAAAAAAAAAAACCTGATGTTGAAATCTGGATAAAGATCATGGTTCCTCACCCAAGAAGCAGCCCCAACCATTCCCTGGGCTGATGTCTGCTAAAAACAGCTGAGAAACCCGGCTGCCATTTCACACTAGGTAGGCCTACTAAGGAACTTTCATTCCCCCAGCAAATATGAATGCCACATGGACAAGACTTATTTTATTTTTTGAGATAGGATCTCATTCTACTGCCCAGGCTGGAGTACAGTGATGCAATCACAGCTCACTGCAACCTAGAACTCCTGGGCTCAAGCAATCCTCCTGCCTCAGGCTCCCAAGTAGCATGCCTCCATACCTGGCTTTTTTTTTTTTTTTTAAGAGATGGGATCTTGTTATGCTGCCCAGGCTGGTCTTAAACTCCTAGACTCAAGTGATTCTCCTGGCTTGGCCTCCCAATGTGCTGATTATAGGTATAAGCCACCATGTTCTGCCATGACAAAATTTAAACATAAGAGTCTGATCCATCACATAGCTTTCTATTTAGCTACCAATTAAAGGCTTCTTATATGTTAAATTACACTTGGTTTTCCCTTAACTTTTATTTTTCCTGTTTTTATTCATTATAGCCTGAAAACTTTTAAAGATAACTTTTTCTGGATATCTACTCTTCTACTATAGAAGCCATTTTTTAATATTATCTGTAACGTTGGCCTCATTTGAAATCCTTTGTAATTCCTATAAATCAGAATAATTGCTACATGTTATCAAGTTAAATCCTGTAACTTTCCTACTAGTAGAGATGAGTGGTGATGGAGAGTAAAAACTCAGAAACATTCAGAACGCGCTTCTGTGCCAACCCAGTGACCTCTGAGATGGGGTCTAACATTATCCCATTTCACAGATGAGAAACCCAACGCTTAGAAAAATGAAGTATCTTGATGTAGGTCACACAGCTAACAAGGAAGACCTTCTTTATGATATACCTCATCAAACTTCTTGATACCATAAACTATTTCAAAAATATTACTTGGGGAAAAGGAAGTCACGAATACATGAAAATCACCCTTCTCTGTATAACATGGTTATTCTGACATGATTAGTTCAGGGCAAGCATTCTGAGATCTACATGGTATGAGCATATGACTAAGGGTCAACCAGGAGGATGTCCTCAGAAGTGCCATGTCACACTTCGAGGAAGTCAGACAAGAGCTCCTCATCTGTTGTGTGTCATGGACCCCTTCTGGCAGTCTGGTGAAGCCAATGAATTCCTTCTCAGAATTTCTTTAAGCACCAAAAATAAAATGCTTATGATTACAATGGAAACCAATTTTAATAAAACAGTCATATCCACAGACCCCTTTGAGGAGCCATGAATCCTGGTATGAACTCCGACCAGACAAGGACTGCTTTCTTTGGTGTGAAAGACTAAAACCCTGCATGTTCACACCATTCTTATTTGTAGCTATAGGGCATCAAATGAGGGCCTCCAAAAAGGTATGTGCACGTTCCAATCTCTGGAACCTGTGAATGTGACCTTATTTGGAAAAAGGTCTTTGTAGATGTAATTAAGTTAAGGATCTTGAGACGAGATCATCCTGGATTATCCAGTGGGCCCTAAATCCAAGGACAGGTGTCCTTATAAGAAACAGAAGAGAACACATAGGAGAAGAAAGAAAAGGCCATGTGGAGACAGAGGCAGACACTGAAGCAATGCAGCCACTATCCAGGGAACTCCTGGAGTTACCAGGAGCTGGGCAAAGCAAGTCACGGTGTCTCTCCTAAGACCCCAGCCCTGCCAACACCTTGACTTCAGCTGTCTGGCCTCCAGAAATGTGACAGAATACATTTCTGTCGTTTCATGTTATTTGATAATTTGTTATAAAAGCCATGAGAAACTAATACAGTTGCCAAACCTAATTCTAACATACGCTACCTTCATGATTTTCCACCAGCATTAAACATTATAAACTGCCCTTTATGTATATAGTGTGATATGGGTATTACACATAAGCAGCCCTCTACACATGCGTCTTAAGACTGTTTTGTGCTGCTATAACAGAATACCACCGACTGGGTAATTTTAAATGAACAGAAGTGTATTTGGCTCACAGTTCTGGAGGCTGGGGAGTCTAAGAGCACGGTGCAGCATCTGGTGAGGGCCTTTGCGCTGCATCATCCCATGAGGGAAGGCAGGAGGCAAAGAAGGTGACAGTAAGAGCAAGGGGGAGGGGCTGAACTCATCCCTTTATTGGGACTGACCCCCACAATAACAGCATTAATTCACTCCGAGAGCAGAGTCCTCTTGGCCTGATCCCCTCTTAAAGTTTCTACCTCTCGATACTGTTGCACTGGCGATTAATTTTCCAACACATGAACTCTGGAGGATACAATCAAACCATAACAACATATATATCTTAAATTTAATTTTCATTTGTCTTACAATAAAAACACCCTTTATTTTCAATCCCATTATTTGGCCAATCCATTTTCCTGAAATTTAAAAATAAACCAAGAGCCTGTCCTTTTTTCTTCATTCTGTTCTTACATGATACCAACAAGTATTGACTTCTCACTCTCTGTTCTCTTTTCAAGCTGGTTCCCTTCCCATAAACCAGCCCCACTCCCTCATAGGAGTATGTACTCAACTCTTCTTCTACCACCTTCCATACCTGGGACAGGTCTCCACCTAACCTCCACCCACCCTCAATCTAGGATGTGCCACTGGGACAGCAGACGTTCACCCAACATCTGGTTAGGGGCCTTCCTCCACCAGCTCAGTTACATAAGCCAGAGTCCCCTTATCTGTCCACTTCCCTTCAGCAAACACCCAATCCCTCTTGATATACCTTTTTTTCTTTTTCTTTTTTTTTGTTGAGATGGAGTCTCACCCAGTAGCCCAGGCTGGAGTGCAATGGCTCAATCTTGGCTCACTGCAACCTCGGCCTCCTGGGTTCAAGCAATTCTCCTGCCTCAGCCTTCCAAGTAGCCAGGATTACAGGCATCCGTGACCATGCCCAGCTAATTTTTTGTAATCTTTAATAGAGACGGACATGCCAATCCTCTAGAGATTCTGGGAGCTTAGGATACCTGAAAGTTCAAATTACGATCCATCTAAAAGAGTATAAACAGAAGCTGAAACACAGAAATACTAAAAAATAAAGCTGTAAATAGAACCAAACTAGAATTTCTCAAAGCAGGAGGAAGTTTTGTCTTCTCAACCTTCAGGGCAGGTAACAGAAAGGGACCCACGACCCAAACCAAAGCAGCTCTTGAAGGGCAAACTGCACCCTCTCCTGGGCAAACAGGGCTCAGCATGGAAGCTGCTCTGCAGGGGAGACCAAACACCTCCCTAAACATCCCTCCTGTGATCTGAAATGCTCATTCTAACGTTATCTCCAACAGGAAAGACTGAAACGTTCTCAGTTCCTAACACTGCAAGAGTGAGCAAATGATGTTTAACTGATCAGTGATGACATATCTACACAATGAAATATCTGCCACTGTAAAAAATGATCATTACAGAGACTCATGAAACGGGGAAGTTTATGATAAAACAGTAAATCAAGTCACATATACTGATATGTATACAACACATGTAAAATTTAATGTTTGCCTATTAAAAAGTCTGAAGGGAAAAATGAAAAAAGAAAACAGCTGCTAAGCTACTGTGGGAACATTTTCTCCCTACTTTGTTTATTTATTTATTTATTTTGAGATGGAGTCTTGCTCTTGCATCAGGCTGGAGTGCAACAGTGCAATCTCAGCTCACTGTAACCTCCGCCTCCTGGGTTCAAGCAATTCTCCCTGCCTCAGCCTTCCTAGTAGCTGGTATTACAGGCACCTGTGACCACACCCAGCTAATTTTTGTATTTTTAGTAGAGGCAGAGTTTCGCCACATTGGCTAGGTGGTCTCGAACTCCTGACCTCAGGTGATCTGCCAGCCTCTGCCTCCCAAAGTGCTGGGATTACAGGTGTTAAGCCACCCCATCTGGCCCATTTTCTCCCTATTTTAAAGTTTCTTTAAAATCATTATTAAGATTCAAACACTTTAAGAACTAAGTTAATAAATGAATCCGCACAGGAGGGCTTGTACCCGGAAGGCAGGCACCGCCAGTGTGTCACATGAACAGACACTCCTACTGCCTATTCCCTGGGTATGCCAGACTCCCTGACTCTTCCCCCATCCTCTCTGCAAAAGGGACCTGTTCCCACATCCAGCTCTCGTGCCCCTCCTCATAGAAGCTTCCCTCCAATCCCAAGGCTGACTGTGACACCTCTTTCTCACCACTCTCACTGTACTTTGTACCTTTTTCCACTCTACGTATCACAGGGCACTAGAACTATTTCTTTATATGCTGTGAGAAGTCTCCCAGAGCGGGAACACACTTATCTACCCTGTACACCCTCAACCACCCAGTCTAGAGTTTGCCATGATACAGGATTGTTCAAAGAAGGAAAAAGAAGTTCTAAAACTTGCATCTTTTCCAACTGATTTGATTTCAGAAATTAGGTGGCCAGGGTAATGCTTTCCTTGTCAAACGACTCCTACATTCTGTGAGATAAACAAGTTTTCCAGCTGGCAAACTCGCTAAAAGCGCACACACACACAGCACAGGGGCTAACCCTGTCCGAAAGCTGCCTGCCGGACACGAGCTGGGAAACTAACAGAATGAGCCTGGCCCACAGAGGGGTGCACAATAGTGAGCACCTCTTCAGCCGGGATTTCCAAGGAAAGGGTGAGTCAACATCCTCTCTGTTGTATTAACAAAAAGAAGCAAGGGAACCTGCTTCTTCCAGTTCATATTCATACACATTATCACCCCAAAGGGCAGAGCACTGGGGACCCCAAGCTGCCAAGAGATTCCCTGGCCTTGAGTTCAAGGTGTGGCCAGGTACCCATGACTAGGGAGCCTGTGCTAATTTAGCAGCACATGAGTGATACAAAGTACCCTCAAGAGGGGGGCCCAAAGTGGCTGTACCCTAAGATTTTGGAAGGCTTTGAAAAAGCACCCACTTGCAAATTTCTGGGGAAGGTTCCAAAAGGTGCTCAGGCATGGTCAAATTTGAGAACCACGGCCCCAAAGAAGGAGATGGCAGCTTCCTGAGCACCATGTGAACAGGAAGGCTTCCTTGGGAAGGAAATGGACAGGGCCTGTGGAGAGAATTTGGGGAAAACGAACCCCCAGAGACCAGGGCCAGCAGGTGACCTGTGCATACAGGGAACTCCCTGAGGAGCACTGGGCTTGGCTGGGGCCAAGACCTTGAACTTCATTAGGTAAGATTAAAGAGGCCCCTTGATGGTTTACAGCGCTTTTTTTTTTTTTTTTTTCCAAGACAGAGCCTCACTCTGAAGTACAATGATGCAATCTCAGCTCACTGCAACCTCCACCTCCGGGGTATTCTCATGCCTCAGCCTCCCAAGTAGCTGGGATTACAGGCGCCCACCACCATACCCAGCTAATTTCTGTATTTTGAGTAGAGACAGGTTTCATCATGTTGGTTAGGCTAGTCTAGAACTCCTGACCTCAGGTGATCCACCCACCTCAGCTTCCCAAAGTGCTGGGATTACAGGTGTGAGCCACCTCGACCAGTCTTGATTTACAGCGCTTTTAACAATGGACAGGACCCTTCTGAATGACTCCGTATTTCAGGCAAATTCCAGTAAAACCTGTCTTTCCTCTTTAAGGTTCACCTCAGCTGCCACTGCTGCCATGACCCAGGGAGTAGTAATGATACAGCCAAATTAACTGAAGCCCAGCAAAATCTGGAGGAATTCAAAGTGATTTTGTTCAATTAAAGTTACTATTCAGTAAACAAGAAAAGTATGAAATCTAAGTATGCCAAACTAGAAGAAAATTTTCCAAGTACCAAATGACATAATAAATGAAATTGGTTTACTGCTTTCGATTCATTCACTGAATAAATAATCAGTAAGTGCCTATAATCACAGTGTTAGCAGGCACAAACTCATATATCATGCCGACATTCAGTAACTCATTTAGTCCTCACAACCAAACCACCCTACAAGGCAGGTTACTAGCCCCATTTCTCAGATGAGAAAACAGAGGCTTTGAGCCGTTCTGTAACTTGCCCACGGTCATCTGCAGAGAAGAGCTGAGCTGGGATTCACACTCTGGCTCACCTTTAAACACGAAGTCGCCTTGCAGGATCTTGTACTTTCAGAGATTAAAAGAAGAGAAGGAGCCCAGTCCTGCTGCCTCGGGTCTTCTATCTGGTGGAGGATACACAGACCCTGGACATTTGAAGATGGAGTCCCGATTTCTCTAGGGAGCCCACACTTTGGAAATATGCATAGCATATAACTTCCCCCACAAAAGAGGTCAAAGGCAACTGAACATGCAGCATCAGGAGGCCACACACAGTCAGCTGGAACAGCTGAGGAAGAGGCAGCCTTTCCACAAGCCTCCTGAACAGCCTGGCCTGTCGAGCTCCAGCTCTCCAGGAACAGCAGGTCGGGCCTTGCCCTCCAGCTGTGCAGACAGCCCTGCCCATGAGCGGGGGTCAGGGCTACCCAAGGAAGCTCAGGGAGCTCAGGTCTGTGCACCATACCACCCACTCAGGGAGTCAGATATGTGCCCCACAAAACCAGAGCCCGAGATGGACTCAAACCATATCCTGCCCACATCCCGCCCAAGGCAGGGGGCAGGGAATGAGAGGTGTTAGAGGAGAGGCAGTTAGGAAGTAGCACTTCCACAAATGGGAGCGGCCATACCAGCAGATGGCCAGGGAGGCCCAGGGGCAGGACGGCACACGGCGTCTCAGGCAGGGCAGTGGGCACTGGGTGTGAAGGGCAAAGGGCCCTGTGGGAGTGGAAATGTCCACCACGCATCACCACTCTCTCCCAGCTCCAGCCTCCCTGCTCTCCAGGGGACCTGGCCAAGGTCCGGGCTTCTACTGCCTCTCGCTGCCCTGCAGACGAAGCCTGGCTATTGGGAGCACCCATGCCCACTTTGGGTGATGAACCCCTTTTCTAGAAAATCTTCACTAAATTGAATTTACCTCCGATTCTGCCTCCTTCACAAGAGACAGAGACTCTGATACCGGCCACCATGAAGTCAGTCTCTGATGAGACATTTCTAGAACTGGAAAGGCCAGTGATACCAAAATATTCCGGTGAAGAGAAGAAACCAAGCCTCCTCCGGTGAGGAGTGCTGCAGGGGTGCTGTGACTGTGCCACTGTGTACAGCGCTGCTTTCTAGGAAGCATGTATCATGGCCAATATTCCATTTTCCTTCAATACTGTTATTAATACTTAATTCCCAGAGTCACCCAAAACAAATAAAAAAGCACCAGTAACAGCAGAAGCAGGGACCCTGCCAACCTGCAGTGTGTGGTTTTCCCCAGGCCCCATCTCTCATCTCCATAAGCCCATCTGGGCTGCCCACATCGTCATGTGGCGGGGGGGTGGTTAAGGCCCCTCTGCACCCCTCTCATCCACCTAGCCACCTCTTCCCTGCAGATCTCACCTCTGGCAAGAGACAAAGTCTTCTAACAAAAAACAACTTTACCACGGCTGCTTTAAAATTTTAGTGGCTCCCCACACCTCTGACAAAAATGCCCAAACCTACCCCAGCCTGGAAAGCACTTCCTGCCTCTGAGGCTGCACGCCTAGCACACCTCCTACACCCACTCTCTCTGTCAAGAAGCACTCCTTCCACCCACAACCACATTCTTCAGCTCCAGTGTGGCCTCACCCCCTACCCCTACCACAGGCAGGGTCCCTCATGCCCTGCCCAGAGAAGCACCCCACGTCAGTTCCTCCCCAGCCCTGCCGTGGCTGCTGCGATGCTCATGGACTGTGCCCCGCATGAAGGAGGGCCTGATCTTGTGGCCAAGCACTGCCTCTGGCCCCAGGAAGCGTCCTGCAGAGCAGAATCAATCAGGGGCAGGGCCCAAATCATTCTGGAACTGGAGGTGACCAAGCCACTCTTCACCAGAGTTATGCGCACCTACCGTGTGCTGGGCACTTGGTGTAAAGCTATAAACAAAACAGACAAAAATCCTTGCTTTCATGTAGCATATATTATAAACAAACAAGACCAAATGGAATGTGGGCAGAAATGACTCTCCAAGAGGGCTGGGGGAAGGTGAGAATAAAGCCCATTGCTTTTATTCCTTTTTGCTGCATTTTGAAATTCCAAACAACATTAAAGGAGGCAATAAAAATTCATCAATCCTTTATCAAAAGAAGACATGGGTTAAAAATGATGAAAAACACTGACTTGGAGAAATAAAGAAAGAAAAGCACAAAACTCTAATGGACCCTATAATCTTGTAGTGTTCCATAGCTCTAGGGTGCTAAGGGAAGATGATAATATAAACATGGCAGGGCACGGTGGCTCACACCTGTAAAGCCAGCACTCTGGAAGGCCAAGGCAGGCGGATCACTTTAGCTCAGGAGTTTGAGACCAGCATGGCCAACATGGTAAAACCCATCTCTACTAAAAATATAAAAACTAGCCGGGTGTGGTGGCAGCTGCCTGTAATCCCAGCTACTCAGGAGGCTGAAACACAAGAATCATTTGAATCCAGAAGGTGGAGGTTGCAGTGAGCTCAGACCGCATCACTGTACTCCAGCCTGGATGACAGAGTGAGACTCTGTCTCAGAAAAGAAAAAAAAAAAAAAAAAACAAGCACAGGACTTGAAGACAACAACTAAAATCACTGAAACATGCTCAAAGATTAATAAATCAGGGGAGAAATCCTAAGTCAATGAAAACGCAAGAGAAAATGGAGATGATCAAAGGAAAATCTTTCCCTGGGGGGAATGTCTTTGTTAAACAGAAAACTTTTTAAAAATATTTTACCTATCAAACAAGAATAAGCCAGGATAAAAACAAAAGATGTCAGAATCAGGGGTGGAAGCTGGGAAGAAAGGTTGCAAGTAAATGTAGTAACAAACAACTTAAAAACTTTGATAACTAGAACTAGGAAAAAACCAACTAATTAAATAAAATAAGACTAAAGAATGACAGACATGGAAGATAAAGAAGCCTTCCCCAACACCCCACAGCCCAGGTCCTCCTCTGCACTCTTGAGCTCGCTTAACCAGCCTGCAGCTGTACTGAGCAGAAGCCTCACACCACCCCCCATTGACCTGATCACCAGCCTGCCCACTGCCCCCAGACACCTCCACACTCCCCGCTCCAGTCTCTCCTAACAATCCTACAAACTCCCCTCCTATTCCAGTTCACCCTCCACTCTACAGCCAGAGCAGAACTTTCTGACATCTGCAAATCTGGAATTACCCCAAATAAAACTATTCAACAGAAGTCCAAGCCTTGAGGAGTAAGCCCCAAGCCCTGCCCTGGTCTCCTCTGGTGTCCTCTCGGCTTGTCCTCTGCCAGCCACCCTGGCCCTTCCACCACTCTGCACACTCGCACTGTGTCCCCACCCCAAGGCCTTCGCATTGCTGGTCCCTCCATCTGCCCCATTCCGAAGGTGCCTACGTGCACAAGCCACACACATGCAGAAACACACAGGCACACACACCCTCTTAGGCTCATGCTCCCCTCAGACTGCCCAGCCCCTCCCCGCGACCAGATGGGTCTTCACATTTCAGGCACCATGTGGTGCTCTTCCATCAGAGCTTGTCTCAGCCTGTACCTAAGGCTCTCTGTGTGTGCTTATCTGAACTCCCACCAGAACCTAAGCTTGATGCAGAGAAGCTCCTCTCTATTTCTGCCCACCACTGAAACTTGAGCACTCAGCATGGTGTGTGGCCCAGGGTGGACCCCCCCAAAAAAATGCCTGCCAAATCAATGACTGGATAAACAAGCCAAGTTCCAAAAGACCAAGAACCAGCCCTGCCATGAACCAGAATTCTTTTTTCTTTTTAAATGTTAAGAGAAAAGAAAGAAAAAATAGTTTTTTAAAGCTAGAAAACCCAAAGCCAAGTCGGGAAGAAATCAGGCTTGCTCTATACCAGACCAACTAGTAAGCAAAATCAGCATCACACAAGAAAGAAGGCAACTCCAAGACTTCGAGCAGAAATGCCTCCAAAGACAGTTAACAGCACTGAGCCTGCTCCCGACGCCCCTGCAGCACCAACACTGGGAAACACTATGTCCTTGCAGCTCGCTAATAAAATACCACATATGATTCCTTTCTGGAAAAGCGACCATTCTGCATTATTTTTCTTCCATGTTCTTCAGTACTTTTTCATTTTCATGGTTTGATATGAACTGAATAATAGCTATGAAACAAAGCACCGAGTAGCATGTTCTCTGTGACTAAACACTCAATAATACACAAAGCTTGACCAAAAAAAGGATGCCACCATATGGACTGGCTACAGACAGGTCTAGCATAAGAAAATTTGGCCAGGCATGGTGGCTCATGCCTGCAATTTCAAAACTTTGGGAGGCCAAGGCCGGCGGATCACTTGAGCCTGGAATTTCAAGGCTGCAGTAAATGGTGATCATGCCACTGCACTACAGCCTGGGTGACAGAGTAAGGCCTGTCCCTTAAAATAAGGGGGAAAAAAAAAAGAAAAGGAAAGAAAACAAGAAAAAGAGGGGAGGGGAGGAGAGGGGAGCTCAGCTCTTCTGCTAAAGAGACAACACAGAAGAGAGGTAGAAGAGAGGTACCAAGAGAGCATTAAAATAAGAAAGCATGGCCGGGCAAAGTGACTAACACCTGTAACTCCTGCACTTCAGGAGGCCGAGGTGGGTGGATTACTTCGGCCCCAAAGTTCAAGAACAGCCTGGGTGACATGGTAAAACTCCTTCTCTACAAAAAATACAAAAATTATCCGAGCATGGTCACGTGTGGCCAGATAATTTTTATTTTATCCCAGCTACCCAGGAGGCTGAAGTGGGAAGATTACTTGAGCCTAGGAGGTTAAGGCTACAGTAAGCCATGCCTGCACCACTGCGCTCCAGCCTGGGTGACAGAGCAAGACCCTGTCTCAAAAATAAATAAATAAACAAGAAAGCATTCTATGGCTCAATACATTGAGCCACAAAACACAGGAATCAGATATGCAAGAATCCTGACAGCAGAAAATAACTGAAGCATAATATTTACAAGGCAAAGGGTTTCTGACTAAAATAAAACAGATTCTAACAATATACTGTTTACAAGAATTAAATCTCGGCCAGGCACACTGGCTCATGGCTGCAATACCGGCACTTCAGGAGACCAAGGCAGTAGATTGCCTGCGACCAGTAGTTAGAGACCAGCCATGGCTGGTCTAGAGACCATTTCTACAAAATATAAAAAATCAGCTGGGTGTCGTGGCAATGCCTATAATCCCAGCTGCTGGGGAGGCTGAGGCAGGATGATCTGCTGAGCCCAGGAGTTCCCGGCTTCAGTGAGCCATGGCAGCACCACTGCACTCCAGCCTGGGATACAGAGCAAGACCATGTCTCCAAAAAAAAAAAAAAAAAAAAAAAAAAAGAATTAAATTCAAAATCATAAGAAAAACTAAAGATAAAAGTTAGGATGGAAAGCAGGGCGGGGGGCGGTATATATATCAACTAAATTCTGAACAAAGAAAAGACTTAGAAATGCTAATATCAGAGAATGGTTAATGACACAAACTATTCACTATGAAAAAGATCTTTAATCCCAGCATTTTGGGAGGCCAAGGCAGGAGGATCACTTGAGGCCAAGTTCAAAACCAGCCTGAGCAATAGTGAGAACTAGTTTCTACAAAAAAATGTAAAAATTAGCCAGGCATGGTGGCAAGCACCTGTAGTCCCAACTAACTGGGAGGCTGAGGCAGGAGGAGCACTTGAGCACAGGAGTTTAAAGCTGCAATGAGCCATAATTATGCCACTATACTCCAACCCACACAATAGAGCAAGACCTTGTCTGAAGGGAAAAAAAAAAATGCTACTACCTTATTAATCTTTATTAATAAATGATTACTCAATATTGAGGGTATTATCTTTTTAAACATTTACATGTTTAACAAAACTTCAAAATGGGGAAGGTGAAAACTGCTGGAAATACATGGACAAGGTGTTAAATGTAATTGGCCTGAAAGAGATTAACTCCTCACTAACAGCCTATGAGACTCAAGTGATAAAAAACCAGATCATAAGGGGACTTGAACAACATATTTCGTTACGACAGATAAAAAGTTACGACAGATAAAAACCAATACACGGCTGGGCATGGTGGCTCACACCTGTAATCCCAGCACTTTGGGAGACCAAGGCAAGCGGATCACCTGAGGTCAGGAGTTAAGACTAGCCCAGCCAACATGGTGAAACCCCGACTCTACTAAAAACATAGAAATTAGCTGGACATGATGGCATGTGCCTATAATCCTAGCTACCCAAAGCTGAGGCAGGAGAATCACTGGAACCCAGGAGGCAGAGGCTGCAGTGAGCCCAGACCATGCCACCGCACACTCCACCCTGGGCAACAGAGCAAGACTCCAACTTAAAAAAAAAAAAAAAAAAAAAAAAAAAACAGTACCTATAAATGCAGACATTAAATTAGAAAATATAAAAGTAGGGCCCAACACAATGCCTCACACCTGTAATCCCAGCACTTTGGGAGGCTGAGGCGGGAGGATTACTTGAGGTGAGGAGTTCAAGACCAGCCTGGCCAACACGACAAAACCCCATCTCTAACTAAAAATACAAAAATCAGCCGAGCATGGTGGTGCACACCTCTAATCCCAGCTATACAGGAGGCTGAAGCAGAAGAATCACTTGAACCTGAGAGGCAGACGTTGCAGTAAGCCAAGATCACGCTACTGCGCTCCAGTTGTCCAGCCTAGGCAATAGAGTGAGACTCTGTTTCAAAAAAAAAAAGAAAGAAAGGAAACAGAAAAGTAGAATTGTTCAATAATCTAAGAACTAGCTTCTCTTTAAAAACAAAGAAACAAAAATGCTGGCGTTTAAGAAATCTGACAAGAAAAGCAAACTAAACAAATAAAATTAGAAATGCAAAGGAAATCCAACCAGACATAGGTATTCAAACTACATAACAGTACATGCTACTAAATTTGAAGGTGTAGAATTAGTGAGAAAGCAAATTACAGATATGGACTCAAAAATAAAAAGGCTCAAATGATCAAAATGCAAGAAATAAATATCTTAGGATTTATTTCAATTACAGCCTTAACCTCTCTAAAAAGTCTTCATGACAAATAATTTAAAATAAACTCTCTCAAACTTAAGAAACAACCAGTCCCAAAGCTACATAAAATGCTGCAGAAAACGTAATCTCATGGAAAGTTACTAAATGAATTTTATGGGGTTAGTTTAACTCTGAAATCAAAACACAACAAAGGCAATATGTTCACCTATTCTGCATCCATTAAAATGAAAAACAGAAAAAACAATTGTTTTAAAAGTGTAACAAGGCGACCTTTTTACCCAAAACAAATCCATACGTACCAATGGGAAAATTCTAAATTATAAGATTAAGGAATAAAATTCAACATTGCCAAGATAATTTTTTTATTAGGAAATCCACAAATAACTGAAACCAAAATGAAGATCTAAATTAATGTTCAGAGCCAGGCACAGTGGCTCATGCCTGTAATCCCAGTACTTTGGGAGGCTGAGGCAGGCAGATCACTCAAGGCCAGGAGTTCGAGACCAGCCTAGCCAACATGGTGAAACTCTGTCTCTACTAACAAAAATTAGCTGGGCTTAATAGTATACGCCTATAATTCCAGCTACTAGGGAGGTTGCAGCATGAGGATTGCTTGAACCTGGGAGACAGAGGTTGCAGTGAGCCAAGATCACACTACCACACACCAGCCTGGGTGACAAAGGGAGATTCCATCTCAAAAAAAATAATCCCAGCTGGTAAAAATAATAGAGAAAACTACAAATATTCCAAGTAAAATGAGGAATAAACCAAGAGCAGTTACATCAACACAAAATAAGAAGAGATTTAGACAGAGAAAGGAAAATCCATTTGTCTCAGCAACATCAACAACGAATCCATCAGTAAATAAAACAAAACTTGAAAGCACCTAAAACTAATACTAACCCCAAATGTCAGATCCTAAACATGAGGGAAATGACTGACCTTGACTGAATAATAAAAGAATAATTTTTAAAATTGGGAGGCACACTTTATGTCTAGATAGGATGGCCTAATGACATAAAAAAAAAAAAAACAGCTTTAAAAATTCTAGTGCTGTTATTAGAGTCATGCCTTATACAGGTAGGCTCCAAAGTCAGCCAGTAAAGCCTAAATTATAAAACCATACAAGGAAATGCTATTATAGCCACTAATACTAACATGAACATTTAGATCAGTGACATGAGAAAATGTCTAGTATAAAATGTCTTCTGGGCAGGGTGAAAAAGGTGTAAACAAAAAGGTGCAGCATGATCTCATGGGTACACATAGGTAAAGACACAAATACACAGAATAAACACTCTAGAGCAGGCGTCCCCAAACTGCGGCCCCCTGAGGCCATTTATCTGGCCCCTGGCTGCACTTCAGGAAGGGGCACCTCTTTCGTTGGTGGTCAGTGAGAGGAGCACAGTATGTGGCGGCCCTCCAACAGTCTGAGGGACAGTGAACTGGCCCCGTGTAAAATGTTAAGGGACGCCTGCTCTAGAGTAAGCAGCTGGCCACCTCTAAGGGGTGAGATCACCTGATTTTGTGCATTTAGAACTTTTGCAGAAAGTCCTATTAACTTTTATAAATTTGGAAGCAAGTTTAAATGTAAAAAAGGAAAAAATAAATAAATACACCAAAATATTAACACTCTATGTTTTGAAGTGGCTGGATTGTGGCTTTTTATTGCGTTAACACACTTTTCTGCATCTTCCAAATATTCTACATTAATCACAAAAACAAAACTCTACACACAGATGACAAGACGTGAACCAAAACACATTAAAAAAATTTATTTGGTCCTTATTGTCCTTTTGGGCTTATGCATGTCAAATTCTCAGGTATTCTCCTATTCTCTAACCACAGTATTACTTTTAGCATTAAATTCTAATTTTACCAGCAATCACTCCAATCAGAAAGAAGAGAATGAAACTGTTTGACTGTTTGCACACGTGTTCAAATCAAAACAGAAAGCCAACTGCAGTGAAGAATCAAAAAAGGCATGACCCCGGAATCTTACCGTAAAACTGTTGTTGACGTTTTTGGTGCTGGATTCAGCCACGCTGGCATCTGTCAGATCCACCTCATCAAATATGATTGACTGGAAAGAGACACACACAGGGACTAAGGCACACAAAGACAGGTACATCCCTAAGCACTAGCCAGCGCTGCCCACCACACCCCCTGATCCCTACCAAGCACCCACAGAGAAAATTACAAATATTCCAAGTAAAATGAGAAATAAACCAAGAGCAGTTACATCAACACAAAATAAGCAGACATTTAGACAGAGGAAGCAAAATCCATTTGTATCAGCAATATCAATAATGAATCCATCGGTAAATAAAACTTGAAAGCACCTGAAACTAATACTAACCCCTAATCCAATCAATACATCAATTCAAATTAACCCATCCACCTGCTTATAACCAAAAGCTTGGGCTCACAGGTGCAGTGCCATGATTTTTTTTTTTTTTTTAAATCCACCAACTTTATTTGATATTGCATTAGTGGAGGAAAGAAGAGAGAACCAAAGCAAAGAACTCAATGCTGTTATTTCTGTGCTTATTACTGTCAATACCAGTGTTCCCTTTGACATGTGAAGTATGTTCTCACAAGTGTTTTAGCTGATAGAAGGCCGGGGTTCGGACTGAGGATTCTATGTCCTTCCGGCTTCTTCCTCCAGCGAGCACATGGAGGGAAAAGGTCCTAGCTACAACAAATTCTTATGGGAAAAAGAGACAGGTCCACCTAGAAGGGGTCTGGCCATGAAAGGAAACAAGAGAGCAAAGCAGAAGGAGCCTGATGCTGGAGAGAGAGATGCTCCAGGGCAGGGCTGGGAATCAGGCCTGGGGACCTTCTCCATTTCCCTCTCGATTATCCCCAGTTCCCCCCACGATTATCCCCAGTTCCCCCCGCCCCACCGCCCCCGCACAGCCCCTGCCTCCTGTTTCCCTTATACCATCGCCTCTATTTTACGATGGCTCTATGTGGAACCCTGGAGAAGATCAAACTAATAACTCAGAAAAGAGATTCAATCTTTTAAGTAACCTTCCCCTTCCCCTCACCCCAAGAACTAACTGTAAAAGGTTGTTTTGTCATTTTTTTTAAGTGAGGGAAGTTGTCAGAACTCTTTCTAAACAAGCTGCTTTGTTCCATTTCAAATTTTAATGCAATAACTTTCTAGGGATATGTCTCAAGATGTAAATGATTCAAATTCCAGATTTCTTAAATATCAAAATATTACTAATGACACCAATACTGACACAAAAATACAGATAGTCAGAATCCCAGCCAACAACTGGTGTCTGAAAGTCTAACACCAAAAGTCTAACACCACATTCGCTTAAATATGGCAGTAATCTGTGACTTTTATTGGCTCCCCCTCCTCCAGCAGCACTCACTTGGTGCTTCTAGCTTTAAATCTACCTACAATAGGGCATACAGAAAGAAGGTTAATTGCTAGAAAGCCTAAAAATAAAGAATTTCCCATTTCTGTTTAGGCACCAAGAAGCTCAATATACTTAAATAATTATTTCACATTAAGAAGTTAAGATTTATATCCCTGTGACCCCCCCCACCTTTCTAAAAGAAAGATAACCAACTGTAATGTGGCTATTTCTGTGACTTTTTCCTTTTCCCCATTACAGATGACATTAAAGGAAAATGAATAAAAATTAATTCTGATAAGAAATAAAGCATGCCTTGAGACAAGTAAAACCCGACAGTGTGGAGTGTTACAAACTCACTGGCAGGAACAGATCTGAAAATTGAAGCTTCTCCCACACAAGGACCGACTCAGCATCCCGATTCCTCTCCCCTGGGACCCTCCTGTGAGTCCTAACGTGTGCTTTCCTGCATGGGCCTCACCTTTGCTGTTTTGGCATAGTACAGCGTTCGCCCTCGTAGCTTAAAGTATCTCCTTTTTGATCGCTGGAATGAATTGTTCTGTTTGGTCAGCATCCCCTCTTTGATGATGGTCTGAAAGTACAGAAACATATTCATAAACTTGCATTTCAAGGTGCCCTTTCACTCTTCCAGCTGAAACGTACCCTGTTGTGGCTGAAACACATTCTTGTCTCTAAGAGAAAATATTTCTCACACTCTCACCAGACCTTGACCTATGCACAGGCTCAGCGCACTGCCGGGGGTGTGGGGGATTGCTCCAATCTTATCCCCTAAGGGGCAATGCACGCCTGTGTGGGTGGGGGTGTCAGGGGCCCAGGGTGTGCCCTGGATGCTCTTGTAGGTGTGCTGAAGGGACACTGAGGCTCACAGGGCCACAGTACACAGCAGCTGGGAGGACACCGGGACGCAGGGCAGTGCATTCTCCAACTTCAGCATTTGATATTTTTCAGCTATTCTTGGCCCTGTCCCTGTGTTCTCTGGCCCCCTGCCATTTCTCAGGATCTTGCTGCCAAAGCTGTCTACGTCAGTTGCTCTGGGACTCAACAGCTCCAGGCCTGCACCCTCAGCCCAATCTACCACTCACAGGACGGGCGTGTGCATCTACACACATGTGAGAGGGAAGTACCTCAGCCACAGACACTAAAACTTCTCTTAACCCGAAAATCTGATGAGTTCCCCCAATAACAGAAGATACTCTCTTAAGAGAATTCAGAAATGGATTCTACAGTCCACTCACCTTGGCTCAATTAAAGCCAAGAACGAAAGGGGCACTGCTTCTCCCAGAGCTGCTCCCCTACCTTACGTGGCCCATGTCACTGAGATGTCAAATATGCAAGGAGCTACTTGGTCATGAGATGTTTTGAAGTACTTGGAGCCATTAACACAGTCAAAAAGAATAAATGACACGCATGAAGACGAGAACCTGGCTCTCAGCGTTCACACACTATGTTATGTCCCAGCTCACAGTAATGCCCAGTCCACAAGGAGCTTCAGCATGGAACGGAGGGAGGCTTCCTAAAAATTCTGTTCGAAGACAAGCACATTGATTCAGAGAAGCTTTTGCTTAATTACTGAATCCCATATACTTCTGCACTTCATGTAAATGTTTTAAACAGCGCACGTACAAAGTTCTTAGGTATCTACAGACACTTAAAACTCCCTAAGTTAAAACCAGCAAGAGCAAGTCACAGAAGGCTCATGTCCCCCCCCGTGCCAGAATGCAAGAGCAGAATGCTGCACTGCCTAGTCTGTCCACCGGCCGCTCACAACAGGAGAGGGAGTGGAACAGGAAGACTGTAGAAAGCCCCCAGCCCCACATACCATCAACATGTAGACAGACACCAGGACCACACCCAGACAGCATAGCACAGGCCAATGCACAGTGCCCAGGGGTCTCTTCTCCTTATCCCACAACAGGCCACCCTCACTGTGCTCTTGCTGGGTTGGGGGGAACTGGCCGCATGCATGACCACTTCCAAGAGCTCCTTGCTCACCAACATGTGCCAATCATGGTGAACTCTGCTTTCAGCACTGGCTCAGTGCTACAACACCAGCCCTTTCCAACTCTAGACGATAAGTACAGTGGAGAGCTGCTGAAGAATCTACTGACTCATTCTTGGCTTATACATTCACCTCACACTTCTGAAGAAGGCACCCACCCTCTCCCCAGTAATTGAAGAGTACCAGGAAGGAAAAAGAGAGGAGCCCAACGTTACCCAACGATCAAGATTCTGATGAGGCTCGTTTGCCAGAAGTGACTTCCCCATCCCCACCCCCTCCCCCAGAGACAGCAAGGATCCCCAGGCTACAGCTGGCATCTAAGATCCCATCCAAAATGGAACAAGGGTAATCCAATGCAGAGAGAAAGCCTCTGATCCTCCTAGAGACAGGACAGAAACCAGTCTTCATTGTGAAGGACTGGGAAATGGTATTTGTTTCCAAATATCCTTTTTCGATCCAAGTACACATGGATGACACTCATTTCAAATACATCTGCACAGAACAATGCCATCCATGGAAGCCTGAAACATATGCCACGAGACCCTTACTCTGATGATCTCAAAGGCCTCACTGTGAAGACATCTCTCCTGGCCCCACATTCATCTTCCTTACCTCTGCAGGGAAAGGAATCACTTCCATCTCTTCTCTAAATGGAAAAAAAAAAAAAAAAAAAAAAAAAGACAGCAAAACCAACAAGCCAAAACCCAGAAAAGTTATCTTTAAAAGACAGATGCTGGAGTATTTTTTCTTGTGTTTCCTGCTACACATCTCATACATAAAAGAAGAGCGAAATTAAAACACAACTCACTGAACCACATACACTTCACACACACACACACACACACACACGCACGCGCGCACACACACACACACACACACACTCTCTTTCTCCCTCTCTCCCTCTCTCTCTCTCTGTCTCTCTCTCTCTCTCTCTTTCTGAGGGCGGATGAGAGTCTGCGATCTTGGGCTGCCCAAGGAGAGCTGCCGCTCTATTTATAGAACAAGAGTGCTCAGAAAAAGACTGGTGGGTTTCAGCGGAAAAGGCTGGGGAAAAGATAAAGACCATGATTTCTTTGAAGCCTTCTCACAAACTGCATTTCTTCTCCTGATTCGCTGCTTGTGGGTACTATAGATACGCTGCAGAATATTTTTAAACGTTTAGTCAAAAGCAATGAACCAAAAGTGGTCAAGAAAATAACACCCCAAAATAATGTGCTGTGTTTTGCACGTGGCAGCTGTGAAAGGCACCCACAGGAAACGCTGCTCGGCTGACAAGGCCTCTGCTTGCCCCCCAGAGCAGAGTCAGGAGTGAAAGGGCCAGACCCCTGCACAGTTCGTTCAGGCCGTACCAGGCCATCGGAGTCTGAGAGTCACTCTGTTGGGTTCTACGCGCAAACAAATGGGTCAGCTGTTGTTCAAGCCATCTAGGATGCCCTTATTCCCAGCAGAGGCAAATTTGCAATACACACAGCACCGATAAAACTCTCAAGCTCCAGTCAGATAGAGAGCAGCAGGTGGAAAGCAAACGCATGCCCACCCGCAAATACAGGTGAGACACCAATCCCAATGCTGGGCTCCCTGGAGGAAGCTAGCAAGAGCACTCGGCCTGGGTCCTGGCCATCCAGTGACCGGACAGACACATGCCCACCCACAGGCCCAAGACTACCATGTGGAGCTGCTTGGGGAGAAGCGCCAGGCTCCAGTGGTCCTTAAGAGTAAGACAGCTCTGAGAATGCCTTTGAAAGGGGCTTCAAACCACAAGGCAGAGAAAGTCCAGAACGGACTCCCCGAGCGCAGGTCAAACACCCACCCGCCAGGCATTCTCTGTCTGGAAGGGACCAGGGACCAGCAGGCCCAGTCACAGGGCGAAGGTGCCCCCTCTCTGGGAAGGCATCTCTTTCCTCCCTCCCTTCCTCCACTCCTTCCTCCAACTCACGGCCGCATCACCAGGTGCTGGCCACTACGCTGGGTGCTGAGGGCTACATGGGCAGGAGCTCAGACAAGAGGAGGGCAGATGTGTGCACGCCAGAATGCTCTGGGATGTGGGGCACAGGGCAGTGAGCAATGCCCTGCCTGAGACAACAGGTGTCTGAGCAGGCCAGGGAGGAGGGGCTGGACAGCCAGAGGCCTGCAGCTGCTCCTTAGGGCTAGAGACAGAGTCCAGTGGTGGCTCAGAAATACACTCTGGAAAGCTGACTGTGGCCACAGTGTGGGAAAGAAGAGGGGGTTGAAACATGGAGGATGGCAGAACACCCCAGAAACTCACATAAGGGGGTTTTTGGTGACAAGAGTCTGGGATGGCAGGGGAGAGATGGACATAGGCATGAGAACGTTCAGAAAGACGTGACAATTGACCAAGGTGAAGAGGAGGAGACAGGACAGAAATCCTGGACGACTCCGAAGAATGTGGCTCAGTTGCAGAGGGTGTGCGTTTCATTCTGGACGTGCTCAGTCTGTGGGCCTCGAAGTCGCCAGGGGAATTTGGTGTAGGCCAACAGCCAGCTCTGCGGGTCTGTAATGTAGTTTTAACGCAGGAGATGCCTTGCCATGGGCCCCCAAAGGAAGGCATGGAGTGCACAGAGGCCCAGGGAAATGGGAACCCAGGGTCACCAACATCAGGCAGAAAGGAGGAAGGAAAGCCGGAATAGGAGAAGGAGAAGAAAGTGGACAGAAGCACAGGAAAGGGGAGAGCACGTCGAGAAGATCCCATCGACATTGTCCAATGTAGCAGCAAGGTCATAAATGAGAACTGAGATGAGGATAAAGGATGCAGCCACCAGGGGGTCACCAGGACCTGCCACAGCAAACGTGGTGGCCTGATGGGGTCGAAGCCAAATCAAATCACCGAGTGTGACCGGGACAGGAGAAAGCAAAATGACAGGTTTTTTCCAACTTACAACTTTCTTCTTATGAACATGGAATCCATACTGTACATACTGTATTTCACCTTGCTATTTTTTCCGTCATGTATATTATCACCATATAGCCACATCAGCAAATGCATTTTTGCCGGCTATAGAGTATCTCATTGCACCTACACACTCTCGCCTCCATCACTCACCTGCTTCCCCCTGCCGGAACATTTAGAATGCTTCCCGTTCTCTTAATGCTCTCAACAGAACTTCAGTGGATATTCCCGTAAGTAAATATCTGCTTATGTCTTCAACTACCCTTAGAGCAAATTAAGACAAGTGGCAATTTGGGGACCAAAGGTAGCCCAGAAACAGACACTCGAGATTTGGAGGCTTCATGTGTAATAGGTGGCACTGCAAACCAGGTTTGTGGGGAGAGGGACTTCAGCAAAGGGGCTGAGATGGCAGGTTACCCAAGGACACCACACTCATGAGCTCCTGGCAGACTCTGAATGTGCTAGAGAGCAAAAGGCAGAACTTGAAAACCTCCAGCAGATGATACAGAATTTCCAATGACTTTGGAATTGAATGAAGTTTCTTAAATATAATTAGAAAAAATATTAGACACAAGCTATGACTGCTAAACTCAACTACATTACCACTGAGAACTTCTGCTCATCAAAGACACCTCAAAAAGAAAGGAAAGCAAAGCCGCAGTGAGGAAAAATATGTATACTACTGCTGACAGCCAGTCAGTAAGCAGAATACAGCAGAAACTCCCACAGAACGGGCTGGGCACGGTGGCTCATGCCTGTAATCTCAGCACTCTGGGAGGCCGAGGCAGGTGGATCACCCAAGGTCAGGAGTTCGAGACCAGCCTGGCCAACATAGTAAAACTCCATCTCTACTAAAAATACAAAAATGAGCTGGGCATGGTGGCAGACACCTGCAATCCCAGCTACTCAGGAGGCTGAGACAAGAGAATCACTTGAACCCAGGAGGCAGAGGTTGCAGTGGGCCAAGATCTCCTCATTGCACTCCAGCCTGGTGACAAGAGGGAAACTCCCTCTCAATAAAAAGAAAAAAGAAAAAGAAAAGAAACTCCCACAGAATGATTAAAAAAAGAAAAAATGACCAAAAAGAAAATTGGTAGAAAGTGTGAATCGGCATTTACCAAAAGAGTAAGTCAAATGGAGATTAAACCCCAAAGGATGCTTAACCCTGGGGGATGCCACGGAAGAGCCCATGGGCCAGCACCCTGGCGCTCAGCTGTACAGGTGGGTCCATGGGTGCACAGTCCATGACTGTGCTTCACAATTTATGTGTATATTCCATGTAACGTTCTGCATATAAAATGGTAAAGGGAAAAACATAACCAATATAATCATGGAAGTAAAATCTCAGACTATAAGTGTTCATGTCTCCACCATGTAAGGAGTGAGGATTTCCACATTTAACAAATAAAAGAAAAAACAAATGAAAAATGGCTGTCACACAGGAGTGAAGAAAATGGAGGGGGCCAACCAAAAGACACATGTCCGGAGGCTGAGGGCAGCAAGCCACAGCCTGCCCAAAGGGACCTGGACAGAGAGGCTGGAGGCAGACAGCTGGGAAACTGGGGAGGGGGTCAAAAAAATAGGAGAAAGGAGTGAAAATTAGCCAAATGTCCACTTCAGCCATTTGTCTGTCCTTAGACCTTCCCAGTCTTTCAACGACAAAGCAGGTAAAACAGAAACCTGACTACGCTAGTTAAGCAACATCATCCAAATTCACAAATCCCCCCAAAAAGTGGAAATCCTAGCATAAAAATTAACATACAAATGTTTCAGTGGAAAGAAGCTGTTACAACTTATTGCTATCAATTTGCATCCCTTTGTCTGTTTGTTGATTGTTTTTGACTCTGGCTCTGTCACCAGGCTGGATGGAGTGCAGTGGTGCAATCTCTGCTCACTGCACTCTCCACCTCCCAGGTTCAAGCGATTCTCCTGCCTCACCCTCCCAACTGGCTAGGATTTCAGCCTCACACTACCACGCCCAGCTAATTTCTTATATATTTAGTAGAGACAGAGTTTCACCATTCTGGCCAGGCTGGTCTCAAACTCCTGACCTCAGGTGATCCACACTCCTCGGCCTCCGCACCCAGCCCAATTTGCATGCCACTTTAAATTGTTATGAGTATTTTTATATTTGCTTGTCTTCTTAACAGAACAAACGTTTGTTGTCTATGAGACAGAAACTAATATTCCAGTCAACAAATAAGAAAAGTGTTAAACAGAGAGACCGAGTAACTTGCCCAAGGTTGAACAACTAATGACAGGTCTCAAAAGAAATCCCAGACCTCTCCGATTCTATCTCAAAGCTTTGTCTGTGGTTTGCAGATGATAAGCACCATGATTCACAAACAGGAAACCATCAGAAAATAATTTGTTCATAAAACATAAGGCACACACAACATATTCAAAGACCTAAAGATTATCTTCAACACTTCTTCACACATACCACATCTGCTACCCGAGCAGGGGCCATCTTCATCTTTCAATCCTCACAGCAATTTTGAAATTGGTGGTAATATTGCCACTTTACACATTAGGAAACTAAGGGGCAGAGGATTAAGTAATTCACCCAAGACCACTTGGCTAATAAATGTCACACCCAGGATTCAAACCCAGAGCCCAGACAATACTTGTTGGGAAAATAAAACTTCAGCATAAAAGTCTGCTGATAACGGATTTAAATCAATTAAGCATAAGTAAATTCCTGTATCTACTCAAAATACTACCCATAGATTCATCCTCATTCAGGAACTACCTGCAACTTGCCCATCACGTATCTACCTATATCCCAATCTTAGAACATCCTGGCAGAAGCTGAGGGAGTGTGCACGGCCAGGGCAGCAATGGAATGTGTGCCATACCAGCGTCTCCATGACACCAACGGCCAGCAGGAAAGAGCACACCAAGCAACTGCTGCACTGCAGAATCCCACTCAGCTGCGCAGAACCAGGCCCTGAGTCTGGTGCTGCCATTGACAGAATGGAACCCAACACAGGTTTTCTGAAGACCCCAAAACACCAACCCATGGAAAAAGGACAGTCATCCTTCCCTTACTAATCAAGATAATCCAATTTCCCCATTGCCACCACCCTGGTTTTCCTCCTTCAATGCACTGCCACCAAGATTTAAAAGTGTACCATTTTCCAAAGACCCTATCTATGCCAAAGTTTCCACTGACAGAAGGAGGGACACCTCATTCCTGACCCTGCTAATTTGAGGAAGGACCAAACCAAAAAAGCCAAAAAGTGGCAGTGATGTGTATGCCCAAACCCCCAAGAGAGCTGCTCCAGATCTGCCCTTCATTGGAGTTCACACACTCTTTCCCTGAACCCAGGACACATCTCTTGCTGCGGTATGGCCCACACTGTTAATCTCCCCATGCACACATCCTCACTGCTCACAGGATCTTGATTCTGAATTGGGAGTGGTGGCATGGCGGGGGACGGAATTTCATCACAGGTCTAATCCCCATTGCCCCAGTCCTGGTCAAGGAGACCTAAGCAGTTCTGTTGGGGGTGGGGACGTAGACAAGTGCTTGGCTGGTACGTGGGAACCCATGTAGACTCAATGCCACCTTTGCTTTGAATGAACATACACTATCTAGTGCTGCAGCAGCCACGTTGAGGCCACAAGGTAGCCAGTGTGGGACCTGATGACATCAACCTGCAGCCAAATGCATTCCTGCCTGATAACCACGGGTCGGTTGAGTTCGCTCCTGATCGGTCAGCGTCACTGCTACTCCAATCTAGTCTTGCATGCTGGTGTCCCAGGGGCCAGGTCTCCACCCTGAAACATACCTCTTCTCACTGTTCAGTGACCCCACATTTCCTCTTTAGTTAATAATAGCATCACCAAAGCTCAAAGTAGTAGCAGGTGCTCAGCTCTTTTTCTCCTTCACTCCCCATTTCTAATTGGCTCTCTAGGATCATTGGTTGTATTTGTTAAAATAATGGAAGATTCTGCCCCTCGTCTTCAGCCCCACCTACCTCAGGACTAAGTTGTTCTAACTCTTGTCTCTGGCCTCAGTGCCTCTCAAAGCGTGACCCAGACCACCACACATCAGAACCCCTGGAATGTTTGTTAAAAACACAGGTGACGGCTGGCCTGAAGGCAGTGAGCTACCTCAAATGATGGTTCACAGTCAGGTACAGACTAAACCCCTTGCTCTATTCTTTACCCCATTCTCACTACTTCACTGGATTAGTCTTTTAAAAAAAAATTCACGTTATTAAAATAATAATATAGAAATAAATAAAAAGCAAGTTGCTGCTCCACTCCCAACCTCCCGAGCCTTGGAAAAACGGATTTTTGCCAAGAACCCAGGTGGTTCCTAAGCACACCAAGTTTGTTCTCTGTCCATCCTCCCTCCAACCTGCTGCCACAATTCTCTCTCTCAGCGGGAGGATCTAAGCCCCAACTGCCACTACAATTACCTGGCAAGCTTCGAGAAACAGTGACCACTGGCCCCACCCCACCGGTAATCAGCATCAGCGTGGGAGGGACCAGTGAGCCGCAGTGTTAAAAGCTCCTGGGGACTGGAAGCAGCATAGGGTCTTAGAGCCCAGGGCCCACTCACAAACCTCCCCTGGCTTTCCTCCTTGTCTAGGAAGCCCTCCTGTGGCCCACAGGGCTCCTCCCAATCTGACAGGCTCCTCTCTCACCCCTCCCAGAACTACCCAACCCAAACACAATTCACTCCTTTATTTCCCCCACTCTTTTGAATATACACTTTCCTCTGCCTGGAAATCCTCAGCTCCTCTTCTACTGGCTGGAAAACGCCTGAGCTTCGAGATCCAAGTCAAATGCCACCACCTTTAGGAAGCCTTCCCAGACTTCCCCCAGGCAGAACTAGCTGTCAACGTTTTGCAAGTACATGAACATCCATTACAAAGCTGTCTCCCTCCCCAGACCAACAGTCCCTGGGTTGAGCGGTTTATTTATCTTAATCACCCCAGTGCCTCAGGAAGTTTTTAGTTTTATTTTTGTTTTGAGACAGGCTCTCACTCTGTCAACCAGGCTGGAGTGGAGTGGTGCAATCACAGCTCACGGCAGCCTTGGCCTCCTGGGCTCTAACAATCCTCCCATCTCAGCCTCCCAAGTAGCTAGGACTACAGGTGTGCTAATTTTTTTTGCTTTTTTTTTTTTTTTTTTTTTTTTGGTAAAGACAGGGTCTCACTATGTTGCTCAGGCAATCCTCAGGCCTTGGCCTCCCAAAGTGCTGTGACTGCAGGCATAAGCCACCACAGCCAGCCAGGAAGTTTTACAAAATACCATAAAGGGCTAATATACTTAATCTTTAAAGTACTTACAAAAATTGAGACCAGACTAACAATCTGGTAGAAAAGGGGCAAAAAAAATATAAACAACGTTTGACAGAAGAAAAAAATACAAAAAGCCCTTAAACACAGGAAAAGATGCTCAACCTAGCTCCTAAGAGAGAAGTATAACTAACTGAAAATACTATTTGCATCATCAGACTGGCAAGAAACAAGGCCAGAGCTCACGCCCAGAAGGCCGTAGCTCACATCCCAGAACTTTGGGAGGATTAACCAAAATAATGATAAAAATGGTTACGTGGTTCCCTCTAGGGAAAGGGAGCAGGGTAGATGAGGCGAGGAAGGCACACGCATGATTTTACAAGGACTGTCTGGCAGGGGCAGCACCCAGCAGGCTAACTGAGCTCTGACTTGCTCCAGGTTCAAGTGTAAGCACTTTCCAGAGATCACTCATGTAATCCACATAACGACATTCTAAGGGAGGCCCAGGATAGGTTCAGATTTCGCAGAACCATGGGCAAGGAGAAGAAAGAATCAGTATTTGTGGAGTGCCTACTGTGTGCCAGGAGCTTATGTAAAATCTGTATTTAATCTGCCCTGTACAATAGTTATGGCCCCATTTTACTTATGAAGAATTTGAGGTCCAGAGAGGACATGAACACCTACAAAGAAGTGACAGGTGTGGGCTTCGGACCCACATCTGTCTGATTTCAACTCTCTCCATTCTTAGACAGCAAATGAAAAACATTTTTTATGTTTGGGGAAGACTTACTTTTCATTATTTGTCTATACAAGTTCAGACTAAATTATAGCCATAACCAATCACCCTACTTTTTCTGAAAGTGAATTTATGCACAAACCCATCTCCCCTACACACCAAAGGCACAAACCTTAACCACCAGCAGCAGGAGCGACATCCCGAAACACACAAACACTATCTGTGGTTCATTAAGGTAGGAAAGACTCAGCTTCTACGAAACCTACAGAATAAAATCCATCTCCCTATAGAGCTACGGAATGACATCACTGTTTCAATAAATGTTTATTGAGCACTTGAGTGCTGAGTGTGGCTTGGAATACTACGATGAAAGGGACTCGACCCTTGACCTTTCAGGAAACTGCTCCAGCAGAGGGATACTTTACACGTAAGAAGTATCAGAAGAATTTGCTTTAAAATGCTCAGAAAAAAGGGGGTGGGGATGGGGGGTGGAGACAGATGAAACAAGACCCAAGGCTGACATGATTAATTCAACTGTCTCTACTTCTGTGTCTGTTTGGAAATTTCCATAAATTGTTTTTAAGTGTCATGAGAGGGGTGCGACAGGGCGCTTTGGAAACTTGGAAATCAGTGAAATACACCAGATGTCTGAAGCTGGTGCTGCCTGGGCTCGAGGCAGCCTCCCCAGCTTCCTGACCTATGGATCCCACCTCAGACGGCAAGGCACCTGACGGAAAGGCACCTGAGAAGAGTGCGGCAGGGCTGCCACTACCAGCATTCAACCTCCTCTCCCCTGGCACGTGCTCAACCAGCTGCTTCCTCATTCATTTTCTAACACTTGGTGGATATAAAGTCCTATATTAAAAGACCCAACATACGGCAGACTTGTTTGCTGGGAGTTACTTTTTATTCACTGAATCCCACCCAGAGCCGAGCCACTGCTAACACCTACTATTCACATTCCAAGATAAAATCCTTCAGGTATGTTTTCTCTTTTTTTTTTCTTTTTTGAGAAGGAGTCTCGTTCTGTCACCCAGGCTGGAGTGTGGTGGCACAATCTTGGCTCACTGCAACCTCCACCTCCCAGGTTCAAGAGATCCTCCTGCCTCAGCCTCCCAAGTAGCTGGGACCATGGGCGTGTGCCATCACGCCCAGCTAATTTTTTGTTATTTTTAGTAGAGACGGTATTTCACCATGTTCGCCAGGCTGGTCTCGAACTCCTGACATCAGGTGATCCTCCCACCTTGGGCACCCAAAGTGCTGGGATTACAGGCGTGAGCCACAACACCCAGCCCCATCTGTTTTCAAGTGTGTAAACGAAACAGAAAAGTGGAGCTGGGCATGGTGTCTCAAACCTGTAATCTCAGTACTTTGGGAGGACGAGGCAGGCAGATCACTTGAGCCCAGGAATTCAAGACCAGCCTGGTCAAGACAGCAAGATTCCATCTCTATAAAAACTATAAACATTGGTTGAGTGTGGTGGCATACACCTGTAGTCCTAATTACTAGGGAAGGTAGGGCAGAAAAACTGCTTGGACCCAGGAATTTAGGCTCCAGTGAGCTATGACTGAACCACTGCACTGCAGCGTGGGTGACAGAATAAGACCATGTGTCTAAAAAAAAATGTCAAAACAAAATTGCCAGATGCTATGGCTCACACCTGTAATCTCAGCACTTTGGGAGAAAGAGGTAGGCAAATCACATGTGCCCAGGAGTTCAAGACCAGACTGGGCAACACGGTGAGATACCATCTCTACAAAAAAATTTAAAAATTAGTTGGGCATGATGGCACACACCTGTGGTCCCAGCTACTGGGGAGGCCAAGGCAGGAAAATCACCTAAGCCCAAGAGTCCAAGGTTGCAGTGAGTGACGATGGCACCACTACACTCCAGCCTGGGTGACACCCTATGTCAAGGACAGGCAAGTGGCTCACACCTGTAATCCCAGCACTTTGGGAGGCTGAGGCAGGCAGATCACTTGAGGTCAGGTGTTCCTAACCAGCCTGGCCAACATGGTAAAACCCCATCTCTACTAAAAATGCAAAATTAGCCAGGTATGGTGGTGCACACCAGTAACCTCAGCTACTTGGGAGGCTGAGGCAAGAGAATCACTTAACCCAGGAGGCAGAGGTTGCAATGAGCTGAGATCGCGCCACTGCACTCCAGCCTGGGTGACAGAGTGAGACATGTCTCAAAAAAAAAAAAAAAAGACCCTGTATCAAAAAAATTAAAAAACATAAAAACATAAAGGGGAGTTATATGACATATGAATTATTTAATAACTTAAAAACAACAATAACTTGCTTTTCCAAACAGTTTGCCTGTCAGGCTAAAATACATCCTATTTATACCAAGACCTTGAGCTTGCCACTTAGATAAGTATAGATTTATTTTCAGCACAGGAGTTAAAAGTTTAAACAAAGGGGAACATAATGAAGTTGTTCCATAGAATGTACACATTTATTAGGATATTACAAAATTTAAATCCTATGTTTTCACAAGCATGCCCTTTTGTATTATCTGACTCCTGAAATTCAATCTAATTTAATCCAACAGTACTGTTTTGGCTGTTTTAGGACACTCCAGACAAGGCTGAGGGCGGCCGCTTCTCCAACCTGAATCATCGCCATGTCGTGACACAGCCCCTCTTACCATTAGGAGTTTTCCACTGACAGGAAGCGTAACACAGGACAGCGTATCATGCCTTTCTGTTTCCTTTGGTATGAAATATAATACATGCTCATTTTAGAAAATGCAGGCAAGCAGATGTAAACATAAAAATAATACAAATTCCACCACCTAACACGACCCCCGATATCATCTGTGAAATTTCCTTTGCTGTCTTATTTCCGGTGCTTTACACACTGCTGAAATGCATTCTGTAAACACAGCTTTGCCTCATTTCTCCAACATCACACAGTACTGTCCCTGCCGCTACCCTCCTCAATTACCTGGCTGGCTGCTTCAGGCACTGAGGGCTGCCGGCTCTGCCACTTTCTGGCTTTGCGACCTGGTGCAGCCGCCATGAAGTTATGAAGTGGCACAGCACGCGCACAGAGCACAGCACGGGACTCGCCCGCAGTACTCATTTTATCAGCTACTATCATTAACGCACTGAGTCATTAAACTGGAGTGTTCTGGTGGAGCTTTTCCTAAGCTAGACTTGGACCTGGGGTGGTTTGCAACTTTTTATATTTAATGCTACAATAAACATGTACATGAGCTTCATATTTAAGATTAGTTCCTAAGGACAGGGCCCCACTGTTAGAATTTTGGACCAGGAGTCTCTTGAAGTTATTCAGACACTCACTAAATCACTTTCCCAAATAGTTATACCCATTTCTGCTACTAGAGGGCAAAGAAGCTGCAGTAACTACAAAAGAGTTTCTAAAAACAGCAAAATTCCCGCTTATACAAAACACTAGCTAGATATGAAAACACAGACAATTGTGACTAACAAGACAATAAAAACACACTTTGACATTAGACTCATACCTCATTTGTCAGATCTCCCTTAAATGTAAGAAAAAAATAAAAATAAAAATAAATAGACTCAGGCCTGGATTCTTGACAAATCTAGTTCTACTTGTCATCGAAGTACACAAAAATGTTCAGCAACCACACAGAGAGAGAGCAGACAGAGAACAACTTCTTAGACTTCCTTTTTGCCCAGCTTCTGAGTACAGGTCCATTTTTATCAGGGTTCAAATACAGAGAATGTCAAATGAGACTGGATTTAATGAGATGAGTGTTATTTCAAGTTTATCAAACTATAAGAAGCACTAAATCAAGTCCATATTCTCAAATATAAAATGTAGAAGAGGCTGGGCGCAGCAGATAACGCCTGCAATCCCAGCACTTTGGGGGGCTGAGGTGGGCAGATTGCTTGAGCCCAGTTCGAGGCCAGCCTAGGCAACATAGTGAGAACCTGTCTCCACAAAAAATACAAAAATTACCCAGGTGTGGTGGTACACACTTGTGGTCCCAGCTACTCAGGAGGCTGAGTGGAAGGATCACTTGAGCGCGGGAGACAGAGGCTGCAGTGAGTGGAGATCATACCACTACACTCCAGCCTGGGTAACAGTGAGATCCTGTCTCAAAAAATAAAATAAAACAAAATAAAATGTAGAAGAGTTCCATGGCAGTAAAAAATTCTAAAATGCAGATACTTCCTTTTAAACCCTTTAAATGTGTAAATGCCTCATAACCATCCATAAGAATCGCTTTATGAACTCCAGTGAGATTACCAAGCACTCCTGAGAAGCTCTGTAGCTGTTTTTCCATACTGCAAGGCTGTCTGCACAGCTGAGGAGGCAGACTCCAGCGGGAGAGTGCTCCTCTTCAACAGACCGTGCTGGAACAATCGCACATCCACACAGGAAGAACGAAGCTGGAACCTGACCTCACACCACATACAAAAAAATAACTCAAAATGGATCAAAGACTAAATATACTAATAATAGCTGAAACTATAAAACTCATGGAAGAACACAGGTATAAATCTTGACTTAGGATTAGGCAAGGGTTTCTTAAGTATAACACCGAAAGCGTAAGCAACAACAACAGAAAAAGAAAGTGGACTTCACCAAAATCAAAAACTTCTGTGCCTCAAAAGACGCTATCAAGAGAGCGAAAACACAACTCACAGAATGAGAGAAAATATTTGCAAATCATGTATCTGATAAGGGTCTAGTACCCAGAATATATAAAGAAATCTTACAATTCAATAAGAAGACAACCCGATTTTGAAAATGGGCAACGGACTTGAATAGATTATTTCTCCAAAAAATACACACAAATGGTCACCAAGCACATGACAAGAAACTCAACTTGTTAGCCATCAAGGAAATAAATAATATAATATCCTATTGTTAAAGCATTAAATATTATAATAAGTGGAAAGTGTTGGCAAGTATGGAAAAATTGGAACCCTCATATACTGCTGGAGGGAACATAAAATGGTACAGCCACTGTGGAAAACAGTTTCACAGTTCCTCAATAAGATAAACATAGAATTACCTAGCAATTTAACTCATGCATGTACCCAAAAGAAATGAAAACAGGTCAGCCAGGCACAGTGGTTCACACCTGTAATCCCAGCATTCTGGGAGGCTGAGGCAGGAAGATCACTTGAATCCAGGTGTTCCAGACCAACCTGCACAACATAGCAAGACCTCATCTCTACAAAAAACTACAAAATTAGCCAGGCCTGGTGGCACACATCTGTAGTCACAGCTACTTGGGAAGCTGAGGTGGGAAGATTGCTTGAGCCCAAGAGGCAAAGGCTGCAGTGAGCCATAACCACACCACTGCACTCCAGCCTGAGTGACAGAGACTCTGTCTCAAATGTCAGAAAAAATACAAAATAAATGAAAACAGGCATTCAAACAACAATTTGTACATGAATGTACACAGCAGCTCTCTATTCACAATAGTCAAAAGATAGACACAACCCAAATATCTCTGTCCACTGATGAATGATCAAACAAAATGTGGTATATCCACAGAACATTATTTATTCACACATTAAAAAAATTTTAATTCACACATTAAAAAAAATTCACACATTAAAAATAAAACACATTTTTATTCACACATTAAAAAATATATATATAGGAAGTTCTGAAACGTACAATGTAAACCTTGAAAACATAGTGCCCAGTGGCTAAGTGCAGTGACTCCTGCATATAATCCCAGCACTTTGGGAGGCCGAGGTGGTCAGATCACTTGAGGTCACAAATTGGAGACCAGCCAGCCACAACATGGTGAAACTCCCTCTCTACTAAAAATACAAAAATCAGCCGGGCATGGTGAAGCGCACCTGTAATCCCATCTACTCGGGAGTCTGAGGTGGGAGGATCACTTGAACCTGGGAGGCAGAGACTGCAGTGAGCTGGAACTGAACCACTGCACTCCACCATGGGTGAAAGAGCAAGACTCTGTCAAAAAAACAAATGAAATATGCAGATTAGGCAAATCTAGAGAGATGGAAAGCAGATCCGTGGCTGTCAAGGGCTGGCAGGAGGGGAAAACGAGGAGTCACTCACAATGGGGAAGGGATTTCCATGTGGGCAGTAAGAATGTTCCCAAACTAGCTTTTGGCTCAGAGACGGCCAAGGTGCAACTTTCTTCAGTTGTCCTGAATCCGGGTTCATCCAACACCAGCCGCCTCCACTATGCCACCAAAGTTCAACCCCAATGAGATCAAAGTCGTATACCTGAGGTGCACTGGGGGTGAAGTCGGTGCCACTTCTGCACTGGCCCCCAAGATTGGCCCCCGAGGTCTGTCTCCAAAAAGTGTTGGTGATGACATTGCCAAGGCAACAGGTGACTGGAAGGGTGTGAGGATTACAGTGAAACTGACCATTCAGAAGAGACAGGCCCAGATTGAGGTGGTGCCTTCTGCCTCTGCCCTGATCATCAAAGCCCTCAAGTAACCACCAAGAGACAGAAAGAAACAGAGAAACATTAAACACAGTGGGAATATCACTTTCGATGAGATTGTCAACACTGCTCGACAGATGCAGCACCGATCTTTAGCCAGAGAACTCTCTGGAACCATCAAAGGGATCCTGGGGACTGCCCAGTCTGTGGGCTGTAATGTTGATGGCCACCACCCTCATGACATCATCGATGACATCGAGAGTGGCACTGTGGAATGCCCAGCTAGTTAAGAAGCACAAAAGAAAATATTTCAATAAAGAATCATTTGACAACTGGAAAAAAAAAAGTTCCCAAACTAGATAGAGGTGATGGTTACACAATGCCATTAATGTATTTAGTGCTACTTAACTGTATACTTTAAAATGGTTAAAATAGCAAGTTTAAAAGAAAAAGAGTGGCCCTCTTCCATCATTCTATAAGGACAAAGCACCATTCATCAGGGGATGGGAGTCCAGCCCTTCCTGTGGGGGAAAGGGAGGCAGACACCCTTCACCCTCAGAAACAGAACAGCAGAGTGGGCAGCAGGTGATCAACAAACACCCACTACTCAGGAACACACACGGACATGGAAAACGGGGCCACTGCACAGGAATTCGAGGGGAGGGGAGGGCACATCCAGAGCAGCAGACATACAGCCTGGGCCTGTGGCCGACCACCCCACAGCCAGCCCCAGATCACACCCAGCCAAGTGCCCAGAAAACAGCAATTCAAACCCGCAGCCTGGCAAACGCCAACTAAATTAGAACAGAAAGGGGGAGGGGGCAGGCTGATGGAAAAACATGCCACTAAGCACACGCACAAACCTGAAATGAATGATTGCAGAAAATGGAAGATGATTTCGGACAAGATGTGGTTCTTGTCATTAGTAAGATGCAGGAAGACATGGCCTTTATTTAAAAAGTTAAAAATAAAATGTATTTAAAGGACAGAGAGCACCAAAATGAGAATAGGATGAAATTAAAAGACAACAAGCTAAGATGCTGACCAAGATTAGAAGAGAAAATGAAAACAATCACACTAAGGAAAAATTAAAATCCAAATGGAGGGAGCCAAAGGGAAAAATGTACATTACAGAAAATGTCACTAGTGGCAAAAAGACAAAACTGAGAGGCTCCCAGAATATTGATGGAGATGGTGGAGAGCGAAAAACACCGAGATGGACAGAGTGGTAAGGAGACAGATGGTCTAACCCACAGATAAGAACCTCCCCCCAAAAAATACAATAAATGGAGATTCGATATGAGAGGTAGAGACAAAAGCCTTCCTAACAGAAAGCTACCCAACTCATTTTAAGAGAGGGTGGGACAACCCTAAACCTAAGCCAATCCAAACAAGGGAAACAAAGACTTGCCAGCCTGAAATCTGGAAACTCCTAGGCACTCTTGTGCCAGGACTGAAGGGAGATGGGCTGCCGCCCTCGCTACAGGACACACACTGTCTCTTCTATCTACAACTCCAGCTCCACGACTCAATCTAGAAGATGAACACAGATCGCAACATAGCAAGCAAGCCTTCAAAGACCAAAGAGCCAGATGAAGGTATGTTTCTGGGAAAATCAGAATGATTTGAGCATCAAAAACAATGGCTGTAACTGACTGTAAAACACTGAATAAAAATAGCCACGAATCCATAATGATACTCGGGCTGGGTGTGGGGGTTTGGGGTTGTGGGGAGAGAAACATTTGCCTCTACTGGGGATGACTATTTACCAAATCCTTACCTTGAAAACTGGTAATTAGCCGGGCGCAGTGGCTCAAGCCTGTAATCCCAGCACTTTGGGAAGCCAAGGTGGGCAGATCATGAGGTCAAGAGATCGAGACCATCCTGGCCAACATGGTGAAACTCCGTCTCTACCAAAAATACAAAAAAACTAGCTGGGCGTGGTGGTATGTGCCTGTAGTCCCGGCTACTCGGGAGGCTGAAGCAAGAGAATCGCTTGAATCCCAGGAGGCAGAGGTTGCAGTGAGCCGAGATTGTGCCACTGCACTCCAGCCTGGCGCCTGGTGACAGAGTGAGACTCTGTCTCAAAAAAAAAGAAAGAATCCAGCAATTGTCCTACCTTTTTAGGAGGAACTATGGTCCTTAACTCGGTTGAAGTCAGAAAATATCTTTTTTATTTTTATTTTTTTTGACAGAGTCTCGCTCTGTTACCCAGGCTGGAATGCAGTGACACATCTTGGCTCACTGCAACCTCCACCTCCTGGGTTCATGCAATTCTCCTGCCATGGCCTCTGGAGTAACTGGGATTACAGGCGCCCACCACCACGACCAGCTAATTTTTTTGTATTTTTAGTAGAGGCAAGGTTTCACCATTTTGGCCAGGCTGGTCTCAAACTCCTGACCTCAAGTGATCCACCTGCCTCAGCCTCCCAAAGTGCTAAGATTACAGGCGTAATCTTAGCACCTTACCCAGCCCCGAGAAAAGATAGAACACCAATAGATAAATGTGGAATAAATGACAGAATGGAGAAGTGGGAACCTCCATTTTACAAAATCTCATAATAAAATTCATTCAGGCAAGTCCTGTATTGTTACAAATGTGGAAACCATTTGGGGAAAAGGATATTTGCACAGTGCCCAGGAAATCACCTATTCCTTCCTAATTGTAAAGGGAAATCACATCTCCAGCGAAAAGACCTGGTCAGACAGGGTGGCTCATGCCTGTAATCCCAGAATTTTGGGAGGCCAAGGCCGAAGGATCACTTTAGGATAGTTCAAGACCAGATTGGCTTAACGTAGGGAGATCCTATGTCTCTTTAAGAAAAGGAGAAAGGAGAAAGGAAGAGAAAAGAGAAGAAGGAGAAGAAGAAAGAAAAGACCTAACAATCTCCTGTAAACCAAGCGATGACACAGCAGAGGGGGACAGCCTGGCAGGGCATGCCCACTTCCGAGTGGAAGGCAGTACAGAGCACAGTGAGTCCCATATTTAGGGATGTGCCCAAAATGTCAACCGAAATACAGAAGTGAGAGTCTTTGAAACATCTCACTTCTACTTTATAGGAAATACAGAAGATTTAAAAAATGATGTAAAAGAATGCATGAGCAATCAGAAAAATCCAGAAACAGCTTTTATTAGGTTGCTGCAAAAGTAGTTGCGGTTTCTGCCATTAAAAGCCATTAATACAGCTGGGCATGGTAGTTCACACCTGTAGTCCCAGCACTTTGGGAGGCTTAGGCGGGCAGATCACCTAAGGTCAGTAGTTCGAGACCTGCCTGGCCAACATAGTGAAGCCCTGTCTTTACTAAAAATACAAAAATTAGTCGGACGTGGTGGCGGGTGCCCGTAATCCCAGTTGCTTGAGAGACTGAGGCAGGAGAATCATTTGAAACCAGGAGACGGGTTGTAGTGAGCCACTGCACTCCAGCCTAGCGACAGAGTAAGACTCTGTCTCAAAAGAAAAAAATTTAAAAGTTGATGTCATAGTAGGCAGGTAGGGAATGGGAAGAGATGACAGTAGAAACTGTTCTAATTTAACAAACTAAAGAGGTACAACAACAAAATATAATGCATAACATTTGATTGGTACCTCGTTCCCAAAAGGAAGATCATAAATGACATTTCTGGTTCAACTGGGGAAATTTGAAAATGATCTGGATATTAAATGTTAGAAAATTACAATTCAATTTTCAGGTATAATGGTATTCTTATATAGGAAAATCTCGTCATTTTGTGGAGGCGTTCGCTGAGGCCTTTAGGGGTAAACTGTGATGGTTCTGGGGCTGCCTGCAGCCCCCTTCCTCCCTCTCCCCTGCCAGTCCTTTCTTCTGTGACTGGTTCTCCTCATCCTCCTCCGCCCACCTCCGAAAAGCCAATGGCCCCAGCATCCAATCGGGCCCAGACCCCGTCACACTGACCTCATTCTTGGGCTCAAATGAACCATCCTCACTGCTGCCACATGACTGGGGACAAAGGAGGCCCAATCTGGAATCGGTGAGACCTACATGGCTTCATGGCACACTAGCAAGCCACCTAACTGCTAAGTCTGTGTCACTCGCTGGCAAAACTGGGGTAGTGGAGAATAAGATGATCCAGGATAGCATAAGATGATCCGATGGAGAATAAGATGATCCAGGTGGAGCTAGGTAAGAGTAAAATCCCCAAAGTCATCCTCAACTACAGCTCCTTAAATGAGAAAGAGTTCCGTGAGCCAGCTCATCACAGGAACCACAAACCTCCTTTCTCCCAACACCCACACCAAACCATCACTGAGCTCTCACAATGTCACCTCCTCAGCATCTTCAAATCCAGCTTCTTCCCCCATCACCACTGCCACAGCCCAGGCCTGGGCTGCCAGCATCTCTCACTGCATTGGGTCAGCCAGCATCCACTCAGGCAACTGCAGCCCAGACAGAGCCACCTTTTCAACCATGATCTGATTAGGTCATGCTCCTTCCCAAAATCCTAAAGCAGTTGTATCCCACTACTCTGGGGGAAAACAGACAGAGCACCCTAACGAAGCCTCTAACCCTCTCCAGTGTCAGTTCACAACCAAGGGCTCCTGATGCTTGCCAGCCCTCACCATGACAGCTTTCTGTCAGCCCCACAATTTCCCCGAGCTCCCTCTTGCCACGGGGCCTTTGCATACCCCTTTGATCAGCAACCACCTCCTTCACATTATTTTATAAATCCTTTAAAAAAAAACACCACCACCTTCTGTTTCTTTTGAGTTTAATGTGTTGCTATTCTTCTAACTACCTGATTTTCAGCATATCTTCTTTCCTAATATATGTATCTTAAGCTACAAATTTCCCTCTAAACATGACTTCAGCTGTATCCCATTTTATATACACACATATATATTTGCTATTGTTCAACTCAAAATATTTAAGCTTTCTATGACTCATAAGTTCTTAGATAACTAAAATTTCTAAATACATCGAGATTTTCTTTTTATTGATCCCGGCTAAATTCTATTGTTGTCAGAGAACATACTCTGTATAATTTCAACTCTTTGAAAGTTGAGACTTGTGTTATGGCCAGCATATACTGAATTTCAACAAATGTGCCTGTGCATTGAAAAAAAACTTAGATTCTACAATTTTTAGGTACACTGTTCTATATATTTCCATTAGGTCAAGTTTACTACTTGTGGCAGGTGCAGTGGCTCACACCTGTAATCCCAGCACTTTGGGAGGCCGAGGCAGCACTTCGGGACTCCTCACCTGAGGTCAGGAGTTCGAGACCAGCCTAGGCAAGATAGTGAGACCCCATCTCTATTAAAAACACAAAAATTAGCCAGGCATGGTGGTGCACACCTGTAGTCCCAGCTACTCAGGAGGCTGAGGCAGGAGAATCACTTGAACCTGGGAGGTGGAGGCTGCAGTGAGCCAAGATCATGCCACTGCACTCCAGTCTGGATAAAGAAAGCAAAACTCCATCTCTCAAAAAAAAAAAAAAAAAAAAGGTTAATACTTGTGTTGTTCAATTCTACATTTTTTTTTTTTTTTTTTTTTTTTTTTTTTTTTTTTTTTTTGAGACGGAGTTTTGCTCTTGTTACCCAGGCTGGAGTGCAATGGCGCGATCTCGGCTCACCGCAACCTCCGCCTCCTGGGCTCAGGCAATTCTCCTGTCTCGGCCTCCTGAGTAGCTGGGATTACAGGCACGCGCCACCATGCCCAGCTAATTTTTTGTATTTTTAGTAGAGACGGGGTTTCACTATGTTGACCAGGATGGTCTCGATCTCTTGACCTCGTGATCCACCCGCCTCGGCCTCCCAAAGTGCTGGGATTACAGGCTTGAGCCACCGCGCCCGGCCAGGATTTGCTTTTGTATACCATCGCACAATCTCTGTATTTTAACTGGAGCATTTAAGTCCACTTACATTTAATGTGATTTACGGATACACTGGGATTTAAGTTTACTAACTTACTATTTGCTTTCTCTTCGTCCCAGTTCTTCAATGGGTTCTCTCCTTTCTTGCCTTCTTTCAGATTTAGAATCTCTTCTTCTATTTTTCTTCTCCTTTAGCTTAGATATCATACACTATCACAATTTCAGTGGCCACCACAAAAATTACACATACCATGCATCCCGACTTCTCTAATATGATTGGTTTTTTCTTCTTCTTCCTGGAAATGCAAAGACCTTAGAAAAGTTTTACTCCATTTGCCTCCTTTCTAACCTACATAACCTGTTGTCTATCCTATGTATTTTAAACACAAAGGCATAAATTTTATAGTCAATAATCATTTGGTCTTTTCCACATAGAAACTCTTTTTATGGGTCTCCATTCCTTCCTGCAACTCTTAACGTTTAACTTGAGCTCACTTTCCTTTAGCCAAAATAAACAAAAAATATTTAATATTTTTTAAAAATTTAGTGTGGGTCTGCTGGCAAAAAAAATTGTCTTTGTTTATATGAAAATGTCTTTATTTCAACTATATTTTCTGAAGGACATTTTCGTTGCACACAGAATTCGGGGTCCACAGTCAGTTTCTTGGAGCACTTAAATTTCATTAGGCTTTTGGTTTCCATTGTTTCTGTTAAGAACACAGCTGTCATTCTTTTTTTTTTGTTGAGGTGGTGTCTCGCTCTGTTGCCCACGCTAGAGTGCAGTGGCACGATCTCGACTCACTGCAACCTCCACCCTTCTCTTTTTCTCTTTATCTGTGGTTTTCAGCAGTGCTACAGTCATCGGTTGCTTAACAACGAGGATATATTCTGAGAAATGCATTGTTAGGTGATGTCATCCTCTGTGAACATCACAGAGCACACTTTCACAAATCTAGATGGTACACACCTAATCTGTATGGCATAGCCTATTGCTCCTAGACTACAAAGCTGTATAGCACATGCCTGTGCTGACATTGTAGGCAACTATAACTCAATGGCAAGCATTTGTGTATCTAAATATAACTAAACATAAAAAAAGTACAGTAACAATACGTCATAAAAGATTTTTAAAATGGTACACCCGTATAGGGTACTTACCATAACTGGAGCTTGCAGGACTGGCAGTTGCTCTGGATGAGTGAGTGAGTGGTGAGTAACCGTGATGGTCTAGGACATTACTGGCCAGTACTGTGTGCTTTATCAACACTGTACTCTTAGGCTATACTACATTTTTTTTTTTTCTTCGAGACGGAGTTTCACTCTTGTTACCCAGGCTGGAGTGCAATGGCGCGATCTCGGCTCACCGCAACCTCCGCCTCCTGGGTTCAGGCAATTCTCCTGCCTCAGCTTCCTGAGTAGCTGGGATTACAGGCACGCGCCACCATGCCCAGCTAATTTTTTGTATTTTTCGTAGAGACGGGGTTTCACCATGTTGACCAGGATGGTCTCAATCTCTTGACCTCGTGATCCACCCGCCTTGGCCGCCCGAAGTGCTGGGATTACAGGCTTGAGCCACCGCGCCCGGCCACATTTTTTTTTAAAGATTTTCTTTCTTCAATAACAAATTAACCTTAGCTTACTGTAACATTTTTACTTCATAAACTTTTAAATTTTTTTACTCTTTTGTAGTTACACTTAGCTTGAAACACACACACATTATAAAGCTATACAAAAGTAGTTTCTTCATATTCTTATTCAATAAGCTTTTCTTCTATGTTTTAAATTATTTTACTTCTTAAATATTTTTGTTAAAAAACTAAGAAACAGGCCTGGTGTGGCAGCTCATATCTGTAATCCCAGTACTTTGGGAAGCCGAGGCAGGCAGACTGCCTGAGCTCAGGAGTTCAAAACCAGTCTGGGCAACATGGCGAAACTCCATCTGTACTAAAAATACAAAAAATTAGCTGGGCGTGGTGGCAGGCCCCTGTAATCCCAGTTACTCAGGAGGCTGAGGCAGGAGAATCGCTTGAACCCAGGAGGTGGAGGCTACAGTGAGCAGAGATGGCACCACTGTACTCCAGCCTGGGCAACAGAGTGAGACTCTGTCTCAAAAACAAAACAAAATAAACAAACAAACAAAACAAGAAACAAACACACACAGTAGCCTAGACCTACAGAGAGCCAGAATCATCAATATCTTGTCTTCTACCTCCTCACCCAACCCCACTGGAAGGTCTTCAGGGACAATGACAGGCATGGAGCTGTCACCACCTATGGTAACAATGCCTTCTTCTGAATATCACTTGAAGGACCTGCTTGAGGCTGTTTTTTTTGTTTGTTTGTTTGTTTTTCTGTAAGTAGGAGGAATATATTCTAATAAAAAGTATAGACAGTAAATACATAAACCAGTAACATCGTTGCTTAGTATTATTATCAATTATTATACACTATCTATACTTGCATGTGCTATCCTTTTCTACCACTGGCAGTACAGTAGGTCTGTTTACACCAGCATCACCACAAACCACACACAGGTAATTCACTGCCCTTCAACATTACAACAACTTCCACGTCACTAGGCAATAGGAATTTTTCAGCTCCATTATAATCTTATGGGACCACCTTTGTCCATGTGGACCGTCGCGTGGAAACATCATTATGCAGCACAGGGGTGTATCAGGAATTGATCAGATGTGATTTTCTTTGAGTTCACACAGCTAACGAATCTGCGGATGGTACCTTTTATTTATTGCAGGAAATTCTCAAGCATTATCTTTCCTTTTTTTTGAGACGGAGTTTCACTCTTGTTGCCCAGGGTGGAGTGCAATGGCACGGTCTCAGCTCACCACAACCTCTGCCTCCCGGGTTCAAGCGATTCTCCTGCCTCACCCTCTCGAGTAGCTGGGATTACAGGCGCCTGCCACCACGCCTGGCTAATTTTTGTATTTTTAGTAGAGACGGGGTTTCACCATGTTGGTGAGGCTGGTCTTGAACTCCTGACCTCGGGCAATCTGCCTACCTCCACCTCCCAAAGTGCTGGGATTACAGCCGTGAGCCACCACACCCAGCCAAAAAAAGAAAATTCTAAAACTGAAAAACGTAATAATTGAAATTAACCAAAAGAAGAACAGATTAGACCCAGGCTAAAAAAAATCTTGTGACTCAGAAGAGAACTCAGAAGAAAATACCCACAAAGAAGCCTGGAGACATTAAAAAATGAAAAAATTTAGAGAGGGTGGGAGACAGATACAGTAAGAAGGAATAACTTGTGTTTAATTGTCACAAGAGAGGAGAGAGAAAATTTAGTGAGACTCTGTCTCAAAAATAAATAAATAAAATAAAATAAATAATGTTCCTTGTGGGCAAATTAAAAGAAAAAAATGCGGCCAGGCGCGGTAGCTCACACCGGTAATCTAGTACACTTTGAGAGGCCAAGGTGGGTGGATTACCTGAGGTCAGGAGTTCAAGACCAACCTAACCAACATGGCGAAACCCTGTCTCTACTAAAAATATAAAATTAGTTGGGCATGGTGGCGCATGCCTGCAATCCCAGCTACCAGGGAGGCTGAAGCAGGAGAATCACTTAAACCCAGGAGGCGGAGGCTGTGGTGAGCTGAGATGGTGCCACTGTACTCCAGCCTGGGCAACAAGAGTGAAACTGTCTCAAAAAAAAAAAAAAAAAAAAAAAAGTCTAGTATTTTTAGTAGAGTTCTAGGCCAGTGCAGCCTAGAACTTTCATTGGGTTCTTTTTTATAGTTTCTAGTTCTCTGCCAAAACTCTCCATTTGATCTTGTATCTCTTTAAACACAATAAGCAGAGTTGTTTTAAAGTCTGTGTCTGGTATCTGGAAGCCCTGCTGATCTGTCTATAGTCTGTTGTTTCTATTAGTTTTAACTCAAGAGCCTTGCCTCCCTGGGTGTCTATTTTTTTTATTATATGTACAATAATGAATTTACAAACAGACTTGTGAAAGTCATTAGAGGTCTCAAATGATGATGATATCTCCCTCTAGAGAAAATTAAAGTTTGTTTTTATGGGGAATTTGGAGACACTAGTGTACTGGAACTAATTTCAGAAAGCTGAGGTGATCTGAAGCAGGACTGCAGTCCTTCCCATCTTACTTTGGCTCCTGCCCATTCCTTGGAAGTGGCTTCTTGGGATCCCAATGCAAATTCTGAGGGGAGGGTGTCACCCAGGATTCTCGCCCTTTGGCAGAACCTGATGCTTCAGCCCTCCGAAGGCACTGGGACAGTCTGCCAGATAACGGAGCTCAGCCTCTCGGCTCCCATGTTTGTTTGTTTGGTTCATGACCCTGTGTTTGTTCCCTAGGACTGCCACAAACTTCAAGGCTTAAAGCAAAAATTTACCATCTCACTGCTCCGGGGACTGGAAATCTGAAATCCCAGGATCAGCAGGGCCGCGCTCCCTCTGCAGGCTCTAGGGAGATTCCATCTGTCACCTCTTCAGGCATTCCCAGGTTTGGCGTAACAGAACTCATCTCTGGCTCTGTTTTCCCTTAACCTTTTTCTCCATGTGTCTTTCTGTCCAAATCTCCCTCTCCTTTCTCTTATGAAGACACCAACATCTGAGTTACAGTTTCTCCTAAATTCACAATGATTTACTCTCAAAATCTTTAATTAGCAGGAGGATCTCTTGAGCCCAAAAGTTTGAGGCCAGCATGGGGAATACAGTAAGACCCCATCTCAAAACGAAAAGTTTTGGTCAGGCACAGTAGCTCATGCCTGTAATTCTAGCACTTTGGGAAGCCAAAGTGAGAAGATCACTTGAGCCCAAGAGTTTGAGACCCTAAGCACAGGCAACGTAGTGAGATCTCCGTCTCCACAAAAAAAAAAAAAAAAAAATTTTTTTAATTAGCCAGGAGCAGTGGAACACGTCTGGAGCCCCAGCCACTCAGATGACTGAGGCAGGAGGACTGCCTGAGCCCGGCTGGAAACTGCGGTATACCACTGCACTCTAGCATGGATGACCAAGCAAGACCCTGTCTCAAAAAAAAAAAAAAAGAAAGAAAAGAAAGAAAGAAAACATTTTTAAAAGATACTTAACTAATATCTAATTATATCTGCATCCTAAAGTTCTAGGCGGACCAAATTTGGCAGAAATGCCAAACCCACTACAGGTTCCAAAGTCAAAAGCAGCCCCAAATACCACACTTACTTCCACAGATCTTTGGCCTCCCCAAATCCTCATCTAGAAATTCAGCATCATCTCATCAGCAGATTGTGCTTCGCAGAATGGCTCCTCCGTTACTCAGCCCACCACTACCAGGAGCAGAAGTCACTGTTCCCTGCTTACCTTTCAGACCTCAGCCAGTCACTTCCTCAAAAAGCTCTTCCCAGACCTCCCTGATAGCAGGTCAAATTCACCTGTAATGTCCTCTCAAAGCACTCTGGCCTTCTCCTGAGCAGCGCCGGTCCCGATTACAACTTTATATCAACCATGTGATTGTTTTATTAAGGTCTTCCATTCAATCACCTCTAGGAATCCTTTTTGTTGTTGCTGCTCAATAAGACACCCCCAGCACCTCACACAACAATTAGCAATGTTAAGATCTCAAATATTTGCTGTTAAACTGGACCAGTGAAACAAAAAATACAATACCTAGCCCACGGTATTCCCACTAGTAATCAGTAAATCAACAATTTCTTTAAAAATGGTATTTGTTGCCGGGCGCGGTGGCTCAAGCCTGTAATCCCAGCACTTTGGGAGGCCGAGGCGGGTGGATCACGAGGTCGAGAGATCGAGACCATCCTGGTCAACATGGTGAAACCCCGTCTCTACTAAAAATACAAAAAATTAGCTGGGCATGATGGTGCGTGCCTGTAATCCCAGCTACTCAGGAGGCTGAGGCAGGAGAATTGCCTGAACCCAGGAGGCGGAGGTTGCGGTGAGCCGAGATCGCGCCATTGCACTCCAGCCTGGGTAACAAGAGCAAAACTCCGTCTCAAAAAAAAAAAAAAAAAAATGGTATTTGTTAATTTTCAGCCAGATTTGTTTTTATTTGCTCTTCTGGAGGCCAGAGATGGAGACTCACTCAGACCAGCTTGAACTGGAGAAAAATGGGAGTCAGGGAAATGATTCCTATCTGGGATACAAAAAGAAGAACAATCAGAAAGACAAAAAATAATCAAAAGTAACCATTTAATGATCACTTTATACATCAGCCACTATGTTAAGTGTCCTACACAGATTATCCCATTTAATTTCATGAGTTAACATCACCATTCCTACTTTATGGATATAGCAACTGTTATTTCTATTTTATAGACACAGAAACTGAGGCTTGGGAACACACAACTAACATTTACTGTCACTACAACCAACCCAAGAACTAATATTTTCCATATTTACAGATGAGGAAACCAAATCTTAAAGGAGGTTTAGACGCCCTGTCCACAATCACACGCTTCATAACTAGAAGAGCAGGGTCTGAGGCGACTTCATCTGACACCAAAGTTTAGACTCTCAAATCCGACCATACGAGGGCATTAAAACCCTTTTACATTACTTCATACCTACTAGGATGGCTATTATCAAAAGACAGACAATAACAGGCACTGGCAAGGATGTGGAAAAACTGGAACCCTCCTCACACACAGCTGGTGGGAATGTAAAATGGTACAGTAGTGTTACCATATGGCCCAGCAATTCCACTCCTAGGTATACAGCCAAGATAAATGAAAACTATGTCCACACGAAAACATGTACATGAATGTTCACAGCAGCATTATCCAGAATAGCCAAAAAGTAGAATAACCCAAATGCCTATCAACTGATGAGTGGATAAATACAATGCAGTATATCTGTAGAATGGAATATTACCCAGTAATACAAATGAAGTTCTGCTACATGCTATGGCATGGATGAACCTTGAAAATACTATGCTAAGTGAAAGAAGCCAGACCACATATTGTATGATTCCATTTACGTAAAATGACCAGAATCAGCAAACACAGAGACAGAAAGTAGATTCTGGTTGCCTACGGTTGACAGGGTTGAGAGGAAATGGGGTGATGAAAATGTTCTGAAACTGATTGTGGTGATGGTTACACAACTGCGGATACACTAAAAGCCACTGAACTATATGCTTTATAGGAGTGACCTGTATGCTATGTGAATTATATCGAATAAAACTGGGGTGTATTTTTTTTTAAGTTTTTTACAACTTAAACCTTTTACCTAATTTTTACTAGTCTTCATTTCACAATGGAAGAAAATGCTTTGTTTAAATTTGAAACCAGGAATCCAAGCACTTTCATGCTTATATCCAAAATAATGTTAAATTCTTAGAAACGTTTAAACAAATTAAACTCTTTTAACTGATACCTTCGCAGAATTACATGGTTCTTTTTTTTTTTTTTTTTTTTGAGACGGAGTTTCGCTCTTGTTACCCAGGCTGGAGTGCAATGGCGCGATCTCGGCTCACTGCAACCTCCGCCTCCCGGGTTCAGGCAATTCTCCTGTCTCAGCCTCCTGAGTAGCTGGGATTACAGGCATGTGCCACCATGCCCAGCTAATTTTTTGTATTTTTAGTAGAGACGGGGTTTCACCATGTTGATCAGGATGGTCTCGATCTTTTGACCTCGTGATCCACCCGCCTCGGCCTCCCAAAGTGCTGGGATTACAGGCTTGAGCCACCGCGCCCGGCTCATGGTTCTTTACTGAGATTTCAAAATACCTTATAATGTGCTAGTGAATGTACTGGTTGGTGCATTAGCTCCATTTTCTTCTTTTCCATTCTAGCTACGCAGTTCTACAGTCATTACAGTGTACTATGGCCAGGAAATACAAATGAAGTAATGTCTCTGCTGGGGACAGTTTCAACTCTAAAGAGTGTGAACGTATTAAAAAATCAGACATGCATGAAATGCTAAACTGATAAACAACCATCAAAAATCTGCACACATCAAATTTCCAGTATGCTAAAGACTTATATCCTGAAGAAAGATTTGGAGTTTGGAGAGGCTTCTCTTTACATGTGTGCCCTGTTCTAAGTGTGGTCCATGGACTAGCAGCATCAGCATCTTCTGGGAGCTTGTTAGAAATGCATATTCTGCAGGGAGCAGTGGCTCAAGCCTGGGAAGCTGAGGTGGGTTTATTGCTTGAGCTCAGGAGTTTTGAGACCAGCCTGGGCAACATGGTGAAACTCCATCTCTACAAAACTTAGCCAGGCATAGTGGCATGTGCCTCTAGTCCCATCTATTCGGGAGGCTGAGGCAGGAAAATCACTTGAGCCCAGGAGGCAAAGGTTGCAGTAGATGACATGGCACCACTGCACTCCAGCCTGAGACAAAGTGAGCCCCTGTCTCAAAAAAAAAGAAAGAAATGCGCATTCTAAGGCCCCACCCTAGACCTACTCAATCACAGTCATCATTTTAACAAGATCCCTAGGGGATAGGTCTGCACCTTAAAATTTGAGGAGCACAGTCCTAAGACATTTTTTTTTTCTTAAGACAGCTCTGGCTTGCACTAGACTAATATTTTTAAAGTCTGACATACATACAGTTCTGGTCCTGGGCCAACTGGTCCTCAGATCCATTCTTTGTCCTTCTGCTTCAGTCCAAGTTGTGGAGGGGGTGACGCTGGCAAGACCGGGGTTCCCAGGCAGGAGGGGAACAGTACATCTGCTGCAGCAGCTGTGCCCTTGCAAGGCTTCAGCCACTGCCAGATGGACCCCCTGTGACCCCAGTTTTTGGTGGGTGACAGCTGTCCCTGGAATCTGAGATGCCATCTCCTTCCTTCACCCTCCAGCTTAGGGTGGCAGTGGTTTCCTGCTTGCTGCCTCATCTCCGGCTTGCCTCACTGCAGCTGCATTTTCAGTTCTTCCACCACCTGTGTGACCACTCCCCTACGTACATTCCTTCTGCTCTAAATACTTAAAGTTCTCGTTTTGTTGTTTTTTTTAGACTCAGACTGCTACTCCATACCGTTCTGGATATTTCTATTATGTACCACAGATACCAGAAAAATTTTGTGAATGGCTTATCTGCTGGGAGAAAAAAAAAAATGGAGCTATTGCACAGTCAACCTCGCATTCCCACATTCTGACAATCTCTTAACAACTCAGAAGAAAAATCAGCCTTAAGCTATCTGTACAGCAGATGTGACTGTATTCAGAAACTCTTAAGTCCTCAGGGTGTATTTTTAACAGTCTACCCATCACTCCTCCTCAACCAGAACAGCTGGTATAGCAGCTATTGTTTTAGGAGAAAAAAGAAGGTAAGCAAAAACACCTTCTAAGGAACACAATTCTGAAATAGCACTGGAATCTCCTAGGAATCAAATCTCTCTCCACACAATCTTGATCTTAATCAACCTTGTAAATCACATGATATACCCCACACTGGGCAGTACCTTGCCTGGGCAACAGGAGAAAGCAACTCCTATCAGTACCATTCGGGGTTATTCGGAGATCTTCCCGAAAGCACATCTGATCCACCACCCCACGCTTTGAACAATCCTCTGTGGCCACCTCTTGCCCAAAGCCAAAATGCCAACCCTTCAAAGAACCAGCCCTTTGGAATTCAGCCCTCACCTACCCTTCCAACCTCTAAGTCTACTCAACGTGCTCCACCTTCTGGCCCAACTTCTGATCTCATTTCCCAGGTGTGCCTAAAGCTCTAGACACAATGTTCAAATATGTGGAAAGCCATTTCTCACCCACTTAGCCTGGCAAACTCTGTATCCTTCAAGACCTCACCTTAAAGAAAACCCCTCCTGCCTCCCCAGGGCAGGTCTCTGTCCCAAGTTTCCACACCACTTACAATGTTGTCACGTCAGGTGCACAGGGATCCATCTCCTCACTAGACTGAGAACCCCTAGGTGTAGAAACTGCCTTCCATCTTAAGATCCTGACCATGGTTCCAATCCAGATCCACATTTATGACCTGTGACACTCTGGGCAAGTCATGTCACCTTGACTCTATTTCTATCCCAATTTCAAAAGACGGCGATGACAGCATCCAACTCACTGGGTTCTCACCAGTACTAATAAGCTAACCACGTGAAGCGCTGTAACACTAACCCAAGAAAGTGCCTGGCACACAGAAGGCATTGAAGAATTGTTAATTTGCCATTGCTATCAGTATTATTACTACTGCTACGGTTATACACGGAACAAAGCAGGTGTTCAGTATCTATTTGCTGAATAAATGGAACACTTCACAACAAACCTGTTTGTAACATGTTAGGACCTTAGGTTCCCCCATCGCAGGTATCAAAGGTTGACAGAAGAGAAAGCTCCCACGGTGAAGGGACCGGCTGAACCTAACCCGCCCTGGAGGAAAAGCGCACTGCAGCAGGAGGAGAAAGTCCGTGCCAACCGGATCTGCCAGCACTGCCCCACGGACCCAGCCTGCTCTTGGCCACCTGTCCTGCCACCTGCTTGAGGACGCAGGGTTCGAACGGGGAGAGCTCACCTGGAGCAAAACACCGTAAGCAGTTTTCAATAGAAAGCACAATGATAAAACAAACGGTGCAACTTTCCTCCTGCAAAAAGGACGTGAGTCTTTATCTAATATTTAGCGTCCAGAGTTCGTGGAGAGTTGGGTGCCAAGCGGGTGCGCGGTCCCAGCTTTCCAGAGAGAGACGGTCACCGAACGGGCATCCCTTCCTTCCCTTTTGGGATGAAGGGGTGAGGGGGTGATTCCCTCGCACCCGGGTCCGAGCGGACTTCTGAGGGCACCAGAGGGAAGTCTGCAGGGCACTCGCAAAACACCATCCGACCGCTCCTGAGAAACGCGCAGAACCCGGGTTTGGGGACCGCGCAAGCCCGCGGGGCGCAGCCGGGAGTCCCCGCGTGGGACCCGCTCGGTGGCACGAGCGCAGCCCCTGCATCTAGGCCTCAGTTTCCTCCTGGTCCTCGCGGCCCACCTCGGCGCGCGCCCCCTGCCCAGCGCGCGGCCCCCTGGGGCGCCCACCTGCGCGCCCCCAGCCCGGCCCTGCCGCCTCCCGCCGTCCGTCGGGGGCCGCGCTCTCGGCCCGGGGCGCCGGCCAGCTACCGCGGCGGGGCGCGCTCGACCGGGGCGGTGACGCCCACGGGACCCTGGGCCGGGCCGGGCCGGGCCTGGGCGGCCGCTCGGGCAGGGCCACGGGCCTCCGCCGGGGCTGCCGCGGCGTGAGGGGCGCGCGCCTGGGCCGCCGCGCCGCGGACTCACCTTCTGTCGGATCTGGCCCGACGTGGACACCTTGCGGATGAGCTTCTGCGGGGAGCCGGGCTCCGCCTCGGGCTCGCTGTCGGACGACTCCTCGGGCGGCGGCGGCGGAGGCGGTTGCGGCGGACCCGGCGGAGGGGCGCCCGCCGCCGCCGCCATGCTGCCGGGCCAGCGCGCGCACCGCGGGCGGGGGCGGGGCGGGGCCGGCGGGAGGGGCGGGGCCGAGGGCGGGCCGGGCCGGGGGCGGTGGGGGCGGCCTCCCGCCTCTCCCCGCCGCGCCCCCTGCCGGCCGTGCGCGCAGCTGCAGACGGAGCCGCCCGACCCCTCCCCGCCCCCACCTGAGGCGTCCCGGGGCCATCCCCACCCACCCATCCCCACCCACCCGTCCGGGTCGTGGCTTCTGTGTGTTCTACCTGGGACGCGGTTTATGTTCTTCTGTTTTCTGTGTTCACTTCTTAAAACATCTCTACTTTTCCCCCATCAGAATGTAGATAACCCCTGGGAGCCCGGGGCCGCATCTGTCCTGCCCAGCCTTGCCTGGCCGAGTTTGGGGCGAGCTGGAATGCACACGCGCGTGCGGGAAAGAGACCTCGGTATCGAACGGGCCTCGGGACGCCAAGACGGGGGTGCAGCGCTGCATCTGGGAAGGCTTCCTGGAGAAAACGGTTCGGAAGAAGGGATGGAAAATGTGAGCTGGAGTTGTGACTAGGAAGAGATCAGATTTATGCAAAGGCCTGGAGGCAAGGCAGAGCAAGTGTGGCGGGGGGAAGAAAGGGAGGCTGGTGCTTAGAGCAAGAAGAACGGCATTCACATGTGAGCCTTGGGCGGGCAGGTCGAAGCGGGCTTTGGAAAGCAGATAAGGGGCGGGAGGGCAGCAGGAGGCCCTTGAGGGATTTAACCCTGGGCGGGGCTGGGTCACCACGCTGGGGCTGGGATCCGGGCTTTGAAGTAATCAGGGCAGGTGGAAGCCCTGGATTACTGAGAGGCTGAGAGATAGATACGTGGATTGAGATCTGGGTGGGGAGTGACCAGCGACTGAAGAGAGACACAGGTGACCAGAACGAGTCCCATGTTTCCCAGGGGGGGCTGCTGGATAGGGGGTGGGTGGGGTCCAGCCATGCTCAGGGCAGAAGAGGAGGAAGTGCCTCTGAAGATAAGATCAAGATCCGCTGAGTTTTTGGTGCCATCCAGGTGGAGCAGGGCTTGATGCCATCCAGAGGAAATGCTGTCCACCTGTCTGCTCTGCTCTGAGGGGCAAATCAGTAAGGGCTGCCCAGGTGTGCCTTCACCCCATCAAAGGGCTGCTGCTAGAGACCCTGTCTGTCAGTCAGCATGCGCTGGCCCCACCGCCCTGGGCAGTGAACAGGGGCTGCAGAGTAACATCTGGCATGGGGACATGGCCAGGGAAATGGCCTCACCTCCGGGACAGAGGAGGACAAGGCCTAAGACAGGAACAGTCTGGGACAGGCCAAAGGCCCCAGGGTGCACCAGAGTGCTATAGCCACTAGCCACACATAGCTACTTAAACTTCAGTTAGTTAAAATTAAGCATTCAGTTCCTCAGTCGCACAGGCCACATTTCAAGGGCTCAGTCGCTGCATGTGGCTTAGCAGCTGCCGCGCTGGATAGCACAAATATAGAACACTTCTTCCGTCCCCACAGAAAGTTCTGCAGCACACAAAGATAGTGACAGCTCCGGTCCCGGGCACCCGGCACATTGCCAGATACTTGGCCAGCAATTCCAGTCCTCATGCAAGCCCCACAGAGCAGGAGTGATGGTCTCATTCTGGAGAGGAAGCTCCTGAAGCCTGAGGTTCAGAGACCTCCCCCAAAGCATGCCAGAGGCAGGATTTGAACCCAGACCATGTGATCCCCAAGCCCTTGGTGCTGCAGGGTTAGCTCACCCGGGGAGCTGAGCCCTGAAGAAGCTCATTGTAGGGAAGAGAAGAGAAAGGTACTGTCAGGGCCAGGCGTGATGGCTCGTGCCTGTAATCCCAGCACTCTGGGAGGCTGAGTTAGGTGGATCGCTGGAGGTCAGGAGTTTGAGACCAGCCTGACAAACATGTAGAAACCCCATCTCTACTAAAAATACAAAAATTAGGCCGGGCGCGGTGGCTCAAGCCTGTAATCCCAGCACTTTGGGAGGCCGAGGCGGGTGGATCACGAGGTCAAGAGATCAAGACCATCCTGGTCAACATGGTGAAACCCCGTCTCTACCAAAAATACAAAAAATTAGCTGGGCATGGTAGCGCGTGCCTGTAATCCCAGCTACTCAGGAGGCTGAGGCAGGAGAATTGCCTGAACCCAGGAGGCGGAGGTTGCGGTGAGCCGAGATCGCGCCATTGCACTCCAGCCTGGGTAACAAGAGCGAAACTCCCTCTCATAAAAAAAAAAAAAATACAAAAATTAGCGGTGTGCAGTGGCTCACGCCTGCAATCTCAGCTACTCGGGAGGCTGAGGCAGGAGAATCGCTTGAACCAGAGAGGCAGAGGTTGCAGTGAGCCAAGATCATGCCGCTGCACTCCAGCCTGGGCAACAGGAGCAAAACTCAATCTCAAAAAAAAAAAAAAAAAAAAAGCACTGTCACATGCTGAACTGTGTCCTCCCATAATTCATATGTTGAAGTCCTAACCCCCAGAACCTCATCATGTGACTGTATTTGGAGTTAAGGTTTTCAAAAAGGTAATGAAATTAAAATGAGGTCTCGGGGCTGGTCCCTAATTTAGTATGACAGGCGTCCTCGTAACAAGAGATGAGGACACAGACACGCACTGAGGGCAGCCCCTGTGAAGACACAGGGAGAAGATGGCAGCTACGAGCCCAGGAGAGAGGCCTCGGATGGAACCCCGGCTGCCAACACCGTGCTCTTGGACTTCCAGCCACCGGAACTGAGAGCGTCCATTCCTGTAACGGAAGCAGCCCAGCCTGTGGTGCTGTGCTCTGGCAGCCCTGGGGAACTCATGCAGGCGCCAAGGGCTTGGGCCTCTCCACAGAGTTGGGGACTCTTGTGTCCGCTACCTACCTGTGGAGTGATACACAGAGGCACACCCCTGGGGGTGTGCAAGGCGTGGGAGGGTGGGGGACGCACAAAGGAAGAAAGAGTTCATTCCTCGGGGAAGCCAGGTGACCTGAGCGGAGTTTGGGATTGGAATGGAGAGGCCATACATGAAGGGAGCTTCCCAGGAAAACACAAAAAGGGAGAGGCTACCCCTACCAGGTGAGCAGAGAGGGTGATGAGGGATTTAGGTGAAGCTGGTGGCAAGGTGGTAGCAGGAGGCAGGGAGGTGAGCAGCCATGCCAGGACAAAGAGCAGCCTCTGTGTCCTGCTCTGGGGCAAGGACTTCAATCCCATGGACACTGGAGCTGCCGAGGGGGGTTTGGAAAGCAGAAGAACTCACGTTTCTGGGCAGCAAATGACCGAGGGGAGAAAAAACTATAGAAACAGGGAGGTCATTAAAATGCTGTTGCCTGCACCCATTAGAAGCTCAGGGGACTTCTGGGCTCCAGAACTCATCATTGTCGAGGCAAGAAGGCAAGGCCATGAACGTGACGGTTAAGCAGAAACCCTGGCTGGAGAGGAGGAAATCTGCAGTGACCAGAAAGTACTGAGACTGTCACAGCCAAGAGGAGCCAAGGAGACATGGTGACTAAACGTCACATGGGATCCTCAATGGGATTCCAGAACAGAAGAAGGACATTAGGTAAAAGCTAAGGAAATGGGAATTCAGTCTGGGGCATTAGTTTAATAATAGTGTGTCAATACTGATTCCCGATGGGAGGAGGGTGAGGATGGAAGAACATTCTAGTGGGGATTAGTTTGCTGCTTACTTCGGTGACAAAAGTGTATGTACACCAGACCCCCATGACATGCAATTTACCCATGTAACAAACCTGCACATGGACCTACCTGCCCCCTGGACCTAAATTAATCATAGAAACATATGTCTATTTTACTGGAAACAAAATTTGAGTCATTCAGTGTGGCAAATGTGCCCTAGTAATGCAAAACGCTAATAATAGGGGCTTCTGGACATGGAGTGCCTCAATAGAACATCTTTGCAACTTTTCTGTAAATCTAAAACTATTCCAAATAAAAAGTGTATTAAAAAAAAAAAGAAGAAGAAGATTAGGCTTGGTAAGAATGATGTTCTTAAAGAAAACTCTGGCATAAACGTTCTTTGATGATGAAGCAGCTTTTTTGTTCTCGAGGTGAGTGTGCAGTGCGGTTCCCCTGGAGCTCTCAGGAAGGGCTGAGACATCAACTCCCCCAAAGCATCGGCCTGGAAGAGCACATTCCCTCCGGTGCCTCTTTATTGAATGAGTCATGCTATGAATCATCTCTAACGACAGTCTGCTCCCTGAGCTTACCCCACCTTGAGGGCATATCAAGGTGGCAGTAATAACACACTTCACGTCCAACCTAATCCTTCTCTGTGACGTGTCAGCGAAGAGGCGCAACTCTTGTCAGAAAGAACCGCTTCGCACTGGAGAATATAAACGGGAAACTTGAAAACATGGGAATCATCCCATTTTTACCCTGAACTAGGGTCATGATTGACATTTGGAGCAGGACATTTCTCCACTGCATGTGACACATAGCTTCTGGTCCCCAAGCATGTGAAAAGGCAGAGGCAACCTCTGCCTTCCGGTTCAAGCAATTCTCTTGCCTCAGCCTCCTGAGTAGCTGGGATTACAGGCATCTACCACCATGCCCACCTAATTTTTTGTATTTTTAGTAGAGACAGGGTTTCACCATGTTGGCCAGGCTGGTCTCGAACTCCTGACCCCATGATCCGCCCACCTCAGCCTCCCAAACCACTGGGATTACAGGCATGAGCCACTGCGCCTGGCCTGAAAATTTCAATGGAAAAAAATAGCAAGGGAAGTTATTGAATCCTAAATGCTAATCTCCCACCCCCGACACTCCGCTAAACTCTCCTACTTCCATTCAGCACCATACAGTGGGCAAAGGTCTACTTAGAGACTCAGGGACACCAGCATTCAAGCCTTAATTCTCACTAGCTGTGTGACCTTGCACGAGGTACATAACCTCTCTGAACCTGAATTTCCTTGTCTCGTGAATGCAAATGACGCCACTGATTTACAAGTATCATTGGAATGGTTAGGTGTCAGATGTGAAGTTCTTGGCACAAGGCAGGCGCTGCGTCAATGGCAGGGATACCCCTTCTCCAGCCCTTAGAACTTTCTCTGTGCAGCACTTTCAACTGCTCTTACCCCATTTCTTGCACTGCACCTGTCCCAAAAACTCTGGGCCACACATTCAACCTGCATGCAGACCTCCTGCCTCCTGATACCGAGGGACACTACGTGCCAGTAGACAGCCCAACAAATGTGTAGGCTGAGCTGAGCCAAGCTTCCACATCCCGCTCGGGGCAGCTGGCTGCTCACTTCCTTCCAACTCCCTCCCCAGGGTGGCCAGCTGCAGGCCATAAACAAGCCAGCACCTGGAGGGCGTATCGGGACGTTCTGGCACCAAAATAACTTGGAGGGCAAGGCCTGTTCTGACCTCTGGTCTCCAGAGATTGGTCTTCCAGCCCTTCCCTCCGGCTGTCTCACCCACATAGTTCCAAAGGTCGGGCTTATTAACGTCCACGCTGACTTAGGATGTCCTGGGGTCAAGCAATGCAGGAACCAACAGGCTGGTCCTCTCACCAGGCACCACAGGGCAGAATCCCAGTCTGGCTAGCCCAAGAGCTCTAGCAGGACTAAACACAGCAGGCTGTGTGCTGTGGCAGAGGGCAAAGGAAGGGCTCAGTGCAATGGAGAACAGCTTTGGGAATCCCCAGAGGAGTGTGCCACCCTGGCCGTCCCTTGCCTGGGTGCCCTGAGAGGGGCACGGGTTGGGATAGTTATGCACCATTGCCTTAGCACAGGACAGAAAAAGAACAAGGGACTGTGTCTGATCCTGCTAACCCAGAGCTGAAGGACCAATCTTCCACCTGTAGTCTAGCGTATTATAAATCCTCCTCCCAACCCCTGGATGCCTGAGTCAACAGACAGGTCCACATCTCGCTTGGTCTGGGATCCCATCCAGGCTTTCCAAGTGGAGCCTCCTCATCTAAATCCCAATCTCCAGGACCCAAACAGCTGAAATCCTGCTGAACATTTGGGAAGCTTCATGTGTATGGAACCCATGCCCTGGCCAGCCCTCCACCGCCATGTTCTGTCCCCGAAACCTGATCCATGTGTATTTCCCACATAGAACACCTCCCATCATCCTCTGCCTTCTATGAGTGGGTTGAACCGTGGAGAAATCTCCAACCCCCTTTCACCCTGCTCCCTTAAAGCATGGACCAGAGCCTACATATCCCCAATCCACTCCTGGGCCACCATGAAGCCTGTTCACTATCTGTGCCATCAGTAACAGGCCCGGCGAGTACCTCAGGCTGGGAAGGGACCCCACAAAGGAAAGGCGCCTGGTGTCCCCTCTATTACCCCTCCTCCACATGCAGCTCACCTTCCTCCCTGACAGAGTGCTCTCTCCACTGCCTTTCATGCCCAGTCTCAGGGAAGCACACTATAGGGAAGCCCATGTGACTCAAAATCAACCCTTTTTTCTGGGGCACTCCATCTCCAGGGCTGGGCTGTCATCACTAGCCACAAGGTGTTGATCCTCCCAGCCAAAGCTGAGCCAGTTGGATTCTCCTTCCCAAGAACTGCCCACTGGGGCCAAGAGACGCAGAGCTGGGAGTGTGTGGTGCTGAGCCGCATGAAAGGCTCTTCCGGAGACTGGGTTCCGGACCCCTGGAGTTTCTCTGATTGGCAGCTCAGGTTCGTGCTTCAGTTCTCTGACCACACCAGGGTCCTCCCACTACATTCCTTCTCCTCCCCTTAAGTTAACCAAATCTGATTTTGTTTCTTGCGTTGAATGGAACTTACCCAACAACCCAAAGCTCAAACTGGCACCTGGACCCAAAAGTTGAATCAGCAACCAAGAGTATTTTTGTCCACGTGTGTTCTCTGCCCTGTTTAACTTAGGAGGCTCTTTAGGGGCCTGGAAGTTGGGATGGGTTGGGTAATTAGAAACATACACACTGGCCTGTGGGCAGTGGCTCATGCCTGTAATCCCAGCACTTTGGGAGGCTGAGGTGGGCGGATCACCTGAGGTCAGGGGTTCGAGACCAGCCTGGCCAACGTGGGTAACTGTCTCTACTAAAAATACAGAAAATTAGCCGGGCATGGTGGCATGTGCCTGTAATCCCATCTATTCAGGAAGCTGAGACAGGAGTATCACTTGAACCCAGAAGGTGGAGGTTGCAGTGAGCCAAGATCACGGCACGGCACTCCAGCCTGGGCAACAAGAGGGAAACTCTGTCTCAAAAATGAAAAAAAGCAAAGAAACATACACACTGTTCCCAGAGAAACAGCTCAGACTGGGACCCCTGGGAAAGCCCCTGGACACACCAAGGGCCTTACCTGGTGAGCACATTGATTTCGAGATGCCTTCTCTCCCTGATGAGCCAGCAGTGAGCCCTTCTGTGGAAGGCTGGCCCCCTCTCCAGCCCTCTGACTCCAGGGACCCTAAAGGTGGCCACTTCTCTGTCATGTCATCAACTCAGCCTCCCCAACAAATCAACCAACTCATGACCCAGGGGAGAACAGACAAGCTTTATTTCCCGGAATAAGACTCATCCTTTCGTACTTAGCATAACTCCAAAGGACTAAACTGTGGGGCTTTGCTCATTGCACTGTTAACTACGGGCCATTTCCCGGCACCCTGAGCCGACGTCTTCACTCATCATCGTCATTCTTGTCTCTCTTCCCCTCCTCAGCTTCTGCATCTTTCAGATTCTGGCGAGCAAACTCCTCAAAAACTAAATTTGCATCCTGATAACTAAAATAAAACAAACAACATTTTGATCATTGCACGCTCTTTCATGCTGAAGCTGGAACAAGATCCTTGATCTTTTTGCAACGAAGGAACTGATCAAGGTTTTCCCCATGATAGAACATGGGAGCACGCCATTTTCCTCATGGCTTCGTTTAAAGTTCCTTTAACTAGCACCAATGGGAGAAAACGAAGGCACGTGCAGAGTGAGCAAGCACACTCAGCGTAACGGAATGTGCATGCCTTCAGCACTAGGGAGTGGAAGGGAAGTAGCGGATGTGCCTCCTGAGCCAGCTGAGAGCTTGGGATATGCACAAAGACTCAAAGAGGGGTCTGTGCTGGAGGAGAAGGTCCCAGGACACAAGGCAAGTCAGGGCCACGTTCAAAAGGTTCATTCACCTGTCCTTAGCTGTAAGCATGAAATAAAAGGGAGGGAAGAGAGAGAGAGGAGAGAAAGAGAGGGAGGGAGGGGGAGAGAGGGGGAGAGAGAGAGAGAGAGAGAGAGAGAGAGAGAGATCTGTTAGTATAAATTCTATATCAAAGCTGTACCTAGAAAATGTCTACCTTTTAGGTGACGTTACAGTTTGAGAGATAAGGCTTAGATATAAGTAATTCATGATCACTGCGTGTAATTCCTGCCTCCCTGCCTTTCCCACTTCAACAGCTTTTCTCCTTGCATTTTATTTTATTTTTGAGACCAAGTCTCGCTCTCTCACCCAGGCTGGAATGCAGTGGCATGATCTCTGCTCATTGCAACGTATGCCTCCCGGTTTCAAGACATTCTCATGCCTCAGCCTCCCGAGTAGCAGGGCTTATAGGCATTCGCCATTATGCCTGGCTAATTTTTGTGTTTTTAGTCCAATCTCAAACTCCTGACCTCAAGTGATCTGCCTGCCTCGGCCTCCCAAGTGCTGGGATTACAGGCATGCGCCACCAGGTCCAGCCTCTCCTTGCATTTTAAACCACTGCTTCCTTTACAATGTGCCACAACCCTCACCTCCTCAAATGAATCCCCCCAAGTCTCACCTCTAGGATGCTTTCCCTGATCAGCCTTGCCCCCTTTGATGTCGCTTCTCCTTTCTTATTTTTTATTTATTTAGTTTTTTTAAAAGGAGTCTCACTCTATTGCCCAGGCAGAAGTGAAATGGTGCAATCTCGGCTCACTGCCACCACCACCTTCTGGGTTCAAGCGATTATCCCGCCTCAGCCTCCCAAGTAGCTGGCATTACGGGCACCCACCACCATGTTTGGTTAATTTTTATATTGTTAGTAGCAATGGGGTTTTACCACATTGGCCAGGCTGGTCTCGAACTCCTGACCTTAAGTGATCCACCTGCCTCAGCCTCCCAAAGTGCTAGGATTACAGGCATGAGCCACTGCGCCCGGCCAGTCACTTCTCCTTTTAAAGTATTTCTCCTTCCATGTCCTCTGGATACCATTGAGGCCGTGAGAGTGTGCACCCTGCCCACCTCCATCTGTCAGGTTTCAGAGGGCTGAGACCTGGACTTGACATTCCCCAGCACCCCAGGATTAGGGGGTGCATTAAAGCTGAGGACCAATCCCAGCCACGCAGTTTTCCATTTCTGTTAACACATTGATTTTGTTGTTGTTGGGTTTTCACGTGTTTTATATCCCCAGACTAATTGCTATTAATATGAATGGGGTTATTTTTTTTTAGCTTTCTGCCCACCTAGTTTTAGGGAGCACAGTGGTGATTTGATGGTGAGCCCCTGCTCTCGCCTCTGGTGCCCAGCTGACAGCCAGCACTGGGAGGAAGTGTCTATGAGGGTCGCTACATACAGGGCCCTAGAGAGGCTAGCTTGTCAAAACATCCCCTGGGCAAGAAATACCCTGCAGCCCACAGTGCCAAGCAAGGAAATTACACTAAGTGGGACCATCAGCCTTGAAGAGGTGGGCAACAAGGAAGAATCAAATCAGCATCTTCTGGTTCAGTACAGAGCTCTCGACAGGGAACAATAAAAGCTTGGTAGCATGTCACAGCACTTATTACACACAAATTACTTGGCCCCCAGGCTCCAGCAGGGCTAACTACATACAGCTCATGCTTTCTCTGCTTAGAATCTTACCAGCCTAGATTCAGGGAGCCGAGGACTAGGCAGAAAAAACAGGAGAGATGACATTTGGTGACTCATCTATCTCTAGAAATCAGAATTGTGCAACCATGAGGTGATTTGTCTTAACCTTTGCTCCCAGAAATCTCATAGTACAAAAGATCATTGTTTCATCCTGACACTGTGATATGCTCACTGTTAAGGCCATAATGGCTGGAACATGAAAGTTGTATATGGAGAAAGAATTTTTAAAAAGTAAGTCAGGTAGGGCATGGTGGCTCAGGCCTATAATTCCAGCACTTCGGGGGGCTGAAGTGGGCAGATCACCTGAGGCCAGGAGCTTGAGACTAGCCTGGCCAACATGGCAAAACCCCATCTCTACTAAAAATACAAAATTAGCCGGGCGTGGTGGTGCGTGTCTGTAATCCCAGGTTTTTGAGACAAAACCTAAAATGAATGGGGGTGGGGGGGGGACTCATTCTAATGTTTAAATGGCATCTCACTATCAATATAGAAAAGCTATTTGTAAAGTCTGAGAAAAATAAACCCTGCTTGTTTACCACTTTCACTTATAATAGTCCTTATTCCTGTCCCTGTGGAGAGTTCTCATTTAGACAGATCTCTTTTCCCTTCCTGTCAACTAAGCTGCCTTCACGCAAAGAGAATGTTTCTTCAGAATTTCTGAGATTGCACCTATATTATTTTTGCTGCTTTATTTACCTTTTTAGAAAGAGAGTGATTCAGGTCAAATTCATATACCACACAATTTATCTTTTCACAGTGAACACTCTAGTGGTTTCTAGTATGTTCTCAGAGTCATACAACTATTGCTCATGTCACATCCATACAAGAGCCAGTAGATTTACAATTCAAATGAGCTGAGGTGTCAGGAACCCAGCCTGATCCTCTTTTCTAGTATTTTCTGTATTCTTACCATAACTGCCACTGTCAAAAATAGTTATCTTCAGGCCGGGCACAGTAGCTCATGCCTGTAATCCCGGCACTTTGGGAAGCCGAAGCAGTGGATCAGCTGAGGTCAGGAGTTCAAAACCAGCCTGGCCAACATGCTGAAAGCCCCTCACTAATAAAAATGCAAAAATTAGCCTGGTGTGCTGGTGGGCGCCTGTAATGCCAGCTATTTGGGAGGCTGAGGTACGAGAATCACTTGAACCCAGGAGGCGGAGGTTGTAGTGAGCCGAGATTGTGACAGAGTGAGACTCCATCTCAAACAAACAAACAAACAAACAAACAAAAAACAGTTGTCTTCAGCCAGGTGCAGTGGCTCACGCTTGTAATTCCAGCACATTGGGAAGATGAGGCAAGAGAATCACTTGAGCTCAGGAGCTCAAGACTAGCCTGAGCAACATGGTAAGATACTAAAAATCAAAAAAATTAGCTGAGGGTGGTGGCATGCCTGTAGTTCCAGTTACTTCAGAGGCTGAGATAGGAGGATGATTTGAGCCCAGGAGGTCGAGGCTGCAGCGAGCTCCATCATGCCACTGCACTCCAGAAGACTGGGTGACAGAGTGAGACGCCGTCTCAAAAAAAATTATCTTATTTTAAATGCCTGTTAATGTTCTCAAATGAAACATGAAGCCTTTCGTTTCCAAATGAAATGCAAAAAAAGCCTTATGCTCTCAAATTAAGTTTTTACCTAAATCATCTTTAAGTCTAAATCCCGGTCTATTGACAGCAGAGCTTCTGCTTTTAAATCGTTCTTGATAAAACCTAAGGAGATTGTCGCTGTCCAGGAGCAAGGATTCTACATCTTGTTGACTCCAGCTGAAGGTGGATAAACTACCCGGCTCAGCACTGAACAGACGGGCTCTCCCTTCCCACCAGACCAGGCGTCCCCAAACTTTTTACACGGGGGACCAGTTCACTGTCCCTCAGACCGTTGGAGGGCCGCCACATACTGTGCTCCTCTCACTGACCACCAATGAAAGAGGTGCCCCTTCCTGAAGTGCGGCGGCGGGGGCGGATCAAATGGCCTCAGGGGGCCGCATGCAGCCCGCAGGCGGGCCCGCGGGCCGTAGTTTGGGGATGCCTGCACCAGACTATTGCCTTGTAGATGACGTGGAATCTCTTATACCTGGCCACTCCCATGCTCTGAGGTATGGTCAAGAAAGACTAGAAATAAATCAGTAATAAATCTGCAAGCAGTAAACAACGAAAGAAAGCCAAAAACTGACATAACTGACCTAGGTCCTCAGGCTGAGGGTGCATGAGGCGGAACGGGACCTCCGTGGCAACTTCACTAGAAAAAAAAGAATGAAGATTGGTGAGAACACACACACACACACACATGCACACACACACACACACACACTTTTATAAACAGCCAGCAAAGACCTATGGCTGCAGAGATCACAAAAGATCCCCAGGCCCAAGATGAAAGACAATCCAGCACGATTTTTTTTTTTTAAGATGGGAGTCTCAGCCGGGCGCGGTGGCTCAAGCCTGTAATCCCAGCACTTTGGGAGGCCGAGTCGGGTGGATCACGAGGTCGAGAAATCGAGACCATCCTGGTCAACATGGTGAAACCCCGTCTCTACTAAAAATACAAAAATTAGCTGGGCATGGTGGCGTGTGCCTGTAATCCCAGCTACTCAGGAGGCTGAGGCAGGAGAATTGCCTGAGCCCAGGAGACGGAGGTTGCGGTGAGCCGAGATCGCGCCATTGCACTCCAGCCTGGGCAACAAGAGCGAAACTCCGTCTCAAAAAAAAAAAAAAAAGATGGGAGTCTCACTCTGTTGCCCAGGCTGGAGTGCAGTGGCTCAATCTTGGCTCACTGCAACCTCCACCTCCCAGGTTCAAGCAATTCTCCTGTCTCAGCCTCCCAAGTAGCTGGGACTACAAACGTATGTCATCATGCCTGGCTAATTTTTGTATTTTTTAAAAGTAGAGATGGGGTTTCAACATATTGGTCAGGCTGGTCTCAAACTCCTGACCTCAGGTGATCCACCTGCCTAGGCCTCCCAAAGTGCTGGGATTATAGGCATGAGCCACCACGCCCAGCTTGCAGTGGGATTTAAAACAAAACAAAACAAAACAGAAATGATCAAGCAGAAATTGTGAAGGTATTCCAGTCACTTCACTTACACATACGCGGCTAAGGCAGCTAGTCTATTTAGGTTTCCCTTACTCCTATTTAGTAGGTACCGTGATACTGGGGGAGGAGAAGAGGTGAAATCCTGGAGAAAGGATTTTAAAATACATTCTTCGCAACAACATACACCACGTTTAATATGTTAAAATTTCTGCAAGGCTGTTATGTTGCTGGTTGGGCACAATCTCTTGCTATAGGGCAGAATGGAGATGAGCAGGATCCATTTAATTCCAAAAGCTAAAGGGCTGTGGGGTGACTTGGATTTTTTTTTTTTTAACACAGTGTAAACAAACTTTTTTTTTTTTTTTTTTTTTGGCGGAATCTCACTCGTATTGCCCAGGCTGGAGTGCAATGGCATGATCTTACCTTACTGCAACCTTCACTTCCCGGATTCAAGCAATTCTCCTGCCTCAGTCTCCTGAGTAGCTGGGATTATAGGTGTGAGCCACGACCCCCAGCTAATTTTTGTATTTTTAGTAGAGACAAGGTTTCACCATGTTGGACAGGCTGGTCTCAAACTCCTGACCTCAAGTGATCCTCCCACCTCAGCCTCCTAAAGTGCTGGGATTACAGGTATGAGGGACCATGCCCAGCCTTGGAATTTATATAAAATGAAGGAAGGGCCGGGTGCGGTGGCTCAGCTGAGATCAGGAGTTCAAGACCAGCCTGACCAATATGGTGAAATCCCGTCTCTAATAAAAATACAAAAATTAGACAGGTGTGGTGATGCACACCTGTAATCCCAGCTACTCAGGAGGCTGACACAGGAGAATCACTTGAACCTGGGAGGTGGAGGTTGCAGTGAGCCGAGATTGCATCACTGCACTCTGGCCTGGGCAACAAAGTGAGATTCTGTTTGAAAAATAAAAACAAAAGCAAAGGAAGGAAGTAGATGGGAAATTTAGAGAAAGGATAAATAGAAAGGTGGGGAGAGGAGATGAAAAAACCAGAGTTACTCCTCACTTCACCCAGGACCCAGGGCCTTCTACCCAAGGCTTACCTCCAGACCAAGCACCTCTTTTTACAATGAAGCACCCTCATCAGACCCAGGAGCAGCTAGGTCTAAAAGTAAAGGTGGAATCTGGGCTCCAGGTGAGGGAAGGAGATGAGAAGAGTTGGGATGATGGGGAACAAAAGCTCAATGCCTGTCTCAAACATTTCTTAACTTGCCGCTTTTTTGTGCATAATTTAAAAGGCAGCCGTCACTATTTGCAATACCAAAAGGTAGAAACAACCCAAATGTCCATCAACAGTTGAATGGGATAAACAAAATGTGTTATATCCATGCAATGGAATATTACTGAGCCATAAAGAGGAATGAAATACTAGTATATGCTACAACATGGATACACCTTATTCTAATAACACTAAGCTAAGTGAAAGAAACCAGTAACAAAAGGCCACATATTATATGAATCCGTTTACACACAATATCCAGAACAGGCAAATCTACAGAGATAGAAACAGATTAGAAGATACACATGGGACTATAGAGAGGGGAAATGAGAGTGATTAGTTAATGGGGATGAGATTTCCTTTTTGGGTGATAAAAATGTTCTGGAACTGGATAGTGGTGACGGTTGCAAAACAACATAAACATACGTAATGTCACCAAATTGTGCACTTTAAAATGGTGAAGGCCAGGTGCAGTGGCTCACACCTGTAGTCCTAGCACTTTGGGAGGCCAAGGCAGGTGGATCACTTAAGGTAAGGAGTTCAAGACTAGCCTGGATAACATGGTAAAAACCCATCTCTACTAAAATTACAAAATTAGTCGGGCATAGTGGCGTGTGCCTGTAATCCCAGCTACCTGGGAGGCTGAGGCAAGAGAATAATCACTTGAACCCAGGAGGCAGAGGTTGCAGTGAGCCATGATCATGCGACTGCACTCCAGCTTGGGCAACAGAGCAAGACTCCATCTCAAAAAAATAAAATAAAATAAAATAAAATAAAATGGTTAAAATGGTAAAATTTATGCCAGGTATGGTGGCTCATACCTGTAGTCCCAGCACTTTGGGAGGCCAAGGCAGGAGGATCACTGGAGGTCAGGAGTTCAAGACCAGTCTGGCCAACATGGTGCAACCCTGTCTACAAAAATTAGCCAGGTGTCATGCCACACACCTGTAATCTCAGCTACTCGGGAGACTGAGGCAGGAGGACCACTTGAACTCAGGAAGTGGAGGTTGCAGTGAGCCAAGATCCTACCACTGCACTCCAGCCTGGGAGCCAGAGTGAGATTCCATCTATAAGTAAATAAATAAACAAATATAATGGTAAAATTTATGTTATATTTTACCATATACACGTGCGTGTGTGTGCGCGCGCACACACGCACAGACACACACACAAGCTGGCCACGTGGAGTGTGCCAGTTTTCTGGGTGCATATGTATGTGTCCTTACCCAGGTGTAGGCCTAGCTGTGGTCCCAAAGAAATGCCTGTGAGTCACGGTTCTGTGATGCATCTGAAGGCAAGCATCATTCCTAGCACCTCTGAGCACAACTGCCCAGAAAGCAGCTTTTACCAGAAACCGCTCTGGAGCCCCAGGTTTGTTGCCTTTGATATTTTGAGAAACAAGCAAAGAAGGAAGGTGAACAGGCTTACCTGGAGGTGAGCTCTCCCAGAAAGCTAGGAAACACAAAACAGATGCCTGTGGTAACTGTCACAGTGGTAATGCAACCCTTTCCCATGATTCAGAGGCAGGACACACCCTCACTCTCATGGTCCTCACACCCTAACTCACAACCTCCCGGGTCTTTGCATCCCTTAATGTTCAACTCCATTCCTCCTCTCTACCTGTGACATCATCTCTTTCTCAAGATGATTAGTTGAAAAAGGCCAGGCACAGCGGATCATGCCTGTAATCCCAGCACTTTGGGAGGCAGAGACTGGTAGATCGCTTGAGGTCAGGAGTTGGAGACCAGCCTGGCCAACATGGTGAAACCCCGTCTCTACTAAAAATACAAAAATTAGCCAGCCATGGTAGCAGGCACCTGCAATCCCAGCTACCTTGGAGGTTGAGGTAGGAGAATTGCTTGAACCCAGGAGATGGACATTGTAGTGAGCTGAGATCGAACCACTGCACTCCAGCCTGGGTAACAGAGTGAGACTCCATCTCAAAACAAATTAAAAAAAAAAAAAGTCAAGCCCTAACATTCAAGATACGTCACAGAGGTCATTGTGAAATACTTGCTGGTTGCTTTTCTTGACTGCTTAGAGAAACTCCACCCTGTTTTTAGATCCTTTTATGGAGAATCCACTGTGAAAAATAAAACAAACACCGTGCTAACAAAAATGCAAACCAGACTCATGTTCTACTTTGTTAGAAATTTGGGAAACTCTTTTTTTTTTTTTAACTCTTATTTTACTCAAGGGAATTCTTTACGACTTAGAAATATGAAACCAAGACACAGATTCGCTTTGACGGCAGAACTACCCCAAGGCTCATTCAGGTAACAGGCCAGAGCCTTTGGCACTGGAATTTGAAACAAAAATGAGAACTCAACTTATTCCCTTTTGGTAGGATTAAACAAATGGAAGAAATGGGCTTCACATGAAAATAAAAGAGGAGACTTGTTTCCTTAAAATTCAGATATTGGCCTTCTTGTATGAAAAGGAGTCTCCTATGCCCTGTGATTACGAGTGTGAGAAGGGAAGGGAAAGTCCCCACTTTATGGCTGGATACCTTCTAAGATGCAAATACATGGAGATTTGCTGAGTTATTTCACAGCCGTTACTCTTTTCTGAAGGATAACATTTGACTAATCTTCACTCTTGCACATCAACTTCCACCACGTGCACATATGCACATGTATTTTGCAAAGTGCCACTAAGTGTGCACCTATTTCAGAGTCTGCTTCTCCACCCCTTCCCACCTGACATGTTCTCAGACAGAAGCATGGTACAAGACAAACCGAGCCTCTCCCAAGCTCTACTTGGTGATTCAATGGAAGCTGTGGGTCTTTCCTTGCATTCTGTCTCCCTGTCATTCAGGAAAGGGACAGTTCAGACCATCTCGGACCAGGACAGAGTGGCCCGAGGGTTGGTACCGGGACACTTACCCTGACACCGTGAGCTTCACCTTGATCTGGTAAGACACCAGGATCCCCAGGACAGTCCGGTCTATGCCCTCCTTAATGCTGCCCAAACAGAAAGGAAAAGGAGGAGGATGATGGAGAGCAGAGGAGGGTGAAGAGCAGATGGGCGGCCCTTCCGCTCCAGGCAGACACACCGTCATGGAGGCTCTCCAGGGACTGGAGACCTCACTGAGCTGCCGAAGTCCTAGAAGTTAGCATACCTGGGGAGTGGGTGTGGGGATTCCTTGCATGCTCTGGAGGAATTCCTGTGTCTTCTCCTCTGCAAGTTCCCAGAGGGCAGAGCATGCACCCCCTTCTCTGTGCGCACCCCCTTCTCTGTGCGCAACCTCTGCAAACGTACATCCCCACTCATCCTTCTCGGCTCCTCCCTCCTGCCACCTGCCAAAACTTGCCATCTCTGCAAGCCCCCAAGTCCTCCCGCAGGCTCTGCCTGCCTGGATTATCTCACCAACTCATCTCTCACGTGCCAGGCCCTTTCTCTGAGCTCCGTAGCCACCTGCAGTTTCAGCCTCAGAAGCCACCCATGAGCTGCCCCCACCTGGCTTTGCTACTTCATCCCCAACTGTGTCACAGCGCCCCCGCATCAGACTTGCCAACACAACCCAGCTCCAGAATGCCCCCTCCTTTTCTCCTGCCTTCCAAGATATCCAGCCTTGTGTCCCCAGCACCCAGCATCAGACCTGGCACCGAGTGAGAGCTGTCAGTGTTTAAGGGAATGAGCGGGATGTGTGACAGCCTCAGACATGTCCCCAAAGACAGTGCAATGTGACGTTCCTTGACAGAAACATCATTCCAGATCCCACGAATAGGTACTGAAGTCCTACTATCTGGCAGGCACCATGCTGGGCATTTCAACGCAGATGCTTAGCATGTGTGATCCAAAGCATAAGACATGAGTATACCAGGACGTCCAATAACAGAAATTAAGGTATGAAAAAAATCATGAAATGCTAACAAAAATCATGTGAATAATGGTAGAAAACAGGCCCAAGAAATCTGAAGACTATAGGCAGAAGGCAGGGGAGAGTGGAACAGCTCTGGAAAAGGAGTTGGGGTGGTGGCCAGCAGGTGCCGAGCCTGGAAGCGACATCAACCCGGAAGCCTCTGAGAGGAGGTGTCTCGGGCACATGTTTCCAGGCCACAGTGCTCCCCAGAGAGCTCCTTTGGCTCACTGGTATCTGGAGCTCCTTTAAAAGAGGACAGAATAGTCGGGCATGGTGGCTCACACCTTTAATCCCAGCACTTTGGAGGCTGAGCAGAGCAGATCACTTGAGGTTGGGAGTTCAAGACCAGCCTGACCAATATGGAGAAACCCCATCTCCACTAAAAATACAAAATTAGCTGGATGTGATAGCATATGCCTGCAATCCCAGCTACTTGGGAGGCTGAGGCAGGAGAATCACTTGAACCCGGAAGGTGGAGGTTGCAGTGAGCCGAGATCGTGCCATTACACTCCAGCCTGGGCAACAAGCACGCAACTTTGTCTCAGAAAAAAAAAAAAAAAAGAGGACAGAATAGCCAGGTGTGGTGGCTCACCCCTTTAATCCCAGCACGTTGGGAGACTGAGGCAGGCAGATCGCTTGAGTTCAGGAAGTTCGAAACCAGCCTGGACAACATGGCGAAACTCCATCTCTACTAAAAGTACAAAATTTGCCAGGTGTGGTAGCGGAAGCCTCTAATCCCAGCTACTCAGGAGGCTGAGCCAGGAGAATTGATTGAACCCAGGAAGCAGAGGTTGCAGTGAGCCAAGATCACGCCACTGCACTCCAGCCTGGGTGACAGAGTGAGATCTTGTCTCAAAAAATATAAAAATAATTTTTAAAAAAGAGGACAGGATATCTTTATCTGGACTTGCAGAATGTGGCCAAGGACTTGATGAAGAGAGGATGCCTCCAAAGGGAAAAAAGGGGCACAAGTTTGAGATGCCACTACTGCTGGGATTGACTTCTTTTTTTTTTTTTTTTTTATTTTTGAGACAGGGTCTCATTTTATTGCCCAGACTAGAGTGCAATGGCACAATAATAGGTCACTGGAGCCTCAACCTCTTGGGCTAAAGCAATCCTCGCATCTCAGCTTCTCAAATAGCTGGGACTACAGGCACGTGCCACCATGCCCGGCTAATGTTTTAATTTTTTGTGAAGAAGGGGTTTCACCATGTTGCCTAGGCTGGTCTCAAACTCCTAGGTTCAAGCAATCTGCCCGCCTTGACCTTCCAAAGTGCTAGGATCACAGGTGTGAGCCACTGCCCCCGGCTGGGATTCACTCTACCTTGCACTGAATGGGGCTGAGCAGCTGGCGAACGGAACACGCTCTGCCACATGCCTGAGGACACCCTGCAATCTTTGTCCCTTGGCAGCTTCCTGAGCTGGGAGATTTGCTGTGGAGTGGACTTTGCTCTGCTATCAACTGATTCGGTGTCCTTGGATAGTCTTTCATTCTGGCTCAAGCTCAATTTCCTTATCCATAAAACGCATATAAAAACATGTTCCTCACAGAGGGGTGGAGAGTTGAACATGTTTAGAAACTAGTCCACACACAATGGAACATTCCCGCAGTATGGGGCGCCATCATCATTCATATAATTCCTATGCCTTCGAATACGTTGATCTAGGCCCTCAGCTTCCCTGACATTCTCTCTCCCAGAGCTTCACAAATGTGCTCTAGAATCTAACACAACAACTTGGCCAATTATCCTCAGAAAAATCCTCTGACTCCCACCTGCTGTCTGCTAATTGTTCACTGTTCCTCACTCTTGGTCTCAGAGAGTGTTAGCTCCTGAGCGTCAGGGTCATGAGGTCAAACACCCCAGCCTCCTGGCTATTGGCATCATCTTGGAGGTGGTCCACCGGGGCCGCAGAGGGAACCCCCAGCACATCACGTGGGGAGGTGGCAGTGAGTGGGCCTTGAGCCTGGGTTTTGGCTCCAACCCAAAACTCTCAGAGTTCACCAACAGACACACTCCCGGGAAGGGAAGCCCAAAAACATGGCTCGGAAGGATGGTAGACGCTGACTTTGGAACTTCACTGTACAGCCTTTGCTAGATCTGCTGCCCAGATTCAGCCAGTGGTCCTTTGAGTCAGGGTCAGCAGATCAGTACTTAATATCATTTAAATTCAGTGGATACCTAAAGGGATTAGGACCTCCTGTTCTGCGCATTTCCTGATGGACACAGATGAATGACTGAGTGAGTGAATGAATGAATACAGCCACGAGCATTACTCAGTTTACGTGCTTAGGGCATTACACCGGCTAGCTATGCTTCAGAAAGCAGTAGCTGACATTCCTAGAGCACTCACTGTCTGTCAGGCCCCACGCTTTACATGGATTGTCTCACTGAATCCTCATAGCCACTCTGTGAGACTTGAACTATTATCACTCCCACTTTACAGACAGGAAAACTGAGGTTCTAGGGGAACTCAAGGCACTTTCCCAGGGTCAGCAGCAGAGCTGGGATTAGCGCACAGCTGTCTCCAGGGCCCACAGTGCGACCCTCACATCACACCAGGGGTGAGAGTGGAATCCTTGTTTGGACCCCAGCTTCAGGATGTGCGTGTGCACTCTGTACTGCACACACCAGACCCCCATGCTGCATGTGCGTGCCTGTGAGCGCAGCAAGGGGACGTGAAGGGGAGCAGACCGGCGCTGGCCCGCGCTGCCAACGCGTATTCCCTGAGCCTCCGGGACTACTCACATGGTGCTAGAGGCAAGGTTCGTGTCCTCGTGCTTGATCTTCCCATCCAGGGCAATACCTCTCCTTTCTCGGTTGTTAGCCAGCAAGGGCAGCAGCGTCAGCGTCTTGGTCAAACTGCTGTTTGGTGGCACTTTCTCTCTAGAGGAAGAACAGAGGAGATTTATAATCAAAAGAGCTGCCATGGGCCCCATGAGCCCCTATGTGCCATTAGGCATTTTCCAGGATCAACATCCCTGATGGACCTCCTGGGAAGATCAGAACTTGCCTTTTGAGAGGCAGAACAGTGCTTGTGAAATCTCAGGGTGGGCTGGCAGCAACAGGAGGATATTTCTTCAAGCAACTCAGCCTATTCTAAATTGCCGAATTTCTAGAATGTTCTATGGAGTCAATGAGACCAACTGGCTTGAGAGTCAGAGACCACAGTTTCCTCCTGAGACTCTGTGAACCATCCGGTGGCCTGCAAAACCTTCTGGTTAGTGTCAGCAACAAGCCAGGGCCAGGAAGCCTCTTGTTACCAAAAACTGTCCCTATAAGGGGGTCACAGTGTGACTGTGTGGTAAGTTGTCTAGAGGGGCAATGCAGCGACCCACAATTTGTGGCTGACACAGACCGACTAGCTTGGGTCTAAAGCAGCACATGCTTTTTCTCTACTGGATCTTCTTCATCATTAGTCAGGCTGTAGATTTCTCAACATCTGACAGATGGCAGGGACCCTGTGCCAACGGGTGGGTCTGGGATCAAGCTGGGGACACAGCAGCATGTATTTCTCCAGGCAGACACATGGCAGCATGGCCAGGACCATGAAGCAGCTTCTGACGCTGAAGAGTTGGCTCTTCCGTTCACGTGCGTGCTGTGTGCCAGGCCTGGTGCTAAGGCCTGTCCTCAAACACTCCCACCTTACCCTCATCAACCCCATACCAAGAAAGTTCTCCCAAGATCCCCGTTTTCCAGACAGGAAGTGTGCCCACGGTCATATGGCTGCACACTCTCGGACGACAGAGCCCATTCGTGCCAGAAGCACGCCCTCATCCCATGCCTGGCCAGAAGCAGGTGGGGTGTGGCTAGCATCAGGACCATTCTAAGGCTGTTCTGAGACAGCTAGAAGTCTGAACTGCCTCTCCGGGAAAGGATTCCCCTCCCTAATCAAGTTACTCTGGATAGGTAAAAGCAGCCGTCCCGTATCCTGGAAGCTCTTCACAAAAATCTGCCAGAGCCCAAGGTGGCCACATTCTCCCATCTGGGTCCTGGTGGAACCTCTCCTTATGAGCATAATTTGGGCATTGAGAAAAGCAGAAACAGCATTGTGAAGATGACTGAAATGGGAAGAGTTGGCTCAGAGGATGGCCTTTTCTCTTGTGCAGAGCTTGCCAAAGGACTATGCCAAGGCCCTGGGGCCACTTCCCAGAGCTTCAGGATGTGGGTTTGGATGGTGGGGACAGCTTGGGAGTCAGGTCTAACCTGGATCCATGGAAGCCTGCCCACCAAAGCCCCAGGAGCCACTGGGCTCAGGGACGATGGTCCCTGCTCTGCAGCTTTGTCAGTAGTGGCCTCCAGCCTGACACTCATCAGGTGTCCAGTCCAGCTCCCAGGCTCCTCCAGCCTTTGGGGGCCTTTGAGATGCTTTCCAGTTTCCTGGGTATCATTGACCCCCAAATGCACCCAACACTTTGAAAGAGGACCAAGTTTGCTTATACACGTCACTGGAGGTAACAGAATAATTAAAAAAAAAAAAAAAGAAGGAGAAGAAATGAAAGAGGGCCAAGTGATGGAATATATATTAGGGGAAAACTCGGCCAGGCCCCTTTGCTCCCTTGTTGCTGAGCATATGTGCAAAGAGGAACCGGGCCCAAGACCCCCAGGGCACAGGGATGTGCGAGGATGCCCTAAAGGCTGAACAGAGCCCAGGCGTGGCCGAGAGGAGATAATGGGTGGCAGTTCTTTCCAGTTTTCTCCCTCATAGACCTATGTTTCAACTTAAGGTTGAATCTGTTTTGAGTAACAGTAATATTTTCTCCTAAAGTTGCTTGTTAAACATTACCATATAGGCCAGGTGCGGTGGCTCATACCTGTAATTCCAGCACTTTTGGAGGCTGAGGCAGGTGGATCACCTGAGATGAGGCGTTTGAGACCAGCCTGACCAACAGGTGAAACCCAGTCTCTACTAAAAATACAAAATTAGCCAGGCATGGTAACAGGTGCCTGTAATCCCAGCTACTTGGGAGGCTGAGGCAAGAGAATGGCTTGAACCTGGGAGGTGGAGGTTGCAGTGAGCCGAGACGTCACCACTGCACTCCAGCCTGGGCAACAGAATAAGGCTCCATCTCAAAAAAATATACATCTATTACCTTATATTACCTTAAAGAATCAGTTTGTCGCCGGGCGCGGTGGCTCAAGCCTGTAATCCCAGCACTTTGGGAGGCCGAGGTGGGTGGAGATCGAGACCATCCTGGTCAAGATGGTGAAACCCCCCCTCTACTAAAAATACAAAAAAAATTAGCTGGGCGTGGTGGCGGGTGCCTGTAGTCCCAGCTACTCAGGAGGCTGAGGCAGGAGAATTGCCTGAACCCGGGAGGCGGAGGTTGCGGTGAGCCGAGATCGCGCCATTGCACTCCAGCCTGGGCAACAAGAGCGGAAACTCCGTCTCAAAAAAAAAAAAAGAATCAGTTTGTCTTTCATCACTCCCCTACCCTAACCTTCCCCTAACCGTGCTAATATTTTTTACATACAATGTTGCTTAGAACACGCCAGCAAGGCAAAGAGGAAAGACCTGCTCAAGCTGTCCTCTTGCGGGGCTGGAAGTGGGGCACAGGGGGTCATCGCCCCCCACCTCAAGCCATGTATTGAATGAGTCTGTTTGACGTTGTGGCACACAGCAAAGCTGAGCACGTCTCTCAGGCCAGCATGAAGGGACCATGGCAGGATTCTCATTTCTTTTTGCTTCTGACAAAGGGGCAAAAGTCACTCACAACAACCAGCTAAGAATGGGTACATTCTAACCCAGCTGTCACTGGTATCAGATTTTCAATTTGAGATCAAAGATAGGGAACCCCAGCCTGGGTTGACAGTTTATTTGACCATCTTCTGGAAGGTGGGGATAGTATCAAATTCCTAACAATTCATTCCAAGGATAAACAGAAAAGGCCAGCGGATCCCATGGTGACATCTCCGTCTTTATTTCCTCCTCTGCGTCATTCTTTAGCTTGGATTAATCCTCAGCACTCCCGTGAGACAGGCACAGAGGGGTGTGTTAGACGCAGAGCTGAGATGCTAACTTTCTGTGCAGCCCTCGAAGGGAGAAAGAGGAAGGAAGTGGAAGGCTGGCGGGCTAGCTGAACATTCTAGTTCCCTCTTCAGCAATAAACGGTGAGGAACGTGACACAGAGGGCTGAGCCACCCAGGAAACGGAAACCCAACAAGCTACTCACTGTGCTTCCTCCATGGCCACGGGCTTGACGTAATAATCACTCGAGTAGAGAACCACATTGGCCACCTGTTCCACTGCAAAGGAAGACGGGAATCGGGGGTCAGTGCTGGTCCCCCACCCCCGCCGCTGCCATTCGTGCACCCTGCGGCCTCCCAGGGGACACACTGCTCTCGCTGCCTCCCTGATGATGGTTTCCCTCCACTTCCCAGGCTTGGCTTTCTCAGCCCTCGGCTTCAAGACTGCACTTTATTTTTTATTTTTGAGATGGAGTCTCACTCTTGTTGCCCAGGCTGGAGTGCAATTGTGCCATCTTGGCTCACTGCCACCTCTGCCTCCCGGGTTCAAGCAATTCTCCTGCCTCCGCCTCCTGAGTAGCTGGGATTACAGGCACCTGCCACCATGCCCGGCTAATTTTTGTACTTTTAGTAGAGACAGGGTTTCTCGAACCTGTCTTCATGTTGGCCAGGCTGATCTCGAACTCCTGACTTCAGATGATCTGCCTGCCTCGGCCTCCCAGAGTGCTGGGATTACAGGTGTGAGCCACCGCACCCGGCGCATATCAGAATTTCTGAACCTCATCTATGATGGACTCACAGGGAAAGAGAAAAGTGGTATATAACACCCAGGCCCACTGCTTATCCTGGCTTGCCTGGGATAGCCCATTTTAGGACTGGAAGCTCCACGTCCTCAGTCCTGGACTACCTGGACAGTTTGTCAACCCAAGATGTGTAAGTCTAACTGTCTTGGTCATCGAATGTTTGAGTTAAAAATTGAACTTAGAGGTTACCCTCACAGGTCATTTCATCATGTCTTTCTCATGAAAGAGCCATGTAAGACCATCAGCTAAGATCCCTGTGCTTTGATGCCCTTTGAGCTGAGGAAGCATGTGGGAACAGCAGGCAGGAGGCGCCTTCCCTGCAGGATATGGCAAGGTCGGCCAGACATGATGGCCACTGGAGGTGAGACAGTCACACTTCACCATTTACAAAGCGCTTCCACATGGAACCTCTCCTTAGAGCCGCACAAAGCCTTAGAAGACAGGTGAGGAGCCCCTGCTGAGGATGCCAGCTAGGACTGCAGAGCCCACAGCATGAGCCCACAAATTAGGCCTGACCCACAACACTGTGTGGCACCTGTCCACGACAATGATGACTGTTGGGCCCCTGCAGGAAGGCATGACCATGGAAAGAGATCACTTGTCAGGAATTTTGTTCCACGACAAGAGCCAGTCTAAGTGGGCAGGAAGTTGAATGAGAAAACAGGGAAGGTCTTTCTCCCTCTGCAGTCCTGCTGCCTATCATAGCAGAGACAGTTCCAAGGACCCAGAAGGGCCTTATCAGACCAGAGAAGCAACCCCTCAGGAAACAGGATCAGAAATTCTAGGAGACTCTGCCCTCTACTTTTGAGAAGAAGGTCCTACCGAATGCTTTAATCTTCTTCACTGTCTTCTCCGTGTTGTTGGTGACAGTCACGGTCACAGGGATGGGCTCCCCATGGAAATAGATCTGGAAAAGTCAGCAGACAGGTCAGAAGAAGAGAATAGCTGTGGTGGTGTCTTTAATCTCACAGCTTTCTAGATTCATCTCAATCCCTTTCACTAGAATAAAAGCAAGGGGATTTAAGGCAGATGAAGTGACAGTCATTCGTTTCTTCTGAGGAAGGGCCTGAAACACATTCTGCCCACCGGTGGGAAGCTGGGGAGGGGAACGGAGTTCTGAACGTCAGTCACATCAGAGGAGGCCAGGGGTCAGGGGGTTCTGGGGGCAGGACGAGTGAAGTGAAAGGAAACCACTGGGAGAGCCAAGTGCTGGTGTGCCACCCAGCAGAGCCCGTGTACTCAGCCCCGATGGGCACACCCGCACACTGTACATACACACAGTGCACATACGCTGACTGCTGACTAGAGGAATCAGAGTCAGCCTCGGCCAGCAGCTCCCACCTTTTCCCACCATGACACCCCAAAGAGATGATCTCGCAGACACCACCGTCCCACGTGGTTTCTACGAAACTTAAATTTCCCAGGAAGTAAAGAATTTGGGATACCACAGCTACTGATGTTCCATTGGTGAACGAGGCCCATGGGGTGGAGAGGGCAAAGATGGCTGGGGCAGACATGTGGAAGACACCGCCCCTTCCTTCTGCAGTCCCTCGGGACAGCCAATGGGTAGAATGAAAGCCAGTTCCACCCTCTCTAAGGACCATGGTGACCAGCTCCAGGCTGTGAAAACAGGCCCACAACTTACACATGTTGGTGCTTTAACTATCCTAGAAACAAGCTTCCTTGCAAGGCCCCCATGTAGTTAGGGTCTGGGGCTGGTGGAGAGAGGCGTGTGGGGCTTCCCCGAGGCTGGCTGCCCTGGGGGGACTAGCGATGGGAGCTGGTTACCTCTTTGCCGAGAGAGACGGCAAGGTGGAGGGGCTTGTCAGACATGAAGAACTGCCAGGCCGCCTCGGCTCGGGGCTGGGGACCCATCTCAAGTGGGGCATGCTGTACTTTGCGGATCAGCAATCGCACGGAGCTCCTGCAGGGAACAGTACAGACAAGCAAGACATTCACACCCAGACAGCTTCAGGGAGACCTCTGTTCTGTCCCCACATCACACGGGGATGCTCCAGGAACACTCCCCATGAAGACAGGGTGGACGGGAGGAGGGCAGGCATGCTGGTCAGAGCCTGAGGCAGCCCCGATGGCAGGAGAGCCTGGGGGTCTGGTTCCAGATCCTTTCCCTGGGATCCCATAGCTTGTGGGATGTGGGGGCCAGGCAATGTCCTGAGGGCCAAGCTTAGCCTCTTAGGCTCCATGGGTTCCCGGCTCTGCCTCTCTCAGCCAGGCTGAGATGTGAGGGCGTCAAGGGCCTCATGGAACAGCCGCCATATACATGCGAGCTCCACGACTACAGCGGACTATCCCGAGCCTCCAGAGATGTGTACGTGGGGCATGAGGGGACAGTGTGGAGGCCAGGCAGAAATCTTGTTTATGTAAAAAAAGAAAGCAGTACCAGGGTCTGGGAGGACGGGAGGGACTGGGGGTAGGCTTAATGGCTGTAGAGTTCCTGCTTGGGGCAATGGGTAATTTTTGGGTATAGACATCGGTCACGGCTACACAACACTCAGAATGTACTTAAGCCACTGAATGGTACATTTAAAAGTGGTTAAAATGGGCTGGGCGCAGTGGCTCACGCCTATAATCCCATCACATTGGAAGGCCGGGACAGGTGGATCACTTGAGGTCAGGAGTTCAAGACCATCCTGGCCAACATGGTGAAATACTATCTCTACTAAAAATACAAAAATTAGGGCCGGGCACGGTGGCTCACGCCTGTAATCCCAGCACTTTGGGAGGCCAAGGTGGGTGGATCACAAGGTCAAGAGATCGAGACCATCCTGGTCAACATGGTGAAACCCCGTCTCAACTAAAAATACAAAAAATCAGCTGGGCATGGTGGCGCGTGCCTGTAATCCCAGCTACTCGGGAGGCTGAGGCAGGAGAATTGCCTGAACCCAGGAGGTGGAGGTTGCGGTGAGCCGAGATCGCACCATTGCACTCCAGCCTGGGTAACAAAAGCGAAACTCTGTCTCAAAAAAAAAAAAAAAAAAAAAAAAAAAAAAAAAAAAAAAATTAGCTGGGTGTGGTGGGGATGCCTGTAATCTCAGCTACTTGGGAGGCTGAGGCAGGAGAATCGCTTGAACCTGGGAGGCAGAGGTTGCAGTGACTTGAGATCGCACCACTGCACTCCAGCCTGGGTAACACAGTGAGACTCCATCTAAAAAACAAAAACGAAAACAAAAACAAAACAAAACAAAAAATACCTTTTAGAAGAAATAAAATTTCAGAAAAAAAATGGTTAAAATGGCAAACTTCATGTTGTGTACATTTTACCACACACACGCACACAAAGAAACCAAAAAAAAAAAGGAGGGAAACCTGGAAGCTTTTAGGGGCTTGCATGAACCCTGGAGGTTGCTACCTTCCCTGTCATTTTCTTTTCTTTTTTTTTTTTTTTTTGAGACGGAGTTTCGCTCTTGTTACCCAGGCTGGAGTGCAATGGCGCGATCTCGGCTCACCGCAACCTCCGCCTCCTGGGCTCAGGCAATTCTCCTGCCTCAGCCTCCTGAGTAGCTGGGATTACAGGCACGCACCACCACGCCCAGCTAGTTTTTTGTATTTTTAGTAGAGACGGGGTTTCACCATGTTGACCAGGATGGTCTCGATCTTTCGACCTCGTGATCCACCCGCCTCGGCCTCCCAAAATGCTGGGATTACAGGCTTGAGCCACCGCGCCCGGCCCTTCCCTGTCATTTTCTTGTTTTTTTATTTTCTCCCAAAATGATCAACCTTTGACCTCTACCCCACACGCAGATGGTACCCCAGCCATGCCAGCCCTGTGGGAAGAGTTCTGTCCCACAGAGACAAGGTGGGGGCGGTCCATTCTCTCCACCTGCACCCCACCTATTCCGCAGCCACGCTCTTACTTCTTGGGGATTTTGTCCTCTTCGGTATCGGCACTGTCTGTGGCAAATGCTTTGACCTCGAAGTCAACCCCACAGGACTGTTGGGGAGAGAGAGCAGACAGGCAGTGAGAAGCGCCTCCGTCCCTGGGTGCCGGGCCAGGGGGCCACACCTCCCGCAGGCCACATGATGTGGCACTGTCTTTTTGTCTTGGCCATGTCCTATCCAGGGCGGGACCATTTAGGGATTTGGGAGCGTACTAACAGTGAAACAATGACAGTAGCACGGGGAGGGTGCCATTGGCCCAAAGCCCCCAGAGAGAGGGGATCCACCTGCCCCGTGAACCTCCTACTGCTGTGGAGAGTCCCTCGCAGCCTGGCTGTCCTTGCCTCCTGCCACTTTGCACACTTAGGTGTCCCCAGCTGTGTCCCCGTGAACGTTACTGACTTCTGCCTACAGCAGGAGCCAGAGGAACAGGCACTCACAGGGCCAGCATGGGGGTCCAGGAATGCCCTGATAGGGTATGGAAACCCTGACCCCCAGGTCACCTGCTGTTCAGCGGCAGCCTCACGTGGCCAGGCAGCAAGGGCACCCAGTGCTGGCAGCTTGATTTTTTTATTTTTAAAGACAGAGTTTCCCTCTGTTGCCCAGGCTGGAGTGCAGTGGCATGATCTTGCCTCACCACAACCTCTGCCACCTAGATTCAAGCAATCCTCCTGCCTCAGCCTCTTGCGTGGCTGGGATCAGAGGCGCACACCAACACGCCCAGCTAATTTTTGTATTTTTAGTAGAGACAGGGTTTCACTATGTTGGCCAGGCTGGTCTCGAACTCCTGACCTCATGATCCACCTACCTGGGTCTCCCAAAGTGCTGGGATCACAGGTGTGAGCTACTGTGCCTGACCAGTTCAATTTTTTTTTTCTTTTTTTTTTTTTGAGACAGAGTTTCACTCTTGTTACCCAGGCTGGAGTGCAATGGCGCGATCTCGGCTCACCGCAACCTCCGCCTCCTGGGTTCAGGCAATTCTCCTGCCTCAGCCTCCTGAGTAGCTGGGATTACAGGCACGTGCCACCATGCCCAGCTAATTTTTTTTTGTATTTTTAGTAGAGACAGGGTCTCACTATGTTGACCGGGATGGTCTCGATCTCTTGACCTTGTGATCCACCCGCCTCGGCCTCCCAAAGTTCTGGGATTACAGGCTTGAGCCACGCGTCTGGCTGGCTCAATTTTTTAAAAGGAAGCCGAACATGGAATTCGGAGTGAAATCTCCTAATTTTTAAATTAACTAAATAAAAAGACTTAAGCATTGCATGAGTTGAACAAATGCATCTGCCAGTGACCTTCCCCCAATTTCCAGCCCCTGGCCCCCTGTGCAAGCCCTCTGTAACTTCCCTCATCTCTGCACCTTCACAGGCATTGGGGAGCCAGAGGAGGGCACCAGCCTGCCCTCCACCATTGCCAGGAGGGAAAGTAGAGCTGGCAAAAATTACGGGAACCCAGCTCTGTCCATGTGACATATGAGGAACAGATTTATTGGTTCTGCAACCAGGGAATCATAGAAGTCCTAAACTCTAGGTTGAAAATGAATATGCAGCTGGGCGCAGGGGCTCACACCTGTAATCCCAGCACTTTGGGAGGCTGAGGCAGGTGGATCACGAGGTCAGGAGTTTGAGACCAGCCTGGCCAACATAATGAAACCCTATCTCTACTAAAAATACAAAATTTAGCTGGGCACGGTGGTGGGCACTTATAATTCTAGCTACTCTGGAGGCTGAGGCAGGAGAATTGCTCGAGCCCGGGAGGCAGAGGTTGCAGTGAGCCAAGGCACCACTGCACTCCAGCCTGGGTGACAGAGCGAGACTCCGTCACAAAAAAAAAGAAAAAGAAAAAATAAATAGGCATCCTTCCCTGCCATTAGCCGGCCATTGTTCAGCCACATTAGTGCCTGTTCTGCTCGCCACCTGCCCTCCCCAACCTCCTTCAATGCTGCTCCTGCAAAAGCTGTCCTCTTTCATGCCCAAGTATAGGCTGTGCCTTCCTTCTGAAACACTTCTCTTTCTCTCTCTCTCTCTCTCTCTCTTCTCTCTCACACACACACACACACACAGAGAGAGGATAGATAGCTTTGACAAATTCCTATGTAGTTTTCAAGCCCCAGGGCAAAGGGCCCCCAGGCATCCAGGCACTTCTCTCAAGCTCCCTGGGCCCAGGACGGACCCTGTTTCCTGAAGCCCTGCAGCTGCGCTAAGACCTCTCCTCGCTTAGAAGAGGAAACAGGTGGTGCTTTGTTAGGCCCATACAGTGTTGTAAAAATCAAGAAAGCTCACCTAAAAATCTGAATCTGCAGTCTCTCTTATAGAGCACTGTAAGATCTAACACAACCAATCGCATCCTCATTGTTCTCTGCCCCCCTCTTCTACAATCACCTCGTTTTCCCGTCTTGGCTGCCCATACCCCACCCTGTTTTCTTGGAACAGTAGCTTTGAGACGTTTTGAAAGTTGGATTCACAACATAGCCCTGTAAACAGACACACACATGAAACAACTCTCCTGACACCATATTCAGCTTCCCCATATGTAACGCATTCTGAGATTTTCCGATCCTTTCCATTTTGTTCTCTTTTTTTTGAGATGGGGTCTTGCTGTCACTCAGGCTGGAGTGTAGTGGCACTATCTTAGTTCAATGCAACCCCCACCTCCCAGATTCGAGCAATTCTCCTACCTCAGTCTCCTGAGTAGCTGGGATTACAGGTGTGCACCACCATGCCTAGCTAATTTTTGTGGGTTTTTTTGAGGCGGAGTCTTGCTTTGTTGCCCAGGCTGGAGTGCAGGAGCGCAATCTTGGCTCATTGCAATCTCCACCTCCCGGGTTCAAGCAATTCTCCTGCCTCAGCCTCCTGAGTAGGTGGGATTACAGGCACCTGCCACCATGCCTGACTAATTTTTGTATTTGTAGTAGAGACGGGGTTTTGCCACGTTGGCCAGGCTGGTCTCAAACTCCCGACCTCAGATGATCTGATCTGCCTGTCTTGGCCTCCCAAAGTGCTGGGATTACAGGCGTGAACCACTGCGGCCAGCCTGTTCTATTCCATCCCATTCCATTACGTTCTGTTCCGTTATATTCCATTCTGTTCCATTACATTCCATTTTTTAAAAAATGCCATTTCAGATCCACTACATTGATTTCACAAGCCACTAATGGGTCAGATGCCCCACGATAAAAACACTGACTTGTCATCACCTATCACTGCCCATCCCATAATCCAGTTACAGAACCTGCCACTCTGCCCTCAGTTGTATCTGTGTGGCTCCCTTCCTCAGGAATCCCAGATCCCAGTGGCTTACAGGGCCCGAACCCATGAGTCCTGGCACCTCCCTCTCCTCCTGTCCCCCCGGAGCCCCGTCCACCGGGTTCACTCCTCTCTCACACACCCTCAGCCCCCACAGCACATGCTTGGCCAACTCAACTCCATTCTCAACCTCCGTGGCCATAGGGACCGTTCAGAAAGTCAGAACCTGTCATTCACAGCCTGCCAATGGCTCCCATCTCATTCAGGCAAAAACCCAAGTCTCCATGACATCTACAAGGGCCTTCAGGATCTGGCCACACCTCCCCTTCCACTCTGACCTCAGTTTTCCACTTTCTTTTTTTGTTTGTTGGTTTTTGAGACACGGCCTCACTCTATCACCTCACTCTATCACGCAGTGCAGTGGCACGATCACAGTTCACTGCAGCCTCTGCCTCCAGAGCTCAAGTGATCCTCCCACCTCAGCCTCCCAAGTAGCTAGGACTACAGGCACATGCCACCAAGCCTGGCTAATTTTTGTATTTTTCGTAGAGATGGGGTCTCATCATGTTTCCCAGGCTGGTCTTGAACTCCTGGGTTGATTCACTTGCCTCAGCCTCCCAAAATGCTGGGACGCCAGGCCTGAGCTACTGCACTTGACCTTCCCTTCCATCCCTTGCCCCTCTCACTCAGCAGGCAGCCTCCTCACTGCCCCCGGAATACCAGGTGAGGTGCACCCTCTACCTGGAAGGCTCTCCCCTGGGAGACTGTGGCTTTCCTCTTTGCCTAATTACAGGCCTTCTTTAACCACCCTCAACACACATATTGCCACATATGCCCCTTGTCTCTCACAAGCCTCTTGCTCTCCACAGCATCTGTGGCCACCTGACGTGCCAGGTCGTTACTTGTTATTTGGGTCTTGCCTGGGGCCCTCGGTTAATGCGTGAGACTCCTGGGGGTCGAGTCTCTGTGATTTTGTTCACAACGATGTTGATGGTTAGTAATTGCTGAACACAAATGATGCGTTCCTAGACGATCTTTACGCTGATCACTCTACTTTTGGGTATGTTTGAAATTTTCCATGATAAAAAGCTATCTTTAGAAGTCTGTTGAAGGAGTCAGCGTGGCGGCTCACACCTGCAATCCCAACACTTTGGGAGAACAAGGCAGGCGAATCACTTGAGATCAGGAGTTTGAGACCAGCCTGGTCAACGTGGTAAAACCCCATCTCTACGAAAAATACAAAAACTAGCTGGGCGTGGTGGCACCTGTAGGCCCAGCTACTCGAGATGCTGAGGCTGGAGAATTGCTTGAGCCCAGGAAGCAGAGGTTGCAGTGAGCCCAGATCACGCCACTGCCCCCCAGCATGGGCGACAGAGTAAAACCCTGTTTTTTTTCTTTTTTCTTTTTTTTTTTTTTGAGACAGAATTTCACTCTTGTTACCCAGGCTGGAGTGCCATGGCGCGATCTCGGCTCACCGCAACCTCCGCCTCCTGGGTTCAGGCAATTCTCCTGCCTCAGCCTCCTGAGTAGGTGGGGTTACAGGCACGCGCCACTATGCCCAGCTAATTTTTTTTTTTGTATTTTTAGTAGAGACAGGGTTTCACCATGTTGACCAGGATGGTCTCGATCTCTTGACCTCGTGATCCACCCGCCTCGGCCTTCCAAAGTGCTGGGATTACAGGCTTGAGCCACCGTGCCCAACGTAAAACCCCGTGTTTTTTTGTTGTTGTTGTTGTTGTTGTTTTGTTTTTAAAAAGGCTATTGAAGGAATGAGCAAATCCATAAACCCATAGCATTTCTTCTTGAACTAACCTTCCCTGTGTCTTGTGGAGCTGGCTGCAACATCACTGAACAGGGCAAGTAGTCAGGAAACTGTGGAAAGAAACATTTATTTCAGAGGGGTCTGTTCCATGAGTAATATAGAATCACCATGTAAAAATTAGAAAATAAAGCAAGAAAAAAGAAAAAACACATTCACCTAAACTCTTAACACCCAAATAGACGTTGCTAACATAACCTTCCCAAAGTTTCCTGCTGTACACATAAATAGATGTTTTGTTTGGAGACGGAGTCTTACTCTGTCACCCAGGCTGGAATGCAGTGGCACAATCTTGGCTCACTACAACCTCTGTCTCCCGGGTTCAAGCAATTCTCATGTCTCAGTCTCCCAAGTAGCTGGGATTACAGGCACACAGCACCACGCTCATCTAATTTTTGTATTTTTGCCGGAGATGGGGTTTCACCACGTTGCCCAGGCTGGTCTCAAACCCCTGATCTTAAGTAATCCACCCACCTCAGCCTCCCAAAGTGCTGGGATTACAGGCGTGAGCCACCTTGCCTTGCCACACACACAGATATGTATATGTGGGAAGACATTTTACAGAAATGGGACCAAGGGATGGGCATGTCCTGTAGTCTGTTTATTCGCATCATTAACTCGCCTTTTTCAGAAAGCATCGTGGCCATTTTTCCACATCATCAAATACAGTTCTGAATCATCCTTTTTAGGGCTCTCTATACATTTAATGTAGCCAGTCCCTTTTGCTGGCTACTTAAGTGGGCTTTAGTTTTTTTGTTATTATAAACAATGCTATAATAAATCAGTTTTAGCCGGGCGTGGTGGCTCAAGCCTGTAATCCCAGCACTTTGGGAGGCTGAGGCGGGTGGATCACGAGGTCAAGAGATCGAGACCATCCTGGTCAACTTGGTGAAACCCTGTCTCTACTAAAAATACAAAAAATTAGCTGGGCATGATGGCTCGTGCCTGTAATCCTAGCTACTCAGGAGGCTGAGGCAGGAGAATTGCCTGAACCCAGGAGGCGGAGGTTGCAGTGAGCCGAGATCGCGCCATTGCACTCCAGCCTGGGTAACAAGAGCGAAACTCCGTCTCAAAAAAATAAATAAATAAATAAATAAATCAGTTTTAGCCAATTAATTTCATAAGCTGCATTGCTAGAAAGAGAAGCACACTTTTTAAGATTTTCAATACACATCGACATATTGTCTCTAAAAGGTAACGCCACTTCAAACTCTCAGCGCAAGTACATGGGAGCCCCTGGGACCATATAACTTTTTTGTAAATGTGATTTTGTAAAACAGTTTTGATAAACATAGAATAACACCAAATCTACCATTCAAGCTATTTTAACCGTACAGTTCATTGGTATTGAGTACATTCATGCAATCCTGCGATAATCAGCACTATCGCTCACCAGAACTTTTTCATCATCCCAGTCTGAAGCTCTGTTCCCATTAAACCGCAACTCCCCATCCTCCATCCCCCTAGCCTGTGGGAAGCTGTATTCTGTCTCTGTCTGTATGAATCTGATTACTCCAGGTATCTCCTAAAAGTGAAACCATATGGTATTTGTCTTTTTGTGTCTGGGTCCTTTCATGTAGTATAATGTATTCAAGGTTCATCCCTGGTGTAGCACATGGCTCATTCCTTTTTAAGGCTGAACCATGTAACTTTGGAAGTGTACATGCTGTTAAGACAAATAAACATGCTTGTAAAGGGGATGGTAGCTTCTCCAACTGAGCTCACACCCAAGACTTCAGAGAGTTTGCACACTGGCACCGTTGGTAGCCAGGTCTCAATGGATGAGACGGGCCTCCAGAGGGATGAAGGGGTGTATCTCCTGTGATGCCCCCAAGCTGTGGGCAAGGAAAAAGGTGGTGCTTTACTTCACTAAGCTCTCCTGTCTCGTAAGGGACCCTTTCCTGCTTGGAACTCCCCAGGCCAGCGAGAGGCACTTCTGTGAGCTTTCCTTTTAGAGCTTAGCAAGCAAAGGAGTAACACGTGCTCATGTAATTAGGGGGTCGGGTCAAGGGAAATATGTAAACGGTAGGTTGAAAGGGTGTCTTCAAAGGCTGACAGGCTATTTTCAAGGACTTAAAAAAAGACAATCACAGACCATGCAATCTAGCATTTCTTTCAAGGGTGCAATTTCCAGGCCCGCAGACGTGACGTCCTTCCTCTGTTCCCTTCCCTTTGCCCCCATCCACATGATAAGGTGCTGGGGGTGAAGGAAGCAGGGCCGGGCCGGGGAGTCACCCACCGTGAGCAGAAAGGGGTACGTGTTGCTCCCCAGCTTTTTCAGCAGGCTCTCTTGCAGTTTTGTGGGGGTGCTCGCAGCCCCCACGGGAGGGTACACCTGGACCCGGGAGAAGTACAGGTCCCTGCGGAAGGACAGGCCGATCACGTCAATGTCCTCCTGGCCATAGCGGAAGGCGCAGGTCAGAGTGACGTACACTGCAAAGGAGATGAAGGCAGGATCGGTCTTCGCCCCTCGGCCTGCCACCCACTACCACCGATGGAGTGGGCAGCGGGCATGGGTCTGCAACCTTTAGCATCTGGAGGGGACAGGGGATGGGACTGGAGAGAACCCTGCCACCCAAGTACTCCACACTGCTCTGGAGAACCAGCCCCTTCGTGAGGGTTCACTGCTCTCACGGGGGATCCTGGAGGACTGGGAGGCATCTTCCTCCCAATGGCATTGCGTTGCCAGGATGGTGTGAATCTGCAGACAGAGGTCACGGCCCCCTCCGTCCTGCCCACCCCCTTCATTCCCTAGCTCTGTGGCCTCAGAGGCTTTGAGATGGCTCTGGCTTCTCAGGTTCCGGAGGGCAGGGTGTCTGGATGAGTGAAGGAAGAAGCTAAGACGCAGAGGGAAACAGTGCCGGGCAGCAAAGCAGATGTGTGCCAGAGTCAATCGTGGGCTGAGCGAGGAGCCAGAAAGGCTCACAGGCCACGTGGGGAGGTGAAATCCAAGTTGAGAAGGCTCGAGTTTCAGCCTCCTTCTCACACTGCTCTGAAATGTACTGAGCATTCTCCAAATCCCCACTTCTGAAAATTCCACTTGCGGAATAGACTTAAAGGGCATGCCTAATGGACCAAAAGAATTGTATGGAAGCTCTAGCCAGGCGTCGTGGCTCACACCTACAATCCCAGCACTTTGGTGGACCACAAGGTCAAGAGATCGAGACCATCCTGGCTACCATAGTGAAACACCATCTCTACTAAAAACACAAAAATTAGCTGGGCGTGGTGGCGCACACTTGTAATCCCAGCTACTCAGGAGACTGAGGCAGGAGAATCGCTAGAGCCCGGGGGGCAGAGGTTGCAGTGAGCCGAGATCACACCACTGCACCCCAACATGGGCAACAGAGTGAGACTCGATCTCAAAAAAAAAAAAAAAAAAAGAATTGTATGGGAGTTCACTACACCTTCTAAAAAAGACACAAAGTGTGTATTTTTCAAATATAACACATCAGAAGTGGCCCCTCCAAGTGAGTGGTAGCCGCTGGTTGAGAATTTTGCCTGTCAGCCCCAAAAGTAACTGCCCCTTGCCGCTGACTCAGAAGAAACACTGCCCACTCACTGGCCCCTCATTCAAGGTCAGGGTGAAGAAGGTGCCAGAGACAACCTGGGTTGACAGCTGTCCTGTGCAGTGGCTTTCCCTGAGAACAGGCACCCTTCTCTGGTCAAGGGCATGAGCTTTTGGGGCTCAAACCAGACACCTCCTGGTCCAGAGAGGAGCAGGGCACCCAGGAGGAAGGTGGAGAGGACAGAGGGGCTGTTTGGGGCCCCATTTTGGCCATGCCCCTCCGTGCTGACGGCCCCACAGCGGACATATTCCAGTGGCACATCCGAAGTTCTAAACAATTCCTTCACGTTGCCAGTAGCAACACACAAAAAGGCATATTTAGAATGGAACTGAGTCAGTGACATTATCACAAGGGTAGTTGGAATCTGTTCTAATTTGGTTTACGCAACTGTTATTAGTAACAAATTACTTACCACACACATCAAAACTGCCAGAAAGCTTCAAGGGCGCCGTGACACTGGTTCATTCCTTCTGGGTCTTACTCCCCCTGCCTCCCAGCAGGCATCATTTCCCCCTTTTTGGATAAAACCACCTAGGTGCCCCCCTGAGTTTACCCCTAGCACGAACGTCCATGACACAGGGGCGAGCACACAGGGATGGAGCCACAGATCTGGGCTCCGTCTACCATCTACTTATCTGCCACCCTGGACAGTGACTTTGCTGAGCCAGTGAGCTCTGGTGTCAACAGGACCTAGGTGGAGTGAATTAGGCAGGAATGTGGGTCAACGGGCCTGACACTGGTTCCACGTGCAGGAGCACTGCCTCTGCCTTCCCGTCTCCTTCCATGTAAATGCTCCTTCTCAGAGTCACCCAGAGAGCAGCCCACTCCAGCCAGAACCCAGCCTGAGGCAAGGGGTTTTATCTCACCTTTCTTTCCCTTCAGGAGATCAGGATCCACCAACACAACACCATCTAAGGCAAAGAGGGAGAGAGCAGTGATGGTGAAGAAGATCAAAGAAACCAGACGCCTACTTTAAAAACTATGTATGTTTTTTTTTTTTTGAGACGGAGTTTTTGCTCTTGTTACCCAGGCTGGAGTGCAATGGCGCGATCTCGGCTCACCGCAACCTCCGCCTCCTGGGTTCAAGCAATTCTCCTGCCTCAGCCTCCGGAGCAGCTGGGATTACAGGCACGTGCCACCACGCCCAGCTGATTTTTGTATTTTTAGTAGAGACGGGGTTTCACCATGTTGACCAGGATGGTCTCGATCTCTCGACCTCGTGATCCACCCGCCTCGGCCTCCCAAAGTGCTGGGATTACAGGCTTGAGCCACCGCGCCCGGCCTATGTATGTTTTTAATTGCACATGTAATTCATGTTCATTATAAGAAAGAAAGAAAAGTTAAGCAAAGAGAAAACAAAGTCATCCAGACTCCTACTACCTAAAATACCCATTGTGAAGATCTTGGTGCAGACTTTTTTTTCCAGACCAGGTGTGGTGGCTCATGCCTGTAATCCCAGCACTTCGGGAGGCCAAGGCAGGAGGATTGCTCAAACCCAGGAGTTCGAGACCAGCCTAAGCAACATAGTGAGATCCTTGTCTCTACAAAAAGTTTTTAAAAAATAAGCCAACAGCCTTGGTAACAAAATGAGACCCTGTGTCTAAAAAATAAAAAAAATTAGCTGGGCATGGTGGTGAATGTCTTTAGTTCTAACTAGGCTGAGGCAGGAGGATCCCTTGAACCAGGGAAGTCAAGGCTGCAGTAAGCCGTCATCATGCCACTTCACTCAAGCCTGGGCAATAGAGTCAGAACTTTTCTCAAAACATACTAAGAAGAAAAAAGAAAAAAAGTTAGTAAGGCATGGGCCAGGCGTGGTGGTGCACACCTGTGGTCCCAGCTACCTGAGAGGCTGAGGCACGGGGATTTCTTGAACCTGTGAGATTGAGGCTGCAGTCAGCTGTGACTATGCCACTGCACTCCAGCCTAGGTGACAGAGTGAGACACTGCCCTGCACGCGCCCCCCCCAATTTTTTTTCCAAACATATATAACTTAAAACATTATAAACATATATAACTTAAAACATTATAAACACATATAACTTAAACATTATAAACATTATATATAAACATATATAACTTTAAACATTATAAACATATATAACTTAAAACCTTATAAACATACATAACTTAAAACATTATAAACATAATAAAAACATTACATGAATGCTTTTACTAAGTAGAAAAAAGAGACCCCACTGCACATACTGTTCAGTTAAGTGTTTTACTCACTCAGTTCTACGTTGCAAACGTCTATTCATACATACGTACATCTATACACACATGTATACATATATATGCACATACAGAGAAAACGTGCTCATGATTTTAATAGCTACATATTACTCCATTGAATAGATGCACCATCAATTATTGAATCACTTCCCATTGTGAGGGTATCAAGGTTGTTTCCAGTGTTTCCCATTATAATTAATATTGTGATAAGCATCCTTATATATACTTTATCTCTCTCCATGATTTAAAAAAAAAAAATTATAGAATTGGATTTGGCTTTTGATAACATGCTGCCAAATAACCTTCCAGAAAGTGTTTTGCCAAGGAACATTTTCATATCCAGTATCTGAAACTGCCAGTTTTTCTACAGTCTTTAAAAACCCTTTTGTGTTGAAATGATTACAGATTCACAGGAAGCTGCAAAGATAGTACCGAGACGCCCCTCGTATCCTTCATGCAGTTTCTCCCAATGGTTCCATCTGCCATAATTATAGTACGATATCAAAACTAGGAAGCTGACGTGGGACTTTCTGAGGGACATTTTTGTTCTTTCCGGTTTGGAGCTACCACAAATGAAGCTGCAGTGAACAATGACGTATAGGTTTTTGTGAGGACACCAGTTTTCATTTCTCTAAGTGCCCAGGATGCAGCTGTCAGGTCATATGGTAAGTATATGTTTCATGTTTTAAGAAACTGCTGCTGGGTGCAGTGGCTCACGCCTGTAATCTCAGCACTTTGAGAGCTGAGGCAGGCAGATCACTTGCGCTCAGGAGTTCGAGACCAGCCTGGGTAACATGGTGAAACCCCAATTCTACAAAAAATACAAAAAGTAGCCAGGCGTGGTGGCACATGCCTGAAGTCTCAGCTACTTAGGAGGCCGTGGTGGGAGGATCGCTTGAGCCCAGGAGGCGGAGGTTGCAGTGAGCCAAGATCGTGCCACTACATTGAAAGGAATGGCAAAAAACTGCAATTACTTTTGCATCAGTCTAAAATATTTTTTTTTTTTTTTGAGACGGAGTTTTCGCTCTTGTTACCCAGGCTGGAGTGCAATGGCGCGATCTCGGCTCACCACAACCTCCGCCTCCTGGGTTCAGGCAATTCTCCTGCCTCAGCCTCCTGAGTAGCTGGGATTACAGGCACGCACCACCATGCCCAGCTAATTTTTTTTTTTTTTGTTTTTGTTTTTGTTTTTTTTTAGTAGAGACGGGGTTTCACCATGTTGACCAGGATGGTCTAGATCTCTCGACCTCGTGATCCACCCGCCTCGGCCTCCCAAAGTGCTGGGATTACAGGCTTGAGCCACCGCGCCCGGCCCAGTCTAAAATATTGTAGCCATTTTGGCAGGTGTATGATACACTCTCACTGTAGCTTTAATCCGTATTTCCCTATTGGCTAATGATGCCAAACAGTTTCCACGGGCTTGCTTGTCTCCTGTGCACCTTCGCTTCCTGTCTTTTGCCCATTTTCTCCTAGCACCTTACGTTTTGTACTGTTAAGTTCTGAGCACTCTTCATATATTCCAGACATGAGTCCTTTGTCTCTTCACACTCTTGAAAATTGTTTCCAGCTGGATGTGGTGGCTCGCGCCTATAATCCCAGCACTTTGGGAGGCCGAGGCAGGTGAACCACCTGAGGTTAGGAGTTCAAGACCAGCCTGACCAACATGGTAAAACCCCATCTCTACTAAAAATACAAAATTAGCTGGCATGATGGCACATGCCTGTAGTCCCAGCTACTTGGGAGGCTGAGGCAGGAGACTCACTTGAACCCAGGAGGTAGAGGTTGCAGCGAGCTGAGATCGCGCCACTGCACTCCAGACTGGGCAACAAGAACGAAATTCCATCTCAAAAATTAAAGTAAAAATAAGGAGGCTGAGGCAGGAGAATTGCCTGAGCCCAGGAGGCGGAGGTTGCGGTGAGCCGAGATCGTGCCATTGCACTCCAGCCTGGGTAACAAGAGCGAAACTCCGTCCCCCAAAAAAAAAAAAAAAAGTAAAAATAAATAAAATTGTTTCCAATCAGCCAGTGGTGCCTCACTGATGTTTGAATTTGCATTTCTTTAATTAGATTAATAGCAAAGCTGATTTTTTTTTTTTTACTCCTCCACCTCCCCTCCCGATTTTTAAAAATACAAAGTGAGCAGTCATCTGATGACTTAAAGGAAAAACAGCATTACGGTTTTCTCCAATCAACTTACCCACAGGCTGGACTTTGCTGATGTGGTCTATGTAGTCTCTCTTCCCTAGGTAGATGGTCACCTGGAAGAAGAACAGGTGTGGGGCTAAGAGCCAAAGAATGCTAAGCTAAGGGAGCCATGATAAAAACCAGCAGCAACTGCGTCTTCTCATTCATCTTGAAAAGAGGAGGCTTTGCAGTCGCCCCGGCTCGGCTGTGGGCAGAGACAACAGATTTCAGGCAACGCGTGTTCTGTCCTCAGTTCTCATCTATCTGCTCAAAGGAATTCTTCCTACCCCTTTAGATGGTCGGGGCTCCCTGTTCTCACCTTTCTCTCATCAAGCCCAGGTTGGATATCAGCCAGCTAAACTTGCTGAATTACCTTTTAATACTTAAGTGGAAAATTATGTAAATGAGACTTTTGCCATCCATTTGCTGTTAAATCTTTTATTTCCAGCTGTGGAATGAAAGGTATCCCCTCTTTGCTACAAGAACTTCTGGACAGGCTGTGCGTGGTGACTCACGCCTGTAATCCCAGCACTTTGGGAGGCTGAGGTGGGTGGATCACCTGAGGTCAGGAGTTCGAGGCCATCCTGGCCAACACGACAAAACCCTGTCTCTACTAAAAACACAAACATTAGCCAGGCATGACGGCGCACGCCTGTAATCCCAGCTACTCCAAAGACTAAGGCAGGAAATCGCTTGAGCCTGGGAGGTGGACGTTGCAGTGAGCAGAGATTGTGCCACCGAACTCCAGCCTGGGTGACAGAGTCAGACTCTGTCTCAAAACAACAACAACAACAAAGAACTTATGAGAGAGCAGGATCGGGTTCCCCGGCCCTCAGCACTTTAATGGTAGTCAGCTGGGGTCTTCTGCACATCTTTAAGCATCTATTACAGAGTCTAGGGCACACAAAGATTCAGTGTTTGCCAAGTGCATCAATGAATGACAGCACATCCTTTGGCTGGCCCCCTTCTTCAAATGCATATTTTGAATTCCAGGAACTGCCTAAGTCATTTCTGTTGGCATTAAGTCCTCTCTAGACTGCCCCCTTCCACCCATATCAGATGCCCTGAAGTGTAGTCCTGTGCCCTCTAGGTTACTTGCATGATTAATGCTGAAGTGACTTCAAGCAAATACCACTGGAACCCTGGTTTACAGAAAAGATTCCATGGGAAATTTTATACTTCCAGCACTAAGCCAGGCTTCCAGACCTCACTAGCCTGGGTGGTGTGGAAGCCTGGCATATGAGAGGAGAGAGCTGACCAGGGCACACACTGCTACCTGCTGGTTCCTGCGGTGAGTCCCAGCTTCCTAAACACTGTGGGCGTCTTGGCCTCGCCCTCAAGATCCACCCTTGGGGGTTGACCAGGGTGTGTTGCCCTAGTAGATTCCCTGGCCTTCTGGCTTCTGGGTAAGGTGGGCCAGATGTTTGTCTCCACCTTGCCTGGATGGTGGCCAGGCCTGGGGCTGGCACAGCCCTCTACTGGGGACCACAGTTCCTGGCAGGTAGCCCTGAGGGCCTCGGAGTTCTGATATTTGTGCCATCCCTCATCTCTTAAGCCCAGGGAGGTACCAGTGCCCAGCTGCTTCTCAATGCTGTGTGACATATTAAACTAACTCTTTGTTATGATCTCTCTCTCTTTTTTTTTTTTTTTTTTTTGAGACAAGGTCTCATTCCGTCACCCAGCCTGGTGTGCAGTGGCACTATCGTGGCTCACCACAACCTTTGTGTGCCAGGATCAAGTTATTCCCCCCACCACAGCCTCCCAGATGCATGCCACCAAGCCCAGCTAAATTTTTTGTATTTTTTTGTAGAGATGGGGTCTCCCCATGTTGCCCAGGCTGGTCTCAAACTCCTGGGCTCAAGCAATCCACCCACCTTGGCCTTCCAAAGTGCTGGGATTACAGGCATGAGCCATTGCACCTGGCTATTTCTTGTGATTTCTTTCACACATGCCTACACCTCAGCAAACAACCCCTTTTAAAAACTCTCCTCTGGTCAGGTACAATGGCTCATGCTTGTAATCCCAGTACTGAGAGACCAAGGTGGGAAGGATTGCCTGAAGTCAGGAGTTCAAGCCTGGGCAACAAAGTGATGCCCCCTCCTCTGCCACTTGCCATCTCTACAAAAAAAGTTTTTAAAAAATTAGCTTGGCGGCCAGGCGAGGTGGCTCAAGCCTGTAATTCCAGCACTTTGGGAGGCCGAGGCAGGTGGATCATGAGGTCGAGAGATCGAGACCATTCTGGTCAACATGGTGAAACCCCGTCTCTACTAAAAATACAAAAAACTAGCTGGGCATGGTGGTACGTGCCTGTAATCCCAGCTACTCAGGAGGCTGAGGCAGGAGAATTGCCTGAACCCAGGAGGCGGAGGTTTCGGTGAGCCGAGATCGCGCCATTGCACTCCAGCCTGGGTAACAAGATCAAAACTCCGTCTCAAAAAAAAAAAAAAAAAATTAGCTTGGCAAGGTGGTGCCTGCTTGTAGCCCCAACTACTTTGGAGGCTGAGGAAGGAGGATCACTTGAGCCTAGGAGGCTGAAACTGTAGTGAGCTACGATTGTACCATTGCACTCCAACCCTGCTCTCCCACAAAGAGGGTAAAGAGACCTTCACTGGTTTCCAGAGTAAGACCCTGTCTCAAATTTTAAAAACCCATGGAAGACAGTGTGGTGATTCCTCAAGGTCCTAGAAATAGAAATTCCATTTGACCCAGCAATCCCATTACTGGGTATATATCCAAAGGATTATAAATCGTTCTACTATAAGGACACATGCACACGAATGTTCATTGCAGCACAGTTTACAATAGCAAAGACCTGGAACCAACCCAAATGCCCATCGATAATAGACTGGACAGGGAAAATGTGGCACATATACACCACGGAATGCTATGCAGACATAAAAATTGATGAGTTCGTGTCCTTTGTAGGGACATGGATGAACCTGGAAACCATCATTCTCAGCAAACTGACACAAGAACAGAAAATCAAACACCGCATGTTCTCACTCATGAGCAGGTGTTGAACAATGAGAACACATGGACACAGGGAGGGGAACATCACACACTGGAGTCTGTCGGGGGGAAAACAGAGGAGGGACAGCGGGGGGTGGGGAGTTGGGGAGAGAGAGCGTGGGGAGAAATGTCAGATATAGGTGATGGGGAGGAAGGCAGCAAATGACGCTGCCATGTGTGTACCTATGCAACAATCTTGTATGTTCTTCACATGTACCCCAAAACCTAAAATGCAATTTTAAAAAGTGATACTTATTTTTTAAAAATCCCATATATATATATATATATATATATATCCTCAAATCTACCTATTTACAGGCTGCCTTGCCGGAATCATGACTGATATACTGCTATTCTGCTGCTCAGTGTCTACTGGCAGCTCGCTCCTTCCCTGCGGAATAAACTCCAGTGCCTTGTGCGTGGCCACGCTGAGAGCATCCTCCCTAACAGCTCCGCTCTTCCTGGCCACTGGCCACAGCAGCTCTGCCACAGCTCCTCGAAACACCACAGATTTGTGCCTCTGTTCCTATTGTTTCCACTGTAAGGAAGGCCATTCTGCTGCACTTTCTCCGGGGTGGAGTCCTATCCACGCTTCAGAGGACACCTCAGGGTCCCCATCTCTCCCTTTGCCCCACACCCCCCGGGAGCAGGTGCCTGCGGCCCCACTGCAGCCTGCACCACACCGTGTTCCGGGTGCTCTCGCCGGAGCCAGTCTCCTCTGCTAGACTTGGCCTGTCGATTTCATCCCACACATGGTTCTAGAGGCCCCAGCAGCTGCTGGCTGCTGAAAATAAAAACCCAAGAACACATCCCATTGCTCCCCAGGGTCCCTGCTCTTTGGTTGGGAGCCCAACAAGTAAACAGGCAATTATGCCCCTGGGATAAATGCCAGGGCAAAGGCTGATGGGGAGGAAGCCCCAGGGGAGGGCAAGGAGAGAGGGAAGGCTCTGGCTTTCAGAGGGGCTCTATCCAGTGGACAAATGGCATGGCCAGGGGACAGGGGACGGGGAGGGCATGCGCTGTGAGCAAAATGTATACAAAGCCCAGGGCCCGAGAATGCTTCTAGAACTGCCAGTAGCTTCGCCTGCAGGTGAATGGCCACAGAATGGGGATGCAGGCTGCTGCTGAAATGGTCTCATAGGACCTGACCCTAAAGAACCTCAGAAGACCGTGAAGTGTTTTAAGCAGGATGAAAGACTTGAATTAAACAGTATTTAGAGGCGCTAAATAGAGAAATAGCTTTTGGAAGAATTAAATGGCATTTAGGGTGCTTATCATGTATCAGGGGCCAAGCTAAGCACGTTGACCACATGGTTTCATTTAATCCTCACAGCAACTCAATGAGATAGGAATTGAGCCCATTTTATAGAAGGGAGCACTGAGATTTAGCACAGTGGGGAACTGATTGGCAAGGGGAAAGCCAGTTAGGCAGCCCGACTGTGAGGACTTAAGGACTGAAGAGTGGATGGAAGAGAAGAGGGTAGGTGAAGAGAGGAAAGTTTCCTTCTCTTTCAAAAGGTTTGGCTGCAAGGGAAGGAGAGCTAGAAACGATATAGGGTCAAGGGCAGGTGGTGGTTGTTTTTTATTTATTTATTTATTTATTTATTTATTTTTTGAGACGGAGTTTCGCTCGTTACCCAGGCTGGAGTGCAATGGCGCGATCTCGGCTCACCGCAACCTCCGCCTCCTGGGTTCAGGCAATTCTCCTGCCTCAGCCTCCTGAGTAGCTGGGATTACAGGCACGTGCCACCACGCCCAGCTAATTTTTTGTATTTTTAGTAGAGACGGGGTTTCACCAGGTTGACCAGGATGGTCTCGATCTCTCGACCTCGTGATCCACCCGCCTCGGCCTCCCAAAGTGCTGGGATTACAGGCTTGAGCCACCGCGCCCGGTGGTGGTTGTTTTTAAGATGAATGAAATCCATAGTTTTTTTTTGTTGTTGTTGTTGGGGTTTTTTTTGTTTGTTTGTTTGTTTGTTTTTTTTAGAGAGAGAGCGTGATCCACCCACCTCAGCTTCCCAAAGTGCTGGGATTACAGGCTTGAGCCACCGCGCCCGGCCTCTTCTTACTTTTTAAAAGTGGCTACTAGAAAATTTAAAATTACATCTGTGGCTTGCACTGGACAGCGCTGAGCTATACCTAAGAAGCTATTGAGTGGAGCTATCCACAGAGGCTGGAGGGTAGACCCTTTCCCATGCCAGGAAGTTCATGGGCATATCTGGAGCATCTAATATGCCCCTGAAGAGTGGTGGAAAGAGGGCAGATGGGGGCACGCTCCCTTTTCCAGTGGCCCCACAGGCCCCACTGAGGTTTGAGAGCTCTGTGTTGGGGCAGGTGCACAAAGAAGGAGTCACATTGATCAGTGTCTGGTTTTACCCAGGCAGGTGACACAATAGATAGTTGAAAGGCCAGGGGCATCACAGGTACTGACAAAATAGTGTTTAAATAGTAAGTCAAGGGTTCTAGGCCAGCTAGGAAAAGAAGCAGAGGTGGGGGTGACAGTGTGGGGATTGAGCGATTGGGAGAAAATTGAGGGTCACAAGACTAACATCTTGATGAGACTGAAGAGAAGCCGCATTTCTGCAGTTCATTCATTCATTTATATCTCATTGATCTTCCATCTTAGACAGAGATGGAAAATAGACACAAAGCTTCCCTGCCCCTCATAGGGTTTGCTTGTTTTTTTCTTGGAGACATAGTCTCCCTCTGTTACCCAGGCTGGAGTGCAGTGGCATGATCTGGGCTGGGCTCGTTGCAACCTCTACCTCCTGGGTTCAAGTAATTCTCATGCCTCAGCCTCCCAAGTCTGGGATTACAGGCACCCACTACCACACCCAGCTAATTTTTGTATTTTTAGCAGAGAGGGTTTTGCCATGTTGGCCAGGCTGGTCTCAAACTCCTGGCCTCAAGTGATTCACGGGCCTCAGCCTTCTAAAGTGCTGGGATTACAGGTATGAGCCACCACGCCCTGGCCCTCAAAGGGTTTTGATGTTGATCCTGACTACACTGTACTTGAAAAAGCTCCATTTTTTTAAACAATAATTTCTATCAAATCACTCACTTCTGTACCACTTACCGATTTGTCCCGGGAGATCTTCTTGAAGATAACTTGGTTCGGTTCGGACTTGCTGGTCTTCCCGCTGGCTGCCATGTTAATCTGTGCCTGGCAACTTCTACCACCTTAGTATGTTCGTCAGGTGTTAGAGGGCTGGGGAAAGGCAAGACAATCATGAATATCAAGTCAAGAACATCCTGGATAGAAGACCTACTCACGAGATGCTGTGCATCTTCACTGGACACTCCCTTCCACCTGCATCAACATGGTCTTTGCTTAGTTTGCATTTTACCTGGCATGCTTTGGGTGTTTTTAATATTTTCTTTCTTTTCTTTTCTTTTCTTTTTTTTTTTTTGAGATGGAGTTTCGCTCTTGTTACCCAGGCTGGAGTGCAATGGCGTGATCTCAGCTCACCGCAACCTCCGCCTCCTGGGTTCAGGCAATTCTCCTGCCTCAGCCTCCTGAGTAGCTGGGATTACGGGCACGCACCACCATGCCCAGCTAATTTTTTGTATTTTTAGTAGAGACGGGGTTTCACCATGTTGACCAGGATGGTCTTGATCTCTTGACCTTGTGATCCACCCGCCTCGGCCTCCCAAAGTGCTGGGATTACAGGCGTGAGCCACCGCGCCCGGCCCTGATATTTTCTTTTCTTTTTTCTTTCTTTTTTTTTTTTGAGACAGAGTCTCAGGCTCCATCACCCAGGCTGGAGTGCAATGGTGCAATCTCGGTTCACTGCAACCTCCATCTCCCAGGTTCAAGCAATTCTCCAGCCTCAGCCTCCCAAGTAGCTGGGATTGTAGGTGCCCACCACCACATCCAGCTATTTTATTTTTATTTTTATTTTTTATTTTTAGTAGAGACAGTGTTTTGCCATGTTGGCCAGGCTGGTCTTGAACTCCTGACCTCAGGTGATCCACCTGAAGCAGGTGTATCACCTGAGGTCAGGAGTGAGCCACTGCACCCAGTTGAATATTTTATTGTTTCGGTAAGCATCGAACATTTCTCAGTAAACCTCACCAAGGAGTCCAGCTGGATCCCTATGAGGTTTTCCTTTCTAACAAACCTTTGACGTTATCACACTAGTGCCAGGTTGAATTTAAAGTTCTATCATGACAGTGTCTTATGACAAATAAATCAAAAAAATTCCTGAAAATCACAACATAACCACTTCACAAATACTGTTTCCAAAAATATACTAATGGTCAGGTACTGTGGCTTACACCAGTAATCTCAATTCTTTAGGAGGCTGAAGCAAGAGGATCATTTGAAGCCAGGAGCGGAGACTGGCCTGGGTGACATAGCAAGATCCTGTCTTTTTTCTTTATTTAAAAAAAGATCCTACCTTTAAAAAAAAAAAAAAAGAATATATTAAAATTCCAAAAGTTCTATTTAGCAATTCATACTAAGAGACAGCCTTTTCTTGTTATCCGTTTTACCTCTGTTTTACAATTAAGAGGCCATCTTAGTGGTCTGGAATTAAACATACTCTGAGGCTTTTTTTTTAAGATACAGGATCTTGTTCTGTTGCCCAGGCTGGAGTGCAATGCCACAATCGTAGCTCACAGCAGCCTCAAACTCCTGGGCTCAAGTAATCCTCCTGCCTCAGCCTACTGAGTAGCTAGGACTACAGGTGTGTGCCACCATGCCTAGTTAACTTATTTTTGTTATTTTTTTTGGAGGGGGGAGAGACTGGGTCTGACTGTATTGCTCAAGTTGGTCTCGAATTCCTGGCCTCAAGCAATCCTCCATCCTCAGCCTCCTGAGTCGCTGGGACTATAGGCATGAGCCACTGCCCCCAACTCACTCCGAGTCTCCTTAATTAGCAGTCTTATGGAAACCACACAGAAAAAGTGAAGCTGGGACACACTGTCTGCATGAAAACACCCATCCTAGCTCTTCCCCACACCTGCCCCAGGTTTCTGAGAAGGTTTTGGCCTGTGGTGGTCACATACCTTGTGATTTGTCACCAACCAGGTGGGAAGGGCCAGGTGGCAAGGAGAGGGTCTCTATGCCCTGAGATGATGAACAGCCAGCCCCTGTTCTGAGCAAGCTGGTACCGTCTCACCAGATGAGCCGGCAGAGGCCCTGCTGAGACCCCTGGGCTACATATGTGGGGAATTTGTAGGGGATCTAGCGAGGATGCCCAGCACCCAGGTCTCAATGTCTAAAAGCCAAATCCCACTTAAGGAGCAGAGTTGGATTAGTGCTGAGACGGTGAACTGGTAGTTTCAGCAGTTCTGGGCATTAGGCAACACCCTCCGCCCCAGTCTCCAGACAGAGGGTCTCACATATGTATGAGTCACCCAGCTCACTTGGGGAAGGTTGGTGGGAGGGCCAACAGCTAAATGAAAGCTACTTTTTCTTCTAAACCTCTTTGGATTCTGGAAATAGACTGATAATCCCTTCACTCCCGGGCTTTGCCAGGACAGGAAGAGATTTGATTAAACTCAGCAGGCAGCTAATGCGACCTTGTGGGTGGGGACTAAACAAAAAGGTCAAGGATAAATGTCAACCTCAAGATGAACCTGGTGTTATGCAGGCCAGCAGGATCTGTCCCTGTCCTCCAGCCAGTCCTGCCCCTGCCGACTGATGGCTCAGGAGTCCTGCTGATCCCCTCAGTGGCCCTGGAACCTGTCTGCGTCCTCCATCCCCAGCACTGCCTTTGCTTCCCCAGACCGTAGTGATTCCTCACTGTCTAACTACATCTATTTCTTTCTTTCTTTCTCTCTCTCTCTCTCTCTCTCTCTCTCTCTCTCTCTCTCTCGAATCTCCGGCCTCAGCCTCTGAGTAACTGGGATTATAGGTGCACGCCACCATGCCTGGCTAATTTTGTATTTTTAGTAGCGAAGGGGTTTCACTATGTTGGTCAGGCTAGTCTTGAACTCCTGACCTCAGGTGATCTGCCTGCCTTGGCTTCCCAAAGTGCTGGGATTACAGGCATGAGCCACCACATCCGGCCGACTACATCTATTTCTACTCTCCAAGCCCTTTTCCACATAGAGGCAGAGAGGCCTTCCGAGTCCTGACCCATCACCTCTTGCTTAAATCACTCATTGCTCTTAGAATGCAGGCAGAAAGCTTGCAATCTCTGGAACCTCTGCCCGCCTTCCCTTCCACGTCGTCTGCCATGCTTGCTCCTTCCCACTGTTCTTTTTGCCTGGAACAAGCATCTTCTCTCTCCACCTTGTTGATCCTTCTTGGCCTTTCAGATTTTGACTAGGAATCACTTCCTCAGGGGAGGTATCCCCAGCCTCCAGGACCAGATTGGAGGCACACCTGCACTTCACTCTTTTATTTATTTATTTATTTTTGAGACAGAGTCTCACTCTGTTGCCTGGGCTGGAGTGCAGTGGTGTGATCTCGGCTCACTGCAGCCTCCGCCTCCCGGGTTCAAGTGATCCTCCTGCCTCAGCCTCCCGAGTAGCTGGGATTATAGTTGTGCACCACCACGCCCAGCTAATTTTTGTATTTTTTTTTTTTTTTTTTTTTTTTTGAGACAGAGTTTCGATCTTGTTACCCAGGCTGGAGTGCAATGGCGCGATCTCGGCTCACTGCAACCTCCGCCTCCTGGGTTCAAGCAATTCTCCTGCCTCAGCCTCCTGAGTAGCTGGGATTACAGGCACGCACCACCATGCCCAGCTAATTTTTAGTATTTTTAGTAGAGACGGGGTTTCACCATGTTGACCAGGATGGTCTCGATCTCTCGACCTCGTGATCCACCCGCCTCGGCCTCCCAAAGTGCTGGGATTACAGGCTTGAGCCACCGCGCCCGGCAATTTTTGTATTTTTGATAGAGATGGGGTTTCATCATGCTGGCCAAGTTGGTCTTGAACTCCTGGCCTCCAAAGTGCTGGGATTGCAGGCATGAGCTACTGTGCCTGGCCTGTAGAATTCTTCTAGTCTTTCCTCCCTCACCAGATTCTAGGCTCCAGGAGGGCAGGGCCTGTGCCTTTTCATTTCTCTCACTTCTGTCTTCATAGTGCCTAGGACAATGCCTGCTCCCAAGAACACTCAGGGAATGCATGGAGGGCACTCTGCGACCAATAACACACTTACATGGGGGACTTGAGCTGGGAATGAAACAAGGATACGCGGAAAGCCCGTTCTGAGGTTTGGGGCACCCATCCAAACACTCCAGCGGCTTCCCATCTAAGTCTGGACAATGCTTGCCAGGTCCGGCGTGCTGTGGCGCTCCCTCCCCTGTTACCTCCGGCTTTGTTTCTCACCGCTCTCTCCCTCTCCCACTTGGCTTCAGAGTACTGAGTCTGTTTCCTTTTCTTTTAGAGACAGGGTCTCACTCTGTCACCCCAGCTGAAGTGCAGTGGTGCAATCATAGCTCACTGCAGCCTTGAACTCCTGGGCTCCAGCGCTCCTTCCACCTAAGCCTCTCAAGTAGCTAGGACTACAGGCACATGCCACCACACCTGGCTAATTCTTTAAATCTTTTGTAGAGATGGGGTCTTGCTGTGTTGCCCAGGCTGGTCTCAAACTCCTGACCTCAACTGATCCTCTCACCTGAATCTTCTAAAGCGTTGGGGTTACAGACATGAGCCACGACCCCTCGCCTGCTTTTCTGCAAACCTGCCTCTAGGCCTTTCCTCCTGCTGCTTCCTCTCCAGGAACACTTCCCACAGCCAGCCACAAGGCTCACTCCTTTGAGTCTTTACTTCAATGTCACCCCATCCTTAGCATACTCGATTGTTGGCCTCATCATACCTAAACTGCAAAACCCCGATTTTAAAACACAATGATTTTTCATTGGTGCCACAGCCATTAGGTGAAGAGTTGATGGGAAAATGACTGTAGGACTGAAGCGATGCCACGTGGATTGCGGTGTCTTTCCAAGGCGCATGGCGGGTGCCATGGTCAATCTTAGCATTGCCGGTGGTCTCAGCCACACGTGATGTGTCCCCTTGGGTTAACCTGAATCCATGAGCCTTTACACATCACTTCTAGTTTATCGGAAATACAAGGAACCAGCTACATGACACAAGAGAGCTGCCGGAGAAATCCAGCAAACAATGCCAGAGAAATGGGGTTTACTAGATTCAAAGACACGATGGCACTCGACACCCAGATGTCACGTGCAGCCCCAGATTGAATACACAACTAGCCAAAAAGTACGTGTGGGACATGTTGGGTTCATTGGGAATATCTGACTATGGTGAGATGACTGGAGTGGAAAGGTAAGAGATTGGGACTGATCCCACCAAGGCTGCAGAATGGTGCGCGTAGCACGTCCGCGCTTTGCAAACACACAGATACTATGCATTTGTGTATACCTACATACATGTACATTCATACACACGTGCACATACACACAAGCATATTTATACACATACGTGCTATACCTATGCCTCCTCTGCAAGAATACACCTTAAGCTAACACTGGTGGTCTCTGTGTGGTGGAAATGGTAGGTTTTGCTTAAATTTTCTTGTCTTCAAATTTTTTACATTTTCTCCTACAATCATTTACTGCTCCTATAATAGAAAGGTTAAAATACAAAACCGTATTATATACTATAAGCGAGATGTAGAGGCACATGCCTGTAATCCCAGCACTCTGGAAGGCTGAGGCGGGAGGATGGCTTGAGCCTGGGAGGTTGAGGCTGTAGTGAGACGTGATCACGCCACTGTATTCCAGCCTGGGCAACAGAGCAAGACCTTGTCTCAAAAAATTATAACACTAATAAATAAAGCCAGGCACAGTGGCACACTCCTGTAATCTGAGCACTTTGAGGGGCCAAGGCAGGAGGATCGCTTGAGCCCAGGAGTTTGAGACCAGCCTGGGCAACATAGTGAGACCCCATCTCTATAAAAAGTAAACAAAAATAGCCAAGCGTGGTGGTAAGTGCCTGTTGGTCCAGCTACTTAGGAGGATTGTTTGTGCCTGGGATGTTGAAGCTGTACCAGTGATCACATCACGGTATTCCAGCCTGGGCAACAGAGTGAGACCCTGTCTCAAACACAGTTGTTGTGGCTGGGCGTGGTGGCTCACGCCTGTAATCCCAGCACTTCGGGAGGTTGAAGCAGGCAGATCACCTGATCTCAGGAGTTCAAGATCAGCCTGGCCAACATGGCAAAACCCCATTTCTACTAAAAATACAAAAATTTGCCTGGCATGGTGGCATGCATCTGTAATTCCAGCTACTCTGGAGGCTGAGGCAGGAGAATCACTTGAACCCGGGAAGTGGAGGATGCAGTGTGCCAGATGACGCCACTGCACTCCAGCCTGGGCAACAAGAGCAAAATTTTGTATATATATATAAAAAAAAATCGTTGCCGGGCGCAGTGGCTCACGCCTGTAATCCCAACACTTTGGGAGGCTGAGGCAGGCGGATCACCTGAGGTCAGGAGTTTGAGACCAGCCTGACCAATATGGTGAAACCCTGTCTTTAAAAAAAAAAAAAAAATTGTTGTAAGTTTAAAAGACTATCTAACTATTCCCTTAAAAATGCAAAGAGACGCCAGGCATGGTGGCTCACACCTGTAATCTCAGCACTTTGGGAGGCAAAGATGGGCGGATCCCCTGCGGTCAGGAGTCCGAGGCCATCCTGGCCAACATGGTGAAACCCCGTCTCTACTGAAATTACAAAAAAAATTAGCTGGGCGTGGTGGCCCATGTGATCCCATCTACTTGGAAGGCTGAGGCAGAAGAATCGCTTTAACTCCGGAGGTGGAGGTTGAAGTGAGCCGAGATTGTGCCACTGCACTCAAGCCTGGGCAACAGAACCAGACTCCATTTCGAAAAAACAAAAACAAAAACAAAAAAAACAAAGAGGGGAAAAATGACCAGGGTGCTTCTTTCAGTGTCCCCATCAGAGGTTGCCCGGAGCTGAGGCTGTGGGACGCAGGCCCAGTTTGGAGCTGTGAGTGCTTCCGGATCCCCCCATTCTCCTGCTGCATTGTTCCCGGCTGTGGAAGGGCACAGATGGGCAGATCTTACTCACCGCCCCGCCAGTGTCTTGCAGGTGGAAAAATTTGGGTGGACTGGATGACAGATCTCACTCTTTTTGGAAATGTCATTCCCTGCTCTTGGTCTGTGATGATTTTTTTCTCTTCTTGGTAGGGAAATGAGAAAAATAAGGACAGTCTTGTGAGTTTTTTTCTGGGAGCAAAATTTATTTAATATAAAGGACTGTACTTTTAAAATTATCAGCTTCTTAATTTTTTAGTATTAAAATATCTTTCTTCAGTCAGGCCTGGTGGCTCATGCCTGTAATTCCAGCACTTTGGGAGGCCGAGGTGGGCAGATCACTTGAGGTCAGGAGTTCGAGACCAGCCTGGCCAACATGGTGAAACCCCTTCTCTATGAAAAATAAAAAAATTAGCCAGGTATGGTGGTGGGCACCTATAATCCCAGCTACTTGGGAGGCTGAGGCAAAGAATCATTTGAACCCGGGAAGCAGAGGTTGCAGTGAGCCGAGACGGCACTCAAGCCTGGATGACAGAGTGAGACTGTCTCAAAAAAAACCCAAAGAGTCCTTTTTGCGCCTCTACCTTTATTGAGATATATATATGAAAGGTATGAAATGGGTGAATTTTGAAATATAGACATAGATGAGTGCAGGCAGATATATAGAGAGGTAAAAAATATATATTTTATAACCAACAAAATTCATCCATTTTGAGTGTACAGCTTGATGAGTTTGGGTCATCGTATACTTTGTGTAACCACCGCTGTGATAAAGACACAGAACATTCCACCACTCCCCAAAGTTCCCTGTCCCCATCTCCATCAACTCCTCCATCCACCCTCCCACCCCAGGCAATCACAGATCTGCCTCTGTCATTAGCGCTGCATTTTCTACGGTCTCCTTATGACATTTTAAAGCACAGAAAAGTTAGAATACCTATATAATAAACACCCAAACAGTCAACTTCAAGATTTGACAATTAACATTTTGCTGCCTGCACTCCTCCGTGTCTACCGCTACTGTTTTTTTCCTTTTTAACCATTTGACCGTACATGCAGACATCATGACACTTTACCTACAGTTCAGAATGCAGCTGCTAAGCATAAGGACATAAATGTCCTTTCTTTTTATGAAATAACAATCAAGAGTGTATGACAGTTTAGAAGAAAGTCCTTACTTGGCAAAAATTAAAAATTGGCAATCTTCCCCTAGATTTATTTTTGAGAATTACTGGTCTACGAATTCTCAAAGCCTGGACACCAGTGGCTAGAGCATGCTTGTTTCTCTGGAGTTGGCCTCCAGTGAGACGAGGCTACGAACCTGTGTTTCATCTGCAAACACTAAACACAGCAGCCTGCTTGCGGGGCAGGGGAGGTGGGGCAGGGTGGAAACATCTAGCTAAGAGGCTTATGGGCTTTGGGGTGGGCTCGTCTTATGGTCATCTTAAGGGTTTACTGGGGCACATGCATGAGGAAGATGGGTACACTCTGCGAAATATCGGCTACAAAATGAAAACCTTGTGTCCTCATTGCCTTAATTTTACTGAAGCAGAGAACACCTGGGCAGTTTCAGGTATTTATAGAGTGCCTGGGAACCGGAGCTTTTAAAAGTCACCTGAATTCCAACCTGTTATCTCCTAAACTTAGTCAATCAGTTTAAAGAACACAGGGCTGTTTTGGGTTGGGCTAGTATCTGAAATCAGAAAGGCAATCCCGTGGGCTCTCAAGGTCATGAGAGGCCTTTAAAAAATCACTTTGTTCCCATTCCATCCCTTACTTTAATCTCCTTTGTTAACATCCCCAATAAGTTATTGAATGCTTCCAAATTTGGGGAAATCACTACCTTGCTGTATATCCATTTTTCTTTTCTTTTCTTTTTTTTTTTTTTTTGAGGTGGAGTCTTGCTCTGTCACCCAGGCTGGAGTGCAGTGGTGCAATCTCGGCTCACTGCAACCTCTGCCTCCCCGGTTCAAGCAATTCTCCTGCCTCAGCCTCCCAAGTAACTGAGACGACAGGCATGTGCCACCGCGCCTGGCTAATTTTTTTAAAATATAATTTTTAGTAGAGACAGGGTTTCACCATATTGGCCAGGCTGGTTTCAAACTCCTTACCTTGTGATCTGCCTGTCTTGGACTCCCAAAGTGCTGGGATTACCGGCGTGAACCACTGAGCCCGGCCCCATCTTTTATTCAAATAGTACAAAGAGTGAAAAAAACTATTATTTACTAATTATTAGTAATTACTAGTATTATTTACTAATACTAAACTATTAGTATAAAGAGTGAAAGATTATGTTAGGATGGAATTGGCTTGCCTTCTGCTTCTCTCCATTGCTCGAAGTCAATTTCTTACACATGTAAATCCTTCCATGATTAGCCTTGCAGGCACTGGAACCCTCTCACCACCTTGGGGTCCCACCCCTAGACAGACTTCCAATGTCTGTCTGGAGGCACCATGCTGAAAACGGTAGCTGGTGTTCCAGGCTCCTGTGTAATAGAAGCATGCTGTACAAACAGACCCAGATAGAGTCCTGGGTTCCTGGCCTACTGATGAATCCACTGTGACCTTGAGAAATAGCATGGCCTATGTCCTTTATCCATCTGTCTAAGGGGACCCCACAGCCCGCCTTGTCTTGCAAGGTGGAAAGATTCATGGAATGTGCAGATGATCTTAAGAAGGTCAAGTCTTGTGCAGGATGGGGACAGAAGCTCCTGGTCAAGATTTTCTCTTGCCCTCTCCAGCGCTCAGTGAGGCTGACATCTATCTTGTGTGCGTCTTCACCCTCTGGTCGTGCCACCTGGGACCCACCACTAAAGGGGGTTCTGATGACCATGAGGCTGCTTCTGCAGAAGAGTTGAGAGCCAATCATAAACCAGGGGGTCTACCCTGGGGTCCCTGGAGGGGCTTCAGGATCTGTGAACCTAAGTTGCAAAACTATGTAGACATGCCTTTTTCTGGTGAGAGGGGCTCACAAGTTTTCTTCATATAGATCCACTGCTACTGATCAAAAAAGTCTGAAAAGCACTGATCCTCTTTCTTGATGGAATTAGAGGTGGTGGTTGCACAACATTGTGAATATATTAAATGCCGCTGAATTGTTTACTTTAAAATGGTTATGTGAATCTCAACGTGTTGGGATTATAGGCGTGAGCCACCGCACCTGGCCTACTGCTATATTTTAAAACTACTGTCTTTTCCTTTCAGCTATAGTTTGGGACAATTTGGGGGCTGTTTTGGTTTGTTTTTCACGAATTCTACTATAAACCCACCATGTGCCAAGCACTCTTACCGGGTATAAAGCATATGATGGCCCTGAGATCTCAGTCTCTTAGGACCATCCGGGTGTATTCCTGGGGGCAATTCTGGGTCTTAGAGCTTCATAACTAGAAGCCAGACTGTCGACAGCTTAACCTCTTACCTCCTGGCTCACAAGCATGCCTACCTATCCTCTCCTTACTGTAGTTCTCTGACAAAACGAAGCCCAAACCCAGAATTCACCTGCCCTCATCTGCCTGGACCTGGGGTCAGAGCACTCCACAGTGGGAGCTGGGCCACAGTCATCTGCAGGATGAATAAAGAGAAATCAACCACATCCAGTGTGGGTCATTCAAAAAAAGGTCAGCAAAAGCTACTCTTCTAGAATAAATACTCAGGTGATGAGGGAACAACATGTAGACTCTGCTGCAGCCAGCTGCCCAGATGGCCGTCCTGTTCCCCTCGCTGTGCCCTCACTGTGGTGGGGCTGCCTGTGCCATCCACGTTAGCCGATGGAACATTAAAATGGATCCTGATTCAAACCTATCATAAGAAACATTGCTGCAACAATCAGGAACATTTGAATATGGACTGGAGGGTGGGCGATACTGTCACTGTTAATTTCAGTAGGTTAAATCACAGCCTGGTATCCTTGCCGGTTTGGGATGCATGGTAATTTATGGGTAAAATGACATGCTTGAAACTTGTATTACTCTGAGGGGAAGCACCAGAGAGGGCTTGAGGCTGACAGAGCTGTTGAGTGGTGGGTACACTGGACTCATTAGAGATGATACTGTCTACCCCTTTCGGTTCTGGTTTTGTCCTGTACGTTCTCACTGTGCCGGGCAATTGCAGGTTAGAACACAAAGGCAACGTGGCGCCGGGAAAGGTTCACTATGGAGCGAGGAAGGCTGAGAGGACAACGGTTGGCGCAACGGAGAGGAAGGATCTGAAACAAACAGGCCAGGAAGGGGTCTGACGCAGACAGAAACCAGGTGAGACGTGTTAGCAAAGCCAGAGTTCCTGGAGGCTAGAGGAATCAAATTTTGCCCAAGTGAGGCAGCTGAGAATCATTTTGTAGTTAGTTCTATCTTTAACTGGCAGGCACCACATACCACATGCACTTTTACAGAATCTATGCAGATATAGGCATTTTACTCAAGATTTCCAAAGTTTTTTGGATGAAAAATAGAAATTTCTAACGTAAGTGGGGCTTACTAAAGCAGGACACAGGAGAAAATGCCATGCGGAGGAGCGCAGCCCATTCACTTCTGAAGGCCCACCTTCGTGTCACGCCTGCCTCTGTGGGCCTGGCGTGGCGCGCAGTGCTGAAGCAGTTGGGCCCAGAACTCTAGGACAAGGAAGACGTCTTGCTTAGCTGTTAAACTTTTCCCTATTTGCGAAATGGGATACAATCCAGAAAACAGAATTTGAGAACCAGACTCATGACCACCCAAGACATCTCATAAAAACAAAAATGCTTGTGGTTTCTGTATCAAAGTAACCAGGCTTGGCACAAGCCAGTTATCACTATCATTCTTGTCTCCTGGTGCTGCAACTAGGTATTAGTGGAAAGTCCACATTTCGAAATACCTGATCTGGCCAGGTGCAGTGGCTCATGCCTATGAACCCAGCACTTGGGGAGGGCAGGCAGGCTTGAGTCCACAGTTCAAGACAACCCTGGCCAACATGGTGAAACCCTATCTCTACTAAAAGTACCAAAAATATGCCAAGCATGGTGGCATGTGGCTGCAGCTACTTGGGAGGCTGGGGTGGCAGGATCACTGAGCCCAGGAGGTCAAAGTGGCAGTGAGCCATTTGCATTCCACTTGGGCAAGTGGAATGAGACCCTGCCTCAAAAAGAGCAAAGGTCTAATCAATTAAAATTACTGTTGTGAGGCCGGGCGCGGTGGCTCAAGCCTGTAATCCCAGCACTTTGGGAGGCCGAGGCGGGTGGATCACGAAGTCAAGAGATCGAGACCATCCTGGTCAACATGGTGAAACCCCGTCTCTACTAAAAATACAAAAAATTAGCTGGGCATGGTGGCGCGTGCCTGTAATCCCAGCTACTCAGGAGGCTGAGGCAGCAGAATTGCCTGAACCCAGGAGGCAGAGGTTGCGGTGAGCTGAGATCGTGCCATTGCACTCCAGCCTGGGTAACAAGAGCGAAACTCCGTCTCAAAAAAAGAAAAATATTACTGTTGTGCTAGACACACAGGTAGTTCGGCGGGCTTCAGTACATTTGGCAACCTACGACTTCCGAGCCAACCCGCTCTTGGGGCCTAAGAACAGCTTCTTCATCCATTCACTCGTGTCCACACAAAATGTCCTGTGCCATGCTATGAAAGCAGGAGGGGCTTTGGGACATTTATGGTAAGAGGCAGCATATGAACAGTAGGTGCTTCAACAATAAGGCTGTGGACGACATGGCAAGACCTTGTCTCTACAAAATATACAAAAATTAGCTGGGCATGGTGGCATGAACCTACAGTCCAAGCTACCTGGGAAGACAGAGGTGGGAAGATCACTTGTGCCTGGGAGGCAGAGGCTGCAATAAGCCGAGAGCCACTCCACTCCAGCCTGGGTGACAGAGACCTTGTCTCTAAAATAAAATAATAATAAAAAAAAAAAAAAAAAAAAAATAGGGCTGAACAAAAGTGGCTCACTCCGGTATTCCTGGCACTTCACTGAGGCAGGAGGACTGCCTGAGCCTACCTGGACGTGGTGGTGGTTTTTGGCACTGCCACTGGAGATCAGCCTGCATTTGGAGGGAAGCATCAGACTGTTAAAAAGTACTGATACTCCATCTCTATTAACGATACAATTAGCCATGCATGGTGGTGTGCTTGGGAGGGTTAGGGAGTAGGATCACTTGGGCCTGGGAGCTCGAGGCTGTAGTAAGCTGTGATCACAAAATTGCGCTCTAGCCTGGGCAGCAGAGGAAGACCCTTTCTCAAACAAAAACAAAAACAAAAACAAAAAAAACCAAAAAACAAAACAAAACAAAAAAACACCTATGCATGGCTCCTGCTCTGACCAACAAAACCAGCAGCTGGAAGGGCCCTAGTCCATATGCTGGGCAGGGAGTTAAAGGAAGCCCCATTCTCCGGTGCTGGAGATCCCTTCACCTTCAGCTCAGCACTGGCAGTTAAGGGACTGGAATGAAGTCCAGACTGAATAGAGAAAACAGCCATGCTTTCCGCCAAATGCAAAAACAGGATCATCTGAGACAATCAGAACACTTATTTGGGGCCCACTTGGAGAATCTCCTTCTTAAGGAGATTGCAAAGGGCTCGTCCAACTTTTTTAAGAGTCAGGGTCTTACTCTATCACCCAGGCTGGGGTGCAGTGGTGCGATCATAGCTCACTGTAGCCTCCAACTCCTGGCCTCAAGTGATCTTCCTGCCTCAGCCTCCCAAGTGTTGGAATTACAGGTGTTAGCCACCACATCTCACTTTTATCCAGCTCTCTGGAAGTGCCGGCTGCCTCAGACTTCAGACCCTGATAGCACCGTGACTCCAGGTGCTGTGCTACATGGACGTCTGGATGTTTCCCGACAAAGGTGGTCAGAATTTCTTACAGCGCAGGCTGTGTTTTAGATATCCGAGCTGTCACCAGTGAATGACTCCCCCGTGCGGCGATTCACTGGAGGAAGGCTCCATGCAGGGGCTAAGGAGGAATCCATGCTGGGCTCCTCCACGGCAGAGGGTCTTGCTCTGAAGAAACACCTTTCCAGTGTCCACTGTCTGTTAAGATTTGCGTGGCATGAAACTGGAACGCTCATGTTTACAGCAAGTGATACTTTGTGGAATGGAGCTTACACGAAGGAGCAAAGACTGTTAAAAAGTACTAGCCATTGTTTACAGGTAACTACCAGGTAAACAAATAAATTACTTTCTCTTCCCTTTCTTCATTAAGGATAAGGGAGCATAAAATAATCACCAATAGGCATGGAGTTTGAAAAGTATATAACAGATTTATTATTATTTACAATCAAGTTCTGTTGGGCAACACAATGAAATAAATAAAAGATGTGCCCTGGCCTGTGAATTTCAACTCTCCTTCAGTTCTCTGAAGGGCAAACTGGAAAGCAGTGATCAGGCAGGGAAGAGAGGCCAGGCCCATCGGTGGGAAGGCCGCTCTCCTCTCTCACCAGCTTTAGCACTCATATCCTCAAATGTCCAGAGAACAAGGATGGAAGAAAACAAATAAAGTGCAAATTTAAAAGTGATAAAAACGGTGTTTCACACATCCAAGGAACCACAACTTTATACACGGGTAAAATGGTAAAGATACATGGTTTTCCCTGGCCTTCATTACAACCCCTGAAACGGAAAGATGGCATTGCTGTGCTTCTGGGCCCTGGCTTCTTGCTCTAAAGCACCAAGGACGTCGCACGCAGGCTGGGCAGAGGGGCTGTGGCCACAATCACCAGCTTCAGGCAAATATGCCAGAGGTTTCGCATCCCCTGGCACCCCCAAGCGTGCTGTGTGCACCCACATTCTGGGTGTCTGCAGATCAATACAGAACACATCCTTACCTCTGCAGCAAACCCATATCCCTGGAAAAAATTTTCACACATCCTCTCCCACCTCAAAAAAAAAATTTTTTCTTTTAACCAAACAGAGGTTTTAAAATATGTTGAATTTTATAGGGGGGAAAAGGGCCAGAAAGCTCTGAAGAACAGGTAAGCGATCTGAGGAAATTTCAGCAGTAACGAGACACATTCATGCAGCCCACCACAGAGGGGACTGCAGTCTCAGTTTCCGTTAATCCAATGAAGTGAGTTCACTGGACAAACGGCCCCAAGGTGATGGGACACCCATTAGGCCAGAACGACTTTGGAAGGACGAGAGAAAGCACAGAGACCACCGCCTAGGTGTGGGGTTGTTTTTGGCGCTGCCGTTGGTGAGGAAACCCAGCGGGGCCCTGTGCTCCCGCGAGTGAGGTATGGAAGATCAGAGCTAGTAGTGTTTCCCAAGGCAAGAACCCGAACCTCTGCTAAGTGACAGCGTCAGGTTTTCTCAGTGTTATTCTTCCAGGTCAAGAGAGACCTCAGGCAAATCTTCAGAAATCCCATTCACAGCAGAGCTACTTGCCACATAGCTTGAGCTTCTCTGGGAGGTCCATGCTATACCCAGCACCTCACATGCCAGGACAGGGCTGCGGGAGCCCATGGGCTTCTTTTGAGGAGGGCGTTGGGGTCTTCCCAGCCCTGAAAGCCCCGTCAATACTGTGCCCACAGCACAGCTTTGCACCCTTTGTCCACACTGACAACGTGCGAGCCGGAAGGCGACCACGCCACTGCATTGATGGACGAGCTTCAAAGGAGAGATCAGAAGAGCAGCAAGTTTCAGAACATTTGGGATGTGATCTTAATAAACTAAACACCAGAAGCTTGTGCACTCAGGAAGTCAGAATTTTTCCAGCTTCCATTTTATTCTCTGGCACTGTGCCCATGCAAGGAAGGAACTCACTGAAATGCAAAAGACTTCTGAAAAATCCAGTGGTGTACTTAATGAAGTCCTGCTGGGATGGAGGGAGTGTGGCCCTTTTGGCAGTTAGGCCTTATCACACTGTCCCTAAGAGAGGAGCTCTGAGTGAACTGGGAAGAGCCAGTACCTACGCCTCTGAAGAGAGAGTCAGGCACTGGTGGTCAGCACTGGTTTGGGCAGAGAGAGAAGGTTCTGAAGGAAAGTGCTATCTGGGTTCCAACTAGCAGGTGGGCTTGTGTGGGCAGAACAAAGCTAGGAGAAAGGGGGTCTGGGGCCTGCCTATCAGGTGGAAGATAAAAGAAGGTGTGTGTCAATGCACTGACCACAGGGACTTACAAGGGGGAGAGGGAGGCAGAAAGGAAGGAGAGCAGAGAAGGAGAAGGAGACACAGAGGACGTGGAACGTAACAAGAGACAGGGATGTGTTTCTATAACCCTTTCTCCAACGGCCGCCACCGTGACCGCTCCCCCTGAGTACTCTTAGACTGTGCCTGACCGGATGACCCCTGGGATGAAATCAAAGGCCTTGCTCACAACGCAAGGGGGGCCGAGAGGTGGTTCGTCTTACCTGTGCTGCTTTGAAAGAACCTTTTCCACCTTCCCTGTGAGCACACTCCAGATATAGAGAGAGCCCTCTGCAGAGCCTGCTGCCACGTAACTGCCATCAGGGCTAGAGAAGACAGTAAGAAAATAAAGGTTGTCAATTCTCCATTCCCATTCAGCATCTCTGTGGCCTTCTTCCCAAGAAGAAATGTTTATTCTTCACTGGTGACCACTCCTGTGTACCCGGACCTCAGAATGCGTGCCAGTTACGGCCCTTCCAGCCAAATCTGCTTTTCCCTGGTATTCCAGCCCTACTGAGCTAAACAAAGAGTGGCATCGTATTACTTCTTGGGGCTCCAAGTCCCTAACCATCCGTCAGACTCCTATCAGACTCGAATACAACAACATATGGGGAGATCAAAGCCGGCTCCACATAGCTAAGGGTTTTAGCCCATGGACTGCCTTGTTACATGCTTCAGAGAGAGGAGGAAAAAAAAAAACCAAGCATTGATTGTGGAGAAGCTTCTCCACAATAGAGGAACTGAGCCTGGAAATGTATTTGGAGGAAGCATGACCCAAGGGGGAAGGCAACAAGGAGCGGGAACTACAGCCCACCTTCCGCACGCTGTTCTCCAGAGAGCCTTTTCAGTCCCGCCCCGGCCCACAGCCGCCCCTGCCCTTTTCTACAGGCTCTCCAACAGCTCTTGCATGAATGACTGATAAGCGGTGAACCTAATGGGCTCGCCCAGAACAAAGCTATCAGCCAACTGTTAGTTGTTGGTACAACACATTAGGTTCATGTAATCACAAAGCAACACTGGAAAGGAAGAGACAATAATGGTGACCTGTAATAAGGAACTTACAGTCACACTCCTGGAAACACAGGTTGGGCACCGAACAAAATTTAGCTCTATATCCCCAATGGGAAAATGCCCATGCAGTACTCTCTGTGATGAACCAAACTGGCGGGGGGCGGGTACTACTAACCTGAAGACAACTCTGGTCCAATCAGAGCCGCACTTGAACCCAGGTGCACTGAAACAAACAACAGGGCACTGTCACCCAGGCAGCTCAGGCCATGCAGCGTGTAGAGAGCAGGGCTGGGCCTCCAGTCTTCATGCAGCCAGCACATCCTCAGTTACCTGAATGTCTGCTTGACAGCATTTGTTCGGAGATCAATAACTTTGAGCAAATCATCACGGGAGCAGCTCAGCAGCTCAGTCCTTTCTGGATTTAAGTCCAGGGCAGTAATCTTTCCCAACAACTCCATCTCTCGAACTATACTCTCTGATCTAAGAGAGAGAATAGATTTGAGAAATGCAACATAGGCTAGAACTACTATACATCATGCCATGGAGGAAAAAAAGGCACTGCAATTCAACTAGAATGCAACACTCTGCCACAACAATCGCCAGTTTCTGATCAGCATGCGCTAACTAGGGCTACCACCCAATTCTTATTATTTCAGTGACGGGATTTCAACTTTTGGATAAAGTTGGCAGAGAAAGCTGCGCGAGTGGCCTGGGCTGCCTTGTAAGCGGTAACTCATCTCTCTTGCGGGCTTCCTGCCCTATTCAGGGTGGCTCTGTGGCCTCCACCTCCAAGTGTAAGACGGGGAACAGAGCCACGGCCCTGCGCACCTCCCTCTTCCTTTCTCCCTCTTCTCCTCTGTGCTCCAGCCCATGACCAGGTCAGCTAACAGCCACCCTGGGCAGGGCCCTGCTGGTGACATTCACAGCCAAAGGGGGTGCTGACCTGGTCTGTGATGATTGTGTGGTAGGCTTTCAATGAAATCATTTTCTACCTCACACCTTAACTAAGCAAGAATTTGTCTTATTGTTGCTAAATATGCAGCCTGAAGGAAGCTACTAGACTTCCTTGGGACTCGGGGGTCTTCACCTGCCAAATGATAGGTTGGACTGGAAGATTTTGAACATCCAGCTTAACTCTCAAATTCCATGTTTCAAGTTCCAACTCCAGGTTTTAAAAGCCAACTGAAGATTATGAATAACATGTGGTGTCCAGAAGCCATGAGCACTGACTGCGTCAGGGCTTTGTGGCGCCATGCTGTGTTTCCAAGCGCCATCTATCACCATGGGCCCTGGACGCCCCCCGTATCTCTACAGCCCTGCTGGGAGCCTGTCCTCATTTACTCTCCATCCTGTCTTCCCCCTCCTCATCCTCTGCTTCCAACCTGCCGATAAGCCCTGTCCAAATTCTCCTTCAAATAGATTCCCTCCTCGTGTTCCTCTATGGCCTTGAACTTAGAAGGCACCTGCTTCTACTTCACTGCACTAGTCACTGACTTTTGTATCTGCCTTCCCTACTACAGTTTTAAATTACCTAAAGGTAGAAAGAATAGCCTGTTTTCCTTTTCTTACCTGTCAGCTGGTAAAGGGCCCAGCACTCACTGCATGCTCAATAAATGACTGCTAAACTCTCGTCCACTTCATGGTAAAGAATATCCTAGTATAATAAGCTAACACTATAAATGTACTAAAGCGCATTTCTGCCATTTCCTGAGATTTTAAAAGCACAACCCACATACAGAACCATCACTGTGTAGACTCTCATGAGCCTCCCAAATGCTTGGGTGTCATACCGAATGTCCCAGAAACGAATTTTCTTGTCAAAATGTCCACTCATTACACATTGCTCTGTGCAGACGATATCATTGCAACTGGATCCTGCAAATACTGTCTTTATGCCTGAAAGAAAAGCAAACATCATTAATCAAGCAGAGGCACCAACGTGGCTGTTTACATAACACTGCTACCCTCTAACCACTGACTTGTCAGAGCTCCTCACTTAAATGAAGCCTCAAACAAGAAAAGCCATCACTACCCTCAGTGCCCCTCTAAACACGAAGCCAGATCTGAAACTCAAACTGTATTACATAAATGCAGGCTCTGACGTGCAAACGCACACCTCCACACTAACATCCAAGCATATACACAGACAGAAAGACCGAATTTCCTCACAGACTTTGCTGCGTAGATCCCAGAGTTTGAGAGTCCGGTCGTGACTTCCCGAGACAATCCGTGCATTGTCCAGCAGGAACTTAGCAGACAGCACTTTCCCACTGTGTCCCGTGAGTGTGTGCTAGGAGAGAGAACACAGCCCGGGTGAGCCTCAGGGCACCAGGCCCTTCCTACACCAGCAAAGTATCCACAGTATCCTTACCTCCAGAGTCAAGTGTCAGAACACCCTGAGATCCAACCAGGAACACTCAAAGCAGTAAAACAGCAAAGGGAAAAGAAACAGGTTGGGCACAGTGACTCGTGCCTGTAATCCCAGCACATTGGGAGGCTGAGGCGTGAGGACTGCTTGAGCCCAGGAGTTCAAGACCAGCCTGGACAACACAGTGAGACCTCCATCTCTAGAAAAAATTTTTAAAAATCAGCAGGGAGCGGTGGCACGCACCCGGGGTCCCAGCTATTTGGGAAGCTGAGGCAAGAGGACTGCTTGAGCCTGGGAGGTCGAGGCTGCAGTGAACTATGATAATGCCATTGCACTCCACCTGAACGACACAGCAAGATCCTGTTCCCCCCCCACCCAAAAAAAAAAAACAATCTCAAAGGATACGAAGCACCATTTCATTTACCGAGTCTCAACCAGAGGCCAGGTGTTACGTGGGAAGCCTATCTCTGATTGTTGCCCAAGGTGAGGTATCAAGACCAAAAGGATAAAACTCCCACGAAAAATAACATTAAAACAAAACTTCAACATTCCTAGGACGAAGCTTCACATGCTCGCCATCCTCATTTTTGAATCTGAAATCAGCTCCACCACAGATACCTGCTGTACTGTTTTTATATGTCTGGATTCTACCAAATTAAAAAATTTTTAAAGCCTCAATTTTACCCCTTCTGCTGCTGAAAGTCAGTTCCATATGTAAAGTCAGACATAGGCACAAAGTCAACATAGGCACAATTTACAAAAGGAAACCTCAGGACTCTTTATGTAAACAATTAAAATCCTTAGGGGATTTTCAATCAGAGGTCTTAGCTTTAACAAGTCAGAGCATAGCCACAGATACCGGCATTCCCAACAATCAAATCCCTTTGGGACTAAGCTATTGGATGCCAACCAGCATCTTCCCTGAGCACACGGAGGAACACAGAATGGGACATCACTGAGTGTCAGCTGCCCTTCTGCCCATCACAGCAATTCTGACTTTGGAAGCCCAATGGGGGAGTGGCAGCTGGGGATAACTGCGACGCTGGGAGGGGATCTGGAGACTCAAACCTTTTACCCTTCATCATTGACTTCTATACGATGTAGGATCAACAGTTTTACGTGTGTAAAACCTCGGAGGTTCAGAAGGTATTCACTGATATTTTTTTCTATTTAGAAAATGCAAGGGTGGGGAAAGTGGCTCACACCTGTAATCCTAGCACTTTGGGAGGCCAAGGTGGGAGGACTGCTTGAGCCCAGGAGTTCAAGACCAGCCTGGGCAAAATAGTGAGACCCTCATCTCTACAAAGAAATTCAAAATAGCTGGGTGTGTGCCTATTCTGTAGTCTCAGCTACAGGGGAGGCTGAGGTGAGAGGACTGCTTGAGCCCAGAAGGTCGAGGCTGCAGGGACCCCTGATCATGCCACTGCACTCCATACATCAACTCCCAAAGATGAGACCTCATGGTTCAGTGTTAGATTTTTTGTGTTAAAATTTTTGAAACCAACCTTCTATTCTCAGTGGAGTAACTCCACTTTAGCACAGGAACAAAAAACTTAGGGCCACATATACTCCTCTTTCCTCTTCAATGAGAGAAGCTTGCATGGGTTCTCAGGCTGCTTTACCCCACATTCAAACCTCTGAAACTAGGACAGCATCTTACAACTGCTGCCAGTCGGGTGGCGGCTGTGCTGCAGTTGTGTGAAAACCTCCCACTGATCCTTCTGTAAGATCAAGAAAGCTCCAGTAACAAAGCTTACACTAGACAGTCCATGAATAATGATTCCATTCAGTAGAAGACATCCACTCTGCACAAATCACGGAGAGAGACAAAACTTGGATAGGCTACTTCTTAAATTCTTTTGTTGTTGTCGTTTTTGAGATGGAATTTTGCTCGTCGCCCAGGCTGGAGTGCAGAGGCGTGATCTTGGCTTACTGCAACCTCTGCCTCCTGGGTTCAAGTGATTCTCCTGCCTCAGCCTCCTGAATAACTGGGACTACAGGCATGAGCCACCATGCCCAGCTAATTTTTGTATTTTTAGTAGGGACAGGGTTTTACCATGTTGGCCAGGCTGGTCTAGAACTCCTGACCTCAAGTGATCTGCCTGCTTCGGCCTCCCAAAGTGCTGGGATTACAGGTGTGAGCCACCGTGCCTGGCCTTAAATTCTTAATAATCATTTTATCAAAAATTTGAATTTATATTTATATTCACTATCTGTTTCTTTCTTACTGTTAGGAGTAAAATCCCATTTCACAAACACAAAGAAAAAGACATTGTTCATAAGTGGGATATGTTGGATACAGATGCTCCTCAACTCACGATGGGGCCAGTCCTGACAAACGCACTGAAAGATGAAAATACCCTAGGTTGGGGGCCACATATATATTCATTTTTACATGCTTTAAAGGAACATGTTAATCTTTCCACAATTATACTCTTCCTAAAAATGTATCCATTGCACTTCAACCTTATAGCATAAGCATTTTTTCATGACAGCTGAACATTCATGGGCTTTGGGGTTCCACTGATTGGAACACCCTGGGTCTCTGTAACATCTGTGAATGGGAAACACCCTTGCGATATTTTAGTATGGACTCAACAAGACTGATGGCATCAGATCTCTTCCTTTTTGCACCCCCCTTTCTTTAAGAGTCTGCCACAAGCGCCAGGCATGGTGGCTCACGCCTGTAATCCTAGCACTTTGGGAGGCCGAGGCAGGTGGATCATGATGTCAGATCAAGACCATCCTGACCAACATGGTGAAACCCCATCTCTACTGAAAACGCAAAAATTAGCTGGGTGTGATGATGTATGCCTGTAGTCCCAGTTACTTGGGAGGCTAAGGCAGGAGAATCCTTTGAACCAGGGAGTCAGAGGTTGTAGTGAGCTAAGATCTCGCCACTGTACTCCAGCCTGAAGACAGAGCAAGAATCTCTTTAAAAAGTCTGTCACAAATGCTGCTGCAGTGAACACCTGTGAGCACAGAGCTTTCTTATTTCCAGGAATGAAACTGCTGAACTAATGGAGTAAGGGAAAGGGATATTTTGTTTTTTAGCTCCTTATATATAGTCAGCTTGCTTTTTATAATGTTTGGGCTTCTGCTCACCTTATTCTCAGTGAGAATAAGCTGGACCTGCCTGAAGCTGACTAGCCGTCTCACTGCTTCCAATGGCACAGAGCCTGGCCTCCTACAGGCATTCATTCACCTTTACCATTTATAAAGAGTCCTTTGAAACTGATTAGATTTAAAATTCTTATATCTAATAGGTGTTTCTGAAATTTATTTTTATTATTAACACGACTTTTAGGTTTTATCTTCTACTTTTAAACAGAGATGAACAAGTGGCGGCAGCAGGTTTAGATGTCATCAAAGCCCAGGCGGGCCTCAAAGTGGGGAGGCTTAAAGATTCCTTTGCTCTACTGGGCTCTGCACAGACTCTCTCTGTGCCTCATGGCAGATCCCGTGTGTCGACCCCTATTTCTTAACACAAAATTGCTCAATCAGGTTAACACCTTAATCATGCAGCTAACCTAACACCAACCAAAGACAACTGATTCCAGGAGAATGAAGAACTCACAGTGGAAGATTCCAAACAGAAACCATCACCTAGCAGCCACAGACAATCCTTACTATGTCCACCTCACCACACCATGAGAAAAGGGGGCAGAACTCCAACCTAGTTCCTCAAGTCAAATCTTACAGAGCAGCCAGGCAGTTTTGCATGGAGTTTCGATTCTCAACAGAGGCATCAAAGAGGTCTCCTTTCAATGCCAGGCTGTTTCTAGGGTGCATTTACAAAAAGGACGTTAAAGCAACCACTCAACCGGTTGCTTCTTATATGCCAGTCTCTCCCAACACCATTCCCTTATCATAAGAGCAAAGGAGATACTGAATAGGGCGTGGACCATGTCTGTGAGTTTCACAATATGGATGAATGGATTCCTGTCCTCCAATATCATCTGTTAACTGGGGTCTAAAAAGAAGCCAGCACTCCCTGGAATGGGAAGCCTATTTTACTTTCTGGAACTTGGTAAGGTTTTCAGGCGAGTTCTCTGGGTACAGGCAATCTGCTGCAAAAGGCCTCCCGATCTTCACACATTTACCAAGGAACAGGACACAGTTATGAGCAGGCCAGGAACTCAAAGCCAACTAGTCCAGCACAGGAGGCTCCTGCCCCAGCATGGCATCATAACCAGCAGCCCTGTCCCATGCTCCAGCATACTGAGAGCATCACCCCAGGGAGAGCTTCCGTGCCAGCTCACTTGGAAAAAGCTTCCCAACGTTATGACCTTTGTCTCTCAGTCTAGCTCCCTGCTCTAGGTCCCCTTCTCGTTATTTCTGACCCAAAGGCTAACTAACGCCCACCTGTAAAGGACTCCTCTTTTACCAATTAAAAAATAACATCCTGCACTACTGGTTGACTCAACTTCTTCCTCTTCTGCTCCAAGGGACTATCATAAAAATGCTGTAGGCCCCTCTTTAATTGGTCAGTTTTACTGTATCTCGGTCTAGAATAAAAGATCAATGGTTAAATAAATCACGGTATACCATAGGATGGATTACAAGGTAACCATCAGCACTGGCTTCTCCATGTGTATGGTACAGAATTACAGGACTTCAACTGAACCTGTTCAAGCATTTGAATCGATGTGCCCTGTGGCGGGCTCTCCAGCAGGTGACTTCCCTCGTCCCTCATAGGCAGGCTCCTCAGCTCTCACAACACATCCTTGTCATCGTCAGGACTCATATTTCGCATGTTTGGATCTGGATCTTCTTTCAACTGAGAATTAAGAATCACTACCCTTGAGGTATTAGCTAGCATCTATACCAGGGGTCCCCAAACTTTTTACACAGGGGGCCACTTCACTGTCCCTCAGAACGTTGGAGGGCCGGACTATGCAAGGTGTGACACCCTTCACAGCCAGCGCTGCTGCCTCCACTATCCCAGACAGCGGTATACAGTGTCACAGGCCCAGCACCGCCTCCAGTGCTGTATACAGGGATGGCGGTGATCAGCCCGTGACACTGTGTATACAGCGTCCTGGACATCTCCAGCAGCGGTGGGCCTCTTCTGTGGGAAGCCCACTGCTGCATGTTTCCCCTATTATAAGACACCTCCTAAAAATAAGGCAGCCCCCGTCTTTTGGGGGTAAAATTAATATAAGACAGGGTCTTATAATGGGGGTGTGTAGTAATGTTGGGGGAGACTTTTGGGCAAAGGGAGGTTATAGGGGCCATTGTTGTTGTACATTTGGGGGAGTATGGGGGCCACTGTACTGTGTAGTAATGGTTATAGTGCTTTGCCTTCCTTCCTACTTCTGCTGTTATTTCACACTGCTTCTGGTGATGTGGGGCGCTGCAGCCGCAGACCTGATGTGCGTCATATGACGCGCTTCCGGAGCCATGACACGTGTGTCCCGTGTCACCGGTAGTACTGTCCGTGAGCGACGCGGCACTTTGCGGCACCACCACATACAGTACTCCAGGAGCATGGGATGCATCTGCATCCTCTCACTGACCACCAATGAAAGAGGTGCCCCTTACTGAAGTGCAGCGGGGGCTGGATAAATGGCCTCAGGGGGCTGCATGCGGCCCACGGGCCATAGTTTGAGGACCCCTGATCTATACTAATAATCCTCTATACAACCCTCTCAAGAAAAATCACCAGAACCTCACCTAATGGACCATTCTATTGCAACTCCCCCACTTCCCTTGTAGATTTAAGAAATTCGGCACTGCACGCTACCCTCGCTGACCCTGCTCTGCTAGCTTCGCCTGCCCGCCCGCACCCACCATGGCCACAGTTCAGCAGCTGGAAGGAAGATGGCACCTGGTGGACAGCAAAGGCTTTGATGAATACATGAAGGAATAGCTTTGAGAAAAATGGGTGCCATGGCCAAAGCAGATTGTATCATCGCTTGTGATGGCAAAAACCTCACCATAAAAACTGAGAGCACTTTGAAAACAACAGAGTTTTCCTGTACCCTGTGAGAGAAATTTGAAGAAACCACAGCTGATGGCTGAAAAACTCAGACTGTCTGCAACTTTACGGATGGTGCATTGGTTCAGCATCAGGAGTGGGATGGGAAGGAAAGCACAGTAACAAGAAAATTGAAAGATGGGAAATTAGTGGTGGACTGTGTCATGAAAAATGTCACCTGTACTCGGATCTATGACAAAGTAGAATAAAAATTCTATCGTCACTTTGGACAGGAATTGACTATGAGAATGAACAAGCTCAGTTCAATGAGCAAATCTTCATACTATTCTTTTTTTTCTCATTACTGTGTTCAGTTATCTTTATCACACACATATTCCATGGAGCTATTTAAAAGTGTGTTGGATTAATTAGATCATCCCATTGGTTAATAAATAAATGTGTTTATGCTAAAAAAAAAAAAAAAAGAAAAAAGAAATTCATCTGGGCCAGGAGCAGTGGCTCACGCCTGTAACCCCAGCACTTTGGGAGGCCACGGCGGGCGGATCACCTGAGATTAGGAGTTCAAGACCAGCGGGGCCAACATGGGGAAATCCCATCTCTACTAAAAAAAAAATATAAAATTTAGCTGGGCATGGTGGTGCATCATATAATCCCAGCTGCTTGGGAGGCTGAGGAAGGAAAATCACTTGAACCTGGGAGGCAGAGCATGCAGTCAGCCAAGATCACATCATTGCACTCCAGCCTGGGCAACAGACTCCATCTCAAAAAAAAACCAAAAACCAAAAACCAAAACAAAACAGAAATTCATATGGCTGGGAGCAGTGGCTCAGACTGTAATCCCACCACTTTGGGAGGCCAAGGTAGACAGATCCCTTGAGGTCAGAAGTCCAAGACCAGTCTGGCCAACATGGTGAAACCCCGTCTCCACTAAAAATACAAAAATTAGCCATGCCTGTAATCCTAGCTACTCAGGAGGCTGAGGCAGGAGAATTGCTTGAACCTGGGAGGCAGAGGTTGCAGTGAGCCAAGATCATGACATTGCACTTTAGCCTGGGTAATGAGAGAAACTCTGTTAAAAAAAATTTTTTTTTTCATCTTAACATCACTCTGTTTTTGGTGTGAATTAACACACACAAACGGCTTGTGTTAAACTTTTTAAAGTAAGATGCCTACTAATGCGAAATTCATCCTCCATTGTATCTTTTAATAGCTTGTATTTAATAAGCTAGGTGACGATTCCTGCAGGCTTATGGGGGGAAAAAATCTGCAAATTAAGTTATATGCTTTCCTCTGCCCCCAATAGAAAAAAAAGCGATACAACCAAGTTTTGATCTCTATCTTGAATGCCAAGAGAATTCTCAGCAAGTTTTGGTTCAAAGGCAGCTTTCCTCAACATCCGATCATTTCTCCCTGCTCTGACACATGTCTCCTGTTTCTCATCTTGGGAGTTTTTGTTTGAGAATTGTCTTACTGCTATGATACATCCATTTGTACTTCTATATACCACCTTACTCTGTGAGGTAATTAGGTTTTACAGCCCATGGGAATCGCAGTTCACATGCTCTAGCTAAATTCTGTGTCATTAAGCTAAAATTGGAATCTACCAAAAGTATCTACTCCTTATGAGGAGTATCCCAAGGTTTTCATGCAAATGTGATGGTCCTATTGCAAACACTTTGAAGCTGAGTCTTCGACAAAGAGTATAAAGTGGAAACACAGATTTCTCCAAGGAGGAAAGGAAAGGGCAGGGTGAATCAAGCATGATTTTTGGGAAAACAAAGTCCCCTAATTAAGCACCTGCCAGTTTGTGCCTTGATAACACCACACGGAGTTTGGAAACTGCACTAACTTTCTTAACTGGGTCTTACCCGTAATCGATAATCATCCACAGTCCAGATTCGGCTTGCAAAATCATTTGAAGCTGCTAAGAGGTAAGATCCCTATGGGAATAAAGAAGAGGAAAACCATTTTTTAGCCAAAACAGAGGAATTACATTCACATGACATAAATTCCCCAATAATCAAGTCCAAGAAGGTTTAGATGCCTCAAACTATACATCTAACCTGAACACCAACTGTTGTCATGAGTGTGCTTCAACTCACCAATCTCCTTCGAGTTCAGACCTTTTTTTTGAGTTTGCTCGATTTCACCTGAATATTGCAGACACCCCAAGCCTTCCCTGCTCACTCTTCCCTTGGCAACGTTCACTAGCAGCAAATATTAACAAGTCAGAAACCTCAGAAGCACCCTTGACTCTCCTTGCCTCATGTCTCAACTCTCACTCTGAGAACTGTTCATCTTCAGTGTGTCTAGCCTGGTCCTCTTCTCTCTCCCTATTGCCTCAGCCCCGACCTGGGCCTTTTTTTTTTTTTTTTTTTTTTTGAGACGGAGTTTCGCTCTTATTACCCAGGCTGGAGTGCAATGGCGCGATCTCGGCTCACCGCAACCTCCGCCTCCTGGGTTCAAGCAATTCTCCTGCCTCAGCCTCCTGAGTAGCTGGGATTACAGGCACACGCCACCATGCCCAGCTAATTTTTTGTATTTTTAGTAGAGACGGGGTTTCACCATGTTGACCAGGATGGTCTCGATCTCTCGACCTCGTGATCCACCCGCCTCGGCCTCCCAAAGTGCTGGGATTACAGGCTTGAGCCACCGCGCCCGGCCGACCTGGGCCTTTTGCATCTCGGCAGAAGCACTGAACGCATGGGCCACTGCAGACCTGCTTCCCACAATCCAGTCTTCAACACTGTCACAATTACACCAGAACTTAACGCCACACCCATTTATAAAAATCTCTCAAGGCTCCACAGAGCTTTACAGAAGTCTAAACCTTTCAATACAACATACCCTCATTTTCCAACCTTATTCCTTATCATTCCCCAAATAAATTCAAGGAGCAGTTATTTAGAACCTAACAGGCACTGTGCTAGGTGCTGGGGGTACAAAGATGATTAACGCCCAGACACTTGTCCTCAGCTCTCAGCTTAGCAAAAGCAGCAGATAGAGACAACATCTATGCCACAGAATAGGTTTGCACAAGATGCTGGGAACACAGAAAGCCACTCAGCCCACCCAGGAATGTTGCAAAGGCTCCCCAGAGATAACAAGAGAAAGTCTTGGGAGACGAGGACACTGCCTTGGCCTCACCCAGTCATCACCTCCACCCAAGCTCCTGCACCCACCCAGCCCAACCTTCTCTGCCTGTGGTGTCCGTTTCTGGCTTTTTGCCTCTGACCTCTGCTTGTATTTTAGATCTGCCTTAAAGGCCCCTAACTCTTGTCCCTGAATGAGCTCTCTCACCAGTATTTCCTTTCTACTCCACACGCATCTCAACCCTAACCTCAGCACAATTTGCAGTTTAATGCTTGCACATCACTCGCATTTAGATGGTGAATCTCTGAGGGTAGGGACCACGCTGTCCCTGGAGCACAGTATCTATACACTCAAAATACAATTGTTAAGTGAAATTATACAAGGTACTGAGTAACATCACAAGCCTAATGCCAGAAGCAGAACCCAAGGGTTTATCAGTTGATACAGCAATAAACTCGATAGCCTACTTGCACCTTTCTTTAACAAGGATTTGACTTAACATACAGAAAATGCAGATAAATCAGGTAGATTTATTCAAGATTTATTCATTTATATAATTTCAAGAACCAGATGTCTTCAAGTATTTCTAAAAACCTCTAATCATAGCAATGAGATACTTACAGCGCTATCAAATTCGATGCTTGTAATTCCTGCATTACTGCCAGATAGAGAACCCTTGAATTCACATTTTTCTGTATAAAAAGAAAAAATTAGAAAAAGATGGGAAGCTGAATAAAGTCAATAAATAAGTTAAAACAGGACACTTGGGATACTACAATGGAAGCCGATTATGCTGTTGAAACAACAGCCGTTCTGTATCCTTACAGAATCAAACAAAATAGCAGGACAAGCGGAACACGAGAGACTGAATACACTGCTAGTTTCAGGAGAAATGCATGTCTAAGTGGACGCTGACCCCGCATTTTGCACCTGTGTTCTATTCTTTAAGAATTATAGTTATTCATTCTCTTTATAAAAATCAAGTGTAGGAATTTAGAAACCATGTCAATCAGACTAAAGACTGGGTTTATTCAGTTGCATTATTTCTTAGTAAATTTTAAAAACTTACATAAATAAACCTTTGGGTTTATCAGTATTTGTGCCAACTTAACTATCACTTCTGTAGAAACTGGCCATCACTTTCCGAATCCACGGTGTGCTAATTTTCATTAAGGTGTGAAAAGAAATTGTGTTAGTTACATTTAAATGACTAGTCATTAGAATACCAGCCAAGCTAGTTTGGAGTTTCCGGAATTTGCCCCATACTTTATCTCCATAACCTAAGGTCCTGGCAAGCGAACTAAGTGCCAGCACCTCCTGTACCTCTACAAGGCTGGCCCTCACCAACAGAGCCACTGCACCTACTCTGCTTCCAGACAGCCTGGCCACCCACACGGAACTTCAGCAACAGGCAATCCCAAACTGAGAAGACCAAAATCTCAATAATTTGATTAAGTTCCTTTAAAAAAGGTAACTTAAGGATGATCCACACGGATAAGCCAGGAATTAAGGAACCACTGTAATCACATTTGTAAAAGAGGAACACAAAACAGAAAACATTTGGACACATTCTTATCTTATTCAGTATTCTAAGTAGTAATAATAATGACTGGAACCAGATATCAAGCTGACACAAATACTGGCCTGAAGCTGTCATGTACATTCAGGGCACAGACTATGAATCTGGTTGATGAACCCTTCCTCTAAATTTACTTGCAAAATATAGCATTAATACCATGTTCTGAATCTTAGCTTTCTTAAGATTTTCAAAAGGGTTGAAAAAGGGTAATATTCACTATGATCTTCCATTAGATAAAATCTTTACTGATAAAAATATTACTACAAATTCTAAGAAATATCTTTGGCTTACGCTTAAAATAGTCGTCTATTTGCTTGGCACTTAACACAGTGCCAAAATGTAAGAAGTGACCAAAAAATTAATACTATTCTATATGAAAGACTGATCTCAAAAGGACAAAGACCATATTAAAATTCTTAATTATCTACAAGGCACTAGGGGAGGCTATGTCACGAGCGTTTATATCATTCCTAGTGGAACTTCTGCTTTTGAGAATGAGCAAAAACAGATGCTCCCATTGGGCAGAAAGTGCCATTCTTCTGATAGTCTGAAAGCAGGAAAAAATAGAACCCCAAACTATTTCAGAAAAGGTCTCTTGAACTTGGCCTTTTCCAAGATTCAGTAAATAAATACTAGCCAAGAGTAAAAATCCCGTAGATGGAAAAAGCTGTTTGTAGAAGAAAGGCCCTACACAAAACTGTAGGAAATGCTGCCAAACATTCTGCTATTTCTGTAGATTAGGTAGAAACTTGGATTTTATTAACACATATTACGCTCTGGCACAAATTATGTCAGCATTAATTTCAATTGATGTTTATTTCCTTTTCAGAAGCAGAAAAGTTACTAGAATTAAAGGTTGGCACCTCTAATTTTCTTATAGGTGTTTTTCACTGACCAAGGAGTAAAACAAAAAGATTTCTAGTGTTATTTTTATTTAATCTCAATGTTGCCATGCTAATCTTGAACTCTTGACCTCAAGTAATCCTCTTGCCTCAGCCCTACAAAGTGAAATTTCTTTTCTTATTATTTGTTTTTATTACTGTTTTCTAATAGCTTCAGCCGTTATCACTCATAAGCTAAAATGTTTCTGGGCAAAACAGCAAAATTTAGTGGGCTTCAATGAGCTCTACCTGCTGAGTCCCTTTCCTGAAAATCAAAGGCTGGGGCAGATAGGAGCGGTGTTTTACTAATAATCTATTCTAACCATGGGATTAAAAAGTTGTTCCTGCTCTAATAAACCTTAAAAGCAGTACCCCTATGATGTTTCAGTTGCTGGAGGAAGCTACAGTAAGAAGAGCATGGAATTTCAAGTCTTCTGACCTGCATTAGTCCTAGTCCCACCACTCCCTCACCATGGAAATTATTCACTAGCCATGTAAGTCACACAGTGTCTGAGTTTTATTGCCTTTATCTGTGAAACAGGGCAATCTTTACCTTTTTATTTATTTATTTATTTTTATTGCATTTTGGGTTTGGGGGTACATGTGAAGAACATGCAAGATTGTTGCATAGGTACACACATGGCAGTGTGGTTTGCTGCCTTCCTTCCCCTCACCTGTATCTGTCATTTCTCCCCATGCTATCTCTTCCCACCTCCCCACCTCCTCGTCCTTCCCCTGTTTCCCCCCAACGGACCCCAGTGTGTAGTGCTCCCCTCCCTGTGTCCACGTGTTCTCATTGTTCAACACCCGCCTGTGAGTGAGAACATGCGGTGTTTGATTTTCTGCTCTTGTGGCAGTCTGCTGAAAATGATGGTTTCCAGGTTCATCCATATCTACAAAGGACGCAAACTCATTGTTTTTGATGGCTGTGTAATATTCCATGGTGTATATGTGCCACATTTTCCCTATCCAGTCTATCATCGATGGGCATTTGGGTTGGTTCCAGGTCTTTGCTATTGTAAACAGTGCTGCAATGAACATTTGTGTGCATGTGTCCTTATAGTAGAATGTTACATAGGCGTAGGCAAGGACTCCATGAACAAAACACCAAAAGCAATGGCAACAAAAGCCAAAATAGACAAATGGGACCTAATCAAACTCCACAGCTTCTGCATGGCAAAAGAAACAGTCAGTAGAGTGAATCAGCAACCAACAGAATGGGAAAAAATTTTTGCAGTCTACCGATCTGACAAGGGGCTGATATCCAGAATTTACAAAGAACTAAAACAGATCTACAAGAAAAAAACAAACAAGCCCATTCAAAAATGGGCGAAGGACATGAACAGACACTTTACAAAAGAAGACATACAGGAGGCCAACAAACATATGAAAAAATGCTCACAATCTCTACCTTTCTAACCACACAGGGCTGTTGCGATGATCAGGGGAATTAACAGACAAAATCACTTTGGACCTATTTATTGCTGGTCAGGGATAATGTATGTGCTGCAACTATGGATACCTGACAAAGTGGTTCCTATAAAAACCTTAAGCCTTATTCTTTGGCCTTACTTTAGTAAAATTACATGCATATTTAAGTGAATCTTGAAAAATGTCAAAACTGGGATATGCCCAGTTTCAGATTTCTACGCGATAGTCTCATCAACTCCCATTTTCTGTTTTAGTGCAATCAATTTCTGAGCATTCTCAAAGTCCAATTAAAGAGACTGAGTCTTGATCTAAGGGCCCCTGTCTGATAAGGTGTTAAATGCATCTTTTCTAGGTAATGCACCTCTCTTTTCTCAAGCTCAGACATGACTCCATTCATTTTTTTCCTAGGCTACTGCCACTGTCATTAAATGCATCAACCACAGCTTATATGTATGGTTTAATTACAGAATCTATGGTCAAAAGCCTCCTTTTCCTTGTAAAAACGGTACTATTTTGCAAGATGCTCTGATTGGTATATATTTGAGAAAAATTACAGAAACCTTCATAATCATATCAATAATTTAACAGTATTTTCTGGTCACTACTTTAGAAAATCAGAGCCAACATCCACTCAGATACAAAGAATAACTGAAGTGTATAATGCTTTGGTCAAAGGATCCCTTACATAAAACGTACGTCTTGAGAAGATGGACAATTCAGTGCTCGAAAGCAAGGTCAACCAGATGCCACCAACACAGCTTCTTTCTGTGGTGCAATGGTGCATCATCTCAGGTTTTCAGTTATGCTCTCACCTCCAAACACTTCCCAAAGCTTAACCCTGCGGTCCATGCCTCCGGTGGCCAGTAACCGGGAACCTGGACTGAACTGCACAGCGTTGACTTCCCCATCGTGCGCATCCTGCAAGGCAAACACCCTGTATCAGGTCATTCTCATCCCAAGAGCTCAAGATGCACGAAAACTCCAAATGCCTAACTTGGGAAAATACGCATCCTCAAGCAGAGGTGGATCCAATCACAAATGGAACTGGACGCCTAGCCCAGGTCTCCTAAGATACTGTTGTCATTTTATTCTTCTAGTAACAGTTCCATTAGAGTACAGTGCAACCTTCTCAGGAAGTATTCAAAATTTGTATAGACTACCTAGAGTTTGTCCTTGCATTAATTTCATCTTTTCTAACAATAATGGCCTATATTTATCTTAATAGTTTTGGTCTAGACTGAGTCTACTTACTGATGTACCAGCATTTACTAATTTACTGGTCAATATTAAATACGACATATCTAAATAATGCCTAGCACATGGCCTCTTATAATACAGCTTTCACAATGAGTCCTAATATAAGTAGATGGCAAAAACATCAATCTGTGTTATTACGGAATTCAATATAGTTCTTTCTGGAAACATTACAGCACTAGTGTGTACTGAGAGTGTGACCTCTGGCAAGTTTCTTAACTTCTAGAAGTCTCACTTGCTCAGCTCCAGAAAGAGATTTTTGCAACCTAGAACAGTGCCTGTTAATGAGTATGCCTTAGATAAAAATGACAGTCATTATTTTAGAGGAATTTATATTCTTCATAGGGAAATTTCTGATACTGGCATAAATACTGGCAAAAGATGGTACTTGTGTTCAGGATGAGAAAGAAAACCAAGAAAAAAAGAATCCTGGCTGGGTACAGTGACAGACATCTGTGATCCCAGCACTTCAGGAGGCCAAAGTGGGTGAACTGCATGAGCTCAAGAGTTGAAGACCAGCCTGGGCAAGATGGCAAAACCCTGTCTCTACCCAAAAAAAAAAAAAAAGCCGGTGTGGTAGCACATGCTTGTTTTTCCAGCTACTCGAGAGGCTGAGGTGGTAGGACTACTTCTGCCCAAGGCTGAGGCTGCAGTGAGCTGAGATTGTCCTACTGCACAATAGTGTGAGAGCCAGCATCCCATTCCAAAATGGAAAGAGGGAATAATTGAAGAATCACTGTACTCTCTTAAGATTATGGGTAGTGAAATACTTTGGGATGAAATATAATGCCTAGGATTAGCTTCAAATTGCTGCAGCAAAAGTGTGTAGGGGAAAGAGATACTGCATATGTTCGAAATTTCTATAATAAAGAAAAGAGACTAGAGGCTGGGTGTGGTGGCTCACGCCTGTAATCCCAGCACTTTGGGAGGCCAAAGAGGGTGGATCATGAGGTCGGCAGTTCGAGACCAGCCTGGTCAACACAGTGAAATCCTGTCTCTACTAAAAATACAAAAATCAGCTAGGCGTGGTGGCATATGCCTGTAATCCCAGCTACTTGGGAGGCTGAGGCAGGAGAATTGCTTGAACACAGGAAGTGGAGGCTGTAGTGAGCTGAGCCAGTGCCTCTGCATTCCAGCCTGGGCGACAGAGCGAGAATCCATCTCAAAAAAAGAAAAAAAAGACTAGAAAATACGTACTATCTAGATTGTTAAGCAGGTAATCAATTGTCTAAAAGGTCACTTGGGGAAGAAAATACGTGATATTCACATTTGCTTGGGACTAAAAAAATAAGATGCTTGAAATACCACGGAGAGAGCGACTACGAACAGGCTGGGCAATGGGCGTCACTTTGATAATTTCATTTTCCACTTTCCCTCCCTCTTGTGACCCACCGCTGAAAAGTATGATAGGTGACCAAACCTTTTACTCCCATGCAATTTCCTTTTCTTTGTCATGGTTTCTTTCTCCTTAGGAGGTCTCAGATTGAAAACTTGAGATCATGCACCGTCACACCCATGACTGCCACTCGTCAGTCTCCTGCATAACTGTTCTGTTGGATACTCGCCAGCTGTGAACCGATTACTCTCAGAAACACACACTGACAGAATCCCAAATTATCAGCGGCTCCATGATCCCATACACATAACTTAAATGTGATAGGAGGAAAAATATGGGCTGCTGGGAGTTGAGGGCACCAAAGGGACTGTGACATTCAGTGCAATCAGACCTTTTACCAATCATCATCGACCTCTGCAAGGCGCCTGGTGATCAGGGAATCACAGGAGTGAAGTGGGACTGGGAAGGGGCCTTTATGCACCCCAACCCGACTCCTCCTCCAAAGTGGAACTCTCTTTACAACAGTCAAGGCAATTCATCACTCAGCCAGTCCACTGTGTAACTATCAAAGTCCTTCCTTATACCTGGAACCCAAAGCTCCCACCATATAAATTCCATTCCATTTTTACAGCAAACTCTTCCCTGCTTTTAAAGCTGGCTCCTTTAGCTCACTTGCTGCCAGTGATTAGGCCAATACTGGAGTCAGTCCAACTCTCTAGGCTCTGTTCTTTGTGCTCTGTTTCCTACCCTCCTCATGCTTCCACAGTTCCGGGCCAGGTACTCAACGTTTCCCCAGGCTGGTTCCATTTCTGCTCAATTACTCCAGCTGGGACGCAGATTATCTGCTAGTACTAGGACCCAGTTCTAAACTCTAGGTGACAGCCCTGGTATCCATCACAGTGGCTTCTGCCCAGGACTGCTTCCAATCATAGACCCCTAATGGTTGGGAGTCATACAGATAGGGGTGAAACCAACAGCTACCCTACTGAACTGCCAAAATAGATCATTGACTGGCAACTCACTCTAAACTGGAGCCAAATGGTGACAATAATTACATAAATTACTCTCCCATTTTTCACCATCCCTAATTACTTTTCCTTTGCCCCATCCCTCATGCTAGCAATGTTTTCTCAGTCAGCTCTGCCGTTACAGAGGATGGTTGTAACAAAATCCGTCAGGGGTGGGGGGTGGGGGTTTGGGGCTGAAGCATACTTACAAAGACACATAAAGCAGTAGTTGGTACCCTCACTTCTTTACCAGAACCAGGATGAGTATCCACATTGTCCTGGGGGACTGGGAAGGAAGAGACAGAGCGTCTCCTAAGAAATAAGATAAAGACAAATATTAGACAGGATTGCAGAGGTTTACTCTCATCAAATTGTTAGAAAGAACTCCAAGACGACCTTGCTTAAGCAGACTGCCTCTGTTGATAGCCTGTCCCTCATAGATTCTTCAAACTACAGAACAATTCACAAAAAAAATTAGAAGCACCCTCACTCAAATGATTAAGAAAGAGAGCCAGCACATGCCTTACTCTCCTGCACACTAACCTGTGGACTTCAAAACCCAACAGTGAAAAACGATCATGAACGACAAGTGCTTACCCAGTCAGTAAGCTGCTGAGCAACTTTCTCAGCTTAATGTAACAGCTAGCTAAGAGGTAGCTCTCTGGTATTCACAAAATTATTTTATTTCTATGCCTAGTCAGAATCTTCCTCATCACCTGTGATCAATGTAGAGTCTAACACATGCCAAAAGAAAGCAACAAGAGCATGAGTACTGTACAAAGTGTTCAACCTGATAGCCCTGCTCTGGGAGCTCCCGGCATTCCTAGGAACATGCAAAGCGTCCTGGTTAGCACGTGAACATCTGATGACTGAGGGCAGTGAAGCAGTGATCGGCATAATTGTTAAGGACCCACACTCACATGCTGGACTAAGAGAGGATAATAGTTTCACCTGGCAGCATCAGAAGAAGAATGATGTCCCAAAAGGGGAGACTCGGACAGACTAAAGGGAAAGGCCAGAGATCAGCACACAGCCAGATTAAGAGGAAAGGAAGTTGAGGAAAAAAGGAAGAAGCTAAATGAAAAGCTGAAATTAAGGCACGTGTATATTCTGTACCACTGAAACCTGGTGTACATTTAAAAAAATAAAAATAAGTCATGTACATATATTTAGGAATAATTATACACATTTTAAAAAGGAAAGGTGAAAGTCTTCTAACCTACCCAAAGATATTAGTGATAGAATCCAGAAGGCCTCCAGCAGGCTGCGAGAGTCGCTTACTAAAGAGGAGGGGAGGATAGGTTTAAACCTTAGAAACATTTTGCCCAAATAATCAATCAATAAAAACAGCCCATAAAAACAGGTACCTGGGAATATGTTTCCCATTTAGTTCCCAAACCCCAGCTGAGAGAAACCCAACACAGTACCAAACTGCCAGAAAACAGTGGGAAGGGAAAAGGGAAAACCCAGCCTAGAGGTCTCCAAAGAAACAAGGTTCCCTAGTACTAATTTCCCTGGAAATAAACCTAGACAATTAACCTCATGATTTCTGGCTAACTAACCTCATAATCTGTGGCTGTTAGTAACCAATCCCCACTCTTGAAGTCCTGCTTTGGGGAAAAAGAAAAAAAAAAAGCCCTAGTAAGAATGAAACAGGATGATCTAAACCTGAACAATCATTCTGCTTAATAAGGTTTAACTGTCCATATTTTAGCAAAGCCACTACACTGTTTTTTGTATTTAGAAGCATTTGAAGCCACCTGTGTTCTGCTTCTCCCATTAAGCACAGGTGAACTGAGAAAGACAGGACACCTCTGTGGTGTGTATGATGCTAGGTGTCCCCGCAAAGGGATAGGGGGTTGGGTGCACCTGACTACTTTCTTTGTCATGTCCACAAATGTGCCTTCATATTGCTCCTCCAGCTGTCTTTTCCCTGGCCCAAACCTGCCTACTTACGTGGCTGCTCTGCTGATGGCTCGCACAGGAGAGGTCTCTTCCGTGTGATCAGAGGTTTCATCCACAATGACCTCAATATCATCATCCCTGGAAAGAAAGGCAAGAGATTCTTTGATTCTTTAGAGCAGGAGCTTTGTGATGAATCTGTTCGCCAAATGCTAATGTCGTTTTCTAGTTATACCTTATGTCACTACGCTATGACAGCAATGGTTAAAGGTTCTTTGGAGAAAAAGGAAGAGCTGCCATGTTCTGAACAATGCTAAAATAAACATTTAACCTGTTTAAATAAAATCCAGAATTCCAGCTAAGAATAAATTTAAAAGTGAGCATTTGATCCTTTTAGGTATAAACATAGCTCCCACTTGGAAAGCGATGAAATACTTAACCATTACCAAAGGAGGACATTCCATCAGCAGTCAGCTTCACAGCTGAAGGGCTGCAGTACTCACCAAGCAAAGTTCCCATGACACAAGGGCTGAGGGGGATCTAGGACAGTTAGGGGCAGCTATGGAATATAAACAAACAGGGTAGGGAGAAGAATTCAGGGGAATAAGGGATTGCTAAATGGGCCATGAAATCAACAGCTGTCTTAACTCAATTTCAAATATTATTTTAATTAAAAAATAGAATCTAAACACTATACATTTTTAATTCTGTGTGTTTCATGTTTAAATACACAGTGTCTCTGTCATTAGGAGAGTCCATTGCACCTCAAATGAAACAATCAAGTCATATAACCTACTCCCTTTGTTGCTGTTTATCCCAATGGACGCAAAGCACCTCTGGAATTTGTCTTCCTCATTTTTATTGGCCATGTCTTTTCTGGTTGGAGGATGGCAAGTAATTATTCTGGTCTTAATGACCTCCTACTGAGATGCAACCTTCACGGAGAAGTAAAATAATTAAATGCAATAATCCAAGATTTCATCACCTACTGCTTGGATTCTTAAGAACTTGACAGATTTTTCCTTTTCAGTGAATAATTATCTGGATTATGTAAATATATACTTAAGAACTTGTTACTAGGCAAATTAAACCAAGTCAAAGTAAATTTATTTTCCTTAGCTATTTATTCCAGGACTATATGTAATTATTGCACCACATTCTTGGCCAGGATGTAGACGAGAATAAAGGCAGGTTTAAAGAAAGAGGACAAGGCTGTGCTTTATTTTCTTGATTGGCTTTCCCAGAGATCTAGGTTTGTGAGAGTCACCTGTGCCCACACAAGGACGAGAGGAGAACTGCAAAGACAGGAACTGCAAATATGAGCTGAGCCTTTGACAATGTCCTGTTGAAAATAGAATTTTATGGTTGTAAGTACTTGGAATTGTGCTCAGGCCCAGGACCACAAGAAAATACTAGCATCTGCTAAGTTATCAAAATCTTTCAAAGATGTGTATGTGCTCTGACACAGAAAATCCTTAGGGAAGCGTAGAGATTCAGAACAGGCCTTCACAGCCCTATGTTTGCACCCTACCTCAGCCCTTTCCTGTATCATCTTGGGGAGGATGCTCACCCTGTTTAAGTTGTCACATCCAGTCAACCTGGTTATGCTGCTGATTATAAGGCAGACAACTGACACTTTTATAAGCTGTTATTTTGAAGAAACCAAATCTCATTTCCAGGTCAACTATTTACTTTGTGGCTTGGGAAAATACAACTGAGATTAATCTTCCACATCTGAAAGTGTAGATACACACATACCCTACACATCTAAAGCAAAGGCATGATATGAGAACCTTTGTTTCTTTATAAATTAAGACTTTTGTTGGTGAATGACTCCTAATTTAATTTAAACCACTCCACTTATAAGGAAGCAATTAACATTTTAAAAAATAGTGGATCACAGCTTTGAAACTATATTCCAAAACACACACTTCGATAGAAAATATAAACATCCTAGAGCAAAGAAAACTGTTTCCTGCCACGATTAAAGCTTCAAATTTCAGAGAAGATCCCCCACCTTAACTTGTAGGCAGATTAAGAAAAGTTCCAAACTAGTTTAATTCCTTTTGTTCCAAGAGATCTTAGTTTTCACTTATGCTTCCACTTCAAGTAACAAATCAAAGGGAGAAAGGAGGAAAAAAACAAACAAAAATCCACCACCACAGCATTACATGGCAGGCACAATTAGAGGCAGAAAACGGATCGCTCAAAGTGTCAACAGGAAACAGTGAGGCAGTAATGTGTACAGAGTGCAGGAAGTCAGAATTCACACTCACAGCTGATGAACAGAAACTCTTTGAAGGTTATTTGGTGATATGTTCCAAAAGCTTTGACCCAGCCAATTTTACTTTCAAGAATCTATCTCAAGTAAGTAATCAGAAATAGGGTCAATCAATGCATTATTTGTAAGAAATCAGAAGTCACCAAAATACAATTAAAATGATATATGGATGTTACTTCTGAGTGGTGGAAGAATTGTACGTTTTCATTTCTCCCTTTAACATTGAAGTTTTCTTTCTAAAATCTGTAAGGTGATTTTACAGAAATAAAAACATTAGAAGCTATGATCACACCACTCCACTCCAGCCTGGGCAATAAAGCAAGACCCTGTCTCAAAAAACAAAAACAAAAACAAACAAACAAACAAACAAACAAACAAAAAACAACCAAACTTTTAAGAGAGCCAAATTATCAGGAGCACAGTTTTGATTCATTTATCTCTACTTACTGTTCGACTGGTAGAGGTTCCTTTGCTGCTTCTGCAAGCTCTTTCTGCAGCCGGGCTTGCCGCCTCCTGTTAAAGAGGGCCCACCATTTATGTTTGCTTAAGCAAGCATGGGGTTTGGGCTCTCTAGAAGCTACCAGTTCTAATAACACGTTCAGTGCACATAAAATAACAACTACCCTGAGCAAAATACTCTACGTCCCAAGCCCAAACTCATAACATCAGCAAGGCTCCCCTTTTAAAGGGTTTCAGAGTAAAGCCTAGAAGAGAGAGACAGGTCATGTTATTAGAGAAAGCAGTCAGCTAGCAAAGGAAGAGGCCTGTCTTCTGGGACCCAGGGTCTCTTAGGAAGACATGTGCCTCAGGCTCACTGGGGGTTAGTCATAGCTGTGACTTAAGTTTTCTGCAGCAAAGAGTCTTAAACGAGTTGAGCATCCATTACCTGAAATGTTTGGGACTACAAGTGTTTCAGATTTTCAAAGTTTTGCATAAACATGATATAAATCTTGAGGAGGGGATCCAAGTGTTACCATGAAATTCAGTTGAACTGACGGTAAATCGGAAATCTGAAATGCTCTAGTGAGTACTTCCTTTTGAGTGTCATGTTGGCACTCAAGAAGTTTCAGATTCTGGAGCATTGTGGAGCTTGGGATATGGGAATGCTCAATCTGCATTAACATACCCACAGCATGATTACCAATAGTGAAGATTTATATAGGACTTCCCCATACCTGACATTGCTAATTAGTTCACAGAGTTTAACTCGTTTAAGCCTTGAAACAACCTTTTGAAATAAATACCATTATTGCCACTTACAAATGAGGAAACTGAGGTATGGTGAGATTCTTCAACTATAAAAGTTTACATAATATTAGTAACTTTAATTTACTAAAGCCAATGCACTCCAGCCTGGGCAATAGAGCAAGACTCTGTCTCAAAAAATAAAAATCTATCAATCAGTCTGATTTAGGAATTTCATTTATATTCATGTGAGTTTGGATTCTAGTCTTCTCGTGCATTAGCAAGATCAGAATTTTTACATGGATACAAAAAGCTTCACAAAATTATGGGTAGAATTCTAATTGTGGTTTATTTCCTTTTTCTAACTCTGGTTTAATTTATATTGTTCAGAATTAGCTTTTCTCCTTGAAACACTGAAAAAATTCCATAGCAAACCTCCTGCAATAACTGCCAGGTTTCTCTTTCTTTTCAAAGACCTAGGTTCTAATTTACTAAGGATGGAAACCACTATCTGTGGCCTGATATCCCACCTGGAGTCTTTTTCATTCTCTGCATTGAGGCGATTGGCTTCCTGGGCTTTCTCAGCCATCCATCTGGTGACCAGCTCCTGGTTCTCTTCCGTAGTTTTCCTCAGTTTTTCCTCCAAGGCAGTAAAAGTGATCTGCAGGGCATCATATTCATCCTTCAGGGTCTGGTTGGCTATTTCAAGGTCCTGAAGCTTAGTGCGCAGATCTAGGCACTCCGTCTCCAGGTCAGAGATAGTCTGCAAACATTCTGCAATTCTGAAAGTATGACATCAGAGGAGGAATGGTACCTCACCAGAGCACTGTGCCAGAGCCAGATGGACCTGGCTGAGTGCTCAACACTTTGTGTCTGTTACATCTCTTAGCCAGGCCCATCCCGATGGTTTACATGATAATCCGTTAGGAAACACCTAAGGTGAAATTCATCCTATTAATGACTAGCAAAAACATGATCTGAAGGAAGAGAAACTTCTGATGCTTAGATTGGTAAAGGGGACTTAAAAGGAGGCTGGAAACCCTATATATCTCACCAGCTACACCATTTCCTGAGCAAGAATGTCTGATCAAGTGCCCCGCCTTTCCAAGCCTCTAGACCCCCTTTCCACATATTAAGAAAACCCAAGCACCCCCAACCCCAGCTCCAAGGTCTTAGGATTTACAGTCCCCATGTAACTTGTTATGAAGGCTTCTCTCTGATCAGCAAGTTTTGCTCACGAACTCATTCCTTTCCCAAGGGCCATGTGCTCAGCTATCCTGGCCCTACCCACCTCCACCACAGGAACATACCAGGCTCCCACACACTGCAGCCACAGGAGAGCTGTTGAGTGTCTCTGGGACACTTGCAAGGGCCAAGGTGACTTCCCTAGGAGGACACTAGAAGCCTGAGGGCACTGTCCTTGCTTTCTCCTTCTCAGAGCTGGTAGAAAAGGATCCCAGAGCGTGCATGCACTGAAATCAAACTCTTGCTGAGTGCACTATGGCCACTCATTGCCACTGGCCCTGCTCGCAAGAGTTCAGCAGAACAAGGACATGTGACCCAATGACCAGGCTCCAAAGAGGCATGGTCTCTACTCACTTTGCTTCATTCATCTGCATCTCCCTGTCCTTCTGCTGCATTTGGTTATTCAGGTCAATCACCAATTGAGCTAACTGGGAGATAAAGAAGAACACTTTCATGAATAAGATTTTAGGACCTCACTTGGAAACTACATAGTGGGTGGCTATTTATTTTTAAGAAAGAATGAATGAGCTCGGTGACAGCAAGGAGCCAAGGCACCTATGGGGACACAAAGGGGAACTGTCCCTGATACTTCCTCTTAAAGGACAGCTTGGCTGGATGAGAAATATTCCAGGTTACTGCCAGGGGCTTGCTGAGGACAGCTGTCTAGCCATCAACCTCAGCTACCCTTTTGGAGACTCATTACTGCTGAAAAGACAATCAATTGAGCTGTAGTGATGGTGAACTGCATTTTCCCAACTGGAGCATTGCCATAAGACCACCATCCAGGGGAACACAGCCTGGGACTTGATTCTTTCTCATGAATGTCTCTGAAATTTCAGGGTTCGTACTGAAAAGCTTTGTACTGAAAAGCTTTATGAAACCATCAGTAAAAGCTTCAATGGACCAGGTAGCAGGCTTTTTCGTTCTTTAAAGCCTCTCTACTCTCATATCCCATGCTGACTTTGGAGCATGGTAACTGGCAGTGCTCTCACAGGACTGCCCTTCTGCTGATGGGCCTCACTCTGCCTGGTCTTTTCATTCCGTCTTCTTCGCCCTTTTATTCCTGTAGAGGGGGCTTTTGATGCCACATATGGCTAAGGCTGCTGCCAATTCTGGTGAGAAGTGACTGAGCTCCCTCCCCTCCCCACAGGACTCTCACAGAGAGCAGAGGACAGATGAGGAAAAGGGCTAGCTTTACCTCCCCACGTTTCTTGTGTAATTCAGTCAGTTCTTCTTGGTGCTTAATCCTCAGCTGGGCCATTTCTTGTAGCTGACTGTCATTCCATGTGCCGTCATGTCCGGGACTAAATTGGCAAACCAGGCAGATGAAGAGAATGTGCAAAAAAAGGGAGGGGAAAAATGAGACTCCAAACTTTTCCAATTAGGCAGTGAAACAATAACTCCAGAAACATGTTCACACAGCCAATAAATCATTTGGGTGTCTCCAGCAACTGCAGTTACAGCCACTATGAGTGGAAAGGAAAAGACATGAAACACATGGAAAAAAGCAAAGCAACTGTGACTACCAGGCATGTCAGGAATAAAGGACAGAAAGTTCTTGAATGAAGTGCCAGTAACAGAGAGGCACCAATGAGGCCCACTCATTGGTGGGCAAGCACTTGAGGGCCGATGACGCAGCAATGTGTACAGGGCTCTGCTTTCACGCAGCTGACAGTCAACTGAGAGCAGATGTGAGGTCAGCAGTCACATGTGCTGTGCAGAAAACTCAAGCAGAAGAAGAAAGGGAACAGAGCGGGGGGTGGGTGGGGGTCCTATTTGAAAGTAATTGAGAAGGGTTTCTCCAAGGTGACACAAGACTAGAGACTGTAAGGAAGTGAGGAATAAGCCATGTGGACCCTTGGGGGAAGGGCCCTCTGAGCAGAGAGAGCAGCAGCAGCAGCAGCAACAGGGCCTGGAGAGGCATAAGCGGGTGTGTGTTTGGAGGAAGGGTGACTGAAGCCCAGGTGCAGGGGACAGAGGAGGTGGGGAGATGACGCAGAGCCTTGTGGGCCCCTCGGACGACTGTGAGGTTTACTAGGTGTGAAGGGAAGCTGCTGAGCAGCCGAATGACTTAGGTTTTAAAAGGAGAGCAGACTGCAGGAGGTAGGGTACAAACAGGAAGACCAGCTGGCAGGCTACTGCACAGTGCAAACGTGGGACAGTGCAGCTCAGACCGGGGTGGGAGCAGTGAAGGTTAAGATGCTGTCTGATTCTAGATCCCTTCTGAAGAGAGTGCCAACAGGACCTGACTTTGAATCCGGTATGGGGTGTAAAAGACAGATCAGAGTCAAGGATGACTCAGGCTTTTGGCCTGAGCAACTGGTAGAAGGTAAGTGTCACCCACTGAAATGGGCAAGCTTGTGGGAGAAGCAGGTTTTGGGGGAGGCCTAAAGAGTTCAGCTGCGGCCATTCAAGTGTATACATTAAATGGAAACTGGGTATTAAGAGTCTGAACTTCAAGGAGAAGTCCAAGCTGGAAGCTAACATGTAGACTCTGTCAGCAAATAGATGTCCCTAATGCCACAGGAGCCAGTTCAGATCACCTCCAGTCAGCGCGGTTCTGGAATCTTTGCCAAGTGTTTGCGTAATATCTCAGAAACAGCAGAAGACAACTACAACTGTGGATTTATAGTTCAAGAGAAGGCTGGTGCCACAGATGAGAATTACCAGATTATGGCGAGTAGCTGAAACCACTGTCGGGGGAAAGCTTGTAGATGGAGAAAAGGAAGAAGGCTGGACACTAGGATATCAACATCTGAAGAGGGGAAAAAACCGCCCACTCCATACGACCTGTATTAAAATAAAAAGGGGTGGTAGTGGAGCAGTCCCTCCATCTCTGTATGCTGTAATACGACAACTAATATTTTATTACACAGCTAAGCGCAAACTAATACCTCATCTTTTGAGGCAACCTGGCACTTCCCCAATCTTAGCCCAAGAAGTAAAGCCAAGAGATTAGAAAGTGGAACACACTTCAGATGAAGAAACCATCCTAAGTCAGGCAGAATAATTATCAAATCTCCCCCATCTTCTAAAAAATTATTGAGATGGTATCTTACTATGTTGCCAAGGCTGGCCTCAAATTCCTGGACTCAAGCGCGTAAGATGTGGTCCCTCCTTCCAAGGAGCTGGCTATCTATAGAACATATTCATGAAATAAAAACTAACAACATAGAGAAAAACAAAAGTGTACCAAAGAATGGCAACACAAAGTGTTAATCATGCTCAGAGGCAGACTTCCCCAGAAAAGGATAGTTTCAGTTTGAGAGGGGTTTCCGAAGAGAAACTAAAGTAGGAATCACCTAGGAATGGCAAAACGGAGGTAAGATCATCAGGCATGAGGGCCACAGGACTAGATGCTTAAACTTCAAAGTACACCAAGATGCAGAACTCAAAAGAAATGCTAGGAGAGACTAAGGCAAGCAGGATACAGCTCATTCCGCCACCCAGAGCCTCCAAGGACTTCCTATTTTACTTACAGTGACTATCAGCCTAAGGTACCTCAGCAAGCAGAAAAAACAATCACTTGCAGAGCATGGTGAAAGCAGATTCCTGAAGCCCACTATGATCTGCTTTCCTAGCAAGGCCCAGCAATCTGCATTTCAACTTTCTGTGCTCCGGTGATGGGAATGTTGCTGGTGCCAGGAACTTGGAGTAGCAGTAAAGGTGGTAGTGCTCAAACTTTAAGAGGTCACTAGAATCACCTAAAGCATTTCTGAAAACACAGATTATCAGGCACCACCCCCCCCCATCCAGAGTTTCTAACAGAGTAGGTCTGAGGTAGCGGCCCAAGAATCTTCATTTCTAACAATTTCCTGTAAGATGCCACTAGACCAGGAACCATGCTTAGAATAAACAATTTCAAGGCTGAAGAGTTTGATTTCAAACTGTAGGCAAAGTGATGAAAATACTTCAGAGAAAGTCTGCTAACTGATGCAGACCACTATTTAAGCACAGTGTACAGTGTTTCAAGGTTAATTAGGATGACACGGGCAGGAACTCTGGAGGGACACAATGGGGGGAAGGAAGCCAATGGTGCCCGGCTTCTGTGAACACCCTTACGTTCTCTAGCAAAGGTCCCTTTGGGACGGCCTCCTCGTCTACACTCCAGTCTTCCTCAGAGCAGGGACTCTGGCTTAACTCATCTCTGCACCCTTAATGCCCAGCCCACACTGCGGTCGCAGAAGTCTATTGAGTGAATGAGGCTCCTACCACAGTCTGGGAATAAGAAGACAAATAAACAAAGGAGGTGGCAAAATAAATGCAACCAGAAGGATGTGAGAGGCCGGGGGGGGGGGGGGGGGGCTTGGTGATGAAGGAATATGGGGAGGGGAAGATCTGGAGGGAAAAGGGAACCACAGATGACTCGAGGAAAACAATACCATGAATGGAAACAAAGAACTCAGAAGGACAGCCTTATTATGGGTACCATTGGTGGAAATGGAAAGACCGAAACCAATGGTAACCTGATTAATCCCACCCTTCAACCCACATTGCCTGCTTTTCATCACTTACTTCTAGTTCCAAAATCCTACTAGCAAGTCAAGTTGCCAGACTCTCACTAGCTTCCTTATAAATAACTGACTGTGGCTCACTATAATAACCAGTGCTTAAAGTTCGCCTCCAGGAACTAGGAAGCAGCTCTTGCTTATTAAAGCCAGTTGACACCCTCAACCCCTCAAGTGGGCCTGTGTGAATGCCCAAGAGGTGACTTCTGACATCAGAGGGCCAAAACACTCCTCCTTCAGATGGTGCTAACGCCACCATTTTCTGCACGTGTCCTACGAGGAACCACACAGCTAGATTATGCTTGCATGGAAGCCCCAATCACCTCATCTTTCCTACCCACCAATCACCTCTTCCCACACTTTAGACCACCGTGCTTCCTATCCCATAAGTACTCCCAACCCCTATTTTCAAGGAGTAAATTTGAGACCTGTTCTCCTGAATCACCGCTTAGCAGCCTTGTGAATAAACTGCTGCAAAACGCATCATCTCAATGAATAATTTGCTGTGTCCAGGCTGAATGAACCTCGTTTATAACAAGACCTCCACTTAAATGACCAGCCTGCTGGGCGTGGTGGCTCATGCCTGTAAACTCAATACTAATGGAGAAGGGCGGATCGCTTAAGCCCAGGAGTGGAAACCAGCCTGAGTAACAGGGAGACCCCTATTTCTACAAAAAATTTAAAAATTAGCCTGGCATGGTGGTGTACACCTGTAGTCTCCCAGCTACTCAGAAGGCTAAGGCAGGAGGATTGCTTGAACCCCAGAGGCTGAGGCTGTTGTAAGCCATGATCATCCCACTGTACTCAAGCGTGGGCGACAGAGAGAGAACCTGCCTGAAAAAAAGACTATCCTAGTGAAATTCAGCCAAAAGAACTGCTACATATTCATTTATAGTGCCTTTCCAAGCAAATGAGTTTGGCTAACAGATAAAGAATACAAGAATATAATCACCAAGGGTTTAATCAGAGATGTTTTAAGTTTTCAATTGGCTGAATTTAGATGAGAATAGTGAAACAGCATTATCCACACCTAAAATTAACCAAAATACTACAACTAATATCTTAACTACTACAGAAGACCTCCCAGGGCCCCAGCCAGGCAAGATTTCCTGAACTGTTAGAAAGCAAGGATGGGGCCGGAAGTGGTGGCTCAAGCCTGTAATCCCAGCACTTTGGGAGGCCGAGGCGGGTGGATCACAAGGTCAAGAGATCGAGACCATCCTGGTCAACATGGTGAAACCCCGTCTCTACTAAAAATACAAAAAATTAGCTGGGCGTGGTGGCACATGCCTGTAATCCCAGCTACTCAGGAGGCTGAGGCAGGAGAATTGCCTGAACCCAGGAGGCGGAGGTTGCGGTGAGCCGAGATCGCGCCATTGCACTCCAGCCTGGGTAACAAGAGCGAAACTCCGTCTCAAAAAAAAAGAAAAAAAAAAAAAAAAAGCAAGGATGGAACCTAGGCCCTGCCAAGCCATCTGTTCTCTGCAATCTTTTCCACTCTGTCCTCTACCAGGAGACCATTCTGCCAGATGAGGAGACGTAACAGCAGCTACAGCTCTAGGAGCAAATTAACTCATAAGGCTACAGATACTGTTTCTGTTTTGTTTTGTTTTGTTTTTTTCTAAACACCATAAATCACCAACCTTGTTTTTACAATTACTAAATGTGTGGAGATTTCAGAGCAATATGGCTACTGTTCCCATATCAACCACCAAATTTAGCATGCAAACACAATGAGTATTACGGAAGAGGACATTAAGACTTCAAATATACATGAATGCACACAAATGTGTGTGTAAACACTCTATTAACATACACTGATATTTTTCTAATCTAGTTCTTTTTTTTTTTTTTTTTTTTGAGATGGAGTTTCGCTCTTGTTACCCAGGCTGGAGTGCAATGGCGCGATCTCGGCTCACCACAACCTCCGCCTCCTGGGTTCAGGCAATTCTCCTGCCTCAGCCTCCTGAGTAGCTGGGATTACAGGCAAGCGCCACCATGCCCAGCTAATGTTTTGTATTTTTAGTAGAGACGGGGTTTCACCATGTTGACCAGGATGGTCTCGATCTCTCGACCTCGTGATCCACCCGCCTCGGCCTCCCAAAGTGCTGGGATTACAAGCTTGAGCCACCGCGCCCGGCCTCTAATCTAGTTCTTAAAGAAAAATAAGAGCTTATTGCAATCTGCTAATTTGCAAGACTCTGTCTCAAAAAAAGAAAGAAAAATTTAAAGTTGAACCACTGCAAGTGGGGACCATTTATATATGCTGAAAAAACACCAACCTAAAAAGGATCAAATAGACCCATATTGCCCAAAACCAATTTTTGTGTATGTGCCAATCAATCCTATATTAACAGGATCTATATAAACTTGCTCAGAAATACTTGTCTGTGATTTTAAAAAAAAGGCCAGGCCCAGTGGCTCACGCCTGTAATCCCAGCACTTTGCGAGGCCGAGGTGGGTGGATCACCTGAGGTCGGGAGTTTGAGACCAGCCTGGCCAACATGGATAAACCCCGTCTCTAGTAAAAAATAGAAAATTAGCCAGGCGTGGTGGTGGATGCCTGTAATCATACACACTCAGGAGCTGAGACAAGAGAATCGCTTGAATCCAGGAGGCAGAGGTTGCGGTGAGCTGAGATTGCGCCATTGCACTCCAGCCTGGGCAACAAGAGCGAAACTCTATCTCAATAAACAAACAAACGAAAAAACCATGAACCCTGGCATGTTAGATGGGAAACACCTAAGGTTACCACATGAACCTGCCTTAAGTGCTGAGAGCACTGTACTGCTAATAACCTTTCTAGGTATGTACATACCTTTTGAAAACGATTTTAATTACTTGGCTTTTGTAGTTCTCATTTGAAAGGAGCTGACAAAAACCAGAACACAGAAATAGTACTTGATTTGCTTTTAGAGAAGTGACAACTGAACTGAGATAAATTTCGTTAGAGGAGACACAGATGACACACAATAGTTTCCAAATACCTTATCTCATGCCTGTTTGGTACATCATGCTTTTCAGCTTGTAGTTTTTGGGCCAACACTGAATGAAGATCTGACTTTTCCAGCAATTTGTTATCTATTAAAATAAAAATTTCAGAAATTAAGTTATTTATAACATATGTACACTTACTAGGTGCCTATTTTGTCACGCACTGTAAGATAAAATACAGGAACATGCACTCCCCAGCCACAGTAACCTGTAGAAACACTTGCAAGAATGTCTTCCCTATTAAAGGGAGCTGAAAATGCTTTCTACCCCCAAAATTATTTGTTTCTACCTTGGGAATAGAAAAAGAAAAAGAAACATACTAAACACAATGGCAAAGTGAAATACTATGTACCTTTATGTAGTACAGGAGAACTTCATCATAATTTGATATATTTAATTACTTTTTAGGTCAGGGAACTAGAAATTCAAATACAAATGACAGCCCCCAACATGAAGGAGTTAACATCTTATTCAGTCAACTATAAAAAGGTACACAGAATACATTCTTTGAAACAGTCTTGATCCGTTGCCAGGCTGGAGTGCAGTGGCGCGATCTCAGTTCACTCCACCTCCCGGCTTCAAGTGATTCTCCTGCCTCAGCCTCCCGAGTAGCTGGGACTACAGGTGCACACCACCACAACCAGCTAATTTTTTGCATTTTTAGTAGAGACGGGGTTTCACTATGTTGGCCAGGATGGTCTTGAACTCTTGCTCTCTAGAACTCTAGAACTGCTCACCTCAGCCTCCCAAAGTGCTGGGATTCCAGGCATGAGCCACCACACCCAGCCTCTTTACTCATTTTTATGAATGGTGTCACAGGTGGTGACATATGAGTTAGGTTTGAAAGGAAGATGAGGGTCCACACAGAAGGAATAACAGAGTCTTTTGGTAAGTGGCTGGAAATAAAAGTTGAGCCAAAACAGAAAAACGCAGGATGAGAAATTTAGACTTAGACTTCTTCTTACTGGCAGTGATGAAGTAAGAGATTACAAAAGCCCACAATTACACTAACAGATCCATAGTAATCAAAAGTGAAAGATTCTTCTGAGGCTCCTCGCTCAGGCAACTGGGTGGAAGATGCTAATGTGTGAAGAGAACACAAGAGAGGAGTGCTTGGAGAGGAAATGAGTTTTCTTTCCAAATATCGTAAATTTGACAGGAGACAGAGTACAGAAATTCAAAAGACAAGACTAGAAAGAACATGTCATTAAGAGTAATAGGTGCACAGGTTGGGCTCAGTGGCTTATGCCTGTAATCCCAGCACTTTGGGAGGCTCAGGTGGGCAGATCACTTGAGGTTGGGAGTTTGTGACCAGCCTGTCCAACATGGAGAAACCCTGTCTCTACCAAAGATACAAAAATTAGCCAGGCACAATGGTATACGTCTATAATCCCAGCTACTCAGGAGGCTGAGGCATGAGAATTGCTTGAATCTGGGAGGCAGAGGTTGCAGTGAGCCGACAGTATGCCACTGTACTCCAGCCTGGGTGACAGAGCAAGACTCTGTCTCAAAATAAATAAATAAAATGAAATTAAAAATAAGAGTAATAGGCACACAGGCACCAGTAAGATCAGAGGTGGAGGCAGGTACCAAGAACAACAAGACAGGGTTTATGCTAGTGACTATTCTTGTTAAAAGAGCTTATTTCTCCTTTTAGAGTCTTGAGTCCCACTTCTTGATATCTGAAAAGAGAACTCCTGGGTACAAACACCCTCATCTATATTAGTTAAATGAACTAGCTCAGCCAAACTGGGAATTGGTTTCAACCTGGGACATCATGATCGAGAGAAAGGTTTAAAATCCACCAGTGTCAAAGGGCTCTAGTAAGATCTTTAGACGTTAAACCAAAGCTTGGTGCCCTGTGATAATTTGAGGTTCTTTCAAAAGACACAGGCATTCAAAGGGAGTCCTTCCCAAAGGTTCCTCCCTGAAGAGAAGGCTGGAGTTGGAGGGAAGCTTACCCCCTCCCACTATGGTCTCTTTCCACCTTTCTCTTCAGTTCAAAGGCAGGGACTGAACAGGGAACAGACTCTAGGTTGATGGAGGGTCAGAAGCTGACTGGCCTGGGAAGGCTGGAATGAGAGGAATGAAGGTGTTTCACAAACTATAATAGAAATCATCTCCCTAGCTGTCAGTCCCTTCGCCAAAACGAGATCTTAACATGCAAAGGCTGCCTCACTCTCCTGCTCCTTCGCAGTCCCCCTCCTGGTCCCTCAGGGAGGCAGTACTCATTACTCTAGCGTCATTTAAAGGTATCTTCTCTCCACGACTGACCTCTTATTCTGACTGCTCTACATGCTCCTGCCTCATCAAGATGCCATTTTCAAAGGGCAGGAAAACATTCCATTTGTTTCAAAGAGACACACACTTTACAATTACAGACTATTATACAGATGACTTTGAAAGCACTTATATGCACATCATTGTTTTAACAAGTAGGCACGGTAATGCCTCCCCATTTTATAGAGGAGGAAAAACAGACACAGGGTTCAGGCAGGGGCGAGTCAAGCCTCCAACCCAACTTGACTTTCAAAATATATTAGCTTTTAAAGCATAAACACCCAATAAGCACCCGATGAACTGATACATGTAATCTGTAAGGGAATCACGTTTTGAGTCAGAGGGACTTCTTATGCCTCTGGCTTTCTGAAACAGCATTATTCTTCAGGACCTCCTAGAACAGGAAAGCATCCTCTTTCTTCTTAATTTTGTTAAAACAATGGGTGCAGTGAAAGCAAAGACCCATTTGCCGTGGGAGCCAGTGAGAAAAGCAAATGCAAAAGTTAATCATCAAGCCTGAGTTCAAATCCCTGTCCCGTTTGGGCCGGCAATCCCAACAGTATGGAAGTCTGAGGCGGGGAGATCACCTGAGGTCAGGAGTTGGAGAACAACCTGGCCCAATACAACGAAACCGTCTCTACTAAAAATACAAAAATTAATATTCGTGACAACCTTCTGAGGTAGGTAGGTAGGTATCATTACTGTCCCCATTTTACAGATTAGATAACTAAGGCTTGATGGTGCTCGCCTGTAGTTCCAGCTACTAGGGAGGCTGGGGCAAGACGATCGCTTGAATCTGGGAGGCGGAGGTTGCAGTGAGCCGAGATTGCGCCACTGCACTCCAGGCTGGGTGACAGAGCCAGACTCTGTCTCAAAAAAAACCCAAAAACCAAAAAACAAAAAACCAGTCCCACCATTAACCTGCTGTGCAACCTCAGAAGTTACCTAATCTTCCTAGGCCTCAGTTCCATGTGTGAAAAAGTTCCTGGTTCATACACATTATTTTGGGAAAGATAAAATGAAATAACACATGCAAATACTCACCACAGTACTAAAATTTGTCTGCATAGTAGACTCATTTGGGAAACATCAAAAAAAAAAAAAAAAAAAAAAACACTGATAACGTGCCATGCAGTTCATACTTAAGATTTCAATAACAGTAAAGGTTCCGTCTCGCCTCAAAGATAAGAATCAGAATGTGCTGGGCTCGGTGGCTCACGCCTGTAATCCCAATACTTTGGGAAGCCCAGGTGGGAGGATCGCTTGAGCCCAGGAGTTGGAGACCAGCCTGGGAAACACAAGACCTCGTTCCTACAATCTTTTTTTTTTTTTTTTTTTTTTTTTAATTAGCCGAGTGGTAGCACGCGTCTGTAATCCCAGCTCCTCAGGAGGCTCACGTGGGAGGATCACCTGAGTCCAGGAGTTTGAGGCTGCACTGAGCCGTGATCTCCGCCACTGCACTCCAGCCTCGGCGACAGAGCGAGACCCTGTTCCCCCAACACCCTTTCTCCGCAAAAAAAAAAAAAAAAAAACCACCAAGGTGGAGTAAGGGAAGTAAGTTTGAGGAATCCAAGGCCACCCGTTCCACTACATTGAGAAAGCGATGTTAATTCTGCGATTTAAAGTCAACGACCGTCATTAACATGCCTCCATAGATGGGATGTTCCCGGGACCTGTTTAAGCATTGTTTGAGCTGCTGGGATTTACAAATACAAACACGAACTGTGTGTCCCCACAAAGATCGCACAAGTTAGTAGGGAAAATCCTCTAAAGATAAAACGCAAATTAGAGAAAGCATTTAAAAGGCGTGGGGCGTCCCAGGCACGGGGTACGCTGGGCGGCCGCCATGCGCGTGGGCGGCGCCGGGGGCTCCGCCTCAGGTTCCCGCTGGCGCCCCGCATGCAGCGCGGGGCCCGCCCGCCCCGCTCCCAGCCCACACGGGCGCCGCTCACACTGCAGGATGATCTCCTCGAACGCCTGCCTCTGCAGCCGGTCCCGGCGCCTCAGCTCCTCCGAGATGTGGCGCTTCCAGCGGGGGAAGTCACTGGCGCGGAGACCCGACGACATGTCGCTTGTTGCCCCTGCACTCAGCGCCACCGATGCGAGCGGGGGCTAGCGGCCACGGCCTGCAGCATGAGGCCACCAGCGGACACGGGAAAACCGGCAATCCCAGAGCTCACCTCCACACACTGGGCGTCCCGAGGCCATCCGGGACGGTCTTCCGGCTCCTGCCGGAAATGATTTTCGAAAGGGCCGGAAGACCTGCCCCCTCACTCGGCGTATTACGCCACACGTGCTCGGGGGCCGGTGTCGACGCAGGGGCGCTCGCTAGTGACGTCAGCCTGTAGCCGGAAGCGTCAACAGCAGAGAGGCAGCCGCTGGGGGGCGTTCGGGCCCCGCGCAAGGACTAGCTCCGGGCGGGAAGGAGGCAGGAAAGGGGCAGCTTCCGCCTGACCGCTTACCTTTCCTTTCCTGTTTTTCAACACTTTGCGTGTTTTCTTTCCTGGCCTGCCTCCTTTTTTTTTTTTCCTTTTAATCTCAGTTTAGGAACAAATGGGGTTCCCTTCCTCCATAATAGCTGTGTGGCTGTGGATGAGTGGTAACCTCCGAAACCTCTGTTGTCTAATCTGTAAAATGGGGACGGTAAATGATACCTACCTCAGAAGGTTGTCACGAATATTAAAAAGAAAAACCCATGTAATGCAGTCAGCCCTGTGCTTGGCACCGGGGGAACCTAACTTTACAAAGACAGCTGATACCTTCCCAAGATCTACCCTGACAGGAGCATGGCTGTCCTGGACAAACATGACCATTTTAAGTTTCCCTTGATTAAAAAACCGCCTAAATCCGGCCAAAAAACATCAGCCTAATGGTTAATGTCAGGATAACCAGAAACATTACAACCCTAAGATGAACCCCCCTCCAACCAGAAACGTGCCAACCTGGAGATAGCCTCCCCTCTGACCAGAGACTTTCCAATCCCCAGATAAACTTTACTTCACATAGAAACATTCTGAACCTGCAATAAGCTCCCAGCTCCCTAAACCCTTAAATACCCTTAGTGTGTTAGAGAAAACACTCCTGACCAAAATTGACCAGAAGCCCCTCTCAGGTTTATTCTCCAAAGTAAACCTGTCTTTGACTGTTAAGCTGCTTTTCGTGTTTCTTTTCTCTTTCTTAACTCATACACCCAAAGTCAGGGTGCTTTGGCAGGCAGGTCACACTGACTGGGAAACAGGTTTTGTGGTTTGTTCGGATTTGTGTGTGTGTGTGTGTGTGTGTGTGTGTGTGTGTGTGGTTTTGTTTTTCTTTGTTTTTTTTTTTTTGTTTTTGTTTTTGCAATGGAGAAGAGGACTGGAAACAGGAGCTAAGAAAAATGTGAATAGTGTATCAGAGTTCGTCTTCCTCATTAGAATCATAGAAATTGTGGCCTGACAATAAATGGAGGCTTACAAGGTAACCTAAGGCTGTAGATGTTGAAAGGGGGAGGTGAAGACACACTGGCTCCTGAGAAGACTGTGTCTGTCAACAAGCTCAGTAGAATGGAAAACCCAGTTCTGTAATAGAGTTGCTAGATTTCCAACTGCCTTTAATGATTAGTGAATTTACTGCATGAAAATGGAACTGGACCAAGTAGGTGGCCAAAAGGAAAGGAATGCCAGAAACTACCTTCTCTTCCAGTGTGTCTCAAGGCCATAGGAAGATCCTTCAGAGAAAGATAAGAAGAATTTAAGCTGAGGAGAGGAGGACTCAGGCTTCCAGCACTGTAGTTAAAGATATTTCACTGGTAGTCAGTATTGAGTGGAACTGAAGTCATTGGAAGGACCCATGGGGATCAGAAATAGAAGGGACTTCATCACATGCTGAAGAAAATGAAAAAGCGAGTTCTGAAAGTGACCAAGAATGCCTTCAAATGCAGCAGTGGTGCCACCCTTAAAAGACCATCACACCAAATCTTGACAGTTGAGCATGTTAATTTTTCACATTTATAATTAAAATATGTTTCCAAAGCCAGGCACGGTGGCTCACATCTGTAATCCCAACACTTTGGGAGGCCACAGTGAGAGGATCACTTGAATTCGGGAATTTGAGACCAACCTGCCTAGGCAACATGGTGCAACTCTTGTCTCTGCAAAAATACAAAAAATTAGCTGAGTGTGGTGGCATGTGCTTGTAATCCTAGCTACTGGGATGGGGCTGAGGTGGGAAGATTGCTTAAGCCTAGGAAGTCAAGGCTGTAGTGAGCAGTGATTGCACCACTGCATTCCAGCAGCCTGGTTGACAGAGCAAGACCCTGTCTCAAAAAAAAAAAAAAAAAAATATATATATATATATATATATATATATACACACACACACACACACACACACACACACACAAACACACAAATTTGCAGTTTGCCTAACCAGCAATTCCACTTGCAGGAATTTATGCCAAGAAATATTTGGACACATGTCCACATACAAAAACCTTTGTTACAACGTTTTTAGGTTGGTGTAAAAGTAATTGTGGTTTGCGCCGGGCACGGTGGCTCAAGCCTGTAATCCCAGCACTTTGGGAGGCCGAGGCGGGTGGATCATGAGGTCAAGAGATCGAGACCATCCTGGTCAACATGGTGAAACCCCGTCTCTACTAAAAAAAATACAAAAAATCAGCTGGGCATGGTGGCACGTGCCTGTAATCCCAGCTACTCAGGAGGTGGAGGCAGGAGAATTGCCTGAACCCAGGAGGCGGAGGTTGCGGTGAGCCGAGACCGTGCCATTGCACTCCAGCCTGGGTAACAAGAGCGAAACTCTGTCTCAAAAAAAAAAAAAGTAATTGTGGTTTATAATAATGGTGAGAAGTCGGGGAAAAAAATCTACATTTCCAACAATAAGAGATTGGTTAAATTACTGTATATTTATCACTGTAAATTGTTGATAGTAACAGTAGTATATGTCCTAAATCAATTTATGTAAAATTAGTGTGTCCCTAGTTCCTCATAGACAACAAGTGTTTGTTGAACACATGAAAAATAATTTCTAAAACAAGTATATGAAGCTCTGCTAGGTCTGCCCTCTTCCTAACTTAACCAGCTTTGTCTCACACGCAACTGTAGCCATGCTGAGGCCTTTTCTTTCTGCTTACCATCCTCCCTCACATTGCAGGGCCTTTGGATTTATTGTGTCAGGCACGTCTTCCCTTCTGACTTCTTCGAATTAATTTCTGTGAGTTCATTCTCATTTTAGTAGTCACTTCCTCACAACTGTCGGATCAGAGACCTTCACAACTAGATCATAGCTCCCTATTACATGTGTACCTCTCCCCGATAGCATTGATCACAGTTACAGCTTCACGAATATTTGTATTATTACTTGATTAAGGTCTGTCTCCCGCAGTAGACTGTGAACTCCATGAGACAAGAGCTGTGTCTGTTTTTGCACATCATTATATCTTCAGCAAAAGAATGAAGACCTTTATGTGCTAGTTGCTCAGTACATGTTGTTTAATTAATAAATGGAATATGTGAAAATACTACTAATAGTACTATCTGTAGGCAGTGGCATTGCTGGTGTTTTTTTTTTTTTCTTAATATGTGTATTTGATTTGCATTGTCTAATAGGTAGACATTATATATGTATTAGTGTGCACACACACACAAACACACACACACACAATGTATGCATGAAAAAGTTCTAGAAATGGGCTGGGCATTATGGCTCATGCCTGTAATCCAGTACTTTGGGAGGCCGAGGCAGGTGGATCATCTGAGGTCAGGAGTTCGAGATGAGCCTGGCCAACGTGGCAAAATCCCATCTCTACTAAAAATACAAAAAATTATCTGGGCGTGGTGGCAGGCACCTGTAATCCCAGCTTCTTGGGAGGCTGAGGCAGGAGAATCTCTTGAACTCGGGAAGCAGAGGCTGCAGTGAGCCGAGATTGCACCATTGCACTCTAGCCTAGGTAACAGAGCAAGATTCTGTCTCAAAAAAAAAAAAAAAAAGAAAAAAATTCTAGAAATGAACAAACATTTATTGATAAAACCATTTATTTTAACAGCATGGTAGACTCTGGGAGATCACTAATAAGCAGGAACACTTCTACAGTGCTCTGGGTTGTGCATTCTTCTGAGTAGTTTTTTGCATCTTATAAATCATTTCCTCCTCAGAATAATCCTACAGATGAGGAATCTATGGCACACGAGGTTAAGTAACTTGCCTGAGGACACCTGGCTAGTAAAGTGGCAAGACCTGGGTTCAAATACAGGCAGTTTACTTCTAGCATCTGTGCCTGTAACCACTGCACTGCACCATCCAGTCTGTTCCAGCTGTCACTGCAGTGTGGCTGGACCAGAATACATGAAACAGCATAATTTTTAAGTAATATGTGATTCATTCCTAAATTAGCCAATAAGGAGGGCAACCTGGTGAAGAGCAAAGTCAGTGCTGGGGAGGCTTCAGGTGTGCTCACAGGCCCTGAGGGGAATGGCTGGGTGGAGGTTGAGTAACACAGGGGATGAGTAATAGGACTGAGGAGGAAATAGGTTGTCTGAATATTCTGGTGACAGATAACGGATCTTAAGAGTTTTTATTTGTTCTGGTAAATAGTGTTTGTCTAAAGGATTCAGCATGCTTTGCTGGGAAGCAGCATCTGTGAAATGGAGTCTGACTGCCTATAATGGATGTAAGATAAATGTAAAATAGCCCAAGATTCTTGCAAGCAATATGTTAAACCTCACGAATTTGCTCACAGGAAATAGAAAAGGCATCACTTATCAAAGAACTTTTTGTGGAAAGTCTAGTTTTGCCGAAACAAAGTACCACTGGCTTTAACATAACAGCTTTTCCATGGCAGCATTTTCACCGCGAAAAACTTCCAAGAGATTCTCACCTCCATCATCGATGCCTGCACAGCTCATCTGTGAGATCCTCTCGTTATGCTCCCATTCCGAGGAATTCAAGGGCCAAACTTCACACTACTGTCCTGTTTACTCTTTTCTCTGCCCTTTGGGGTCTTGCTAACTTCCTTTACCCTCCACCCAGCAGGCTAAAAGAACAGTGTAATGCCAGTGTGGGTCGGGCACAGGGATGGGCATCCTAACTTCAAAGAGCTCACTCTAGGAAGGGAGATTGGAACATGTGTCATTTATGAATATAAGGAATTTTAAGTGCAAAGGGCCAGCCTGATGGCAGCACCCAAGGGGTTCAATTCTCTTCTGTTGGTTTTTCTCTAGCTTTTATTCTTATTTAAAATATCACTTCCTGTTACTCTTTTTAAAAGTTCTCTTGCCGGGCGCGGTGGCTCACGCCTGTAATCTCAGCACTTTGGGAGGCCGAGGTGGGTGGATCACGAGGTCCAGAGATCGAGACCATCCTGGTCAACATGGTGAAACCCCGTCTCTACTAAAAATACAAAAAAATTAGCTGGGCATGGTGGTGCGTGCCTGTAATCCGAGCTACTCAGGAGGCTGAGGCAGGAGAATTGCCTGAACCCAGGAGGCGGAGGTTGCGGTGAGCCGAGATGGCGCCATTGCACTCCAGCCTGGGTAACAAGAGCGAAACTCCGTCTCAAAAAAAAAAAAAAAAAAAGTTCTCTTAGTCTTAGTCTTTCTTTATTTCCACTCCTTTTCAGATTTTTCCAAAATTATATTACTCAAAGTGAAAATAAACTAAGTTAACTGTGTTACTTGTTAACTGTCTACGGGTAGAGTAAACCAAAGGATAGTCAAGAAACCAACTAACTTAGGTTTCCAGACACAGTGCTGAGCCTTCCAAACCTCTTTATTTATTCATTTATTTATTTATTTATTTTTTCGAGACAGGGTCTCACTCTGTCACCCAGGCTGGAGTGCAGTGGTGGGATCTTGGTTTACTGCAACCTCTGCCTCCCAGGTTCCAGCAATTCTTCTGCCTCAACCTCCCAAGTAGCTGGGTTTACAAGTGCGTGCTACCGTGTTCAGCTAATTTTTGTATTTTTAGTAGAGAAGGGGTTTCACCATGTTGGCAAGGCTGGTCTCAAACTTCCTACCTCAGGTGATCCACCCACCTCAGCTTCACAAAGTGCTGGGATTATACGTGCAAGCCATTGGGTCTGGCCCAAACCTCATTTCTTTTTTGTTTGTTTTCTTTCTTTCTTTTTTTTTTTTGGAGACTGAGTCTCACTCTATTGCCCAGGCTGCAGTACAGTGGCATGATCTCAGCTTACTGCAACCTTCGCCTCCCAAGTTCAAGTGATTCTCATGCCTCAGCCTCCCGAGTAGCTGGGATTATAGGTGCCTGCCACCACGCCTGGGGAATTTTTTATATTTTTAGTAGAGATGGGGTTTCACCATGTTGGCCAGGCTGGTCTTGAACTCCTGGCCTCAAGTGATCTGGCCTCGGCATGCCAAACTGCTTGGATTACAGGCATGAACCACTGTACCCAGTCCAAACCTTGTTTCTTAATATGATGGTAGCGATGCTCCCTTATAGACATCTGTTACTTGCCTCTTTTGCCCCTTATTTTTCTTTTTTTTTTTTTCCTTGAGACGGAGTTTTGCTCTTGCTACCCAGGCTGGAGTGCAATGGCATGATCTCGGCTCACTGCAACCTCTGCCTCCTGGGTTCAAGCAATTCTCCAGCCTCAGCCTCCCGAGTAGCTGGGACTACAGGCGCGTGCCACCATGCTCAGCTAATTTTTTTTGTATGTTTAGTAGAGATGGGGTTTCACCATGTTGACCAGGATGGTCTCGATCTTGACCTTGTGATCCACCTGCCTTGGCCTCCCAAAGTGTTGGGATTACAGGCTTGAGCCACCACGCCCGGCCTCTTTTTTTTTTTTTTTTTTTTTTTTTTTTTTTTTTTTTTTTTTAGGATTATTGCTTTTGGGGTGTGTGTGTGTGTGTATAAATACAATTTTATATATTTTTAGTGGAAACAGGGTTTTACCGTGTTGGCCAGGCTAGTCTCAAACTCCTGGCCTCAAGTGATCCACCCATCTTGGCTTCCCAAAGTGCTGGGATTACAGGTGTGAGCCACCATGCCTGGCCAGATTTCATACTTAAAAAATGATGTAATGCTGGGCGCGGTGGCTCAAGCCTGTAATCCCAGCACTTTGGGAGGCCGAGGCGGGTGGATCACGAGGTCGAGAGTTCGAGACCATCCTGGTCGACATGGTGAAACCCAGTCTCTACTAAAAATACGAAAAATCAGCTGGGCATGGTGGCGTGTGCCTGTAATCCCAGCTACTCAGGAGGCTGAGGCAGGAGAATTGCCTGAACCCAGGAGGCGGAGGTTGTGGTGAGCCGAGATCGCGCCATTGCACTCCAGCCTGGGTAACAAGAGCGAAACTCCGTCTCAAAAAAAAAAAAAAAAAATGATGTATGCATTAGAGGAATTTAGAAGAAAAAATATCTGAGGAAGTGTTATTATCCTTATACTTCAGTACAAGCATTTTAGTAACATTCAACTTTTAAAAATATATATATTTTTTACATTTATTTTATTATTTTGCCAAAGCCTACCAAGTCTTCCCAGGTAGTCTCCCAACCATGTACTGACCAGCCCCAACCCTGCTTAGTTTCCAACACCAGAAAAGATCAGGCACATTCAGGGTGGTATAGCCATACACATAACATTCAACTTTCTTGGAGATCTTTATCTCCCCTGCAAATTGGCAGCCAGTGTCTGGAATGCTGGCCAGAGGATTCAACCTGACACCTCCAGCAAGCTGGGACTGTGATCTGTGGTAGAGGTGGGGAGGCTATCTTCCTTGGCATGTTTCTTTGATCTTTCAAGAAATGATAAAATTAAAAAAAAAAAATAGAAATGATAAAATTTCTCCTAGGTACTACCGCCTTCTCCCACTGCAAATAATAGTTAACATTATGGAGTGATTTGTACATGTCAGGCACTGTGTTACATGGATCAACTTTTAATTCTCACAACATGATAATGTATATGCTATGAATATTTCCTTTTTGCAGATGTTAAATATAGAGGCAAAATAGCTTGGCCGGGCACGGTGGCTCATGCCTGTAATTCCAGCACTTTGGGAGGGTGAGGCAGGTGGATCACCTGAGGTCAGGAGTTCAAGACCAGCCTGGCCAACATGGTGAAACCCTGTCTCTACTAATAATACAAAAAAAACTAGCCGGGCATGGTAGCACATGCCTGTAATCCCAGCTGCTCAGGAAGCTGAGGCAGGAGAATCACTTGAACCTGAGAGGTGGAGTTTGCAGTGGTTCAAGATCGTGCCATTGCACTCCAGCCTGGGAGACAAGAGAAAGACTCTGGCTAAAAAAAAGGAGTCAAGTAACTTGTCTGATGTCACTAGTGAAGAAGAAGCAGAACTGAGATACAGTCAAGAAGACAGGTGCCAGAACTCACCTGCTTCACCATGCTACTGGCTGTGTGTCAGGCTATGAGGGCTGAGGCTGTCTGTTTTAGGTTGAGATCATGTATCCGTTAGAATGTTTTTGATTGCAAGCAATAAAAGTGCAGTATGAGCTACCTTAAGGGAAAAAAGGGGTTATTATCTGGATTCGGAGTGCTGCAGAGACTGGCAGCAGAGATGTGGCAGGATCCCAGGAATCACTGCAACCAGGATGCGGAACCAGCCAGCGTGCTCAGCCCTTCACATCTGCTTCGCTCTGTAGGTTGCTGCTTCCTTCTCTTCTCATCTCCTGGCCCAGCCACTTCTGTTTCCCAGTTCTCCCATCCTTGAGTTAAAGAAGCGACTCCTCTGACAGCTCCTCATGACACAAAAGCAGCCAAACAGAGCTGGCGTCTCTGAGCTCCAGTTCTCAATTCCTGGGAGAAGACGCTGGTGGACCAGCAGGTGCCCATGTCTATGAATCCTTATGGCAAAGGGGCAGGTCAGTCTTCTAGGACCACTTCCTTTGGATGGAGGGGAAGGGGAAGCTCTCAGAAGGGGCAGGTAGAACACATCTTCTGTTTGGCCTGGCTAGCACTCTTTCTTTTTTTCTCTTCCTTCTTCCCTCCATCCCTTCTTCTCCCACTTCCTCCTTCCTTCCTTCCTTCCTCCCTCCCTCCCTTCCTCCCTCCCTCCTTTCCCTCCTTCCTCTTTCTTTATTTTTGAGACAGAGTCGGCTCACTGCAGCCTCTACCTACTGGGTTCAAGTGATTCTTGTGCCTCAGCCTCCTGAGTGTTGCAGACACATGCCACCATGCCAGACTAACTTTTGTATTTTTAGTAGAGACAAGGTTTCGCCACGTTGGCCAGCCTGGTTTCAAACTCCTGAGCTAAAGTGATGCCCACCCTGGCCTCCCAAAGTGCTAGGCTTCCAGGCCTGGCCCACCGGGCCGGCCTCCCACCTTTCCTTGGCTGACAAATTTTACCCTCCTGGCCACTTAATAGCATTTATCCACCCCTTCCTGCAACAAAATTGGCCCAAGGGTAGGCATAGGAACCCTTCTCAGTCAGCGTCCTCCATGGGGATGTTTAAACTGGATCTGGGGAGGGGATCCCTTTTCTTCTTTGGTCATGAAGTCTGAGGATCTGCATCTAGATCTGCTAGTGGCCATGTCCCCTGTCTCATGAAAAGGCCGATCTGAAAACAGTGGAGCAATCCTACAGAGAGAAGTAGCGATGAGAAGCCAAGAGCCCTGATGGAGTTAGAATCCCTGGTTCCAGCCACTCCTGCAACTAGCCCAGCCCTATTCTACGCACCAGGACTTGAGCCAATGTCCCTGGTTCCAGCCACTCCTGCAACTAGCCCAGCCCTATTCTCCACACCAGGACTTGAGCCAACGTCATCCTGCAGGTGACTTAAGCTGGTTCACACTGGGCTCCCATTTTTATTTGCCATCCAAGACTAATACAGGCAACCAAGCCCAAGAAAAGACCAGGGCTACACAGACAAAATGACAGTCACTATGTCAGGCTTTTCCCCTTTAAGATATTGACAAGGGGGAGGAGCAAACCAGCTGCTCTATCCTCCATGCGGTTTTTGTGTTGACCAGCAATCTACATGCAAGCTTCTTGGGAATGGGTCTGAGATCTCATGAACTTCTGAGTAAGTTAAGCTCTGCTCTAAATAATAGTATCTCTCAGAAGGAGAAATTTCAAATTAAAAAAAATCACAATCCCAAAATTAAAATTAGAAAAGTTAGAATAGGCCGGGCATGGTAGCCCATGCCTATAATCCCAGCACTTTGGGAGGCCAGGGCAGGCGATCACTTGATGTCAGGAGTTCAAGACCAGCCTGGCCAACATGGTGAAACTCCATCTCTACTAAAAATACAAAAATTAGCCAGGCATGGTGGTGGGCCCCTGGAATCCCAGCTACTTGGGAGGCTGAGGCAAGAGAATTGCTTGAAACCAGGAGGTGGAGTTTGCAGTGAGCCACTTTCGTGCCACTGTACAATCCAGCCTGGGTGACAGAGCGAGACTTCAGCTCAGAAATAAATAAATAAATAAATAAATAAATATTAGAATAAACCTAGAATATTAGAAAATACCGTTGTTGTCATATAATTATTTCCTCTTTTCCTCCTAAACAGAAAGTGAAGGGACGCCGTTTCAAAACCCACTGTTCCAATGACTCATGAGACATGAGTGGCTCTGCAGCATATCTCACCACTACTGCATTCTCGTGCAGCAGAACCAGGCAGTATGTAACCATGGAATCTGATTTTGAGTCAATAAATAAATAAATATTGTATGCCATGAGATATGGGTCTGTGCTTTAGTATCAAGTTGACATTTTGTCTTTATAAGAGCCAAAGTGGGAACAGCAATTTGTCTAACTTTCTAATTTGTTCTGCAAATCCGAACATCCAGGCATGTTGCCTTTGAGAGACTGGTCCCCAAATCAGGAGGAGCTGCCCAGGGACACAGATTCCTGCAGAGATGGGGCTCCCGGACTGGCCCCTCTGCATAGCATGTGACATCCCACACACTCCAGCTTTTTGTCTCCAAGCCTCTCCTTTTCAATAAGGAAATATTTCCATCCCAAAGTACACACTGGACCTCAGTCTCTTATAAAGCTTCCCCACAGCTGAAGTTCCTTAGAGATCCTTGCATATCTCCCTTCATTTTGTCAGAGTCTGCATGGATAAATGGCTTCTCTAAAAACCAGGGTAACTCCAGCACATGGGGTTCTCCTCATTCTCTTGGAAGTGTGGGATGTTGGGATTCACTTGGGGTGGCTGACAAAATACTAGGGAAATATTAGGGAAAGTTATAAGATTATAGTCTCAAACCTTTTGGAAAGACAAAAGGTTTTAATGAAACAGGCTGAAAGCAGCCAGTTCTTATGTTAGAACTTTAAGTCCTAGGGTAAACATTAGAATAATAAAAGCTTCCCCAGTTAAGTCTGTTCACCCTACATCCCTGTGTTCCTCCTCCAACTGTTTACTCATGTAAATGTTTGTCCTGGATGGTCCTCTCAGGGGGAGGTCGAAGGGGAATTACCCGTTAATGGTGTTTATTCTGGGCTCCCAGATCCGAGATCTTTTATCATTTGCAAAATCCCTCTTTTAACCATATTAATTATCCACAAACTTCAGTTGTCCTTTGCTTCAGTCTTAAGTAATCTGACCCAGGACTTACAGAGTCCACATTGAGGTGGAGATTCAGGAGCAGCTTCTCTGGTCTTTTTAACTTGCCCATGAGATTTCCCTGGGGCCCAGGCTCTGCCTAGACTCTAGACCGCGGAAGTGCGTTACTTGATCACACCCTGGTGGGTGGAGTAGGCCACACCCTCTCCGTTACACAGTCTCTCCCACCCCACACCTTTTATTTTTACTGTTTTTTTTTTTTTTTTTTTTTTTTTTTTTTTGAGACAGAGTCTCGTTCTGTCACCCAGGATGGAGTGCAGTGGCATGATCTTGACTTACTGCAACCTCTACTTCCCGGGTTCAAGCAATTCTTTTGCCTCAGCCTCCTGAGTAGCTGGGATTGTAAGCATGCACCACCATGCCTGCCTGATTTTTTTTTTTTTTTAATTTTTAGTAGTGACAGTGTTTTGCCATGTTGACCAGGGTGGTTTTGAACTCCTAGCCTCAAGTGATTGGCCTCCCAAAGTGCTGGGATTACAGGTGTGAGCCACCATGCCCAGCCTTCTTTACTTCTTTTTCTCTCTCTTCCCTCAAGTCCCCATCTCCTTGTGTCCAACATGATCCCCACCCCAATTAAGGTTAAGGTTGTCAACCATTCTCTGTTTCATCCATTTCGTCAGTTAAGGGTGTATGTGTTAGAGGCAAGAGGAAATGACCTTTATAGTTTGGTCAGGAAGCAGGGTACTGGGGAAGTATCTAAAAGACAATCAGCACTTTGATTCTTGCTAGTGACTCTCCTTTGCCTTATTATGCTGTAAGAATATTTTTCTCCTTGCAAATCTTGACTTCTATTACAGAAGCCCAGCACCCACCTCACACCCATTACCTTAACCTTAAAAGTTACCAGCTTTTAAGGTTAAGGTAAACCCATTCGGGCCTCATGCAAGCAAGAGTTAAAGTAAGTTACAATCTGCAGATTTGTGAACTTGAGCATCAGTGGATAATGATAATTTACAATGGGGATTAGAGTGACAAGCAGCCTTACGTCAGCATTCTTGTGTCAGCAATATTTATTCCTTGTAATTTTAAAGCAGGGATCAGCAACATGTGGCCTGCAGGCCAAATTCAAACAGCCATCTATTGTATGGCTTCCTGTGCAAAGGAGAGCTAAGGGGAGGCTACGGTGGGATCACTGGAGCCCAGTACTTCGAGGCTGCAATAAGTTGTGATCACACCACTGCACTCCAGCCTGAGTGTGTGTGTGTATATATATATATATTTATTTATTTATATAATGGAAAATGCCTGTGGCAGCTTCAGAAAACATATTCAAATCTGAGTATAATCTGAGGAAGTAGACTCTCTTAGGAATGTGAAAACTTTCCCCAGAAGCCCAGAAGACATCCCTTTTACATCTTATTGATGAAAATAGGGTCACATGCTCATTCTTGGCAAGGGGGAGGCGTCACCTTTAGACACATCTTGTTCCCCTTGGGCTGGTGGATGAGGCTGGCTTCCTCAGAGGCCTGTGGCTGAGTGGGAAAGGAGCACCTATGGTAGCTCCTCTCCGAAGCTCCCCACACCCCCAGTCTGCCACACCATGCCTCCTGGAAATCCCTGGACTGAGCCTGGGCTGTTCCTAAGTAACTAATAAAATGCGGGGGAAGCATCTCTGCATGAGGTTCAAGGCTGGGTTATAAGAAGCCTTGCAGCTCCTTCTCTGTCTCTTGGAATGGTTGCTGTATGGGAAACCAGCCAGCATCCACAGAGTCTGACTTCAGGGAGACTACCATGCTGTGTGGAAGCCCAAGCTAGTCATGTGGAGAGGCTGCATGGAGAGCCAGCGAGAGAGAAAGAGAGAGAGTGAGAGAAACCAAGATCGAGCTAGTTTCCACTGTTGTGGGCTTTTGAATGAAGAGGCCATTTGGGATGGCCTCCAGCTCAGCTTAGTGAGGCTTCTGATATGACCCCAGCCCCAGCTGCCATCTGACTGCAACTGCATGAGAAACCCCAAACAAGAACCATCCTGCTGAGCCCAGTCAGCCACAGAATTGTGAGAGAAGATAATTAATTGTTTTCAGTTTTGGGATGGTTTGTGATGCAACAGTAGATAACCAGAATATCTGAAGGAAACTGGGTCTCTCTCAGGAAGGAAAAAGCAGAGAATGGGTGCTGGGTAGGCTGCCAATGGTGTCCCCTTCACCCTGTTGGGAGTGTGCACAGAACACCATGTTATCCTCAGAAGACATCTGATGAGCATAGAGTCAAAGCAAGGTGAAGGCCTGTAGGTGGGATCACTTTCCGTTGTCAGCGCGGGATTCATTTTTCCCACCATACCAAGGAAAAGACTTATTTTCAGAAGAGACCAGTGGGATCAAAACTGCATATCTTCTAAATCGCTAAAGAAAAAGTCTGTACTTTCTATAAGAATAATTAATATCACCAGTAATGGAACGTAACATGTATTAAATGTGTACAGTGTGTGAGGGTCAATGCTTTACATGTGTTCTCATCTCAGTTTTCACAGCAACATGGTCCTATTGGTGCTGTTGCTGGCTCTACTTCACAAAGACAATGTAGCGTGGATTCTGGGTTCAAATTCTGATGCTAGCACTTATCACCTCTGATATCTTAGGCAAGTTGCTTAAACTCTGCCCCAGGATTAAATGAATTAATACTGACAACACTGTCTTGCACACAGTAAGTGCTTTATAGGTATGGCTGTTGTTATTTCAGAGCAAGAAAGTGAAGCTCAGGGAGGCAGGTAACTTGTCCAAGGATACATGATGGGTAAGAGGTGGGCAGATTCCAATCCAGCCTGTGGACTTCGTAGCCTGCAAGCTTACCAATCTGTGCGTTCCTTCTCCTGCTTCATAAAAAAGAGCCTGTTTGTTGACCTTGAACTTGTATCTCTCAGATACATTTTGTTGACATTTTGAGGGTCCTGACCCTTCCTGAATCCAATTCTCTTTCTCTCTAATCATGTCATGTGCCTGGGTGGCTGTGTTTCTATCCCATGACTGAAGTTTTCTGGCCAAGAGCTCTTTGGACCAGCCATGGACACCTAAGTGGGCCAAAATCCTCTCTTAGGGGCCTGAGAGTGAGGAGCTAGGCCTCTAGGTCTAGAGCATTAAAGGGTTGAGTCAGCACCATGGCAAGACAAAGCTAGGGAGAACCAGGAGTAGGCAGAGGACGCCGGGCAGAGCAAGAAGCAGGTGGGAGGAAGGAAACATCCGGAGAGGACCAGGGCACAGAGGAGAACCATTTTCTGCCTGTCAACCTTGTTTCCAGCTCCATGTGGCTGAGGCCTGCCTAAACTTCATCAGCTCTCCCCCCAACTTTTTTTTTAGATGGAGTCTCGCTCCGTTATCCAGGCTGGAGTGCAATGGTACAGTCTTGGTTCACTTCAACCTCCACCTTCCAGGTTCAAGTGATTCTCCTGCCTCAGCCTCCCAAGTATCTGGGATTACAGGTGTGTGCCACCACACCTGGCTAGTTTTAGTAGAGGGTTTTACCATGTTGTCCAGGCTGGTCTCAACCTCCTGGCCTCAAGTGATCCACCCACCTCAGCCTCTCAAAATGCTGGGATTACAGCGTGAGCCACTGTGCCCAGCCAAGTTCTCCTTAGGGTTAGGTTACTCTGTCTCCATAGCTAGTTTCTCTTCCCCATAAGCAGAAAGCCTTGACTGAAATCGAAATTTAGTATTGTGGAGCAGGAAGTCCCCTTGGACATAATTTTATGGCAAAGACCCAAAGCAGGACATTCCCATCCTCTCCTACTGCCTTTACCAAGATCTAAGGACATGAACTCCTGTGTCCTGGAAAGAGGCCCAAGAGCGCTGCTCCCTGCGTCCTAGGTGGGAGTGGGAGAAGGGCCTCCAGCAGAAGAAGGGTGGCCTTGCAGAGCCATTCTCAGGCCCTGGTGGATGCCAGTGTGGGAGATCTGCCCGCCCTCTCTGCTGCCTCCAGGGGTGGCCTCTCATGCCACTGCTCCAGGCCTGGATGGAATCTTCTCCACTCCTCCCAACAATCTTGCGTCTCCCTGGGCCATGATTTCACAGCTTCTCCAAGGTTGATAGGTGGGAATTTGCTTTACCTTTGGGTAACTAAAAAGCACATTTTCTGTTAAGTTTCCCAGAGTCAATAAAGTCAGCTCCAAAAGGCCACCTCCATAAATGGAAAGCTACCAGCAACCCTTTAAGCAGCTTTGCTGCTAAAAATTAAAAAGGAAAAACCTAAATCCCATTTGGGGTGAGCATTTGTTTTGTTGGTAGGAGTTACTTTTTAAACATTTTTTATTTATCTATTTTTGAGACAGAGTCTCGCTCTGTCACCCAGCCTGGAGTGCAGTGGTGAAATCTTGGTTCACTGCAACCTCCACCTCCTGGGTTCAGGCAATTCTCATGCCTTAGCCTCCTAAGAAGCTGGGATTACAGGCACGCACCACCACTCCTGGCTAATTTTTTTTTTTTTTTTTATTTTTAGTAGAGATGGGGTGTCGGGCTGGTCTCAAACTCCTGATCTCAGGTGATCCGCCCACCTCAGCCACCCAAAGTGCTGGGACTACAGGCATGAACCACCGCATCCAGCCAGTGTTTTGTTTTGCTTTTTTTTTTTTTTTTAAATGAGAAGATGCCTTACCTGAAAAATATTCACAAATGCAGGTTTTATTCTAGTCGAGATAGAAAAAAAGCACTGTACTTTGTGTTGATTTTTAGTGAGTGAAGTTCAAGGAGAAAAAGTAACAAGAGAATTCAGAGAATTTTGAAAATAATTGTTTTGAATGTTGAGTTTTTGAATTTGGAAAACAGGGTAGCTGTTTCCATGGCTCTTGTGTTAACAGCTAAAGAATCCAGCAAAGAGTAAATGATGGGCTTGCCTCCCCAGGCAAGGGGAAGTTTTGGGAACATGAAAATATGAGTTTTAGAAACACGATTCCACTGTCAAAACACCAGAAATCAGCAATTCCAATTGTGAAACTAAATGCCAGTATTCTTGTTTGTTGGGCCACAGAGGGTACGTGACAAGAGCTGTCCTATGATGAAAAGTTAAATCAGGCCGGGTTCGGTGGCTCACACCTATAATCCCAGCACTGCTGGAGGCCGAGGTGGGTGGATGACATGAGGTCAGGAGTTCAAGACCAGCCTGACCAACATGGTGAAACCTCGTCTCTACTAAAAATACAAAAATTAGCTGGGAGTGGTGGCACATGCTTGTAATCCCAGCTACCCAGGAGGCTGAGGCAAGGTAATTGCTTGAAACCAGAAGGCAGAGGGTGCAGTGGGCCTAGATGGCGCCATTGCACTCCAGCCTAGGCAACAAGAAGAAAAGGAGCAAAACTCCTCCTCCAAAAAAAAAAAAGGAAAACCAAAGAAAAGCTTCGAGAGAATCTATTGCTAGTTCACCTAAGGAACCTCTCCCTCTCCCTCATCTTGCGTTAAATCCCCATGGCTGGATTCAAAGGCTTTTTCCCCCTACGTTTCAGATTTTTTGGTAGGATAGGGTCCTAGCAGGGACTCTAAGAAAGGTCAAAGATTGTGAAGATATCAAAGCCTCTGAAGCCTCTAGCCATGTAGCTTTCCACAGGGGGTTACCACTCCACACTTCCACCCACGCTGCAGAATGCGCAGCTTAACCACAGCTTTACTAGTTTTGATAGTGCAACCACAAAAAGAAATTCTTGCTGGTTTGATAGATTGTGATAGCATCTGACTGTTGTTTTAATTTGCATTTTATGGGCAAAATTGTAGATTTTCCCACGTTTGTTATTTGCTGTTTTTTTTTCTCTTTGGATAATGTCTGTCTAAATACTTTGCCCATCTTGTCTAGGCAGGGAACAAAAAATTACCTGTGAATGATTTGGGGAGAAAGCTAGCAGGAGATAATACTTTTGGTGTGAGTTTTCAGAACTGGTCTAAGAGGCATTCTTTGTAAGATAGACAGGCGGTGGGTGTTGCTAAGTTCACTCAACTTCTGAGTGTTAGGAAGCCTCTTTTAAGGAAGTTCTAAAAAGAGATCGAGACCATCCTGGCCAACATGGGAAAACCCCATTTCTAATGAACATACAAAAAATTAGCTGGGCGTGGTGGCGCATGCCAGCTACTCGGAAGGCTGAGGCGGGAGGATCACTTGAATTTGGGAGGCAGAGGTTGCAGTGAGCCTAGATTGTGCCACCGCACTCCAGCCTGGTGACAGAGCAAGATTCCGTCTCAAAAAAAAAAAAAAAAAAAAATTCCCTCCTTAGTGCTGATGAAACATTGTGATATCTGAGTATTTCCATATGTTGGCATTTCTGTATCTTTGGATGAAAAGTTCTGCTAATTAAGATATCATCATAGGGGTGGGTGGTCGCAACTTGCCCAAGCTGAGACTTCTGTGGGAGAGTAAAGACAGAATTATTTTAGAAGGTCAAGGAAAAGCTTAGTAAGTCCTCAAGTAGAGCAACTGTGCAGGGCAGGACAGCTTCTGAACAGCCATCCCGAGCACAGTGTAATGACACCGGTGCATTCATGGATCTAAAAATTAGATTATCCCTGGAGGAGGTGGTGCGCCTCCTGCAGGCCCCAAGTCATGCCTAATGGCTTGGCTAGTGCACTTTTACGTAATCAGTTTCTCTGGGCTCTTGACCTACTCCCTTCTTTGAGTCAGGACCCCTTTGAGACTTAATTCAATAAGTGTTTATGGTGTGCTTACGATATCCCAGGTACGATTCTGGGTGATAAGCCTGTGTTACTATCTTTGCCCTCATTGAGCTTTCATGCTAAGGGGGAAGAGACAGATGATATTTAAAAAAAAAATACTAAAGAAATAAATTGTCTATGTTAGAAGGTGATGAGTTCTATAGAAAAAAGAAACAGAGCATGTGATGGTGATGGGGAGTGGGTAGGGGTACAGTTTCTGCATCAACAAGGTGGTCAGGAAGGGTCCATTGAGAAGGTGAGATTTTAAGGCCAGGTGCAGTGGCTCAAATCTGTAAACCCAGCACTTTGGGAGGCCGAGGCAGGCAGATCACTTGGGGTCAGGAGTTTGAGACCAGCCTGGCCAACACGGTGAAACCCCGTCTCTACTAAAAATGTAAAACTTAGCCAAGTGTGGTGGTGCGTACCTGCAGTCCCAGCTACTCAGGAGGCTGAGGCACGAGTATCACTTGAACCCAGAAGGTGGAGGTTGCAGGAGGTTGCAGTGAGCTGAGATCATGCCACTGCACTCCAACCAACCTGGGCTACAGAGTGAGACTCTGTCAAAAAAATTTAAAAAAAGAACAAAAACGAAGAAGGTGAGATTTTAGCAAACTCTGAGGAGGTGAGGGAGTTGGCTGTGAAGTGATCTCGGGGAGAGCATCCCAGGCAGAGGGATCCTCCGTGGCAGGTGCCGCAGGGCCCACGCAGCTCCTCTGCAGTAGTGCTGTCTCCCGCTCTCTGTTGTTGGGGGAAGGGTGTTGTCTGCTAAAGCCTCACACCTGTCCCCGTCTCCTGAGGATAGCCCTTGGCTGACCCAACCTGCCTCCCATCCTGGACATGCCTGGAAGGGGACCAATGCCTGATGGATGGAGGCAGGGACAAGTGTCCAATCCCCTTTGCCCTGAAAAGGACCATCTCTGGGAAGTGATGTATTTTTCAGAGCTCCCCCTGGGATCAGGTTGAGGCTAGACTTCTCCCAAAAGAATCTTTGCACAAGAACCCCAGGCCCAAGCTCTGCTTCCAGAGAACCCAATCTAAGTCAGTGCTAAGGCCAGAGCCCGCCTGACATGTCCCCAAAATGGCGGGGAAGCCATTGTGGCTAGAGCGTGTCTCCCCAGGCAGCGTGCACAGACGTGCAGCCTTGTGTACGACTCTGCCTGTGTGCTGTGGAACGGGTTCAGCAGCGTGGCAACTCCTGGGTGCTCACCTGTGGCTGGTAACCACACATGTTAACTCCCTGATAAAGCATCTATTTCTCCACAAAAGAGAAAAGGGTTGGAAGGGCATCTTCTCAGGTAACTTTCCGTCTTTAGTTAAGAATAGCGGCCTATTTCCCTCTTTCCAAAGCTGCTTTGCTAGAAAATAACTCGATTCATTTGCTATGGATTGAATTGTGTGTTCCCACCAAATTCATATTCTGCAGCCCCCACCCCCACAATGATGGTATTTGGAGACTGGGCTTCTAGGGGGTAACTGAGGTTAAATGGAGTCATAAGGGTGGGTGGCTTCATAAGAAGAGGAAGAAAGATGGCTGTGTTGGGTGGCTCACGCCTCTGATCTAACACTTTGGGAGGCCAAGGCAGGTGCATCACCTGAGGTCAGGAGTTTGAAACCAGCCTGGCCAACATGGTGAAACCCCATCCCTACTGAAAATACAAAAATTAGCCAAACATGGTGGTGCACGCCTGTAATCTCAACTACTCAGGAGGCTGAGAAAGGAGAATTGCTTGAACCCAGGAGGTGGAGGTTGCAGTGAGTCAAGATTGAGCCACTGCACTCCAGTCTGAATGACAGGAGTCAGACTCCATCTCAAAAAAAAAAAAAAAAAAAAAAAAAAAAAGAAAAGAAAAAGAAAAGGAGGAAAGAGAAAGAAATTTCTCTCTTGCTGTGTCTGCCATGTGAGGTCACAGTGAAAAGAGGGGCAACTCTGGGCCCAGAATGGAGGCCTTATCAGAAACTGAACTTGCTGGTATCTTGATCTTGGACTTCCAGCTTCTAGAAATGTGAGAAAGAAATTTCTGTTGTTGAAGCCACCCACTCGGTGGCATTTTGCTGTGGCAGGCTGAACAGACTCATACATTATCAAAGCACAAAAATCGGTTTTGAAAATTCTAGTGAGGTTTGCAAAGATCACTTTTCCAATCCCGCTGGGAAACAGTCCTTGCAATGCCGCCACCGAGCTCCGGGGAGGCCAGCGGCAGAGGGTGTGAGAACCAGGCCTCAAGTTACTTTTCTACTTTCACGCCTAACCATAGGATGGAATCATTGCCTGAAGGAGACAGAGGAAGACTTCTCAGAATTTTAATCATTGCCTGTGTAGTTGCTGTTCTGTGAATCCCAAGATAATCTCCTCTCGTGTAGAAAATTAATGCTAAGAGGTAATTTTTGTTTTGTTTTGTTTTTTAAATGTAAAATGCTTAATCCATCTCTGCATATCCGGGCAATACAACCAAACTCTTGACAAGAGTTGAAAAGAACAAGCTTGCCGGGCGCGGTGGCTCAAGCCTGTAATCCCAGCACTTTGGGAGGCCGAGGCGGGTGGATCACAAGGTCAAGGGATCGAGACCATCCTGGTCAACATGGTGAAACCCCCGTCTCTACTAAAAATACAAAAAATTAGCTGGGCATGGTGGCGCGTGCCTGTAATCCCAGCTACTCAGGAGGCTGAGGCAGGAGAATTGCCTGAACCCAGGAGGCGGAGGTTGCGGTGAGCCGAGATCGCGCCATTGCACTCCAGCCTGGGTAACAAGAGCGAAAACTCCGTCTCAAAAAAAAAACAAAAAAAACAAAAAAAAACAAAAAAAGAAAAGAACAAGCTTAGAGACTGGAGACACAACTTGGGGACTTGGCTCTTTATCTTTTATTCTTTTATTTCTCCCTCCCTCCCTCCTCCCCTTCCCCTTCCCCTTCCCCTTCTCCTTCTCTCTGTCTCCTGGCAGTTGCATGATCTCAACTCACTGTGACCTCTACCTCCTGGGTTCAAGTGATTCTCCTGCCTTAGATTCCCGACTGGCTGGGACTACAGGTACGCACTACCACACCTGGCTAATTTTTGTATTTTTAGTGGAGACAGGGTCTCACCATGCTGGCCAGTCTGGTTTCTAACTCCTGACCTTGGGTGATCCACCTGCCTCAGCCTCCCAAAGTGCTGGCATGACAGGCTTGAGCCACCGTGCCTGGTCTTTACCTTTCTCATATGACCTTTGCCAATGCCCTGACCTCCTTGAACCTTAGATTCTTCCTCTATAAAATACATGTAGGCCCCACCCTACAGAGCAGTGGCTCAAGCAGAGAGCCGATGAGACAGTGCATTTTATCTTAGCCCAAAGATATCCATCCCCTCAACCAGTACTAGCAATTCCTGAGATTGGTAACTTGCTGGATTTGAGTGATTTACCTTATTCCTGCAGAGATTGTCAGGTGGCCTTAGCCCAAGAGAAGTCCAAGAGCTCAACAAAATTTCTTAATCTTGGGGGCACACCTGTGTCTGCTCACAGGTGAGAGAGTGGACAGGTACAAATAAGAAAGAAAGAGCCCCTGTAGGGAGAATGAACTAGCTAGTCCTCAATTAGCTACATCAGCATCACCTGGGGTTGTTTAAAATGCATGTTCCTAGGTTTTGCCAACTTGCCCTGCTCCTCTGTCCCTCACCTACTGAATCAGATTCTTTTATGAATGGTCCCAGGGCATGCACTTTTAAAATTTTTATTTATACAGATGGGGTCCAGCTGTGTTGCCCAGGCTGGTCTTGAACTTGTGAGCTCAAACAATCCTCCCACTTCAGCCTCCCAAATTACAGACATGAACCACTGTGCCTGGCCAATGACCTGCATTTTAAAAACAGGCTCCTCACATAATTCTTAATGTACACCTTAGTTTCAGAAGCAAAGATCTGATAGCTAGATTCGATTTTGCAGTCGCTAACAGGTTACTGTAGATTTTATAACCCCTAAGTTATAAGTACGTATTTTTAATAGCCTGTTTGGGACAGCTTGCAGTTAAAATTTATTCTCTGTAAAAATCAGTATTTTTTTTTGAGATAGAGTCTCGCTCTGTTGCCCACGCTGGAGGGCAGTGGCAGGATTTCGACTCACTCCAGATTGCACCACTGTAATCTGTAACTTCCTATAACTTCCACTTCCCAGGTTCAAGTGATTCTCCAGCTTCAGCCTCACAAGTAGTTGTGACTACAGGTGTGTGCAACCATGCCTGACTAATTTTTGTATTTTTAATAGAGATGGGGTTTCACCATGTTGGTCAGGCTGGTCTTGAACTCCTGACCTCAAGTGATACACCCGCCTCAGCCTCCCAAAGTGCTGGGATTACATGCATAGGCCACCACCTCAATCAGTAATTTTATGCTAGTTATTGACAAAAAAAAAAGCAAGCTAATTATATGCCACAAAGGATTAGTACTTACATTATGTAAAATATTCCTTTAATCATATACTATCACTCATGTTCAATTAGCATGCTTGAAGAGGAACGATTGGAGACTCTTTTTACATTTATTCACTGAAACTCAAGTGAGTTAAAAATTAGGACATTCAGTGGCTGTTAGAATCTGGGCATAATCGAAACTATTGTTTTATAAGGTCTGAGTTTCGTTTCGGTGTTTGGGGTTTGATGCCAAGAGGCACAGCAAATTAAATGGCAACATGATGTATTTTGCAGTGAACAAAGAGCAAAGGTTCCATTAAATTTAGCATTCTGACTTCATTAAAGATTTTTATTCCAGCACACAGAACATGCTGTGAAAAAGAAATCACAGAATGACATAAAACAACCTCTCTGTCATTTGGGAGTCTATATTTAGAGTCATGTCTAAGTGTTTCCGCACCACTGGGACTGTGGGAAAGATTTTCCTTTTCATTATGCAACATTATGAACCAGAATCAAAAATTGAAGACAGCTAGTTTTAATATTTTTTGTTAACACCATATTGTTGAATGGTACCATGCCAACGGCAAGAGAGAATGGGTAAAAAACCTGTTATCCATATGCTGCAGGATGAATAATAATTTCATAAGTGGAACCGAGGAAAGAGTGAGCCTGAAAAACACAAAATCTATGAAATACAGTGTCTCAGGATGGCACTCAGTGACTGCAAGGAAACAGTGCTAAGATGGTACCAGACCAGCTGATCTGACAGGTGCCATCCTCATGGGTCTTTGAAGGTAGGACTCTCAGGGCCAAATTATCCTGAGAAAGGCTCACCCAAGAACCTTCTGGGTACAAACAGTGAAAGTCACTATGTTCTCACCCTGATTTTCATTTTTCATTAGCTACCTCCAATTTTGCCAATGACTCTGAAGTTTATATATTGCCCTTCCTGCAAATGATGATCAGAGAAGGTAAGTTGCCTCAACTAATTCATGGCAAAGTTGGGATCTGAACCCAGCTCTGGCTTCTAATCATTCCCCACTTCATCTGTTATGGCACTTTGCCTCCTTGGAGTATGAATCCACTTGTCTAATGCTTTCAGTGGTGTTTCTCCAAATGTGATAGCCTGAACACCAGCATGATAAGGACCCGGAGTGCCTGCTGAAATTCAGATTCCTGGGCATCACCCAGACCAACAGAATCCATCATCGTGGCAGGGCCCAGGAATCTGCATTTCAACAAGTTCTCCAGGTGATTTTTATGCGTAGCAAAGTTTGAGCATTATCATCTTCGAGGAAGCTAGAGGAAGCATGAGCTAGAGTAGCTGCCCTTAGTGCTTTTACAAATGAGTTGGAGAGAGCAGCCCCCACACATCAAAAGCAAAAACGTCCAGATACTTTTGCATCGTCTGCAGCAAATTGTGAAATCCCAGCCTGCCTTCCACCTGCTGCTCAGTGTGCTTCTGAGCCATCCTGCTTTATGATCAGGTGGTATTTACTTGGGGAGTCAAACCCTCATATTAACATAAGCAAAACATAATTAGAAAAATCTGTTATAAAAACCATTCTGTTTTCCAAGCCAAATATAAATTACTTTGGGGTAAGTCATGCCAGGAATTCCACTTCGTTAGCTCATGCAATTAAGAATGACTGTCATACCAATTGCTGTCACTATCTATCTTTCTTCATTGTTTGGGCATGTGGCCCCCCACCATCTTTTACTCACAGTGTATGTACAGTTTGAAAGAGTTGGCTGGGCAAAGTGGCTTGTGCCTGTAATCCCAGCACTTTGGGAGGCTGAGGCAGGCAGATCACCTGAGGTCAGGAGTTCGAGACCAGCCTGGCCAACATGGTGAAACATTGTCTCTACTAAAAATACAAAAATTAGTCGGGTGAGGTGGCAGGCACCTGTAATCCCAGCTGAGACAGGAGAATCGCTTGAACACAGAAGGCGGACGTCGCAGTGAGCTGATGTGATGAGATCACACCATTGCATTCCAGCCTGGACGACGAGGGTGAAATTCCATCTCGAAAGAAAGAAAGAGAGAGAGAGAGAGACAGAGAGAGAGAAGGAGGGAAGGAAGGAAGGAAGGAAAGAAAGAGAAAGAGAAAGAAAGAAGAAAGAAAGAAGAAAGTTGCCATCAAAAGATGATCTTGCTCATTTTTAAACAAGTTGTGCTGGGTACCCTTCATTTGCCCGTCTTCCTCCCCATCCATTGTCCGTCCTTCTTAATGTGCTCTGGGCTGAAGGCTGAGGACACCACCACCACTTGCCCTCCGGATTCTGGTTGGGTTTAACTAAAGGGAAGAACCAGCAGGGGATAAAAGGGAAGGAGAAAAGAGAGGTCAAAGTAACTTTAATCTACAACGTCTTCACCTCTCAATTGTTCTTGGTTTCTTTTCTGGCTGCAGCTTCTAGCAGGGGTCAGTCTTCCTGGGGTCTGGCTACCACCACCTTGGGCAATGCCATACCTACCCGCTTTCAGATACAGGGAAGGTGATGGCTTCCTACTATTGCTAGTTGCTGGCTGGCTTCACACCCTTGCTATTTCTCCTAACTCTGCCCATTAAGGTCTCTTAAGGGTACTCTGCTTCATGTACATGTAAGCACATCTTTTTTGTTTGTTTGTTTGTTTTTTAATATGGAGTCTCGCTCTGTCACCAGGCTGAAGTGCAGTGGCATGATCTTGACTAACTGCAAACTCTGTTGCCCGGATTCAAGTGATTGTCCTGCCTCAGCCTCCCGAGTAGCTGGGACTACAGGCAAGCGCCACCATGCCCAGCTAACTTTTGTATTTTTAGTAGAGATGGGGTTTCACCATGCTGGTCAGGATGGTTTTGGTCTCTTGACCTCGTGATCTGCCTGCCCCAGACTCCTAAAGTGTTGGGAATACAGACGTGAGCCATGCCCGGGCTTAGGCATGTATCTTTATACTCATGGGTTATGTGCGTGTATAAATGTCTAGTCTATTCAAATTATGGAGTTAATTTGCAAATATAATTACTAAGTTAAAATGATTGGGTTTATTTTCAAATATACAGATGTGTTTGTGTATACACACACACACATACGCACACGTGCATGAAAAATATTAGAGTGGCAACCTGCTCTCTCCCACCTTCTTAAGGAGGAAAGACTTTGTTGGTTCAGTTGAGGGAATCGATGGATATGGACCATGGAGAAAGGAAAAAGGTGTGAGTCTCAATTTCACTTTATAAACCTGGGAGGGCGTGAACTAGAATAGAGAGAGGAATGTGAGGGAGAATGGGTGCAGAGAGGAGAGCTGGGTGGCTGGGCTGCCCTGACGTCCTTTGGGAGAAAAGTGGGTAATGAGGATTTTAGAGAAGTTTTCTGTGGATTGTACAGTATGATTTTTGTCTCATTACTGCCCTATCTGGAAAACTCTCCATTATAATCAACATTGCTTTTCCAGGCTGTGGGATTTTAAAATATACCTGCAAGGTCTTTCACATTTCACTCATCAAAAGGTGGCGTCGAATTCCCTCCCTCTTGAATGCGGGCTTGCTTCAAGTAGAAAGCAATAGAAATGATTCAACAGGACTTCAGAGGCTGGGTCACAAGAGGCAACATGGCTTCCACTTGGTGCACACTCCCATTCTCTCTCTTTCTTCCTCTCACTCCATCTCTCTCTTTCTCTCCTGGCTCTTGGAACCCAGCCAAGGGTGTTGTGAAGAAGCCAGAGAGTCGTCCAGGAAAACCATGCTCTCGCCACACCCCAGGCCAACTGAGGTCCCCACTGACGCCAGCGGTAATCACTGGACTTGTGAGTGAATGAAACTTCGGATGGTTCCAGCCCCAAGCCTTCAAGCACACCCAGTAGGCACACTTGCTGTCCCCAACAAGCCCTGCCCAAGTTACAGATTCGTGAGCAAAATAAGTGTTGTCATTATTTTAAGTTTTGGAGCTGTTTGTTACGCAGCAATAGATGACTACCACAAAGCTGTTGATAAGAGTGACACTGAGTGCTTACATGCAGCCAGGGCTGTTGACATTAGCACGTATTTTAATCCTCTCAAGGCCCCAGTGAGGTTGATGTCATTATTGTCTCCTTTTTACAGATGGAGAAACGGAAGCGAAGTACTTAGCTGTGGACATATGGCCTGCTAGTCAGTGGCAGGTAGTAGGGCTGGGGGCTGAACCCAAGTGTTCTGACCCCAGAGTCAGAGATCCTCAGCACCAGTCTAGTTATCATTCTGAATCCCAAACACTAAATCATGAAGCATTGTCCAGCTAACCTGAAAGGAAACTCATCGCCTGGGGCTTTTGTTTCATACCCCTTCCTTACCGCATGGCAATGTAACCGGTGACCCATGCATTGGCTTCTTCTGGAAGCTGGGGATGTTGCCTTCTTCCGCACCAACGCTCACAGCCTAGAACATTTTTGACGTGTTTAAGCAGTTTGGCTCCAGAGTCTGTGCTCTCAACGACTACCTAAACAGAGTGCTTTTTAAAAATAACAGAAGCAGGACAAACCATTTCTGGGGAGGTACTCTAACTAAATAAGGCCCGGAAATTCAATTTATAGCCATGCACTGAAACATAATTCCACATGATGCAGCGGACGACCTCTCCCGTCTGCACCTCCAGCCCTTCCTTCTCTTTCCAAGGCCCTGCCAGGGCTGCGGGTCAGAGCGTCGCCACCTTTCAGCCACAGGATTCGGCTCCTTCTGGAATCTCACTTGCACTTTTCTGCCTCCTCTGCAGGGCTTGGGTGAAGGGGAGGCAAGTCAGGCATGGGTGGGGGGGGATGTTTAAATATGAGGTGGTGCGCGTGCGGGGCGAGCACTGGAGAGTGAGTGTCAGTTACCTTTTGCACCCCCTGAATCTTGCTTGCCTCACACTATTCTTGATCTTCCTAAATGCCGAGCAAGCACGTCATTGTCTGCTCCGGAGTCCCCAAGGCTCCCCATTCCCTGCAGGATGAAGCAGCGCTGCAAGTCATTGACACAGTTAGGGAAGGAGGAAGAAAAAGCCACAGGAGGGCCGGGCGCGGTGGCTCACACCTGTAATCCCAGCGCTTTGGGAGGCCGAAGTGGGCAGATCACGAGGTCAAGAGATCGAGACCATACTGGGCGTGGTGGTGCAACCCTCTAGTGCCAGCTACTCAGGAGGCCGAGGCAGAATTGCTTCAACCTGGGACGCAGAGGTTGCAGTGAGCTGAGATTGCGCCACTGCACTACAGCCTGGCAATAGAGCAAGACTGTCTCAAAAAAAAAGAAAGAAAGAAAGAAAAAAGAAAAAATCAAAGGAGGGAGAGACAAGCACAGGAGCCGAGTCTCGCAGGGACAGGCCCGGAACTGCCGTGGGCCACAAAGCTGCTTTGTGGTGACTGGATCTGCTTACTTGTCCTTAGTGGCCAGAAGCACTGCCCAGCCCTGCCCTATGAAGTGCTCCTATGCGCCCCCTGAGTCTGCTCCCATTGGCTCAGGTCATCCAAGCAGCTCTGCTCTGTGTAGCTAGAGAAAGCCACATATACCTCTGGCTTCAACTAGTCTTCCTCACCCCTCCTTGACCTCAAGTAGCCCCTCCTTAGCCTCAAACAGGCTACCTGGCCCCATCTAGTTCCCCCGACCTCAGTCACACCTCCGCCTGGTCTAGCTCCCTGCTCTTCACGGCTTTTCACAGCCTTGACTTGCCCTCAGGATGTCCTGCCTCGTTTATTTATTCACACTCTTGCCTTTACCTCCTTCTTGGACATCCCTGAATCCCCAAAGCTCTTTGTTTCCTTTCCAATGCTGTTCGTGGTGCCCTCCCTCACTGCCTTGTCTCCCAGGACGAGGGATCGAGATGACACTCAGTGAACTCCTGCAGCATGCCAGGGACCCAGCCAGGGACTTTGCAGAGATGAGCTTAGTGAATCCTCAACGGCCACACCATCCATTGTACGGATGAGGAGACTGAGGCTCAGAAAAACTAAGTAACCTTAGCTCAGAAAAGCTAAGGTCATAGTTTTAGGAAATAAAAGACATTTAAGCCCCCTTCTGTCTGTTCCCACAGCCCAGGATACCTCCCCACCCCACGGCCTCCCTCAATAGAAGCACTGGCCCTGAAGGTCTAATGCACACCGTCAATGTGTGTGGTCAAGTGCATGGAGGAAGAACGTGAGCTGGATATGCCTGGTGCCAGATTAGTCACTGGTAAGCCCAGTGGTTTGGTCTGCTGTGACTTGAGAGAGGACTTGCCAGCACTTGCCAGCCACCCCATCAGAAAATAACAAGAAAATAGATTGTCCAGGCCAGGTGCAGTAGCTCACATCTGTAATTCCAGCACTTTGGGAGGCCGAGGCAGGCGAATCACGAGGTCCGGAGTTCGAGACCAGCCTGGCCAAATGTTGAAACCCTATCTCTAGTAAAAATAGTAAGAATTAGTTGGGTGTAGTGGCGAGTGCCTGTAATCCCAGCTACTCTGGAAGCTGAGGCAGGAGAATTACTGGAACCCAGGAGGCGGAGGTTGCAATGAGCTGAGATGGCACCACTGCACTCCAGCCCGGGCAACAGAGTTGAGACTCCTTCTCAAAAAAAAAAAAAAAAAAAAAAAACCAGAAAAAGAAAAGAGAAGAAAATAGATTGTCCATACCTAGACTCAACCTGTCAGTGTGTTCCCTGGGCAATGCAGATTTCCCAAAATGGACCCTTTGTGGGTGGGAGTATCTGTGGGGGTGAGACCACACATTTGAATTATAAAGGGTCTCTGTCGGAGTGAAGGCTGGGAGCTGAGTCTGCTGCCTTGCAGAGAGCTTCTGGGCCTTCCCATAGCTGGGTCTCCATGGAAATTTGTTTGCCAAGAGAAAGGAGCTATTTTAAGGACTTGCAAAGATGACAACCTGGTAGGCTGGGATTAGGGAAGGTAGCTGTGGGAGAGAGCTTTTCTGAATGACTCACTAATTTCTCTCCTATCAGGGTGGGGAAAATGGTGTGAAAGAAATGGAAATGCAGGAAGGAGGAGGAGCCGGTGGCCGACTCTGTCCCTGCAGGTGGCATGGGCTGCAAGAGCTGCCCTCCAGGCTGTGGGGGCTGGAGGCGCTGGAAGAGCTGCGTGGCGACAGACTGTCCATCGTGAGGGTGACACCTTCCTGTCGGCACAAACTCTGCTGCTCTCAACCAGCCTTCGTGGCATCATGCAGAGAAGGAAAAAATTGCCTCTTAAAAGTAACAGTGACTGTAGCAGCATCTGCAATCTCAGAGGGTGGCGGAATTCATCCCAGGAAGGGAGCACTTTGATGAGGAGAGCTGGCTAACTGACATGACTTCTTGGTTAGGGAGCCCGGTGTAGGTGAATTACTTGGAGGTGAATTACGTAGGTGATAAGGAGGTGGGGATGTCTGGGTTCCCCCTCACGCTGCCAGAGGGGGAAATTGGGTGTTTGGAAGCCTAGAATTGTCAGGAAAGGAGAGACAGGAGAGAGCCCTGGTTAAGGTGGAACCCCAAAGATCCTGGCAGCCCAGAGCCTAAGGAGAAGGTGGTCAGACCTCCGGGGGTGGGTGCGGGGCTGAGAGATGGAAAAGACAGGGATGAAAAGTTCTTGCATCCCACAGCGTTTCCTGTTCTGAGCTCCAGGTGGGCCTCTGCGGTCTGACCGAGTGCGATCAAAGCCAGGACCTCACAGCAGCCTCGGGTTTGACTGCGGGGCGGGTGGGGGGGGGGTGCACTGCATTTGGTTGAGTAACCAGAACTCAGAGCAGGCAAGGGGGAGCATGAGGCATGCCCAGTCCAGCTGCTCTCCTACCCGTATCTCCTGGGAACCCAGAGAAATGCTGGGGAGCGCCTAGACATCCATCCCAAGTGGGCATGGGGCCTTGGACTTGCCATTCTTCCTGTGGATGAGCAGCTGATGGCACTTGTGTAGCCAGCCCATCCGGCAGCCAGCGAGGTCCCCAGACCACGAGCCTCCATGCCCAGGTCCTCACCTCTGGTAATGGGGGCTGGGAGGCTGAAGAATGTTTGGGTGTCTCCAGCTCTTTCTCCACCCTGGCTGGCCCTTGGTCTGTTGAGTCAGAGGCTGGGGCCCGGGACTTAGGTCAGGTTCTATATGGACACCAGGAAGTGAGCCCGCAGGGCGGGGACACCTGAGTGGGTGTAGGGAGCCATGGTCCCAGCAGACACTAAGTCCTGCGCCTGCTGGGCTCCTCGTCGCACTGAGGCACGGCAGTGAATGGTTTGCTCCGAGGCTGCCAAAGACACTGCTCCAAGCCATGCCTGAGGCCCAGGCCCGGTGTCTGTGAGCACAAGCCAAGGCCAGGCAGCCTGAGGTGGCGCAGAGGCACCCTGGAAGTGGCCCGCACTGTGCCTCTGGGCCGGGGGCTGCTCCCTGACCTGGGAAGTGTTGACATGCCTTTTCTTCTTCCCCTTCTCCTTCTTCTTCTTTTATTTTGAGATGGAGTCTCACTCTGTCACCCAGGCTGGAGTGCAGTGGCATAATCTCGGCTCACTGCAACCTCCACCTCCCAGGTTCAAGTGATTCTCCTGCCTCAGCCTCCCAAGTAGCTGGGATTACAGGTGCACACCACCACACCTGGCTACTTTTTGTATTTTTAGTAGAGACAGGGTTTCACCATGTTGGCCAGGTTGGTCTTGAACTCCTCCTGCCCTTGTGATCCACCCGCCTTGGCCTCTCAAAGTGGTGAGATTACAAGCGTGAGCCATTGCCTTTAATGTGTTTAATATATGTGTATTATATGTTGCATGGCCGACATTTTTTTTTGGCTCTGCAGCTTAAGCAGTGAAAACTTATAAAAGCTGGGAGAAACTTGTGGGCTGCAGGAGAGCAGGTTTGGAGGGGATGCCCGTGACATCTGGGTGGCTGCAGGTTGCTTGGAGTGCCAGGAAGATGTGTGGAGGGAAGGAGTGCTGTTTCCGCCTGTTCCCGGTTCAGGACCAGCTTCAGACTGGCTCTGTGGTGTCCCACTGGTCAGGGCAACACCATTCGTCACCGCCACGAACCCTTAACTGCCTCAGTTGGGCCCTCTGGCGGCCCTGCAGTCTAGAAGGACATCTATGGATCCGAATGTCAAGAAAAACAATACACACAGCTGAGCGAGAAAGGCACAATTTATTGATCACGCACACTTCCACCATGGGAATGTGGGGCGCATACCCTTCCCCTGCGTCCACACATACCTGGGGAATTAGCTCCCTACATTAATTCTGCTATGTTGAAAAGCAACACAAGGAAAGACATCACCCACCTATTCTCCTAATAACCAAGGAAGCAGAGCTGAAAGCCACAGAGCTAAGAAGAAAAGGCTACACTATTTCAAGAGCCTGGAACCACGAGGCCCACCCTCCCCAGCAGCCAGGCATGGCTTTCAGGAGCCGCAGCAAAGACTCTTCCATGCGCACGATGGAATATGTGTTGGGGGCTCGGCTGCACTGTGGCTGGTGGTGGCTGCCCACCTCGAGGAGGGTACAGGGAACCCGGCACGGGCCCTGGCATCCCTGGCCCAGGCTGAGGCCAGATCTCTCCACTGAGGGTAGGAGCTGATTTCCTGCTCCTTCCAACTAAAGAACTGAGAAGCCAGGTAATCCTGCTTGCCACCCAGCTAGGCAGGGCCCCCAAGGCTTTAGCTAAAGCAGCTTGTGTCACTGAAGCTGGACAGAACAGGCGTCTTGTACCTGTAACAAACTACCCAGACTCTTCAGCTCGCTAAGGCCAAGCCCTTATCTCACTCCAGGAGGGCACTGGCCTTCTTAATGCTTTCTCCAAACCCCTCCGTTTGGAACTGGTGGGTTTGGGTACGTGGTTTTCATTGGCTAGAGCCTCAGCTCTTGAGGTCATCCTGATATGTGAAGGTTCATAAAGCACTTAGCACGGCTCTTGGCACACGGTGAGTGTTCGATCCATGTGGCCATTATTATTATTAATATTATTATTATTATTTATATCTCCACCCTTGAATCGGTGCTGCAGTTTCTTTCTTCAGATGGTGCCCTGAACAAGGCACCAGAGTCTCAAGTACCAAGAGCAGACTGTCTGTTGCCCGTCTGGCACGCGTTTTTCTTCCAGCCTCAGCACTTGGTGCCAAGTCTCACAGGCAGTGAACTCCATGGGCCACACAGAAGCTAGGCCCTTTCTTGAAAAACACAAAGCCTTGCGTAGGAAGCTGGGTAGGAGACGCCAGCAGGAGGTCCCGGGAGAGGTTCCCAGTGGCTTCACGCTGTTCCTCTGGGCTCCCGACTCACCGGCAGCTCACCGAGGGCTTCACTGTGGGAGGAAAACAGAGGGCTGTCAGGGCTTATTCTCACCAGGCCACACTGAACTATGTGGCCTGTGGCCTTGCATGCTGTGGGCTAGGCCAGGCTTCCTTTAACATGTAGCTGAGAAGGCCCAGCACCCAATGTTCTAAGTACTTTACCTAGTTATGTTAAAAATTTGTTTTTACTCTGTTGCCTAGGCTGGAGCACAGTGGTGCAATCATAGCTCACAGCAGCCTTTAACTCTTGGGCTCCAGCTAGCCTCATGCCTTGGCCTCCTCAGTAGCTGGAACTACATGGCACCATGCTTAGGTAAGTAAATATATATATATATAAAATATATACACATATGTAATATGCACATACACGTATATTATAATACATACACATATTACATATGCTATGTAATATGCATAGTATATATATGAAATGATATGTAATGGATAACAGAAATGGAAATATATAAATATATAATTTCTATATAGATGATAATATATGGTAATAATTCATAATAGTCTACGATGCAATTGTCCTTCTAACTCTGTGAGGCAGGTGTCATTAACAGCCCCTTTTTACAGATGAGTAAACTGAGGCTTATGGCACAGAGCCAGGAAGTGGGAGGGCTGGGATTCAAACCCAACACAGCCTGGCTCCAGAGTCTGTTCTTAACTGCTGTTGGTTTTGCTCAAAATTTTTTTTATTTTACACCAAGGAGGGGGAAAGTGTGCTGAATTCTCTAAAATACTGGGAAATTTTCAAGTATGAATGCAAATTAATAATAACAATGAGGTCAGGTGCGGTGGCTCATACCTGTAATCCTAGCACTTTGAGAGGCCGAGGCAGGTGGATCACCTGAGGTCAGGAGTTTGAGACCAGCCTGGCCAACATGGTAAAACCTCATCTCGACTAAAAATACAAAAATTAACTGGGCGTGGTGGTGGCTGCCTGTAATCTCAGCTACTCGGGACACTGAGGCAGGAGACTCCCTTGAACCAGGGAGGTGGAAGTTGCAGAGAGCTGTGATCACGCCACTGCACTCTAGCCTGGGCAACAAAGAGCAAAACTCCATCTCAAAATAATAATAATAATAATAATACTAACAACAATGAGATGTAAATGATTTAGGCTCCTTTTCTTTTCTTTCTTTCTTTTTTTTTTTTTGAGACGGAGTTTTGATCTTGTTACCCAGGCTGGAGTGCAATGGCGCGATCTCGGCTCACCGCAACCTCCGCCTCCTGGGTTCAGGCAATTCTCCTGCCTCAGCCTCCTGAGTAGCTGGGATTACAGGCACGCGCCACCATGCCCGGCTAATTTTTTGCATTTTTAGTAGAGACGGGGTTTCACCATGTTGACCAGGATGGTCTCGATCTCTTGACCTCGTGATCCACCCGCCTCGGCCTCCCAAAGTGCTGGGATTACAGGCTTGAGCCACCACGCCCGGCCGGGCTCCTTTTCTTTATGGAATCTTCTTCCTCTGGGCCTGACACTGGACTAAGAGTTTATCCACAGCCCTGCCTTTCTTCCTTTCAACAACTGCTGCAGAGGTAAAGCAGGGCCAGGCATGTGTGGGCCAGGCAGATCTGGGTTCAAATCCTAACTCTCCCTTCTCATGGAGTGGTTCCCAGGACTATCACAAGCAAGTGTACACAAGCATGCACACACACATGCATGCACACACACATGCACACACACACATGCACGCACACACACACATATGCATACACACACACATACGCACTCAGGCATGCACACGCACACACGTGCACACAAGCCCTTGTGTAGTGCAGCGCACCTGCATGGCAGTCCTGCCTAGCGGCCCCGGTGGTCCCTCCTCTGGCCGGTGCTTGCCGTGGTGCGGGAGCTCGGTGTTGTCGCGGTAGTCACGGCCCTTGGAGTGCTGCAGGTGCAGAACCGCCGGGCTCTTGACTGGCAGTGGCGGCCGTGGAGTTGGGGTGGGCAGTGTCTGCTGGTTCATTTCCGACCTGGAAGGCTTGATGGGCCTCTTGGCTGGCACCGGGGCCTGGGAGTTGGCCGGGGTCTTGGGCTTCCCTTGGCTCTTGTCCCCGCTGGCCGCCTTGCCCTCGGTGGAGGACGAGCAGGTGAAGGAGCGCAGCCGGGGCGCGGGCGCCTGCTTGGCTGGCCCCTCGCTGCGCTCAGCCTCCTGGACTTTGGTGAGCACAATGCTGGGCGACAAGAGGCCGGGTTCTGGGCAGGGCGGGGGCTCCTTCCGCAGCATTTTTGGGGATTCCTGGTCCTTCCTGGGAACAGGCTTAGGGAAGGAACTCACGGAGCCATACAGGGGGTTCTCAAACATCTCCGGCTTTGTCAGCGGCAGGTCCTCCTGAGGCAGCCCATCCCCCGTGTTCTTCCCCAGGTCACTGGGCCTAGAGCCGGGGACAGAGCAGGAAAGACACGTGTTCAGGGGAGAAGAACATGGGGCGTGGCTGCCTAATGGCTTTCTTTGGGGTGATACAAATGTTTCTGAACTAGATAGAGATGTGTAACGTAAATGTACTGAATGCCACCAAATTGCTTTGTCTTGTTTCGTTTTAGAGACAGAGTCTTGCTCTGTTGTCCAGGCTAGAGTGCAGTGGTGCAATCATGGCTCACTGCTGCTTCAACCTCCTGGGCTCACGTGATCCTTCCCCTCAGACTCCCAAGGAGCTGGGACTACAGGCAGTACCACCAGGCCGGGCTAATTTTTTGTTTTGTTTTATTTTGTAGAGATGGAGGTCTCACTATATTGCCCAGGCTAGTCTTGAACTCTTGGCCTCAAGCAATCCTCTCACTTTGGCCTCCGAAAGTGCTGGGATTACAGGCACAAGCCACTGTGCCCAGCCTAGCAAACTGGTCATTTTGAAGTGGTTAATTTTATGTTATGTGAATTTCACCTCAAGTGAAAAAAAGAAAGGAAGCAGCACTGTGCTCGTCCCATGTTGTCCTCGAAGACAGCCTCCCTTTTGGCCTAGGACCTTTTCCACCATAAAAACTGTTCACATCAGAGCATCCGTGAGCAAGGATGGCACTGGAGGATTCGTTTGTAGGAGAAATGAAGCGAGAACTTACTTGGCACCTCCATATCAAGCCCTCATCCTCATCAGATGCGCCTGCTCTCCACGGCCCTTCCCTGTCTCTCCAGCCAACAGGCCCCCTTCCCTAGCCCCTCCCATCCCCACCCCACAGCCTCCCCTCTGACTCCAGCCATTCTGCTCGGACCTGGCACTTGCATGACCGCTCAGGAAGGTGATCACACCTCCACAGGAAGTGATACTTGAGGGTGAAAGCTCAAGAGGCTCCATCTACCAAACTTGTGTGAGACTCTTCCCCAGGCACAGCAACGCAGCCACGAACAAGGACAGACTCTGAGCTCAGGGGGCCGACATCCCAGTAAACACATGAAGGCCTCTGCCTGGAAGGCTCTCCTAACACAGTGGAAGGAACACGTCGTGGTCATGGTGAAAATCAGAGGGAATTTGGACACTTGCGAGTACTGGGGAAACCAAGGCCAGCAGCTAGAAGAAAGGCCTACTTCACTCACGGGCAGGGGAAGCTTCTGTGTGTGACCCAAAGTAGGCAAGCGCTACCTTTGCTTGTGTTCTGATTCATCATTGCTCTGGCTGGAGGTGATTTCCTGCTGAGCAAATTAGGAGAATGAGGAATGGGAACACATTTTACTTCCTGACCAGCAGCAGAATCTCCCAGGGGAGTGTTCTAGGTTCTGCTTTCTACAAAAAAGAAGCGATTGTGAATGCCCGGGAACCCACTGAGCTGCTGAGGCTGCCACGCCTGTCACTGATGGGCTGTGCACTGAGATGCTGCTCAAAGGCACTCAACAGGGACTCTTTGGGGAGCTGGTGTGGGCTCAGGGGACAAAGGCGGGGCGTTGTCCACGCACGGATGCCTGTGAGATGCTATGGGGCTCCAGGGAGGCTAGCCTCAGGCACACACCAAAGGGAGCCTGACTCTGTACCTGGGGGTGTTGCCCATTACTTTTTGGAAACACCGTAGAGCAAGTGCATACATAGAAATTGCTGGGGCCCTGAACAAGGACTTTGGAAAGCGCCCCTCCACCTGCAGCCCTCTCTGCACCCGCGTGCGGGCCCTCAAAGACCCTTGCTGTGAGTTAGCCAAGGGAAGAGGGCACAGGAGGGTGCAGCTGGCAGTGGCCACAAGTTTTCAGATGAAGGAGCAAGAAGTCCTGACCTCTGACCACCCTCTCCCAGGGCTGAGATGGAGGAGGGGCTCACTTCAGAGAGCGGGGGGCAGGACCAGGAAGAGAGCCCTGGTGCAAGCACTTTTGTGATTCCAAAGCTCACTCCTCTGGGAAAAGAGCAGTGCAGTGGAGACCAGAGAATCTTTCCCTCTAGGAGCAGGCTTCTGTCGTGCTTAAAGGGGAAGGCTTGGTGGGGGCAGCCGGGGAAGACTGGGGAAAACTACCAAAAACTCAAAAGGAATTCTTATTCCCCTGACCAAAGGCAGAAAGAAATTGACTGCTATAGCAGGCCATAGTTCTTGAATAGGGAACAGATAGCCAGGAGACAAAGTTGATTCCTGCAGCAAATAACTCTACTTCTCAGACTCAGAAGAGCAAAGACTCTTCTCTAAAGCAGCTAGGCACTGGCCAGGGGCTGAAAGAGTCCCTTTCCTAACCGCACAGCTTCGGTCTGGGGTGACCAGTCGTCCTCCTTCCTTGTGCAGGACTGAAGGGTTTCCTGGATGTGGGACTTTCAGAGCTAAAACTGGGACAGAGGCCGAGCGCGGTGGCTCATGCCTGTAATTCCAGCACTCTGGGAGGCCGAGGTGGACGGATCACCGGAGGTTAGGAGTTTGGGACCAGTATGACCAACATGGAGAAATCCTATTTCTACTAAAAAATACAAAAATTAGCTGGGCGTGGTGGCGCATGCCTGTAATCCCAGCTACTTGGGAGGCTGAGGCAGGAGCATTTCTTGAGCCTGGAAGGCAAAGGTTGCAGTGAGCCGAGATCGCGCCACTGCACTCCAGGCTGGGCAATAAGAGTGAAACTTCGTCTCAAAAATTAATTAATTAATTAATTAATTAAATAAAACTGGGACAGTACTTGGCAAACTGGGAAGGTCAGTCCCTGCACGTAGGTCTGGGCGATGGTGGGGAAACACTGATGGTGCTTGTAACACCCCCTTCCACAGCCTTGGCTCTGGCTGAGCCTGGGACCTGGAGCAGCGGAAAGGGATGAGGCAGGCATGGGGGCTGCAGGGATCCAGGCTCCAAGCGCCTCCTTGGCGCGCAGTGAGTCAGAAGTGCACCCTGGGGGCCCCTTGCCCATGGATGCTGGCCTGTCTGCAGTTGCCACCATGGGGCTGTGGAGAACATGCTCCCGCCAGGCTGTGTGCTCATTGTTAAGCACCAAGATCCATTTGCTTTGGGAACTGAAAAGCATTCACTTACACCAAAAATCATGCTCCTTGTTCTTTCTGGTTGCTTAGAGCTCCATTTCCTGGGGTCTCCAAAGAGGTGGCCACACAGGCACCTGGATACCCACCAAATAGTGCCAGGAAACTGGCAGGAAACTGAAGTTGTTTCTCCTCCTCACAAGTTTCTTAGGGAATGACCAGAGTCTAACATCCTATCACACATTCTGTACAGCGGTAAAGATAGAGACAGCTGAGCCGAGCTCCAGGGCTGTCCTGTCTTGCCTTTTTTTCTCTCTCTCTTCCTGACTTCCTCTCATCTATCCCCCACCATTTTTTTTTTTTTTTGAGACAGAGTCTTGCTCTGTCACCTAGGCTAAAGTGCAGTGGCGTGACCCTCTGCTCACTGCAACCTCCACCTCCTGGGTTCAAGTGATTCTCATGTCTCAGCCTCCCAAGTAGCTGGGATTACAGGCGTGCGCCACCGCGCCTGGCTAATTTTTGTATTTTTAGTAGAGATGTGTTTCATCATGTTGGCCAGGCTGGTCTCGAACTCTTGACCTCAAGTGATTTGCCCACCTTGGCCTAAGTGCTGGGATTACAGGTGTGAGCCACTGTGCCCAGTCTGTCCATTTTTTAGAGCATATCTTGCACATCTTGAGAAATGAGAGTGTCAACAGCTCCTCCATCCAGAGGAAGGCCCCACCCGGCCACACCTGGGAAGGTGGGAGCTGGAGGACAGTGTGATGGAGGACACACCCTCTGCTGGCTCTGTCCCCCATGTGGCGGACAGCATCCAAGTCCTCATGGAGAAAAGATGAAGAAAAACCCAGTGCTGGGGAAGAGAGGCTGAGGGTGAATCCCTGAGGTTATGACTCCCCGGCAAAGAGCCTGGAGGGGAGACACTGCTCATGCCACTCTGCACACCTCAGATCGTTGGTAATTGGGGCTGCACTTTCATGTCTGTCTGGCATCCTGCAGCTACTAGAAACATGTGGAGCTCCCCACTTGTGTATCCACGACATGCCTGTGGTTGGCTCTGCTCTGTGCCAGCATCACCCGAGAGCAGCCATGCCTTTGGGAAGTGTCGACCCTGTTCCTCGGCTGCCCGGCCTGGTCTATCTGGCTTCCATTCTTCTGCCAGAACCAGTTCTAGACTCCGATCAGTATTTTCCACCATCTGGGGTTTCCCCAGAGTTTCAGGGCCAGGCCTCCTCTCTCTGCAGGTCGGCTGCTCTGCCTGACTTTTACATCCCTAGTTCCAGTTTCTAACTAAGTGTCCCCCACAGGAGAGACTAGGAAGCTGCTTATAGGACAGGGAACCTCGTGGTCGAGAAAAAAGACTGGATTAATGCGAGCAGACTCTCCATGGAAATTCCCACCCCTGTTCCATGGGGCCCTCTAGGGAGTGGGAAATGCCTGAGGTTCACTAGCTCTAGAGTTTTTTTTTTTTTTTTTTTTTCCCAAGACTGAGTCTTGCTCTGTCACCCAGGCTGGAGTGCAGTGGTACAGTCTTGGCTCACTGCACCCTCTGTCTCCTGGGTTCAGCGATTCTCCTGCCTCAGACTCCCAAGTAGCTGGGATCACAGGCGTGAGCCACTGCGCCTGGCTAATTTTTGTATTTTTAGTAGAGATAGGTTTTCACCATGTTGGCCAGGCTGGTCTCAAACTCTTAACCTCAAGTGATCCACCTGCCTCAGCCTCCCAAAGTGCTGGGATTACAGGTGTGCGCCACCACGCCTGGCCGAAACATGTTTTTTGGTATGTTTATAGTTTTTATACAAGATTCCTTTTCTTGGCAGTATCTTTACAAATTTTTACCCTTTAAAAAGAGATTGAGTTGCCCCAATAGGTTAGGATGTGAAAGAATCCACATACAAGTTTAGGGGCCTGCTGTGTTCCAGGCCCCAGGGATAAGTCATTAGCAAAGTGAACGCAAATCATGGCCCTCATGAGGCTTCCATTCCAGGGTGAAAGCCCAGGGCGCTTTCATAAGCAGAGGAGGGAACCATCTTAATGAAGAGGATGCTCACCTGGACTCCTGTGTCCTGGGGCAGAGACCCCGGTTGGCTGTCGAGGATGAAAACTTCTTGGGTGAGATGGGCGGCTGGCAGGGAGGTGTGGGAGGACCTTCTCCCCTGCAGGACCCCAGCGGGGAGTCCTTGGGTGGCTGGTCGTAGCTCCAGGCTGTGGGCTGCTGGTCAGGGGACAAGGTCTGCTTCACGTGCAGGGGCACTGGTGGTCCAAAGGGCCCCACTCCCATGTAGCTGGGATTGATGATTTCGGTGAGGCTGGAGCCACTGCATGGAGGGGCCCTGCAGGTAAGACGTGGAGTCACATCTCAGGGCCCCTTCCCTTCTCGGGGTCAGCGCCGGCCCACGGAAAGTGTCCTCTGATAATCCTGGGGCTCTCTTGGGCTATCCTCAACTCCTTTATCTCTTGTGCAGTGATTCATTCATTCGTTCATTCATTCATTCATCTATTCGTGTGACACTGCGCTTACTGAGAGCCCTGTAAGCACTCGGCCCCAGGCCAGGAGCAGGGAATATGGCTGTGAGCACCGGGGTCTCTGTTGGAACTCGCTTTGGATGGGAGAGACAAGCTCGGTGGCACAGAGACGCAGCATTGCAGTGCTGGAGTCTCAGAGTAACGAGGGGCAAAGATGGAGACTAGTGAGGTGTTGGGACCAACTGGGCATTGGGTGACCCCAGGAGGCCCTGTCTGAGGAGACGGTCTTTTAACTGAGATAAGAAAAGCAGATAAGAGAGAAAGAAGTGGAGGGTGTTCTGGGCAGGGGTAAGAGTACATGCAAAGGCCTCCAGGTGAGAGGGCCTTGGCCTGTTCCTGGACGGTCTGAAGGCTGGTGAGCAGGTGCAGAGGATGGAGTGAAAAGCTGGCAAGGCTGGCAACGCAGAGAGATGGTGGGAGTGGCCCGGGTGGCAGGAAGGAGGGGATTTTCAGGGCAGTCTGTCAGGGGTTCTTCTGGAACATGTTAGCCCCACGTCTGTGTGTGTAGCATCAGCACGGAGATAGCCACGTGCATATTTAGAAAAATGAGCGTGAGGGCACAGACGTCAAGACTGGAGCCTGGAATGGAGGGGGGGCAGTCAGCTTAAAGCTGTGGGGGGCTGGCCCAGAACCAGGCGAGGTGGCCCCAATAGACACAGCATGCGGCCACTGTGTCAGGCACCAGCCTCTCGAGAACTGAGTTTGAGTATATAGGCTAGCAGGGACACTCCACAGCTCCCATGTGCACCGCCAGCGGGTCCCCAGTTGTACCTTGCTCCCTCCACCAATGCCTGCTTAAGAAATAAATGCTCATGGCTGGGTACGGTGGCTCATGTCTGTAGTCCCAGCACTTTGGGAGGCTGAGGCGGGCGGATCACGAGGTCAGGAGTTCCAGACCAGTCTGACCAACATGGCGAAACCCTGTTTCTACTAAAAATACAAAAATTAGCGGGCATGGTGGCATCCTGGCTGTAGTCCCAGCTACTCAGGAGGCTGAGGCAGGAATTGCTTGAATCCAGGAGGGGGAGGTTGCAGTGAGCCAAGATCACACCACAGCACTCCAGCCTGGGTGACAGAGCGTGATTCCGTCTCAAAAAGTAAAAAAAAAATAAAAAAGAAAGACTCATTCTCATACTAGTCACAATGGAAATTTGTTTCCCCACACTGATCCTGGTTCTGGAAACCAGTAGACACTTCAGAGCCAGGATGCATTTGCTGATGGGACCGTCATGGGAGGGAGAGTGAAAGGGATGCATGTGCCCACGCCTGTGAACCTCGGAAGCTGGAAGTGGATCAGGGAGTGTGTAGAGATGAGCGTTCCTGCGTGCAGCGGGGGTGGCTGGGGTGAAGGCAAGGGTTGGTGGGGAGGAGTGGTGGGGGAAGGGAGGGAGGAGAGGAACAGGCTGGGTCTGCCGCTACCATGGCTCTGTTTCCTTGGCTGGTGATTCTGGAACTCAAGATCACATCGGCGAGTGAGGGCAGCCCTGCTCCCCAGGACATCTGTCCTCTGCTAATACAGACTCCATCATCTGTACCGCTCCCAGTTGAGTCTCTGCCAAGACCAACTGGTGTGCATTTTCCCCCAGTGATTCTTCTTGCTAGTGACAGGGTGGGGTTTGGTGGCCACAGATCCCACGATGGCTGGTGTCCTCGGTGCCACGGGAGACACAGCCACCCTTTGTAGACTTGGAATCTCTCCATCCTCCCTGCAGTCACTTCTCCATGCACTAGGCCGCAAGTTCTAAGGGACTGCACCGAATCTGCCTTGATTTCTCTAGAACTAGATACATCATAGGGGCTCAACAAATGTTAGCTGAGCCAAACCGAACTTCCCATCACGCTCGTTTCCCAGGCTTTGTCACAGTCACACCAACCTCCCCAGCAGTCAGGAGACTCACAGAGGGGAGGCAGGAGAGCAGCTCTTGTGGGCTAGCGCTTCTTGTTCTGTGTCCTTGGTTTCTCTGTGTTCCAGTTCACCTCTCACTGGCCCTGGGTCTGCAGAGTCACGCTAGTGCTTTTTGTTTTGTTTTGTTTTGTTTTGTTTTTTGAGAAAAGGTCTTATTTTGTCACCTGGGCTGGAGTGCAGTGACACAATCACAGCTCACTGCAGCCTCAGCCTTCTGGGTTGAAGCAATCCTTCCACCTCGGCCTCCCAAGTAGCTAGACTACTACACCCAGCTAATTTTTTTTTTCTTTTTTTTTTTTTTTTTTTTTTGAGATGGAGTCTCGCTCTGTTACCCAGGCTGGAGTACAGTGGAGAAATCTTGGCTCACTGCAACCTCCACTTCCTGGGTTCAAGTGATTCACCTGCCTCAGCCCCTGAGTAGCTGGGATTACAGGTTAGCGCCACCAAGCCCGGCTACTTTTTGTAGTTTTAGTAGAGACAGGGTTTATGTTGGCCAGGCTCGTCTCAAATTCCTGACTTCAAGTGATGTATCTTGGTCTCCCAAAATGCCGGGATTACAGGCGTGAGCCATCACACTCGGCCAAACCATGCTAGCTTGTCATGAGTCGCTGACATCCACTCCCCTGAACGCCCACCCCATGCCCGCTTTACCTGCTGGTGGGTTCCCACTGCTTCATGGGGTCGTGGCTGGTGAGGCTCTTCAGGGACTTCGGCCCACTGGCCTCGTCACGCTCCGTCTTCACAAAGTCTGGAAGGAAAGAGCCAGGAAAGAGCATGTGAGGGCCCAGCTTCCAGAGCTTAGGCGAGGGATGGCAAAGGGGTTTCCATTTGCAGGCTGATCTGCACAGTGAATAATGGGTACCTTGGGAGGTGGGTTAAGCAAGATTCTGAGGCCTTCTGAGGGTTCAGCGATTGATTAATTATGCCTGCTGTGGCTCCACAGTGGAGAACTGGGATCCAGAGTTGTCATTTCATGTGACATTTCCAACTTATTGGTCTCAGCAATGTACAAAATAGGCAAATATGTTTTGTCACATTAAAATAAAACAAACATGCCAGGTGCAGTGGCGCATGCCTGTAATCCCAGCACGTTGGAAGGCCAAGGCAGGCGGAACACTTGAGATCAGGAGTTTGAGACCAGCCTAGCCGACATAGTGAAACCCCATCTCTACTAAAATACAAATATTAGCTGGGCATGGTGGCAGGCGCTTATAACCCCAGCTACTTAGGAGGTTGAGGCAGGAGAATCACTTGAACCCAGGAGGCAGAGGTTGCAGTGATCTGAGATCATGTCATTGCACTCCAGCCTGGGGCTGCTAAGTGAGACCCTATCTCCAATTAAAAAAAAAAAAAAAAAAAAAAATTCAGTCTGGGTGTGGTGGCTCATGCCTGTAATCCCAGCACTTTGGGAGGCTAAGACAGGTGGACCACTTGAGGTCAGGAGTTCCAGACCAGCCTGGCCAACATGGTGAAACCCTGTCTCTACTAAAAATACAAAAATTAGCCAGGTGTGGTGGCGTGCACCTATAGTCCCAGCTTCTCTGGAGACTGAGACAGGAGAATCACTTGAACCCTGAAAGTGGAGGTTGCAGTGAGCCGAGACTCTGCCACTGCACTCCAGCCTGGGTGACAGAGTGAGACTCTGTTTCAAAAAAAATGAAAAAGCAGTTTGGAAGGTACGGAAACCTGGGTGGGCACCATGAGGGCAGGGTTTAGGCATGTACAAGGTCTGTTTGTTTATGGGAGGTGGGCACCATGTGGCTATTTGGACAAGCAAAGGTCACCCGAGAAATTCTAAGTCTCAACTGCAGCCGTAGCTTTGGACTTCCCGGACAGCCTGGAAGGAACCATTTAATAAGAGGTGGATTCGCCTGGTACCCTGGGTCCTTCTTTTGGCGGAGAGGCTAATAGGGGAATGACAAAGCCTAAAGGCTGATAGGTGAGGTTTGGGGCCCCGAAAAATCCACAGGGTCAGGGAGGGTGACCTGGGCACACTGGGTGTTGGGATCCGTTGGGAAATTTTTGAGTCCAGTGAGGATCAGGCCAGATTGTCTGAGATCTTTTCCAGTGCTGGATTTCTGCTCTGAGGCCACAGCAGAGACTATCTGACGGCTTTGCTGAGAAAGCAAGTTCCTGTCCCTAAGGCAGGGGAGTTGGGGGCGTGCTGAAGAGGGCGCTGCGGAGGGGCTCGCTGCTTACCATAGAGCTTTTCCCTCTTCTTGCCCTGAGAGGTCTGCAGCTTGATCTCGCCCTGGAAGTGGCCTGTCATCTCCCCATGGTGGGTGAGAGGTGTGTAGATGGGCAGCTGCGTTTCTGTGGCCTCTAACCGAAGGGCAATGCAGCCCTCACCTGTGGGGAAAGTGGGAGACCGCCGGTGAAGTCCCAGCCTTTCATGGCGGAAACACCAAGCTTTTGGCCCGAGAGTTGGCTCTGTCATCTGGAGATGGTCCTTTGAAAATATGGCCCAGGCCAGGGTTATTTAGTAAATCCGTCTGCGTACAGCGCAGTACTTTGGAGCAAATGTCTCAAGTCTTACAACAAAAGGTGGATTAGTTGATGTAAAAAAAATTATGTTGTAGAAAGTGCAGCAGAAAGACAGAATGAAACACTTAACTGATCGCTGTAGGGAATGAAAACTTCCAAAGATTTGATGCGGTACAAGACATGACGGAAGAAAACCCGCAGGTAAGAGGATATGCAAGCTTAAAACTTGCACACAGAGGGAGGCGCCGCCAAGAGGGCCGGGAGGAGGCAACACGGGAATGCAGCTCCCAGCAAACGAGATGCGGAGGTCCAGAGGACGTCACCATTCCAAGTGAGGTGTCGGGTTCGTTTTCGGGGACTGGAAGGACTCTGAAAATAGCCCAGGGAGGGAGCTACAGCAGGGCAAGAGCTGCTCAGGGAGAATCAACCGACAGGGCAGGGCACACCCCCACCTGGAACGTGCAGCTGGCTCGGAGGGTTGGGGGACTTCACCCTCTTGGTCCTCCGATTCGGATCCTGTGCTTACCTCATCCCTCCTGAAACCCACGGTCCACAAGAGCCCCGCCAGACTGAGGGGCACCACGGGTTGTCAATGCAAACCTGAGCCAAGGCCTGGTGCCGAAAGTTGTTGGTGGGATCTGGGCGGAAGATTGGACTAACGCCAGCAGGACAGAACAACCGTCCCACAGAAAGAGGCAGAGCTGAAAGCAGGGAAACAGGTCGTAAGGTCTGGCAGGCCCCACCTCCCACAAAACTCAAACTGAAGCCCATGCACCAGACAGCTTCGCAGCGAATACACCAGTTTGACCTCAACCAGGAAGATCGAACTCAGGGAAGGAGAGATGCCATTGGAGAGATGGGGCTAATTTCACCTGCAAACAAACCCCCAGGGAAGACTACCCACCCAGCAACCTGGTTGAATCCGAGGCAGCCCAGTGGCGCCTCTACAGGCCAAAAAAGATATAGCTCCAACTACAACAGAAAGGACGTCCACTCACAGATTCCTCCTGAAATCACCAACTTCAAAGACCAAAGGGAGATAAATCCATGAAGACGGGAAAAAACCAGTGCAGAAAGGACGAAACCTTTAAAGACCAGAACACCTCTTCCCCTCCCAGAGATCAACTCCTCACCATCAAGGGAACAAAACAAGACAGAAAATGAGTTTGATGAATTGACAGAAGCAGGCTTTAGAAGGTGGATAATAACAAACTTCCCTGAGTTAAAAGACCATGGTCTAAACCAATGCAAAGAAACCAAGAACTTTGAAAAATGTTTAGACAAAATGCTAACTAGAATAACCAGCTTAGAGAAGAACATAAATGACTTGATGGAACTGAAAAACACAGCAAGAGAACTTCATGGAGCATACATGAGTTTCAGCAGCTGAATCGATCAAGCAAAAGAAAGGATATCAGAGATAGAAGATCAAATCAATGAACTAAAACAAGAAGGCAATATTAGAGAAAAAAGAATGAAAGCAAACAAACAAACAAAGTCTCCAAGAACTATAGGATTATGTGAAAAGACCTAATCTACACTTGATCAGTGTACCTGAATGTGACGGGGAGAATGAATCCAAGTTGGAAAACACTCTTCAGTATATTATTCAAGAGAACTTCCCCAAACTAACAAGGCAGGCCAACACTCTAATCCAGGAAATACAGAGAACACCACAAAGATATATTCTTCAAGAAGAGCAACCCCAAGGTACATAATCCTCATATTCACCATGGTTGAAATGAAGGAAAAATTCCTAAGGGCAGCCAGAGAGAAATGATGAGTCACCCACAAAGGAAAGACCATCAGACTCACAGTGGATCTCTCGGCAGAAACTCTACAAGCTAGAAGGGAGTGGGGGCCAATATTCAACATCCTTAAAGAAATGAACTTTCGGCCGGGCGTGGTGGCTCAAGCCTGTAATCCCAGCACTTTGGGAGGCCGAGGCGGGTGGATCACGAGGTCGAGAGATCGAGACCATCCTGGTCAACATGGCGAAACCCCGTCTCTACTAAAAATACAAAAAATTAGCTGGACATGGTGGCGCGTGCCTGTAATCCCAGCTACTCAGGAGGCTGAGGCAGGAGAATTGCCTGAACCCAGGAGGCGGAGGTTGCGGTGAGCCGAGATCGCGCCATTGCACTCCGGCCTGGGTAACAAGAGCAAAACTCCGTCTCAAAAAAAAAAAAAAAAATGAACTTTCAACCCAGAATTTCATATCTGGCCAAACTAAGCTTCACAAGCGAAGGAGAAATAAAATCCTTTACAGACAAGCAATTGCTGAGAGATTTTGTCACTACAAGACCGCCTTACAAGAACTTCTGAAGGAAGTACTAAACACAGAAAGGAACAACCAGTAACAGCCACTGCAAAAACATGCCAAATGGTAAAGAACAACGATGCAATGAAGAAACCACATCAACTAATGGGCAAAACAACCAGCCAGTAACAAAATGGCAGGATCAAATTCCAGCATAACAATATTAACGTTGAATGTAAATAGCCTAAATGCCCCAATCAAAAGACATGGACTGGCAAACTGGATAAAAAGGCAAGACTCAGCAGTGTACAGTATTCAGGAGACCCATCTCATGTGCAAAGACTCACATAGACTCAAAATAAAGGGATGGAAGAAGATCAACCAAGCAAATGGAGAGAGAGAGAGAAAAAAAAGGCAGGGATAGCAATCCTAGTCTCTGACAAAATGGACTTTAAGCCAACAAAGATCAAAAGAGACAAAGAAGGGCATTATATAATGGTAAAAGTATCAATGCAACAAGAAGAGCTAACTATCCTAAATATATATGCACCCAATGCAGGAGCACCCAGATAAATAAAGCAAGTTCTTAATGACCTACAAAGAGACTTAGACTCCTGCACAATAATAGTCGGAGACTTTAACACTCCACTGACAATACTGAACAGAACAATGAGATAGAAAGTCAACAAGGATATCCAGGACTTGAATGCAAATCTAGACCAAGCAGACCTAATAGACCAAATCCATAGAATACACATTCCTCTCAGCACCACATCACACTTACTCTAAAATTGACCACATAATTGGAAGTAAATCACCACTCAGCATATGCAAAAGAACAGAAATCATAACAGTCTCTCAGACCACAGTGCAATCAAATTAGAACTCAGGATTAAGAAAAGCACTAAAAACTGCACGATCACATGGAAACTGAACAACTTGCTCCTGAATGATGAATGGATAAACAATGAAATGAAGGCAGAAATAAAAATGTTCTTGGAAACCAATGAGAATGAAGACACAATATACTAGAATCTATGGGACACATTTAAAGCAGTGTCTAGAGGAAAATTTATAGCAACAAGTGCTCACATGAGAAACAAGGAAAGATCTAAAATTGACACCCTATCATCAAAACTGAAAGAGCTAGAGGAGTAAGATAAAAAAAACTCAAAAGCAAACAGAAGACAGGAAATAACTAAGATCAGAACAGAACTGAAGAAGATGGAGACACAAAAAATCCTTCAAAAAATAAATCCAGGAGCTGGTTTTTTTTTTTTAAAAGATCAACAAAATAGACAGACCGCTAGCTACACTAACAGAAAAGAAAAGAGAGAAGAATTGAATAGATGCAATAAAAAATGATAAAGGGAGATCATCACCGATTCCTCAGAAATATAAACTACCATCAGAGATTACTACAAACAGCTCTATGCACATAAACCAGTAAATCTGGAAGAAATGGATAAATTCCTGGATACTTGCACACTCCCAAGATTAAGCAAGGAAGAAGTTGAAACCCTGAATAGACCAATAACAAGGTCTGAAGTCAAAGCAGCAATTAATAGCCTACCAACCAAAAAATGTCCAGGTCCAGATGGGTTCACAGCCAAATTCTATCAGATGTACAAAGAGGAGCTGGTACCATTCCTGTTGAAACTATTCTAAACAATACAAAAAGAGGGAATCCTCCCTAACTCTTTCCGTGAGACTAATATCTTCCTGATACCAAAACCTGGCAGAGATACAACTAAAAAAGAAAACTACAGGCCAATATCCATGATGAACACTGACACAAAAATCTTCAATAAAATACTGGCAAAAGCACATCAAAAAGCTTATCCACCATGATCAAGTAGGCTTCATCCTGGGGATGCAAAGCTGGTTCAACATAGGCAAATCTATAAACGTAATCCACCACATAAGCAGAACCAAAGACAAAAACCACATGATTATCTCAATAGATGCCGAGAAGGCCTTCGACAAAATTCAACAGCCCTTTATGCTAAAAACTCTCAATAAACTAGGTATCGATGGAATGTATCTTAAAATAATAAAAGCTATTTATGACAAAACCACAGCCAATATCATACTAAATGGGCAAAAACTAGAAGCATTCCCTTTAAAGACTGTTATTAGACAAGGATGCCCTCTCTCACCACTCCTATTCAATATAGTATTGGAAGTTCTAGCCAGAGTAATTAGGCAAGAAAAAGAAATAAAAGGTATTCAATTAGGAAAAGAAGAAGTCAAATTGTCCCTATTGGCAGATGACATGATCGTATATTTAGAAGACCCCATCGTCTTAGCCCAAAACCTCCTTAAGCTGATATGCAACTTCAGTAAAGTCTCAGGATACAAAATCAATGTGCAGAAATCACAAGCATTTCTATACACCAACAACAGACAAACAGAGAGCCAAATCATGAGCAAACTCCCATTTACAATTGCTACAAAGAGAATAAAATACCTAGGAATACAACCGACAAAGGATGTAAAAGATCTCTCCAAGGAGAACTACAAACCACTGCTCAAGGAAATAAGAGAGGACACAAACAGATGGAAAAAGATTCCATGCTCATGGTTAGGAAGAATCAATATTGTGAAAATGGCCATACTGCCCAAAGTAATTTATAGATGCAATGCTATCCCCGTCAAGCTACCGCTGACCTTCTTCGCAGAACTAGAAAAAACCACCTTAAACGTCATATGGAACCAAAAGAGAGCCAGCATAGCCAAGACAACCCTAAGCAAAAAGAACAAAGCTGGAGGCATCACACTACCTGACTTCAAACTATACTGCAAGGCTACAGTAATCAAAACAGCATGGTACCGGTACCAAAAAAGAGATACAGACCAATGGAACAAGACAGAGGCCTCGGAAGCAATGCCACACATCTACAACCATCTGATCTTTGACAAACCAGACAAAAACAAGCAATGGGGAAAGGATTCCCTGTTTAATAAATGGTGTTGGGAAAACTGGCTAGCCATATGCAGGAAGCTGAAACTGGACCCCTTCCTTATACTTTATACAAAAATTAACTCCAGATGGATTAAAGATTTAAACATAAGAACTAACACCATAAAAACCCTAGAAGAAAACCTATGCAACACCATCCAGGACATAGGCAAGGACTTCATGACTAAAACACCAAAAGCATTGGCAACAAAAACCAAAATAGACAAATGGGACCTAATCAAACTCCACAGCTTCTGCACGAAAAAAGAAACAGTCATTATTGTGAATTGGCAACCAACAGAATGGGAAAAAATTTTTGTAATCTAACCATCTGACAAAGGGCTAATATCCAGAATCTACAAAGAACTAATGTAGATTTACAAGAAAAAAAAAACAAGCCCATTCAAAAGTGGGCAAAGGATATGAACAGACACTTTTCAAAAGAAGACATATATGTGGTCAACAAACATATGAAAAAATGCTCATTATCACTGATCATTAGAGAAATGCAAATCAAAACCACATTGAGATACCATCTCACTTAGGTTAGAATGGTGATCACTAAAAAATCTGAAGATAACAGATGCTGGAGAAGATGTGGAGAAAAAGGAACACTTTTACACTGTTGGTGGGAGTGTAAATTAGTTCAACCATTATGGAAGACAGTGTGGTGATTCCTCAAGGATCTAGAAATAGAAATTCCATTTGACCCAGCAATCCCATTACTGAGTATATACCTAAAGGATTATACATTACTCTATTATAAAGACACATGCACTTGTATGTTCATTGTGGCACTGTTTACGATAGCAAAGACCTGGAACCAACCCAAATGCCCATCAATGATAGACTGGTCAAAGAAAATGTGGCACATATACACCATGGAATACTATGCAGCCATAAAAAAACGATGAGTTCATGTCCTTCGTAGAGAAATGGGTGAATCTAGAAACCATCATTCTCAGTAAACTGACACAAGAACAGAAAATCAAACACTGCGTGTTTTCTCTCATAGGCAGGTGACGAACAATGAGAGCACTTGGTCACAGGGAAGAGAACAACACTCACTGTGCTAGGTGTGGAGGTGGAGGAGAGGGGGAGGAGAGGGAAAGCGGGGTGGGGGGCAGGTTGGGAGGATGGGGAGGGATAACACCAGGAGAAATGCCTGATGTAGGCAGTGGGGCAGGGGGCAGGGATGGAGACAGTAAACCACCATGGCATGTATGTACCTATACAACAATCCTGCAGGATGCAGGGTGTGCACATGTACACCAGAGCCCAAAATACAATAAAAAAGAAAACTTGCACACAGGGGAAAAAAACCTAAAATAAAAAGGAAATGGATTGGGAACAGTATCTGCAGCCAGCTCCCAAGGCAAGACGGCACTCGATCTGAACTGCACAACGAACTCCTCAAAATCAAATCTCCAGCAGACACATGCACAGATAATACAGACAGACATTTCACACAAAAGAATTGTAGGTGGTTAATTTTAGTAAATGGAAATTAGTTCCACCTTCCTAGCCATCAAAAATGCAAACTAAGGAATCACTAATTTGCTCTTTCACAGACATGAAGTTAGCATAGATAGGAAGGGAGGAAAATTACACCCAATGCACCAGGCACGGCGGCTCACGCCTATAATTCCAGCACTTTGGGAGGCCAAGGTAGGCTGATCACTTCAAGTCAAGAGTTCGAGACCAGCCTGGCCAAGATGGTGAAACCCCATCTTTACTAAAAATTACAAAATTTAGTGAGGCGTGGTGGTGCATGCCTGTAATCTCAGCTACTCGGGAGGCCGAGGCACAAGAATCTCTTGAACCCAGGAAGCAGAGGTTGCAGTGAGCCACGATCGTGCCACTGCACTCCAGCCTCCAAAAACAACAAACAAAACCACCCAATGCCAGCAAGGATCTGGGGAAACCTATCCATGGTGAGGCTGGCTGAGACAGCCTTTACGGCCATCAGTTTGGTGTCAAGTGCCAAGAAGCACAAATACTGATCGACACACCCTGACCCAGCAAACATGGGAGCCTGTCCTAAAGAGATTACTCAAAAGAATAAAAAATGTAGCTGAGGGATAATAAAAATGTCCACAAAGGGATTCATCTCAGCGTTACTGAGAGCACCAACAAAAACAACCGGCAGAGCCTCAAGTACTTTTCAAATGAGGGATATTTTTACAGTGAGGATGCAGTAAATCCATGGAATATTATGCAGCCATCAAAAGGAGCAGTCACAAAGATGGGGCAGGAGGAGCCATGGAAAATGTGTTTCATCTAACACCAGGTGAGGAAAGCAGAGGATAAAATGATGTTCCTGTGATGATAAGTATGAAAATCTAGGTATGCCTGTGCATGAGGCTGGAAATGTGAAGCCAAAAGAAAAATGATTGCTGGCATGATACTATCTGTTGACTTTTTTCCTTTTTATTTTGATGATATGCTGTTTGTGAGTATGAATATGAAGAGGAAGAAACAAAGGAGGATTATGGTACTTTATTTTTAGAGAACAGGGTCTTGATCTGTCGCAGAAATACAGGATTTGAATGAGAAAACGAAGCACCTGTTTTGTGTACTGCCTGTTTCCTGCCACCAGAGCTTCCGACATTTCAGCAGCCACTCAGATGCTCCTGCACCGGTGACGAGGGGATCCCTATCAGGGCCATCAGGCTCTGCCCACCCCTCCTCTGGCTCGGGGACCCACTTGCCAGTGCTGCACTGGGGGTGGGGGGAAGAGCTGCCTGGGCCCTGGTCCAAGATCAGGTAGTTACCTTGAGCAAGCCGCTCAGTAGCTGCGTGACCTTCAGGTCTCCCAGCCTCCTTTCTTCGCCTCCCCAAGAAGGGCAGTGACAGTGCCCACAGCCAGGTGTTGGCAGAGCCTGCACAGTGGGCGACGGTGCACAGGGCCGTCCTTTGTGTCTGCAGCCTCTTCCCTGTTAGTGGCTTCCACCCAGCAGCATTCAAAGATCTTCCATTTGAAACAAACAAGCAAGTGGACGAACGTGCTCCCTTGACCCAAGCGCGGTCTCCTCTGCCTCCTCAAGCCCTGTTCCCTCCTAACTGCTCAGGTCTGATGTCACCCTGGCCCTTCCATGGACACTGCTCTCACCAAATCTGTGGATGGTCTGAGTCACTCCATCGAAAGGATGCTCGGTGTTTGCTGGGCCCCTTGGCCACAGTTGCTATTGTAACCACACCCTCTTCTTGACCCAACTCTTCTGATGGTGTCCCCGGCACCACAGCATTCTGGTCTTCCTCGTACTCTGTGGCTGTGGCTCGGCCTCCCTTACCCTCGGCACTACACCTAACCCAGTGCAGGAAGTAAAAGGATCATTCAGGCAGCTGCTCAGACCCTGATATGGTTTGCCTGTGTCCCCACCCAAATCTCTTCTTGAATTGTAATTCCCATAATCCCTATGTGTCATGGGAGGGACCAAGTGGAGATAATTGAATCATGGGGTCTCTTTCCCCATCCTTTTCTCAATAGTGATGGTGAGAGTGAGAGTGAGAGTTCTCAAGAGATCTGATGGTTTTATAAGGAGCTTCCCCCATCGATAGGCACCCTCTTCTCCTTCCTGCCATCCTGTGAAGAAGGATATGTTTGCTTTCCCTTCTGCCATGATTGTAAGTTTCCTGAGGCCTCACTAGTCCTGTGGAACTGTGAGTCAATTGCACCTCTTTCCTTTATAAATGACCCAGTCTTGGGTTTGTTCTTGTAGCAGTGTGAGAACAGACGAATACAGACTCTTTCTCCAATCACATGCCCAGACAGTGTTCTACTCCATTCCCCTCAGTGTTATCTTCTTCTCTCCTTTTTCACAGTCACTGCTTCTATTCTGGCTCACTCATCCGTCATCATGATCACTGCAGATGCAGATTTCCGAGATGTGAATCTGATCCTGTTCCTTCCTTGCTTGAATCTTCAGTGGCTCCCTACTGCCCTCGAGATAAGGTATTTGCTCTTAGCTTGGCTTATAAGGAGAAGCTTGGTCTGGCTCCTGCCTCTGGCCTCTCTCTGACCCCTCCAGGCTCTCTCTGCCTCTCTCACCCCATGGTCTAGCCACACGTGGTCTAGCCAGGGTGAGCCTGACTTTGGGCTGGAGCCACAAACAGGCGGAGATGGTTCAAAAGCGCCTGGTGTCTGGCCACAGGCTCCCACAGCCTGCCCAGTCTGGGCACTGGGTGATGCTGAGCAGAAGACCAGAGAGCCTTGGGCTGGTGTTTCCAGCACCCAAGTCCCACCCAGGGAACCCTGCATCACACCTCAGCCCAAATCGCTCTGGTTTGGGGGAGGGGAGTCTTCATGCAGAGTGTGGCCACTTGGGGGCAGAGGCAGCAGCCCCTTTGTGCCTGAGAAGGTGTTTCAGAGTCTGGGTCAGCAGAGGGGAGTCTGCAGCTTGAGACCTGTGAGCCGAAGACGCTGACTCAGAAGCAGAGAAGGGCAGGCAGACCTGGGTTCAAATTAGGGCACAGCTGCCACTCCCTGTGACTTGGACAAGTCACTTGACCTCTCTGAGCCTCCATTTACTTACTGGAGAAGGCTCAGCACATGGAAGGGGTTGCCACTGCTGGCTGTCCTGCCCAGAAGCCCAATGGGGAGGGAAGGATGACTTAGTGGTGGTGACAGTCCCACTCGCAGCCCTGGGATGAGGAAAGGAGGGGCAGGAGCCTATGACCGGAAGTGCCAGGTGGGCTCTCCCTGAAGACGGCGCTACGTCAGAGGCCACCAGCTCACAGGCAGGTGTGGCACCTGTCCGCAGACCCTTACCATAGGATTCGTCGCTGTCGGAGGACTTGATGCTGATGAGGATGTGCTGGTCCAGCAGGTACTCAGGGTCAGAGATGATGGGCTTCAGCTGCAGAGAGAAGGGCACAGGACTGGAGTTGACAGGGAAGGGACAGGTGAGGGGACAGGTGGATGAGGATGACGGAAGGTGTTCTTAGTGATCAGATCCAAATCTCTGCTGTCTACACCCGAGAGCAGGGGGTGGGGCTAGCTTTCACATATACCCTGTCCAGCAAGGTGGGGGTTAGCTTCCTTCCCTGTCCCCGCCCACCTCCACACTGCATCCCAGGCCTCCTAAACTGACCTGGCTCCCAAGTCCCAGCAAGAAGGGTGACCTCCAAATGGGCTCCATCCATTGCCCCACTTCCTTCCTGTGCCTAAGCCAGGGTCACGGAGGAGGAGGCAGGCTGATGGGGAAGTGGGGCCAGGCACCAGGTCCAGAATGGCCTCTGCTCTCCATCCTGCGCCAGGCTCCCCCCACAGAGCACAGACCTTCTCCTTGGCCTCCTCCAGGACTGTGGCTGCTTAAAGGCAGCACCCAGGCCTACCCCTCTCAAGGGAGGATGCGGCCTCTGTGTCCATCCTGGCAGAGATCCCACCTGGGCCTGAGTGTCCTACAGATTGTTGGGGGTGTGGCTCAGCGAACGACAGACTCCCACATTCCTGGATAACACTGTTAAGCCCCAGGAGTTGGCTGGGGACTGCCAGCTCCTCCAGAGGCCCTGCTGGTACGGCCTTTTGAGATGTGGGGCTATTCCTCACAATGACTCCCATACAGGAGGGCCAAATTAAAAGGTGACACTCTGCTCTAGGCGGTTCCCTCCCTTCCCTTCCAGACACCAAAAGGCTCCTGGCGCAGGGCTCTGGGCACCATGTTGACGAACAGGACGGACCCACTACATCTCCATTCAGAAAGTTCCAGGCCGGGCGCAGTGGCTCACGCCTATAATCCCAGCAATTTGGGAGGCTGAGGCAGGGGGATCACTTGAGGTCAGGAGTTTGAGACCAGCCTGGCCAACATGGTGAAACCCCATCTCTAGCAAAAAATGCAAAAATTAGTGGGGTGTGGTGGTGAGTGCCTGTCATCCCAGCTACTCAGGAGGCTGAGGCAGTAGAATCGCTTGAACCCAGGAAGTGGAGGTTGCAGTGAGCTGAGATCTCACCACGGCACTCCAGCCCTGGGCAACAGAGCAAGACTGTCTCAAAAAAAAAAAGGTCCAGAACAGATGACCGGAAATTGCAGTGACGCTCCAGGCATTCCAGGGTTCTACATCATCACTTGGCTTCTGGCACGAGGGGATGTCCGGCTCTAAGTTGGACCCAGGGCCAGGGCTGGGGGCCTCAGCTAATTTTTGTATTTTTAGTAGAGACAGGGTTTTGCCATGTTGGCCAGGCTGATCTTGAACTCCTGACCTCTGGTGATCCACCTGCCTCGGCCTCCCAAAGGGTTGGGATTACTGGCGTGAGCCACTGCGCCCGGCTTGGTTGCGTGTTCTCAATTCCACCCTCTGCTCTTGCAGGGCCACAGACATGTCAAGTCCTTCCTGTGTTCACAAGTGTATGATGAGGAGCCAAAGGGCTCCTTTCTGTGCCTCTCTGTACTCCATTCTACGAGCCAGCGCCGAAGAGGAAAACAGGCACCAAAGGGAGACCTGGCATCTTGGGGCCGCATCCTGGGTGTGTCACCGCAGCCACGAGGCCACGAGCAAACAGCTCGCGGCCCCACACCTGAGTTTCTGTCTTTGCCAAATCACGTGGTTAGACGAGCTGACCTCTAGGTCCCTTCTGTGATCCTTTAGGGGAACTGAAAGCATTTAGGAAGAATGAGGCCGCACAGCCACTGCTGCGAAGCGCGGCACGAACCGCCTCGAGCGAGAGCTTGCTCCCGGAGCGGCCTCCTTCACATTTGGTCTCTGCGATTCCTGCTCTCCCTGGTCAGGCCTGGCAGGGCTCTGCCACTGGCTGGTACTACTGGCCTTGCAAACGCAGCGCTCCCCTTGGGGAATGCCTTGCTCTAGGATTACCTTGGGAAGGGTCTCCCCAAACTTCACCAGCAGCTCCCCCTCACTTCCTTCTTCATTTTCTCCTTCCTGACTCTTGACAAAATCTGTTGGAAGACAAGAAGGCTGGTTTTCAGAAAACAGGGCAAGAACCAGACAGCAAAGACTTCCTGGGTCAACCCACCCAGACCGAGGACGATGCGCTGTCTCCTTTTTTTTTTAATCTCGGGGCCTCAGCCTCATTGAGGAGTCAGGCCTGCTGGGGATTCTGTTTTTGCGCAGGGATTGGTCATTTGCCAACATGGTCTAATTATGTTTAGGAAAATCGAAGAGATTCCCCCTCCTTTTCAGTTCCTCTTTGCAACAAACCAGGCAACAAAGAAATCATCACATCATAGGAAAAAAGAGTAGGAAACTTGACAGCTCGTCCCACGCCACTCAAGATAGCAGCCTTTTGAAATTCTAATTTAAGCTTCCTAATATGCTGTTTCCATAGAAATGTATGCAAGTGTCTTGATAGTTTATTAAAAACGCCCGCACAAAATTCCTCGTCATTTTTCGAACCGCTTTGACCCTGCTGGGTGAACTGGGACCTGGAGACTCGGTGGCCAAGGCTGCTCCAGTACCACGCGTGGGCCTAGCTGAGTCGGAGGAGGAAGCAGGGACCAAGCACATGCTTCTTCCTGATTTCTGGAAGCATCCCAGCCAGGGCCTCACAAAATGCCCTTTTGTGGAGTTGACCCCTCCATTTCCTCCCCCTACCACTCTGCAGACCATCTCAGCGAAGAGGGCTGGATACACGCAGCTCTTGCCTGGCGTGAGACGGCTTTAGACAGTATGCCTAGAAATGTCATCCGGAAAGGGTGTTTCTTAAACACAGTTTGTGCTAAATGCTGCTGGCTCAGGGAAACCTGTCCATCTCCTGCTTGCTTTTGGGCACTGCAGATCCCCAAGAAAGACATCGTGATCTCAAAAGAGCAAAAGGGGTCAGGGCGACAGCAGGTGGCTGCTGCTCAGGCCCCCAGGCTGGCTCTTTAAGGTCTGGACATGGGCCCAATACTCTGTGGTTGAATCAGAGCCCCAGGGAATCTCAAGTGGGTCACAGTCCGCCCAGAGGGGCAGTGATGGGAGGCCGCCTACCACCTACAAGGGACTGAGGGGTCGGTACATTCCTGGCTGCCCCTGCCCCTTGGCTGCCCAGGCCACAGGGACCCCTCCCAGTAACTAAGTGTCCCCTTGAGCCATCTACCTGCAGCCCCACTTCTCTGCCCCCCCTCCGTGAGTCCTTTCCAGGGAGAGGAAAAATGGAGCAAAGTGACAGGTAGGAAAGGTGTTTCTAAGAGGGCTCCGGCCGGCTCCACCCAGAAGGCCGCAGAGCAGCCACTCACTCTCCAGGCAGCTGGAGTGGAACTCCAGGTAGAACTTGGTCTGGGACTTGGTCTTCAATGTGGCGTAGCATCTGAGAAACTCAATCTGCCCCTGGCTGTCGACAGTGCCAGGACCTAGAACAGGGGAGAAGACAGATGCAGTTCCAGGACATGCCTGGAGATGGAGCATTTCGAATTAGTTCTCATGCCACACACTGAGCTCCTTCTCAGGGTCCCAGGAAGGTGGGAGTCTAGTGGGAGAAGAAGTAAAGCTACAGCGAAATCCAGCACCCATCGGAGCATCGCCAGCCTCTCCGACGCATCGTGAGCTGGCCAGGGCAGACAGCGGGGCAGAAAGATGCAGAGTCCCAGGACTCTGGACCTGTCTCAGCTCTGTCACTAAAGCTGCGTGGCCTCAGGCAATACCACGCCCCCCCTCCCCCATTTTTGGCTCCCAGCTAGTTCCGGCAAAAGGACTTTGTAGAATGGCTCAGTTGCTCGATACCCAAGTCAACGCTGTTTCTGAGTTCAGGTAGGGAGGGCTAGTTGCTCTTTCTACCTTAGGCAGTTATCCCCACTCCTTAACTCTGGGCTCTGTAAGCTCATTTGCACAGAGTTAACTTGCCTGCAATTGTGTTTATTTAGATGATGCTTTTGCAAGAAAAACCAGTGTTCTGTCCTTTCATATAAATTTTGAGCACAGAGTGATGTTCTGAGAGCATGAACGAATCTTTCCTTCCCTCACATTCTGCCTTCTTTCCTTTCTCTTTCTAAACTCCGCAGTGCCCTGTCCAGGCTCTGCTTAGGTAGACGCCCAATCAACACTCAGTCGCGGTGATCAGTGTTTTTGAGCATCTACGGCTTACGGAGTCCCTGCGGAGGGAAGCCTGGCCGAGCACTGAGGATGCGCTATCCCCGAACAGAGGAGGAGATGGCACAGGCAACCCTTTCACGGGGGTTGCAGGAGCTCAGAGAAAGGGGAGACAGGTGGAAGTCGGGGAAGAGGTCCAGCCTAAGGGCTAGGAAGATTCTAGAAAGGCACAGTGGCTAGATGTAGGAAGGAGACGCAATGGTGGCTCAAGGCTTGGCTGAAGAGGGGAATTCACGTTTCTGGGGCCACGGATCTTAGACACAATAGGTTGGAAAAGAACGTTCCAGAAAGACAGTGCTCCGACCTCGCCAGTGTCCCCCAAGGCATGAAGGACACAGAGCAAGATGGTCTTTCCCTCTATTTGGTTCCCTTGTGCTCAGTCTTCCTAAAGGAGCCTGGTGAACAGTGGGCTGACCACAGAAGCAGAGACTGGGCAGAGAAAACATGGTTCTCTGGTCACTTGGGCCAAGGGCTAGATGGACACATTACAGAGAATACCCAGTCCCAGCTGGGACAAGGGTAGCCTGGTGACCAGGGCTGAGCTGGACTATTTGAAAAATTACCTGCAAATCTAAATATTTACTGTGGTGTTTCCCAAAACTCAGTCATCTGCATGCCATCTTCATGATTTTTACCATCTCTGGGCACCACTCACCTGTGCTACTTTTTTTTTTTTTTTTTTTTTTTTTTTTTTTTTTTTTTTTGAGACGGAGTTTCGCTCTTGTTACCCAGGCTGGAGTGCAACGGCCCGATCTCGGCTCACCGTAACCTCCGCCTCCTGGGCTCAGGCAATTCTCCTGCCTCAGCCTCCTGAGTAGCTGGGATTACAGGCACGCGCCACCACGCCCAGCTACTTTTTTGTATTTTTAGTAGAGACGGGGTTTCACCATGTTGACCAGGATGGTCTCGATCTCTCGACCTCGTGATCCACCCGCCTCGGCCTCCCAAAGTGCTGGTATTACAGGTTTGAGCCACCGCACCCGGCCACCTGTGCTACTCTTTACTTAATATTTCTCTAAATTGACTCACTTTTTTTTCCCCTCTTTTTTTTGAGACGGAGTTTTGATCTTGTTGCCCAGGCTGGAGTGCAATGGCATAATCTTGGCTCACTGCAACCTCCGCCTCCTGGGTTCAAGTGATTCTTCCGTCTCAGCCTCCCAAGTAGCTGGGATTACAGGCATGTGTCACCACATCCACCTAGTTTTTTGTATTTTTAGTAGAGACGGAGTTTCTCCATGTTGTTCAGGCTGGTCTCGAACTCCCGACCTCAGGTGATCCACCTGCCTCGGCCTCCCAAAGTGCTATGATTACAGGCATAAGCCACCGCGCCCTGCTGGACTCACTTTTTAAAATTAAATGTAACTGAATAGGGTATATCACAATACTAAATGGAAAAGCAATGTTGCTTGCCTTGAGCAAAAGACATAAATTTAAAACATGTTAAAATAAAGGCATTACTAATAAATGTTTATCCGTGTCCCCTGCCCCCTCCTCCCACCCCACCCTGAGAATTGTCTTCAGTGGGAGACAGGCCACACCTTGGGAAACACTAATTTACCCATTTTTTTCAGACTAAAACTGAAGCTCAAAAGGCTGACATATTTGCCAAGCAGAGCGAGTACCTTCTCTGGACTGAAATTGTGCTGTGGCTGGGACGTGAAGAGCCCTGACCGATGGGAGCATGACCTGCCTGGGAAAAGGCACCTTCCTCGAATGCAGACCACTGACTGCTACACCGAAGACAAGTGCCCAGCGCCCCTTGCCATGAGGAAGACAGAGAATCAGACACCATCCTTTGCTTACCATTCTTGGAAACAAACTGGGAAGTGACCCCTGCCTCAAACGTGGCAAAGACAGGGCTGTGGTCACTCGTCATGATGTCGGTGGTACTGCCTGCAGGGGAGGAAAGGCATGTGTAAGCAGGAGAGAAGAAGCCCTTCTGGTCAATTAATGACAGCAATCCTAAAGCAGGAAGAAAGTTTAGTGAAGGAGCCTCCAGAAGCGCGAAGGTTCGGTACCTGTTGTCTTGCCGGCCCTCCACAACAAGGCTTAAAGGGTTCAGTGGAAGACAGTACGTACACTGCCTGCTTCGTAGATAAAAGAAGCCTGTGCCAGTTTTCCTACAGACCTATGACTTTTTGAATGGATTAGGGAGTGTGAAACGTGGAGATTTTTCTGGTCTAATCATTTTTTTTTTTTTTTTGAGATGGAGTTTCGCTCTTGTTACCCAGGCTGGAGTGCAATGGCGCAATCTCGGCTCACCGCAACCTCCGCCTCCTGGGTTCAGGCAATTCTCCTGCCTCAGCCTCCCAAGCAGCTGGGATTACAGGCACACGCCACCATGCCCAGCTAATTTTTTTGTATTTTTTTAGTAGAGACGGGGTTTCACCATGTTGACCAGGATGGTCTCGATCTCTCGACCTCGTGATCCACCCGCCTCGGCCTCCCAAAGTGCTGGGATTACAGGCTTGAGCCACCGCGCCCGGCCTTGGTCTAATCATTTTATTTTTTAATTTTATTTTTTTGAGGCAGAGTCTTGCTCTGCTGCCCAGGCTAGAGTGCAGTGGCGTGATCTTGGCTCACTGCAATCTCCACCTCCCAGGCTCAGGCAATTCTTATGCCTCAGCCTCCCAAGTAGCTGGGATTACAGGTGCATGCCACCGTGACTGGCGAATCTTTGTTTTTTGCAGAGATGAGGTTTTGCCACGTTGGCCAGGCCGGTCTCAAACTCCTGAGCTCAGGTGATCCACTTGCCCAAAGTGCTGGGATTACAGACATGAGCCACCACCCCGACCCACTTTATTTTATAGATGACAAGCCCCAAACACAGAGTAGGAAGGGGACTTAAGGTCACTCAGCTCACTGGTAGGAGAGACAGGACACCTTCTCCATCCCATGATGCCTCATAGAACCGGGAGAGAGCAGAGGAAACTTCGTGTAGAAAACTCTGTTAAGGAGCTCGGCTAGGGTGAGAAGGGACGCAGCAGAGCACTTTGAGAAGGGGCAAGAGAGAGGGCAGTTCTAGAAAGGCAGTTCTTTTGAGATAGCCCACTGGAGATGCCTGGCAGGAAATGGGTACTCAAGGCTGGAGATGCAGCTTTAGATTTGGAGTCTTGGGATTGGGTGGGAGCAGAAGACACGAGCGTGTTTGGGCTTTCATGTGAAAGATAAGAAGGGCTGAGGATGGAATTCCAGGGCACACCAACCGTGAAAGGGCGGGCAAAGGAAACACTGCCAGCAAAGGAGACCAAGGAGCTGGTAACACACACTTGGTATGCTTTCCTAGACAGCGTTTACAATCAGCAAGAAAAAGATAAACACCCCACCCCTCAACCAACCAAAGATATGGACAGAAAATTCACGAAAAAATAGAGATGGCTAATAAACGTGAAAAGAGAAAAAGGTCACTTACTAAGGATCACCAGAGAAACACACGGAAACCATGAGACAGAACAGAGAAAGTGACCGACGAGGACAACGGGAGTGGGGACACAGGCTGGTGGCGGAGGAGGAACAGACGGAGTCAGGGGTCCAGGGGCAAAGGCTGGGCAGGAAAGAAAGGAGGCCACCCCTTCTCTGGGACAGGAGGAAGATGCGAGGGCATCAGCTTAAAAACCGGACCTGACGCTGGGCGCAGTGGCTCATGCCTGTAATCCCAGCACTCTGGGAGGCTGAAGTGGGTGGATCCCTTGAGGCCAGGAGTTCCAGACCAGCCTGGCCAACATGGTGAAACCCCATCTCTACTAAAAATACAAAAAAAATTAGCCAGGCGTGGTGGTGGGCGCCTGTAATCCCAGCCACTTGGGAGGCTGAGGCAGGAGAATCACTTGAACCCAGGAGGCTGAGGTTGCAGTGAGCCAAGATGGTGCCACTGCCCTCCAGGCTGCACAACAGAGCAAGACTGTCTAAAAAAAAAAAAAAAAACCAAACTGGACATGAGCAGGAAGAAGTCGATTCAATGAGGTCCAGGGCTGTGTGAGGCAGGAGAGGATGGGGGTGGGGAGGCAGGCTGAGCACACGAGTACAGGTTTGCAGTGGGAGCTGAGAAGAGGTGTTCCAGGGAGAATTCAATGGGTTGACAAGTGGGTTTTTCTTTTTTCTTTCTTTCTTTTTTTTTTTTTTTGAGACAGAGTTTCGCTCTTGTTACCCAGGCTGGAGTTGGATGGCGTGATCTCAGTTCACCGCAACCTCCGCCTCCTGGGTTCAAGCAATTCTCCTGCCTCAGCCTCCCGAGCTGGGATTACAGGCAGGTGCCACCATGCCCGGCTAATTTTTGTATTTTTAGTAGAGACGGGGTTTCACCATGTTGACCAGGATGGTCTTGATCTCTTGACCTCGTGATCCACCCATCTCGGCCTCCCAAAGTGCTGGGATTACAGGCGTGAGCCACCGTGCCCGGCCGACAAGTGGGTTTCTCTTAAGCATTCTCAGAACATTTCAGATATGTACTGAACATAATAGCAATGGCACTATAGTGTGCCCTTAAGCCTGGGAGGTGGACTGTAAGATGGCTGGCCCTCAATGACCCAGTCCTCCTCCCAGTAACCACACTCTCTGTGGTCCCCTCCCACCATAGTCTGGGCTTGGCCATGTGACTTCCTTTGGCCAGTGGGATCTCAGTAAACATGAGGCCGACAGAGCCTTAGGAAGAACTTCCATCCGTGAGACTTGCAGCTGGGAACCCTGAGACCAGGAAGTGAAGAAGCCTGCACTGGCCTGCTGGATGAGGAGTACCACCCTTACGCCTGCCGACAGCCAGCCCACCCTAGATCTGACTCGGCTCCTGCCTGAGTGTACCCAGATGACACCAACTAGAGCAGAGGTGAGCAGTCCAAATTCAGCCTAGCCCAGAGAATCACGAGCAAATAAATGTTTGCAATGTTTGCTTTAAGTCACTGAGTGCTAGGACAGTCCGTTATGCAGCAATAGACAGCTGATATACCTGGCTATGTTCATTACCACAAGAAGACTGAGGCTCCCAGGTCACCCCCGTTTCTTTACATCCACTCCCTTTTCTTTTTCAACTTCTTGCCTCCCTTCAACCCCGAGTCATTAAACCCTTCCACTGAGCCCTCTGGCACTCAATGAAATATCATCAGCGAAATTCCCCGTATCTTTAGTCTTCCCTTCGCCTCCCAAACCCAGCCCTCCCCGAATGGCAGACACTGCCACCTCTCTGCTGAGGCTTGTTTTCCTCCCCAGGTGGGGACAAAGGATGCCCTCCCTGCTCCTCGCTGCCACTTCTGGACTGATCTTCCTCCTCTTTCTCTGAAACCTCCACTGTTGAGCAGTTCTGAATGCTAAGTTTAGGTGCGAAGCAGTAAGTGGTGATTCTGGCAGCCTCCACTCTCTCCTGACTCTGGGCAGAGGCTGGCTGAAGCAGGCAGATGTTGAGACAAGGACTGGCAGGACGTGCAGACCTGCAGGATGTGGGGAGGACGGTAGTGACAGGGTTGGCAGGGAGTGACAGGTCTGGAGAGTCCTAGGGGTGGTGGGGGACAAGGAGAGAATGCACAAGCGAGGAGGCTGCAGGCAGAGGGTAGGACGTGGGCACTTTGAGCTTTGGAAGCTGGGATGATGCCCTGGCCGTGGCTGTGAGGGCGGGCTGCCTTCCCACACGTCTAAAGGTGTTGTGTGAAGTTCGTCTAGTGACGTCACTTCTGGGAGCCAGAGCTCATTCCTTCAGCAAGGAACGCAGGGTGCGTGTGTTCAGCTGTTTCAGGGTAGCTGCTCTGGGCTCTTCTGGGTAGCAGAAGACATGCATAGAAGATAGGAATGGAAATCAATTCCATGTATAGGACCAGAGTTAAACTTGTGGGATCAAATTTGCCAGTCCCCAGAGAGGGAGGGTGCCAGGAAGGAGGCCACTGGGCAGCAGCAGGATTCCCCCACCCTCTCCTCACTCCGAGGGCCAGGGTGGCCCTCCTTTGGAGGCCATTGTCTGGGAATTTGCAGTTTTAAAAATAATACCACTGGGCTTGGTGCAGTGGCTCATGCCTGTAATCCCAGCACTTTGGGAGGCCGAGGTGGGTGGATCAGGTCAGGAGTTCAAGACCAGCCTGACCAACATGGTGAAAACCCTTCTCTACTAAAAATACAAAAAAATTAGCTTGGTGTTGTGCATCTGTAATCCCAGATACTCAGGAGGCTGAGGCAGGAGAATCAGTTGAACCCGGGAGGCGGAGGCTGCAGGGAGCTGAGATTGCGCCACTGCACTCCAGCCTGGGTGACTTAGCAAGACCGATCTCAATAAATAAATAAATAAATAAATAAATAAATAAATAAATAAAAATAATACCACCTTCTCAGTCAGGGACGTGTTCAAAGCAATTCTGTTCTGTGGATTTTGAAGGTCTCAGTTTGTAAGTAACAGGAACTAATCAGTAGCTTTTAGGAATAAGCATTTGGGCAATTAAGAGCTCCTTCAGCACACCTTCAACTCTGAGGGTCAAGAGTTAACAGTCATTTCTCTCTCTGATTTTTTTCAGAGATGGGGTCTACATTGCCCAGGCTGGTTTTGAACTACTGGGCTCAAGCGATCCTCCCACCTCAGCCTCAAGTAGCTGAGACTGTAAGCGTGTGGCACAGTGCCTAACAGTCATTTCTTAATTGTTTTGATAATTTATTCCATAATTATTTATTTTAATATTATATATTGTGCCTTTAAAAATCAATTTAATGCAATTTATCCTTAAATCTCCCAAATATATATGTGTATACACTTGTGATATGTATTAGTTTGAGCCATATGAATTTCCAATAATTGATTATTTCTGACCTACAAAAACACTTTCATATGGCTCAAACTTAATATGTTATTTTCAAAAGAAATAAAACTAAATTTTTTTTTTTGAGATGGAATTTAGCTCTTGTTACCCAGGCTGGAGTGCAATGGCGGGATCTTGGCTCACCACAACCTCTGCCTCCTGGGTTCAAGCAATTCTCCTGCCTCAGCCTCCCGAGTAGCTGGGACTACAGGTGCGCGCCACCATGCCCAGCTAATTTTGTTGTATTTTTAGTAGAGACAGGGTTTCACCATGTTGACCAGGATGGTCTCAATCTCTTGACCTCGTGATCCACCTGCCTCGGCCTCCCAAAGTGCTGGGATTATAGGCGTGAGCCACCCATGCCTGGCCTAAAACTAAATTTTTAGAAAAGTGCTTCAGGTCAGGCACGGTGCTCACACCTATAATCCCAGCACTTTAGGAAGCCGAGGCAGGCTGACCACCTGAGGTCAGGAGTTCAAAACCAGCCTGGCTGACATGGTGAAACCCCATCTCTACTAAAAATATAAAAATTAAGCAGGCTTGGTGGCAGACACCTGTAATCCCAGCTACTTGGGAGGCTGAGGCACGAGAATCGCTTGAACCTGGGAGGTGGAGGTTGTGGTGAGCCGAAATCACACCACTGCACTCCAGCCTGGCCACAGAGCGAGACTCCATCTCAAAAAAAAAAAAAGTGCTCCCACAATTCAAATGTCTCCCAAAGCAGAGGATATTGAAAGATAGGTAGGGATGCATCAACTTTTCCAGGTAACTTGATTAGGATTACAATGAATTCCTCCACTTGACACCTCAACAGACTGAAGCCGCTAGATTTTAGGGCAGTCACACCTCCCAGCTTCATGCCATTCTCTGATCCTGGTCTGCTTTCCCCAGTGTTTTGACTCACCATAAGACTGACACACCACATGCACCAGGGGATAAGACTTCCAGAGGACTCGGTCGCACCAGGAAGGTAAGTTGTACTTCATCTGCAAATCAAAGTCACAGGCTTTGCAAAATGCCTCTTGCTTTTTTTTTTTTTTAATCAGTGAAAGAAAAGATTAACTGGTGGCCTCTATAATTTTCAAATTAATTGGCTGTTACCTTTTTATAGAATTTCCTCGTAGGTGGCTTTTCACACGCCTCAAGTCCCGACTCCACTGCCATGCCCCACGCTTTCAGACATGCTGGCCTTCTGCTCTAGAATAAGAACTCACCTTGCTGTGCTTCCTCACCTGTCCTCCTGGCTACTTCAGTATCCCTTGTATTCACCTTGTCTTACTTTCTTTCTGATCCAGATGAACCCACACCTGTATTTTCAACCCAGTCTCTACTCACTTTCTGCAGCCACTTACTGTAATAACACACTCCAGCTTCCACTCCTGCTTCCCTATTCATCCACCTATCCACCTCTTCATCTCCCCATCTATCCATCTACTCATTTACTCATTCACCCATCCATCCACCTACCTACCTATCCATTTATCCATCCATCCATCCACTCATCTACCTATTCATCCATCTATCCATCCACCCATCCATCCAACCACCTATCTATTAATCCATCCACCTATTCATCCATTCATCCATCCACCCACCCATCCATCCATCCACCCACCCACCTATTCCTTCATCCATCCACCTACCCACTTATTTATCCATCCATCCACCCACCCACTTATTTATCCATCTATCCACCCATCCACCGATCCCTCCATTTATCTCTCCCTCCCTCCGCCATCCATCCATCCATCCATCCATCCCTCCCTCCACCCACCTACCCATCTGCCTTTTCACCCATCCATCTATTCATCCATTTATCTACCTATCCATCCATCCATCCATCTACCCATTCACCTACCCATCCACCTATCCCTTTATTTATCCATCCATCCCTCCATCCCTCCACCCACACACACATCCATCCACCCATCCATCTCTCCACCTGCCTACCCATTCACCTATTCACTCATCCATCTATTCATCCATTTATCCACTTATCCATCCACCCACTCATCCATTGACCCATTCACACACTTGTCCACCTACTGAGCCAGTCACTCAAACAGTATCTATTAGTACTATATGACAAGCCTTCAGGGCCTCAGGCTGCAGTGGTGAGCGAGATGTCCACTGGGTGGGATAGATAAGGCAAACTGGCGATAACAACCCTCTTTTATCAATATCCTTATCCTCTCATGTTCTAGCTCTTTCTTTTTGACCTCTGTCATCTCCTTCAATTACTTCTCTCTTTTCTTCCTTTTATCAATTTTCTTTCAAGAATGTTCTATTTTCATTGCCTCTGCTTCTGAACCACTCACTTAAAAAAAAAAAAAAAAAAACCTTTAGGTACAACTTACATAAAGTGTGCTAACCGTAAGTGTATAGTCCCATGAATGTTTACTTTTGTATACACTCACCCACTACCCAGAGCAAGATACAGAAAACCCCTATCATCCTACAAGTCCCCTCATACCCGTTCCTTGTCAACACAACAGCCCCCTAAAGGTGAGCATTACTGCGACTAACATCCCCATTGATTGATTTATATGCTCGTATATGAATGGACTCTCTCAGGAGATACTGTTTTATGTTGGACTCTTTCAGTCACTTTGTTGCGTGTAAAAGTTCCATTGTCTGTAAGTATCACATTTATCTACTCTACTGTTAATGGACATAGGCCATTTCCAGTTTTGAAGATTATAAACAAAGCTGCCAAAAACATTCTTTCTTCTTTTTTTTTTCCTTGACGTGGAGCCTCACTCTGCCGCCGAGGTTGGAGTGCAGTGGCGCAGTCTCGGCTCACTGCAACTCCGCCTCCTTCTGAATTACAGTAAGCTAAAGTTAATTTATTATTGAAAAAAATTTTTTTAAAATTAGCGTAGAGTAGCCTAAGCGTACAGGGTTTGTGAAGTCGACAGCAGTGTACAGTAGCGTCCTAGGCTTTCACACTCACTCACCGCTCACTCACCCCCTTTCTGTCATTTTCACTGTTTCTTCCCTGATTTGGTCCTAGCTGTTGCTCAGCTGGACATGCACGATGGCTTCCTCACCGGTGTCCCTGCAGACTCCTCATCCTTTACCACAATGCCCATCACAGTTCTGCACATGCCATTCTGATGCACCAGTGCCCAGCAGAGCTTGCAGTGGCCTCCTGTGGCCTGTCATGCCTGGTATCCAGGACTTCCCGCTCTCCCATCTCAGGCCCTCATCTGCCTCAACTGAAACTCACATCAAACCAAACCATCCTTTACCAGCCTGCACAGGGGTCCCCATGGACCTGCTCTGACAGTGTCTTTGGGCCAGGTGACCCCATTCACACAGCAGGCAGTGGACCCTGCAGAAGAGGGTGTCCCGTCCTGGGAGTCCCAGCCTCATTGGTGGCAGCGGTCTGGGACCGCCTCCTGTCCTCTCAGTTCTGTTCTTTTCCTCTCCTGCTCTGCTCTGAATCCACCCAGCATTTGGCCTTCGTCTCCCACGTCCAGTTCTTCACTTGCCCCCGCGCCCAGATGGGGCCTAGAACTCTTTCAGATGACACTTTGAACTTGTGCTCCATTTCCCTAGGCTTCTTGTGGGCCTGGGTATCTCACTGCCCCAGCCGTTCAACCCTTGAACCCTGCCATGGGCTGGCTTCCCTGATCCTTCCTGGCCCTGGTATTGTCACATTCTGGCTCTGGCTACAGCGAGTTGCATATTTGGCTTGTTTTTCCTACTGTGAAGTCCCTGGAGCAGACATCTTTGCTCTCCCATCACCTAGGAGAGTGCCTAACCCATAATAGGCCATCAGGAAATATCTTTGAAGAAATGAATAAATATTTTATTGCATCTTTCCCGAAACACTATTCCTTGGAACCCAAGTGGCCTCATAAGATATGAATTGGTATTCCATGAACAACGAACTGAGTTTGGCACACAGATTTTCTCACGGACAGCCACAGTGCTCTGAGGCCCAGAAAGACTCTGATAAATCCTGCAGTGAAGAAACCTGCTTAATGTTCATTCACTCAGCAGTTTAGCACATTTGTGTGATCACGAGACTTTAACAAAAAATGATCTTCAGAACCCAGTTAAGGAAATAATACTTTAAAATCCTCTCAGTATCTTAGAGTATCTGGACCAAAGGTGAATCGTAAGGGTTATTTTCCCAGCTCACTGCAGGGCACAAGTGTGGTTTCCCTTTGCCCTGTGACACAAATCAAAATGTGCTAATTTTTTCTTTCTTTCTTTCTTTTTTTTTTTTTTTTGCCTAATGGATGAAGATGCTCTCTGTTCACCTTTTGGGAACAGACACGAGCGGGGAGAAGACGGAGGGCAGGGGAGATGTCTGTGAAGAGGACTCACCCCTGTTGCCTTCTGCTTGGTGTAGGCGTATTTGTCCCGAGTACATCTTTCAAAACGGTAGGTGGGGGCAAACGTGATTTCTTCCTCCTCTGAAACAGAGAGACTTTGGTTTCAATTCTGATTCCCCAGGTTTTGCATGTGGTCAACTTTCCCTATTCACCTGGTGAAGAAATCGGGGGAAAGGGGATGAAAAGATGGCCGGAAAGGCTGCAAGAGAAGACGCGGCTGCTCTTACCGAAGTGCAGGAAGACCTTCTGCTCCTTCCTCTCTGTGAGCAGCTGGTCGTGGCACAGAAGGTCTGCGTACTGCTGCTGCTTGATTTTCTGGATGATGGTTTCTGCCTCCTGGAACAAGAATATGGCCGGGCCTCTGGTGAGAAGCCCTGCAGATCCAGGCCTGACAAGCTTCGGGGCTGGGGTGGGCAGCTGGATGAGCTGGGCTACACAGTGACGGTGGGAGGGTGGCTGTGACAGTTACGGGAACCAGACAAAAGCACAGGGGACCTGTGAGGAGCGGCTGAGGCTCAGTAATGGGAACAGTGTTGAGCCCCCAAAGGGAACAGCTGCCTCGGCCCACTTGGTTTATGTGCCTCCATGACCACCCGCCCTGAGCTGACTCAAGGGAGGCTCCATCCCTGCAGCCCAGCCCAGCCCCAGGCGGGCAGCCCCTTACCCAGGTAGGCAGGTCCACTCGGTAGTTAAGATCCCCAAGCCAGAAGAGGTGCGTGAAGCGGTGAGTGATGTTAAAGGGACTCAGCTTCTTGTCGCCCAGGGCCAGGAACCGGAGAATGTTCATATAGTTTTGGTTTCGCCTAATGCAAGGAAAAAGTGGCCATCTAGCATGGGGTCACTGGTTCCCCCCTCACTGTGGCAGGAAGTCACTCCTGCCATAGGTGGTGGGGCGAGGGGAGGAGCATAGCAGTGGAGGGAGGGAGACAGCCCTCCAGCCTGGCTGCAGCAGACCACCTTAGTGTGCAAATACAGCACAGCCAGGAGGCAAAGCGCATTTGGGGCCACACTGGGTGTACAGAGGGCAGGGGCCCAGGAGCAGCTGCATCTGCTCAGCAGAGAATCAGACAGTGAGGATTCTATAGATGGCTGTCTTCATTCCCGGGCCCCAGCTAGGCCTGATCAGCGTGGATTTGTAAGGAGGCCCCAAAGGAGGCTTTCTGCTTTAGAAACAGCGCTAGTTAGGGGTCCATCAGGCTAATGACAAAGGGAAATATCTTTTCTGACGTTTAGACAAAATTCTTCCACACGTGAGGTCACTATTGTGCTGCAGTTGCTTTTAATGAGACCGTGGTGAGTCCTGAAAGGCCACAGGACACCCACAAGGTCAAGGGCACGAGCTGAGCAGATCCTTCTGGTACTTAGATGTGTGAGGTGTGTCTGGGCAGATAACCCAAAAGCATGCTCCTGGGGGGAAGGAGTTCCATTACCTGAGTTTCTTTTCACTTCCTGAAGTCAAATGGCTGTTGACAAACCCCAAGGAGGTTCCATTGAACATGAACGACACCCCCACGGCTCCCTTGTTCCCTAAAACAAAGAGCAGAAAGAAGAATCAAAATATCAAAAAGACATACTTGCCAAGGGGCCAGAAATCAAGCGGATCGGGGTCACGCGGGGTAGGAGATGCTGGGTTCTCAGCAGAGCAGAGGAAGGTGGCTGCTGCGACTTGCCCCAGGCATCTCTCTCTAAAGTGACCCATGTGTTAAGCAGGCAGCCAGAAGCCCTGGGATGATTCAGAAGATTCCAGCCTGGGAGGCTGATCTTCCTCCCAGCGAACTCAAGATTCCTGGGGAGACCGAAAACCCACACTGAGATCACACCTTTTTCTGCCAATGTTCTGATCCATTCTAGACCAGTGGTTCCCAAAGGGAGTTCCCCAGACTAGCAGCTGCACACCATGTGGGAACTTGTTGAACAGTCCCACCCCAGACCCACTGAATCTGAAATCCTGGGATGGGGCCCAGTAATCGGTTTGACAAGCCCTCCAGGGTCAGTGGCAGCCGAATGCTGGCTCACTGCCAGCCACGAATGGTTTTACATTTGTAAATGGTTAGAAACAAATTAAAAGAAATGCAATCTTTTGTAATGCATGAAAATACGACATTCAAATTTCAGTGTTCAGAAAGAACATGTTATTGGAACATAGTTGCTCCTATTTGTAAGGCCGGTTGCCTCACCGGGAGGCCGGACACACCCACCCCTGCACTCAGCACCTGACTCTGCACCCGGCACCAGGCTCTGCACTCGGCACCTAGCTCGGCCACATGGCTCCCTGGAAGTCTCCAGCTAATGCAACCCTGGCTGGCTCTCGCACCGGAAAACCCGCCCAACTACCTGCTAACCAACAGTGGCCTGCCCCGTCTCAATCCTGCTCCCCTGGACCCAATCAGAGCACCCAGCTGTTGCTCGTTTCTCCTAGCCATAGCCCCTCACCCCCTCCCCCGCCCAGGAAGTCAGTGTTACTTCTCTGGCCCCCTTTCCCCGGACCAGAGAACCTTGCCTGGGAGCTGAATAAATTGGCATTTCATTTTCTTATACTGGCCTCAGTTTCTTCGTTTTAAACCCGGCAATGACCCTTACAAGTGGTACTGAAACCCAGGAGCAGTTCAAGACCCCTCCTGGGGGAAATTGACTCCTCTACCATAAGCCAAACCAGGGAGCTGCTGCCTCTCTGATTGTCTGCAGCCATCACTCGGTAAGACTCCTATTGCCCATAACCCCATCCTCTGTTTGCTCCGATCCGAGGAGACCCTGTCCGTAATCGCAGCCGTGTCAGGGACTCCTTCCTGTCTCAAGCTGTGGGTCTCGTGGAGATGTCCCGGTGCCCCTGCTCGCCCGTTCCAGAAGACAGGAATATTGTGGAAACGTCCCTATACTCCTGTCCTTCCCATAACCTCCAGTAGTCGAGTGTTGAGGTCCGGGACGCCATTCCTCACTCCTGACTATCCCGCGACAGAGAGGAAACTATTTGTAATCAGGAGTCCCGCCTAGACCCCAAGTCACCATTGGGATGTCTAGTCCAAAATTTACCTAAGCTGGGACTCTCCATAAAAAAGAAAAGGCTGCTCTTCCTCTCCGCGGTGGCCTGGCCCCAGTATCCTCTGGACAACCAGTCCAAGTGGCCACCAGAAGGAACTTTCGATTTTGGCATTCTAACTGATTTAAACAATTTCTGTCAAAAAATGATAAATGGTCAGAGGTTCCTTACTTCCAGGCCTTCTGATATCTTCACTCCCGTCCCACCCTCTGTTCCTCTTGCACCACCGCTCAGGTGCTCCTGGCCAAGGAAACTCCCTCACCGCCCACGGCCCCTCCACCATCCTCCTCCTCTTCCAACCCTGACCTGCCCGAAGAACTCTCCTTTCCACCCGCCCAACCCACTAATCCTCCGCCCTATGTGGAACCTCAACCCCCTCCAGCTCCTCCTCCCCCTGGTCCCAACCTGGCCTCTCCTGTTAGTGCTCACACTCGCTCACGCTGTGCTCCGAACGATGAAACCTCCCTCCCTTGCCCCCTGCACAAGGTCGCCGGAGTGGAAGGCGTTGTCCGAGTGCATGTTCCCTTCTCCCTCTGATCTACCCACCACTGAGAAACGCCTAGGGTCATTTTCCACCAATCCTACTGCTTACCCCAAAGAATTCCGCTACCTCACCCAGGCGTACGACCTCACCTGGCATGATACCTAAGTGATTCTGTCCTCCACCCTTACTCCAGATGAGCCTGACCGCATCCTTATGGCGGCCCGGGCACACGCTGATCAGGTACATCTCACAAACAATCAAATGCCTGTAGGTGTGGCGGCCGTCCCCGAGGCCGACCCGAATTGGAATTATCAGACTGCCGCTGCCCGGACCAAATGCTACAGTGCCTCCTAGCGGGCATGCAAAGCGCAGCCCGAAAGGTAGTTAATTATGGTAAGTTAAGGGAAATCACTCAGGGTCCTACTGAAAACCCAGCCGCCTTCCTTGACCGATTAACTAATGCTATGATCCTTCATACCCAGCTGGACCCGGCCTCTTTACCAGGGGCTACAGTTCTAGCCACCCATTTCATCTCTCAAGTCAGTGGCTGACATTAGAAAGAAACTTAAAAAGGCTGAGGAGGGCCCCCAAACTCCCGTATGAGACCCGGTAAACATGGCATTTAAAGTTTTTAATGGCTGAGAGGAAAAGGCTGAGACCACCCGCCAGGCCCGTCGACAGCAAAAGGTAAGCCTCCAAACCCGAGCTCTTGTGGCAGCTCTCAGGCCAGCAGCCCACCAGGCACATCCCTTACCATCCTCAGTCGTCGGGTAAAGTTGAACAGGCCCACGGCATCCTCAAAGACCATGTGGCCAAACTTGTTATTGAGGTGAAACTCTCTTGGCCCACACCCCTACCTCTCACCCTGGCCTGCATCCGGGCCACCCAACGGGGGCCAACGGGCTTTAGCCCCTTCGAATCGCTGTTCGGCCGGCCTTCCCTGGTTTCTCACAACCTCCCTGTAAACCCCGCTCCACTGGCTTCCTACATTCCCTTCTTCTCCCTCCTCTGCCACCTGTTAAGGGAGCAGGCAGACCACTCCCTCCCTGTTGTTCCAGGACCAGAGGACTCCCACCCAGTGGCACCTCTCCAGCTGGGCGACAGCATGATCTCCTCTGAGAACTCAAACCAGGATCCTTGCAACCCAGGTGGTCGGGACCCCACGTTGTTATCCTAACCACCCCCACAGCAGCCAAACTCCTGGGTCACACTCCGTGATACCATGTGTCCCGTCTCAAACTGGTCCCCCAAAATGATCAGTGGAAATTTGAACCCCTGAGCCCCACTTGCCTCCACCTCACCTGATGCCCCAACCCGTCACCTCTTAACCCTTCAGAGCCTCCTTCCCTTTCCCTTGCGTGCCTGTCACCTTGGTCCCTCAGTTAGAAGTATACGGACAGGCGGAACTTCTACCCCTCCTTCAACCTTCCCGTAATCACCGAGACCGGCAAGCAGTCTTCCTCCCAATGGGTCATTGGTCTCTCTCTAGCATTCTCTCTGGTGGCGGCTGGGCTGGGTAGCAGCACCCTAGGCTACAGTGTCACCTCAGCGGCTCAACTGAAGGACAAGCTTTGTGTGGCTATCAAAGCGTCGGCCGCCTCCCTGGCCTCCCTTCAGTGACAAATCACGTCACTGGCCCAGGTAACTCTCCAGAACTGACGGGCCTCTGACCGGCTGACAGCAGAAAAGGGAGGTACTTGTCTGTTTCTTCAGGAGCAGTGCATATAATATATTAATGAAACAGGCCTTGTAGAAGAAAATGTCAACACTCTCTACTGCCTCCAAGAGGACCTCCACAAGAAGCAGAATGCATCAGTCTCGCCTCTCAACTGGTGGCAATCCCCCATGCTAACCTGGCTAACCCCTCTTATCACTCCCATTATCGTCGGTTGTCTTCTGTTAATGCTAGCCCCTTTTTTCCTCAGGTTTTTATAGGCCTGCATGAGGGAGATTTCCAGGGTGGCTGTAAACCAGATGCTACTTCACCCCTATGTCCGACTCCCAACCGAGGCACCAGCCAACTGACCCTTCTCCCTCACTCTGCCCCCATTCAGCAGGAAGTAACCAGAAAGTAGGCATCCTGTATCATCAAAAGGGTCAGAATGTAAGGCCGGTTGCCTCACCGGGAGGCCGTACACACCCACCTCTGCACTCAGCACCTGACTCTGCACCCGGCACCAGGCTCTGCACTCGGCACCTAGCTCTGCCGCGTGGCTCCCCTGGAAGGCTCCAGCTAATGCAACCCTGGCCGGCTCTCACACTGGAAAACCCGCCCAACAACCTGCCAACCAATAGCAGCCCGCCCCGTCTCCATCCTGCTCCCCTGGACCCAATCAGAGCGCCCAGCTGTTGCTCGTTCCTCCTAGCCGTAAAAACCCCCTGCCCCCAGAATTCAGTGCGACTTCTCTGGCCCCCTTTCCCCGGACCAGAAAACCTCGCCTGGGAGCTGAATAAATTGGCATTTCATTTTCTTATACTGGCCTCAGTTTCTTCATTTTAAACTCAGCAATGACCCTCATGCTATTCACCTCAGGACTGTCTCTGGCTGCTTTCAGACTACGAAGGCAGAGCTGAGGCACTGTGACAGTTGTTGGCCTGAAGAGCCTAGAATGTTCACCATCTGGCCTTCTTTGGAAAACGTTTGTCAACCCCTGTTCTAGATGATTCTGCCACATGCAGGTGAGAACCTGCTGTGTCCAATGTAGGCACAGGCCATGTGTGACTATCAAACACCTGATATGTGGCTGGTACCAAATGAGACAGGTTGTGAGTGTAAAATACACATCAGAATTGTGGCGTTGGTAAGAAACACAGACTGTAAAATATCTAATAACTTTTTACATTGAATATCTATTGAAATAATCATATTTTGGATGAATGAAATTCAATAAAATCTATGATTAAAATTAATTTCACTTGTTTCCTTTTGAATATGGCTACTAGACAATTTGATCTATTAATCATAATAGATCAAATTGCAATCTATTTGATCATAAATCTATTTATGATCTGTTTGGCTCCCATTTTCTTTCTTTCTTTCTTTTGGAGGTGGAGTCTCACTCTGTTGCCCAGGCTGGAGTGCAGTGGGGCAATCTTGGCTTACTGCAACCTCCATCTCTCGGGTTCAAGCAGTTCTCCTGCCTCAGCCTCCTGAGTAGCTGAGCCTACATGTGCACACCACCATACCTGGCTAATTTTTTAGTAGAGACGAGGTTCCATGGTGCTGCCCAGGCTGATCTCAAACTTCTGAGCTCAGGCAATTCTCCTGCCTCAGTCTCCTAAAGTGCTAGGATTACAGGTGTGAGTCACCACGCCCTGCAGTGGTCATAAAGCTGGGATTCTGGTGAGGCTTCCCTCTTCACCCCTTAGATGCCAGCCACACTGCCTTTCTGAGGGAGGCCCCTGACCTCTGCTCTCTGCCTGCGCCACACACTCCTTCGTCAGCACGCTCCTCCCAGGAAACAGCTTCTTTTCCTCCTGGCTGTCCATGCAATGGCTGTCAGGTCCATATAAGCAGAGCTCCTGCCTGCTCAGGAGCTGACCTAGTGCCCAGCCCCGAGGCCAGGATGACCAGGAACTGGGGTGGTAGCTGCAGGCAAGGCCTGGCTGAGGCCGTGGTTTTATGTGGCCCCATGAGGTCTGAGTGTATTCTGCGCAGTGGGGCAGGGGCCGGTGAGTGGGGCTGGAAGCCCAGGGAGTGATGGAATCCAGACCCGGGGCGGTTCCTGGGCAGCAGGAGGGCATGAGTGCAGCCAGGACAGCCACGAAGCCCCACCCTTCCACTGTGGCAGGAAGGAAGGGGGACGAGTGGGGGTGGACGTGGGCAGTTTGCGGTTTGTCAGCAGAAAAGCTGAGAGAGCTTTTCACATTCTGTTGCAGCAATTCTATTTCCTGTTCTCTCTGGGACTCTGTCCTATTCCTGACTCCACCGCCTTCAGTCACCAAAAACCACTGGTCTCACCCCTGATGTCAGTTCTGGAGCCCTGTGTGTGTGTGCGCGCGCACACACACACACACACACACACACGCACACGCAGAGGCTCTAGTACTTATGGACATGGACTTGAACACCCATCCTCACATACCTAGACTCTCATAAACACACACAAACACACATGCATGGACTCACACACACAGACACACACTCATAGATATGGATGGTGTACTCACACACGGACTCACATACCTAGACTCACATAAACACACACTCAAACCCACACACATGGACTCACCCACACACACAGACACACGCTCATAGATATGGGGTTGTACACTCACACAGGAACTCACATACGCAGACTTACAGAAGCACACACAAACGTGTGGACACACACACAGACACACTCATAGATATGGGGAGGTACACTCACACAGGGACTCACATATATAGACTCACATAAACACACACAAACACACCTGCATGGACTCACACACACACATTCACACACTAATAGATATGGGGTGCACGCTTACACATGGACTCACATAAACACGCTCACAAACACACATTTATAAACTCTTATACCCCTACACAGTCTTACTCACATGCATGCTCTCACACACTTCACACAAACTCACATACACAGACCTACTCACACACACACATTCTACAGACACACACACACACAGGCTCGCACTCCCATACTCATGAAATCTCCCTGCCCTTGTTTCTGCTCTCTAAAGTCAGTGACTCTCCACTGACACCAGCGTTTCCAGATCCAACCTGGTGTAGAGGGACCGGGGGCAGGGGCTTATAAGGAAGGTCTCACTGAAACACAGCCACTCCCATCTGCTTTCTGGGTTGACTCTGCTTTCCTGCCAGAAAGGCAGAGAGGAGCAGTGTCGAGTAGCATGCAAAGCCTGAAATATTTACGACTGGACCCTCTCCTGTAAAAGTTGGCTGATTCCTGTTCTAGGTTCTCGCTAATTGAAGTGGGTCCCACGGGCCAACCAACAGCGCTGAAGTTGCCTGGGAACTTTTCTGAAACTGGGAACCCTAGGCTCCACCCAAGATCTCTGAGTCAGAACCTGCATTTTAGCTAGATCCCTGGGAGCGCTGGTGTAGACCCTGAGTGAGTTTCAGGCAGAGAGACCAATCATCCCTATTTGTTGAGGATTGAGCAGGGATCTGAGGATGCAAGGCTCTCCATTTTTAACCCGGCTGGGACAGGGATGACGTGGTCGTGTGAGCTGAAGCAGAGGTTGTGGGAAAAACCCAGTGTCCCCGCCCGGCTCACCCAGCGTGTTTGCGATGCCTGTCTTCACGTTGTCAGTACAGATGTGGCTGATCCGGTTCTCGTGCTCGGGCTTGGCCAGCACCACAATGCGGATGTTCCAGAGCGTGTGGATGGCGACCTGGTGGGAGGACAACGTTGCAATACTCGGCCCAAGTGTAGAGGGTGAGCCAGGGCACAGTGATCCACAGCCAGCCCCAGCTCCTGGGTGTGTGGTACTCTGTAATCCCAACCCTTCAGGGGACTCCCAACAATGCCTGATAGGGGAGACAAAGCATCCTAAAGATGAGAACCGGGGCTGACCAAAGGCGGGAAGATAGAGGACTCAGTGGTTTCCAGCAATACCCCACGGATCCCATCTACTGCTGAATACAGACGCATCTCTCAGTGGGGGCCCCCAGACAGCCTTGAAAACTGAGAACTGACAGGCTGAGCTTGCCCTTGCCTCTGAGACAGCCCAGCTGAGAAAAGACTCTGTCCTAGAAGCCCACCCGGGGCACGGCCAGCTGCTCACTGTTTTAAAAGTCACACTGGTGATTTCTTGCAGGGAGTGTTTGAGGATCTCCAGCCACTCCTTCTCACTCAGGGGGTCCTCCTGGGTGCCGATCACATAAATGTCATGGGGGATGTAGTCAGCAGAGTCATCTCGCGTCTTTCCCTGTCCCTTGGAGAGAAACCAGGACGTGATCTTCTTGGGAGGGAGGGCGTTACCTTCAACAGCAAAACCCAACACCAAGTGAGTCAAAGGCACATGGAGTCAAAGCATCAGGAGAATTCAAAACAGAGGGCAGGAGTGTGGGGGAGGTCACGCCATCAACCAAGACCATCCAAGCAGCCCACAGAAAAGCCTGCCACGGAGCCCTGGGCGCTAACCTCACCCAGGATGTGGGTTGGGGCTGGAGCTCAGGTAAGCCTCTTTTTAAACATAACATTAAGTTTCAAGGTATAGAAACACCAGAAGATTCCCTGATGTCAGATACTGTCCTGCACTTCGAGGCTACGATAACTGAGACATAGTCCTGTCCCTCAAGGAACTCACATCCTATTCTTGAGACAGCCAAGGGAACTGACAAGTTTTGGGTGGCGGCTTCTAACCCATTGCTGGGTGACAACAAAGGCTCCCTTGCAAGACAGATCCCAGCCCAGAGCGGAGAGGTGCCTGGGTGTGAGCCAGAGAAACAGGAGCGCCTGGAAACTCCTCCGCACTCCCATTTCAAAACTGAGTTGCAGCAGCTCAATCAAGAAATGTCAAATGGTTCAGCCTGCAATGCCCTTGAAAAAAGAGCAAACTTTGTTCCTCAAAGAGATGAGTTTCTTGGCTAAAAGTGCAAAGAAGCCAAGCATTGGAGTAAATGGACTGTGGCTAAATTCCGCTCCCCTGAGAGGCTCACAGTGGGTGCCCGAACCCACGGGGCTGGTGGGCCCGGCCCTCCTGCAGCATGGCCCCAGCTGGCTCCTTCCACAAGCTTCTGTGGGAAGGGCACCCCCTGCTCTTGTGTCGTGGACATCCCTGACCACGTCCAGAGGGAGGAGATCAGGCAGACTATTGTCTCTTATTAGAGACGTTGAAAGGGACCGAAGAGGACATGTGACCCCAGGGGCATTGGCCCGGGCTGTATTCCAGGGCTGCTGTGGCCCTGGGACGCAAGTGACATGGTGCCACTTCACGTCCAGGAGGCCCCTGTTGGCTGCTGCTCACCCTCTTCCTCCCAGACTCCTCTCAGGGCAAAAGGCAAAGGATACAGAGCGCCCAGTGAAATTCCACGCAATAGCTGTTTATCCGAAATTCAGATTTCACTGGATGTCTTCTATCTAATCTATTTCTACCTGAACACTTACACTAAAAAATTATTTAGGATGGGCGTGGTGGCTTACACCTGTAATCCCAGCACTCTGGGAGGCTGAAGTGGGTGGATCACTTGAGGTCAGGAGTTCAAGACCTGCTTGACCAACATGGAGAAATCCCATCTCTACTAAAAATACAAAATTTAGCCCGGCATGGTGGCGCATGCCTGTAATTCCAGCTACTTGGGAGGCTGAGACAGGAGTATCACTTGAACCTGGGAGGTGGAGGTTGTTGTGAGAGGAAATCGCATCATTGCACTCCAGCCTGGGCAATGAGAGTGAAACTCCATCTCAAAAAATACGTATATATTTACTATTACTTATATTTAGTAGAGTGCATATGTTTAGTATATAAACATACATTAGTATATAAATATACATTAGCATATAAATATACAGTACACATGTTTAATACAAAATATATTTATCATATTCTTAGTATGTACTATTAGCTGTATGCTCAAACTAAATAATCACTTAGTATGATTTATATTTAATATAATAATTACATTGATATATTTAGCATACGTATATATACTATATATTCAGCATAATGTCTATTTTTTTTTTTTTTTTTTGAGACGAAGTTTCGCCCTTGTTACCCAGGCTGGAGTGCAATGGCGCGATCTCGGCTCACCGCAACCTCCGCCTCCTGGGTTCAGGCAATTCTCCTGCCTCAGCCTCCCGAGTAGCTGGGATTACAGGCATGCGCCACCATGCTCAGCTAATTTTTTGCACCATTAGTAGAGACGGGGTTTCACCATGTTGACCAGGATGGTCTCGATCTCTTGACCTCGTGATCCACCCGCCCATAATGTCTATTTAGCATATACATTTAGTATTATTTGTAGCTAAACATATATACTAAAAAAATTGCTTCTATGAAGTTAAAATTTAACTGGGCATCCTTTATCTACCTACCTGCCTATCTCTCTTGATAAGTCTGGCAACCCTACTCAGGGGTGGATTTCTTTCTTTCAGGCCTGGGCCCCTTGGTGAGCTGCCTAAGGCTGGTGGGGTGCCCATGAGCCCCTTAACCTAGATATTTAGACTCTTTCCCTAAAACTTTCCAATTTAGACATACAGAGCGACCCACTCCAGCTGCTTTTGGGGTACAATAGCCCCAAAGCTCATCTTTCTTACCCATCCTCTCAGGAAAAGGGTGGAATTCCTTAGAAGGAGGCTGGGCGGGTGGGCTGGGGGTTCGGGACAGGGTTCTGGGGCAGGAAGGAAGGGGAGATGGCTGTTGCCACTCCACCCCACCTTAAGGAGGCCTGAGTCAGGGAAGTAGAAGCAGAGGGGCAACTGCGGGGAGGGGGCAACTGCGGGGAGGGGGCGACTGTGGGGAAGGGGCGACTGTGGGGAAGGAGCGACTGTGGGGAGGAGGCGACTGTGGGGAGGGGACGACTGTGGGGAAGGGGCGACTGTGGGGAAGGAGCGACTGTGGGGAGGGGGCGACTGTGGGGAGGGGGAAGGCGGGGAGGGGCGCGCGGACCCACCCATGTTCCAGGTGCCGATGAAGATGGTGATCATGTCGGGCTCCGGCTGCTCTGAGTGCTTGTTCTTCATCTGCTGCAGGAGCTGGCAGAAGCCTTCTCTCTTCTAGGGACGGAAGGGCAGACAGACTTAGAAAGGCTTCTGCCTCCCTGCACATCACACTTTGCAAAGGGCTTGGTCAGCTTCAAGAAAACTGAGAGGAGTGTAAATCAGTGTGAACTTCCAGACGGCAACCTGGAAACACGTGTCCAAAGTCTGCCCCAGACATTCCCCTGCGAGGTCGAGACTTTAAGAAAGCCATCAGGAGATGCGCAGAGGTTCAACCCTGTCACAGCTCTGCAGCTCATGCCTTGGTACAGAAAAAATCAGAAACAATCTTACTGTCCAGCCTTAGGAGATTCATTAGAAATGTATTATAGGGCCAGGCACATGGCTTATGTCTGTAATCCCAGCCCTTTGGGAGGCTGAGGCAGGCAGATCACCCGAGGTCAAGAGTTCAAGACCAGCCTGACCAACATGGTGAAACCCCAACTCTACTAAAAATGCAAAATTAGCCTGGTGTGATGGCATATGTTTGTAATCTCAGCTATTCGAGAGGCTGAGGCAGAAGAATCGCTTGAACCCAGGAGGTGGAGGCTGCAGTGAGCTGAGATCGTGCCATTGCACTCCAGCCTGGGTGACAGAGTTAAATTCTGTCTCAAAAAAAAAAAAAAGTATTATAACCCATCCATAAATCAGAATATCATAGTGTTTAACAAGTGTGATCCAGAACTATCTTGCCAACAAGGACAGGTGGCCACAATATATTGTCAAATGTGAAAAGCTAGGTGACAAATGGTGTGAGTGGCATCACTGCATTTTTAATAAAACATTTGGGCCTGGCACAGTGGCTCATGCCTATAATCCCAGCAGTTTGAGAGGCTGAGGCAGAAGGATTGATTGTTTGAGCCCAGGAGTTTGAGATCAGCCTGGGCAACACAGGGGAACCCTGCCTCTACAAAAATACAAAAGTCAGTCAGGCATGGTGGTGCAGGCCTGTAGTCCCTCCCAACTTAGGAGGTTGAGGTGGGAGGATTACTTAGGGCCAGCAAGCTGAGGTTGCAGTAAGCCATGACCTTGCCAATACACTCCAGCCTGGGTGACTGAATGAGACCCGGTCTCAGAAAAGAAAAGAAAGAGGAAGGAAAGAAGGAAAGAGAGAAAGAGAAAGAGAGAAAGAGAGAGGGAGAGAAGGAGGGAGGGAGAGGGAAGGAGGGAAAGAAAGGAAGGAAGAAAGGAAGGGAGGGAGGGAAGGAAGAAAGAAAGAAAATTTAAAAACATTTGGAAGAGGGCGCGGTGGCTCAAGCCTGTAATCCCAGCACTTTGGGAGGCCGAGGCGGGTGGATCATGAGGTCGAGAGATCGAGACCATCCTCGTCAACATGGTGAAACCCCGTCACTACTAAAAATACAAAAAAAAATTAGCTGGGCATGGTGGCACGTGCCTATAATCCCAGTCACTCAGGAGGCTGAGGCAGGAGAATTGCCTGAACCCAGGAGGCGGAGGTTGCGGTGAGCCGAGATCGCGCCATTGCACTCCAGCCTGGGTAACAAGAGCGAAACTCCGTCTCAAAAAAAAAAAAAAAAAAAAAAAACATTTGGAAGAGGCATAGTCCATTATTAACTCATGGGATATGGGTGTTTTTATTTTAAACATTTACTTGTTTGTGTTTGCCATGTTTTCACCAAGGGGAATAGATTACTTATGTAATGAAAGAAAATTTAAATTAAAGAAACTAATTAAAAAGAAGAGAGGACAGGAAGGCTGTCATAGCGTCCTCAGGATGTTTCACTATTCTTCTGGGGTACCCAGTGGGGCACCAAGCAGCCTCAGCTGGCCCTCTCTTAGATTGCAATCAATAGAGCAGGCTGACTTTAACAAAGCTACCCAAAATTTCAGGTTATAACATTATGACATGACCAGTGTTTGACTATTTCAGACCTGCAAAGACAGAAATTTTACATGATTCAACCTCATAAGTGCAAATCTCATTCAGTCCTCCCTGAAGACACCAGCTCACAAAGGTATACTGATGGCCGTGTTTACTGTCACCTGCCTTGAGTTGGGGGTGGCTCAAGATTCACCGCCTCTGTTTATCCCCGTGCCTCAGCCTGTCTGAGGTCACAGCAATGGGGCAGAACTGGTGTTTGGACCTGCACCCGGGAGCTCCGAAGGCATTCCAGGCCACCAGTCTTTCTCTCCGTCTCCCACCACCTGTCTGGGCCCCATTGTCTTGTTTCCCCAGACGCTTCTCTGTTATTCCTGGCAGCTCTGGACACCCTAGACCTCCTGCTGCTTTGGAAGTGAAAGTAGGAGCGGGGACTGGGCACTCAGTGGGGGCCTATCACTGTGGGCCTGCCCCAGAGACCCTTGTCCCTTGGCCTTGCTGGGGGTCCCTGACGTGAGATGTCAGCCAGAACCTGATGTGATGGACACCCTTATTGCTCTGCAATCTTTTTTTTTTTTTTAAACAGGGTCTTCCTCTGTCACCCAATCTGGATTACAGTGACTTGATCACAGCTCACTGCAGCCTCTAACTCCTGGGCTCAAGCAATCCTCCCATTTCAGCCTCCCAAGTAGCTGAAGCTACAGGGTCATGCCACCACACCCAGCTAATTTTTTTTTTTTTTCAATAGAGAGGGGATCTCACCATGTTGCCCAGGCTAGTCTCGAACTCTTGGTCTCAAGCAACTCTCCCACCTCAGACTCCCAAAGTACTGGGATTATGGGCATGAGCCACCCACCGTGCCTGGCCTACTTTTTTTGTTTTGTAGACATGGGGTCTCACTATGTTGGTCAGGCTGGTGCAATCCATTCTCACTGCCTCACAGGAGCTGCACAGCAGAAAACAGAGTGAGGCCACGATGATGGGTTTTGGCCCCTGGTTCAAATTTCTAAGACGAGCGGTCAGGTCACAAAGAAGCCACTCTGGGGGCACAGAGGCCCAGCCTGGGTTTCCCCAGGGGCCCACAGCACCTCTTACCCCAGGAACCCAACCTGGAAGGGGCATCTCACTTCAGCAGAGTGGGACAAAGTGTAGAAATGAAAGTCTCTGGGATGGAGCTCCAGTCGAGACTCAGATTTAAATCCAGGGTGGCTCGCACCTGTAATCCCAGCACTTTGGGTGATGGAGATGGGAAGATTGCCTGAGCCCAGGAGTTCGAGACTAGCCTAGGAAACACAGCAAGACTCTGTCTCTATACAATATAACAAATTAGCTGAGTGTGGGGGTGTGTGTCTGTGGTCTCAGCTACTCGGGAGGCTGAAGTGGGTGGGGGGGTCCCTTGAGCCCAGGATGTGGAGGCTGCAGTGAGCTGTGATCGTGCCACTGTACTAGCCTAGATGATAAAGTGAGACTCTGTCTCAAGTTAGCCAATCAGTCAATCAGCCAATCAATCAATCAATCAATCCAGGAGTGTCCCAAAGGTTTCCCAAGTCCAGCCCAGAGAAGCTAAAAGCGTTTCCTCCAGGCGTGGGGCTAAGTGAGATGTGGGTGATAAAGGACATGGCCTCGAGGCTAGGAGGCAGCTGGGCAAAGTGGGAAGCCTCCCTGCTCCTGACACAGTGACTGCTCAGATCCTGGCCGACCTGGAACATGGTCCTTAACCTCTCTGAGCTCACCTTTCCCAGGTGTGAAATGGGTTGTTCCAGGAACTGAATGAGCTAATGATATACACTCCCTGGGAAGCATCAAAACACGTGTGTCCCTTCCCTACCTCACAGCCCTTCTTAGAGATTTGCTGTCACTTACTTTGGAGTCAGCAAAAACGTACTCCTTCCGCAGGATCTTCTCCTTCTCTGTTTCCACCAAGATCACCAACTTGTTCAGAAATTTCTGTGACTTAATGAGCTGCAAGACTTAAGAGAAAAGAAATTCATTAATTCATGCATCCACCTCTTTTTAAATTGCATTTTAGGTTTTGGGGTACACGTGAAGAACATGCAAGATTGTTGCATAGCTACACACATGGCAGTGTGATTTGCTGCCTTCCTCCCCTTTAACCAAGATGAACCGTCTCCATTATGTTCCAGGCACCTGACTATCAACTCCCTTGATGTTTCCATCCCAAGCTGAGCCCCGAGTTTGTGTCTGGTCTCCCAGATCTCTCTGCTTCCAGCTGCTCTTCCCAGGAGAGGCTCACGCTTGGGAAGGGTGATGTCTGGAACAGGAAGAATTGGCCTGGCCACAGCAGACAGTGTGATTGTCTTTTCATCTTTCTCCCTGCCTCCCTCCTTGCCCTCTCTCTTCTTCCTTCTCCTGTTCTTCCTCTTCTTCCTCCTTCCTTTCTTCCTTACTCTTCATCCTTTCCTTATTTTGCTTTGCTTTTAATTTATATCTAAATTTAATTTTACATTTTACTTTCATCAACAATCAAAAGAGTCAAATTGTTCAAAAAGGTTTTTGCAAAAAATAGTCCCCCTCCAGCTCAACCTCCCTTCAATGTTCTGCTCCCTTGAGGCAACCAATTTCAACTCTCTTAATGGATTCTTTTGGAACTTTACTATTTCTTAAAAAAAAAAAAAAAAAAAAAAAAGCTTAGATTACTGCTTTCTGACATTTCAGTTTTCATTATTTCCTATTACATGTTTGGCTGTCCACTGTGGAAGATGAAGGTTTAACTTTCACACAACCTGCTCCCCTGCCTTGACTCCCTACCAATGCATAACTGCAGTCTCCACACCATCCTGCTAACAATTATGTCATAATTTTGGCCAGAGAAGTACTCAGCGTTTGTTATTCTGATTATAGAAATGCTGTTGACGGACCAGCTCTGATTGGTTCTCTTTTTCTGGACAACTTTTTGTTATTCTTGGAGTTAGTGATTGCCATAATTTTTTATTGTTTCTAATTCTTCCCCAGTTTGTAACTCTTTTCCACACCACGTGACCAAGCACTTTAGTCAGTTTCTTTGTGATGAGGGTGCCTTTCCCAGAGCCTCTGGGTCTTCTCTGGACAGGTGACCTCTAGGCCTGAGGCAGAGTCTTTACCCTGGGGTTTTACTTCATAATCCAGGAATCCATTTATTTCTCCTTCTCTCTCTCTCTCTCTCTCTCTCTCTCTCTCGTATTAAATGAGGTCCATTTCTTGGACCTCATGTCTTCCTCTTCTTGGTTTACACCCTCAAGGAAGAATGGGTGATACATTTTTAGAGGCCTTGCGTGTCTGAAAGTTCTACCCTGGCACTTCACTGACAAAACTCTAAATTTGAAATAATTTTCCTCAGGACTCTGGAACCTTGTTCCATCATCTCTAGTTTTCAGGTTTGCTGGAGAAACAATGTTGTTCTGATTCTCTTGTTCAGAAAATAGCACAGTAGGCCCAAGACTGCTGTCCTCAGAAGGGCTTGCTTGAAAGGTTGGCTTTTTGCTGTCATCTGGGAACGTGGATTTTGGGAGGGCTCCCACCATCCCCAGAGCTGATGAGTGGCTTGCTGTGCCTACCCTGATTGTACAAACAATATGGTTTATGCTGAGCATCTGTTTTCCTTCTGGGAGTCCAGAATCTGGGTACCTGCCAGGCAGAGGGTGTCTACATGACCGGTCCCTGATGAACAACTGCATTTCACACATGTTGTCACAACTCGCTGGGGCAGGAGGAAAGTGTGGTGCTATGTGACTCCACAGGAGAGCAGAGCCACTCCTAATGGTGGCTCCCCGCACTTAGAAGGAAGCATGAGCCTGGCACTCCGGCTCAGCAAACCCACATGCCTGGCCCCTGCCTAGCCTTGGCCTTGTCTGAGCCCCAGCCGCCTGGCCATCTCACCAGCCACACTGGCTCCTGGCTTGCAACTGTGCCCAGTGACCTCTTTCCCTGCTTTGTGCACAGCCAGCATCTTGCTGACACTCAGTCTCAGGCCCAGACTCTTAGAAGCTCGTGCCTGGTTTCTTCCAGACTTTACCCCATGCATGTGTCTTTCCCTTGGCTGATTTTGCTCTATATCCTTTGAATGTCATAAATCACAGCTGAGAATATGATCACCTGTGGAGTCCTGCCAGTTCTGTGAGGAATTGCAGGACCCGGGGGTGGTCTTTGGGACCCCGGACGCAGGCTGTAATCTATCTTTTGTTCTGAACGTTTTTAGGATCTTTTCTTGGAGCCCAGCGTTGTGAGGCTTTCCGGGGTTGTGTGTTTCTCCTGTGTTGTGTGAGCACTTGGCCATTTTCAACCTGGCGACAAGTGTTATTCTGTTCTGAGACTCTTTCCTGAGTTTTAAAATCAATTTTCTCACTCTGTTTTCTCTTACTAACACTTATTATTTTGATATCAGGCCTCCCGAACTGGTTTTGAGATGGTCTCACTCTGTTGCTCAGGCTGGAGTGCAGTGGCAGATCTTGGCTAACTGCAACCTCTGGCTCCTGGGTTCAAGCGATTCTCCTGCTTCAGCCTCCCGAGTAGCTGGGATCACAGGTGTGTGCCATCATGCCAGTCTAATTTTATGTTTTTAGTAAAGATGGGGTTTCACCATGTTGGCCAGGCTGGTCTTGAACTCCCGACCTCAAGTGTTCTGCCTGCCTCAACCTCCCAAAGCGCTGGGATTACAGGCATGAGCCACCGTGCCCAGCCCTGAACTGGTCTCCTAAATCGCAAACATCTTGCCTCTCCTATTTTCCAACACTTCGTCCTTTTGTTTTGCCTTTTGGGAGCTTTTCTGAACTGTATCTTTCCACCCTTCCGTTGGGTTCTTATTTTTTAAAATTACTGCTATAATATTTTTTATTGCCCTTCCTTTCCCTCTCCCTTCTTTCCTCTTCTCTCCTCCTCCCCCTCTTTTTCACTTTCATTTTCTTCCCTTATGGTTCCTTTCTAGATATCATTCTGTTATTCCACGGTCCCATTTCTTTTTATCTGTTGAATGTGATCCCTCCGAGGCTGGGAGCCGTGGCTCACGCCTGTAACCCCAGCATGACAGGCCAGGTCTCACAAATGCAGGCCTCCCTAACAACTGTTTCCACTGACTGAGTGGTTAAGGTACATATTAAAAGCCAGCGTCCTTATACAAAGGCTGGAATGGAACAAAAGCCCATCAAAAGTGTTGCCTTGCCGGGCGCGGTGGCTCAAGCCTGTAATCCCAGCACTTTGGGAGGCCGAGGCGGGTGGATCACGAGGTCAAGAGATCGAGACCATCCTGGTCAACATGGTGAAACCCCGTCTCTACTAAAAATACAAAAAGTAGCTGGGCATGGTGGCGCGTGCCTGTAATCCCAGCTACTCAGGAGGCTGAGGCAGGAGAATTGCCTGACCCAGGAGGCGGAGGTTGCGGTGAGCCAAGATCGCGCCATTGCACTCCAGCCTGGGTAACAAGAGCGAAACTCCGTCTCAAAAAAAAAAAAAAAAAAAAAAAAGTTTTGCCTTTCCTAAACCTTCCAGCATGACAAAACAACAAAGTAATTCTTAACAGGACCCATTGAGGATTAAACAAGTTTATCAGAGGTCTGAAGGAACCCCCCAAACCTCTGTGATTCAGCAGGAGACAAGATAAGGGTAATCGCCTCAGCACCTGGACCCATTTAAATTAAGTACATTTACTGAGGCTCCAGAGGACTCAGACCTTAGTTATAAATTAAAAGAAGTTAATCATATATGTCTTTAGATGAATGCACACTTACACGTAGACATGTAGCTGAGAAGGTATATAAGCTCTGGAAAACTTTGTAATTTTGAGTTGGTCTGGCGACAATTTCCAGGCCTTCTTCCTGTAACCAGTTACAGAAAATAGCAACGCTCTTCCTCCCCAGTTCATCTGCATCTTGCTATTGGGCCACGAGAAACAGCAGCCCAATGCTCATTTTGGTCCAGGAACACCAGCACTTTGGGAGGCCGAGGCAGGCAGATCAGCTGAGCTCAGGAGTTGGAGACCAGCCTGGCCAACATGGTGAAACCCCGTCTCTACCAAAAATACAAAAATTAGCCAGGCATGGTGGCGCATGCCTCTAGTCCCAGCTACTTGGGAGGCTGAGGCACAAGAATCGCTTGAACCCAGGAGGTAGGTGGAGGTTGCTGTGAGCCAAGATCATGCCATTGCACTCTAGCCTGGGCAACAAAAGCGAAACTCTGTCTCAAAAAAAAAAAAAAAAAAAAAAAAAGAGAATTTGATCCTCCAAGCACTTTGTCTTTGTGTTCCCTGTCTCCTGTCCCCAGCTTTCCTCCGGTGTCTGGTGATCCTTGGCTGTCTGTGTCCAACAGTGAGGTGGGGTCTGTCGAGCAGGGCTTCTCCACGGGCTGGTCTGATGGGCCGAATCCTGGGGAAACCGCGTGATGGCAACACCTTCCCATTTTTGCCCCTGGGCTGATCAAGCCTCCAAGAGAAGACTTCGAACTGCTACCTAGGGACGGTGGGGCCAGCAGCGTGCTGGGAGATGGGCAGGGAAGAAGGCTGGGTTCTCAGCACTCAGAAAGTGACTGTCCCTTAGTCCTCTGTTTTCAGTAGGCTCTCCTGCCTCCAGCAGGCCTGGTGTCTCCCCGCCCTTCACCTTCTCCAAAGAACAAACATCCAATCTTCTACCAAAGGAGTAAGGAGGAGCCGCTAGCTACATGGAGTGGAGCGGGATCTGTTGGGCTGAGCTCTCTTTTAAATAGATTTGCATCTGACCCTGCTGTGTATAACCCCACCTTCACCCCTCTGCTCAGGGTCCCCAAGGCTCTCAGCTCCTGAACCCTCTGTGGGTTTTATGTGAGTCAGTGTCTCTATTTTTCTTCCACCTGCTTAAATTCCATTTTTTGGTTCCTGGAAGTGGCTCTCACTATCCGTCTCCTTTCCAGCTTTCAGAATGTTTTTGCTCTCCCGTTCTCTCTTTCCCTGTGGGCTTTGCCTTCCAGGAGGGAACTGATGATGGAGTATGCATTCAACCATCGCCCTGGGCTGGAAGCCTCCCCAGAGGGAAATCACATCAGCCTCGTCAGCACCTCAGTAAGCATCCCACGGTCCAATTCCTTCCACAGCTAACCAAACGCCCTGAGACTTTTCCAGTCTGCTACTATCAGGCCATGTCTCCTACCCCTGAATTTCCTTGCCATCTGTTTGCAGGACTGTGCAGCTGCCCCCAGAATGTGACGTCTTGTTTGATCAGGGTTATTATTCCATCAGGGTCAGTCAGCGCCCCACCTTCCCCATGCCCAGTGAAATGACACTGGAAGTTCCTTTCCCTTGTTGGGCTACACGGCATCCATCAGCAGGTGCTGGCCGGTCTACCTTTGAAACGTTCCCACTCCGCTCACCTTTTCCATCTCCAGCTGCCATTGCCTCTTGCCTGGCTGCTATCATGGCCTCCTAATTGCTGTCCCTGTCTCCACTCTTCCTCTCTTCCCATAGTCTATCCTCAGGACAGCAGCCAGAGTTACCTTTCTGAAGTGGGACCATGTCACCCCCCAGCTGAAAACCTGCTAATGGTGGCTTGCTGCATTTGGAAGGAAACATGAGCCTGGTACTCTGGCAAACCCACACGCCTGGCCCCTATGCAGCCTCAGCCTCATCTGAGTCCTGGCTGCCCAGCCGTCTCACAGGCCGCACTTGCTCCTGCCTGGAACTCAGCCCAGTGGCCTCTTTCCCTGGGTTGGGCACAGCCAGCATCTTCCTGACACTCAGGTCTCAGTTCAAATGGCAAAGCACATCCTCAGAAAGGCTTTTCCCCATTATCGTCACATTTTTCTTTTTTTCTTTTTTTTTTTTTTTTTGAGACGGAGTTTCGCTCTTGTTACCCAGGCTGGAGTGCAATGGCGCGATCTCGGCTCACCGCAACCTCTGCCTCCTGGGTTCAGGCAATTCTCCTGCCTCAGCCTCCTGAGTAGCTGGGATTACAGGCACGCACCACCATGCCCAGCTAATTTTTTGTATTTTTAGTAGAGACGGGGTTTCACCATGTTGACCAGGATGGTCTCGATCTCTCGACCTCGTGATCCACCCGCCTCAGCCTCCTATAGTCACATTTTTCTATTTAAATCCCCTGCCTCATGCTTGGCAAAATCCTATTCATCCTTCAAATCCCGGTCAGAGCCATCCCGGTGTTGTGAAGCCTCCTGCCCTCACTCCCCAAAAGAGCTAAGCAATCCTTCCTTGGGACTAACTGTCCTCTGGAGCACATTCTAATGCCTGCTCATGTGCCAGCATTCCCTTCTCCACAGCAAACCCTTAATGGAAGCATTCACGATGGAAGATGCCACACAAATGTCTGTTGAGTTAAGCCACCAAAAGTTCACAGCACTTCTCAGTGGAAGTGGAAGATACCACACAAATGTCTGTTGGCCCATGGAAGACGCCACTCTCAGTGGCCCGTGGAAGATGCCACACAAATGTCTGCTGAGTTAAGCCACCAAAAGTTCACAGCACCTCTCAGAACCCTGGGAGGTGTTTCTTTCAATCTTAAGTTTTTTAGTAATCAGATGCTCTGACAATCTTCACTCATCTTACATTTCCATCTCCTCTTATCCAAGTTGGGGATGCCCCTCTTTCCTTAACAGATGTATTGGTCTGTTCTCATGTTGTTAATAAAGACATACCCAAGACTGGGTAATTTATAATGGAGAGAGGTTTAATGGACTCACAGTTCCACATGGCTGGAGAGGCCTCACAAACATGGAGGCAAAGGAGGAGCAAAGTCACGTTTTACATGGTGGCAGGTAAGAGAGCTTGTGCAGGGGAACTCCCCTTTATAAAACCATCAGATCTTGAGGCTGGGCATGGTGGCTCATGCCTGTAATCCCAGCACTTTGGGAGGTGGGTGAAATCACCAGGTCAGGAGATCGAGACCATCCTGGCTAACATAGTAAAACCCTGTCTCTACTAAAAATACAAAAAATTAGCCAGGCATGGTGGCATATGCCTGTAGTCCCAGCTACTTAGGAGGCTGAGGCAGGGGAATTGCTTGAACCCAGGAGGCAGAGGTTGCAGTGAGCCAAGATTGTTCTGTCACCCAGGCTGGAGTGACAGAGCCCTGCGCTCCAGCCTGGGTGACAGAGCAAGATTCTGTCTGAAAAAAAAAAAAAAAAAAAAAAAAAAAAAAAAAAAAAAAAAACAACCCAAAACAAACAAACAAACAAAACGTCAGATCTCATGAGACTTATTCACTATAATGAAAATAGCATGGGAAAGACCCACCCCCATGATTCAATTACCTCCCATGTGGGGATCATGGGAGCTACAATTCAAGATGAGATTTGGGTGGGGACACAGCCAAACCACATCAACAGATAAGAGTAACCACCACTCTAAGCTCACTGTCCACACAGCCTTCCTGCTCAAACCATCAGTGACTTCCCATTTCTCCTGCCCAGTTTGACCCCATACACATGGGCCACCATGATGCTATGAGCTCCCCTCTGCAGGGCTATGACGGCTATGATGTCACCCCCAGCCATTTCCTGAGATCACCCTCCCTCATAGCTACCCTGGAAGGGTAATGATAATGGTGGTGGGGGTGGTGGCAGTCAATCGTAGTAAGCATTTCCTGGAGGCTGGGCACCAGGTGCGTTGATGTTCACCCAGGTAAGACTCATGAGAGCCATGCAAGATGCTACTACTGTCCCTGCTGGACAGAAGAGTAAACTGAGGACCAGAGAGAAGGCACCAGACCCAAGTCACAAGTGGCTGACCTGGGACTCAAGGCTGGGCTACCAGCACCCCACTGTGCTATCAGTGGGGTTCAGGATGCACGATCCCAAAATATGGCATCCTAAGCATATTGAATAGTTTAAGCTGAAGGAATTTGAGCAATGGCAGGTGCAGGAAGGACCCTCTGCTATTGCTCTAAGCAGGTTATAGGCCCTCATGTGAGAGGGGCCCTCCTTATACCTGGGGGACGGAGCGTCCTATCTCCAAGGACGCAGGGATAGAGAGGACGCTGAACACACAGGCCCTGCCAAGGTGCTTGCCATTCCCCACCGTCAGCACACGCTACTTTATTAAGAACAAAAGACAGCCGAGTGCCGTGGCTCACGCCTGTCATCCCAGCACTTTGGCAGGCTGAGGTGGGTGGATCACCTGAGGTCAGAAGTTCGAGACCAGGCTGGCCAACATGGTGAAACCCCGTCTTGGCTAAAAATACAGAAATTAGATGGGCATGGTGGCAGGCCTGTAGTCCCAGCTACTCAGGAAGCTGAGGCAGGAGAATCGCTTGAACCCACGAGGCAGAGGTCGCAGTGAGCCAAGATGGCACCACTGCACTCCAGTCTGGGTGACAGAGTGAGACTGTCTTTAAAAAAAAAAAAAAAAAGATGCTGCTCATGCCTGGAGTGACCAGGTAAAATAGAGGAGGCCCAGTTAAACTCGAATTTCAAAAAAACTATGAATCATTGTATATAAGTATATCCCAAATATTGCATGGGATGTACATACACTATATGGGTTGTTTATCTGAAATTCAAATTTAACTGGGTCTCCTGGATTTTTTTTTTTTTTTTTGTATAGAGATCGGTTTCACCATGTTGGCCAGGCTGGTCCTGAACTCTTGACCTCAGGTGATCCTGCTGCCTCAGCCTTCCAAAGTGCTGGGATTACAGGCATGAGCCACCATGCCCCGCCCCAAAATATTTTCTTTTTCTTTTTTCTTTTTTTTTTTTGAGACGGAGTTTCGCTCTTGTTACCCAGGCTGGAGTGGTGCAATGGCGCGATCTCGGCTCACCGCAACCTCCGCCTCCTGGGTTCAGGCAATTCTCCTGCCTCAGCCTCCTGAGTAGCTGGGATTACAGGCATGCGCCACCATGCCCAGCTAGTTTTCTGTATTTTTAGTAGAGACGGGGTTTCACCATGTTGACCAGGATGGTCTCGATCTCTTGACTTCGTGATCCACCCGCCTTGGCCTCCCAAAGTGCTGGGATTACAGGCTTGAGCCACCGCGCCCGGCCTCTTTTTCTTTTTTTTTTTTGAGACAAGGTCTCACTCTGTTACCCAGGCTTCAGTGCAGTGGCACAATCTCGGCTCACTGCAACCTCTGCCTCCTGGGTTCAAGCAACTCTCCTGCTTCAGCCTCCTGAGTAGCTGGGATTACAGGCATGTGCCACCATGCCAAGCTAATTTTTAAATTTTTGGTAGAGATAGGGTTTCCCCATGTTGCCCAGGCTGGGGGCCTCCTGGATTTTTATCTGATAAGTATGGCAACCTTAACCATGCCCCTCTAAATGAACTTTGAGACACTGAAGAATAAAAAATGCTGCTGTAGCCACAGGGACCTGGCGGATTCACGGGGGTCTTAAAACCTGACATAGGATGTACACCATTGCGTGGAGATCGGGATTCATCTCGGGAAGCGTCTATGCATTGATCAGGTTTCTCAGGGGAACCTACTGGCCACCCAAATGAAGAAAGATGTCCATTCGCAATCAGCCAGAACGAGAGGCTGGGCATGAAACCCTCACGCTTTCGTCAACCCTCTGGTCCTGTCTGCTGCTGATCTCCAGCGCCATGTGGCCCAAACCGGTACTGTCTACCCTGCTGCCTCTGACACCCTGCCTGGCCTCCCTAACCCGGGCCCTGGCCTGCCAGCCCCAGAGCTCATCTCCCGGCATTAGCGCACACTGCTCTGCTAGCTGGGATGCTCCTCCCTCAGACCCCTGCCCGACCGGTTGCTTCTCAGCCCGGGGGTCTCCACCAATATGCCCCTTACTCAGAGGAAACTCCCTTGTCTGCCGCTTCTACACTATCCCCTCTTGCCAGTTAACCTTGACCCCATTGCTCTGTTTTGTCTTCTTTGCAGCACCTTTCATAGCTGGATCATCCACTGTATTGACAAATGTATTTGAGTCTCTACTGGCCACTCAATGCACCAGAATATACATTCCCCGTGGGCGGGGCCTCATCTGTCCTGCTGGCCCTGGATCCCCGTGTCTTGCCCACTGCAGCTTCTCCATATGCATTTGTTGTGTGAACAGTTTCCATTTTATGGATGAGTTGATTTGACGGTTCTCAGAACTTGCTAATAACTGCTGACTCTCAGAGTGGCTACCACATGCTGAGCTCTAGCCTAAAGAGCCTTATGCATATTATTCATGTAATTTTTTATCATCCCCATTCTACAGATGAGGAAACTGAGGACTAGAGAGGTCATGGTCACACAGCTGCTAAGTAGCAGAGCTGGGATGTGAATTTAGGTAGTTTGGTTCCAGAGTGCACGTACTCGCAGTTTAGTTCATCCTGTGCTAATGACACTACCCAAATGTCAACAAGACCTCATCTGTGCAGGGCTTTGTGCCTGGAACTGAGAGGTGAAAGCACGGATCAGACTGGCTCTTGGTGGGGGCTAGGAGACACACACACACACACACACACACACACACACACACACACCACACGCATGTGCAGGGCAGGCCTTCCGAGAGGTCAGCTGAGAGGGCAGGAATTCCATGAGCAGGTGAGGACCAGTGGCTGACGGGTGCCAGGGGTCTTACTTTTCTTGTGGCTGTAGAACTTGTCCTCAGAACCATCCTTGGACTTCTTAATGATCAGTTTCCCAGACTCAACGTCGACTTTGAGCTGCATTTTCTGAGGAATCCCCAGAGACTCTGACTTCACCTTGGAAGGGAAAGAGATGTGTCACTCACTGATTTTCTGCCTGCGCGTCTGCAAGGCTCCCGCACGAGCCCTTCGTCTACGTGGCTGGGCAACCCTTGATGGGCGTTCTTCATGGGGCCATGGGACTTCTGTTGCAGCGGCACACATGCGCATTTCCACAGCCGTCTCCCGGGAATCACAGAGACTTTCGGGGTGTCCCCCTCGTCCACTGTGCACACGTGTGGGAGGTGTTCTACCAGGAGGTTTGGTGGCAGAAACAGACGAACTGCTGGGAAATGGTTCATTCACTGACGACTTTGACAACACTCATTAATCTGATACGTCACCTACTTCCAGAAAGGATTTTAGTAATAGATCTAAACTCCCAGGCCTTGTTACAACCACTGATTGAACATTTACTGACAATAATAGGAAAAAAAAAACCGGAAAGTTGTCTACGCATGCTCAGAAACTGGAAATTAACCTTAATAAAGGATTATCACCAGGACTAGAAAGGACTTCGGGGTGGGGGACGTGTGTGTGTCGGAGCGGGTGCAGGTCTCATACTGAATTCCTGAATGTGGGACCAGTGCTGGGGTGAATGCACTAGAATGTCTGGTGAAGTGTAAAGCAAAAGACATTTTGGGTCAAGCCTGGAGATTAAAATCCAGTCATTCGCAGGGAACTCACAGGAATTGCACATTTTTTTTGTTTTGTTTTGTTTTTTGTTTGTTTGTTTGTTTGTTTGTTTTCCAAATTCCCCACCCTCTGGAGGCAGTAGTTTGTAGCCCTGTCTGATGTCACTCATCTCCGCCATTGTGAGAAGGACAAAGTTTACATGGCACCTGGGCCAATGAGACACTCCTCCCTTGCAGCTTCCCTCCAAAGGGGGTTTCCCGGTCGCCCCTGGGTGCCCGTTCGGACATTAAACCACCATCACAGCAGGTCCACTGACTGCCGTTCCTGCCTGTCGGGCTCCCTGCTCTTCCCCAGCTCAAGCCCTAATCTCTGCTTCCACAGGAATGAGAACATGTCCCTCTGGCCCAGGTGGGAAGCCCAAGGCCAGGGTCTGTTGTCCCACGGTCTCTTACCTCAAAGGTGACTGGAGGGATGAGGGAACGCCGGTGGGGGGACTCGGGACCCTCGTGCAGCAGGGCCTTGACCTATGGGCAGCAGCGTTAGAGACAGAGGGTCAAGGAGGGCACCGAGCCTGTGCCTCTGGACATTCTCCATGCAAAGAGGGGACCCAAGAGAAGCCAAGAGAAGCCAAAGGAGCCCCGGAAGTACCTTGTCTTCAATAGAGGACAACAGGCTTGTCAGTTGGCTGAGCTTGGACACCATGTTGATGGGATTGGCCTCACCTGGAGCCTGAGAGAGGCGGGAAAGAGGATCCGGGCAGCATCACTGACCTGAACCATTGAGAGGCAACGCACTGGACGCTCTCCACACCTCACGCCATTCCAGCCTCCCCGCAGCCCCACCAGTGTTATTATTATCCCCCCCGGCAGATGAGGACACAGGGATCTCTACAATCATCTCAAAATTCCCATGGCCAAAAAATAGATCTTCATCTCTTCTTCCCTCTAAATCTGCCTCTCCCCCGGTACTTCTCACCTCACCCACTCCATTGCTTAAACAAAACTCGAGGACTGTCCTTGCATATCACCTTTCCTCCCTCCTACACCTCCTGCATGGTGTTCCCATTCTACTCCCAAAATAGACCCAGCCTTGCTGCTTGAAACCCCAGTCCAGCTCTTCCCCACTGAGAGGAGAAAATGATCTCAACTCCTTCCCTGCCCTCCAAGGTTCTGAATGATGCAGCCCTCATCCTACGATCCAAGCCACTCTCATCCTCAAGTCAGATCTGCCATGAGCTTCCCTTCTGAGGCATCTCCAGAGACTTGATTTCCCCTGGGAGGGGCACCTCCCAGTTACTCAGGTCTCAGCCCCACAAAGAGTTCTTCCCTGACCACCCTGTCTAAAATAGCCACCAGGTTACCTGTATCAAGTTGCCCGGTTTTGTTTCATGTCAATCACCACCAGCTAAAGTTAGCTCCTTCCAATATGTGTTCATTGAATGTCTTCCCCACTGAATGGAGGCTCCATGAGAATGGAGACCAAGAGGTCTGTGTTCAGTACTGCAAGCTTGGGGCTCAGAACACCATCTGGCTAATGAAGAAGCTCAGTAAAGTTGTTTACTAAATACATAGAGCCCAGAGAGATGAACTAACTTGTCTGAGGTCGCACAGCTAGCAAATGGCAGGGCAGGACACGTGTATCCTGTCTACCTGATGCCAAGTGCATGGTCTCATGCACTTATTCACAGAAGAAACACTTACAAAGCATCTATTCTATGTTAGACATGCCGCCAGGTATGGAAATGTAGAGTTAATAAAATACCATCCTTACCCTTCAGAGGTGGAATGAGAAAATCAGACACATGTATGACTAATATGAACACAAAGCAGAATGGAACCACAGTTATCACCAGCCAGGTGCTGTTCCTTCACCTTACCCTTGCTCAATAGAGCAGCCAGGCTGCAGTTGCTCTTACTCTCAATTTCCAACCCAGCTACTTTAGTATACTACTTTTACTATCATCACCTCCATTACCACTCCTGCCTCTGTCACAGTGATCAATGGCATTGCCATGATCTACAGCATCCCCACCAGAGTCATCAGCATGGTCATCCCAATCACCAGCAATACAGCCATCACCACCACCGTCTCCACCCCATCACTCCCACTGTGATCATAACCACCTCCACCATCACCATCACCACCACCATCTCCACCCCATCACCCCCATTGTGATCATGACCACCTCCACCATCACCATCACTACCACTGTCTCCACCCCATCACCCTCATTGTGATCATGACCACCTCCACCATCACCATCACTACCACTGTCTCCACCCCATCACCCTCATTGTGATCATGACCACCTACACCATCACCATCACTATCACCCACCGTCTCCACCCCATCACTCCCACTGTGATCATGACCACCTCCACCATCACCATCACTACTACCATCTCCACCCCATCACTCCCACCATGATCATGACCACCTCTACCATCACCATCACTACCACTGTCTCCACCCCATCACTCCCACCGTGAACATAACCACCTCCACCATCACCATCACCACCACCATCTCCACCCCATCACTCCCACTGTGATCATAACCACCTCCACCATCACCATCACTACCACTGTCTCCACCCCATCACTCCCACCGTGAACATAACCACCTCCACCATCACCATCACCACCACCATCTCCACCCCATCACCCCCATTGTGATCATGACCACCTCCACCATCACCATCACCACGACCATCTCCACCCCATCACTCCCACTGTGATCATAACCACCTCCACCATCACCATCACTACCACTGTCTCCACCCCATCACTCCCACCGTGAACATAACCACCTCCACCATCACCATCGCCACCACCATCTCCACCCCATCACCCCCATTGTGATCATGACCACCTCCACCATCACCATCACCACCACCGGTCTCCACCCCATCACTCCCACCGTGATCATGACCACCTACACCATCACCATCACTACCACCCACCGTCTCCACCCCATCACTCCCACTGTGATCATGACTAACTCCACCATCACCATCATAACCACCATCTCCACCCCATCACTCCCACCGTGATCATGACCACCTCCACCATCACCATCCCTACCACCATCTCCACCCCATCACTCCCACCCTGATCATGACCACCTACACCATCACCATCACTACCACCCACCGTCTCCACTCTATCACCATCAACATCACTACTACTGTCTCCACCTCCATCACTCCCACCATGATCATGACCACCTCCAGCATCACCACCGCCACCACCACCGTCTCCACCCCCATCACTCTCCCTTCTCACACAGGGCATCCCAGCATTTTCATAACATCACATTTTCCACCTCCCAGCAGTCCTCAGGTAACCACACAGGAGTCTGGGTGCCATGGGGGTCTGGGTGTCCCCAGCGTGTCTTGCCTCATGTTGGTGAGAATCTACCAGAGTCAGATGTCTCACACACCCAGTTTCACTCGCTCCTTAACCAAACCCTGCAGAGATACTACTGTCCCCATTTCATGATGGGGAGACTAAGGATACATGAGGGTGAATCAGATTTTGAACTCAGGCATTTCTGAGCCACAGGCTAACGTTCTTTCCTCTCCTCAAGGCAGCCTCAACTCCCTCCCTGATTTCTGAATTCCTGAAGACAAATCAAGAGAAACAGTTTCTGTTTTTCTTCAAGACTCAGGGCCTCATAAGGGGGAGGGGAGTGTGGCAGCAGAAGCCAACCTCCACCGTGTGGCTGACCTGCCTGGTGTCCACCGGGCAGCCCCCTCACTGGGACCACAGCTGGCCTCTCTCTCCAGGCTTTGTCTCTCTTCTGATCTGCTTCAAAGACTTGACTGGGAGTCCTTCCACTCAAACTACTGAAGTTCAAGTCTTGGGCAGAACCCCTGTTTTGTCTAGATTTGCTTTTACTTTCTTAGAAATTAACCCATCACTCACTTCAGAGAAAGCAAAACTTTTTTTTCCTGAATTTTAAAAGTTGCACAAGTAGAACACAAACGCACGTTCTGCATAGAAAACTCAGTGTGGGCAAACTCAAAATCCCCCTTGGCCCAGGCCCCTTCCCCCACTCCCACCCCCGCATTGAGGTGACCAGCATGGCCCATTGGGTTTAAATCCCTGTAGTCTGATTTCCTCGTGGAGACTTCCATCAGAGCTTCTATATCATCCTGCCGTTTGCTTTTCCACCTAACAGCAGCCTTGGAGATCTTTCCAGAGCAGTGCTCACACCCTAGAATAGAATTCTGCACCACTGCAGTCCATCAACTCTCTATGTTTATGTGATTTTCCTTTTTTTTTTTTTTTTGAGATGGAGTCTCACTCTGTCACCCAGGCTGGAGTGCAGTGGTGCAAAATCTGGGTTCACTGCAAACTCTGCCTCCCAGATTCAAGCAATTCTCCTGCCTCAGCCTACTGAGTAGCTGGGATTACAGGTGTCTGCTACCATGCCTGGCTAATTTTTGTATTTTTAGTAGAGATCAGGTTTCACCATGTTGGTCAGGTTGATCTCAAACTTCTGACCTCAGGTGATCCGCCTGCCTCTGCCTCCCAAAGTACTGGGAGTATAGGCATGAGCCACTGCACCAGCCTGTTTATGTGATTTTCAACTTTTTTTTTTTTCACTCTTTGTGTACTTATAGTCCCTAAGAAGCCACCTACTTATGGAACTGCAGGCTTGAGGGATGCCTGTAGTCAACATTTTCATGCAAACGGCCAAACTGCCTTTCAGAAAATCCATTTCCATTCTCAGCAGCAGAGTGAGCCCTGTGAGCCCCCCTTCCACCCCACACCCTAGCCAAGTCCTGACTCAACCATCAATTTCAGCATCAACTTCTTGTCCATCTAATAGGAAGAAGAGGTCTCCTAGTGTTGAATGTCATTTTCTGGTTACTAACAAGGTGAGGTTGAACACATTTTCATCTCGATATTGGCTACTCCTTGTCTTTCTTCAGTGAACCGCCTTGTTTATAGCCTTTCCACACTGTAAAAATTGGATTCTTTTTACTTAATTATTTGTAGGAGTTTTAAAAAAAACATGGCCAGGCATGATGTCTCCCACCTGTAATCCCTGCGCTTTAGGAGGCTGAGGCAGGAAGATTGCTTGAGGCCAGGAGTTTGAGACCAACCTGGGCAACGTAGTGAGACCTGTCTCTACAAAAAAAATTTTAAAAGGACACTGGCATGGTGGCATGCACCTGTAATCCCCAGCTATTAGTTGGTGCAAAAGTAACTATGGTTTTAATACGTGGGAGGATCAGGTGGGGTGGATCGCTTCAGCCCTGGTGTTTGAGGATGCAGTGAGCTGCGATTGCGCTCAGTGTGATTGCCTCTGCCCTCCAGCCTGGGCGACAAAGCAAGACCATGTCTCAAATAATAATAATAAATAAGTATGTTAATACTTCGTCTTTAATCCTTTGTCCCTAATCTTTGTTGCAGGTATTTTCTCCTGAGATATAGCTTTTGCTTTTTTTTTAAAAAAAAAAACTTGTTAAAACTTTGCTCATGACACCTTTTGATACACAGATCTTTGCTTCATGGACAACATGACCTTGGCCTGTGAGCAGGTGCGGGGGTTGGGGGCACCTTCAACCTGCTCCTCCTGGGACCAGAGGCAGGATCAAGAGTTTAGGCGCCCTCTGTTTTTCTTTCCTTTCAGTTTCTGATAAGAAATGACGGGAACAGGCCCTACTTGCCCCCTTATTTGACACAAATAAGTCTTGCTGATGGGTGCATAATTTGAAATCCTTATTCCTCAAATCAAAATCTGGCACCGGGAGATGGCTTCCTGGGATGGCCAGGGGCTGAGGCTCCCACCCCAGCGCGCCTGCTTGCTGTTGCCCAGCGAACACGTGGTGGGCGGTGCTCTTCCTCCTGAGCCCTTGGGACTGGCTAACTCAATCCTCCTCCCTGATGTATTAATTATACCTTTTCAGCCCCAAGACCCTTTACCTGAAGACGTGGACGGAGGCCCGGGGAGAGCTGCTGGTCAAATAACCTCTGCAGAGACTCCAGGGACGGGAGGGTCCGGACCACTTCGCTGGGGGCGGGGGACAAGGTGAACATCAAGAATTAATGGGCGCTGGGAAGAGTCTTCCATGGCAGCAGGGGTTCCAGCCGGAGACCAGGTCACCCTCGATCCAGCAGAAGCAGATAATTCTTCCCAGACAGACAAGCCCGGGCAAAGATCAAGGCTTGCCAGCACTGGCCCACCCACACTCAACCCCCATCCCTTCCTGACCCACAGCAAACTGGAATTGATGTGTAGTCCTGATTTTACCTGGGTTTTGCTTTAGCCAAACTACAGCCTGTAGGAAATTCAAATCTAGAGTCACAAAATGACTTTACTTAGTCATCCATGGTTCCCAACCTTCAGTGTTTATAAGAATCACACACACACACACACACACACACACACACACACAGGTGTTAACAATGCAAATTTCTGGGTTCCAGCCTGATTGAGTCTGGAATCTGCATTTTAAATATTAGGGCTGCCCAGTGCTAGTGATCTGTAGATTCTGATGCAAATCCCCTCCTAGCAGCCCACATGAGGCCCAGAGGGATTTTCCCGTTGTTACAGCCATTGACAACTCCCATCCTAGGCTGTACACACTCTGCTCACAGCTCATCTTTCTCCACTGTTTTAAGCATCTTGGGGCAGACAATTTTGAGTTCTACTTTTCACTTACTGTTTCATCAAAAACTGTCCCTTCCTTTTTTAACATGTTTAACATTTTAATGATTTCAATATAGTCTATCAAGTAAATATGCTGAAATCAATTGCTATATATTTGGGTTACTTTGAGATCTTTGTTATGTAAATAAAGGCTGCTTTGAACAGCTTTGTTCACATAGCTTTTCTTATTTTTAATCACAGAATTAGGATAACCAGAGATTATGGCTCTTGATCAGGATTGCCAAACCTGTGAGTGATGGTACTGATGGTATCACCAGCATTGTTCAGACCTGATCATCCAAATGCTCCGATGACTGCACTTCCGTTCTTTCGCTCTCTTTTAAGGGCTATAACACTGCACTTCAAGATGGATGAATAAATTTGCATATCTTTAATTTCTAATGTTGTTAATTGTTTTTCTACTGCTAATTTCTAGCGAATGGCTACTGCATTTCTCTTTGTATAAACTGTTTTTCCTCCCTTGCCAATTTATGTTGGGAATTTTGTTCTTTTTTTTTTTTTTTTTTTTTTTTGAGACGGAGTTTCGCTCTTGTTACCCAGGCTGGAGTGCAATGGCGCGATCTCGGCTCACCGCAACCTCCGCCTCCTGGGTTCAAGCAATTCTCCTGCCTCAGCCTCCTGAGTAGCTGGGATTACAGGCAAGCGCCACCATGCTCAGCTACTTTTTTGTATTTTTAGTAGAGACGGGGTTTCACCATGTTGACCAGGATGGTCTCGATCTCTCGACCTCGTGATCCACCCGCCTCAGCCTCCCAAAGTGCTGGGATTACAGGCTTGAGCCACCGCGCCTGGCCCGATATTTTTATATATTGTTATAAACTTCAAATGTTGCTTTTTTTTTTTTTTTTTTTTGAGATGGAGTCTTACTCTGTCACTCAGGCTGGAGTACAGTGGCATGATCCTGCCTCAGCCTCCCAAGTAGCTGGGATTACAGGCGTACACCACCACACCCAGCTAATTTTTGTATTTTTAGTAGACATGGGGTTTCGCCATGTTGGCCAGGCTGGTCTTGAACTCCTGACCTCAGGTGATCCTCCCACCTTGGCCTCCCAAAGTTCTGGGATTACAGGCATGAGCCACTATACGCAGCCTGAGCCTGCTTTACTTTTTATTTAATGTAGGAGTTGTATTTTTTTCTCATTACATTATTAATATATTCTCATTATATTATAATATAATCTCATAATATATATTGATATTATTTTATATACATATATATACAAATATATATGTGTGTATATATATATATATATACACATATATATTTGAGACATAATTTTGCTCTTGTTGCCCAGGCTGGAGTGCAATGGCAAAATCTTGGCTCACTGTAACCTCCACCTCCCAGGTTCAAGCGATTCTCCTGCCTCAGCCTCCCGAGTAGCTGGGATTACAGGCATGTGCCATCACACCCAGCTAATTTTGTATTTTTCGTAGACATGGGATTTCTCCATGTTGGTTAGCCTGGTCTTGAACTCCTGACCTCAGGTAATCCGCCTGCCTCGGCCTCCCAAAGTGCTGTCATTACAGGAGTGAGCCACTGTGCTTGGCCTATAATGTATATTATATAATAATATATTCTCATTACATTATATTAATCCTAGGTGACCTGGACTTCATTATGAAGTAATACACAATTTTTTATTGTTCGAGTTTTCATCTTTTTCTTGGCAATTTTTATTTACCATAGTTAATATTTTTCATTGGTATTTACTAGGGAGTAATTATTTGCTCCTCATTTTAAATTGTTTTCTAACTCTTTAAGTAATCATGTTATAGATGAGGGTTTTCATTGTTGTTCTCTGGGTTTAATTCCTTACCTCATTTAGAACTTTTTTCTTTTCAACCCATTTATGCCTAATGTTGCAATTTTTTAAATTTTTGCAATCAGACCTTGGTGATGACATTGAGCTTTAGGATATAGATAACTCCCACAGGCTTAGCCTTAGCCTTCCAATAATTGAACACGAGGCATAAATGGCTAAATATGTCATGGAATATTCCTCTTTCTCTGAAGGCACAGCTGCAGCCCTAGGGAAGCAAAGGGAACAGGGCTGGGTCCTGCAGTAGATCTGGCCCCAGGGATAGCTGGGAGGGCTTAGATCCCTTGCTTGGTCTTTCTGAACCTCCCAGAGAGACAGCCACCTCCCTCCCTGTTCCCCTTGAGTTAATTTCCTCAAGATTCCCACTATTTCTGTCTAGCACATCCAGAGTCTCTGAACCCAGAACTACGGACTGAGAAGAAACGTTCTCAGGCTTCCTCATGTCCTTTATTTTTGCGTCTCCAATTTTTTGCCTCTTTCTTTGGTATTGCTTTGACAAAAATTTCTCGTACAGTATTTAAAAATCGGATGATAAATAGTATATCAGGCTAAGCTCAGTGGCTCATGCCTGTAATCCCAGCACTCTGGAGGCTGAAGCGGGCAAATTGCCTGAGGTCAGGAGTTCAAGACCAGCCTGGCCAACATAGTAAAACCTTATCTCTACTAAGAATACAAAAATTAGCCAGGTATGGTGGCAGGCACCTGTAATCCCAGCTATTCAGGAAGCTGAGGCAGGAGAATCTCTTGAACCCAGGAGGCGGAAGTTATAGTAAGCGGAGATCACGCCACTGCAGCCAGTCTTGGGGACAGAGTGAGACTCCACCGTCTAAAACAAAACAACAAAAAAAAGCTTAATGGAATGATTTTAATGTTTTCCTATAAATTATAACTAATCAGGTTTACATTAACTCATATTGCATTACTAAGGAAGTATCCCTCTATTCCTTTTTTAAAAACTGATTTTTAAAAATTAAAGATGAATTTAAAATGTTATCTACATAAACGGTTTCCCTTAATCTTTTAATCTACTGCAAAATTCTAGTGTTTTCTTTTTGTTGATTCACCTTTGGAGTGACCTCCTAGATAAAGCCTACATTTTTCATGTCACCAAATTATATTTGCTGGGATGTTGCTGAAACAATCTACATTTATATTAATAAGTGAGATTGGAGATAGTGTTATTTCAGGCTATCTTGATTAGCTTTTGGATTTGAATCATATTTTTCTTGAAGAGTGAATTAGATGACTTTCTTGTCATTCAGGAATAATCTATACCCTATGCTCACTATTTTTTCCTTGAAAGTTTAAAGGATACTCCTGGTACTTTTAATGTTTTATATTTCATGTAAAGTATCTGTTCCATTTAATTATAACTTGAAGATTTGTAGCCACATAACTGTACACTATTTAGTGATTTGCAAATCTTTAATGCAGATTATTAAATATCCTTTGACATATCTAGTGTTTAAAAATTTCTTACTTGACTGTTTTTCCTGATGTATCTGTTTTTATTTTTAGCATCTTCTCCTCTTTTTCTCCTTTCTGGTTGTTGTTATTGCTCAGCAGAGATTTCTTAAAGATTCTGTTTTATTCACCGCTCTATCTCCAGTTCCTGGAACTGTGCGTGGCACATAGTTGGTACACATTTGATCTTTGTTCATGAATATTGAATAAATTAACGTTTCAGGGTCCTGGATTAACTTTGCTGGGTTAAAATTAACTTTGCTGGGTCCTGGAAACATCAAGGGGATTAGGACATGACCCATGGTGTAGTCAAGAGACTTACAGTCTGGACTCAGTTTGTACGTTTCACTTGTTATTCTGTTCACTTTTTTTTTTTTTTTTTTTTCTGAGATGGAGTCTTGCTCTGTCACCCGGGCTGGAGTGCAGTGACATGATCTTGGCTCACTGCAACCTCTGTCTCCCCAGTTCAAGTGATTCTCCTACCTCATCCTCCTGAGTAGCTGTGATTATAGGCACGCACCACCATGCCTGGCTAATTTTTGTGTTTTTAGTAGAGACGGGGTTTCACCATATTGGTCAGGCTGGTCTCAAACCCCTGGCCTCAGGTAATCTGCCTACCTTGGCCTCCCAAAGTGCTGTGATTACTGGCATGAGTCATCACACCTGGCCTTCTATTTACTTTTTAATAATAGAACTTTTAAAGCTATGGTTTTTCCTCTAAGTAGTGCTTTGGCTGCATCACGTTGTGTTCTGCTATGCAGTGGTTTGATTCTCCACTCTATGCCTCCACACCTACCCCATGTATTATTGTGTCAGTTTTATTTTGTTTTCTTTTCTTTTCTTTTTTTTTTTTTTTTTTTTTGAGACAGAGTCTCATTCTGTCGCCAGGTGCTAGGCTGGAGTGCAGTGGCACAATCTCGGCTCACTGCAACCTCCGCCTCCTGGGTTCAAGCAATTCTCCTGTCTCAGCCTCCCAAGTAGCTGGGACTACAGGCACATGCCACCACACCCAGCTAATTTTTTTTTTTTTTTTTTTTTTTTGTATTTTTAGTAGAGACGGGGTTTCACCATGTTGGCCAGGATGGTCTTGATCTCTTGACCTTGTGATCCGCCTGCCTCAGCCTCCAAAGTGCTGGGATTACAGGCTTGAGCCACTGTGCCTGGCCGTCAGTTTTTTTAATTTAGCAGGCGATTTAAAAATGTACAGGTAATTGGGTGGTTGTGGCTGGTTTTGTGACTTATTTCTATTTTCATCACAGTGTGTTATGGGAGTACAGAATGAACACTTTCTGCTTTGAGTATATTCACAATTTGCTGCTCAGTAAGCTGCAGGCTTCTGGTTTTTAAGATCACCAGGACTACAAAATTTCTGAAAAACAATTTTTGGATTCCTTTTGAGTAGAGCATTTGATGGGTAAATTTTTTAAAATTTTCTGAAAAAGACTCTTTATGCTCTTGAATTACATCTAGGCTGAGCTTTCCCAGGTCCGTAGCCTTTTCCTTGGAGATACTGCTTCAGAATCTTTATTATATTGTCAAGGAGTTTGAATAATATTACATTTTGACCGCTTTAAAGCTATGGTGCTGTTTGCAACAATCTATTCATTGGATTTCTCTTTCCTTTCACTTAGAAACATTGTAAGTGCCGGGCGCGGTGGCTCAAGCCTGTAATCCCAGCACTTTGGGAGGCCGAGGCGGGTGGATCACGAGGTCGAGAGATCGAGACCATCCTGGTCAACATGGTGAAACCCCGTCTCTACTAAAAATACAAAAAGTTAGCTGGGCACGGTGGCGTGTGCCTGTAATCCCAGCTACTCAGGAGGCTGAGGCAGGAGAATTGCCTGAACCCAGGAGGCGGAGGTTGCGGTGAGCCGAGATCGCGCCATTGCACTCCAGCCTGGGTAACAAGAGCTAAACTCCATCTCAAAAAAAAAAAAGAAACATTGTAAGAGATTCAGGCTTAGCGCAGTGGCTCACAACTGTAATTCCAGAGCTCTGGGAGGTCAGGGCTTTAAGCCCAGGAGTTTGAGACCAGCTTGGGCAATATAGTGAGACCCCATCTCTAAGAAAAGAAAAATTGTTTTTAATTATCTGGGCATGGTGGCATGTGCCTGTAATCCCAGCAACTCCAGGGTCAAAAGCGGGAGGATCACTTGAGCCTAGGAGTTCAAGGATGGATAAGCTATGATCCCATTACTGCACTCCAGCCCTGAGGTCTGTAATCCCAGCACTTTGGGAGGCCAAGGCAGGTGGATTACCTGAGGTCTGGAGTTCGAGACCAGCCTGGCCAACCTGATGAAACTCCCTCTCTACTAAAAACACAAAAATTAGCCAGGCATGGTAGCTGGCAACTGTAATATCAACTACTTGGGAGGCTGAGGCAGGACAGTTGCTGGATCCTGGTAGGTGGAGATTGTAGTGAACCAAGATAGCACCATTGTACTCCAGCCTGGGCGACAAGAGGGAAACTCTGACTCAAAAAAAAAAAAAAAAGTTTAAGTGTTGCTGTTTGATTATTGTATTACGTGGATGATTATGGAGCTTCTTAACACCTAGATTTAGTTCTTTTGTAGGACTGGAGCTTTTTTTTTTTTATTGTATACATTGGTTAGCAATTTTTTCCTGCTTCTTCAAGAACCTATCCTACCAGCTACAGGTAGCATCTCCGAGCCCTGTCTCCAAAGACTGCCCATTTTTACCACACATTCCTCATCTATGCTTCTTTCATCCTTTCACGCTTTTGATATACGTGTTTCTGACACTCTACTGTTTTGTGATGTAATTTCTGAAATTTGACTGGAAAACTATGGGCTTATTTTACGGCCTGCAATGAAGCGGATATAATGGTAATGAAGTATTTTTGGTTTTGGTTTGTTTATTAAAAATCTTACCCTGCTCTCATGTAATAGATGTTGTATTGATATTTGGATCTTTGACCTTTTATTTCAAAATTCCACTTTCTGTGCCTCCATTTCAGGTGTTACCAAATATTTCCAGTCTTTGGGTCCCTTATTCTCTCTCTGGAAAAGTTTCTGTCTGGCTCTAGAGAACCTAACCTGGGGTTGCAAATCTTCCCTGACGCTGTGTCCTGCAAAGAGATCTTTACATGAGACCTGCACGGGGCAGCATCACAGTATTTCTGCAGAGGAGGCTCTGGCGCTTTTTCTCACTCCTCGGTGCTCTACATCCTTCTCATTCACACTTGGGATCTGAGAAAATAGACCTGCGTGTCACTGACGTCGTTCTCAGCCCCCTTCCAGCTCCGCCTTCTCCATTCCTCCTCTAAATCTTGACCTTGGCCTTCTTCTCTGTCCACACTCTCACTTGCTGTGACCTTACCCCCAGTTTTCAGTGATTCCCCAAATGCATCCCCTACATCCCAGCTTCTTTTTTTTTTTTTTTTTTTTTTTGAGACGGAGTCTCGTACTGTCGCCTGAGCTGGAGTGCAATGGTGCGATCTCGGCTCACTGCAACATCCACCTCCTAAGTTCCAGTGATTCTCCTGCCTCAGCCTGCCAAGTAGCTGGGACAATAGATGCCCGCTACCATGCCCCATTAACTTTTCAGAATTTTAGTAGAGATGGGATATCACGACGTACGTCTTAGCTTCTTAGCACTAGCTCCGTGGTTGGTGACTGCACTCGGATGCCACATGGCCCCTCAAGTCAAATGTAGCCCAGAACTCCCCTCCCACCACCCTCTCCTTCCTCCTCCTCCTTGACTTTCTATCTCAGGAACTGGCATCAGCATCCACTCAGCCACTGACACTGGGAATCCAGGGTCACCCTCAATTTATCTTGCCCTCACCCCACAGCGAATCAGGCAGCAAGCCTGACACCTCACCATGCACTCATGTCCCAGCTCACACCAGTTCTCAGCACCTGCACACCCCCAGCCATTGGGTCATTTACCTGATAACTGTTGAGGCTCATGTGCCTGAGCCTGTGTATAACCTGGGACTCAGCAGGAAGCAAAACAGACATGGACCCCTGCCTCTGCTGGCTGCCTTCCTCATAGGCTGCCATCCTGTCTCACTTGGACAACCACAGCCACTCCTGGCTGGTCTCCTGCTTTGGGCAGTGGTTCCTGGGATTCATTCTCTACCATCCGAAATCAGATCCCGGCACAGCCCTGCACAAGCTCTACAGGGTCTTGTAAGGCCTTGAGTGATGTGCTCTTGCCGAGGGTGACCAGGTAAAACACAAGACAGCTAGTGAAGTTTGAATTTCAGGTAAACAATGAATAATCTATTAGCATGAGTATATTCCAGTATTACATGGTATATACTTACACTAAAGACGTTGCTGTTCACCTAAAATTCCACCTCTCTGGGCAGCCTGTGCTTCTGTTTGTTGGCTCTCGCCATGCTACCCCAGTCTCTCCCCGACCTCTGTTCCTAACACTTACTTGCCACACAGACTTCCTGTTCCTTGAGGGGGCTGTCTTCATTACTGCCTCTGGGCCTTTGTTCTTTGTGCTTAATGTCCCTCTATTAAATCACAGTGGCTAGCTCCCTCTTGTCACCAAGGTCCCAGCTCTGTCACCTCCTTCACCCCTAAAGGAAGCTGGCACTCTCCCACCCAATGTCTCTTCCCCACGTCATCCTGTTTGAGTCATCATGATGTTTACTAAAATTATTGTTTGAACTGGGCATGGTGGCTCATGCCTGTAATCGCAGCACTTTGGGAGGCCGAGGCAGGCAGATTGCTTGAGCCCAGGAATTCAAGACCAGCCTGGGCAACAGGGTAAAACTCCATCTCTACAAAAAATACAATTAGCTGGGTATGGTCACACACACCTGCAGTCCCAGCTCCTCCACTGGGGTCGGGGGAAGCAAGTGAGTAGGAGGACTCAAGGGTAGGGCTGAGAGGTGGGAGGATAACATGAGCCGAAGAGGTTGAGGCTGCAGTGAGCTGAGATCTCACCACGGCACTCCAGCTTGAGGGACAGGGCGAGATCCTGTCTCAAAAAAAAAAAAAAAAAATCTTGTTTATTTAGATCCTTAATCTCCTGTTGTGCTCCTCACTGAGACGTTAGCTCCAAAAAGGCTTAGAAGAGCAAGAGCCTTGTGCATTCTGTCTGTTGCTACATCCCAGCACCCTGAACAGGGCTCAGAGGAGGCTCCAATACATGTTTGTTCTATGAATGAATGAATGAACTGATGATCTCTTTCAATCAAAGCAGCTTGAAAATCACGGGTTTACAATTTCAGGGATGAGAATCTGCAGGGATTCTGACAGGAGAAACGGGAAGCATCATTTTGGTTTTTTCTACGATTTCCTAAAATTTCAAGGCTAACCAAGTCTCCAAGCCTGGCTGTTGTTTTATCTATGAAAGCAAAGTCAAGTGTGCAGGGGAAATTTAGAGAATGACAGTGTCTTTAATTCCAAATGGAGTCATGGAGCAGCTGGAAACTGAAGGAAGCTCTTTCCACTGACACCATATACCCGAGAAGAAGGCAAGTTGGGGAAGCTGCCGCTGCTGCCGTAGTAATGAGGTGATTTGGCCCCTGGGAAGTCCAGGTAGCAGTGTGGTGTTGGGGAAATCTATCAATGGGCAGAAGTGTCTGGGGAAGTCTGAGGGAAGCCTCATGGAGACACTTAAATATATTTCTTTCTTCACAAGGAAACAGGGAGGAACAGAATCTCCATTGAAGCAGAACTAAGAGCTTGTTATATCAGCCCTCGTGAAATGGTGTTTTACAAAAAGAAAGTGCCATGTGTATGTGTTTTCTCTAGTGATAAAGTGATTCATAACAACAGCATCAAGCGGAACAAAATCCCTCCATGAGAGTCTATAAAAATTATAGCTCCAGGTCCAATTAGCTACAATTGCATTAGTTTGCATTAGTTGAAAGCTAATTCACTGAAATTAAGCCCAACTGGCTAACTTGGGGAATGCTTGATTTGTCAAGGAAATTACTTCTTAAAGTTACCAAATGTACTGATTGTGCTTTTAAAAGCCTTTAAAAGGCAAGTTGAATTTGATTACTGATGATGAAAGATTCTTTTCTGCATATTAACTAAGCTAAGATTGATACAGCCCCAGAGAAATTGACAAGGGAATCTTGAAACTGCTGTATGAGTAATAAAACACAAAACAGCCCAGAATAAAAAACCATTGCCAGTATGAAATTCCATTTTTCCAACCAAAATGTTGACCTTACATTTGTTTGTTTGTTTGTTTGTTTGAGACAGAGTCTTGCTCTGTTACCCAGGCTGGAGTGCAGTGGCGAGATCTCGGCTCACCGCAACCTTAGCCACCCAGGTTTGAGCAATGCTCCTGCTTCAGCCTCCAGAGTAGCTGGGATCACAGTTGTTTGCCACCACACCCAGCTAATTTTTTTTTTTTTTTTTTTGTAGAGATGTTGGCCAGGCTGGTCTCAAACTCCTGACCTCAGGTGATCTGCCTGACTCAGCCTCCCAAAGTCCTGGGATTACAGGCATGAGCCACCACACCCGGCCTGACCTTGCATTTGTGATAGGATTGTTTTGGCTCCTTGTGACTTTGTTCAGATGCTCTGGAATGGTTTTTTCCTCTCCCAAGCTTTTAGCATTTAAAATATTCTTTGCTAATTCTTTGGATGGCATATCGGCCTTACTTTTGCACTTTTAACAATTAAAATGTAATTAACTTGAAATAAACTTTCATCAATTAAATTTTTAAAATGTAAAACTGCAAGAATCTAAAAGAAATCAGAACTTTTACCACTTGGTCATTCAATGGATTGGCTATCAGAAAATTGAAGTTTTGGTGAATTATCTCACTTTGAAAAATTGCCATCACTGGAAATCGTGGGCCATAACCACCCACACAGAAAATAGACTGACTTTAATTTATTTCCTCTCGGTGCCTTTCTGTGCTTGTCAGGTGCAAGAGCAGCAGCAAAAATCCTAAGAGCTGGATCCTGCGCAAGTGAGAAAGGGCTGGCCGTGTCCTCCCACCCTATCCGCTTCCCAGAGCAACTGGCCTCAAACTAACTTTAGTTTTAAAAAGCTGCAGCACACACAAACTGCTGTTCAAATTCCATGATAACAAGACTCCAAGCAACCCCACAGAGATTTCTAAGCTGTGCTCCCAACTCAATTATTGTGAGTGCGGCAGAGGTATTTGTTCTGCCAGGCAGATCTCAGAGGTCAGTCTCATGAGCTGTTTCTCCCGCCTGGTGGCCGACCCTACCTGCCCGCCCCCACCTGCCCACCCCCATGGGTCAGCCATTACCCATAGAGCTCCTTGCAGAGCACCGTGGTCAGTTTCTTCAGATGAGGAAGACTGCTGGACCCCGTCTTCACAAATTCAGAGTCCAGGGCAAGCTGAGTGCTCAAATAATCTTGGATGGCCTTAAGATGCTCTTCTGGAAGACTGAAAAAAAAGAAAAGAAATAAACCATGCTAGCCTGTTCCTTTTAAGCATCATCACCAATGGTAACAGCAACCACAATAACAAATCCTCATCCTCAGAGCCTCCAAGGGGACACGGTCCTTCAGGAGAATGTTTGCAAACCTGGACGAAGATTCCTGTGGTCTCACTGATGGGGTAGATTAGTAGGTCAGAGCAAGAAGAGGTGGCCCATCAGGAAAGGCGCCTCTCAAAGAGCTCCTTCGGGTGCTGCTGGGAGGCAGTGGTTCTGGCTGGGGGGTCTGGGAAATGGTTATGCTTTAAAAAGGAGACCAAGACTGGGCGCGGTGGCTCACACCTATAATCCCAGCACTTTGGGAGGCCAAGGTGGGTGGATCACCTGAGGTTAAGAGCTCAAGGCCAGCCTGGCCAACACGGTGAAATCCCATCTCTACTAAAAATATGAAAATTAGCCGGGCATGTGGCAGGTGCCTATAATCTTAGCTACTTGGGAGGCTGAGACAGGAGCATCATTTGACCCCAGAAGGCAGAGGTTGCAGTGAGCCAAGATCATGCCACTGTACTCCAGCCTGAGTGATAGAGCGAGACACTGTCTCAAACAAAACAAAACAAAACAAAACAGAAAAAAAAAAAAAAGGAGACCAAAAGCTTTGGAAGGTGTATAGTGGAATTGTTTTCCTATAACATCTACTCATGAAGATAGGATCTGAGGACTGATGGGATCTAGAGACGGTAAATGGCTTTAGCTCACATGCACACTGCAAATTCACAGCCAAAGGCTCCCCAGGACACTGTGTTTGGAGGGTGTGGAGTCATCCCAGGCTCCAAAGGGGAGTCTGAGTGGTTGGTGATGGGGGTGGGGATGGGGGAATGAGGTAGTGCAGGTGGCTGACCGCCATGCCGAATCTGCTCCAACCCTTCAGTGTACAGAGTGAATGGGCTGAAAGCAGGATTTGTTCACTGTGCAGATCAACCCTGGTGGCAGAGCACAGACTGAGCCCAGGCCAGTCCCTCGAGGGGCGCCCCCTAGAGTCGAATCAGACCTCTGCATTCTATCTTCCAGCACCTTTTGCTCTGGGTAACGCTTGAGTCTTTGTTCCCATAATAATGAAAATTGTAATAATAGCAAGTATTTCCTGAGCATAACATGCCAGAGACACTATGCTAAGCACTCTATGCTCATTTTCTCCATTAATCCACAAATCAATTTTATGACTCAGATATTATTACTAATTATTCCTGTTTTACAAATCAGAAACCTGAGGCTTAAGACAGAGTCTTGCTCTATCGCCCAGGCTGGAGTGCAGTGGTGTGATCTTGTCTCACTGCAACCTCTGCCTCCCAAGTTTAAGTGATTCTCCTGCCTCATCCTACTGGGTAGCTGGCAGCACAGGTGTATGCCACCACGCCTGCCTAATTTTTGCATTTTTAGTAGCTTCACCATGTTGGCCAGGCTGGTCTCAAACTCCTGACCTCAGGTGATCCACCCACCTTGGCCTTCCAAAATGCTGGAATTACAGGTGTGAGCCACCGCCCCAGCCACCCTTAAAGACTTTTGTTCCAGGCTTGATATGTAACCAAATAGAAACTAAAGGCCACAAAGCTTTTCCTGTGGGATCTGTGAAAGAATGAAAAACCTTGGCTCTTTTTTTTTTTGAGACGGAGTTTCGCTCTTGTTACCCAGGCTGGAGTGCAATGGCGCGCTCTCGGCTCACCGCAACCTCCGCCTCCTGGGTTCAGGCAATTCTCCTGCCTCAGCCTCCTGAGTAGCTGGGATTACAGGCACGTGCCACCATGTCCAGCTAATTTTTTTGTATCTTTAGTAGAGACGGGGTTTCACCATGTTGACCAGGATGGTCTCGATCTCTTGACCTCGTGATCCACCCGCCTCAGCCTCCCAAAGTGCTGGGATTACAGGCTTGAGCCACCGTGCCCGGCTAACCTTGGCTCTTAAGATTGGACAGGATCACCAGGCACGATAGTTCACACCTATAACCCAGCACTTTGAGAGGCAGAAATGGGCAGATCACCTGAGACCAGGAGTTCAAGATCAGCCTGGTCAACATGGTGAAACTGTGTCTCTACTAAAAATACAAAAATTAGCTGGCAGTGGTGGTGTGTGTTTGTAGTCCCAGCTACTTGGAAGGCTGAGGCGGGAGGATTGCTTGAACCCAGGAGGCGGAGGTTGCAGTGAGCCGAGATCACTCCACTGTGCTCCAACTTGGATGACAGAGCGAGACTCCGTCTCAAAAAAACAAAAACAAAAACAGAAAAACTATGGGACAGGACTGGCTTACCCATTTTCACTTGTTAGATTGAGAAGTCAGCAACCATTTACACTTAAGTTCATCTGTATTTATTCTGGGTCTTGACATCACAAAAATCCAGTTTCTGCCTGAGTCTGTTTACAAAAAGGGACAAACATCTCTTCTATAGTATTAAAACAGTGGTCCCCAACCTTTTTGGCACCAGGGACCAGTTTTGGGGAAGACGGACTATGAGGGTATGGTTTTGGGAGGAAGCTGTTCCATCTCAGATCATCAGGTGTTAGAGTCTCCTAAGGAGCATGCACTCTAGATCCCTCGCATGCGCAGTTCACAACAGGGTTCACGCTCGTATGAGAATCTAATGCCACCGCTGGTCTGAGCTCAGGTGGTCATGCTCACTTGCTCACCACTCACCTCCTGCTGTGCCGACCAGTTCCTAACAGGCCAGGGGTTGAGGACCCCTGTATTAAAATATGTATCTTAACAGGTCTAATGACTATTGCCTTGTAACTCTGAGACCGTGAGTCCGTGTTATAGGCAGCTCTATGTCTTAAAACGTTTGTTGTAGAAAGGTGTTGACATAAAGATGTAAACTATGTTTATTTGAGAAGGCTAATTTGACTTAGAAATGTAACAATTAACCTATTAACTAAGACCTAGCTGATGAGATCTAATTCACTTGCAGGAAAGACTGTGCAAGTTGTCTTATAAAGAAAAATAAGCAAAAGGCAATCCTCGATGTACAAAGCTACTTCACAAGCAAAGTAGACTAACTTTAAAACACAATGCGGGCTGGGCACGGTGGCTCACGCCTGTAATCCCAGCACTATGGGAGGCCAAGGGGGGCGGATCATGAGGTCAGGAGTTTGAGACCAACCTGGCCAACATGGTGAAACCCCATCTCTAATAAAAATACAAAAAATGAGCTGGGCTTGATGGTGGGCACCTGTAATCTGAGCTACTCAGGAGGCCGAGGCCGGAAAATCGCTTGAACCCAGGAGGCGGAGGTTGCAGTGAGCCGAGATCTCACCACTGCACTCCAGTCTGAGCGACAGTGTGAGACTCCATCTCAAAAAATATAAGATGAAATAAAAACACAATGCAGAGTCCCAGTTTTCCTTGGCCCTGAGAACAGAGGGCAGCTCTGGGTTGCCTCTTTCCTTGGTCTCTGCGCATGCCCCCTTCACTCATTCCCATCTCCAAGCAGAAGTTATAGGAAGGTTCCACCACCATCAGAAGCTAAGACCAAAAGAGCAGACCTCTGCCCGTGAGTCCTCAGCCCATGCCCTGATGCTAACCCCTCCCTGAAGGCTGCCTGGAAGCTTGGCTTCACGCCGTGGCTGGCTCCACTGCAGCAGAGCCCCATACCCAGGGTGGAGGGGCTGATCAGGAGATGGAGTCGGCAGGAGGGATAGGAAGGAGCCTTAGGAGGAGAGGTCAGCAGGTGAACCATAAGGCGTCCCCAGCTCTTCCCCATGCGGTTCACTGTATTCAGCATCTAAACCTGGGAAGAAACAGAAACCCTGGGGAACTAAACAATGGGCTCTATGTGGAATTTTTTTTTTTTTTTTTTTTTTTTTTGAGACGGAGTTTCGCTCTCGTTACCCAGGCTGGAGTGCAATGGCGCGATCTCGGCTCACCGCAACCTCCGCCTCCTGGGTTCAGGCAATTCTCCTGCCTCAGCCTCCTGAGTAGCTGGGATTACAGGCACGTGCCACCATGCCCAGCTAAGTTTTTTTGTATTTTTAGTAGAGATGGGGTTTCACCATGTTGACCAGGATGGTCTCGATCTCTTGACCTTGTGATCCACCCGCCTCGGCCTCCCAAAGTGCTGGGATTACAGGCTTGAGCCACCGCGCCCGGCCCTTTTTTTTTTTTTTTTAAACATAGTTTCGCTCTTATTGCCCAGGCTGGAATGCAGTGGCTCCATCTCTGCTCACTGCTCAATCTCCACCTCCCAGGTTCAAGCGATTCTCCTGCCTCAGCCTCCCGAGTAGCTGGGATTACAGGCACCTACTACCACACACAGCTAACTTTTGTATTTTTAGTGCAGACGGGGTTTCGCTATGTTGGTCAGGCTGGTCTCAAACTCCCGTCCTCAGGTGATCAGCCTGCCTCAGCCTCTGAAAGTGCTGGGATTACAAGCAGGAGCCACCGTGCCAGGCCTATGTGGAATATTTGTAAAGTATCTGTTATTTAGACACATATATGGAGACAATCAACAAGTAGCAACACTGGATATTCAGCTATTTGATAAATAGCGTAAGTAATTCAAGGAGCATGCACAGAACGCAACCTGGAGAGCCCAGGGAAGACCCAATGGGTATGTCCAGGTGGAAATAGGAACACGGTAAGTATCTTAGCAACCCCGTGGCACACGTGTCCCATCAGCATTTATGTCATGTTTTGCTAGGACAGAGAGTAGAAGGGCAGCCCTGGCAGCCTCAAATGGACCCCTCAAGTTGGAAATGCAGCTTCAGCCCTGTCATTAGGATTTCTTTGGGAGGCCAGGGGAGCTCTTCTCACAAAGAAACAAACAAACAAACAAACAAAAAAAAAAAAACGTTAAATTTACTAAGGCAGGCGTCCCCAGACTTTTTACACAGGCGGCCAGTTCACTGTCCCTCAGACCGTTGGAGGGCCCCCACATACTGTGCTCCTCTCACTGACCACCAATGAAAGAGGTGCCCCTTCCTGAAGTGCGGTGAGGGGCCGGATAAACGGCCTTAGGGGGCCGTATAGAGCCCGAGGGCAGTAGTTTGGGGACGCCTGTACTAAGGCATGGAGGTTACTGGGTATTAATTAATTACTAATTAATGTTGCACATATCCAATGAGTGCCTAAACTATGCCGGGCCATGCCTGGGGACACAGTGCACGCCCCTCCACCCCTACCCCTCCTGGAGCGCTTTTCCCGTTAAGGCTCATGCCCTTGGCCTTTTTATTTTAATTTTTTTTGAGATGGAGTTTCACTCTTGTTGCCCTAGCTGGAGTGCAGTGGCACAATCTCGGCTCACCACAACCTCCGCCTCCCGGGTTCAGGCGATTCTCCTGCCTCAGCCTCCCATGTAGCTGGAATTACAGGCATGCACCACCATAACTGGCCAATCTTGTATTTTTAGTAGAGATGGGGTTTCTCCACGTTGATTAGGCTGGTCTGGAACTCAGGATCCACCCGCCTCGGCCTCCCTAAGTGCTGGGATTACAGGTGTGAGCCACCATGCCCAGACACCTTTGGCCTTCTTGCAGCCAATGGTGCTGAGCCCTCTGAGGTGCAAGATGACAAGCATCCCTCTCCAGAGACCTCCCCATCCCCTCTGGTCACCAGGCCCATAACTAGCCACCCAGCCAGAGCTGGACTGAGCTCACTGCAGATGAAGCCCCAGCTGGACTCGAGGGCCCCTGCCTGGTGGGGACTCACCCACTGGTGTCCATGCTTTGCAGTCTCTGGAACGTCATCTCAGAAAGGCTCGGCCGGCTGGCCTCGGTCGCTCGGGAATTCTCATTTGAAAGAGGAGTCTCCTTGGCCTCACAGGGGCCGGCAGACAGAGGGATGTTTCTTGGGGGCAGCTCGGGTGGAGACAGGACACTTTCTACTGGAGAGAACAGCAGGAAGGCCATCGGTGACAACGCCGTGCATGCAACCCTGCCTTCACCGCAGCCCCGTGGGGTCCAGGCCATAAGGCCCAGGTTACTGGTCTCCATCTGCATTTCCATGTCCGTTTCTTGCTGACTCCCTCCTGAAGGGAGAGCGTCCTGCCGCAGGGCCCTGGTGAGCGCAGTGTCTGTCCCACCATGGCTTCAGTGAACACCTGCCAGGGCCAGAACACCCTGCTCCATGGAGGGCCCGGGCGGCCTGCCCAGCTGCTGACCCTGGACGGACTAAGCCAGCAGCGGCAGACGGGTCAGCGGGATGGGCCCGGCTCTCAGGCTTTTAGGGGCTGAGACAGGTGCCTGGTGATGGCTGAGCCCTGGACGGGGCAGAGGCTCATTTCCAAGAATTGGCTAAAACCATGGGAGGGGACCGGGGTGAGGAGGCAGGCAGGCCTAGCCACGCGCCCCTCCTTCCCTCCCTGGCCCTCTCTCTCTGCACCCTCTCTCCACCCCCTGCCCTTCCTTCTCTCTTCCCCCACACCCTCAGAAACACATAAAAGAAGGTGAGGGGGTTCCCTTCACTCAGAGACATCCAACAGATAACTTGAACTTGGCCTAGGAGGTGGAAGCCCGCCCACCTCCTTTAGGAGAAGGTCCATCCTGTATGTACCATGAACGGATAAAGGTCGCAGAGCCCCTGAGGTCCAGGGCTCGCTCTGGGCCTCTTCCCACACATAGTGGTCGCCCCCGACCCAGCCACAGTGGGCCCGGGGATCTCCTCTTTAGAGAACATGCCCTTCACTTCCCCTGTCTGGGGTTCTGAAGACAACTCGGAGTCTGCTCTGAACCCTACAAGCTAGCAGTGCCTCCAGGAGCCGTGGGCCGAAGCAGAGCTCTTGGAGTCGGGGGTCTCATGTCACATGGCTCTGGTTCAAGCCGACAATTGGACGGCCCTGTTTGGGGAGATGAAACCAGCAGTCATGAGACCGGGCTTCTGCTTTTGGTCCTCCTAGAAACTTGTCTGCGTCTTTCTGCAGACAGCCATGCCCAGACGGGCCCCACTAGCTGGGCTGGGGGCCCAAGGGAACTGAGGGTGCTTAGTGTGGAGGGCGTTGCTGCAGGACAGCTTCTCAGGGTGGCCCTGGGCGCCTGGGGGCAGCTGGGGCAGGTGCGGCCAGGGCGCGGTGCTCATGAGTGACCTTGGGCTCACCCTGGGACAGTGTCTGACAGGACAGGTCAGCCCTGGCTCTTCCACAGCCTGACCTTCCTGATTCCAGAGGGCAGCGTTCACTCAGACCAGGGAGGCCGGAAGGGACAGGGCCTGCCTGTGGCCCTTTCAGCCTCCACGGAGCTGTGGTCCTTTAGGAAGTGAAGGGCTGCACAACCATGAAAAGGGAGGGTGGGAAGAGGCAGGGGGCCCTAGTGGCCCACAAGCCAGCCCACAGGCGAGGGAGGAAAAGGATGCCTGCAGCAAGCCCCCAGGACAGGCAGGCGCCAGGCAAGGACCTCAGCGTCTCTGGACGAATCTTCTTCTCTTGCGGGGAAGCCTGCGGGACCTGGTGGTCTCCACCTGCTGGAATTCAGGAAGAGCCCCGGCCAACTGAGGGGCCCAGTTAGGGGTATCTCACAGTTTTCTTTTAGGAAAGAAAACCATTTTTTTTTAAACTTCTATTTTAAGCTCAAGGGTACATGTCCAGGTTTGTTACACAGATAAACGTGTGTCATGGGGGTTTGTTGTACAGATTAGTTCATCATCCTGGTATTAAGCCCAGTACCCCGTAGTTACTTCTGCCCCTCCCTCCTCCCACCCTCCTCCCGCCCAGAGACCCCGGTGTCTGTTGTTTCCCTGCTTGTGTCTACATGTTCAGTCCCCAAGGCCACACAGCTAATAAGCTGGGGAGAAGGAATTTTAACCCGTGTCTGCCTGACCCCAGAGCCTGTGTTCGTAACTTGTCCTTAACTGCCATGCCAATAATCTCCCTCTGATGACAGGACCCTCCAAATCTACAAGCACTCAAGGTGGGTGCAAAGCAAGTTCTCAACAGCACCTCCTGCCGTCCTGCCCCTCCCTGCCTACCTGTGTCCTCCTCAGGGTCATCGCCTGTGTCCTCTTCCTCCAGTGGCACTGGGTATTGCAGATGGGTCACCAGCCCCATGTTTTCCTTCTTATAAAACTCGATGAGTTGGTCCAGCTTGGTAAAGAACCTCATGGGGACGCCTTCAGATGCCTGAGGACAGAAAACCCAAAGAGACGCACATGTTAACCGACTAGAATGTCAAGCAACCACAAAGGCCACCTGCAGCGAAGACCAGCGAGGCTGAGGAGGGACTGTGATCCAGGAAAAGCCCTCAGTTCCTAGCAGGGTGTGTGACCCTCACGCCCACGCCCTCACTCACATCCTGCAAGGGCCTCCCCAGGGGCCCTTCTGCAAAAGGCATACAGAGGAGTGTTAAGATCTGTTTTTCTTTCCGGTTTTAAAAAACTTTTATTTTTTAAAGTATTTTTGGGCCAGGTGCAGTTGGCTTATTCCTGTAATCCCAGCACTTTGGGAGGCCAAGGCAAGTGGATCACCTGAGGTCAGGAGTTCGAGACCAGCCTGGCCAACTTGATGAAACCCCATCTCTACTAAAAAGAAAAAGAATACAAAAATTAGCCCTGCATTGTGGTGGGTGCCTGTAATCCCAGCTTCTCTGGAGGCAGAGACAAGAGAATCGCTTGAATTTGGGAGGCAGAGGTTGCAGTGAGCCAAGATCGCGCCACTGCACTCCAGCTTGGGCAACAGAGTGAGACTCAGTCTCAAAATAAAATAACAACATAACATAATGTAACGTAACATAATGTAATGTAACATAAAATAAATATTTTTTTAAATAAGAAATTTGTCTGGGCGCAGTGGCTCATGCTTATAATCCCAGCACTTTGGGAGGCTGAGGCGGGCAGATCACTTGAGGTCAGGAGCTCAAGACCAGTCTGGCCAACATGCTGAAACCCCGTCTCTACTAAAAATACAAAAATTAGCCTGATGTGGCGGCATAACCTGTAATTCCAGCTACTTGGGAGGCCGAGGCAGGAGAATCACTTGAACTCAGGAGGCAGAGGTTGCAGTGAGCTGAGATAGTGCCACTGCACTCCAGCCTGGGTGACAGAGTGAGACCCTGTCTCAAAAAAAAGAAAAGAAAGAAACCACTTGTCATCTCACAACCCCGAGATACCTATTTTCAACAGTTTAGAATATGTTTTTCTAGACCTTGTGTGTGTGTTTGGTGGGAAAGTCATTTTTATTTTTTCTTTCATGAAGATCTGAAACACACACACACACACACACAGAGGAAAAAATCAATTCCAGCAATTGCTTTAATTTTTATTTTTTTATTTGTTGCAGTTGTTTTTATCAAAACTCAGAACATGATCTACTCGGTTTGTATCTGTTGCTGATATCACTGGGACTTGGCGGTAATTGTGCTCAGCTATTCAAATGTCCTCGGGCAGATCCCTTTCCTTTAAGCCCTGCGGCTCCAGCAGGTAGTTCCAGGTAGTCCCTGAGCAGCCAGCCCCACCCCTACCTCACCCTTTACGCTCTTGCCAGGCCCGGCCCTTAGGGGCAGCTGAAAGGGAGCAAGGGCTCAGGCAGTTAGTGGGTACAGGAATGAGCCCCTGAGAGCCACTCCTTCAGGTGGGGCCTCCCTGGCCTGCAGGAGCATAGAGCCCCTGGTAACTGCTAAGTGCCTGTGATTCCCCCTGTGCTCATAACAACCACCATGTCAGTGACTTTCAGGATTTTTGTTTTTGTTTTTGTTTTTGAGACAGAGTCTCACTGTCGCCCAGGCTGAAGTGCAGTGGTACAGTCTCAACTCACTGCAGCCTCCGTCTCCTGAGTTCAAGTGATTCTCCAGCCTCAGCCTCCCAAGCGGCCAGGATTACAGGTGCCCACCACCACACTCAGCTTTTTGTAATTTTAGTAGAGACAGGGTTTCACCATGCTGGCCAGGCTGGTCTCGAACTCCTGACCTCAAGTAATCTGCCCATCTCAACCACCCAAAGTTCTGGGATTATAGGTGCGAGCCACCACACCCGGCAACTTTCAGGTCATTTAAAAATTCGTTGAAAAGGCTCCATCCTTGGAGTTGGAAGTCAAGGATCCCACTGCTCCTCTGGGGGCTGCCAGCTGCCTTCTTTCTGGAGGGAATGGGACCCATCGCCTGTGGGAAATGAGACCCATAGGCAAATACGATGGAGGCTGGAAAGCCCACCCTGGTTGGTGAGTGGGCCGGGTCTGGGCTGAGCGTGGCTGGGTCAAGTGTTGACCTTCCTGCCTCCAAGTCAGATATCTATTGGGATTGGGATTGATTTGGGAGGCTGGGAGGGTGCCTGAAGGTCTTCAGGATTACAGTCAAGTGCAATCAGGAGAGCAGACGAGGCAGGATGACCCAGCCTGGGACAGATTCAGGCATCAGGGAGCAGGGTTAGGACTCAGACCTGTTCCCGAGGCCTTGTGCCTGGGTGGCTGAATCCAAGGCCTAGTGAAGGACACGTATACCTGTTTCACTGACCTGCAATTCAGAGCTGTCCATTGGGCTCTGTCTCTGTCTGTCTCTCTCTTTCCAAGTGTATTTTTTTGTGTGCATATGCATTGCACACATGTATAAGTTTGTGCCTAGGGGTATGTGTGTGTTTGTGTGTGTATCTTAAGCTAGTTAGTAAATTTATAGAGTTTAGCAAAAGGGTGTTTTAAATTCTTTTCAATAAATTTCCCTTGTTTCCCCAAACCCCATGTTAAACAATCTCTTTCAAATACTGTTGAACCAGAAATACCTGTGGAGCAGCTGCCAGGCCTTCTAAAAAGTAATGTGAGTAGGTTCAAAAACCAAAGTGAACAGAATAACAAAAATAATTTGACATGATGCAGGATCTATGAACTTGATTCAGTTAAAGCAGTCGTGAAAAGTGTCAGCCTGTCCAAAAAATGTACAGCTAATAGGTGACAAGCAGTTAAGGGCATGGAAAAGGGTGACGATATCAAGAAAGTCGAAGGGGAATGCCTCATGTGTGAATCCAGAAAGGGCTTCTCAGCTGGAGGGTATCTGAGGAACACGTGTTTGACTGAGCGCTTGAGATTTGGGAATTCAAGACGCACCCATGCTAAAACCGAGTAAGAGATGTTATTTTACGCGCCAGTAAGAAGCTGAACCACAGAGTATCTTACCCATTGATTATAGATGTATTTGCCTCCAGAGACGTGAAATCGGAAAGGTAAACATCTTAGACTTGATGACATACGCTGTGTACTAGGAACAGACCAATTTAAAAGGGTCCCTGTGGATCCAGTGAGGCCACCGCGTGTACCCGGCCTGCTCCCAGAGACCAGGGAGCCAGGGTCTGGCAGACCAAGGCTGCCGGAGGCCTGGGTTCCCAGGAAGGGAGAGAATGCAGGGTAGAAACCAAGCCTCACGTGGCAAGCTGATAACGGCCGCTGACAAGTGTGCTGGGGAGTGAGCCTTCCTCCACGCCTTCCCTCCGAGGAGAAAGCACCCAAGAAGAGCAAGCCGGTCCAGGGCAAGCAGATCCACTGGGGCAGACCCCAGCTGAGGGCGAAGCCGCTGTGTGCAGTGGGCCTGCAGGAAGCCGCCTGTGCCCGCGGGCAGCGCAGACAGGAGACAGCAAAGGCGGGCCGCCAACCAGGCAGAGGCAGGTGTCCCTGGAGAAAAGGGACACCTGGAGAAAAGTGTCCCCTCTAGGGGGGGCTCCTCATAAGGCTTTGCTCTTGGCCCTAAGCTTTGACAGGGATAACAGAGAACTTATGTTCAAAGCACATTCTAGAACAGGAAAAGCAAGGGTCAGAGCTCAATACGAGATCATAGAAGCTACTGAGTCGGCCCAGACAGGGGAGGGCTGGGGATTGTGGTCCAGACAGGTGGGTGGTGAGGAGTGTGGTCTAGCCTCAGTGTGTACAGTGGGGAGAGGAGCAGTCCACCCACGGCACTGCATTCTGAACCTGGGCCCAGAAAGATCCTGCCTCAGGGTCTGATGGCCAAGGGAACAGGGCAGAGTGGCTGGTGGGGGGATGGATCCATTCGAAGGGTGACTAACAATCCCCACCAGGAGGGGCTTCCAGGCAAACAGTGCATTGACATCCACAGGCCAGCAGGAGCAAAGGGGTCCTGCGGGGACGAGCCTGGGAGTTCCCACCCACAGCAGGCCAAGTCCATACCCACCCAACCATGCATCCACAGTCAGGAGCAGGTCTGCGCCCTGCTGTGTTACCCCTAGACTGTGCTGTAGGGCCTGGCAGTTGGAGCAGCAATTAGAGGTTCTGTGGATTTGCCGCCTTGGGGTCAGGATGACAGACAAGAGTTGGAGCCAGGAGGAGGGATGGTCAGGGAGGGCCTTCTGTGGGTCTGGGGCTGGGGACGCAGAGAAACTGGCCAGCAGGGGAGCTGCCCCCAGTCACACTCCGCAGCACATCCGCCAAAGGTGGTGGCTTTTCGGCAATTGTAAAAGGCCAAGCGTGAACAAGGTGCCATGTGCATTTCTCATGCGCATCATCCAGAGTCTCGGCAGGAGGCAGATGTCGCATTAAACTCAGGAACTTGGGGAGGCTGTAGGGATGGGGTGTGGGGATACCAGTAAGAGTCCGTACAGCCCCCCAGAACTCGCACAGTTACCACCTTAGGAAGATCACAGGCAAGAAGTGGGTGCTGGAACCGAGAGGCCTGCCCAGCAGGAGCTGTGGCCTCCCGTGGAGCTGAACATGGAGACCTCACAGGAGGGGACAGGGCAGTAGATCCCCACCCCCAACAACCTGCCTGTCACCTGGCTGCGGCTCCCATTGGCTAAACCCAATGGGGAAGCAGGGGACAGGGAAGCGAATGAATTGGGGAGCAAATGGAAGACGCTTAGCACATAAAGCCCACGGTGAAAAGGCGCGCAACCAGACAGAGGGAAAGCAAGCGTCTGTCCCCCCGACTCGTCCAGGCTGGGATCAGGAGGTTAGCACCAGCCACACTTCTGACCAAGGAGGGGGCTGCCCTTGGTTCCTAACGGCTCAGGCTGCCAGATTTCATTCCTCATTCTCCAGTGGCTGCCTTCCTGAAAAGAGTCATTAAGTCATTTTGAAACAGAGAAGGAAACCGTGACGGCCCAAGTTATCCGGGACAGGATCCCTGCCATGGGTACCGGTGGCCCCCAAGTGATGCCCTCGGACACGTGATTTCTGCCGTGGCAGCTCTCCCTCCCTCGTCTCTGGAGTGAATGCCTCCCCCTTTAGCAGGTAACTAGAGCACACCATGGCCAGCCTGATTTTGAGCAAACCCAAGAGCAGTATTTCTTTCTTTAAATAGGCTTGTTAAATTATGACGTCTTTGCTGGAGGCGGTGGCTCATGCCTGTAATCCCAGCACTTTGGGAGGCCGAGGCAGGCGGATCATGATGTCAGGAGTTCAAGACCAGCCTGGCCATGGCGAAACCCCATCTCTACTAAAAATACAAAAATTAGCTGGGCACGGTGGCAGGCACCTATAATCCCAGCTACTCGGGAAGCTAAGGCAGAAGAATCTCTTGAACTCAGGTGGCAAAGGTTTCAGTGAGCTGAGATTGGACCACACTGCACTCCAGACTGGGCGACAAAGTGAGACTCTGTCTTAAAAAAAAAAAAAATTATGACACCTTGCCGGACACAGTGGCTCACACTTGTAATCCCAGCACTTTGGGAGGCAGAGGCGAGCAAATTGCTGGAGCCCAGGCTATGGGGACCAGCCTGGGTGACATGGCGAGACCCCATCTACAAAAAACACAAATGTTATTAGCCAGATGTAGTGGTGAACAGCTGTAGTCCTGGCTGAGGTGGGAGGATTGCTCAGAGGAGTGGAGGTTGCAGTGAGCCACAATCACACCACTGCCTGGGTGCATTCCTGCCTGGGTGACAGAGCAAGACCCTGTCTCAAAAAAAAAAAAAAATTCTGACGTCGCAGGATTAGAGTAGCCCTCCCTTCAGGGCTTATTGGATCAACAGAATGGACATGAGCTTGTGCTCATAGCCAAAAGCCAAGCAGAAAAAAAACCAAACATGGTAGGGGTTAGTTCAGATTGTGAAACAAAATACTTCCCTCTTCTCCTGCCTCCCATTACAATCTCTAGGTCTGTGGAAAGTTCTGGGCGATTTCCAGCAGGATCATTTTGACAGAGTCTCTGCAGACAGCTCCCCACCAAGCCCGGCTTAGAATCCACAGCTGGCTCCGCCTCATGTCATAGTTGCTGTGCCTGCCTCCCCACAAGCTCCGGAGTGGTTGATGGAAAGGAACCCTGCTTGGCTCAGCCTCATAGTCCCTCAAGTCTCCTTGCAGAGGAGGCTGGTTGGAAACATAATGACAGCCCCCACCACTGTGTTGAGGGGCGTGTGCATTGCGGAAAATGTACCTCTCCGTTGAAAAAAGGTGTAGAGGGAACCAGAGCACTGTGGATTGCCAAGTGGAGCCTTGCAGGGAGAGGCGCCTTTGTCTGACTGCTTGGCAGCTGAGCTCACTTAGGTAGCAATACTTCTGGGGAAGGTACGGGGAAGGGGGAGAGGGGCTGCCTATGGCTCCAGGATTCAGGATGGGAGGGTGCTGGGGTCTTTAAAACAACAACAGCTGGTGTCCAGACTGCTGGAGGCTCAGAGCTGCATATGCTGAGAACTGCATTTCCAGAAACAGTTTTTGGGTTGTGACTTTCCAACACCGTCAGGGAAAGTCACACCATCCAGGAAAGTCATTGCACAGGCTCGAGTTTCCCAGGGGGTAATTTTAGTTCTAGCACTGTTTGCTGTCTCTAAATGAGGCATAAAAGAGGGCTAGCACAGAGGAAGCCCGTGCAGGAAGCACAGCAGGAGCCCCGGGGTGCTGGGAACCCCCCACCAGGCTCTGCCAGGCTTTGTTTTAAGTGGAAGAGCACATAGAATGATTGTGGAAATATTACCAATGGTGGGACAGTATTAAGAAGTGGGAAACAGGCCAGGTGCGGTGGTTTACGCCTGTAATCCCAGCACTTTGAGAGACCAAGGTGGGCGGATCACGTGAGCTCAGCAATTCAAAACCAGCTTGGTCAGCACGGCGAAACCTCATCTCTACCAAAAATAAAATATTAGCCAGGCGTGGTGGCGTGTGCCTGTAATCCCAGCTACTTGGGAGGCTGGGGCAGGAGAATCACTTGAACGGGGGAGGTGGAGGTTGTGATGAGCCAAGATTGCACCATTGTACTCTAGCCTGGGCAACGAGAGTGAAACTATGTCTCAAAAAAAAAAAAAAAAAAAAAAAAAAAAGAAGTGGGGAAACAAACCAAACCAAAACACCCGGCTCGGCTGCTCCCTACACCAAAGCATTCGTCTCAAGTTAGATGAGAAAGCCACTAGAAAGGTCTTGAAGACAGTGAAAATACCACGCGGCTGTGGTGGAGAGGATGCTGTGGGTTTGCGGGGCGGCTGCTGTTTTTATTACTTTTATTTCCCTGTGAGGAGACCCCGTCCAGCCTGTAGAGGCTGGGATGTTTTTGAAGGCCACAGAGGCAGAGCTGGATTCAGTCCAGGCCTCAGAGCCCGCCGACCCAGGCGCCCACGTGTCCGATGGCTGAGCAAGGAGCAGTGTGGGATCTGACTGTGCAGGCCCAGCCTTTGTGTTCTGGAAGGCGACCTCCTTTCGCGTTTGCTCTGCTCTGAGCCAGCTCATCCGAGGGAAAGGACGGACGCAGCCTCCTGTCCAGCTCCCACTGCGGGTGGGAGCCGCCTTCTCCCGGCCTGGCGTCTCCCCTCTCTGCAACCCCCGAAACGCTTTCCCGTCCTTCTCTCCTGCCCTCAGGACAGTGTCAACCTTTAACCACCTCCTCTGCCCCAAACCTAATACTCATAGACCCCCACGTGGGTGAAGAAGTGGGAGAGAAAGGGAGGCCAGAGCTTGGGTCTCTCGGGGCGTGGACCCGGCAGAGTTTGAGTTTTGTCTCAAGAGTGGTTTGGAGCTACAATTAACAGCTGGTGTGTGTGTGATGTGATCAGATTTACACTTTAGAACTCTCGCCGCAGCTACCGTGTGGATGCTCGGGGTTCAAGCAACCCCGCTCTAGTGCTTGAATTGGGGAGATGCAGCAGCAGGAGAGAGGCAGGCATGGAGCTGGAACCAGATTCGCCCGGGGACTTGGCAACACAGCGAACAGGGCACGGGGGACGAGCGAGAGCCAGGGAGGGGCCCCGATCTCTGGCTGCAGTAACTTGGTTGATGTCGGTGACATTTAATGAGATAGGAAAGGCAGGCAGTGCGGGGAAGCAGGAGGCTAGATTTGGGAAGAGTTTTGAGGCCTCCTTCAGACCCAGGAATCCCTCTTCAGCCACATGGCTTTGAATGGACTCCAAAATGTGTGATCTTAGAAAAACAATTGTTGAATGTGGCTTTTGTTAAGGGAAAAAAAAATTACAAACAAAGCAGTCAGCTCTTCATCTGTCCTCCCTTTTCTTTTCTTTTCCTTCCTTTGAAGTATCCAGGGCCAGCAGGTCTCAGACCTGGGGGCCAAGGAGGTGGTCAGGACGCAGGAGGCTGCAGAGCTAGCTGGGATAAGGACGTGCCCAGGGCCTTAGAAGCTTGCACAGCCGGGACCAAGGAGGAGGGAGGAGCATCAGGGGAGAAGCAGAGCCAGAAATGGGGCATACACAGGGGAGTAAGTCGGTAGTCCAATACACGGGAAAGAAGCAGAAGCCACGCTTCTCACTCTCAGAGAAAGGAGCTACAAACACAGAAAGCAAAAGGTCTCACGTCTGTGGAGGATTGGATTGGAATGGGAAGTGTCTGCGTGAACCGGGGCTTTTAAGATATAAAGGTAAATACCGGTCGGGCGCAGTGGCTTACACCTGTAATCCCAGCACTTTTGGGAGGCCCAGGTGAGTGGATCGCCTGAGGTCCCAAGTTTGAGACCAGCCTGGCCAACATGGTGAAACCCCATCTCTACTAAAATACAAAAATGAGCGGGGGTGGTGGCAACGCCTGTAATTTCAGCTACTCGAGAGGCTGAAGCAGGAGAACTGCTGGAGCCCGAGAGGCAGAGGTTGCAGTGAGCCGAGATCGCACCACTGCTCCAGCCTAGGAAACAGAGTGAGATTCTGTATCAAAGGAAAAGAAGAGATATATAGATAAATACAGGTGCATGAATGAGCGTGTGTACAGACACATATTCCTCACTCTGCCTGCTGAGAGGATCCACAACTCTCCAACAGCAGCGAGTAGCCCTGCTGCTCATATCTTGGCTGCTAAATGTCATTCTCCATGAAAAACAGCCCATGCTCTTTGAGAGATGGCTGATTCTGGCAGCCTTTGAATCAAGGGCGAAGAAGATCTAATGAGTACCTGCAACACCTGTTGCCCCAGAAAGCAAGAAAATGCTTGAAAAAAAAAAAAAAAATGATGGAGATTTGTCAAAAGGATACAGGAGCCAGGAACCAACTGAAGCCATAGCTGAAAGGTGCCTCTAGCACAATTCAGACACCAAAATGAATAATAAAAATCATTATCATCCATCCAATCAAATCGGAGTTCAGGAGTCTATACTGACGTAAATAAAGGAGAAGGCAAGGCTCCTCCCCACAGCGGGATGCCAATTAACAACTGTTGGCAACCATCATAGCAATAACTGATTAAGGCAAGAATCATCAACACATGCTCAACAACGTGGGTGAGAGTTTGAGGAAAAAAGCTATTAAATTGTTTTCTTTTTTCGAGACAGGGTCTCACTCTGTTGTCCAGGCTGGAGTGCAGTGGCCTGGTCGTGGCTCACTGCAGCCCCGACCTCACAGACTCTGGCGACCCTCCCACCTCAGTCCCCCAAGTACCTGAGACGGTTGGTGCGCATCACCACATGCCGCTAATTTTTTTGTATTTTTTGTGGAGACGGGATTTTGCCATGTTGCCCAGACTGGTCTCAAACTCCTGGACTCGGATGATTCACCTGTCTCGGTCTCTTAAAGTGCTAGGATTACAGGCGTGAGCCACTGCACCTGGCCTTAAATTGTTTTTAAAAGCAGAAACTAGTAACTTTACAATCCTCATTGTAACCTGGCAGACACCACCTTAACCAAGTGCCCAGTGTTAACTTCTGCAGTAACCGAGCAGAGCGCCATTATGTCCCCTGAGACAGGTGCAGAGAGGACATATCCTTGCTGCTATGCACTCCTGCAGAAAACACAGAACCCAGGCCCCGTCATGTGGAGACGCCTGAAAACCCAAAATTGATGGACAGTCTACAAAATTATTAGCCTATTCTATTGAAAAATGCCAAGGTCACAAAAGACAAGGAAAGGCAAGGAACTGTGCCCAACTAAAGGGCACTAAAGGGGTATGACAATTACATGTAACACATCATCCCGGATTGAGCCTCAGCCCAGAAGGGGGAAATTCTATGGGTGAGTGTGTGTGTGTGTGTGTGTGTGTGTGTGTGTGTGTGTAAAAGTTATATATAACCTCCACAAATAGGTAAATAATACACATATATATTGTTATTGAGACTAAAAATCATTGGAATGGTCTAAGGATTAGAAGGTATTTTATCCATGTCAATTTCCTGATTTTGAGGGTCAAATGTGAGTACAAAGAAGAGTCTTTATCACTTAGGAAAAATGAATTGATATATTTAGGGATAGTGGGGCATTGTCAGCAATTTACCTGTCAATAATTCAGAAAAATGGTAATAGTAATATGAGTGAAAGGATGATAAACAGTATGCTAAAACATTAATTGGGGAAAGCAAAGGGTATACAGGAAAATTCTTTGTGCCATTCTTGAAAATGTTCTATAAGTCACATTATCTTTTTCTTAACCACTTTTTTCGGCTGGGTATGATGGCTCACCCCTGTAACCCCAGCACTTTGGGAGGCCGAGGCGGGTAGATCATGAGATTAAGAGATCAAGACCATCCTGAGCAACATGGTGAAACCCCATCTCTACTGAAAATACAAAAACTAGCTGGGCATGGTGGCAGGCACCTGTAGTCTCAGTTACTCAGGAGACTGAGGCAGGAGAATCGCTTGAACCCGGGAGGCAGAGGTTGTAGAGAGCCGAGACGGCATCACTGCACTCCAGCCTGGCAACAGAGTGAGACTCCATTTCAAAAACCAAACCAAACCAAACCAAAAACTCACTTTTCTCCTTTTTTTTTTTTTTTTTTTTTTTTAAGAGATGGAGTCTCGCTCTGTTGCCAGGCTGGAGTGCAGTGGTACAAAAAAAAAAAAAAAAAGAAAGCATCTTGCCTAAAAGTGTCTATTTTTATCATGCAAAAACATTCCTGGTCCATATACTTCTAGAGGTTTCTGTACAAAAGCTACAGGTACCTTGGCAACACCTACGATGCCCAGATAGTTGCAACAATGCCCACACCAATAATAAAAAGGTCAGTCACAGAGAACCAGAGTCACACAGGGTGTGACAGAGACCAGGGTGCGGTGACCGCTACAGCCCACGACAAGCACTGTGGTGAGTGCAGGCGGCCCCCTAGCTCGCCTGGGCTGCCTCAGCCGAAGAGAGCGCTGTGGGACTGGCCAGAGGGGAGGGGCTGCACCCTCTTCAGCAGCACAGGTGTGTCGTCTGGGGCTGGAGGATGGAGGTGGGATGGGCAGTTTGCACCGACGTGGCAAAGCTCAGCTCCTGCAAGTTTCCAACCACAGGTGAGCAGGGCAGGTCTCATTTTGCGACCAGGAGAGGCGGTCTGGCTGGGAGAGGAAGAGCAGAGGAATAGGAGGAGGCAGGACAGAGCTTCTGTTCTCTCCCACAACCCATGGCTTGATTTAGCTTCTGGAATGACTGGCTAACAGACAGAGATTGATGATGTGCATTCTCGGGGCAAGGTTTTTTGGGTCTCGGGGCACAAAGTGAAGCCTAGCACTGGGCCAGAGGCCATCCCATCTCTGCCATGCAGAAGCTGGAAGACTGAGGATGGGTGGCTTTGGCGTCCGGCACAGAGCCCTCGGCTGGGACAGTGACCTTGTTGTTCTCATGGTACCAGGGGCAGTGCCTGTCAGAGACGTGCACATTAGTATGTGGCAAAGGAGGAAGGAACGGTGCCCTGTGCTGTGCTGGGAAGGAACCGGGGGAGCTCCTTGAGGCAGCTCAGAAATACTGGTGGGAACTTCCAAGGGGGCAAATTTCTGGCAGTCAGGCCGCAGGGAATTTGAGCTGGTACATCTCACCAAGATCGCCTGATTCTGTGGGTTCCTGGGGCTTGGAAGGCTGCGAGCTGTGACCGGCACTTGGAAGGAGAGAAAGAAGGCAACATAGCAAGACCTCAGCTCGACTTCTCTTTAAAAAAAGAAAACTCTAAAAAAAAAAAAAAATGCTTGTTGATTGATCATCAGATGTGGAAGGAAGTGGGCCAGATGTGCTCAGACATGTTATCTAATTTACATTTTATCTAATAATGCAGGTGGGTTTGATATCTCCAGCTTACAGATGGGGAAACTGAGTCTCAGAGAAGTTAAGCAGCTTGCCTGAGCAGTCAGACACGTTGTCAGAAAAGCAGCACCCTGGGGAGCATTTTGAGATGAGAAAGGGGCTGGGAGGTGGTGGGTGGGAGACCCCCGGAGTCTCTAGCTAATTGGTAGTGAGATCCAGGAGAAGGACAGATACGGAGCCAGGGGGCTGCCAGCCCAGGGCGGAGAAGGCAGTCAGAGACACTGTGGCAGACGCAAGTCACTCGGGCTCAGCGGGTGGGTAGGGTGGGGTGAAACCTGGCGTTCGGGGAGTCCGCCTCCTGGAGGAGAGCAGGTCTGCCGCCCCGGGGCTATGGTGGACTGAGGGGTGGGAGGGGGAAGCTGGCACTTGCCATCTCTGGGCACAGTCCAGTCTCCACTGGCCTGTCCCAGGCATGGCCCCAAACCACGTCTGGAGACTTGAAAAGGGTGAAAACCAATGCCAGTCTCAGTCAGTTCACTGTGCAGAAGGGCGACACTCGGGAAGAGGCCCAAGCTTAAGAGAAGGAAAGTGAAGACTGAGCCCAAGCACCCAGCTTGCCTCCACCCACCCAGTAGCTGGAGCCAGTGGGGACATCATCACTCCCACCCCAGACACCCGGCTCTTCCCAGCTCCCCAGCAAGCACCAGGCTGCAACCCCTCCCCCAGGCCCTTGCTTTCCAGGGCTTCATGGCCCTGGCACGGCGGAGCTGGGTTCTGTCTTCTCCCAACTACTTCATTCCAACAGCCCCAGATTCCCAAAGCTAGGTTCTTTGACGTTCCTCTCATCTTGTTTTGGGCAGACTTCCAAGAACGCCCTGGCATGGGGTTTGCCCCACTCCCCAGCAGTCTCTGCACTTACTTCTAAATCACCCCCTTCTCTGAGTTCATAGTCAACACACCCTTTGCTGCAAAAGACCTGAGCCTGTTGCTCAGACATCTGCCCTTGGGCACTGAGCCATTTCGCTCATGGGGAGATCGAGGAGAAACCTGGGAGCTCCAGGTTCCCTGTGCCCACCCAAGATAGCCAACGGGGCCTGGAGTACCTGTGCAAAAGTCCAGTTTCTTGCCTCCCTGCAGGACAAACTTGGAGATGTAATTCACACTCCATAGCTCCTTGTGGGATCAGGCCAGAGCTGAGACTTCACCTGAAATCCCATCTGGGCTCATAGCGTCCCTCCTTCTACTTTTCAGTCCTCGCCAGGCTGGGTCCCCGTCTACCCCCTGCCCACCCACCAGCAGCCCTGCCTACCACACCCTCCACTGGGGAAACCCAGTGGACATGGGCGTTCACCTAGGCCTTATCCCCCATGAGCCGGGATTCCCAGTGGGATGTTGAGATTCACTCCCCAGTATCGGTGCCATAGGCGTCAGACCCATGCTTTCCTTGAAGACGTGAGCAGCTTAGAAAGCACTTTGAACCCCTCACATCAAAGGAGCTTGGGATGGAGGGCTGGAAAATCGATAGCTTTGTCTGATTCTGAAATGACAGCTCTGAAGTCTCTGTTAATGTCGCCAGGATCAGAGCAAGGGGACAGGATGCCAATACTCTCTGTCAGCAGGTGCTCTGGGTATTTGGATGGTGGAACCCTCATCTGGGAACCTCAGGCCCATAATGAAGAGTCCAGAATAGGATGTGTCATTGGTCATTAGAGTCACAGCTGACAGCTGGAGACTGTGCCTCACTCCTGGCATCACAGTGAGCTTTTCAGTTCACTGTGGGAAAGGTTTCTGCACTTTCTCCAAGAGCTCAGTGCACAGGAGGTGCCCAGAGGACGAGGAAGGGGGCTGTGGCAGAGGGGCTCTTCCTTGCTGCAGGACTTTGCATCCACATTCTTCATCACCGGCTCTCGCACTAGAGTGCAATGAACCTGTGTCTCCGCCCCACTGATGTTGAGATCAGCCACGTGACTTTGGCCAATGCAGTGCGGGCAAAAGCACCCATTCTGAGCTGAGGCTTCAAAGGCACATTGGGTTTTTACTCGTCCTCCTGGGCCCCTGCAACCTGCCGTGAGAAAGGACACCCAGGGAAACTCTGGTCCTCCCACCTGGCCCAGGAATGAGGCTGTTAGGCACACACCTGGACATGATTAGAAACCTGGAGTCCAGCCTGGTCCAGTTGAGTCCAGGAGAGCCCAGCTAGATTAGCCAACCACACCAGACCTGCAGACCCAGGAGTGGAAAATCAGTTTGCTGTCACTGAGTACTGAGGTTTGGGGCTGTTTGTTATGCAGTAAGCACTGACAGACACATGTGTGGTGCGAAGAATTAACTCTCCCCAGGGCCTTCCTCTTATTGAACCTTCATGACATACTTATCTTCATTTATCCACGGTGAAGCTGAAGCTATGAGAGATAAGGCAACTTGTCCAATGTCACACAACTTGTTTTATCATCAGTATCTGCCAATAGGGACAAATCCTCAGGTTCCACACGCGCATTCCCACAGCGACTGCTCTCCGACCTCCCTTCATCTCATCCCCTGTGCAGGCCTTCAGGCCCCTGTGCACCCCACCATCTCTCCAACAAGCCAGAACCACACTGTGGCCCCCAGAGACACCCTCTCCATGGCACCCTCCAGTCCCTGGCAGCCCGTCCTGTGGCCCCTGCCCTACTCATTGGGATCAGTGTCAGGATCAGCCCCAGGATACCTGCTGCCCTGGGTGGGGCCGGAGGAAAGCAGAGCCCGTGGTGCAGCAGCCAGCAGGCAGCCCGCACGTGGTCACTACCTTCTTACCGTGCCTTCCCCTCGGCCTAGCCCCTAGCAGCAGGGACCAACGCAGACCCAGGCCCTGACCACGGTCCAGTGAGGGGCAAGACAGAACCATAAACAACTATGACCAGGTGCAGATGCTTGTGAAGAGAAGACAGTGGCTTGGGAGGGTGTTCCAGGACAGGGAAGGATTCACCAAAGAAGCTACTCTGCAGCTGAGACGCTCTTCCTTCAGGTGGGCAGGAGGCCGTGGGGCAAAGAGACAGGGAGCGTCCTGGCAGGCCAAGGGAGCAGCACTGTCAGAGCACAGGGGTAGACAGATGAGAGTTTCCAACCACTGCCAAGTCCTTATAGAGACCGAAGTTGCCGTCCTGCCCAGTTCCCCCGACCCCCGCTCCCATCCCCACTTCCGGGGGCTCTGTTGCTTTGCTACCGAAGACCTGAGTCTGCTGCCTCAGACGACTGCCCTTGGGTACTGGAGCCACCGTGCTCATGGGGAGATCCAGGCAAAACCTGGCAGGTCCATGTTCCCTCTCCCCACCCAAGACACCCAACAGGGGCCTGGATACATGTGCAAAAGCCCAGTTTCTTGCCTCCCTGCGGGACAAATTCAGAGGTGTAATTCACACGCCACAGCTCATTATGGGATCAGGCCAGAGCTGAGACTTCACCTGAAATCACACCTGGCTTCTCCCCCTTCCCTGTCCTTTGTGCCCCACTCCCTTTCTGGTTTCTCCTGGGAGCCCTTCTTTCGTGAATTACCGGCACCAAAGCCTAGGGTCCGCTTCCGGAAGAACTGGACCTATGACGGTCACTCTCAAATTCAATCCCTGCACTTGTCCATCCCAAGCCGCTCCTCAACAGCTGTCCAAAGGATTCGCCCTCGAGTCCTCAAGTCAAGCCCCTCAGTACTGGCAAAAAATTTGGACCCCCACTTTATAGAAGAGCCGATCAGACATGCAAACCATAGCTTCCTCTTCCTCTTCCTCTTCCTCCCCAACCCATGGCTCATGAGGACCATGACCATCCCTCCCTGAGCCTACGCCCATGGCTTCAACACACATCCAACCTCACCTTCTGTTGGCCCTGATCAGGCCCAAATCCGACTCTTTAGCAAGGCCTCTGTCCTGTGAGTCCCTAAACCAGCTAGAGGGAATGCAGGGTGCCCTAAGGGTGACGAAGCATGCACAGAAACTCCAGCGTTGAGGATGAAATGCTTTATGCATTTACCTCGGTGTTAGGAATGAAGATGAATATTTTTTGAGTACTCAAACAGCTTCACTTAAGTTTCTGTTAATGTTCCCATTTTACAGATAAAGAAATGGGACAGGGTGCTGTGGCTCACACCCATAATCCCAGCACTTTGAGAGGCTAAGGTGGACAGATCACTTGAGGTTGAGTTCAAGACCAGCCTGGCCAACATGGTGAAATCTCGTCTCTACTACAAATATAAAAATTAGCCAGGTGTGGTTGCATGCACCTGATCCCAGCTACTCAGGAGGCTGAGGCAGGAGAATCGCTTGAACCCAGGAGGCAGAGGTGGCAATGAGCCGAGATCGCACCACTGCACTCTAGCCTGGGTGACAAAGTAAGACTCCAGCTCCAAAAAGAAAAGAACTACTTTTTTGGGAGAAGACCCTAGCCCTGGGCAGATTACCCCCTAGGCAGGCAGCTGGGATACAGAGGGGCCAAGTTATTTGACCTGGAAGTGGCAGAGGCAGGACTCGAACCCAGGTCTCAGGTTCCTTCCTCTTAAGTTCTGTGCTCCTGGACTCTGAAACGTTGCCATTCTCAATCTCTCTGCCTGTGTGTTCTGGTGCCTTTGGCATGAGGCAAGCTTGTCCTGAACTCCATCCCAAGGGCCTATTTACTGATGGATATTGTGTATTGCAAAGCTCTCCCGTCCTCCCTCAACGTCTGTGCTGGATAGAGAAACCCAGGAGCATAGACCGGGACAGCCATTGTGGAGAACAATCAGGCACAATTTAGGCAAATTAAATATGAGCATATCCTATGACCCAGCAACTTCACTCCTGGGCAAACACCCCAGGGCTCACTTTGGCCACCTATATGGCTGTCATTCTTTGTGCAGCAGACATTTATAGGGAACCTGGATGCCTGTCACTGGGAGAGTGGACAGGTTGTGTGGTCAAGGCATACATGGTGTTTTGCAGCAGCCAGAAGCAACAACCTGCTTTGCACGCAGCAGCATGGAAGAATCTTACAAAGATCCTTGGGTGAAAAGGGGGAAAACAGAATGAAAGCTATGATATCGCTTCAGTAAATTTAAAATGCATGCACCCAAAACAACAATACATGTTGTCTAAGAACATATTCAAATAAACAGACACCCACTCAAATGGTTTTCCAGGAAGGGGAGGTTATACAAGGACAATATGGGGACAGAGGGATTAAAACAGTTTGTAAAGACAGTTCGCAGTGGGAAGGCGCTGTGGTTTTGATCTCGTAGCCTGACTGTGAAAGACTGGTTCTTAGCTCCGCTGTGGCCTGATTTGAGCTGAATTAATCGCCAAAACATTCTGTGCCTCAGTTTCTTCCTCTCATTTTGGCCCATGGGGAAAATCACCACATCTGAAGCTTGGTGTGAGTGAAGCAGGCAAGGAGTGAGGCACTAGGGAGAGGCGGGGACTGGGGCCCATGGAAGAAATACCCCTTCAAAGGCAGCAGCTTCCACTTAGCTCCAGTTATAGCCCCATGGGGTCACCCAGGCCTTGGGTTGCTAGAATTTTAAATTTTTCAGAAGATAAAGCTCCAGATTCTTGGGTTGCTAGAATTTTTAATTTTTCAAAAGGTAAAAGTCCAGATTCTTAGATGAAATCTCAGATTTTTTAATGTTTGCAACTAAGGTTTAAAACACCATGTTAGCTACAAATTTAAATCTTAGCTCCACCACCAACTAGTTGTGCGATCTAGAGTGTAGTGTTTAACTCTTTAAGACGAAACCAATTTCCTTATCCGTCAGTGAAGATCCCGAGATCTACTTGGCCAAGTGGCTTAATGAACTAATGGGAGCCTAGGGCATGGCTCCCAGTCAGTAAGAGCCACGGCCGCCACGGAGCACCTGCTCTGCTGACTGCTAATGGATTATCAACTCCCATTTTTCAGACAAATAAACTGAAGCTCGGAACAATGGACAGCTTACCTCAATCACACAGTGAAGTAAGTAGATGAGGCAGGGAGAAAAAAAATCCTTCCCAAATGTGATCACAAAGGAGAAGTAAAACTGAATTAACTATAATATAATATAATATGTTATTGTATATATCACATATATATTATTTATATTATATTATGTATAATATAATATTTATATATTTTGTGTAATATAATATTTATATTATGTATTATAAATACATATATACACATAATTATAATTCATACACATAATATATATACATAATATATATTAATATAATATATAAGTATATATTTTATACATAATATAAAAATAAAAATAAAAAAATATATACACATAATATAATGTATAATATATATTATGTAATATATATGTGTATAATATATAAATATATTACACATGTATAAATATTATATAATGCATAATATAACATAAATATTATATTATGCATAATATAACAAATATATGTATTAATATTAATATAATTAATATTCATATTATATTATGTATTAATAATATATTGCTATATATTCATATTTATTAATATATATTATTGCTATACATTAATATATTGCTGTATATTAATACTTAATATATTACTGTGTATTAATTATTACTATTTATTAATTATTGATATATTTATATATTAATAATATAGAATAGTAATTTCATATATGTTAATTGCAATAATATATATTAGATTATGTTAATTACATATGTTATATTATTTGCACATACTATGCAATTAATTTTATATTATATAATATGTAATCTATTATATAATATATATTATAGATATATATTTAATGATATAAAATATAATTATATATTCTAATTATTTAATACTTAATTGGTTTTAACAATGGTATATTATACAACATATAATAATATACCATTAATTAAAATATAATATATAATGTGATATGTATTATATCATTAATTATAAAATGTCTTATAAATAAGAATTTGGGGATTAAAAGAGCTCTAAGAGAAGTAATTATTAATCTGTCTGACTCCTAATAGGAGCAACAGGCGTCTCTAATAAAGACGTCTACAGTCCTAGAGGCAGGCAGATCCCACCAGGGCTTGTCAGATGTGAGTTTATAACACGCATGCCCAAGGGGTGCTGGCACTGACTCCTATGGGCTCAAATGTCAGTTTTCCAGGAACCCCAAGAGCTGGTTGTTGATGCAGCCACTGTGGTGGGAGCCGTGGTGAGAGTGCTTCCACAGCAAGAAATCAGCAAACACTACAAATCAGGCCTTGTTTTCTTCCCTGGAGAATTGCTTGTCCAGGGTTTACCATGGCATGTGGTCTAGTGACATTGACCACTTGGGCAAAATCATCCCATCAGTCCCCAGACACCAGACCTCCTGATACACTCGCCTTTCCTTCTGCATGGCCGCCATCTCCAGAAAGCAAGGTTGGATCAGGAAGAAACGCAGTTGGCACAAGATGGTGAGTGATTTGTTGGGGCACGGGAAGGGGTAATTACCGTACAGTGAGGAAAAGAACGCTCCACTTGAAGATGGCAAAGGGCCAGACCAAAGGGGAAGCTTCCGCCCGCTTTAGGGGTAGGTGAGATTGTCTAAAACCAAGAAATGCCAGAAAGGGACAGTAACAGTGCAAGTGAAGTGACAAAGATGAGTCCTGCAGATCCCAGCGGGGGCCCACCCAGGCCTCTGGGGAAAGGAGGTTCTGACAGGCTGCTGGGGTGGACACTGCGCCTGCAGAGGAACTGAAAGTCACTGCTTGGAAGAACTGGGACCAAAGTCCAAGGCAGAAAACGGGCTGCGACGACCCCACCTTCCACAGAACCAAGCCTCATCCCAGAAAAGGGAGAGAGCTCTGGGTGATAGAGCTCACTGGGGGTGCCTATGAGTCCATGGGGGACGCTGAGAGGAGAGAGCCAGGACACCTGAGGGCAGGCCAGGGGGGATTCTGACTGTCACTGGGAGTAACATGGGCTGTTCTGGAGTTTACAGTGTAGTGAGCTTGACGTCCATCGCAGGCAAGAGACTAGACGAGATTACTAACAGCATGAGCTGTGAGGAGCGGCGAAGCAGGTGCTGGGCCTGAGAACCAGCAGGAGGTCCCTGGGAACACACCAGGTCAGCTAAACCTGTTTACCGGTGTATGGTTGCTGGCCTCATAAATTAGGTAATTGGTTGCATCTGATGAGAATTGTAGCTCAATGCCCTCCAGCAGTCAGGCGGGTGATGTGAATGAGTGGAACAGGCTGGGAGTCAGGAGATCGACGAGGTAGGGATGGTGGCACATCAAAGAGAAATGCCCCATTGAAAGGAGACACTTCCACTCTGATATGGTTTGGCTGTATCCTCACCCAAATCTCATCTTGAATTGTAACTCCCACAGTTCCCATGCGTCGTGGAGGAACCCAGTGGAAGGGGACTGAATTATGGGGCAGGTCTTTCCTGCACTTTTCTCGTGATAGTGAATAAGTCCCACGAGATCTGATGGCTTTAAAAATGGGAGTTTGCCTGCAAGAGCTCATTCTCCTCTTGTTTACCACCATGTGAGATGTGCTTTTTACCTTCCACCATGATTGTGAGCCCTCCCCAGTCACGTGGAACTGTGAGCCTATTAAACCTCTTTCTTTTGTAAGTTGCCCAGTCTTGGGTATGTCTTTACCAGCTGTGTAAAAACAGACTAATACACACCCCACTCCAGTTACATCACCATGGAATAATCAAGGGTATCAGATCTTCAGATTTTTCAAGGAAAGCTGAAAATCCAGATTACTATGAAGAAATATCTGAATTTTAAAAAATGCTTGTAACTGGTTCATAATTTTTAAAAATATGGGTTGGGCAAACAGAATGCTAAATCCAACATAGGGACCACCAGATTATGATCTTTAATCTGATACCTATAAGTTTCCATATAGCATTTTGTGGCGTTCATTTGTGACTTTGTTGTTGTTGAAAAGCATATGGAGAGAGATGCACCTGGCTAAGGGTACACCAATGTCCGTCCAAGACACAGGCGTCTGTGCTGTTTCTACCTCCTCTCATCCACATCCACAATTCAGATGAGGATCCAGGAGGTGGGCCTTCCAGTGTGGGGCTGCCACCAGTTAGAATGATGGCACACATGTGAGGTGCCAGAGCCAGGATGAAACTGACCTCAGCAATCTGGAGTATCGGGTTCTTCTAGCCATTGTAAGTTTACAACAAAACAATCTAAAGTTCCAAGTCTAGGCGGGGTGAAGTGGCTCACGCCTGTAATCCCAGCACTTTGGGAGGCCAAGGCGAGCAGATCACCTGAAGTCAGGAGTTCGAGACCAGTCTGGCCAACATGGTTAAACCTAGTCTCTACTATAAATACAAAAATTAGCCGGATGTGGTAGCACATGCTTGTAATCCCAGCTAATCTGGAGGCTGAGGCAGGAGAATTGCTTGACCCCAGGAGGCGGAGGTTGCAGTGAGCCAAGATCATGTCACTGCACTCCAACCTGAGCGACAGGGTGAGACTCCATCTCCAAAAAATAAAAACAAAGTTTCAAGTCCAGCTTAGCAGGAGCACATGTGAAAAAGCCAACGGCGTTTTAGTCGACAGCAAATACATTGTGCAGCACGGGCACCCCCAGTGTCACTGTTTGTGAGGCCTCACTCGTGGAGAAGCGTCCAGTGGAGGGGCAGTGCACTCTGCAGGCCTTGGGTTCTGGGGCTCCCTTTAGGAAGGACAGACACCAGGTTGAGTGTGTCATGGGAGGGGCATAGGGGGTGGCCTGGGGTTACGAGGGGTGTGCGGAATGGCTGAAGTAACCCAGAGGGTTTGGCCTGAAGAACCCTCAAGAGAGACCTGCCTGGGTTTCCAAACAGCTGAGGCTTCCAGGTGTCTCCTGAGGGAGAACCGGAATCCGGGAGTGGATGTTATCAGGAGGCAGGTTTCCGCCCTATTTAAGGAACGCATTAAAGATGACCAGAACTGTCTAGAGATACACAGGTTGTGGCCTGAGAGTTCCCACTCTCCCAGTACCATGTCTCACCAAAGAGGAAGCGGCAGTGGGTTGAGCTGGTTCAGCAGACCCTGTGGCTGACCACTGGCTAAGCCTGCCAGCTCCCAGCCGCGGTGCTGGTCCCATCTGGGTGCCATGCGGTGGCTGCCTGTCTCCCGGCACCCCTGTCACACTCCTTGTCTTTGACGTGCATCCTCCTCCTGGAGCAGAAACATCCTTGGAAATCAGAAGTGAGACAACCAAGGCCGGGCCTGGTGGCTCACGCCTGTAATCCTAGCACTGTGGGAGGCCTAGGCAGGTGATCACTTGAGGTCAGGAGTTCGAAACCAGCCTGGCCACTATGGTAAAACTCCGTATTTTAAATCTACTTAAAAGACAAAGTTTAGCTGGGCATGGTGGCACATGCCTGTCATCCCAGCTACTCAGGAGGCTGAGATGGGATAATCGCTCCAACCTGGGAGGCGGAGGTGGCAGTGACCAAGATCACGCTACTGCATTCCAGCCTGGGTGACAGAGTGAGACTCTGTCTCAAAAAAAAAAAAAAAAAAGTGAGACAACCAAAAGTAGCATGCCACTAATCTGCAGCATTGCAGCGCGTCCCAGCCGGTATGAAACAGATCGTAACAACTCCCCTGTCCCTAAATGAGTTGCACTGGAAGGAACAGACAGTCTGCCATTATTTGCACACAATAAAAGTATGTACCTAGAGAAGACAAAAGAATGAATTCAGACACTACTAAAACGAATAAGAGAATTCAGACAGATAATTAAGAGTACCCTACAGAAACTGTCACTTTCCTAGACACCCACAAAACCTAATCAGAAAACGTCACAATGGAAAAGGACAATTCTGTTTGCAAAGGTAATTAAAGCTACATCACACTCAGTAACAGGGCAGGTGTAAGAACTATGTGGAGAAAGGAGGAAAAAAAAATATAAAAGAAAAGCTGAATAAATGGAGAGAGAAACCATGGTCTCCAACGGAAGGACTTGATGTTATAAGAACATAAGTTATCTACAAATTAACCTGTTAATTAAATGTAATTACACAAAATTCAACTGGAATTTTTAGAGAACTTGACAGGCTGATTATAAAATTCACCTGGAAAAAAAAAAAAAATCAATGGCCACCAAGGACTAATGAGAAGAACAATAAATGGCAACTTAGTCTGCCAGACAAGGAAACACAAGAAAGCCACAGTGATGAAAACCTATGCAACTGGGACGAGAGTAGATCAATCTATCAGTGGAACAGGAGGAGGCGTTTCAAATCAGATGAGGCCATTAGCACGTGATACAATGGCATTGTGAATCCCCGGGAAAAGAATGGGCTATTTAACAGGGTGTTGGCTATCCATTTGGAGGATAAGTTTTCGTCCTTATTTTATGCCAAATATAAAACTAAAGAGCTAAACATAAAAACACATTAAAAATTGTTAGAAGGAAATAGTATTTTCCCTGGATAAATAATATTGGGATGGGTGATTCATGAAACTCAGAATCCGTAAATGAAAACATTTGACTACCTAACAGTTTTAAACTTTCACATGACAAAATGCACCAAAAACAATGTTTAAAAAAACTGCAGGCTGGGGCCAGGTGCGGTGGCTCAAGCATGTAATCCCAGCACTTTGGGAGGCCAAGACAGGAGGATCACCTGAGGTCAGGAGTTCGAGACCAGCCTGGCCAACATGGTGAAACCCGGTCTCTACTAAAAATACAAAAATTAGCTGGGCCTGGTGATGCATGCCTGTAATCCCAGCTACTCAGGAGGCTGAGGCAGTAGAATTGCTTGAACCCAGGAGTCAGAGATTGCAGCAAGCAGAGATCATGCCACTGTACTGCAGCCTAGGCAACAGAGCGAGACCCTGTCTCAAAAAAAAAAAAAAAAAAAAAATGCAGGCTGAATAAAATATTTACAGTATAACTTATCCCAAAAATTAATATAAAATGCATATATGAAAATAGGCTTAGTGTCATTTCTTTTGAGACAGGATCTTGCTCTGTTACCCAGGCTGAATTGTGTGGTGTGATCCTGACTCACTGCAGCCTCAGCCTCCTGGGTTCAAGTGATTCTTCTGTTTCAGTCTCCCCAGTAGCTAGGACTACAGATGTGTACCACCACCACTGGCTAATTTAAAAAAAAAAAAAAAGTTTTTTAAAATTTTTGTAGAGATGGGTTATTCCTATGTTGTCCAGGCTGGTCTTAAACTCCTGAGGTCAAAATGATCCTCCTGCCTTAGCCTCCCAACATGCTGGGATTACAGGCATGTGCCACCCTGCCAAGCCATTACTGTCATTTCTTTCTTTTTTGAGATGGGGTCTTGCTCTGATGCTCAGGCTGGAGTGCAGCGGTGCATCTTGGCTCACTGTAACCTCCACCTCCTGGGTTCAAGTGATTCTCCTGCCTCAGCCTCCTGAGTAGCTGGGATTACAGGCATGCACCAACATGCCTGGTTAATTTTTGTATTTTTAGTAGAGACAAGGTTTCATCATGTTGGCCAGGCTGGTCTTGAACTCCTGACCTCTGGAGATCCACCCACCTCTGTCTCCTAAAGTGCTGGGATTATAAGCGCCTGGCACCACACCAGACTAATTTTTGTATTTTTAGTAGAGACAGGATTTCACCATGTTGGCCAGGCTGGTCTCGAACTCCTGACCTCAAGTGATCTGCCCACCTCAGCCTCCCAAAGTTCTGAGATTACAGGCCTGAGCCACCATGCCTGGCTCATTAGTGTCAGTTCTAATGAGAGAAATGCAAACTAAAGTTTTGAGATCACAAATTTCACTCATTGTCTGATGAACATTACAGGCACTGGTAAGGTCCGGAACTGATGTATGTGGGCATCGTAAAGACCAACAGACATTGGGTGAGAAGGTCACTTGGAAGAGCCCTGGGCAAAGCAATCTGGCAGTATTTACAATCATATTTACAATCATACAATCAATTCCTTGAACCCAGCAGTAGTTTTTCTGGGAGAAAGCTTGTATGCACAGTCACACGCAAGCCTTGCTTATTGTAGCATCTGTCTTTCGTAGTAAGAACAACAAAAAAGAAAATCATCTATGTATCCATCCGTTATTTTGCAACAGTTAAAAAGCACAAAGATGTGTGAATGAACTTGGACCCGTCTCAGGGACAGACTGCTAAGGGAAGAAAGGAAATCGCAGACCAGTGTACACAGTATTATCCCATTTACAAAACCAAATATAAGTACATAAAACATATGAAAACAATATCTGAGAAACTGTCAACTGTGGGACTAGGATGTGGGTTTGCAGGCCTTTAGGGTTATCCATAAGAGAAGGAGGCCTCTATTTCTGACATACCCTTTGGTACTGTTTTAATTTCTTTTAACCAAGCTGAGATATAACTTTTAAATGTAAATATACATATATATATATATATATATATATATATATATATTTTAAAAGTTCTATCTCCATTTTGGGAGGCTGAGGTGGGAGGACTGCTTGAGCCGAGGACTTTGTTTGTTTGTTTGTTTTGAGATGCAGTTTCACTCTTGTTACCCAGGCAGGAGTACAATTGTGCAATCTTGGCTCAATGCAACCTCTGCCTCCCAGGTGTAAGCAATTCTCTTGCCTCAGCCTCCCAAGCAGCTGGGATTACAGGTGCCTGCCACCATACCCAGCTAATTTTTGTGTTTTTAGCAGAGACAGGATTTCACCATGTTGGCCAGGCTGGTCTCAAACTCCTGACCTCCGGTGATCCACCCCCCTTGGCCTCCCAAAATGCTGGGATTACAGGTATGAGCCACCTCTCCCGGCCAAACCCAGAAGTTTAAGAACAGCCTGGGCAACAGAGTGAGACCCCATTTTTAAAATACAAGTTATATCTCAACACTGTCACGTAAGTTCTTGTGTAGATAATCTATCTAGATTATGTAGATTATCTTGTGTAGATAATCTATCTAGATTATGTAGATTATCTTGTGTAGATAATCTATCTAGATTATGTAGATTATTTTGTGTAGATAATCTATCCCTTAACAAACAAAAACCAAAAACTCTCCTACAATATTATCCTGCAAATTTTTTTTTTTTTTTGAGACAGAGTTTCGCTCTTGTTGCCCAGGCTGCTAGAGTGCAATGGCGTGATCTCGGCTCACCGCAACCTCCGCCTCCTGGGTTCAGGCAATTCTCCTGCCTCAGCCTCCTGAGTAGCTGGGACTACAGGCACGCGCCACCATGCCCAGCTAATTTTTTGTATTTTTAGTAGAGACGGGGTTTCACCATGTTGACCAGGTTGGTCTCGATCTCTTGACCTTGTGATCCACCCGCCTCGGCCTCACAAAGTGCTGGGATTACAGGCTTGAACCACTGTGCCCGGCCGAATTTTTTTTTTTTTTTTTTAATGTTTGAGATCTTTCCAACTCACTACACACAGCTCTGCTTAAACAGCTGCATAGCCTTCCACTGCCTGGACCACAGGATATTCAAGGAGTTTCCTTGGCATCACGGTTAGGGTGAATGCTAACCTAGGCAACATTCCCCAACTGCAATTCCCCAACCCACGCATGCTCTCCAAACCTTCATGTGCCCCAGGATCACTCGGGGATCTTGTTCAAACGCTGATTCTGAATTCCTAGATCTGGGGCCTGGTTCTCTGCATTTCTAACAAGCCCGCGGGTGATGTTGATCTGCTGGCCTGTGAACCAGACTCTGAGTAACAAGATTCTAGAGCAATGGTGCCCGGTGGAAATGTAATGTGAGCGTTACATATAATTTTAAATTTTTTAGCAGCCAGATTTTAGATTTTTGTTGTTGTTGTTGTTGGCTTATTTTTTTGAGATGGAGTCTCCCTCTATCACCTAGGCTGGAGTGCAGTGGCACAATCTCGGCTCACTGCAGCCTCCGATTCCCAGGTTCAAGCGTTTCTCCTGCCTCAGCCTCCAGAGTAGCTGGGACTACAGGCACACACCACCAGGCCTGGCTAATTTTTGCAATTTTAGTAGAGACGAGGTTTCACCATGTTGGTCAGGCTGCTCTTCAACTCCTAACCTCAGGTGATCCTCCTGCCTTGGCCTCCCAAAGTGCTGGGATTACAGGCATGAGCCACCACGCCCAGCCTAGAAGTTTTTAAAGATTGGGTAAAATCAATTTGATTAATATATTTTATTTAACCTAATATGTCCAAATGTTAAGATTTCAATGTGCAATAAAATTATCATGAGATATAGAACATTTCTGGGGCAGGGAGGAGCCATGTTCTAAGTGCTCTGTGGCCCCATGTGGCCTGTAGCTGCAGCACTGGCCAGCACAGCTGTAGAGAATCTTTTGGGCACTACCAGGGAGGGGACCAGGGCAACATCTGTTTGTCAGACCCCAGGGAGCAGCACAGGGTGAACGGGCCGGGAGGCAGAGAAGGGTGCTCAGGCGGAACTCAGAGCGTGTTCTCCTGCCAAGGGCGTGCAGCCTGAAGCCACCCCTGGCCAGGTGACAGAAGAGAGCCAGTGGTAGGGCCCAGCTCTGGATGTCATGACATTGTTATTGTCAAATTTTTACAAATCTTTTCACCCCAAAATTGAGGACTGTCAATCTCTAACAAATGCCTCATTGAACATTTGATGTGCTTAACATAAAGTCTTTTTTTTTTTTTTTTTCTGAGACAGAGTCTTACTCTGTTGCCCAAGCTGGAGTGCAGTGGCACAATCTCAGCTCACTACAACCTCGGGTTCCCGAGTTCAAGCGATTCTTGTGCCTCAGCTTCCCAAGTAGCTGAGATTAAAGGCACCTGCCACCACACCCAGCTAATTTTTGAATTAGACAGAGACAGTTTTACCATGATAGTCAGGCTGCTCTCGAACTCCTGACTTCAAGTGATCCTCCTGCCTCAGACTCCCAAAGTGCTAAAATTACAAGCATGAGCCACGTCACCCAGCCTCACCATAAAGTCTTGAAGACTATTTTTAAGATGTCAAATATATTCCAGACTCTAAAGTTACATTTTAGAGAAACATATTTACATTGAGTTTCCCTAGAAGGAAGGTTTATTTCCATGTCAGGGGATTCTACTTCTGTTTTATATTTTCGATTCGAACTTCCTCACCCTCACTTACTACTTTCCTAAGAGAAAAAGCAGAAATTATCAATATGAATCTGCAGTAATCCTTCTCCCATCCAGCAAAAGAATAAAAAGATTGGACAGGAGAGGAATGCAGCAGCCCCTCAGGCCACGCGAAGGCGAACCTGACTTCTCAAAGCCCTCAGACTGAAGGCTGTTTGTTTATTGCTCCATTTCTCCAGAGACAACATTCTTTAATTTCTCTGTTTCTTCTTGGGTAACCATTTTTATCTCATGTCAAGAGATAATTTCACCCATGACTTTTTCATCCAGCAGGAATCTACTGAGCCCTGTTAGACGCAAAGTGTCAGGTGGGGCTGAGGAAGGAAGATGGCTGGGGGGGGTGGGGGGCTGGGGGCTGGGGGCTGGGGGCTGGGGGCGCACCCCTGGCTGCCTGGGGCTCCTTGGCCTGTCTCAAGATGAAAGAAGGGACAGGAGGTTGAGGGAAAAGGGATGCTGTGGGAGCGTTCAAGGCCTCCTCCACCTTCCACACTCAGTGTCTGCCTTTGAAATGGCTGTTTCCCTCTGCCACGTGGAGGAAGCTCATCCTGTCACTATTTCCACTTCCCCTTTCCTTCTCACCCCAAGCAAAGGTCCTGTATTTAGCATGCAGCTCTGTTTAAACTCCTCGCTTTGAGGCCATAACCACACGTCTTTTGACACCGCACATACAGAGAGCATTCATCATTGCACAGGCTCACGGATGCTAAAACCCTGCACTAATCACATGTTTCTTTTTTTTTTTTTTTTTTTTTTTTTTTTTGAGACAGAGTGTCGCTCTTGTTACCCAGGCTGGAGTGCAATGGCGCGATCTCGGCTCACCGCAACCTCCGCCTCCTGGGTTCAAGCAATTCTCCTGCCTCAGCCTCCTGAGTAGCTGGGATTACAGGCACGCGCCACCATGCCCAGCTAATGTTTTTGTATTTTTAGTAGAGACGGGGTTTCACCACGTTGACCAGGATGGTCTCGATCTCTCGACCTCGTGATCCACCCGCCTCGGCCTCCCAAAGTGCTGGGATTACAGGCTTGAGCCACCGCGCCCGGCCTAATCACATGTTTCAAAAGCCCTCGTGATTCCACTGGGCCAGGAACGCAAGCAATCTCCATTTTCCCCATTGCCCAGCGCCCACGAGGGATATTTTATCCTTCATTACATATCCCTGAGACTCTCTTCTTTCCAGCCTGCTTCTTTTCATAAAACTCTTGAGGTACTCTGGGGAAGACAGAAGTGACAGCTGGCAGACAAGCCTGGAGTCTCCAGCCCTGGGAGCAGCCTGCAGAGAAGCTGCCTTGGGGGGCAGAGCCTGGGGCAGCTCCCTGATGAGCCTGGCAGCTCAGCCCCCAGATACTCCGGCCGCCCCACTCATCCCAGACCCACGCCTGCTGTGCCAATCTCGCAGAGCTGATGATGAAACATCAGCCCTGAACACCCACAGCTTGGGAGGCTTTGTTAATCTTGTAGAATGAATCAGATAATTTCAGAACAGGAAGACTCTGGAGGTCTCCATTCCTTCCCTGCTAGGCCTTTCCTACTTTGTTTGTATTGCAAATTTACTCCTTCATTCAATCATGTAGCAAATATTTACTGAGCAGCTACTCTGTGCCAGGCATTCTTCTGGTGTTACAGAAACAGTGGAGAGCAAGATAGACAAGGTTCATCCTTTGGTGGAGACAGATACTAAATGAGTGAGTCAAGATAGTTGCTGTGGTAGAAAGAACAACAGCCTCCGCCTCCAGCCCCTCCTAACTTTTGGAACCTGTGGCTGTTCTGTTCTCCTGGGGGAGATGAGGTTGCTCCTGGGCTGACCTTGAGGTTGGGAGAGGGTCCTGAATTATTCACGTGTTTTCAATCAACTTTCAAGCGCCCTCTTAAGGGGAAGAGGGAGGCAGAGAGAGCCTTAGAAACAGCATCATGAGAAAGGCCTGACAAGCCATTGTTGGTTCTGAAGACAGAGGAAGGGGCCACGAGCCGAGGAATGCAGGTGACCCCTAGAAAGAGAAGAGGCAAGAACAGGGATTTCCCCCAACGCCTCTGGAAGGAGCACAGCTCTGCCAATACCTTGATTTGAGCCCAGTGAGAGTTTTTGGATTTCTGGCCTCCACAACTGCAAGATAATAAATTTGTGTTGTTTTAAACCCCCTGTTGGCCAAAATTTGTTATAGTGGCAATAGGAGACTAACCCCCTTGCAGACAGCGGTAAGGGCTATGAAGAAAAAACAGGAGTACAATAAGGAGCGGCCATGGGACAGGGCATGACATTAGATGGAGAAACCTGGGAAAGGGCCTTGGAGGAATCCTGTGGGACAGTCAGCCACATAGTGACCTGCGGGACAGAGTCCCAGGCACAGGGCAGGGCAGCTGCCAAGATCCTGGGGCAGGAAGGCGTTTAGTGTTGCAGGAGTAAGTATGTCCCCAGAGCCTTCGTCAGCGGAGAGAGGAGTTCTATTGTCTGGTTTCCCAAGCAGCCAATGGTATCTTTCTTGCAGACTTTGGAGTTACTTTTTTTTTTTTTTTTTTTTTGAGACGAAGTTTTGCTTTTGCTTTTGTTGCCCAGGCTGGAGTGCAGTGGCACAATCTTGGCTCATTGTAGCCTCTGCCTCCCGGGTTCCAGTGATTCTCCTGCCTCCTGGGTAGCTGGGATTACAGGTGTGCACCACCACGCCTGGCTAATTTTTGTATTTTTAGTAGAGACAGGGTTTCACATGTTGGCCAGGCTGGTCTCGAACTCCTGACCTCAGGTGATCCACCTGCCTCAGCCTCCCAAAGTGCTGGGATTACAGGTGTGAGGCACCGCACCGGGGCCCCAAGTGACTTTTTTTTTTTTTTTTTTTTGCCAGTGAAGTGTTCAGACCGAGTGACTTTTAATCTGCTTGTTGGAATGTCTGTTTTGTCTCTTTAAGGGCTGGGGCTATGATCTCGAGTTCTGTCCTTGTGTCTGTGTGAGGTGCTGAGAACTCTTTTTAGGGTCTTCGTAGCATGTTTGTGAGAGATGTTTGGATTTCGGAAAACACATTTCTCCATTACAAGATTTCAGACCCTTTTCCCTGCCAGTCGTGAGGGGCATAAATATGGTGGGGAGACAGGGTGGGCACCCTGAGGGCCACCAGCCTGCCAGCCTGTCTTGACTCAGACAGTCAGGAAGGTAGAAATGAAGGAACTACTCCTCCGTGGCGAATCTCTTTATAAAAATCACTAACTGCTCGTGTGTGGATTAATTCAATATTTGGGAGAGAAATTAGAATTCTTCTCTCCTGGAGTTGTTCAAAATGAAATACAGTCCGCTAAGAACGGGGCAGGTTAAGGTAAACCTCAGAGGTTTGTGGACAGAGTCGGCCACAGAAGTCTGCTTCCCAAGCCAGGTCCAGGTGGGCCTTTCATTCAGGGGATAGCGAGGCATCCTCTGTCCTGTGCCCAAGGGCCGACACCAGGGTGACTGAGATCCTCACCCTTGTTCTCAAGGACCCCACAGCTCACTGGGGGAGGCAGACACCCGGCTACCTACCACCCCACAACGTGAGGATTGGAAGCTGAGGAGGGGATCATTTGGAAGCACAGAAGAGGGAGTGGGCTTCTCAGAGGGTTTTTTGGAGGCAATGGCTGGGCCATTCATTTCCTCCCACATAAGGGGAGCTCCTTTCACTGTAGAAGTTTCCTGAGACCTTTCACTTCAAGATGTAAAAATCTGGGGATCTGAATAAATGCATGAGCTGTCAGGAATCCCTAAGCTGTCATTCTGACCCTTCAGAAATATAGTCAGGACATACGGCTGTAACGCTAACAGCCCTTGGCTTAAAAGTAGAGTCAACTTGGGTCTCATTCAGGAAGGATAATGGCTCCAATGCTGCAACGCCCTTAGCCGGTTCCATAGCTGGGGAACCACGCTTGGAGAAGCAAAGGCCGGTAGCCTTCATGTGATGCTCACCCTCCGGCCCAGGGCCCAGGCAGCTAGGCCCCTCCAAGGCTAAGAGCGAAACCCAGGACATTGGCAGTGCCCTGGCTCTGGGGCCACAGCACGGCTCCAGTGACATCCCTCTTCTGTCACAAGTTTTTGTTTGTTTGTTTGTTTTTGAGACAGAGTTTCACTCTTACTGCCCAGGCTGGAGTGCAATGGTGCCATCTCAGCTCACCGCAACCTCTGCCTCCCTGGTTCAAGCCATTCTCCTGCGTCAGCCTCCCAAGTAGCTGGAATTAACAGATGCACGCCACCACGCCTGGCTAATTTTGTACTTTTAGTAGAGACAGGGCTTCACCATGTTGGTCATGCTGGTCTTGAACTCCCAACCTCAGGCGATCCGCCCACCTCAGCCTCCCAAAGTGCCAGGATTACAGGGATGAGCCACCAAGCCCGGTCCTGTCACAAGTTTTATGAACCAAGCAAACAGTGTTCCTCTCATCTGAGCCTTTGCTTCCTTGAATTTAAAATGGGAATAGTAATCATAGCAACAGTAGTACTAAACCCTTCCCCAGGATTAAAGATGGTAGATGAAGCACCTAGCTCCTGACAGGGGTCAGCAAAGGGGAACCAGGGCGGAAAGGGATAATCCGACAGGCCCCAGGTGGGACCTGCGGGGTCCTCCCTCTGGTTCCTCCTGTGTCCTCAAGAATCCCTGTTTGTTGTTGTTGCTGTTGTTGTTGAGACATTCTCACTCTGTTGCCCAGGCTGGAGTGCAGTGGTGTGATCTTGGCTCACTGCAACCTCTGCCTCCTGGGTTCAAGCGATTCTCCTGCCTCAGCCTCCCAAGCAGCTTGGACCACAGGCACGAACCACCACGCCCAGCTAATTTTTGTATTTTTAGTAGTGATGGGGTTTCACTGTGTTAGCCAGGATGGTCTCGTGATCCACCTGCCTCGACCTCTCAGAGCAGTGGGATTACAGGCGTGTGCCACCATGCCCTAAGGCTCTCCCTTATTGTCATCTGGTGGAACCCCAGGCACCCGTCCTTGCCCTCACCCCGCCTCTGTCTTCCTCAGTTATTCAAAGCAGGGGTGACATGGGCCCAGTGGGCAGGCACAGGACAACCCCAGTTCTCAGAGCGTCCCAAGGCAGACAGGGTCTAGGGGTCCTACTTGGTGCCTCCTTCCCCCATGGCCCTTGCTCCTGGGTCCTGATCCAGGGCGTCGGGATTTCCAGGCACTCGTCCTCCTCTCCAAGGCCCCCCGGACAGCCTTGCTGCCAATCCCAGGACTCCTGAGTTTTTTGTGTCCCAAAGTCTTAGCCCTTTCTCTCTCCCGGTACCTGGTATCCCCAACTCTTGGCCAGTCACAGGCCAGGGCCTCTGCGCAGTGACGCTGCATTGGCGTCAGTGAATTGACTGGCCTCTGTGCATCCTCGCCATATTAAAACAGTCATCCATGGAGTCACGCATCAGACGTGAGCTGCGTATTTACATAAGCCATCTCCTTTAGTCCTCAAAACCTCCACAGGAGAGAAGGACTGCCGGCCTCCCACTGTTTCTGAGGAGCAAACAGAGCCTAAGAGAATAAACTGCTTTCCTGAGGGCACTAGGACAGTACATCACCCTCAAGGCCCGGGGAAGAGCCTTCTGCGGAAATGCAGCTGCTGGAGCTTGATCGGGACATCTCGGAAGCAGCGGCAGCCTCCATGGGCGTTTTCAGAAGGCAAGGCCTTGATGACTCAGGAGTGAAAATCCCAAGAGGAGAAAAATGAGCAAACGACAGGGCCAGTGACACAGAGACCAGCCAGGCAAGGCAGGCTTGCAGCAAAATGAGAAGCTCAGTTCAGTGCTGAAATGAGAATCCACTTTGAAGGGAGCTACAGCAGAACTGAGCCCAGAAAGGAGAACCCTTCCCAAATGCAGAGGAAGTTGACCAAGACAAGAAATGCAAGTCAGTAGATAACGGTGGATCCCATGGAGGCCAAATTTAAGATTGATAACTGCAGCAAGGGCAAGAGAAATAATATATATATATTTTTTTGAGTCAGAGTCTTGCTCTGTTGCCCAGGCAGGAATACACTGGTGCGATCTCAGCTCACTGCAATCTGCCTCCCGGTTCAAGTGATTGTCCTGCCTCAGCCTCCTGAGTAGCTGGGATTACAGAAGTGTACCACCACCAAACCCGGCTAATTTTTGTATTTTTAGTACAGACAGAGTTTCATCATATTGGTCAGGCTGGTCTTGAACTCCTGACCTCATGATCCGCCTGCCTTGGCTTCCCAAAGTGCTGGAATTACAGGCATGAGCCACAACACCTGGTGATAAATCATAATTTTAAGTGAAACCTGTAGCACTCCGTAGCTTCTTCTTTTTTTGAGACGGAGTTTTGCTCTTGTTACCCAGGCTGGAGTGCAATGGCGCGATCTCGGCTCACCACAACCTCCGCCTCCTGGGTTCACGCAATTCTCCTGCCTCAGCCTCCTGAGTAGCTGGGATTACAGGGATGTGTCACCATGCCCAGCTAATTTTTTGTATTTTTAGTAGAGACGGGGTTTCACCATCTTGCCCAAGATGGTCTCGATCTCTTGACCTTGTGATCCACCCGCCTCAGCCTCCCAAAGTGCTGGGATTACAGGCTTGCACCACCGCGCCCGGCCACTTCCTAGCTTCTTAATGGTGGCAGAAAAGTTAATTCATTCAGTAAATATTTTTCAAGCACTCACTATATGCTAGAAATAGTTCTAATATAGACAATAAATAAATCAATATAAAAATATATTTTAAAATATAAAATCGGATAGTCACAAGTGTCACAAAGAAAAGAAAGGAGAGTAAGGGGTTAAAGAGCAAGAGGTGAAGGGTAGGGTGACTATTTTTCTGGGGTGATCAAGCAAGGCTCTCAGAAAGACTTTCTTTTACTTGGTAAACCCTAAGTGGCCTCTTGCAAATCTGATAGTTACAGACAATTAGACCCGGAACCTGATCTTGAAGGGCAAAGTCAAGATGAGAAGTGAAACCATTCTGCAATAAGCAAGTAATCAACATGTCTCCCCAGCACACGGAGATTGTTGAAATACTGATTGATTTTTGTGCTTTTTCTGGTTAGGGTTGAAGAAAGAGATACTGAGCCCAGGAATGTCTGACAGGAACACAAGTCATTAGGAATGTCTGGGACCTGGCTGAGCGGGTCCCTGAAACACGGCACAGGCTAAAGAGAGGGAAGATCCTGGGACTACGTTGCCAGACCATGGCTCGTGGGCATTTGGTGCAGTGAAACTCAATATTCAATTTGATATTTTCACTTTTCTGCTTTGAAATTTCCCTAGGATAATTTAAACCTTTGTATGTTAGGACACTTTTAGCTGTTAGAAAACCCTAACTCAACTACTCGAGCAGAAAGGAATGAATTAACTCACAAAACAGAAAATATAGAGGCAGGGCAGATCCCAGGTTGCTTCATTCTGTTCAACAAATTCAAGGGCATCATCCAGCACCCAGGTTCGCTTCTCCTTTTGTGTTTCGGCCTAACTCGCCAGCTACCTCTCCTCATGGTTACAAGGTAGCAGCAGAGACCCGGCTGTCTCATCCTATGGCAGTTTCCAAAGGTAAGAAAGAGGCTATCTTGGCCGGGTGTGGTGGCTCACGCCTGTAATGCCAGCGCTTTGGGAAGCCAAGGTGGGTGGATCACCTGAGGTCAGGAATTCAAGATCAGCCTGGCCAACATGGTGAAACTGTGTCTCTACTAAACATACAAAAATTAGGTCAGCTGTGGTGGCTTTCACCTTGTAATCCCAGCACTTTGGGGGGCCGAGGCAGGTGGATCACGAGAATAGGAGTTTGAGACCAGCCTGACCAGCATGATGAAACCCTATCTCTACTAAAAATATAGGAAATTAGCCAGGCATGGTGGCACACACCTGTAATCCTAGCTGCTTGGGAGGCTGAGGCAGAAGAATTGCTTGAACTCGGGAGGCAGAAGTTCCAGTGAGCCAAGAATGCACTACTACACTCCAGCCTGGGTGACAGAGTGAGATTCTGTCTCGACAAAAAAAAAAAATTAGCCAGGCAGGGTGGTAGATGCCTGTAATGCCAGCTACTTGGGAGGCTGAGGCAGGAGAATCACTTGAAACCAGGATGCAGAGGTTGCAATGAGCCCAGATCACGTCATTAAACTCTAGCCTGGGTAACAAGAGCAAAACTCTGTCTCAAAAAAGAAAGAGGCTATGTTATCCCTATGTCTGTTTTTAGGACAAATAGACCCTTACTAGAAACCTGCAAAGCCCTTCCTGCACAGCTCATTGGTTACACTTGCATCCGATTCCCCAGTCTGAACTTATCAAGTACACAGTACAAGTTGAAGTCAATTCTGCTTTGAGTGAAAAGGAGAGGAAACGGGTCCATGATGTGGGGCAAGGTGGCCGAGAATGCTCTGGAACATGGAGAAGTAAGGACAAAGCCCCAGTAGGGATGTGGAGAAAATAAAGACAGTCATGTGGAGGTAGAGATCACAAATGGCGTGGATACTCTTTCCAGAATTCTCTGAAAGACTCGGGACAGGATCAGGGATCTTGCAGCCACATAAGAGGGAGGGGCTGCTCAGTCACAAGGGCATGTGTGCCCCAGGAGGCTAGAGAATGAGGTGGGGCTTGGCTATCTCAAGGGATTATGAGAAAGATGCCAGAAGAGCTGGAATAAAAACATACTCTGAGACCTAACTGAAGAAAAGTCTTTTGAGTCAAAGAAAAATCTGAGTTCGCAAAGTGAACAAGCCGGACACTTTCTAGGTACTATCCATGAAAGGAAAATGATAAAGCAGGAAAAGAATTCCCACCAGCTTCAAAGTAGAAAGAAATTAAAAATGGGTCCCCTCTATTGGAACCAGCACAACTTTGGCCTTGGATTTCGTACTTAGAGCTATTCATAACACCATATTCCTTTTTTTTTTTTTACCCTTGAGACAGAGTCTTGCGCTATCACCCAGGCTGGAGTGCAGTGGTGATATCTCAGCTCACTGCAACCTCTGTCTCTCTGGTTCAAGCGATCCGCTTGCCTCAGCCTCCCGAATTGCTGGTATTACAGGCGAGCATCACCATGCCCGGCTAATTTTTGCATATTTTGTAGAGACAGGGTTTCACCATGTTCCCCAGGCTGGTCCTGAACTCCTGACCTCAGGTGATCTGTCTGCCTTAGGCTCCCAAAGTGCTAGGATTACAGGCATGAGCCACCCTGCCCAGCCCATAACACTACATTCTTGAAGACAGTGCTGTACCTCGTATAGGATGTTGAGCAAACAGTTGGTTCCAAGAATTTTGTATCTATCAAATTACCTTTTGAAAGTGTAGACAGCTAAAGGCATTTTGAGATATTCAGAGGCTTGGAAAATAGATCTGTCCATATTCTGCAGTAGACAGAAAAGCCAATTCAAAACACAAGCTTCTAGAAGGTGAGTGTCAGGGCATAAAGGAACCCCTCCTCCAGCATGGACCCCCCACCGGGGCCCGCTGTCCTCGGCGTGGCTGTGGAGCCCACACAGGGCCCTGGCCGTGCGAGGCTTCTGTCCTGAGCCTTTTCTGTGTCTCTTGTGCAACTTCAGGAAGTGTGTTAGAGCCACATCCTTTGCCTGGCGGCTCAGACGGAATCTTTACTTCACTCGGTGACCACTCAGAACAGTAACAGCTGCCACTCGCTTCCTGAGCTTAATAACAATGCTCAGCCGTTCACCTCCCGGACGCGTGTGACGGAACAGCTTTTAGAAAGTTGTTTTGTTTTTCCTCTCCAAAAGCCATGCCGCCCAGAGCTACGTGACAGCCACCGTCAGGGACCAGGGACTGGAGTCACGAGCGTCTCTTCTTTAGAACTCACCGGAATGAATCAGGCCGCTGAATTTCTCTTCCGAATTGTGAAAGAATAATGAAAGGTTCTATGAGATACATATTTTCTAACTCTCTCTTCATCTAAACTTGCATTAAAACCTGGGGGTGTGGCCGGGCGTGGTGGCTCATGCCTGTAATCCAGGCACTTTGGGAGGCTACAGCAGGTAGATCACTTGAGCTCAGGAGTTCGAGACCAGCCTGGGCAACATGGTGAAACCCTGTCTCTACAGAAAAATACAAAATTGAGCTGGGCGTGGTGGTGCACACCTGTAGTCCCAGCTACTCGGGAGGCTGAGGTGAGAGAATCACTTGAGCCTGGTAGCAGAGGTTGTAGTGAGCCGAGATTGAGCCACTGCACTCCAGCCTGGGCTACAGAGTGAGACCCTGTCTCAAAAACAAAACAAAACAAAACAAAACAAACGAAAACACCTGGGGTTGCTCCCATCTTGACGGAAACAATCAATACCATAGATACAATCTCAACCTCAAGAAAAGACAGGACGTTCACAGAGAACACTGGCGCGATAGGGGATCACAGGCAGTTTTCATTTTCTGCTCTATTCCTCCTGGTAGGAAGAATGTCCGAAAGGACGCAAGGGCCGACAGGTTGCAGGATGGAGTGAAGGATACCTTTTGCTTCACCTGGGCCCTGGGTTGGAGACAGCCATTTATGCAACACATCTGAGGCTGCTCCAGGCCTCCCTGGCCACCCTGGAGCTGGCCCGTGACAGCCTCAGACTCTTCCCTACTTTCCCAGGGTGGGGCTGTTTCGAACGTGGCCGCAGCCTCCCAGCTCAGCCTGCAGTCAGCAGCTCGATGGGCACCGCTTCTCTTAGGGGAGAGTCACTTCCCTTTCCAAGTCAAGGAAGGAGTCTAGGCTTCACAAGAAACGTGCTGTCTTGGTGTGGGACAGTCAGGCCTGCGGGGCTGAGCCATCCTGCCTTCCCCTGGCCTCATGCAGGGCTGAGCACTGCCCAACCCTCCCTCAACCAGGACCAGCAGTGCAGGCTCCAGTCCAGAAGGTTCTCGGGGTTTGAGTGGCACAGCAGCTGGTGAGCAATTCCAGACCCCACTCAAGTCCCTGAAGACACGAAGCCCACAGACCAAAGAGCAGAGCTGTGGGAGATGGAACTCCAAAATTCGTCCCTCCTTCCCCCGCCACTCCCCGCACTGCCTGGAACCCTCTAAAGCGCCTCCAGCTCCCTGCTCTCTCCATCCTCCTTCCCTGCAGCTTCCTCAAGCTGGAAGGTCCATGTGTGATCTCTACTTTCCAGCAGTTTCCTGGCAGTCCTTGCCCAGGGCCACATGGTTGGCCAGATTGGACTTGAACCCTGATCCCAGCTGGATGGAGTCTGCTTTCATCCTAGGGGTGCCTTGCTGATTTACCAGAAGACACAGATGCCACCTGAGATCAAATATTATCTACAACCATGTGAAGGACAAGAGGCCCAGCTCTCTGAGAGGCCACATTGCCCTGCCTCCCTGTCCCTCTGGGCAGAGTCCTGGGCCCATCCTTCCCCAGGGGACTCCAGCCAGGCTTAGAAACACCTTCTAGGCTGGAAGGAAGCAAGCTCGGCCGGGGAGCCCTGGAGGCCTGGCTGTGAGCTCCAACTTCCGCACTTCTCAGCAACACTCATATTTAGAACGAGGGGGTTGGATGAAGCTACAGTTTGCATCCTGCCCTCCCATCTCGGATATTTTTTAAGTCTGTGGAAGACGGAGTGAGAGAAGAGAGTCCCCCAGGTGAGGTGGCTCCTTTCCCTGATTGATACGAGACTGGCGTGGGCGTGACATGGGGGCCACACCATGAAGTGTGTCTGCAAAACTGAAGAGGAGAGCTTTGGTGTTAACAAGAGAACCGAAGTCCCAAGGAAAGGGGCTGAAGTTACTGAACCGAGAATCCATGAAAGCCTTTCGGGGCTTCACTTGGAACGTGTCAGGCCAGATTCTTGTTTTTGGGAGCCTCACGTTCTGGTGGCACTGAACAGACTCAGGTGTCAGGAATGAGTTATTTAGAAACTGTGGCTAAGTTCAGAAGAGACTGTGAGGTTTTGCCTCAACATGAAAAGAGGAACTCGAGTTAAACTAGGCAGTGATCAGTAACTGCTGAAGCTTCCCGAAGGGCTCTGAGTCTGCCTAATTGGGCGTGAGCGTGCACTTGGTCCTCAGGAGACATCTGCTGTCATTTACTCTCGGAGGTAGATTGTCATAGGTGAGTCCACCTGTGAGAATCCTATGAGAATTCCCCTTTAATTCACCTTAAAGTGGGGGAAACCTCTTCAGACCACCTACGCCCACAGCTCCCTGTACTATGTCGGCTACTCAGGAGGTCACAGGCCCAGGGCCAGGGTCAGGAGCAGAGCCACCCTTCTTCTGTGAAAGCTGCCTGCCTGCTGCCCTCGCTGAGGCCTTAAGGAGCCACGCTGCCATGACTCTGTCCCCATCTCTGAGTGGTAGATGGAGGCCCCTGCTCTGAGACAGCCGATCCACACACAGACGAGCAGCCCCTGAGTGGCCCATGCAGAGAAAGCCATGGGGGCTGAGCCATCAGACTCCCTCTTGGGACTGGGGACTGAGAAGAAAGGCTGCTGGAGGGGAAGAGCAGCCCCCCAGAGAAGAGCTGAGCCACGGGAGAAGCCGCGTGCAGACCCCATGCTCTTCTGGTCCCAAGGGCCTAGGACGGCCTTCTCCTTCCTGGCTCTGCACGTCTTCACAAAGGCCGCCCGCCCCTTCCCCCTTGCAGAGTCAGCCAAGGCGAGTTTCTGTTCCCGGTACCCTTAAAGCCCGATGAGGCCCCGGATCTCATCAGCAGTTCCCAGGGTCACAGGACGTCACAGCAGCAAGAGTGTGCTGATGAGGGAGGAGCAAAGCGGAGACGCAGTCCACGTTTACAGGCTGCGGGCACCGACGCCACTAGAAGCCACAGAGTCATGTCTTTTCCAGTCATACTTAAAGTTGTCTTCACTTTGAAGGAATAGAAGAAACCACAAAGGGAAAAAAGATCAAAAGCATCGACCAACTTTTAACTTAAGAGAGTCTACCGACTCCTCTCGGCAAGCCACCTATCACAGATGCCAACTCTACCAGGAAAGCTCATGCCCTGCTAGACTTGGAAAAAATGGTAGAGGGCATTGGTGACAAGCGCCTGCCCCAGATAGGCTCCCCTCAGCTGGTCACATCCCACCCATGGTGAAGAGCCCATGTCCGAGAGACACTCCCATGGCAAACAGCTGCCGAGCACTTGAAGCGACGGTCTTGTACTAGGTGTGCCAACATCCGCTCCTGGCGACTGCTAAGAAGCAGGCCAAAGCTGCGGACGCCCCAGCCCAGCGGAAAGCCTTCCAGCAGATGCGCCTTAGAGGCTGCTGTGGAGGCAGGGGCAGGAGGACGAGGCAGCAAGGCCAGCCTAACTATGCAGGGAGTGGTTCCACTTGAGCCCAAACTTGCAACTCCCAAGGAGGCCTTGCAGCAAACAGACCTGTGCCAGGCTGGATTAAACACACCCCTGGGTCTCTCTCTCTCAACCACGTCGATCCTCGAGGCAGTTCATTTGATCCCCATAAGCCATCTTCCTGAGGGGTGTTGTGCTCACCATGCTCTCCCTCTTTTTTTTTTTTTTTTTTTTTTGAGACGGAGTTTCGCTCTTGTTACCCAGGCTGGAGTGCAATGGCGCGATCTCGGCTCACCGCAACCTAAGCCTCCTGGGTTCAGGCAATTCTCCTGCCTCAGCCTCCTGAGTAGCTGGGATTACAGGCACGCGCCACCATGCCCAGCTAGTTTTTTGTATTTTTAGTAGAGACGGGGTTTCACCATGTTGACCAGGATGGTCTTGATCTCTCGACCTCGTGATCCACCCGCCTCGGCCTCCCAAAGTGCTGGGATTACAGGCTTGAGCCACCGCGCCCGGCCCCCCATGCTCTCCCTCTTGACACATTTCTGGGAGGGGGGTTGCCCCAGGGACTTGGCTATGATCTCCCCCACCTTGAGCCCAGCTCCCTGTCTACTACTGCACCCTAGTTCTGCACAAAATGAATCATTCCCTTCAAGCTTGGAAGCCGGCCAGTGTACCCGGCTTCTCCTCTCCCACTTACACTTTCTTTTCAACCAAACTCCTCCAGTGCCAACATTGCTCTTCCCAGGCTCGATAGGTACAGCTGATTTTTCTTTTCAAATTGAACTATGGCTGAGCACAGTGGCTCACACCTGTAATCCCAGCACTTTGGGAGGCTGAGGAGGGCTAGTCACTTGAGGTCAGGAGTTCGAGACCAGCCTGGCCAACGTGGTAAAACCCCATCTCTACCCAAAATACAAAAATTAGCTGGGCATGGTGGTAGGCGCCTGTAATCCCAGCTACTCAGGAGGCTGAGGAAGAAGAATTGCTTGAACCTGGGAGGCGGAAGTTGCAGTGAGCTGAGATGTTGCCACTGCACCCCAGCCTGGGTGACAAGAGAGAAACTCCATCTCAAAAAAAAAAAAAAAAAATTAACTGCACGTTTTGCACATTTTGACTTTGCATGGTGAAATCAGATGCTCTGAGCATCAGCCTCAGACAGGACGGAGATCTACATACGGAAGCGCGCTGTTCTGTGCCTGTCTTCCAGCCCCTCCGAAAACGCGGTCTGTTTCTCCTGCAGGTTCACCTCCCTCCTCTCCCTCCCGAGCCACTTCCTCTCTCTCCTTTGAGACACTGAAGACAGCAATCAGCCAAGCCGCAGCCCCTCCTTTCCCTTCATCTCTGGGCAGTCTGCTTCACCTTCGTTTCCTCTCACACCCGTGGACACAAATACCCTGTGGCATGCGACGCCGTCATGTCACAGAGCAGGGTCACTTGGAGGGCCACGGTTGACCTGCTCAGCCACCCCACGGATGTCTGGGAGGAAGCCGGGCTCAGCCCAGCCACCATGTCCAGCGACCCGCGCACACACTTTCTTCCTTTTCGTTTCTACCCTTTCTCTGCCAGTACAGGCTGAAGTCGGGTTCAGATTTCTAGGTTTACGAAGGACTCACCTGAACAGTGAATTTATCATCTTCGTTGGGCAGAATTCTGTACGTGTAGACGCAATTCCGATACCTGAAATAGATCAAAATGTTTATTAGAACCCATGCAGGAAAACCCGGTTTCCTCCTAACTGAAAAGACACGACTTCCTGACACGGCTTGAGGCATCTGGATACAAAGTCTCTGAATTTCGGAGCTGACTGTTCTCTGAGATGGAGGTAAGCCCTGACGTCCAGCAATCCTGGGCTGAGGCACTCTGATTCTCCCATCCCTTCTGCACTCACGGAGCACCAGGAAAAGGTTGGGGGGTCATTTATGTGGGGACCTGGCAGCCACAGGGTTTGGCCTAAAGGAGTCTGCCACTATGGAGGGCTTTCATAACCTCTCGGCTGCCAAGAAGATAGAGCAAGAAGGGGGCGTCTGAAGAAGAAACACAACTCCAGTGGAGCCGAGCACCGTGGCCTGTGGCGCATGGGAGCCGGGCACAGCTGCAGAGGGGCCACCTGGCCAGGGCAGGGCTCACCCAGCACCTCGTTCCTGCTGAGCTCCCTGCCACCCCCACATGGCTTCCTCCCCTTGGACACTGTGCTCCGTGGATTATCTCCCAGGTGTTGGGCCACCAGCCCTGCCGAGACCTGGATTTGCCCCAACAGCTGAAGAGCAAGTCTTGGGTTTGTTTCTGACAAGGAAGTGCTAGGAATTCCAAATTCTCTTCTCTTTCTAGAAGCTCTACCTTCCTTTGGTACAGTCATCCCCAGTGTGACAAGGAGATGGTACTGTTTACTTTCCTAAAACCTCTGAGAGGAGATTGGAGCTGCCAAGTCCTAGCACCTTGGGAGAGGGGCATGCCGGGGTGGTCCTCAGCCTGCTGACACCCTGGCAAGCAGCCAGCACCCACGGAATCCAGCGGGCTGTCAGGAGATTAGGGGAAAGCCATTTGGATCTTAGGCTCACTCTTAAAACTGCTGATCTGTTCCCACCTATCATAATCTTGCCCCATTTTGCTACATAAGATTCTCATAAGCTTTGAAGGTTCACCTGGCCCTTAGAGCCCCCTAGACAGGACCAGTCTTTTTTTTTTTTTTTTTTTTTTGAGACGGAGTTTCGCTCTTGTTACCCAGGCTGGAGTGCAATGGCGCGATCTCGGCTCACCGCAACCTCCGCCTCCCAGGTTCAGGCAATTCTCCTGCCTCAGCCTCCTGAGTAGCTGGGATTACAGGCACAAACCACCATACCCAGCTGATTTTTTGTATTTTTAGTAGAGACGGGGTTTCACCATGTTGACCAGGATGGTCTCGATCTCTTGACCTCGTGATCCACCCGCCTCGGCCTCCCAAAGTGCTGGGATTACAGGCGTGAGCCACCGCGCCCGGCCTAGGACCAGTCTTTGTAATCAAACCAGTGCCTCAGAACAGAAGCTCCACACACGAGCCCCTCCCAGGTACAGGCACTCCACTGAGCATTTACATATGTTATTGATAAGTTATTGTTTAGCCAGATTTTTTTTTTTTTTTTTTGAGACTGAGTCTCACTCTGTGGTCCAGGCTAGAGCGCAATGGTGGCATCTCAACTCACTGCAACCTCCACCTCCCTGGTTTAAGCAATTCTCCTGCCTCAGCCTCCCAAGTAGCTGGGATTACAAGTGCCTGCCATCACGCCTGGCTAATTTTTGTATTTTTAGTAGAGACTGGGGTTTCACCATATTGGCCAGGCTGGTCTCAAACTCCTGACCTCAAGTGATCCACCTGCCTCAGCCTCCCAAAGTGCTGGGTTTACAGGCATGAGCCACCAGCCTGGCCCTGTTTAACTAGATTTTTAAAATTATATATTAACTTTAGAAAATTTGAAAACTATACAGAAAGATATAAAATGAAAAATAAACATCTTCTTCCCTACTCCCATGAGTCCCTCTTCTTAGATTTCCTATTCCTGTTTGTAACTCAGTTCAGAAATGTTAAACATAACCATAAGCTTATATATACATATCTTTTAGATGCAAATAATAGCATACTACATATACCGTTTTCTGAAATTTGTTTTTTTCATCGAAAAAGATCATAGCCGTCTTCTCAGGGCCAAGTGAGAGATGGTTTATTATCATTTTCATCATGTTTTACCATGTGTTATACATGTATTAGTGATTGTACATAAATCACTGGCTAAATGACCTGGGTGGGCATTTGCTGTTTTAATAGAGACTACCAGCTGTCTTTCAATGAAGCTGTGGCATTTTTTTTCTCCTACTAACCGGATATGAAAGTGTCTACTTCCCCACACCCTGCAGACTGGCTGTTATCAGACCTTTTAATCTTTGCCAATCTGAGAGGTGAGAAAGATAACTTGCTTTAATTTGCCTTTCTTTATGAGAAAGATCCTTCGGCATGTTCTCATGTTTAGTTACCTGTATTTCTTTTTCTGTGAATTCCCTTTTGTGTCTTTGGCTCGCTTACTTTGGTATCATTTTTGCTTAGTTACGAAGAAGAGTGATATGCTGCAGTCTATTTTGGAGTTATTTTTTAACAATTTTTGGGTTTTTTTCTTTTAGCTCTGTAAATGTTTTACAATTTTTGTGGCCAATTTTACAATATTTTATTTTATGGCTTTTGCATAAGTAGGTACTAAAAGAGTAATTTCACTTCCACATGTCGCTTCACTACACATAGAAAGGGTGGTTTTTCTCTCTCTCTCCCATAGCTTTAACGTCCATCCTTCTGCTCCCCGTCCCGCCCCCAGAGCCTGAATTGATAGCACAATCATCTTGCATTAGGGACAGCAAGGATAAATCGCTAGTCCAGCGACACTACCTCTCACAGGGACACCTCTGGGACACAGAGAACCACTGGCCTCAATCCCTTTTGGAGAGCCTGCCGGACAAATGTGGAGATAGCTCAACCCTGCTGTGCTCTTATCTTTCAATGCTCTGTTCTCTTGGCACTTCCTCCCCTGGGTATGCAAATGAGGGGTGAGAACAGCCTCTTATTTGGCTGAGGGCAGCTGATTTGTGGAAGAGCCCCAGCCGGCCCAAACGTCAGCCTGTAGACAGAGAGGAAGAACATGAGCTGGTAAGCAGACAGAAAGAACACAGTCAGGAAGAGAGAGTCAGAGGCAGTCCCACAGAACGGGAAAGGCTCCCTGGTTCAATCAAGTGTGGCAGACCAGCCTTTATGGCTTTTTCACAGAGGTTCTAGAAACGATTGAAACATAAACATATTGAAACAAAGAAACACAGAAATATTGAAACAAAGTAACAGCTCCATGTTACCAAAACAGATCAGAATTCAAAAGCTAGTATAATAGGAAGAGAAGATACCCCTTAGACAGTAACATCTCAGCAGATGTTAATGACCCTGCATAGCCAGGGGCGGCTGAATCAGTTTCAACCTTCAAGGGAAAACAGACAGCACCACCCTGCACGCCCCCAAAAGCCCAGCCACACACGAATCATCCGTCCAGCAGTAGTACCAAACTGTATTCCGTGGGTGTGGGGACTCTGCCAGGCGATGGAGGAGGGTGCTCACTTGATCTACGCCACCCCCCAAAAGTTTGTACTTCACTCTGATCCTGTATACATACACGCACATACATACATGTACACACACAAAATATGCATACATATGTATGCATATAACATGCACACATGCATACGTGTATATACACATACACACAATATCTTACATGCAAAATGTTTAAAGATTCCACAACTAAATAGCGTTTGGTAAAGACTGCACGGGAACATAACCTGGAAAACATGCTCCCTGCTCTTTGGGGGCAGTGTGTCCCGCCAGCCCTTCCCCAACTCTTGGTTGAGACTCTTCCCAGTGACTGGGTGGTGTTTCAGAGCAATCGGATCAGGATTATTCCCACTGGAGATCTGGGTTAGGATAGCACTGGGCCCAACAGTACTTCCTTCTGCTAACAAATGAGATTGTTCCATTCCCAGATGAAGGGGGTCTTACAGCAAATTTTCCATGTGACTCCCACAGGTGCGGGGTGATGGCAGGTGCCCACCCTGTGCTGAACGTGGAGGCAAAGAAGAGGCAGGGAGGTGCCTCTCAGCAGAAGGGCAATTCCAGAGCAGGTCAACCCTGATGGGGAACAAGAAGTTCTGCTCTAATACGGGAGGACAAGCCCGTGAAAGCAGGAAGAAACACCATCGTGTTTTATTCTTTCAGATACATCTTAGCATTTCTGTATGGCCATTCCTAGCCAAAGGAACACTGACAGCCAGGCCCAGGAACATCCCCACCATGGAGAGACTCAAACTAAAACATTTAAGAACCTCTTCATGTTTCTATCTCGCTTTGCCGAGCTGCTCCTGTATTTGCTTTTAAATCCTTTTGTGACTCTCCTTACGTATCATTTCTAATTTCTAATGGTTTTGTCTGTGTTTTGGCTGTTTCTTGATTAAGTCGTGTTTCTGCAGATTTCTGGACAAGATGGGGTTGGAGAATGAAGCCTGGTAACCCTGCATTCAAAAACAAAAAACAAAAAAACAAACATTTGCACCAAGGTAGAAGGACAAGAAAAAACTGTGTGGCAACCTTGGGAAACAAGGTGTTCACCATTCGCCACTCTAAACCTTGAAGAATCGCAGCCAGAGAGAAATGAATTAAAAGAGGCCATCTGTTGCTAACCTGGACCCCTCCAGAATGGAGAAAGCATTAACAGGTGACCCAGCTGGCTGGGAGGTGAGAGGTGGAGGTAAGGCTGGCCAAGTATTATTGGGAGCCTGCTGTGCACCCCCACAACAGCGTGGGGTCCAGCGGCTATTCCTTGTCCCACAGCTATTCAAAGCCAAGACCCAGGTATGAGGCACCCCCTCCCCACACCGGAGGGAACCCATCCTCTGTGTTTCTCACTTTTCCCTCATCTCCCGCCCCACCACTGGCTGGATCTTGAATTGGCATCTCCCACGCCCATCCGTGTCAGTCCTTTTAACCCACTCCCATCTCTGAACAAACCTGATCCAATGGTTCTTGACAGTTCTTTGTCAGAAAAGAAAAGTCACCAGACACATGAAAACATGTCACCGCTCAGAAAAAGGGCACCATTCTCCTAAGGACTCCAAGGAGTTACTTCCATCTTAAATAGAATCACCTATAAATTCTGAAGAAGTCTGATGTGTGAACTCAGGAAGATTTGAGAGACCACGGCATACTGGAAATTGGAAGAATCACTTGTGAAAATTCAGCAAACCGCGATCAAGGAAACTGACCATTAAGGAACAAACGGGACGTTTAGAGTCAAACTTCAACGCACAACAGAGGCAGGAAATAGCAACTTATGGACTGGAGAAAGTGAATGAGGACAAAGACAAACTCGAGAAAGTGGTACTGGAGGAAAAGACAGATTTAAAAAAGAGAGGGAAGACGAGAAATACAGAAGACAATCTCAGTCAGCAACAGGTGTTCCTGTAAAGACAGAGATCGATCACTTTTTAGACTATAAAAACAAAAAGCAGAAGAGGTAAACCAACCTAAGAGCCCGTGACTTGAAAAGCAAAAGATTAAATGGATAAACCTGTGACAAACAGAATAAAGGAAAGAAACCAATGCAAGTGAGCTGGACAGTCTCCCCTGCCTCCCCTCCCCCACTCTCTACCCCTTTCCACCTGCCGTGTGCAGCCAGCAAACCTCTGTGGGCTGCTTCACCCACGTTTGGCCAAAGGGAGGCACTGGCTGGGTGAGCGGAGGGAGGGATGGGCGGATTTGTTCCCCTGACCCCACCCTGCCTGCTGCACATCAGCTGGGACAGATCTCCACCTCTGGGGTCTCCTAGCTGCAGCCCTGCTAGGTTTTGGTGACACACAGCTCCGGCCCCTGCCTCTTCAGGTCAGGGGTGGGAATGGATCCTGAGGGTGCCAGCCGATGGCTGCCTTGCCATTCCTGTCTTTATCACCCCTGTTGAACATGCCATTTATTTCCTGCTGGGACCCTGGCCACCACAAACAAAGTTAGAAATGAGAAAATGAAGATGGCCGCAATAAAAGAGAAACCTTACAATTATAAAAACTATGCATGATTGTTTGCCAGAAATTTTGAAAATCTCAACAAATAGATTGTTCTCTGAAAACTGTGTATAACTTAACAGAAGTGAATGGGAGGAAACAGAAAACAAGACTAACTCAGTTCTAAAGAAGAAATTTAAGTAAATAATAAAGAAATATCTCAGGCCAGGTGCAGTAGTAGCTCACACCTGTAATCCCAGCACTTTGGGAGGCAGAGGCAGGTGGATCGCCTGAGGTCAGGAGTTCGAGACCAACCTGACCAACATGGTGAAACAACATTTCTTAAAAACAAAAAAAAAAAATTATCTCTATAAATGGGCTTGAGAAGAAGCAGCTTTACCAATATTTTTTTAAGTATTTCAAAAATCAGATAATAATTATGCTACATAAATGACTCCATAATATTTTGTAAAACATACATGACTCTTAAAACCATAACATAACCAAAATCACATAAATCAATCTTACCTATGAATACATATATAAAAATCCTAAATAAGTTTCAGAGTACAACAAAAAAGTATTGTATCAAGAATAGTTCATTGTAATCATGCAAAATGGTTTACTATATGTAAACCAAATATAAATATATAAAATAAAGTTATTTTACCAGTAAATGAAATAAGGGATATAATATAATCATCACATAGATATTAAAAAGGCATTTGATCAAAATTAAATAGTCCTTCAGAACTCTTTCTAAAACTAGAAGAAGACTGCTTCTTCTTGGACGTGACAAACAGCAACAGTTACCTTCCATCAAGTGGTCACTAGGAGCCAGAGGCTAACCCATACCCTTCCCAGGTGACCCGTGGTGATTCTCACAATACTTCTCCTTGAGGTAGATGTTTTCTTTTCCCAATATTCCCCACTGCAGTATTTTAGAAATACTGGCCCATGCAGTAAGTCATGAAATCTGAATAAGTGTTATAAGTATTTGGAAAGTACACCACAAAATGACAGTAATTTATAGATGACATGAAAGTCAAACAAGAAAATCCTAGAGAAATAACGAAAAAATAATTTGAAATAAAGAGGCGTGAGTAAAGTGACAGAATAAAGGATGGATTTACAAAATCTGTGACTTCCCTGTATGTTATCGGTTACCATGAAATGTAGTGGAAATGGTGTTCCCAACAGTAATAAGAGTATAAAATAATCAGAAGAAATTATAACAAAAAATATGCAGAATCTATAGAAAGAAAACTATAAAATTTAAAACAAGAGTGACATTTATATTTGTTAAGAAGACTGAATATTACTAAAATGTCAATTTACACCAGCTGTATTATGGATTTTGTGCAATTCCAATCAAAGCCCGAGTAGTAGTTTTCTCCAACTTGACAGTATTATTAGCTGATTCACCTGCAAGAACAGATATGAAAATAACCTAAAATAAAATATTTTCTAAAATTAGGTGGTATATTTGGTATGATATTGATGAAAGAAAAGCAAATATACGTGGAACAGAGTACAAACACAAAGAAAGATATGACTTAAAATACAATAAAAGAGGAGCCCCAAAGGATAAAGGAACATTAATTCAGTAAGAGGTTTTGGGAAAGATGATTAGCTGAGAAACATGCACATACATCTTTTTTCTTCTTTTTTGAGGCAGAGTCTCGCTTTGTTGCCCAGATTGGAGTGCAGTGGCACGATCTTGGCTCACTGCAACCTCTGCCTCCCGGGTTCAAGAAATTCTCCCACCTCAGCCTCCCAGGTAGCTGGGACTACAGGCACACACCACCATGCCGAACTAATTTTTTTTTTTTTTTTTTTTTTTTGTATTTTTAGTGGCGACAGGGTTTCACCATGCTGGCCAGGCTAGTCTCAAACTCCTGACCACAGGTGATCTGCCCACCTTGGCCTCCCAAAGTGCTGGGATTACAGGCATGAGCCACTGCATGCGGCCTAAATCTTTATCCTACATCATTTATTAAATTAATTCCAGAGAGATTAAATGGTTCAATGTAAAACAAAAACAAAAATAAAAAAAAACTGTAACTGCTTTATTTGTTTTTACCAAGTACTGTGCTGAAAACCTGATACACATTTTTCATCCAATTCACCCCACAACATTACCACGTAGGTATTCTTAGCCCTGGTTTTCAAATGAGGAACCAGGGCCCAGCAGAATTCGATAAACTGCTGGATCCTTAGCCCAAGTCTATTAGCTCCAAAGCCTCTGTCCTAACCCTCCTGTCTCACACAAGAAGAAGCAAAGGGATTTGTGTGCGAAGGGATTCTCTGCATTGAAACGTGAAGGAGAAAAAAAAAGGAAAAGACCGATAGACTTCACTATATAAAATTTACAATCCCTGAATGTCAAAAAAAAAAAATCATAAAACTTAAAGGAAAATCACAATGAAAATATTTGCAACAAGTGACCTCAACAACTTGTGCAAGTAGATAACAGAAAAACTACAGCTTCAGTAGAAAAATGGCAACGAGAATTGAACAGACCAATCACGAAAGAGGGATTATGAAGGTCAATAACGCCATCAAATAAGCTCAATGTGACCGCAATCAAATGCAAATGCAAATGAACATTCACCATCTTCCCCTTGCAATGTAATGTGTTTTGAAATGAAAATACTCAGAATAGGGAGGTTAGAATGAGGTGGGCACTCTCTTGTACAGTTTACTGGTGCATATATGGAACAGAATTTTTGGAAAGCAATGTATCATTCTGTATCAAAAGCCTTACAAATATTCCGGTCCCTTGATCTAATAATTCCACTCCTGGGAATTTATAACCAGACATGTTAATAATATTTCTGCACAAAGACCTTCGTCAGTTATATTCATAACAACAAAACATTGTTGATAAATATCTGACAATAGAAGAATCTTTTCACAAAGTATGGCGCATGATGTCACAGAATCCTGTACATCCATTAAGTGTGATCATTAGGAAGAAATTCTAACTAAATAGGAAAATGCTAATGCTGCTGGAAATCTCAGTCTAAAAGTATACATATGCATGTAATACATGTATATACAAAATGGAAATTACATACATACAGGGAGGTCGAGAGAGCAAAAAGATACACCAGCAAACTAACTATGTTTATGCTAGCATCTCAGTGATGGGGTGGTTACTTTTCTGCTTTTTGCTTTGTACGTTCTGTGCTTTGTAGAAATATCATTTTTTAAAGTTACTCTAAAGAACAGGACGTCGCTGTTTATCAGATCTATTTGTTTCTCCATTGCTGCTGACAGCTGTGTACTCCAGCAAGCCTCTCTGCTCTGGGGAGCGTCCCAGCTGATCCCCTGGGACCAGCACTCCGTGGGGTTGTTTATAACAAGCATTGAACCCAAACTGTTAGGGGCCTGCATTTGTTAATATGGTGCTTTTCTAATTAATGGGGACACTGGGAGCGTGAAGTGAGCAGGGTAGAGAATCTGGTTCAAACGTACCACTGCAGCCGTCAACCCTGAGTCTCCCACTCATGGCACATGCTGTGCTACTTCCATTGTCCTCAGCCGCAGGACTTCAGTCCCCTCTGCACTAACCCCCTCAACTGAAGCCAGAACTAGCAGTCTTCGATGGTTGCCTTTCTTCCTGATGTCATGTTCACTGCCCCTGGTTTCACTCCGCGTGCCTCCGGGTCCCCATCCCTTCCTCCTGCCGGCTTCCCGGCTCCCAGCCCTGGTCTCAGCAGCCCCTGGAAGCAGGAAGGGGCTCCGTCCTCTTTCTGCTTCCATCTCCGAGTGCTTCCTCTGAGGAGGGCTCAAGTGACAGCTCAGCATCCTCCAGAGGCCTCCAGGCAGTTTCCGAAGTGACCCTCCGCCGCAGTTCTCCCCTCTCCTCTGTGTGCTTCCACAGAAGGGCCCCATACTCCCCTGCTTCTGAGATGTCACTAGTCATTTTTAGCCCATAAAGACTAATTGCCAGACTAATGATTTTTTTTTGGGGGGGGGGAGGGAGACAGAGTCTTGCTCTGTCACCCAGGCTGGAGGGCAGTGGCACATTCTCGGCTCACTGCAACCTCCACCTCCTGGGTTCAAGCAATTCTCCTGCCTTAGCCTCCCAAGGAGCTGGGATTACAGGCACCTGCCACCATGCCCAGATAATTTTTTTGTACTTTTAGTAGAGATGGGGTTTCACTGTGTTTGCCAGGCTGGTCTCAAACTCCTGACCTGTGACCTGCCCGCCTTGGCCTCCCAAAGTGCTGGAATTACAAGCATGAGCCACCATGCCTGGCCACCAGCATGATTTTTTTATGTGTGCAAAGCATTCAGTGGGTGCTTACCACATGCCTGGCCTCGGGCTGTAAATGTCACTCCCATCTTCCCATTTTATCCTCTCCATAACCCAATGAAACAATGAAAAGACAACCCAGTTTTCTAAACGTGCAAAGGATCTAAACTGACATTTCTCCAAATATGAATGGCCGATAAGCAAGAGGACAGAGATTCAGCATCATTAACCATTAGAGAAATGCAATTTAAAACCATGATAAGATGTCACTTCACACCCACTAGGATGGCTATAATAAAAAAGATATTAAAAAGTGCTGGTAGGGAAGTGGAGACACTGGAACCCTCAGACATTGCTGGTAGGAATGCAAAATGGTGGATCCACCAACGAAAACAAGTGAGCAGTTCCTCAAAGTGTTAGACTTAAATGACTCAGCAATTCTGCTCCTAGATATATACCCAAGAATATTGAAAATATGTTTGCACAAAACCTTGTATATGAATGTTCATCGCAGCATTATTCATTATAGCCCAAAAGCGGAAACAAGACAAGTATCTATCAGCTGATGATAAACAAAATGTGGTCCATTCAGTACAATGGCTCATTAGTCAGCCATAGAGAGAAATGATTCACGCCTTGACACCGATGAAGCTTGAGAGCATTATGCTAAGTGAAAGAAGTTGACTCCAAAGTCCACATGTTGTATGTTTCCAGTTATGAAACATCTGGAAAAGATAAATCCATAGACAAAAAGTCATTTAGTTGTTGGGTGGAGATGGAATAGGGAGTGATGGCTATGGGTACAGGGTTTCTTTTGGAGGTATTGAGAATATCCTGGAATTAGACAGTGGTATTGGTTTCACAACATTGTGAATGTATCAAAAACAGGATAAAGAATTGTACGCCAGGCCAGGCGTGCTGGCTTATACCTGAATTCCCAGCGCTTTGGGAGGCTAAGGCAGGCAGATCACCTGAGGTCAGGAGTTCAAGACCAGCATGTCCAACATGGTAAAACCTCATCTCTACTAAAAATACAAAAATAGCTGTATGTGGTGGCAGATACCAGTAATCTCAGCTATTAGGAAGGCTGAGGCAGGAGGATTGCTTGAACCTGGTAGGCAGAGATTATAGTGAGCCGAGACCTCTCCACTGCATTCCAGCCTGGGCAACAAGAGTGAGACTCCGTCTCAAAATAATAATAATAATAATAATAATAATAATAATAATAATTAGCTGGGTGTGGTGGTGTATGCCTGTAATCCCAGCTACTCAGGAGGCTGAGGCAGGAGAATCACTTGAACCTGGAAGGTGGTGGAGGTTGCAGTGAACTGAGATCACGCCACTGCACTCCAGCCTGGGCAACAGAGCAAGACTCCATCTTGAGAAAAAAAGAAACTAAGAATTATACACCAGGGCCGGGCGCGGTGGCTCAAGCCTGTAATCCCAGCACTTTGGGAGGCCGAGGCGGATGGATCACGAGGTCAAAAGATCGAGACCATCCTGGTCAACATGGTGAAACCCTGTCTCTACTAAAAATACAAAAAATCAGCTGGGCATGGTGGCGCGTGCCTGTAATCCCAGCTACTCAGGAGGCTGAGGCAGGAGAATTGCCTGAACCCAGGAGGCGGAGGTTGCGGTGAGCCGAGATCGCGCCATTGCACTCCAGCCTGGGTAACAAGAGTGAAACTCCATCTCAAAAAGAAAAAAAAAAAAAAAAAAAAAAGAATTATACACCATAGAAAGGGTGACTGTACAGAATATAAATTATACCTTAATTTGAAAAAGTAACCCAGTGAGTGGGCTTTGCCCTTGTCATTCTCATTCCACCCATGAAGATGCTGGGTCGACACAGGAAGGTTAGCACTTTGCAAATGCAGCACCCCAGACCCAGCCAACCACAGAGCCCTGCTCCTCAGGACTGCATAACAGGGCATGAATGACAGAGGGAAGAGCAGAGCTCCTCTCACTCCATGTCTGGAGTAGGGAGAACGGCCTGGCTGGGAGGACCACGTCTCATCATGATGCAAGGGTTCACGTGCAGGGAGATGGCACAGTGGATTGAGAAGCACTGACGTGAGGCTGCATGCAGTGGCTCACACCTGTAATGCTCACACTTCGGGAGACCGAGGTGGGAGAACCACTTGACTCCAGGAGTTGGGGGCCAGCCTGGGCAACATAGTAAAACCCTGTCTCTACATAAAAAAGATTAGCCAGGGTTGGTGACTTTCACCTTGAATCCCAGCTACTCGGGAAGCTGAGGCAGGAGGATCTCTTGATCAGGAGGCGAGGCTGATCCAACAAGGCTGCAGTGAGCTGTGATTGCGCCACTGCACTCCAGCCTGGGCAACAGAGCAAGACTCTGCCTCAAAAAAAAAAAAAAAAAAAAAAGACCAGATGCGGTGGCTCACACCTATAATTCCCGCACTTTGGGAGGCTGAAGCAGGTGGATCATGAGGTCAGAAGTTCAAGACCAGTCTGGCCAACATGGTGAAACCCCATCTCTACTGAAAATACAAAAATTAGCTTGGCATGGTGGCCCTTGCCTGTGATCCCAGCTACTCAGGAGGTTGAGGCAGGAGAATCGCTTGAATTCTGGAGGCAGAGGTTGCAGTAAGCCGAGATCAAGCCACTGCACTTCAGCCTGACCAACAGAGTGAGACTCTCAAAAAAAAAAAGAAAAGAAAAGAAAAAAAGAAAGAAGAAAAGAGGGAAAAAAAAAAAGATGAAAAGAGAAAGGCCAGGCACGGTGGTGGCTCATGCCTGTAATCTCAGCACTTTGGAAGGCCAAGGAGGGCAGATCACCTGAGGTTAGGCATTTGAGACCAGCCTAGCCAACATGGCGAAACCCCATCTTTGCTAAAAATATTTGTTAAAAAATTAGCCGGGTGTGGTGGCAGGCGCCTATAATCCCAGCTGCTCCAGAGACTGAGGCAGGAGAATCATTTGAACTCAAGAGGCAGAGGCTTCAGTGAGCCAATATCATACCACTGCACTCCACCCAGAGCAAGACTCTGTCAGGAAAAAAAAAAAAAAAAAAAAAAAAGCAGTGCTGATTGGGTTCATGAATTTATTAATTTAACCTACCAGCTAGACCAACATGCAAAGCACCAAAGCTGGAGCCTATCCCTAGACCCGAAAGGACCTTTCTGGGAGGCTGAGCACAGGCACGGAAAACATGGAGCGACTCCATTTTCACTCACTCGTCCGCATCACGTCACAGAGAAGATACAGTTAGTGAGTGAAATACACAGGCCTTTAAGGGCACATCACCCCTTCCTGGTTGTGCATGCAGAAAGAAAACGGCACAGTTAGCCTCGGAGGAAGCCCCTTGGCCTGCTTGCTGGTGTGAACCAGATGTCAGTAGCTCTGGCTACTGCCTGGGCCAGCATTTTTTCCCACTGACTGCCAATATCAGATATGAAAAATAGTGCCTTGTTCCATTTGCACAAAAATAATTAACAGTGTGTATTTTATCGAAGTACTGAAAGAGGGTTGGAGAAAGGGAGACTTAGCCACCTGCTCACACCACACCTTTACACCTCTGTTGGACTCTCTGGGGTTTGGAGTTCCGCCCTCCCAAGTCTCTTTTCTGTGGCTCCATCACCAGGAGTTCCCTCTTCAGGCTTTGTCTCACCCCACAGAGACCCCCCCGCCGCCACGGGCTCTGCTCTGTTTCTTACTTCCAAGAAGAGCATGCAGCCAGGACGGTGGCTCATGCCTGTAATCCCAGAGTTTTGGGAGGCCGAGGCAGTAGGCTATCAGGTCAGGACTTCAAGACCAGGCTGATCAACATGGTGAAACCCCATCTCTACTAAAAATACAAAAATTAGCCAGGCACAGGTGGCTGCCTGTAATCCCAGCTACTTAGGAGGCTGAGGCAGAGAATTGCTTGAACCCGGGAGGTGAAGGTTGCAGTGAGCCGAGATCACGCCCCACTGCACTCCAGCCTGGGTAACATGAGTGAAACTCCGTCTGGAAAAAAAAAAAAAAAAAAGCATGTGTGCAAGTCCTGGCCCTGTTATTTGTTAGTCCTGCAAACTAGGCCTGTTCCATAAACTCCTCTGTGCCTCAGTTTCCCCATCTATAAAGCGGGGATAATAGGACTTCCTTCGAAGATCTTTGTGGACATCAAATGAGCCAATACTAGCCTAGAATGGTTCCTGGCACACAGCTCTTTGGAAGTTGCCTGCTGTTATTAGGCAGAGCAGGTTGGTAACAACTTTCTGTTAGCAGAGCAAGGACGAGGGTCTGCTCTGTTTGACAACATTCCGCCCAGAGCAGGCACTCAACATGTGTGGAAGAAACTGCGTGACAAGCTCCGGGAGGTCAACAGACAGCCTTCTCAGGCTTCCCCCTCTTTCCTGTGGTACAGGTGAAGTCCCCAAGTCCAGGACCGTTCGGTGGTGCACTGTCTACACTGCCTCTGCAAAGGGGTGAGCCAGAGCCTGCCATGGTGCCTGGGTGGCTGGTGGAAGGCCACATATGGAGGGAGACCAAAAACCACACTTTCAGCTGTGGCCGGACCAGGCACTGGTTTCTGAGCCAAAGACAGCCACGTGCCTTCGCCTCTCCCATGTGGGAAACACCCTCTCTCTGGAGTAGTTGGGTGGGAACGCTGCCCTCCTGGCAGCTCCAGGCTGGATGGCAGCCAGCTGAGCTGGTCACACTAGACCCGCTCCCCGGGCCCCGGCTACTCCTACAGACAGGGGAGGGTGTATCCTGACGTTGGGCCTTTGATCAGCTTTGCACTGCAGATCGTTCAAGGGGATCCCGGCTCAGCCGACCCACGGACCCTTGCATTGACTGACTCCATTCCCAAGGCATCTCTTCTCTGCGTCCTAAGGCCTGCCAGGTGTGCTGGCCCCTGCGTGGCAGGAGAGGACAGGAACCTGACAGCTCTTAACGTCTCACAACCACGATGCACCCAACGTCGCCCTCAAGGCACCCATAGATCCCCCACAGATCCCCCACAGGGCTGACTCTGCCGGGGGATTCGAGTGGGACCAGGTGGGGCTGACATAGGCCCTGCTTAGAAGAGCCCCCAGCTGCAAGACGGCAGAGTTGGACTCAAACCACGCAGCCCTCTGCCGGGGTCTTCCCGCTACAACTCTCTGTTTCCTGAGATGGCGACCCAGGCTCCCTGCCAAGCAGAGCTTTCCAAGCTGCTGAGGTGAGATCAAAGCTTTCCTGCCCAGTGGTAGGTGACGGGGCTGACCTCTCTCGAGGAAATGCAGCGTTTGCTGGGTGTGGGCAGAATGCGCACTCCTAAATCACGTGGGTGGCACTGAATTGCAGTCCTGTCTTTTGATGTCCAACCTTCGCCCAGGTTCATTTACATAGTCAAATCCTGTCCTCTTTCCTGAGCACAAAGGCCCCTCCCTGCTGAGGCTGCTCTCAGTTCCCGAGGCGCCCAGCACACCTGCCCAAAGCATCAGGTGGAGACTCGGCTGTTGTCCCCTTGCCCGCCAGAGGGGGCCTGGGAGGAAGCGCCGCTGGGGCTCAGGCAGGATGAGGTCCGGGGACTTGGGAATCTGAGGGACCACAGGGCATGGATACTTTTCCCATGGACTTTGCTAGGGCAGGAGAGCGAGTGCGTGGCTTCCTTCTACAGTCACGTCTAGAGCAGGGTGGCTCCACGGCCCTGCCCCGTCAGCTGCACTTCTCGGGGTCCCTGAGGCTCAACAGGCTTCCGGGCTGGGGGACAAAGCCTGCTCCCTCTGGAGCGGCCGGCACAGCCCTCGGCCTGGGACTGCTGACTGCCTGCCTTTGCCGTCTCTGTCAGGCCACGGCCACTCCGCAGGAAACAAAGAAAACTAACGGTGGTGGGGTTTGTTTTTCGAGAAGTTCAATCTCTTTGCCTCAAATGACTGGCTTTTTAAAAAAATATGCCCCTCCTGCCTTTTTTGGTGTAAAGGCTGCTTTCTTTCATGAAACGAGGTGTTGGAAGTGACAGTCTGTTATCATTCCTTTAGTTCGTTTTGGGCCCCGTGAAGCCTTGCAGGCGTGCGGCAGGCACAGGGTGGCCCACAGCCGTCAGTGCAGCCTGGCCTTGCAGCAGGGGCTGCTCCCCGCCCTGAGCAGGGGAGAAAGGGGAACCCTGAGCTCAGGGCTTGTCTGCCCAAGGGGTGGGGCTCCTGGCGTTTGCAGCCCAGCAGCCTCAGGATGGGAGGTTGCCAGGCTTCGGCTAGGAGGACAGCGGACATCTGTGGGCACCACAGGTCCCTCCCTAAGGAGCAGACGCTGCTCACCCGTCATGGATCTGAGAGTAACTCAGTACAGACAAGGCTTCAGAGAGAAGAGGTGGAGGAAGGAATACGGGAGCTGGCCTGGACCCCAGCAGTTTGCCCCCAGCCAGCATGTGAACAAAGACCTCAGGCTCTCTGCGCTCTGTCTACCCCGAAAAGCCAGGGCTGTGGCACCAGGGCTTCTCCAAGGCCTCTCCAGCTCTGGCTGTGCCTCATTCTGACCCTAGACGTTAAGATGCTCACAGCGTGGAGTCAGAGAGACCCATGTCCTGTGTCTGTAACCGGAGCAACCACAGAACCTGGTCGGAGAGCGGCGGTAAAGGTTAATGAGATGTTGTCCCGGAAGCCCTCAGCTCAGCCAACACCAAGCAGCCGGGACAAGGTCCCACTGGGCCAGGACAGAAATCCAAGTCATCCACATGGGCGGGGTAGAGTCAGACTGGGCTTGCAGATGCCTAAGAGAATCTTCCTGTCACTTCTAAGGCCCCGGCGGCAGCAGGTCCCCACTGGGGAAGTCCAGGCGGCCTGGGCCTGCGTTCCTTCCCCTGAGGCATGAGAGGGGGGCACAGGAAACCAGTCTTCAGAGGTGGGGCTGCAGATCGCCAGCACAGGCCAGCAGCCAGTCGTGAGCGGAGCCGCTTTCCAGTGCCCCAGCTGACCCCGTACACACTGGCTCCCCTTGCTTCTGCCTCTAACCCCTCAAGGCTACATGCACGCCCCACTGGACCGGGGGCAGGAGAGGTTGGGCAACACAGGCTGCTGGTCTCAGCTGCAGCCTCGGGGACAGACGGCCATGGCTTTGACTGTTGTCACTCAACCTGCCAGGTCCTCAGATTCCTCATCTGCAAAGTAGGCCTTTTAACAGGACCTGCTCTTTAGGTTGTGGTGAGGATGAAATGGGCCAACAAGTGCTTAGCACAGCAGGTCCCAGCTGTGAGTCAGTGTTCAAAACAGGTCCGGGCTCACCGCCCACTTCCCCTCCTGCCTGGAGAAGAGCAAGGCCCTGGCTGCTCTGGGGAACACTTCTGCTAGCCCCGGGATGTTACCTGGGATGTCCAGGTGGACAGGCCCTTCCCCTGACTACGCTCTGGCAGTGCCCGAGGCCCCAGGAAAATGATCGGACCAAGAGCTGCCGCGCAAGAGCGTCCTTCAGACACTGGACTGGACGGGGGTTCTAGAAAGGAACCTTCAGCAAGTGGCTGGTTCCTCCATGTCAGCACAGCTGGCACATTCAGAAACATCCCCAACCAGGCAGTGGGAGGAGTTGATGGCGACACAGATCCAAACTGAGGGGGTGGGGGGTGGGCAGCGGTCACAGCCCAGTGCTCAGGAGAGACAGAAGAGGTTGCTCGCTGGTGGTAATGGTGACTTCCTCTGTTCTCAGGCCCCTGAAAGCAGCTTCTGAGTGAACGTAAAGTCCTTTCTTGATTAAACCCACTCCATATTCTTGGGTCGCCAAACAGCAGCTTCCTCCAGGGGCCCAAAGCCTGGGTGCTCCAGGAAGGGTCCCTCTGGCCACCTCTGCTCTTCTCAGGGTTTCTGAGCTGGGCGTCTTTGAACTGCTCTAACACACCCACCTTCACAGACCCCTGAGCTTCCTCCTGGCTCAAAAAGCCAGACCCCCTTCTCTCGGTCCCCAGACCCCAAGGAAGCCCCAGGCACCACACAGCTCACGGGAAGCTGGGGTGTCAGATCAGGCTTCAGAGCGGCTCTGACAGCTCCCAGGCTGCAAAACCTGCCATGAGACCAGGTCCCTGAACTCCAAGGCCAAGGTCTAAAGGCCAAGGTCCGTGGCAGGGTGGCGGGGAAGTGTGCATGTCAGGTCACTCTGTCCTGTGACACAAGAACAACTCATCCCACTGCTGGGGCCCTTGGAAGCCCCTCCGTCACCTCTGTGCCCAGCGAAGGCGCAGGTTGTACTCACAGCACGCAGAGGGCGTATGCCCGGGAGATGGATTCGCTGGCACGCACGAGGAAGCTCCCGTCCTTGCCCGTCCTGGAGAGCAGCTCCTCCGCCTTGGAGCGGGTGATGTTGCCGTGGTTCCAGCAGGGGACCATGGCGGGCACGGGGCTCCTCGGGCGGGCCGGCCGGCACCCCCAGGACCCACACGCCAGCAAGGGGAGCGGAGGCCCCTCCGCTGCAACCTGCCGCCTGTTGCTTCTCGGTGGCCTCGGCTGCTGCCACCAGCTCAACTGACTGACTTCCTGTTTCAGGCGTTCAGCGAGGGAAAGGAAACCGAGCTGCGGAGAACTTCCTCATTACAGAAGCCAAGCAAGCGCGCGCGCGAGACAGAGACAGAGACGGGGGCGGGGGTGCGCTCTGGCCGTCCACCGTCCACCACGCCCCGCCACGGCAGCCGCGGCTCTCTCCTTCCCGGAAACAGGTCGCAGCCCACAACTAAACGGTCCAGGGGCAGCTGAAGTCCCGCTGGGCAGAATGCTTGGCTCCGGAGAGGCAGGAGAGTCGTGGCCGGCTTAGGAAGAAGCGTGGCCTAGCAGGTGTGGGTGGGCCAGAGGACGACCACGTGGGATGCCACGCCCTAGACAGGCCTCCTGAGCCTTCTGCCCTCCCCCAGGGCTTTTCAAGGCCAACCCGGAACCCCCCAAACACCCAAGGGGGCACAGCTTTTCAACTGGGACTACAGCCTGCCCAGGACAGAGCAAACTTGAGGGGGCGGGACATAGTCCAGCCCCGCCCCGCCCCCCCGCAGAGACGCCGAGCTGCCGGAGGCTGGGAGGGAGGCCTTGGGCGCCACCAGCCAAGGGCTCCGAGGTCCAGGTGATGGCTCTGTGACCCCGTTACCCTCATTCCCAGGGGCCGGCGGGTGCTGCATGGCAGCACAGCTCTGATCCCTGAAGTCTGGCTTGGAGACACACAAAGGGAGCTTGAAGGGGACGTGGACTGTTCACAGCGGGAACACAGGCTGGAAGGCTGAGGAAGCAGGCTCTGAGAGACCACCACAGCCCCACAGGGCGGGCTGGCCACCTGGCCAAGGACGACACTGGCTCTGAGTCCCGCATCTCAGCAGCCCAGGTGGCCGGGCGGACTGCGCCTCCTCCAAGGCTGGGCACGGCCACGTTCGCCCACTGCTCAAAGGGGAGCTGCCTCTCCAGGGACCGCCATCCAGGACCAGCAATTTCTGAGGGCTCGGTGGTAGACACCCATCCCTCAGCCCCCAGACCTGGATACCCTCCGTCCTTGGGTCAGGCCTACCAAGGGCAAAGGGGCACGTGTCGACCTGCCGCACAAGGCTTGCCCGGAACATCCCACATCCAGGCCTTGCCCTCCAGGACAGGACAGCAGACCCCCTCCAGGAGGGGGCACCCGCCAGAGGGCACCACCACATTCAAGCTGTGGGAACCTGGCCCAGTTTCTTCTCTCTCTTGGCCTCCGTTTCCTCTTGTCTAACTTGAAGGGCGTAGCTTGTGAAGGAGCTCACACGTGCCCAGGGGCTCAACGTGCGTCACACTGATGGTCATCCCAGAACAGGGGCCCCAGCACCTCCCACCCGTATCGGCACACATGGCAGGTGAGTCTGTGGGGCAGACAAAGCACTCCCACTCAAGAACCTCTGGCCAGGCCCGGAGCCGGGCATGGGGATACAGTGGTGATGGGAGCCGGCCTCCACACTCACGCCTCCCGGAGCACGCCACCTCTACAGCAGCCCAGCATGGACGCCTCTCATTCCCCACCCGCACCTTCGCTCCACGCCTGTTTGCACCCTCCTTCTGGAGTCATCTCCTATGCTCCCATCACACCCTTCTCGCTTCCCTGCTGGCCTCCACCAACATCCATGAAGCCCCCAACCACGCCACGAGGAGGATCCATTCACAATACTGGTCCCTTCACGCCTCCAGCCACTCATCTCTAGAGACCCCTACCATGCCAAGACTGCTCTACTTAGAAAGCTTCCCTCATGCGCTCAGCCCCTATCACTCACACCTCTCTTCCCATGGCCCTTGCCATTCCTCCCAGCGAGATCCTTGGCACACACACCACATGGGCACGATTCCCTAATTTGTAAGGCCCACCCCATCTTTGCTTCCTCTTCCACCTGATGGCCTGATCTATCCAGCATGGTCAGCTGCCTTGTCTCCCACCCTTCTGCCCCCGACATTCAGGAAATCCCAGTATCTAGATCAGGGCTGCCCTTTTGGTGGATGGATTTTTTTGTAGGGCTACAGTCAATGTAAATACTTTAAACGTATTACAAAATTCACAAACTCATGTGAGGGACTGTGACTTATCAATGAAGACTTCAAATAATGGCAAGAGAGTGGCCGGGGCAGTGGTTGACTCCAGTAATCCCAGCACTTTGGGAAACTGAGGCAGGTGGATCACCTGAGGTCAGGAGTCCAAGACCAGCCTGGCCAACATGGTGAAACCCTGTCTCTACTAAAAATAATAATTTTAAAAACCAGCCAGGTGTGGTGGCTCACATCTGTAATTGCAGCTCCTCAGGAGGCTGAGGCAGGAAAATTGCTTGAACCTGGGAAGTGGAGCTTGCAGTGAGCCGAGATCATGCAATTGCATTCCAGCCTGGGTGACTGAGCAAGACTCTGTCTCAAAATAATAATAATAATAATAATGGCTAGAGAGGCAGTAATTATGTGCATGCTCAATGTCCTATCAGTGCACCTGAAGAGTCCTCATGATGCCCCCATCTTCTCTCCCATGCCAGTCCGGTAATCACCTCCTCACCTCCTTGTGCCTGTTTTTGTCAAATGCACCATTACTGACTGATCTGGGACCTTGCACGGAGAGATGAAGGTATTACTCACAATGCCTCCGCTGCTTGTAGGGAGACACCATAAACCTTCTGGCCCCTGCATTTCCCTGACCCCAATTATCTCCTGCTGGCGGCCTCATTACTGGTGATGTCGCTCCATTCTTGTGCAGCCCAAGACTTCGGCTTCCAGTGATTTTCTTCCAGGGCTGTTTCTTTGCTTCGTAAATAACCACAATGCCTGTCCTGCCCAGAGCAGGCAAGAAAATGTTCAGTCAGTCATCTCCTTGTCATGTTAAATTTACTGTTCCAGGCTGGGCACAGTGGCTCACACCTCTAATCCCAGCACTTTGGGAGGCCAAGGCAAGCAGATCACCTTAGGTCACTAGTTCGAGACCAGCCTGGCCAACATGGTGAAACCCCGTCTCTACTAAAAATACAAGAATTAGCTGGGCATGGTGGCTCACGCCTGTAGTCCCAGCTACTCCTGAGGCTGAGGCAGGAGAATCACTTGAACCCAGGAGGCAGAGGTTGTAGTGAGCAGAGATCGTGCCATTATACTTCAGCCTGAGAGACAGAGCAAAACTCCGTCTCAAAAAAAAAAGGTACTGTTCCAAATTTTATAGCGTAAATGTAGAACCACACATCTTCCAGCCATATTCTCTTGAATGTATTTGGTCATAGTCACTGCATTCCTACCTTGGGATCCTGCTTGATGATGCCTGCACCCCTGCCCTCCACACACAAGAGCAGCCCCTCTCGCCAGGGATGTCTGCCTGCATCTGGCATGGCAGGATCCATGTGGAGAGCTCAGCATCACCCTGTGGTGATGATGCTAATGGGAAGAGCCCATGGGCATGTGGGTGTCGTGGAGCAATGTTCTCGAAAGCCATTGGAGGTGGCTGCCTGACAGCTGGACAGGAGCCTCCAGAAGGGATGAGGGACTGCCAGCTGCTGCTGGCAGGGGTGAGGAGGCCCCGGCCACCTGCCACTATCCTTTCTGTCCTCAATGCTCAGGGTCACTCAAAGGATGGAGCTGCTTCCCAGGCTGCACCCAGGAGCCACACCCAGCCACAGGACCCCAGAACAATTGCATAGGTGTGAGTCAATGCATTCCTTGGAGCATCTGGTCAACCTCAGCCATGGGGCAGAGGCTTGGAAAGCAGCTGAGGAGAAGAAGTGGGGTGAGGACTCACTCATGTGAGCCTAGGTCCAGACTGGGGCACCCGCCCGAAGGCATAACCAGTCCTGGCAAGCCCCAGGCCCCAACAGGGGACTTGAACAATTTCTGAGAAAACAGGGCAGTGAGAAGCATCAGGGTGGTCTGGCAGGCACCTGGTCTTGGGCAGTCAGTCAACTCTAGAAGCTCCAGGAAGAACAGACAGGCCTCGGTGTTGAAGAGGAGAGCTGACGTGGCAGGGCCAAAGCATAGGAACGGCTCTGCTTTGGAAGCCTCGAGTGGAGGCAGGTCACAGGAAGCTTTGAGTCTCAGGACAGGGCAGGCTGGGAGAGAGGGACCATGGAAACACCGCAATGGTTCTTGTCCAGGGGTCCTTCCAATGTGTAAATGAAACAGAATGGATGGTCTGAGAAGGGGCTGGGCCAGGAGAGGGGACGCAAAGGTCAATATATACTATATATATATATGTATATGTACATTACATTATACATATTATGTATATTATACATTATATACATAATATATATCTACTATACAATGTACCATACAATATAGTATACAACTAATATACTATAGAATGTTAGTGGATATAGAATAAATCTAAGCATTTGTCACTGTACTTCCCTTCCCCTCCTGTGTTCATCACAGCCCTTTGGTTCGCCCCAGGGCTCCCAGTCCCCACCAGCCTGGGTGGATAGATAGGTATCACTCACGGCTTGGGGTGCAGAGAGTGAAAGTGCTCACTCACTGAGTGCTAAAAGCAAAGGGAACAGTGATGGTTAATTTTATGTCATCTTGGCTGGGCCACAGGACCCAGATGTTTGGTCAACATTATTCTAGATGTCTCTCTGAAAGTATCTTTTAGCTGACGTGGACATTTAAATCAGTAGACTTTGAGTAACGCAATTCCTGTGTGTAGGCCTCACCCAATCAGCTGAAGGTCTTCATAGAAAAAGACTGACTTCCCCCAAAGACAGAATTTGCCAGTAGATTGCCTATGGACCCGAGCCACAATGTCAACTCTTCCCTGGTCTCCATACTGCCAGCCACTCTACAGACTTTAACCTCAACCATCCAATGAGCCAATTCCTATCTATCTATCTACCTATCTATCTACCTATCTATCTATCTATCTATCTATCTATCTATCTATCCATCCATCCATCTATGTAGCCATCTATCTATCTATCCATCCATCCATCTATCTATCCATCCATCTATCTATCCATCTATCTACCTATCCATCCATCCATCCATCTATGTAGCCATCTATCTATCTATCCATCCATCTATCTACCTATCCATCCATACATCCATCTATGTAGCCATCTGTCTATCTATCTATCTATCTATCTATCTATCTATCTATCTGCTTCTCTGAAGAACCCTGATTAATAGAAGGGCAAATACTTGACTGTGAAGTTAGAAAGTTGCTCACTGGCTGGCATAATCAGTAGTGAACTTCCCTCACCCTCAGACCTGATAATAGGACATGCCTGGCTGGAGAAGGGACCAGTCACTCACAGGGAGCCTCCTGGGATCCAGCACCACTGTTCCCTTTCCAAGGAGCCCACGGCAGGTGGGTCAGCCCCCAGGCTCCTGGTTTCTGTCACTGGGGAAGACCAACGGGGAAAACCAGTCAAGAGCAGGAGCCAGCACCTTGTTCACAGCTTGTTAAGGATGAATGCTCTCCTCTGTCCTGAGAATTTACCCTGCCCACATTGGCCCCTCCCAAATCAAAGGCCAAGGTCACTTACTGAGATGGTGGGAGAGGAAGGCAAGTCCCAGCCCTTGTCTAGGATGAAGGGAGACTGTCCCACTGGAGATGCCTGGCGGAGCTGGAACACCCCCACATCTAGCAGATCATGCTCCTTGACTGTCCACCAGGAAAGGATTTCTTCCCATCCAGCTCTCTCTCTCCCCACCTAGGCATCTATCTCTCTCTCTCTCTCTCTCTCTCTCTCTCTCTCTCTCTCTCTGCCCATTCCTCTGTCTCCACAGTTATTGTTGGAGCTCTGTCAAGATATCAGGCTCCACCAGCCTGCCTTTCCACTTTTCATTTCCAGTTCCACTTCTGCTACTGGTATCTTGACCTCTCCAGGTCCACCCGGGCCCCTGCGAGCACACATTTCATTCAGATTTGCAGAGCTAGTTGCCACAGTCCTCTGAATCTCTGACTGACCTTGCCAGAGCCATCCATCTACGTGGCCCCATGGCTTCGTGGGGCCTGGTGCAATGGGAAGGTGAGGTCTCAAATCACAGCACTTCCACCCCATTCTCTGTTCTGTGCCTGTGATAGGTCCATGTTAGCACTGTAAGTCAGACTCTGAATTAGGCACACAGGGACACGATTGGAGTCCAAATCTCAGCTTTACCATGAATATTTAGCATCTCTGGATCGATTTGCTTCTCTGTAAAGGGATAGTGACACTCTGTTGAAGAATGTCCATGAAGTTATGTAACGTTCCTGGCACCAGATAGGTGCTCACGATGAGGCGGGTCTCCCAGGGGGCCCCCTGACCAGCGCCTGCAGGGCAGAGCTTCTGTGGGCTCCAGTGGGCAGCTGACATCATTGACCTTCAGCCACTGGTTTAACAACCCAATTCTAGAAAAGAATACTTTACCTACGCCTTGTGACTCCTGGCCAGCAGATGGTGCTGCATTCTGCCCACACCTGCCCCTGCCCCATACCACCCACCCCCGCTCCCCCCACCGCCCCCCCCCCCCGCCTGCCCCATACCACTCCACCACAACCTTTCCCCCATCCCTTTTCCCCAGGGACCAGAGCCAAGAACATGACTTTTAGGCACAGGGGTGACTCCCAAGGGGTCCAAGGGTCCGTGGAGTCCATAACTGTGCTTAAGGACATCTGTGAATACTGAAGGCCTGGCAGCAGGCATCTCCTCTTTCACTGAAGATGCCGGAAAATCAAATGGGCCTGAACAAAAACAAAGAAAATCAGGATTGACTTTGGAAAGAATTGGGTAAGAGGAAACCACGTCCGAAAAACCAACATGTATCTCTTGTCAAGATTCTTAAGGACAGAGGAAAATATTCATAATGCAGTGTTAGTGAAAAAACAAATCAAGTCTAGGTGCAGTGGTTCACGCCTGTAATCCCAGCACTTTGGGAGGCTGAGGCGGACAGATCACCTGAGATCAGGAGTTCAAGGCCAGCCTGGCCAACACGGCAAAACCCCATTTCTACTAAAAATCCAAATATTAGTCAAGTGTGGTGATGGATACCCATAGTCCCAGCTATTTGGGAAGCTGAGGAAGGAGAATCCCTTGTACCTGGGAGGCAGAGGCTGCAGTGAGCTAAGATCGCACCACTGCGCTCCAGCCTTGGTGACAGAACAAGACTCCATCTCAACAAACAAACAAACAAATCAAGAAACCAAATGGGAATATGATTCCAACTATGGAGAAACCTCTCTCCTGGAAAGACACTGGAAGTGAAGATGACTGGGTTAGGCAGCATATCCACGAACAATTGTTTTTCTTCCATCTACTCTTCTAGCTTTCATTTACTGACCACCTACTACTTCTGTCATAATAAAAACTAAAGAAATAAAAGGAGGATTCCGACTCGAGGTAATGTGTGTAAAATCCTGCTGGAAGAGTTAGGTTTTGTGGGAATGGCCGGTTGTATCCTGTGTTAGATATAGTGAACTCCAAGTCTCTCTTCAAAGAATCGCTATGTCAGTATGTTCAGTTTTTTGTCCTCCATTTTAAAGTTTAATTTCCTTGTAGTTTCAGTAAACAAACTTTTCCACCAGTTCTAATCAGTAGTTTACATCTGTTCTCCTGGTGCCCTGCTCTGTCCTGACTCATCCCAGTCATCTGCTCCAGTCCCCTGCTCCAGCCTGACTCATCCCTAGGTCACCTGCTCTGGTCACCTGCTCCAGTCACCTGCTTTGACCCCTGGTTACCTGCTCTGACCTGTCCCCATAACTGTCCTTCCTGCCAAACTACCCACCGTGCCACTCCAGCTCGTACCCCTGCTCTCTTTAAAATAGCCAATCGGAATTAGCCTAGACTGTGCCATCTAACCCTAGCCAATAGGGGAACGACACAGCAGTAGGGGCTGCCTCCATCAGAAATAAGAACCCCTTCCCCTCCCCTGTCCAGGTGTGTGTTCGCCATTGCTCCGTCTGTGAGCTACACCCTTCTATAAAAGTAAATTGCCTTGCTGAAGAAATTTATATTCAAGTGCTACTTCTTTTGCGGCACCGAAAATTTAGATATAACACCTGGGAGACTCTTTCCCCCGTCATTTCTCTCAGATTCCTAAGAAAGAGACCAACTTTTCTCTCCTTAATCTTTTTTTTTTTAATTGAAAAGTAACACGTACACATAGTAACATGTTATTTAACTTGCTCAAAAGAGTTTACAATGAAAAGTAAGTTTTCCTGCCAGCCCATACTCCAGATCCATTTCTCCAGGGCCAATGTCTTGCATAGTCTTTCAGTGTTTTCTGTGTATATACAACTCTATTTTTGCAAGGCCCCCTTTTAAAAATACTCTATTATGTGCCTTTCATTTTTCACTTAGGATTTCTGGGCATTTCATGGAACTCGTTTATATCTACCACATCCTTTTAAAGATATCAACTATTTTATATCAGAACGTGTGTTTTACTAGTCTCCTATCCCTGGAGACTTAGATTCCAGTTTTTTTGTTTTTTTTGGGGGGGTTTGTTTTTGTTTTTGAGATGGAGTCTGGCTCTGTTGCCCAGGCTGGAGCACAGTGGCGCCACCTCAGTTCACTGCAACCTCCGCCTCCCAGGTTCAAGCAATTCTCGTGCCTCAGCCTCCTGAGTAGCTGAGGTCACAGGCGCCCGCCACCATGCCTGGTTATTTTTTGTATTTTTAGTAGAGACAGGGTTTCGCCATGTTGGCCAGGCTGGTCTCAAACTCCTAACCTGAAATGATCCACCCACCTTGGCCTCCCAAAGATTCTTTTTTAGTTAGTCTCTCTGCAAGAAAAATCCCTAGAAGAGCAACTAGTGTTCACTGGCTGTATGCATTTTTAGTTTGGATTGGTTATGCTATATTGTCTTCCAAAGTGGTTGCACCAATTTACACACCTCCTGTAGATGATAACTGGGGCTTAATATTTTCTTAAACTCAGAGGGGCAATTCTGGAATCTCCTACTTTAAGAAAGTGACATGGATGAAAACCCTACTTATGAAACAGGTTTTAATGAGCCCTGGGGACTTTTATGTCAAAGGAATTCTTTACATTCATTACAATATTGATTTAAGAATGAGCTCTCCCCTTGCATTTGAACTTTTAGGAAAAAGTATAAATGCATTCCCTTTCTAGAAAGCTGCCTGGATCTGTCTCTTGCACTGAACAGGAAGGGCCAAGCCCATGGCCTCTTGGTAGGTTTGTCGCAGTGAAGCCCACATCTGGATGTGAAGCCAGGTAGGCCTGTGATCCCCACTCCCACCACTGCAGCAACCACCCCTTTCCTGGCTCTCTGTCCCCAGAGTCAAATTTTACCAATTCTAGGGACAGCAACTCTCAGCAAGACTCCTCTGAGCCAGACCCTGAGCCCAGCCATTGCTAGCACCGGCCAGTCTACCACTGTCCCAGCTTCATTTCCAATAGAATCTGCCGCCTAGCATGGTCTTCCTCCTGCCCCCTCCTCCTACTTGGCACAACTGGGTCTCAGGAAGCCCCAGGTTTTCTTAACTGCATCCTGACCAGCTCCTAGAGCTATGGGGAAACATCTCTGAAATGCCTCTCCCCTCTTGCCCTTCCAGCCACTGTCCCTGCCGCCACCCCCACCCGGAAGCACCACCTCTTCCCTGGACCATTCCAGCCTTGCAGGCTAACGAAGCACGCGTCTTTCTCTGACACGCGCAGCATATGAGCACTCCTATCCCCCACCCCACCGCCCCCTGCCCTAGCCTGCACACTGGCCCGCTCTTCTCTTAGAGCCTTTTCCTATCACAGCTCGAGCTGTCTTGTGTGCACCACGCTTCTCCTCTCCTTAGAGTCTCCCCTCCAGGAGAATGCAGCTTTGTCCTGTTTGCTGCACCCTGCAGCAGCATCCAGCCCATGCTGCCAGGCTGTACGCACCTGTCTCTGTCAGCTCAGGCTGCCGTAACTAAATACCATAGACTGGATGGCTTCAACACAGGCATTTCTTTTTCACAAGTCGAGGCTGGAAGCCCAACATCAAAATGCAGCATGGTCATGCTCTGAGGAGGGCTCTCGGCCTGGCTTGCGGGTGGCCGCCTTCTCACCAGGTCCTCCTGTGGCCTTCCCTCCTCTGCTTCTCTTTTAATTTTTTTTTTTTTTTTTTTTTTTGAGAGGGAGTTTCGCTCTTGTTACCCAGGCTGGAGTGCAATGGCGCGATCTCGGCTCACCGCAACCTCTGCCTCCTGGGTTCAGGCAATTCTCCTGCCTCAGCCTCCTGAGTAGCTGGGATTACAGGCACGCGCTACCATGCCCAGCTAATTTTTTGTATTTTTGGTAGAGACGGGGTTTCACCATGTTGACCAGGATGGTCTCGATCTCTTGACCTCGTGATCCACCCGCCTCGGCCTCCCAAAGTGCTGGGATTACAGGCTTGAGCCACCGCGCCCGGCCGTGCTTCTCTTTTTATATGGCCACCAGCTCTGTCAGGTTAGGACTCCATCCTTATGACCTCATTTAACTTGAATTATCTCCTGAAAGCCCAATTTCCAAATACAGTCACACTGGTCAGGGTTTCAGCCTATGAATTTCAGGGGTCAGGGGGAACATAACTCAGTCCATAGCAGTACCCAGTAAACATGTGTTGTATTAATGACAATGGCCAGTACCATTACCAGCTAACATGTGGGAAACACTGCTATGCTCTCTGCACGAGTTGCCTCGCTCAATCCTCATGGACAACCCACAAGGGAACTCCTATTATGATGTCTATTTTGCTGGCAGGGAAATTGAGACCAGAGAGGTTAATCTGCCTGCAAGTTAGCGGCTGACCTGAGAGTCTAGCTTACATCTGCTTGATCTCAAAACCACTGTGTATGCTACACACCTTGAGTTAAATGAGCTGGAACTTTTTTATTTTTTTTTTTAGAAGGAGTCTCACTCTGTTGCCAGACTGGAGTGCAGTGGTGTGATCTTGGCTCACTGCAACCTCTGCCTCTTGGGTTCAAGCTATTCTCCTGCCTCGGCCTCCTAAGTGATTAGGACTACAGGCGTGTGCCACTATGCCCAGCTAATTTTTGTATTTTTAGTGGAGATGAGGTTTCTCCATGTTGGTCAGGCTGGTCTTGAACTCCCAACCTCAGGTTATCTGCCTGCCTTGGCCTCCCAAAGTGCTGGGATAACAGGCGTGAGCCACCACGCCTGGCCATGAACTGGAACGTCTGTGCTGGGCTCTGCAATGCATTGAGCCTAGAGCCTCTGGCCTGTTCACCCATACTCTCCCCTGCATCCTCTCCTGTCTAGAAGCCCTTACTCAGACCATTATTGGAATCAGCACAAAGAAATGATTAGATCTAGACCCAAGGGGCTGATCCCTAGCACAGGGGAGTTTCAGATGACCGTTTTCAGGGTCCTTGGAAATGTGTGTGGCATGGAGATTTAGAGGAAACTCCCTCTGTAACAGAAGTATGGTCTCACCCTTACCTTCTGGGTTTTTATTGTGAGCTCAACAATGGCTTGATGAGGCTGGGCCCGGTGGCTCACACCTATAATCTCAACACTTTGGGAGGCTGAGGCAGGAGATCACTTTAGGTCAGGAGTTTGAGACCAGCCTGGCCAACATGGTGAAACCCTGTCCCTACTAAAAATACAAAAAATAGCCAGGCATTGTAGCAGTTGCCAGCAATCCCAGCTACTCAGGAGGCTGAGGCAGGAGAATTGCTTGAACCTCGGAGTCAGAGGTTGCAGTGAGCCAAGATCATGCCACTGCCTCCAGCCTGTGCAACAGAGCGAGACTCCATCTCAAGAAAACAAAACAAAACAGAACAAAAAGATGGCTTGAAGTATACCTGCTGGAGGTGGGGGAGGGGCACCAGGGCCGGTGTGGTGGTTCAATCTGTCAAACTGCACATCCCACCCCACCCAGAAGTCACTGGTCTCATTACAGTTGTGCCCCAGTTAATCTCCCAAATCTTCAGTTCCAGATCCTCAGTTTGCAATCCAGACTGCAAGAACTTGGCAGATTCACCTTCCAAAAACCTCCCATTCGCCCTGTGACTCCCTGAGGAGTCCGTCCAACAGCTGCTTACTGCCTGAGGACAGGGTGGGAAATCCTTGATGGTATTTACAAGACTGGAATCTGACCATTCCCTGACTCTCTTTCTTATTTCCATCCCACCCCTGAGAACCTGGCAGGAGTCCTCCCTATTCCATGCCTGGATCTAGCACCTTCTGCCAACTCTGCCCATTGTAGCTTCAGCCCTGGGAGCGCCAGCAACTCCAACCTTCAACCCTGCTCCAGCTCTCGGGCTGTGATCGCCTCCCCTTTTGTCTCTGGCCAACCCCCAGCCCTGCCCTGACCACCTCCTGTTCCCTCCTCTCCATCACACGCGCCGTCCACAACCTCAACCGTCCTCCCCAGGCCCCTCAACCCTCTCACAGTGTCTTCTTCTCACCCCACATCCAGCCAAAAGGGGCTGCTGACGTGGCCAGAGAAACGCCCCTGCCAGGCAGCGCAGCCCAGGACGAAACCCACGGCTTCCCACCAGCACGGAGACCAGAGTCTTCCAGCCTTTCCCCTGCCTTCTCCACTGGCCGTGGCACCAAAGCCTGCGTTTTTCCAGTGGCCCGACTTCCCTACAGCACCTCCCCATGCTCCACAGGCTCGCTCGCTTCTACAAGCCACCAAACAGTAAAGCCCCTCACTCTTCTGCCCACAGCTGCTAGATGGGTCTCCCAGGCCACCTTCCAGGCCGTCCACACCCGCCTCTAGGCCAGTCTTCCTGGGGACTCCTCCGGGCTCTCCCCTCCCGTGGCTGGACCAGCTCCACAGCCTCCCCAACACCTCTGGATTCTCTCCCTCTCCCCTCCTCCTATAAGCAAGCTGAAGATTTTTCCATGTTCCAGAATAAAAACTTTACAAACCCTCCCTGACAAAGGTTCGCAGTCTTGGCTGGAAGTATGAAAGGCCCCACCCCAGACTAACTATATAAAAATCTCCCCAGGGGAGTGCCTTGGGTGGCCAAGACCCGGAGCCACAGCTCCCTGCTCTTTCTTCCTGTCTGGGTATCACCCTGCGTGATTTGGAATAAATTGGGGAGTTTTAGGATAAATCGTCCTCACTCAGCCTCCTACACCAGCTTTGTCCCCAGCCCCAACCCTCCCACCAAAGCCTTTTTCAGCTGCTCCTTCTCCCAACGCCCATCGTCATCTCGACCTCGCTGCAGTCAGCGACCCTGAGGGCCTCTCCCTCCCTCCCAAAATCCTTCCTGTGGCTTCCCCAAGTTCTGCCGCTTCCTCCCTGAGCCCCTCCCTCCCCAGGCTGACGAGCACCCCCCTTTCCCAGCCTTTTGTTCCTGGATGTCCCTTTTGTTCCCTCCATACTCCTCCAGAGCATTTTCCTCACTTGTGGCTTCCAAATCTGCACTTCCAGTCCTGACCTCCTTCAGATCCGCACTTCCTGCTGCCTATGTGGACACCCTATAGGCACTTAAAAGCTGTCTCATCGGAGTTTTCTAACTTTACACCAAAAACCTGTTCTTCCACACACTTCGCCTATGTAGATCGCTGTCACCAAACTGGCTGCTCCCAAGCCAGAAACCACCAACACCCTCATCCCCGCCTCTCTCTCACCGCCCACATCCGATGGATCATCTAGTTCTAGAACTCTTTGGAATCCACCCCCTTGGCTGCAGCCCCACGGTCCCAGCCTTCTTTGTTGCCTGGATTATTTCGAGGGGGCCTTTGCTAGCTGGTCCCCCTCCCGCCTCCTGCTCCAGGACACCCTACTCGCGTCTCTGACTCTGTCCCTTCATGCCTATCAGGTCTCTCTTTCTACAATGTAAATCTGAGTCCGTCACTTCTCCTGGTGACATCGCCTGTAGTGTCCCCCACCCTGGGATGAAATGCAAGCTCCCTGGCAGGTCACACCCAGCTCTTCAAGCCCCACACTTCATTTGCCTTTCCTTGGCTCCTCCACCCTCTCCCATACTCACTCTGGGCTGGAATATGACTGAATCGGCACCTTACACATGTCTACTCATTCATTGAGTCAACTGATATTGACAGAATCTACCATGAGTCCAGACACTGTCCTAGATCCCAGAGACACCGCAGGGAACAAAACCCCCTGCTCTCCTGGAGCTTCTACTCTGTGCTGGGACTTCTCACCCTGCACTGAGATTCCTGTCCAGGGTCTAACTCCTCCCCAGCCCGAGCTGGCCTGGGTTCCCTGCGGCCAGACGGGGAAAAGGGCAGACTCCAGAGCATGATCTCTGTCTTGGTCACTTGCCAGTTTGTAAGATCATGGGCAAGTGGCTTAATCTTTCTCTGCCTCAGCCTCTTTCTTTGTGAAATGAGGGTGATAATAGTGACCTGTCTAAACAGATTGTTGTAAGGATTCAATAATAAACACTTGTAAATCGCTTAGACCAACACCTGGCACACAGGCAGCTCTCGGTAAATATTCTTTTTGTTTTTTTGAGACAGGGTCTCACTCTGTCACCCATGCTGGAGTGCAGTGGCATGGTCACAGCTCACTGCAGCCTTGCTCCAGGGATCAAGTGATCTTCCCCATTCAGCCTCCCAAGTCGCTAGGCCTACAGGCATATGTCACCATGCCTGGCTAATTTTTAAAAATTTTTTGGAGAGACGGTGCCTCACTATGTTGCCTAGGCTGGTCTCAAACTCCTGGGCTCAAGCGATCCTCCTGCCTCAGCCTCCCAGAGTGTTGCAATTACAGGCGAGAACCACTATGCCACCCAACACTCACGTTTGTCTTATTCCCTTAGCACAGTACATAACACGTCACGGATTTTCAATGCATGTTTTCTGATTGGAATAATGAAGGAAAAAAGCGTAAGTCGTTAGTGCGTTACAAGTTAGGTCCTCAATGAAAACCAAATGGCCTTGATAGGTCTTTTGAAAACCGAAAGACCACACTTGGAATGTCATTGAAAGATCCGGAAAGAAAGAAAATGCTCCACATGTGGAAGAAACGTGGCTCGCACAACAACCACTATCTGGGCGTCTCCTGACCTAGAGCTTCCTTGGGCAGAACAAGGGGCCTGATTGTTCAACCAGTGCCTTTTGGGTGTGAAGGAAAAAGGAAGGAAGTGACAATTGTCAGCATCTTTCCCTGGGACCTTTGAGTTTCTGGTCCAGGGAGTAGTGGGGAAGGCCCTGCAGGGGCTGAAGTCATCCTGGCCAGGACTGTGGGACTTCGAGCAGGCCACCCAGCTTCCCCAGGCCTCTGTTTCAGTGCTTGTCAGAGGGACGAAGCTCGGCCAGGTAATACCCAGGGCCCTCTGACCTCTGCGATTCTGGAACTTTGTGTGTGTGTCTCTACCTCTGGTCTTACACCTAGATTATAAACAACATCAGGGAGAAATCGGGGACCACAATCTGAATTAGAAACAAATGCATTATTTAGTCAATGTTTCTGAGAACTCGACTGTTTAAAAGCATAAAACAGGAAAGCCATTTCAGGGCAATTCAAATCATAATCGGAAGTTTTTCTTTACATTTGCAAGCAGCACATTTCAAGAGATATCAAATATTCATCTTTGACTCAGTAATTCCTTTTAGAGGATTCAGTTCACGGAAATAATCACAGATAGGGGCCAAGATTTACTCACAAAGATGTTCATCCCAGTGTTATTTATAGCAAAGAACATAGAAGTAACTTCTGTTTCTAATACTAAAGGAATGCTTAAGTAATTCACAGCACGTCTCTTTGACATATTATCTTTTGCTAAAGAATCACCTGGAGGAAATGCTTGTGATATAATGCTGAGTTGGGAGATCAAAAGCATGATCAATTGCAGCAGGTTCATCTGCAAAATGGAGTTTTAAAAAATGTGCAGCATGATCTCAGTTTTGGAGAAAAAAGAAAATTCACAGATAAGACCAGAAGAAAATGTGCCTCTGTTTAGTAAAATTACGGGTGATTTTTCCCCCCTACTTCTTTCTACTTCCAAATGTTTGGCATGCATTACTTTGAAGCCCTCTTCTAAAAACAGTACAAAAATGGAACTTGAAAAAGCAATACCTTGCCAAAAGTACAGTCAGCTTTCTCACCTCTTCTCCTAGCAGCATATTTACATACTGGATTCCTTCCTTCCTTCCTTCTTCACTCGCTGGGCGAGATGTGGATGGCAGAGTGGCCCCGGCACTGAATTTTCACGATGCACAGGACCTTAGAGACTGGGCTCTGGAGCAATTCCTGCCTCAGCACAAATCACTCACTCCTAGGCTGTCCACAAAGGGGGATGAAGCCTGTATCTCAGCTCTTGACCTCCTTTCGGTTCAGGCACCTCAGGCTGGCAAGTCCACAGGCCAGGACTGGCAGCCTGAGCTGCCTTCTCCCCCTCGAATCTGATGAGGAGATGAGGGAAGGGCAGGGAAGGTGGCACCGTACCCAGTGGCTCGGGCCATAGGCTCCAGAGACAGGCCGAGCAGGATTCCACATCCCAGAACCTGAAAGTCCTTTTGTATTTCTTGGACGTTCAGACAGAAATGAAGGAGGTGCCCAGAACAGATGTGGGGAACATTCCTCTGAGATCAGAAAAGCAGTCACGCTCCTGGCCCTGCCTCTAATCAGCTGTGTGGTTTGGAGGAAGTCACTGTACGGGACCCCTTTTCATTCCTGCCAAATGAGTAGGTCAGATTTAACAGACTTCAAGGTCACATCCGTCTCTGAAGGGCTAGTGCTTCACGTCTTGCTGCTACCACCTGCAGCCTTAACTCCAAGAATCGACAAGTTTGTTAGTCTTGTGCAGCCATGTTGGAGCCAGTTCATCTGAGCTGCGCAGAGAAAGAGTCTCTCCTGGGCGGGGCAGACTCTCCCCACCAGGTGGGCTCGGAGCCTTCCGTGGCGGGCAACCACCCTGAAGATGCTACAAAAATCTCTTCCTTTCCCAAGCCCCGCATGCTTTTAGCAGGGGCCTTCTGGACCTCAGATTCCCTCCCACCATCACCTCCTGCCCCAGGTATCCCACGCAGAGGAGGGTCTCTCCTGGTGGGCATTGCAGGCCATTTCTGGGAGGTGACTGGTACCAGGGTCAGCCCATGAGGATCTGTTTGGGAGGCAGGGAATGATTCTTTCATGGAATGATTTGACAAGAAGGGCTGGTCCCTTTGCGAGGAGAGGACAGGAGCAGAAACTCTGCATTCGTGAGCTGTATTTGTGATGTGTGTCTACATATGTGTGTATGTGGGTGCGTGTGTGTGGCTTTGGCATGATTAAAATTTTTGAAGGAGGAGGCAGAATTTGACATGATTGTGTGGGCCTAGCAAACAGAGGACTCTTACAGCTTTTGGATTTGCTGTCTTGACACGTCAGGCAGTTTCCACTGTCCGGAGACAGCTGGCCCAGCGGCTGACTCATGTCTCTCGGTCTTCGTGCACCTGGCACACGTGCTTGCTAGAGGCATGAGCCAGGCGGTGGGCTGCCCAGGGCAGAGCAGGTGGCCCTGAGTTGGAAGGCCCAGAGGCTGCCGAAGTTCCTCGTGGAGCTTCCTGACTTTGGAATCATCTCGAAATATATCGTCAGCCTTTCTATTATGTTATGCCAATAAGGAATGTCTTCTTACATTTCAGAATGAACAGGGAGGAACAAGACTTCCCTTCTAAGTGCCCACTGATGGCATAGTTCATTGCAAGGATGTGTGACAGAGGAAGACTGCTGGCCGACCCACTGGCACCAAGGGAAGGTTCATTGAGACCTATGGGCCGTTTTTCCAGGCCCAAAGAACAGCTTTGAATGGTTTAGACCAATTAGAAGGGCATGTGTAGCCGCTCACCCTCCCTGCTCCATCAACAGGAACTGTGGGCAGAGAGAAGAGGCTGTGGGAGAAGGAGCTCCGCCAACCTCACTCCCGGCTGAGAGCACCAGCCACCCTCATCCGGGGTCCCAGTTTCCAAAGCTGAAATCCTGCCAGCAGCTACCGGTATAAGTGAGACCACCAGAGTGGACAGGGCGGACTTGCAGAAGTGGGAGGAGCTTCCTGCACCTTGAACAAAGTAGTGGGGCAGACTGAGCTCGACTCCAAGGTTTCTCCAAATCTTTAAACATTTGCAGGCATCAGAACCATCTCAGGGCTTGTTAAAACAGATTGCTGGGCCCCCAGCCTCAGGGTTTCAGAGTCAGCAGGTCTGTGAATTTTGACAGGGCCCAAGAATTTGCATTTTTTGACAGGCACAATAGCATGAGCCTATTGTCCCAACTACTTGGGAGGCTGGGGTGGGAGGATTGCTTAAGCCCAGGTGTTCGAGGCTAGCCTGGGCAACACGGCAAAACCATGTCTATTAAAACATTTTTTTAAAAAAAGAATTGGCATTTCTCACAACTTCCCAGAAGTTGCAGGCAGAAACCCATGAAGCGGGCTCCAAGTTCAACATCCATGAAAAGCAGGAGGCTGAAGTCCCTGGGCTGGGCCGCTGGCTGGACCTGGTCAGGTCCTGGTGTTCCTGCCTATGGCTCCTTGAGAGGAACAATCATGCTGTGATGTCTCTTTATTGATGCCTCTGCTAAATGCCACCTCTGGGGAGGCTGCCCTCGAGCCCCGGCACAGCCACCCCACTCACTCCTGACCACGTCGCTGCCTGGATGTCCTCTTTATCGCTAATCGGTACAGACGCCGCATTCCCTGTGTTTTCTGCTTAGTCGTTTATTGTTCACCCAATCCCATAATGTGAATTTCTTGAGGGCAGTGGCTCTGTCCTGTCACTATTGAGCCCCAGCTCCCAGAATGACATCCAGCCCGTGGCTGATGCTCAGTCTGTATGTGTTGTACAACGGGGAATTTCCTATCCTGGGAGGGCAAACTGAACTCCTGGTGCTCCTAGTGGGTGATACAGAAAAGGTGGCCTTGGCTCTGTCACTGACGCTGGTCAGTTCCCCAGGCCCTCAGGGGATTCGTTTTGCAAAGTCTCAGCAATGGGGGTGACGACAGGCAATAACACAGCCAGTCACTCACTCCCAGCACGTCACAGTCATTTCCCATGAGCCATCAGGTGCCTGGAACCAACAGAAGGAGGAAATGAATGGAGACACGAAGGAAATGATGACGTTTGTCCTGGGGGTCCCTAATGATGACGAGAGCTCAGTTCCTCAGTACTGATAACGCTCTGACCTCTGGTGTCTGGATAGCGAGTATCTGGCTCCCAATCTTTGGGAATGTCCCTGGTCCTCAGGAAGCTTACCCCGATTGGGGACTCTAAGACTCTAGAGATGTCCATAGAGCGCAGGCAGCGCTCCACGGGTGCTTCTGTAGGGCCAGTTATTGGAAGGCTGGCCGCTACTTGACCGTGAATGGAAGGACCCAGATGGCACTGAGGATTCTTAAGACACCAGGGAGCTCAGCCTTATGTTCAGTAGACCATGAAGGGCCTGGGTGCATTTACCCTCCTGTCCACAGATAGTAGTTCTTGGGAAATGGCCCAGGTCCCTGTGGGGCAGCTGGCGGGACTGGAAGTTCGTCATGGTAACACTGTCTTTCCATCCTCTCTAGAGACAAAGTCTGTCCTTCCCCTGGGGATTTGGAGAGATACAATCCTCTCAGACATTGGAGATGTCATCCTCTCATTCCTGGGTGGGATGGAGGGTTTTGCAGTCTCAGGAAAGGCTGTGACAACAGGGGTAGCCCAGCTTACGGCACCAATGTTCCTCTGTCATTTTCCTTGAGCCACCAGATGTTGGGATTGACCAAAGAGAGGACTTAAAGGGGGAATGACAAACGTGATCTCTTTTTCATCTTCTTTTTTCTTTATGTTTTTCCCCTAGTCCGTCCAGAAAGATCTATGATACTTTGGGCCACTAAGTCCCTCAAGAATCCTCGGATGCACTGGCAGGCTCAGAGCGGACCACAGAAGCTCTCCTGCCGGGCGCGGGGACACACCCTCATCATCCCAGCCCTTTGGGAGGCTGAGGCAGGCAGATCATTTGAGGTCAGGAGTCTGACACCAGTCTGGCCAACATGGTGAAATCCTGTCTCTACTAAAGGTACAAAAAAAATTAGCCGGGTATGGTGGCAGGCACCTGTAATCCCAGCTACTTGGGAGGCTGAGACAGGAGAATCGCATGAACCTGGGAGGCAGAGGTTGCAGTGAGCCAAGATCACACCATTGCACTCCAGCCTGGGCAACAGAGCAAGACTCCAACCCAATTTAAAAAAAAAAAAAAAAAAAAGACACAGCACTCCCTTCTTCACTCACCTCCTCAGCACCTGCTTCTCAGGTGTGTATGCAAGCACAGCAAGAATAGCCAGGCTGTGTTCGTTTGCTGCTGCTGCTATAACAAATGGCCACAAACTTGGTGACCTAAAACCACACACATTTGTTCTCTACAATCCTAAAGGGCAGAAGTCCTAAGTCTGTTTCACTGGCTAAAGTCAACGTGTCTGCAGGGCTGCATTTCTGCCACTAAGGGAAACTTCCTTGCCTTCCCTGGCTCTAGAGCTGATTCCCCAGCTGGCAACCCCTCCCTCCATTATAAAGACCACAGCCCAGGATCTGCCCAGTGGTCACAAGGCCTTCTTTTTCTGTATCAAATCTCTCTCTGCTTCCTTCTTGTAAAGACACTTTGATTACATTTATGTCCCACCCGAATAATGTAGAAGAATCTTGCCATCGCAAGAGTAAGTGAATCACATCTGTAAAGTTCCTTTTCCTATATAAAGTCACATTCCGAGTTCCCAGGGATTAGGACGTGGACATCTTTGTGGGCGGCAGGAGGCGTTATTTAGTCAGCCACACAGGCCTTGTCAGGGCATTGGCTCCCTTCCCCAGTGACACGTATGCCACTGCCACGCCCCCTCCCCCCCCCAGCCTCAGAATCCCTTCCCCAGCGGCTTCCTGGGGCTGGTCTCCCAGGCACTAGAAGCCCAGGTCCCTCCCACTCTCCCAGCCAGGCCACAAAACAAACCTGGAGAAGCACCTGTGACCTGCCCGGCCAGGAAGGCCATAGGACCACAGAAGATGAGATTAAAGATGGACTCTAAAGGGGGAGGCTGCAGGGGGGTAGCTGCTCAGAGATGAGGTGGACAGTAGCAGCCCTGCCTCAGATATCTGCAAGGACCAGGGCCGTGCGGGCTCCCAACACCTGGGGCCTGTGTTGAGGGGAGTGTGTTGATGAGGCCCAGGCCCCACTGATCCCTGCTGTGTGCGTGCCCCAGCTGTGGGGTTGTCAGGTGGAACATCGAACAGGGCTGGTCCACCAGCCCCAAAGTTGGACAGGATGATGGACATTCAGTGTCCATGCACATGTGTGCACACGCACATGCACACGCACACACACAAGCGTGCACACACACACCCCCCTACACCCCAACCCCCAGATGGCCCAGGCAATGGCGTTGGCTCAAAACTGGCCAAGGTAACCCCGACGAGGTACCATAGCCTACACGTGGAGCTCCGTGTAACTGCTTTGAAGGCCGCCTTCCCGGGCTCCAGAGGCTGAACTACTTTCTGTCAATTGCACATCAGCAGTCTGGGCCTGAAGCGCACATTCTTTGTGGTTGCTCGTTTATTTGTTTAGAAGTGGTTTTTAGGAGAAGGTCCCGGGAAGGGAGGCACTTCTGGAACTAGGCATCAATCTGTGTATGTGTGTGTCTCTAAGGATACAAATTTACTACAGTAAAAATTCTGTTTTACTAAATGTATCCTGGATTGGATCCTAGAACAGGGGGAAAAAAGGACATGAGTGGAAAAACTGGTGAAATCTGAATAAAGTCTGGAGTTTAGTAAATAACCATGTACCCGTGTTAATCTCTTCGTTTTGACAAATGTACCACAGTTATGTAAGATGTCAACATCAGGGGAAGCTGGGTGTGGGGCATACAGGAACGTTCTGTACTATCTTTGCAACTTCTCTGTGAATCTAAAATTATTCTGAAATAAAAGGTTTATTTAAAAATCCCGTTTCAGCGGGGCATGATGGCGCATGCCTGTAATTCCAGCACTTTGGAGGCTGAGGGAGAAGGATCCCTTGAGCTTGGGAGTTTGAGGCTAGCCCGGGTAACACAGTGAGACCACATCTCAACAGCGTTTTTTATTCTTCTTTTTTGAAACTGAGTCTCACACTGTTGCCCAGGCTGGAGTGCAATGGCTCGATCTCAGCTCACTGCAACCTATGCCTCAGGTTCAACCAATTCTCTTGCCTCAGCCTCCCGAGTAGCTGGGATTACAGGCGCCCACCACCGCACCTAGCTATTTTTTATATTTTTAGTAGAGACAGGGTTTCACTATGTTAGCCAGGCTGGACTCAAACTGACCTCGAGATCCGTCGGCCTTGGCCTCCCAAAGTGCTGGGATTACAGAAGTGAGCCACCATGCTCGGCCTAGTTTTTTTTTGTTTTTGTTTTTGTTTTTAATTAGCAAGGCATAGTGGTGCGTGCCTGTAGTCCCAGCTACCTGGGAAGCTGAGGTGAGATTGTGTGAGCCCAGTAGGTAGAGGCTTCAATGAGCTGTGATTGTGCCACTGCACTCCAGCCTAGGCAACAGAGCAGAACCCAGTTTTTTCAAAAATAAAAATTAAAGAAGGCGGGGCGCAGTGGCTAATGCCTGTAATCCTAGAACTTTGGGAGGCTGAGGCAGGTGGATCACCTGAGGTCAGGAGTTTGAGACCCGCCTGGCCGACATGGTGAAACCCTGTCTCCACTAAAAATACAAAAATTAGCTGGGCGTGGTGCCTGCCTGTAATCCCAGCTATTTGGAGGCTAAGGTAGGAGAATCACTTGAGCCTGGCAGGCGGAGATTGCAGTGAGCTAAAATAGTGACACTGTACTCCAGCCTGGGCAACAGAGCGAGACTCCACCTCAAAAAAAAAAAAAAAAAAAAAAAAGATCATCCTGAATTACGTGAGTGGGTCCTAAGTCCAGTCGGTGACAAGTGTTCTCCTTGTAAACATCGAAGAGAAGCCACAGGAGGAGGAGACGATTGAGGCAGGGATAGGAGTGTAGCACCCACAAGCCAAGGACCAGCAAGCACCCCGGAAGCCGGCAGAAGCTGGAAGAGGCGGGGCCCCACCGGGTCTTCAGAGGGCAGAGCCTTTCGGACATGTTGATTTCAGGCTTCTGGCCTCCAGAAAGAACTGCAAGAGAATACATTTCTGTTGCTTTAAGCCACGAAGATTAGGGGTAATTTGTTCCAGCACTCATAAGACACTAACACAATGACTTAAGCTAGCTTAATTCTCCTAGACCAGGTGTCCCCAAACTACGGCCCTCGGGCCGCATGCGGCCCCCTGAAGTCATTTATCTGGCCTCCCCCTCCCCGCCCTTCAGGAAGGGGCATCTCTTTCACTGGTGATCAGTGAGAGGAGCACAGTATGTGGCGGCCCTCTAATGGTCTGAGGGACAGTGAACTGATCCCCTGTGTAAAAAGTTTGGGAACGCCTGTCCTAGACCCTGCCTGACTCTCGGCAAAGCTATTCCTATGCTGTCTGCCCCAAAGCATTGGCAAGGACACACATACAAACACACACACATGAACATACATGCACACAGACACACATGTGCAGAACACACATGCACACAGAGGCACACACTAACACATATGAACAGTATGCACACACATGGACACACGAACATATGAATGTACAGGTACACATGGACACACAAGCACATGCATGAACACACAGGCATGCACGGACACACGTGACCACATGCATGAACACACATGCACACATAGACATACATGAACACACCCGAACACATATACACACGCGATCACACACAAACACACATGCACACGGAGACAGACATGGACACACATGAACACACATGCACACTGAGACACACATGGACACACATGCAGGCACACACGAACACATGCACACATGGACATACAGAAACGTCTGAACACATGTACACACAGACACACATGGTCACACACAAACACATGCACACACACATGGTCACACACGAACACACATGCACACAGAGACACACATGGACACGCATGAACACACTTGCACACACAGACACACACGAACACACATGCATCTCTGCTAATTTACATCATGGTCTCAGCTCTTCCCCAGGAACACGAATGTTCTCCTGGAAAACAGGAATGTTTCCTGAGAAGGAAGGGGCAGAATTAGGAAATCTGTCAAGATCGACACAAAGCTGGGGTTGGGGGATGGGCAGGCAGGGTGACAATTGACCTACAGGGCCTTCCACGCCTTCCCTATGGATGGGCAACAGGAACACAGGCACTTTTGGTTTCTGGGCTGAAAACGGAACTTTTTGGGAAGACTGGAACCATGCAGAAGCAAAGGAGCAACAGGCTGACCCCTCCGCACACCGCCAGCAAAGGGAGCCAAGAGCGGCCCCCATGTCCAGGGGCCACAGGAAGGAGAGGCAGCCACGGAGCCTCCGAGCGGGTGTGAGGGAAAGGGAGGCGCTTGGGGCGGGCACAGCAGGCTCACTGTGGCCGGCACTCGGCCGGGAAGGCTTGCTTCAGGGTGAACACGAGAAAGACGATCTCCTCGTAATCATTGGCTTCGTACAGACACCCAAACAAGGGGGACCCGTCGGGGCCAGTGCCCATGCTCTGGAGGTCTGAGTAGGCACAGCTGCCCTTGGCCAGCAGTACCGGCTCTGACCAGGCCTCAGGGGCTGGAGGCCGAGGGTTGAGGTAGGCGCCCAGGTCGGTCCTCTGCCAGGAGTGTGTGGGGTGAGTGTAGAGCAGCCACTGGGCTGGGGAGCCAGGCCCCGAGCGGGGACTGGGGAAGCTGATGACGCTCCCCTGGCAGCCTTGGGGCGGCTCCACCAGCTTCTTCACCGGCTGAGACTCCTGGAAATCAAGCCCATCATTGGTGCTCTGGGCCTGGACCCTGGCTCGGAGGTGGCTTCTTGCACTGAGGGTCACCACCCTCTGCTCCCCAGCCCTGACTTCGGCCACCTGGCACTCCAGGGTGTCCTGGGCCACGAAGTGCCCTCGCTGCCATGTGTGTCCATGGTCGTGGCTGAGGAAGCAGAAGGCAGAGGGGCTCGGCCTTTGGATGGAGCGAAGGTTCCGATAGGCATAGGCGGGCACCACCAGGCTCCGGGCCCTGTCGTGCAGCTGCAAACAGTGCCCCGGGCCCACCGCAAAGGTGGCCCACTCCTGGTAGGCTGCGCCGATGGCCGCGTCAGTGAGGTCTCTGGGGGAGCTCCAGGTCCCCCCATGGTCAGTGCTGGTGACTTGGCACAGCCGTGTCACGTTGGCCCTGGTCTGCAGCTGGTGTTGCTCCGAGACTCGCCCAGGGATGGCAATGAAGAAGAGGAAGAGGGTCCCCGCGGGCTCATCATACAAGGGGCTTGGGTTCATGGACCGGTGGCCAGGCAGCCGGGCCTGGGCCACTACCTCCTGAGCTTGCCACTGAGTGGGGAGAGAGGAAGAAGACAGCCTTGAAACAGCTGGGGATGGTGCCAGGACCTGTGCACGTGGATGGGTGGGCACGGGCGTGTTTCCCCGGCTTAGAGTCAGAAGTCATCCAGGAGGACTCTTCATGCAGCACTCATATCCTCACAGCATTTCCCCACCCCACCCCGCCAAGGCAGCCACGCTCAGCTGAGTGGTTCTGTTCCTTCCATGCCCATCAATATGCATTTATAGAACACCCACATGCCAGATGACTTGTGCCTGAGCCATTCCCAACTTCATCCTGGTCGCTCCACTTCCCAGCCCAGTCCAGCTCACCCTCCTGGAATAGCAAAGCCCCGGCAGGAACTGCAACAGCCTGTCAGTACAAGACAGAGTGTGACAGTCACCTCTCCCTTTCTGTGCTCCATATCCTACTCATGTAGCCAAGCAGGACTCACATCGAACTTCCAGAATCCCCAAGTCTACGTCATACATCCTGTCTGTCCCCATTTAGTAACAGCTACTCTTACTGAACAATTCTAAGCACAGTCACAGCACCAAAAGTCTAACATCCACGGTGTCATCTAATGCCCCAACCCCTGGGGGACAACTGTAAATAGCTCCACTGTTACGGTGATCAAGAGACTGAGACAGTGTAGGAATTGCCTAGACCACACCTCTGGTCAGTGGTGGAACAAGGACTTGAATCTAGGTCCACCTGCTTCAAATCACATGCTTTGAACAGCTGCGTGGTGATGACCACAAAGGAATGATAATAATGTTAAACGCTGCCGCGCACGGTGGTTCACACCTGTAATCCCAGCACTTTGGGAGGCCTGAGGTTGGGAGTTTGAGACCAGCCTGACCAACATGGAGAAACCTGTCTCTACTAAAAATACAAAATTAAACAGGTGTGGTGGCACATGCCTGTAATCCCAGCTACTCGGGAGGTTGAGGCAAGACAATCACTTGAACCCAGGAGGCAGATGTGGCAGTGAGCTGAGATCATGCCATTGCACTCCAGCCTGGGCAACAAGAGCAAAACTCCATCTCATGATAATAATAATAATAATAATAATAATAAACCCTTCAAATATGATCAGGCAGCCTTGGGTGCTGTCATCAGGATTAATTACTTAATCTATAAGCTGGAACTTCAGGACACAAGCCATCCCCCACCCCAGCACCCCAAGTTAATTTTACTCAAGGACACAACCTCTCGTTACGCAACACTGAACTATTCCTCCCTCAGGTTATCAAGGATGCTGGGAAACTCCTTCATTCAGGGAAACAGATGGAGGCCAACAGGATATATTCATGGTGACCTCAGAGGTCCAGGTGACCACCGGGGCCATTTTCTCTGTTCTCTCTCTCCCCCAGATCTCAGCCATGGAGGGATGAAGTTGTCCCCGTATTCTGTGAGATCCAGCCTGGCCCCTGATCACAGCAGCCAAGGGTGTGCGCAGGGCCCTGGGGAGCAAGGGCAGCCGCCTCCTGCCTCACCTGAACCTGGTGGGTGGAAGCGTCATAGCCTCCTCTGCGCAGGACAATCACCTCTGCGGCTTCATCCTTCTTGCTTGCCCGCTGTTCCGCGAAGGCCAGCAGGGTCTGCTGCCCGGGCAGGTAGAGCAGGGCAGGGATTCTGTAGGCGTGAGCTCCCGACTGGAACACGCTCTCCTTCTGCAGCACGGGGACAGATGCCATGGGGCTGGGGATGGACAGGAGGAGATGTGTCACCTGTCAGCCACACCTGAGATGGGTCCAGAGTCATTCACCCAGACAAGTGATGCTCAACCCCTGGCCGAGTGGACCAATGTCGGGGTGGCCTATCCTCCCACGTGCGGTTCATTCTCCTTTCCTACATCCCAAGACCCTGCTTCGTTTTTTATTTTTATTCATTTATTTGTTCATTTTGAGGCAGAATCTCGCTCTGTCACCCAGGCCGGAGTGCAGTGGCACGATCTTGGCTCACTGCAACCTCTGCCTCCTGGGTTCAAGCGATTCTCGTGCCTCGGTCTCCCAAGTAGCTGGGACTACAGACGCTGGCCACCACACCTGATTTAATATTGTGTGTGTGTATTTTTAGTAGAGACAGGGTTTCACTATGTTGGCCAGGCTGGTCCTGAACTCCCGACCTCAAGTGATCTGCCCAACTCGGCCTCCCAAACTGCTGGTATTACAGGCGTGAGCCACCATGCACGGCTTGACCCTGCTTCTTAATTCTGCCTTTGCCTCTGGTAGACATTGGGAGGGGATATTGCAAGAGGGTGTTTGGGGTTTAATTTTTATCATAAGTTAACAGTGCTCCTTATAACAGATTTTTTTATAACCTCCAGCTGCTTTTGCCAAGCCCAGCCCATCAAGCCAGGGGCAAAGCTTGGGAGGACAGCAGTGTAGACCGGGTGGCATTTGCCAGCTGCCCAAACACCAGAAAGTGACACATGGGAGCTTTTTATAACTCCAGAGCCCTGCAAAGTTGTTTCAGGAAAAAAAGAAGAAAAGAAAAAGTGTGGTTTCTACGGCTCTGCCCCCCAGGCTGCCTGAGGCTGAGGCCCAGCTGCCCCCGCTGCGTGGGCTCCCCCTCAGGCAGCGAGGGGGTGGCGTGGCAGTGGGAAAGGAAGGAAGAGAGGCGGCTCCTGACAGCTAACCCAGGCCGGGGGCGTGGGGTGCTCCAGAGGTCTAAGAAAATAAGAATTCAGAATAAGTCTTTGGCTGCAAAGGGTAGGGAGCTGACAAAGGTAACTTGGGGACAAAGTGTGACAGCAGTTTTTGGGCTGGGCTGCCTAGGTCTCTTTAGGAGAACGCATCCCCCAGCTCTGGGGAATGTTGGCTACAGGGCCCCGGTTTGGGGAGGAGGGGCCAGTTGTCCCCAGATGAACAATCTGCCCTGGGTCATACCCAAGAAGGGCTGCAGAATGACTGGTCCACCCAGAGCCTAAAAGACCCTCGTCCGACCTCCCACCAGGAACAGCACGGGCTCAGGAGCTCCCTTGGGCAGCTGGGCCTTCCCTGAGACTGCACTGCACCCACCTCTTTCTCTACCGCTCCTCCCTTTCCCGGGAGGCTCCTGCCTGCCATGGGTGTCCAGGTCAGAGCCAGCATCCTAGCTACCCCGTCCGAGACACGGCCTTTGCAGAAGGCACGTGAGCTAGCGGCCAGCAAGAAGGGCAGGGTTCGCCTTTGCGGGTCCTTTTGTACTGCTCCCATTTTTCTCCCACGAGCGTGTGTTATCTATTTAAAACTTAGCTTCTTTGAGAAATAAATGTAATCTATCAGTCTTTCATTCAACCACAGTGAACATTAATATTAGGACGATTCGAGAAAATAGAACTCAGAAGGGCAAATGCCGCTCAAGAAAAAAAATGTGCTAAAATGTGCTATTGCCTAAACTTGGGTGGAAGAATCAGGGTTTAGTGATAAAATCTAGACCTGCAAATGGCAATCCAAGAAAACAGGGCTTGATGGACATCCGGAGGCCCATGCTGAAATGATAAAAAATGACAGAGGGAAACAATCAAATATGATAACAAGAGAAAATGAAAATGGAGGAGAACTATGCAGTTTCACAGTGTTCTCTCGAAAACTGATCAAGGATTTATTTAAGCTCTGTGGAGTCGGAGAGTGTGTCCTTGATGGAAACTCTACAGAGTTGGCATATTCAGTTTAAAATGTTTGTATTTAAAATGTCCTCAGGGGCAAAACTTTCTGTACAATGTGGGAGGGAAGGAGGTTAGCTGAGGAAATCTTTTTTTTTTTTTTTTTTTTTTTTTATTTGAGAAGGAGCTTCGCTCTTGTTGCCCAGGCTGGAATGCAACGGCACATTCTTGGCTCACCGCAACCTCCGCCTCCAGGGTTCAAGCCAGTCTCCTGCCTCAGCCTCCTGAGTAGCTGGGATTACAGGCATGCACCACCATGCCCAGATAATTTTTTTTTTTGCATTTTTAGTAGAGACAAGGTTTCACCATGTTGGCCAGGCTGGTCTCGAACTCCTGACCTCAGGTGATCTGCCTGCCTTGGCCTCCCAAAGTGCTGGGATTACAGGCGTGACAGGCCAGACAGCTGAAGAAATCTATAAAGACATTCTAGAGGGGAAAACAAGACAGACACGGTCTTTGGAGTTGAGTGGGGTTCCAGACTAAGGCTTAGGAAAGGGGCTGGTGGGCTCCATGAGGTAAGTGTGGCCAGAGCTGGTGGCTCATGCCTTCGAGAGAAGATGGGCAAGGGAAAGAACAGGGGCTTCAGGCTAGCACTAGGGAGTGAAGCCACTGGCTGGCCCACCCTCAAGAAGAGAACCACTCTCAATGTTTAAAATTGAGATACGTGGTCAGGCACAGTGCTCATGTAATCCCAGCACTTTGGGAGGCAGAGGCAGGTGGATTGCTTGAGTCCAGGAGTTCCATACCAGCCTGGGCAACATGGCAAAACCTCATCTCTACAACAAATACAAAACTCAGCCTGTCATGGTGACACACGTCTATAGTTCCAGCTACTTGAAGGGGAAGGATTGCTTGAGCCCGGGAGGTGGAGGTTGCAGTGAGCTGAGCTAGCGCAACTGGACTCCAGCCTGGGCAACAGAGCAAGACCCTATCTCAAAACAAAAAATAAAATAAAATAGAGATATAATTTGCATACCATACAATTTACCTTTTAGCAGTGTATGATTCAGGCTGGGTGCTGTGGCCCACACCTGTAATCCCAGCACTTTGGGAGGGGCCAAGGCTGGTGGATCACCTGAGGTCAGGAGTTTGAGAAGTGCCCGACTCAGTGGTTTTTAGTATTTTCATAAAGTTATGCACCCCAAAAGAAATCCCTTTCCTGTGAGCAGCCACTGTCTTGTCAATGAAAACATACAAACTCTGTAAAATATCTGAAGAGATTTATACTATGCTATTGTATTTATACCTGAGCAACAGAGCAAGATCCTGTCTCAAAACAAAACATAAAACAAAATAGAGATGCAATTCACATGCTATAAAATTTATAAAGGAGACTTATAGCCAAATATGAGTAACCAATGGCTCATGCCACAACCCCAGGAGATTCTATGTGCTCAGCGTGGTCAGAGTACAGCTTGGTGTTATACGTTTTAGGGAGACTTAAGACGTAAATCAATACATGTAAGAGGTATGTTGTTTCCGTCTGGAAAGACAGGACAACTCAAGGTGGGGTAAGGCAGGCAGTTTCCAGATCACAGGTAGATTCCAAAAATTTTCTGATTGGCGGTTGGTCAAAAGAGTTTATCTAAAGACCTGCAATCAGTAGAAAGGAACGTCTGGGTTAAGATGAGCAGTTGTGGAGACCAGGGTTTCATCATGCAGTGAGGCCTCCAGGGGGCGGGCTTCAGAGCGCTCCACAGACCTAAACAGGTGCCAGAGTCTCAGTTAATTCTCTCCGGGATCAGGAAAGGATCTGGAAAGGGAAGGGAATTTTCTACAGAATGCAGAGGCAGCTTTGCAGGACCACTTCAAAATACGTCGAAGAAATACACTGTGGAGGGTAAAATACTTTCATTTCTTTCAGGGCCTGCTGCCTGTCCTGTGACACTATACTACAGGTAGGTTGGAATTTGGTGTCATATTGTGATACGAAGTCTGTGTCATTAGTCTGAAGATGTATTTTAGCTGGATGCGATGGCTCGTGCCTGTAATCTCAACACTTTGGAAGGCTGAGGCATCTAGATCACCTGAGGTCAGGAGTTCAAGACCAGCCTGGACAACACGGAGAAACCTCATCTCTACTAAAAATACAAAAATTAGCTGGGCGTGGTGGCACGTGGTCCCACCTACTCAGGAAGCCAAGGCAGGAGAATCGCTTGAAGCTGGGAGGCAGAGGTTGCAGTGAGCACTCGAGTCTGGGTGGCAGAGCAAGACTCTGCCTCCAAAAGAGAGAGAGAGATTTGTTTTAATGTTAGTACTTGTCAGCTGCACATGAATTTCAAAAGGAGTAAGGTGGGAGACATGTCTGACCCCCACTTCCCATCACGGCCTGAACTAGTTTTTCAAGATTCCACAACAACCACACAGAGTCAACAGTTGGGAGTGGGGTAGTGGCGCCCTGGGTGGCTTTTCCGGAGGAAGAGCCTTTGTTTGTTCTTGGCTGGGTTTGCAGTGGGACTTGACCTGCTGGCTCCCACATCGGAATAACGCCGTCTCTCCAACAGCAGGGAGCTGCCTGCCTCCGGTCAGCCAACAGCACTGGCGGAGCCACCCTGGAGGCAGCAAGCCCCATGCACGCTCAGCCTCTTACGCCAAGCAGAAACCGTTTCCAGTGGCTTCCACAAGCCCACTTGGCCCCGGGCTTTGCTGGAATTCCCAGGCCAAACTGAGAGGCACGATGCAAACCCCATGCTGGGGGATTGCGGGACCTTCTCTTGGGAGTCTGGACCAGCAGTGACTTTAGGGCAGAGTCGGGGAGTGTCCTGAGCCGGCTAAACTGAGCCTTCTGCACACGCTCCCCTCCGACATGACCATCCCAAGAACCAAGTGGGGTCCAATCCCAGTGGGCGTGGAGGGGCCCCAACTGGCATGCTCTTTAAAATGGCTCTTGTCAAGGCATTTCCAAGCATCGCACCCACTTCAGAATTACCAGCAGGAGCAACAACTCTTGTTTATGTCGACAAAGGAACACGTGAGTCGATTTAGAGACAAGCCGTACCTCCGGGAGTGTCTCCTGCCGGATGGATGGACCCGGTTGTGAAGTCGGGGTGTGCTTCTACAAGTGCCGTGGCTCCAGCATTCCCTGGCTTCTCCTCGAGTCTCCTCCATCGGGTCCATGACCTATATACACCTCAGGGAGTCCCCAGTATCTACCTCCCACTCATCTGACCAAGCACATTCCAGGAACGATGGCAGCGTATAGGCCCAGCCCTGGCCCAATTAGGTCGATGGAGCTCATTAGTCAGGAGGAAGTCTGTCCGGCTCTCCACACTGTCAGGCCTGAATCAGAGCATGAGCCGTGAGCAGTTTCAGTCAAGTTCACACTTCAAGCGGATGCGCTGAGCAAAATGTGAGAATGTGTGCCAAGCAAGATGGGCTTTCCGGGGCCCGGGAGAGTCTGGAAAGCTCAGGGGTGGGGGGCCAGGCAGGATGCAGCTGCTCTTCTGGTTTGACCACAGACTTCATGGGTGAGTGGGGACACTTTTTTGGCCTCTTGGTGTCTCCTCCTCTGAAAAATGAAGCTAAAAATATCATTATAGGGCCGGGCGCGGTGGCTCACACCTGTAATTCCAGCACTTTGGGAGGCTAAGGTGGGCAGATCATGAGGTCAGGAATTCAAGACCAGCTTGGCCAATATGATGAAACCTCATCTCTACTAAAAATATGAAAATTAGCCAGATGTGGTGGCGTGCGCTTGTAGTCCCAGGTACTCGGGAGGCTGAGGCAGGAGAATCGCTTGAACCTGGGAGGCTGAGGTTGTAGTGAGTCGAGATCACACCACTGCATTACAGCCTGGGTGATGGAGTGAGACTCTGTCTCAAAGAAAAAAAAATACACACACACACAAACACACACACACACACACACTCACACACACACACACACACCACATCATAATAGACTCTAAGCTGTGTGAGAGCAGCGACTCTGAATACCTTGTATCTGGAACAGTTTCTGGTACACCACTGTCACTGTGGCCTGATAAACACTCAATAGTGAATGGGTGAATGTTACCTTCCCAGACAGGGCAGATATGAATCTCTCTACCCAGGGTCTAACCCTGGAAGGGACCCATCAGATGTTGGCACCTGGCAGTGAATCCTTTTCTTCTGTATGCACTATAACCATGCCCACATCTCCCTGGGCCATGAGCTTATCTCCAGAAGGACCACTCATTTGCTGGTATGCAGCCAGAATGTATAAACCACCTCACTGCAGGCCACCACCAGACAGTGTGGATGAGGCTGCAGAAGCTGGAAAAAATTGAAAAGCCGTCACATTTAGCTCAGGGTGGGCTTTTTGCCTTAGTCTTGAGCCAGAGATGCAGGAGGTCCCTGTCCGTTTTTCCCCACCCCTCCACTGGAGAAAGTCCTTTCACCGAGTCTGTGGTTGGCTGTTTAACTCTCGACAGTTCCCATGGCTCAGGGCCAAGTGCGTCCACACCTCGGCCCCCCGTTTTCCTGGAAGGTCAGCTCTCCCTGACTACCCCCAGGTCAGAGGAACCTTCTGGATGGCCTGTTCTGGGTCCTCTTGCTCCTGTTCTGATCTACCCTCTCTCCAGTTCTGAGACAGATGGTCATGTAAGTCTGACCCTAGGATTTTCGAAAGTCCCTCCCAAAGACCAGCCCATATTGGGGGTCCTCAGCAAACCCAGACTGCCCGGTTAGACTCATACCCCACAGGAGGTTGGGGGAATCACCTTCACATTGATGCCTTTAGATGCAGCCACAGAAGAGGTGTTCTAAAGATGCGTGAAATGTAAGGGACTAGGCCCCGCGCGGTGGCTCACGCCTGCAATCTCAGTGCTTTGGGAGGCTGAGACGGGTGGATCACTTGAGGTCAGGAGTTTGAGACCAGCCTGGCCAACATGGTGAAACCCCGCCTCTGCTAAATAACACAAAAATTAGCCAGGTGTGGCAGCACCTGTAGTCCCAGCTACTCAGGAGGCTGAGTCATGATAATCACTTGAATCCGGGAGGCAGAGATTGCAGTGAGCCGAGATGGAGCCACTGCACTCCAGCCTGGGTGACGGAGTGAGACCTTGCCTCAAAAATCAAAAATAAGAAATAAATAAAAGTCATTGTTTTAAAAATAATGGTGAGTAATATAATGAAAGGCTTTAAAATGTGGTTTAAGGGTGCCCATTAACTCTAACCTTGCCAGGTCACTTAGTGGGAACACATGATTTCAAAAAGACCTGAAGAGCTTGTACAAAGAAGCTTGATTCGGCACGCTTGAGGCCGGGCATGATGGTTCACACCTGTAATCCCAGCACTTTGGGAAGCTGAGGTGGATGGATCGTGAGGTCAAGAGTTCAAGACCAGCCTGGCCAACATGGTGAAACCCCATCTCTACTAAAACTATAAAAATTTGCTGAGTGTGGTGGTGGGCTACTCAGGAGGGTAGCCGTTTTTGCTTCTTTAATATTTTTTATCTCTTTACCTCCTGGTGCTTCATTTTGGGTGATTTTCTCAGATAGTTCTTCCAAATCACTAAAGCTCACTGAATCTAAAGGCATCTCTGTTTAAGATTTTTTAAATCTATATTGCTTTAACCCAGGAGATATATATACATATATCTATTTGAGACGGAGTCTTGCTCTGTCACTGAGGCTGGAGCACAGTGGTGCAATCTTGCCTCACTGCAACCTCCACCTCCTGGGTTCAAGTGATTCTCCTGCCTCAACCTCCCAAGTAGCTAGAATTACAGGCACCGGCCACTGCACCCAGCTAATTTTTGTTGTTTTAATACTAATACACCAGCTAATTTTTTTTGTATTTTTGGTACAGACAGGGTTTCACCATGTTGGCCAGGCTGATTTTGAAGTCCTGACCTCAAGTGATCCTCCCTCCTCGACCTCCCAAATTACAGCTGTGAGCCACTGTGCCCAGCCTATATCAGTATTTTTTATTTCTACAACTTCTACTTTAAAAAATAAATTTCTTAGCTGGGCGCAGTGGCTCAAGCCTGTAATCCCAGCACTTTGGGAGGCTGAGGCGGGTGGATCACGAGGTCAAGAGATCGAGACCATCCTGGTCAACATGGTGAAACCCCGTCTCTACTAAAAATACAAAAAACTAGCTGGGCGTGGTGGCGCGTGCCTGTAATCCCAGCTACTTAGGAGGCTGAGGCAGGAGAATTGCCTGAGCCCAGGAGGCGGAGGTTGCGGTGAGCCGAGTTCGCGCCATTGCACTCCAGCCTGGGTAACAAGAGCGAAACTCCGTCTCAAAAAAAAAAAAAAAAAAAAAAAAAAAATTAGCTGGGCATGGTGGTGCGTGCCTGTAATCCCAGCTACTCAGGAGGCTGAGGCAGGAGAATCGCCTGAACCCAGGAGGCGGAGGTTGCAGTGAGCCGGGATTGCGCCATTGCACTACAGCCTGGGTAACAAGAGCGAAACTCCGTCTCAAAAAAAAAATAAAAATAAAAATAAAAAAATAAAAAAAATAAAAAATAAAAATAAAAATAAATTTCTTTTCTTATTTGATAGATTGTATCCTTTTCATCTCTTTAAGTGCTTTAAGTGTATCTATGTTTAAGGGTTTTACATATATTAATTGATTTAATTCTAACAGCAACTCTCTGAAACAGGTACTATTTATCACCCCAATTTTGCAAAGCAGACAATGAAGCAAAACATGATTATGCAACTATTCCAAGTTCACACAACTACTGATTGGTTGATTGGGATTTAAAAGCAGAAACAAAGGCATTTGAGCTGTTATGGGCTGAATTGTGTGAGCTCAAAATTCATATGTTGAAATCTTCGTCCCCCAATACTTTAGAATGTGACTGTATTTGAAGATAGGGGCCTGCCTTTATTTATTTATTTATTTATTTATTTATTTATTTATTTTGAGACAGAGTCTCACTCTGTTGCCCAGGCTGGAGTGCAATGATGCAATCTTAGCTCACTGCAACCTCCACCTCCAGGGTTCAAGCAATTTTCCAGCCTCAGCCTCCTGAGTAGCTGGGATTACAGGCATGTGCCACCACATCCAGCTGATTTTGTATTTTTAGTAGAGACAGGGTTTCATCATGTTGGTCAGGCTGGTCTCGAACTCCTGACCTCAGGTAATCCACCTGCCTCAGCCTCCCAAAGTGTTGGGATTATGGGCATGAGGCACCGTGGCTGACTGATAGGGCTTTTAAAGAGATAATTAAAGTAAAACGTGGTCATATGGGTGGGCGCTAATCCAATTAAGACTGGTATCCTTATAAGAATAGAAAATTAGGACACAAACGTGTGTGCACACACAGAGGAAAGACAGGACACAGAGAGAAGGCTGCCATGTGCAAGCCAAGGAAAGAGGTCTCTGAAAAACAAACCTGCTGACACCTTGATCTTGAACTTCCAGCCACCAGAATGGTAAGAAGTTTCTGTGGCTTAAGCCTCTCAGTCTGTGGTAATTCCTTATAGCAGCCCTAGCAAACTAATACACCTACCTCTTCACACACAAACATTTCTAACCTTTCCCTCCATCCAAGGTCAAGTACTTATGGATGCCAACTTTGCTAAAACTTGTTATTATCTGACTGAGGCCCAGAGACACTTAATTGTTGTACTTTGAAATCCCAAGAAGGTAATTATATTACACATCCACTACTGAAATGAAACACATACTTGGTTTTTAAAGTCCTTTTTTATATTATTCTATGGTTTCTATTTTCTTATGTGTCAACTCTTTCATTTTTGTGGGCTATCATTCTTTATGTTGGACTTTCTCAAATAATTTATAATTTGTAATTATCATTTTAAATAATTCATATTCTTCATATTGGTCTTCTTTAAGACCAGTATGTTTTATAATTTTTGTCTATGAGCTCATCTTCAATGGGAATTATCCTTTCGTTCTTGCCAGTGCCCCAGATTGTGGAGACCTCCCCCTAGTTGCTTCTGCACAATTCTTAAGGGGTCACAAATTCTTAATTTTTTTTCTCTGTTTCCACCTTTGGATTTTTGTACATCATGAGTGGCTAAAAGTTAGATCCCATGTGTGGATCCAGCTTGTTCTCCACTTTCTTATGGGTAATTCTATTTCTAACCATGGCCTGGGACATTTTTTACTTCTGATCAACCTCTTCAAACTTCCTGCTGTGTTCAAGTTGAGAGGCTTTGATTCTTATTACCCCATAGCCATTATTTTAAAACAAACACCATAAGGAATGTATGCAATAGTCCCTAAAGTACTCAGCTCACCAAGGTAAATATAGAATTACCTAATTATCTATTCATCTGTGGCACCTGCACATATACCTTCCTTGTTTTGAACCAAACTGCATATTTACATTACAAAAATATATATATCCAGCATTTCTGTATGTTCCAGAAAATTTATGTGATCTTGGGAAAGCTACTAACCCCTATAGATCTGGCTTCCTCATCCTAAGACTGTAGGGATGATTAAACACGCTAATCTTTGTAAAGCACTTAGAACAGTGCCTGGTTCACAAGTGTTCAGTAGATGTTTTGATAAATACTCCTGTTTCTGTTCAGCTCTTTTTCTTGACCAGGCCTGGTCCATCATCTTTAGTGAAATTTTACTTTTTCAAATACCAAAACATTAAAAATTAAAACATTTAGATTCTTCTCCTCTTCCCATCCCTTAAAGCAAACTTAACATGAGATATTTTACCATCTTAAGAGAAACAGTCTTATAATGAATTAAACTCATTATATTAATTATTCAATTTCTGCCAGTAATTATGAAAATCCCTTTGAAACAATTGGCTTATGACCATTAAGCTCATTAATGATCTATCAAAGCTATCACTCAGAAAAGCATCACAAAAGCTCCTGGCCACGGACACCCCAGGCCTTGAAAGGAATTTCCTTGTTTTTCCTCCACCCCCTCCCTGAAAGGGATTTCTCAGTACCATCCCAGAATATTTCTATAGCAGACCAGCTGACAGCCATTAAAAACAGTGAAGAACTTCAAAGTGTGCTAAATTGGAAAACCACCAAGACAGTAATACAGAACAGAACATACATGTTGAGATCCTGCCTAAGTAAAACAGGATATAGGTAGGGGTGTGTGTGTGTGTGTGTGTGTGTGTGTGCGTGCACATGCGTGCACATGCAAGGGAGAGAGAGAGGCAGGGAAGGAGAGATTATGTATAGATAGAACTTTTCTGGAAGAACACTCATAAAACTGTTAACATAGGTTACATAAAATGTTTTTGAGCAAGAAAGTGACAAGATCAGATCTGTGTCAGCAGATTCACATAGATACTGAGTGGGATGGGGTGCTGAGGGCTGGAAGCAATTGGGAGAGACTGAAGCCAAGAGACCCATTTAAAGGACATTGCAATTGCCGGGTAGGAGTTGACGGGGGCCTATTCTGAGGCAGTGAGACGGAGCAGAAGACAAAAAAGGAAATTAGATTCACTTTAGAAAGCCACCCAATTGCAGCCCCAGGGCCTAGTGCAGTACCTATTGGTACTAGCTGCTCAACAGGAAAGAAATGGTCTCCTGTGTGAAAGATTCATCATTTTAATTTGCAAAGACATCCCACTGGGCACCTGAAGACAACAACCCCACTGACCCCTTCTTCTCACAAGTTCACGGCCTCAGACCTGGGCCTGGAAAGCTGGGGTGGGGAGACAGGTCCACAGGAAGGTGAGTCCAGGGCTCAGGCCTCCACCTGTGCCCCTTGCTGGACCTGCCCACCCAGGAGGTCCCTGCTCCACGACACTGTCCCACTCAGATCTGACCCTACACACACACACACACACACACACACACCAGACATCAGCTACCAACACTTACATTTAGAAATTGCTTAAAATATATTTTTTAACATGTGAAATAATAGAATAGAGTGAGCAGAAGGATGAGGTTCTCAGAAATGTCACATCTGACAGTGGGTTGCAGGAAACGGCCGATGTTCTCAGAAGACAGAGCACTCAGCAGATACCTCGCCAACCTCAGCATGCAGGAAGGCTCTGCTGGGAGGTTTTGGTGGCAGGGGATAGTGAGGGGAAACAGGGAATTAATAATGCACTTATTCTGGTAACTCTTGAGACTAATGCGGGGTCTGGTTTATAGTGCCCTGCTCAAATTGTTGTTGAATGAATGAAGAAAAGAGTGGATGAATGGGTGGATGGATGGGTGGATGGCGGGTGGATAGAAGGGTGAATGAATGAATGAGTGGATGGGTGGGTGGATAGGTGGATGGATGGATGAATGGGTGGGTGGATGAGTAGACTGAGGGGTGGATAAGTGGGTGGATGAATGGATGAGTAGATGGTTGGGTGGATTGAGGCATGGATGAATGGATGGATGGGTGAGTAGATGGGTGGATGGGTGGGTGGATGGACGGATGGATGGATGGATGGATGGATGGATGGATGGGTAGATGGATGGATGGTGGGTGGATGGATGGGTGGATGGATGGATGGTGAGTGGGTGGATGGATGGGTGGATAGATGGATGGGTGGATGAATGGGTAGATGGGTGGATGGTAGATGAATGGATGGATAGATGGGTGGATGGGTGGATGTTGGACAAATGGATGGACGGTTGGGTAGATGGATAGATAGGTAAATAGATGGATGGGTGGATGGGTGGATGGATGGATGGATGGATGGATGGATGGATGCATGGGTGAGGGAATGAATGAGAGACTACTTCAGTCTGGCTTTCAGAGACAAAACTGAAATCCATGTTTTGCAGCAATCAGATGGCTGTGGGAGCTTTCAAAGATGACCCTCAGGGATTGCCCACCCCTGCTATCATGCCCTGTATAATCTCCTACCTTTGAATGTGGGCTGTGCCTGATGACTTCCTTCTAATGAGTAGAATATGCCAAAAGTGATGTAATGCCACATTTTTGAGTAGATTACAAAAGACTGTGACCTCCCGCTTCCCAGACTCTCTCTATGGCCCTCTCTGCTGAAGCAAACCGCCAGGGTTGAGAGGCCCACATGGCAAAGGACTGATAGCAGCCACAGCTGATGGCTGAGAGGAGCTGAGGCGTCCAACCCACAGCCCTAAGGAGCTGAATCCTGCCAACACCAGCAGCTTGGAAGTGGATCCTCCCCAGTGGCGCATGAGATGAGGCCTCAGCCCCTCCAACACTTGGAGGGCAACCTGTGAGAAACCCTGAGCAGAGAACCCAGCCAAGCAGCCCCCAGACTTCTAGCCACAGAAACTGAGATGACAAATGGGCATTGTTTCAAGCCACACACTTTGAGCTAATTCGTTACCAGAACAGATAGCTAAAAGAAATACTGATTTGAGTTTTATGTAAAGATGAATGTAGCAATTAAACTTGGCAAATGATGGTAGTGGTTTTGATACTAGTCGGCTTGGGTTTGAATCCTGGATGCCCAACTTATTAGCTGTGGGACTTTGAGCAAGATGATCCATTTCTTGAGCCTCTGTTTCTGCATCTTTAAAATGGGCATAATTCTCTGCTCATAGTGACAACACAAGGATTACATAAAGAGATTGTGCAATGTACTCAGCTCAGCGCCTTTCACGTAGTAAGCGCTGAATAAAAGGAAGCTATTAAGGGTAATAATAATAATAACAGAGCAAGATCCCTTACCAAGCAGCGAGTGTTCCATGCCTGGAAGTGATCTAGTGGAGGCCAGATGGCCATGGCAGGAAGTGACTAGAACCCTGGAGGACCCCAAAGCCTTTCCCAAATCTCAGATCTGAGGGCTGTGCAGCTGGCCTGGCCAATGCCAGGGGTTGGTGGGCCAGGTGTGCCCTGGGCCCCTCTTGGTGTGATGATCAGCATCGCCTTGTCCTGGGCAGGTGGGGGCTATTCCAGCCATGCCAAGCCTTGCCCTTGGATGGCCCTTCCCTCCTGCACCACTTCTGTGTCAGGTGTGTGGCTGTCACCGTGGCTCGGCCCATGACCCCCAGGAAGGTAAACACCCAGCCAGGTCGGAAGTGATCGCTATGGGCTCGTGGCCAGCTATGGGCAGAGGCAGGTCTGAAGGTCAGGAATGCTTCCCAGTGAGGCTTTTCCAGGAGAGGACAAAGTTTTTGGCCGTGGGCTCTCTGGGACAGAGTGAAGGGTCTGTGGATTTAGCTGGGGACACACCAGCCTGCTCTCAGGTGCCTGGACAGGACAGAGGACAAGAGAGGAACAGCTCTCTGAGGAAGCCCAATTCTTACAAGCTCCTTGCTGGCAGGTGAGCGAATGGTTTTCGTGGCTTTTTAATAAATAAAATGAGATAAAACTAGAGATGGAACAGAGGTTACTGCTGGGACAGGTAGGCAAGGAGATGCGTACCCGTCCGTTCACTGAGGAGCATCCCCCAAGAGAAACAGCAGCCCTGGATTTCACCCGAGGGATCCCACCTGTTCTCGGCTTCAGCACTGGCCCTCCTGGCACTCACTGTCACCATCTGGGAATCAGGGTAAGGACTCCTTCCCGGGCCTGGCCATTATGGCTGTGGGGCACATGAGATCCAAACAGGAACGGCTGCATCATTGCAGGGCTCTGTGCAACATGAAAATGCAGGGCCCCTTATTAAAATCGTAAGACTTTCAAAACGACAACAGCAGAGCATTAAAGCAAGCCAGGGGACCTTCTAAGAATGGGGCCCTATGACTGCACAGGCCCACACCCATGACGCCAGCCCTGATAAGAAGTGTAGATGTAAACGTTAGTGCTCAGGGCTCCGATCTCTGGGTCAGGAAGTGACTTGGAAAACAGAAGTCATAGCTGTGAAGTGACAGCCCACTGCGTTTTAGCCTCCCAGCACCGCCCCCTCCTGTTCGGGGGTCCCTTTCAAAAAGACAGAAGGCCCCATCCCCAGAACCTTCCCGAGTTGTGCACCTGGCTGGCCTCAAGCCAAAGCTCGGCGCGGCTCAGATGTGTGGGGACACAGTTTTCTTGGATGTGAAAGTGGTAGGTGATTATTTTCTATCCTGATTTAAAATTTGGGACAGTCACACAGTCTCTGGCTGCATAGAAGTGGGACTTGAGATTCCTGTGCTGTGACAGCTCTGCTAGCTTAGCTAGTTCCATTGATTGGCAATGCAGGTCTGCGTTTTGGGAGAATCCCTAATGCAGTAAGGCTTCGGTGGGAATGCTCCGGTTGGGACACTTGCCATGTGCCTTTGCCCTCCCTGTCCCTCTCCCTCGCTCTCTCTCTCTCTCTCTCTGTCTCTCTCTCGCTTTCTCTCTCTCTCGCCACTTAGGCTTCCCCTTTGCCCATCTCTGAGGCTGCCCCTTGGCACTGCTTAGGCTTGGGGAAGTAGAAGCCAGCGTCCCCTTGGCGGCCAAGCTTTCTGGTCCATGAAGAGAGACCACAGACCACCTCCCTCCACTGCCTTCTCCTCCCCCAGCCCTTTCTGGAGCCCAAATTGTCATGGCAACCCCTCCCAGGGAGGGGCTCCCCACAGGAAAGCCAGGGGTTGATACCAATGACAGTGTGAGTATCATTCCACAGCTTTCTGCCCCAGTGGGACTGGGGACGCAGATGAGGCTGGAGACGGGGGAAGATGAGTTGCTTTAGGAAGAGCTGAGCATGGTGGTGCACGCCTGTAATCTCAGCCACTCAGGAGGCAGAGGCAGGAGGGCCGCTTGAACCCAGGAGTTCAAGACTGCAGTGAACTATGATCATGCCGCTGCACTCCAACCTGGGCCAACTGGCAAACTCTCTTTTCTTTTCTTTTTCATTCATTGCTTTAAGAACTTCCCTTGGCCTGTGGGAGACCCAAATCTTGCACCAGTAACAAAATAGCCCAGACGTTGTGGGGCCACCCAGAGCCTCTCAGAGGAGACTACATCTAACCACTTAGGCCTGCTGGCTCTACCAGGGACACAGGAACTGCTGTTTGTCCCAAGAAGCTGGCGATCCACCAGCACCAGGTCAGACATCCCGTCTCCCAAGATGACATCCCTTCCCCATCTGCACGGGCCCATTCCCTCCTGGGTAAGGCGTCAGCTCTGATGCTCTGTAGTCACCCCTTAGCACGACCCCATGGCAAAAATTCCTTTATTCCTTCATAGATCATTGCTGCACGCTGGGTATGCATGGGGCTTTGAAGTGGGCCTGGGGACACAGATGGGACAATGGTGGCCCTCAGGCTGGTGGAGAAGACAAAGCAATGCTGGGTCCTACACCCCTGAGGCCAGGCCAGAAGCCCCACTCCGTGAAACGAGCATGACACCCCTGGCACCCCAACAACTGTGAGAGAACCCTGAGGCTGAAGGGCGCCGTGGCCCAGCTGAGCAGGGGGTTCCGTCTCAGCCTGGAGTAGCCACCTCTTTTCAGAACCCCCTTCTGCCCACCCCTAAGCCCCCCTCTGCCACTACGATGGCATCTTCTGGAGGCTGCTGGGCCTGAGGAGAAACTCTTTGCCTTGGCCTGGGGCCACCTCTCCCCACCTTGAGAGAGGTCAGACCAGGGGGTGGAATTCTGCCTCTAGACTGGAAGACCCACTCCAGGAGGCCGAGGGCTTCAGTCGCACTCCCACGAGCAACTCGCTGCCATGTGAGCTCCCTGTGCTTGGCAGCTGTCCTGGAAGCCAGCACCCTAGAAGACCACACAGGGTCTGAGCACTGAGGGGGGCCGTTTGCTGAAGCACCCTCAGGGGCTGCTTCTGGGAAACTAGCTCAGGCAGTTGATTAAGGAACTGGAAGCCTGGGTAAGGCCATCTCTCAATCTTTCTGCCTCAACTCACTTTGCCTGTGGATAAGGAAAAACAACAATCACATGTTCAAATGAGGAGGGTGGGCGTCCTCAAAGGAATGGATGATCAGTGAGGCCTGCATGGAGGAGGAGGCCTCTGTGCTGGGCATCATTCAACCATCTTCCATCACTTATTAATGATTTTCCAGGAGCAGGAGAAGACTGAGGGGTATGGTTTGATGTATTATAAAGCAAGGCTCTCTAACCTTGAAAATAAGGAAGTCGTTTTCTTTGTACTTGCTCTAATTGAATGCTACAAATTCTTTAAATAGCATATGTTCACTGATAGCACATTCCAGGTGAAGGGACAGCAGGGTTTTAGCAAGAGGAAGGCCGCCCTGCAGGAAAGGGGCAGGCTCAGTGGAGGCAGGAACAGGAAAGATGCCGGCCGGATGCACTGGCTCATGCCTGTAATCCCAGCACTTTGGGAGGCTGAGGCAGATGGATCACTTGAAGTCAGGAGTTCAAGACCAGCCTGGTCAACATAGTGAAACCCCATCTCTAAAAATACAAAAATTAGCATGGTAATGGGCTCCTGTGATCCCAGCTATTTGGGAGGCTGAGGCAGGAGAATTGCTTGAACCCAGGAGGTGGAGGTTGCAGTGAGCCAAGATCACTCCATTGCACTACAGGCTAGGTGACAAGAGCGAGACTCCATCTCAGTAATAATAATAATAATAAACAGAGACAGGACAAGTAGAGTGGAGGGGAGGTGGAGCAGAGGGAAGGTGGAGGGGGTGGCTCAACCCAAAAAGCCAGGACCCCAGAGGTCCACAGAGATTGGAGTGGGGGCTGGATAGCCACTGCATGCCCCATAGTAAGTTTGTCCCTCACTTCTGCACCCTGCACCTGCTGACTGTGCCTCAGTTGCCTTTGCTTTGGGCTGGAGCTTCATGTACCAGCACCGTGTCTCCCACAGCTACAAGCTCTGACCACTAGTCATCCAGGAGTTGAACTTATTTTTTTTTTCTGTAGAGATGGAGTCCCATCATCTTGCCCAGGCTCATCCCAAACTCCTAGGCTCCAGCAATCCTCCCATCTCGGCCTCCCAAAGTGCTGGTATTAGAAGTGTGAGCCACTGCACCGGGCCCCAAGTTGCTCAGGAGTTTAAAAGTGGATATATGAACCGGGTACGGTGGTGCGTCCTGGAGTCCCAGCTACTCTAGAGGCTGAGGCAGGAGGATCGCAAGTTCGGATCCAGCCTGGGCAAAACAGCAAGATCCCCATCTCCAAAAATCAATAAACCAATAAAAAGGAGATTTGGCAGCAACATGGATAGAACTGGAGGCCATTATGTCACATGAGATAAACCAAGCACAGAAAGGCAAATATCTCGTGTTCTTACTCATATGTGGGAACTAAAAGAAGGGAGGTGTGTTTCATGATGTCGAAGAGTGGACTGGTGGTTACTGGAGGCCAGGAAGTGAAGCAGGGATGAAGGAGTGAGAGAGGACGTAAAGATGCTTATTATCACTGAACTGCACACTTGAAAATGATGAAGATGGGCCGGGCGCGGTGGCTCACGCCTGTAATCCCAGCACTTTGGGAGGCCGAGGCGGGTGGATCACAAGGTCAAGAGATTAAGACCATCTGGCCAACATGATGAAACCCCGTCTCTACTAAAAGTACAAAAAATTAGTCAGGCGTGGTGGTGCGCACCTATTGTCCCAGCTATTCGGGAGGCTGAGGCAGGAAAATTGCTTGAAACCACAAAACGGAAGTTGCAGTGAGCCGGGATCGCGCCACTGCACTCCAGCCTGGCGATAGAGTGAGACTCTGTCTCAAAAAAAAAAAGATGAAGATGGGCTGCAGGTGGTGGCTCACACCTATAATCCCAGCATTTGGGAGGCCAAGGCAGGTGAATCACTTGAGGTCAGGAATTGGAGACCAGCCTGGCCAACATGGCGAAACTCCTGCCTCTACTCAACATATAAAAATTAACTGGCTGTGGTGGCAGGTGCCTGTAATTCCAGCTACTCATGAGGCTGAGGCAGAAGAATCCTTTGAACCCGGAAGACAGAGGTTGCAGTGAGCTGAGATTGAACCACTGCACTCCAGCCTGGGTGAGAGCAAGACTTTGTCTCAAAAAAAAAAAAAAAAAAAAAGAAAGGTGAAATTGATACAGTTATTTAAAAAAAAAAATAAAAGGCAAAGGAAATACCTCTTGAAAAACTAAAAAGAAATGGAGATGCCAATTCATTCATTTAATGAGTGTGTTTCCTACCAGCGACAGATAATTCCAAATAGCGGCTTTCCAAAGGACGAGTAACTTGGACAGTGCCTTTCAAGGGATGAGAAAAGCTTGGGAATCACAGGGGCAGGCACGGGGCATAAGGAGGGCAAGCTGGACCTAAGGCCCTTGACTCCGAGGTCCCGCCCCAAAGTGGCCAGAGTCAGTCCCAAGGAGCTGACTCGGGAAGTGTAGCGCTATCATAAATACAGGTTAGAGCAACTGGCAGGCTACCATGACAGTGAACTCCAGGAAGGCCAAATCCCTGGTGAATACCACAAGCAGCCCGTCAACAAGCAGTTGCTGGGTGCTCCCTCTCGGCCCAGCGTGAGAAGATGGCAAAACTCCCTGCTCCTCTCCCAAGCCCTCCGCCGTCATTTCAGGCCCCCGCAGCTGCAATCCACCTAAGCAGATTCAGAAAACTCCATTTCCTCCTCTCAACTGATACACTCAGCAGTGCCGAGCCAAAATAGATTCCCCTTAAATCCCACCAATGGGTGAAAAATTGCCAAGTATTTGAAGTGTTTAGAACCCTTGAATATGGGCTTTATTTTTCAGGATGCTCTCAAGTCATAAATCCCCTCATGAGGGTGAGGACAAAGAGGAAGACAGTTTTGCTCTCATCTGAGTGAGAAAAACATTCCTCGGTAGATTCTTGAGCATTGGAGGAAAGCCTTCCTTTCTGCCAAGTTCCTTTTTAGGAAATTAGCCTTGGACTTTAAAATGATTTAAAAGACACCTGGCACCTGGACAACTTTTCCTAGCGCCTGAGAGAGCAGAGAGGTCACTTGCAACTTTCTGCAGTTTTCCGGCCTCTTTGGAACGAGTCCCAAATCAAGCGCGAAGTCATTCGCCATTGGCCACCTTGGGTTCCAACCCAAGGGTAAGAAATGGAGCTCAAGGTCATCATGAAGTCGTCTGGATGTTCAATCTAAAATAAACAGGCTCATCTAGGCTGTGTTTGGGAAAACATTATTACAGCTGATTTGTGTATTCATTGGGAAAATAGCACAGAAATTTCCAAAATTAAGTAACATGCACAGATAGCCTGTTCTCATGGGAACCGTGCTGAGGTCCTGCCAGGTTAAAAGCTTCTGATGTGCGTCCTCCTCCCTTTCTCAGCCTTCACTAGGCATCAGTGTGCGTCGCTCTTCTCCATGAGCTGTCCCCACTGGAGACCCACAGCCAGCCCCAGCCGGGCTCAGACACAGAGCTACCCGGTGGCTACCTGGCGAGCCAAGGGGTTCTTCCTAGAAACCTAGGCTGGGCCATTATCTACCTTTGCTCCCCCTCCAAATTCTCTGTAATCTTCAAGACCGTTTTCTTGAGAAAGGCTATTTGCTTTAAAAGTTGGAGTTGTATTTATTTGTTTATTTCTTTATTTGAGACAGGATCTTGCTCTGTCGCACAGGCTGGAGTGCAGTGGTGGGTTCATGACTCATTGCAGCCTTGACCTCTCAGGCTCAAGAGATCCTCCCATCTCAGCCTCCCAAGGAGCTAAGACCCACAGGTATGCACCATCACTCCTGGCTAATTTTTGTATTTTCTGTAGAAATGGTGTTTGGCCATGTTGACCAGGCTGGTCTGGAATCCCTGGGCTTAAGCAGTCCACTCCCAAAGTGCTGGGATTACAAGCATGAGCCACTGCACCTGGCCCAACATGTTGTAAATTAAAGGTGGTGAGAAACAGTTTAGAAATCACGCTCCTAAGCACTTTGGTGGAGCTGGGCTGCCTGGGTTTGAATCCTGCCTCCACCACCTGCTGGCTGTGTGACCCTGGATGAGTGTTTAACCTCTCTGACCCACCATGCTCCACATCCTCCTTTGTAAAAGTGAAAGAAATAGCGTGAGTACAGTAAATATCATACAGAATCGCCGTGAGTGTTCAATGAGATGGTGCATAGATAGTTCTTGGCCCTGGTGAAATTTTAGCTATTATTATCCTGATATGGCTTGAGAAAGAAAACAGATCACTTTTTCCAATACAAAAGTTAACTTTCAGTAGCATTTATCAGTAAATTTATCAGTGCACGTAGTTAGAGGATTGAATACTAAACAGGAATGTGTACACAAGAACCCTCAAATATAAAGAGAACTGGTGGCCGGTCATGGTGGCTTACGCCTGCAATCACAGCACTTTGGGAGGCCAAGGTGGGCGGATCACCTGAGGTCAGGAGTTCAAGACCAGCCTGACCAACATGGAGAAACCCAGTGTCTACTTAAAATACAGAATTAGCTGGGAGTGGTAGTGCATGCCTGTAATCCCAGCTACTCAGGAGGCTGAGGCAGGAGAATCACTTGAACGCAGGAGGTGGAGGTTGTGATGAGCTGAGATCATGCCACTGCCCTCCAGCCTGGGCAACAAGAGCAAAACTCCATCTCAAATAAATAAATAAATAAATAAAAAGAAAGAGAACTGGCTGCCTGGGACAGTTCACCAAACCAGCTCCACCAGCTCTGTGCTTGGCTCACTTGGAGACAGTCCCTTCTTCTGATGATGCCATTCAAGCCTACCTGTCATCACCCCAGAAGCCTCTACAACCCCCAAATCTCCCTGAAGGCACCTGCACATTAGACCCAATGATGATTTCCCTCCAGTGAATAATAGTTCTTGAGAAGTGAAGGCATTTTTTCCAGCAAAACCCTGATGTTTCAAATTTTTCAAAAACTAGCTTAGTAAATGCTGGTGTGGAAAGAGTTTTGGGGAACCCAATAATGATGAACCCCATAGAGCTGGTGCTCCATCAGTAAGAAGAGTGTGTTAGCTTTCAATTGCTGCTGTCACAAATTACCACAAACAGTGGCTTAAAACAATGCAGGCCAGGCGAGGTGGCTCATGCCTGTCATCCCAGTACTTTGGGAAGCCGATGTGGGCAGATCATTTGAGGTCAAGACTTCAAGACCAGCCTGATCAACATGGTGAAACCCCGCCTCTACAAAAACTACAAAAATTAGCCAGATGTGGTAGTGGATGCCTGTAATTCCATCTACTCAGAAGGTTGAGGCAGGAGAATCACTTGAACCCAGGAGGCAGAGGATGCAGTGAGCTGAGATCGTGCTACCGCACTCCAGCCTAAGTGACAGTGCAAGACTCTATCTCAAAACCAAAACCAAAAAACAACGCAAATGTGTCATCTTAAAATTCTGGAAGACAAGAAGCCCAATGTGGCTCTCACTGGGCTAAACCCATGGTGCTGGCAGGGCTGGTTCCTTCTGAAAGCTCTGAGAAGGAATTTGTTTTCTGCCTTTTCTGGCCTCCAGAGGCTGCCCGCACTCCTTGGCTTGTGGCCTCTTCCTCCATCTTCAAAGCCAACAGCGTAGCATCTTAAAACCTCTCTCTGACTCTTCTGCCTTCCTCTTATAAGGAGCCTTGTATATCCTGAGTCCGCCTGGATACTCTGGGATAATCTCCCCATCTCAAGATGCTTAACTTTTTGCCACAGAAGGTAGCCTATAAGCACGTGGGCATCCACGCTGGAAGGAGTGGTTCTGTGGGTCAGGAGAGTCTCACCTTCCCAGCCGAGAATCTGGGCAGAATTGTTTGGTGGAGTGGCTGCTTCCTGCCGGTGCTCGGGGCTGTGTTTTTGGGGTGTAGACATAGCCCCAGGGCATTGCTCCAACCTCACTGTACTCTCCCTGTGGGAACACACCTGAGGAGTGGCCCTGCCAGCTCCAGCCCTCCCAGCTGTAACCATGGGGCACTCAGAGCTCCATAGCTGCTCAGGCTGGGAACTTACCAGTCATTATCCCAGAAATAGCACACTGGGGGCATCCATGTGTTGGTGCTGATCCATGCTAATGGCTGACTGAAGAATCCATTGAGGATGAGACCCAGTCTAGGTTGGAAGGGAAAGTGTGCCATGATAGATTAGTAATGTCTGTCACGACGAAAGTAACGAAAGGTGGTCCATGTGCATGTGACTTGCCATTCCCACTAGGAAGTCTTTTTCTTTGGTATAAACAGGGGGTATGAGTGCAGTTTTGTTACACGGATATATTGCACAGTGGCAAAGTCTGGGCTTTCGGTGTAAACATCACCCAAATTTTGTACATTATAGCCATTAAGTAATTTCTCACTCCTCACCCCCTCCCAGCCTCCCACCCTTTGGAGTCCTCAATGTCTGTCAGTCTCTACTTGATGTCCATGTGTACAGATTATTTAGCTCCCACTTATAAGGAAGAATGTGTGGTATTTGACTTTCTGAGTTATCTCACTTAAGATAATGGCTTCCAGTTCTACCCATGTTGCTACAGAAGTCACGATTTCATTCTTTTTATGGCTGCATAGTATTCCACAGTGTCTATATACTACATTTTCTGTATCCTGTTATCCATGGAGGGACACAGGTTGATTCCACGTTTGTTGTTGTGAATGGCGCTGTGGTGAACACGTAAGTGCAGGTATCTTTTTGATATAATGATTTATTTTCCTTTGGGTAGATACCCACGAGTGGATTGCTTGAATGGATGGTAGCTCTATTTTAAGTCCTTTGAGAAATCCTCATACTGTTTTCCATAGAGCCTGTGCTAATTGACCTTTCCATCAGCCATGTGTATGTGTCTGGGCAGGGAGGAGGCCTTTATGAGCAGCCAGGGGCTTGGGAACCCAGGTGACGAGCTGTGCCTTATTTGTGTGACTCTGAGCAGGTGTACTGGTGGAGGCTCTGCTTCTCCCTCTTTAAAATGACAGGCCAGGCGCGGTGGCTCACACCTGTAATCCCAGCACTTTAGAAGGCTGAGGCGGGCAGATCACCTGATGTCGGGAGTTCGAGACCAGGAGCCTGACCAACATGGAGAAACCCCGTCTCTACTAAAAATACACAATTAACTGGGTGTGGTGGCACATGCCTGTAAACCCAGCTACTCGGGAGGCTGAGGCAGGAGAACTGCTTGAATCTAGGAGGCAGAGGCTGTGATGAGCTGAGATCGTGCCATTGCACTCCAGCCTGGGTGACGAGTAAACCTCCATCTCAAAAACAATAGAAATACAGAAATAAAATAAAATAAAATGAGAAACACTAATCAGGTCCTTCCCAGATCCCTGAGTGGATGACAGGGTTGCAAATGGGAAGGGGCGCCACTTGCCACCTGTCACAAAGGCCTGCATCTGTGGGTCAGAGGTCTAAGTGCCCTGGCTCTGAGATGGTCCCTGTTTTGGTCACCTCTGCCATGCTGAGCAGTCCTGAACATCTTGCTTCCCCACGGGCCATGTTCTGCCTGGAGAGGACTCATCCACTTGTGTGGAGGAAGGAAGCAGGGAAAGGCTGGAAGAAAGTGACCAGGCTACAGAGACCCCACGTGAAAGGTGCATGCGGTAGCTGGCCCAGTCCTGGGAGCAGGCACGGGGAAGGCTGAGCCTCTAGGATGGGACTCGGAGTCAGGGTCCGGGCTCTGGGGGTTGGAGTCAGCTGTCAGTGGCACCATGGGCACATTCACGGTGGAAGCTGACAGCCCAGCACCCAGCATGCAGCTCACTCAAACTCATTCAACCAGGGACTCCAGGATTGGGGGAGGGGCTGGGAAAAGGCCTTTGTTCAGAAGAAAGGCCCCCAGCAGGGTAAGGAAGGAAAACTGAGGTGAAGCCCAGCCTGATCCTCCGCAATGGGGAGTGAGTGGAGAGAGAGCAGGAGGAAGGGTAAGGGAAGGGAGGGGCCCGGGAAGGCGTTGGGCTGCATCCTAAACACCTTAAGGAGGGTTGTGAGCATGGGTGTGACATCACGCACTATGTGTTTTTCCACAACGAACCAAGTTTGGGTGTTTTCTGCGGTTCCCAGCGGTCACCTTATCTTTCTGCCCCGATGGCCTATCTAGACCGAGAGCGGGCCCTGGAGGGCAGTGCAGATTCCAGGGCATGAAGGGCGGCTCCTAGCCCAGATCAGCCTGGAGTCTGGACCAGAAGTGCTGCTGCTGCTGTGACCTGGGCTGGGGGAAGGGCTGGAGGAGGCCACGGGAAGGCAGTGGCTGTCCCAGTGACATGCTCAGGTGTGCAGGCCCGGTGGAAAGTGGGGAGCGTGGGAGGGGTCGTTGGGAAGCAGAGTAGAGGGAGGAGTCCCCAGAAGAAGGGAGGGGGTGAGAGGAGGGTGGGCACCTACAGGGCTGCAGGGTCAAGGGCTGCTGGACAGTTCTCTTTCCCACCTCCAGCTTTCTCAAGCACTTCGGTACAAGGACCGAGGGGCAGGCAAGGTGGGAGGCGGGGGTCCTGGAGAAGTTACGGCATGATTGTGGCAGAGAAGTCAGCTCGCTGGCCTGTCTTGCATAGCGACTGTGAATCACTGACATCTGTCTGCCCTCACCCAGGCAAGGAGGCAGAAAACACCAACATGCATTAAATGTTGGGTCCGTTGGTTAAAAAGGCAACCCAGGGGCCAAGCTAGAGCAACAGGCCAGGGCCGGGAGCGCACACTCCAATATCAGAGAAATGTGATTTGAACATCTGGGGTGTGTGCCAAGTTCGAGAACATCCAAGATGCCCATGGCTGGGACTCAGAGGGCTTCCTGGATGGCCTCAGCTTGGCACTTTTATGTTGTATTGTATTGTGACTATCTGGCCTGCTGGGCTGGGCCTTTAGCATCTGTCCTGGCCCCAGGCAGGTAGATGTTCAGTGAACATTTGCTAGAAGAGAAAGGAGCCGATGCGTGAACAGACTTCTCCACGGACTTCGCGGGGGTGGGAGGGCAGGGTGGTCTGTGTGTGGATTGGCTTCTCAGGACAGCCCGGCAACAGATGGGGCTGAACCCTCCAGGAAAGAGCCGTAGAGGATATTAGCAAGGAGGGAAAGGGAAGGTGCAGGCAGGGCTGCTCCAGGCAGACACCTGAGCGTTCATGTAAGCCGAAAACCATCGCCAGAACCTAGTCAGGAGACGTTTGAAGGGAAAAGCCAAGAGAGGGAGAGGGAGATTTCAGGAAGGATCAGAAACAGGCCAGGAGGACTATCAGGCAGAAAGAGCGCTGCGTGCTGTGGGTCTGGGAGCAGAGGCCATTGGCCTGGAGGCTGGGCAGTTTCATGTGGGGCAGCTGCCAGGCGGTCCCAGAGGGTTCCTCGGGGTGGGGAGGCCCCAAATACCGCCAGAGCTGTTTCGCATGCACCAGGAATGCTTTCCCACCTCCCAGGAGGCTTTGGGTTATTTACGATGAACGCACATGGATTCCTGGGCACAGGCAATCACCCGTCAGCTAAATGGGACTGCAGGAACCTTAGGGAGCCAAGGCTCGTGACCCTCCTGGGGTTTGGAGAAAGGTGTGCACCCTCCCTGGGACCCGAACACGCACTCTTTATCCCCTTTCCAGAGGTGTGCAGACTCCCCGAGGTCAGTGTGAGACAGGTCCAGACTCTTCAGAGTGCCCCGGGGGCTTGTCACAGTGAGGCCTGGGCCCAGAGCGATGGGATTTTGCCACGTTGGCCAGGCTACGGCGCGTTTTCAAAAATCATCTCCCTCTTGACCCTCCAGGCCTCCAGGTATGGCCCAAGAGTTTGCCTTTCTTTAGAGTTTGCAAATGCTGCTGCCGCTGCTCACAGTGGACAAGGCTGGCATGATGCAGGAGGAAAGCCTTAGCTCAGAGCAGACATGTGCTCTGGTGTCTGCTTCACCCAGGTCATTTCAATCTAGTGTTTCCCAAATGTCAATCAATTGCTTTCCACATTTACGACGTTTTGTGTGTGTGTGACAAGGTCTCTCTCTGTCGCCCAAGCTGGAGTGCAGTGGCGTGATCATAACTCATTCCAACCTCCAGGGCTCCTGGAATTCTCCTGCCTTACCTTCCAAGTAGCTGGGACTACAAGTATGCACCACCACCCCGAGCTAATTTTTTATTTTTTGTAGAGACGGGGTCTTGCTGTGTTGCCCAGGCTGGTCTCAAACTCCTGGCCTGAAATGATCCTCCTGCCTCTGCCTCCCAAAGCACTGGGATGACAGGCATGAGCCACCGCGGCTGGCCACATTTACAGTTTTTAACATGTCCATGTGCTGCCTGTCCTATTATTTTCTGCAGATTGCCTTTAAATTAAATTTTTACTTCATTTATTTTCATCCTAAGCTTTAATATCTGTGAAATCACAGGTTTGATGTGCTAATTGGATTTTTTCTAGAATACATAAAATATGAAACTATTGATTTTTTTTTTTTTTTTTTTTTTTTTTTTTTATTTATTTGAGACGGAGTTTCGCTCGTTACCCAGGCTGGAGTGCAATGGCACGATCTCGGCTCACCGCAACCTCCGCCTCCTGGGCTCAGGCAATTCTCCTGCCTCAGCCTCCTAAGTAGCTGGGATTACAGGCACGCGCCACCACGCCCAGCTAGTTTTTTGTATTTTTAGTAGAGACGGGGTTTCACCATGTTGACCAGGATGGTCTCGATCTCTGGGCCTCGTGATCCACCCGCCTCGGCCTCCCAAAATGCTGGGATTACAGGCTTGAGCCACCGCGCCCGGCTTGAAACTATTGATTTTTTTAATGTTTGGCTCATGTCCCTCCTAAAATTACCTCACAGCCACGGGTTCAACTCCCAAGCAGCTGGCAGGAGGACGGGGCGGTCTGGGGTTCACGCAAATCTTATGACTATTTTAGATGAGAGATGGATGGAGAAACCACAGCCCCCAGCGTCCCTGCCACTACTGCTCGCTTTTATTTTTTTATTTAATTATTATTTTTTCGAGACAGAGTCTCGCTCTGTTGCCCCGGCTGGAGTGCAGTGGTGCGATCTCCGTTCAGTGCAACCTCTGCCTCCCGGGTTCAAGTGCTTCTCCTGCCTCAGCCTCCCAAGTAGCTGGGATTACAGGGATTAATTAGCACGCCGCCACACCTGGCTGATTTTTGTATTTTTAGTAGAGTCAGGGTTTCACTATGTTGGCCAGGCTAGTTTCAAACTCCTGACCTCAGGTGCTCCACCCACCTCGGCCTCCCAGAGCGCTGGGATGATAGGCACACGTCACGACACCTAGCTAATTTTTGTATTTTTAGTAGAGGTGGGATTTTGCCATGTTGGCCAGGCTACGGCTCGTTGTCAAAAATCATCTCCCTCTTGACGAACTCACTCACCCAAGCCAGCACAGAAATCCCGGCCTTTCTGCCCTGTGGCCCCTGCGGCCATGTCACCTTCTGCCTCCCTCTTGCCTTCCATTCTTGCTGGCTGTCCCCGCTCTCCTCTCTTCCCCTCACCGAGTCCCCAGCACCCTGTACGTGCCTGAGTCCCTCCAGCCCACTCCTCGGCTCACCTTACGTCCTCAGGAAACCTTCCCCAGATCTGAGTCACCTCCCGCTACCTACAGGCCCGTGGGGAGACTCACCGGATCACAGGGGGATATGCAAAGGTGCTTTCAATGCTGCTAGCACTGCACACCTGAGAGAAGCTTCCAGAAGGGAGAGGCCAAAGGCCTTATGCTGGGGTGATGAGAGATGTTAGGAGTTGCCTCCGGCCTGCTCTGCTGGGCCTGAGTGAGGGGTCTGTCTCACACCAGGGACCTGCCACAGCTACACGCGATCTCACCCCAGTCCTCACCTCCAGAGCGGGGAACCTGCTGGGGTCATCCCAGCCTCTGGGTTGATTCCTCCTGGGCCAAAGCTCCTCCCTGCTCTGGTCAGCTGTGGCTAGTGGGGTTGGGGGAAGCGGCACTCAGGGTGCCCCCTCCGGGGCTGAGGACAAGCCAGTTCCCTGGGAAGGGGCTCGGGAACAGGAAGGTAGGCTGGCTGCCTCTGGTTCAACACTGGTTCCCAGCACCGTTTTGAGAAATCAGGTTAAACGGAGACTTTTCCAACCAGAAATCCAAGTGTCCCCTGCATTCCTTCTCCAGTTGTTATGGTCTAAGTGTTTGTCTCCCCCCAGAATTCAGCTGTCGACGCCCTAACCCCCCGTGTGATGGTATTGGAGGCATTTAGGTTTAGACCAGGTCATGAGGGTAGGGCCCCAGGATGTGATCAGTGCCCTCATAAAAGGAGGAAGAGGCCGGGCATGGTGGCTCACACCTGTAATCCCAGCACTTTGGGAGGCCGAAGCAAGAGGATCACTTGAGCCCAAGAGTTCAAGACCAGTCTGGCAACAGGACAAAACCCCATCTCTACAAGAAATACAAAAGCTTAGCCCAGCGTGGTGGTGTATGCCCGTAGTCCCAGCTACTCAGGGGGCTGAGGCGGGAAGATCGCTTGAGTCCGGGTGGTGGAGGCTGCAGTGAGCTCTGACGGCACCACTGCCCTCAGTGTGGGTGACAGGCCCTGTGAGGACGTGGAGAGAAGGCGGCCTCTGCAAGCCAGGATGGAGCCCTCACCAGAGCCTGGCCATGCTGGCTACCTGATCCTGGACTTACAGTTCCAAACCGTTAGAAAATACATTTCTGTTGTTCACACCACCTAGGCTACCATACTTTGTTATGGCAGCGTTGGCAGACTAAGACACGAATACTGGTCTTGCCATTTTCAGCGGAGCTTTTTACAACTTTCCCTGACCGTGGCTTTATAGACGAGTTCACAGCAACCCCAACGTGCAAATGACCCAGTTACTAGAATTCAACAAAGACCCAGTGTGGCATGCAGGCTCCCGCACATAAATATCCCTACTGGGCTTTACCCGCTTTTACGTAGCGTCTGCTTTGCGCTGGGCCTGGGAGCTCAGCAGCCCTGGCCCTCCCGCCTCTGGCTGGGATAGTAGACCTTGCCCACAGGTGGGAGCTTGCCAAGGGCGGAGGCTCGCCCTAGAAGGTGCGGTCCTTGGCCCCAGCTCTCTCCCTCTGGCTCACGCCCTGTCTGATGGCAGGGAAATGTGAGAGACACAGTAACACGTGGTGGCGGCTGCTAGGCTTCACTTTAATAAAATAGGTGCCCTTCCCCTCCTCTCCCCTTCCCTCCACTCCCCTCCCCTCCCCTCTCCTCTCCCACCTGGCTGAGAGTGGCTGCTGTCACCAGCATGCCCAGAGGGGACAGGAATCAGCAGCTCCACCTGCCGGTCCCCGACACACTGCAGCATAGATGTCATTCATTAAGGGAAGGCTCTGATGGACACTTCGATTTTTTTTAAACTCTATATTCAATTTTTCCATTGATTTTTGTTTGTTTGTGTTTTGGTTTTGGTTTTGAGACAGAGTTTCACTCTTGTTGCTCAGGCTGCAGTGCAATGGCGCGATCTCGGCTCACCACAACCTCCGCCTCCCGGGTTCAAGTGATTCTCCTGCCTCAGCCTCCCAAATAGCTGGGATTGCAGGCAAGCGCCACCACTCCCGGCTAATTTTGTATTTTTAGTAGAGACGGAATTTCTCCATGTTGGTCAGGCTGGTCTTGAACTCACGACCTCAGGTGATCTGCCCGCCTCCCAAAGCCCTGAGATTTTAAGTGTGAGCCACTGTGTCCCGCCTACACCCAATTTTTATATTGAGCTTTATAGACATTTTACAATCTTCGATTCTTTACACACCAAAATGTAAAAACTATTTTTAAAAAGCAGATCATTTACTTGGCTGCAAATAATCAAGAGATCAGCCTGGGAGGATTGCCATGCGAGTGTCTGCAATGCCCCGCACGGTAATCTCATTTAATTCCTGCACTACCACTGCTCAGGTGCAGGAAGCTTCCAGAAGGAAAAGAGGCTGGAGGAGAGGCAAGCTCCAGTTTGGAAAGACGGGAAATGTTAGAAAATTCCCTTCTGCCTGCTCTGCGGGGGTTCCAAACCAGGAGGCCATGTGTGTCTCATGACCGGAGGCCTAGCACGGTGCGGCCCACAGCCATGCTCACTGTGTGAGTGGCAGAAGCCACCCACTGAGGAGCCCGTATTGAACCACATACTGTGAGGCGGGGTGCAGTGGCTCACGTCTGTAATCCCAGCACTTTGGGAAGCCGAGGCAGGCAGATGACCTGGGGTCAAGAGTTTGAGACCAGCCTGGCCGACATGGTGCAACTTCATCTCTACTAAAAATACTAAAAAAAAATTAGCTGGGTGCGGTGGTGCATACCTGTAGTCCTAGCTCCTCAGGGAGGGTGAGGCAGAATTGCTTAAACCCAGGAGGCGGAGGTTGTAGTAAGCCAAGGTCGCACCATTGCACTCCAGCCTGGGTAACGACATCTCAAAAAAAAAAAAAAAAAAAAAAGAACCTCATACTGTGAACTAGGAATGCAGCATCGCCCTGCAGATAGGACCAGAGGCTCCTGGGGTGTGTTGAGTTTCCCAGGGAGACCTGGCCTCAAGCCCTGCTAGGACATGCTGGGACGGAACATCTTCCTAGGGGTGTTAGACCTCAGAAGAGAGAAGACCCACGCATCACCTACAGAGCTGCACAAGAAGCAGGACACCCGCCCATCCACCACCACAGCCACTGTGGGCAGGACACCTGCCCCTGCCTTGAGCCCCTGCCCCCAAACTGTCCAGGGCCCCCCCGTGTAGAAGGCTCCACCCAGCATGGAGAGAGAGCTTTGCTGATCGGACTGCAGCCCCGCAGCTGGCATGAGCCAGCTGGTGAGTCCCAGGGCTCAGTTCCCCAGAGAGAGCCAGGGCTGTCTCGTCCTGGCCTCTGGCTCTGTGCCTGGCTGCGCTGTCCCTGGTCTTTGCTCTTTGATTAGGGCAGCTGCGCTTGCTAAGCACAAGCTCCCCACTCCACAGTCTCCCCTCCTCCCTCTGCTGACCCAGCCTTTCCATTCTTCTGGGACCTGGAAGTCCCTGGTTTGAATCCCACCTCAGCCACTTACCAGCTGTGTGATCCTGGGCAAGTTACTGAGTGTCTCTGAGTCTCAGATTCCATAGGAGCCACCCCACTCCCACCCCGCCCCCAAGGTTGTTGTTAAGATCAAACAAGCTGGTTGGAAAGCTCTTATGTGGAAACACAATCACCGTGGCTTTCCTCTGGGAGGCGGGGGAAGAGCATCTGCCACTGAGCCCAGTTCCTCTCTGGGAGGGTTTGTCTCCGCCACCACCTCTGGCCTGGGTCCCTGCTGTTCTCCTGGTAATAATTGGTTGAAATCACATGGGGATGGCCTGCCCCCTACTCCAGAGAGTAAAAAGTTGGGCCTTCTTTTATCCTTGGCCAAAATTGTTTTACAAATTCACCCTAAAAGTGGCCTCAACAGACAACAGGCCAAGCTGGTGAATTAAAACTAGAGAAAAGAAGTGTTAACCAGTGCATCAAAAACTACCGCTGTTGTGTTTGGTACATGCCGCTGCTTCCACATTTTTCCAGGCTTATAGAAAATATATCCAGAGAGCAAGCTGCCTCCTTCAGTTACCTGTAGGGTGGCTGTTTCACAAGGAGTTTATCTAGGAAGTCATGTCGCACAAGGCGAGAATTTCTGTTCATGTTTCGTTCTGGTGTTGGGGGGGTGGGTTGGAAGCTGAAGGAAGACTCTGGTTCTCACCTGCTAGGAATTTTCCAGGCTAAACATTTCAGGACCTTGACAGCAGGGAATGAAGTTCTGTGGGTCTATCCTGTATCTGCCCGTAAGCTAGAGTCTTCAGGCACTTAAGCAGGTTCAAATCTCCTCGGCCACCTCTATGTGTTTATCTGTGAGCTGGATTGCCAGATAGTCTCCACCAAACACTGATCGTGGCCTTCACGGTGAAGATGGACAGTCCATCCTTCCTTCCAAAACTCCTCTAAAATTCTCCCTGGATCAGGGAGAAGTCCTCAGACTGTGTCATCTCCCTGAACAATTACTTTTGGCTTGGTTGTGTTTCCGTGTCAAGCCATGAGTTTATACTCTGTAAGTTCTATGCAAATACTACACTATTTCACATAAGGGACTTGGACATTCACGAATTTCAGCATCTTGAAAGCAATTCCCCCCATGATTCCTGAGGGAAGACTGTATTTAACAAGCTCTTACAAATGGGAGACTCACCGGAGCCACTGCCTCTTTCATAAGAGCCCTTGGTAGGAATCCCTGCGGCCTTAGCACTAACACATTCTCCCAGCGGTTGGTCAGTTTTTATTGTTGTTGTTGCTTTGAGACAGTCTTACTGTCACCCAGGCTAGAGTGCAGTGGCCCAATCTCAGCTCACTCCAACCTCTGCCTACTGGGTTCAAGTGATTCTCCTGCCTTCGCCTCCCTGGTAGCTGGGATTACAGGTGTGTGCCACCATACCTGGCTAATTTTTGTATTTTTAGTAAAGATGGGGTTTTGCCATGTCCAGGCTGCAATGGGTCAGTTTTTATGCCTGAAGGCAGTAGAGTGAGCCATGACACATTGCTCCTTTTCATGTTGACTGCCAGGAAGCTTAGGGAAACTTGAGACCAGCCACACTAGCATTTTTGTAATACGAATTTCTTAACCTTATCCCCTTTAAGTTTATGCTCACACCCTTTTATTCTTTCTTTGGTCCTCTTTCAGATTTATGATGTGTTGCATAAGTTATATATAGATCTCCATATATGTATTATATTGTATATATTATATGCGTATATACATATATTATACATATACATATGTATACAGTATATATATTATATATGTATAATATGTAATCCATATACATATAATATCTAATACATATACATATATGTATATGTATGTATTATATATGTATATGTAATACATAATTATATAATACATATACAAATATACATGATATGTATACAACTATGTATAATATATATAATTCAATGTATAACATATTGTATTATATACACATATAATATATACATTATACATATGTATATATTATACCTATATTCTATATTATACATATGTATATAGTATACATATATAGTATAATTATCTGTATATGTAATATATAATACATATATAAATATATAATATGTATACAAATATATATAATATATAAACATCTGTATATGTTGTATTATATACATATATAATACATGCAATAGGTATAATATGTATGATATATGTATTATACATATATGCATACTATATACATAAATATGTGTGTGGAGTTATACATATATGTATATGTACACATATATCCATATATTATATATGTACGTATTATATTTGTAGTGGAAAAGTATATTCTGTGTTGCTTTGTATAATAATGCATAAAGAAAACAGCTCCCGCACACTGAGTGCCAGAAGTTTGCAACCTCACATCAGTCCCAGGACACAGATAACATTTGTCGTCCCTGCGAGACAATGAGGAACAGGAGGTCTCAAGGGAACCCACATGCTCAGCGCATTCAGCCAGTAAAGGGCCGAATGGGGATGACAAGCTGGGCCTGGCCGGCTCCACTCCCGCTACCAACACCCAGTTTTCCCGGTGCTATGCTGCAAGCTGTGGGAACCACCATATTCTTTCTCGAAGTGTTCTGTGATTTGAAGAAAATATTTAATGCTTTAATTCCTTTGGAGTGTCGTGGACTGTCCGGGACGGGTAGGCACGTCTGCCCGGGGTCTCTCGACCTGCAAGAGGGTCCCAATACCTGGAAGAGGGAGTGGGCCTGGAAAAATAATAAAGACAGAGAGAGAGAAAGTGAGGCATCCGGAGGGCTGATAATCTGTGCCTAAACAGCAAATTTTATTTTTCAAAGGCCAGGAATAAATACACTTTCTTGGCTCTGGTTTACGTCATAGCAAGAGGAATGCAAATGTATGCCTCACATGGCCTATACAATAGAGAAGTCAGATATGCAATTAGTGGTTGTAAAAAGTAACAGAATTTCCTGTAATCACAAAGCTTGTTTACATCCAAACATTATTCACAAAGCTTGTTTACATCCAAACATTATTCCTCCTGGCTGCAGGTATCTCTGGTTTGACCTTGTTTTAGAACTGAGATGTGAAAAGGTTTTCTGGTTTTGCTCATCAGAATATCTTTTAATCAGATTTTCCTTTGTCTGCTCCTGACTCAACTTAACTCAACTTCCCCATTCAGGAGTCTCTGAGTCAGAAATCAAAGCCATCCCTTATGGTGGCATTTGCTTTGCAAATATCGACAGTTAAACCATTATCTAGGGTACAAGGCAGTCAGGTAAGGTTTAAGGCTTATTCTTAAAAAGAGTCATAAAAAGGTTAAAAGCAGGAACCGGTTGCTGGCAGGGGGTCACTCGGTCTAGCAGCAACACATAGTTTTAGGCCCAAACGATATTGTGGTTGATATTAGAAACTGATCATTCATCTTTCAGATCCTCTTTCCGGATAGCTCGACTGCCTCCAGTAGGAAACTGTGTTTGGGATCAAACTCACCGTATAGTGAGACTCACGCCTTTTGGGGGTCTCACACGGGAATGTTCCCCACATCGGAGTTTAATTGGAAAATTTATTATGAAGGCTTAAGTTGATATTTTCCCCCAACTGTTAACCAGTGTTCAAAACTTCTATTGAGAACCCTCTATTTTTTTAGTATCAAATTTTTTTTGAGACAAAGGCTCACTCCATCACCCAGGCTGGAGTGCAGTGGCACAATCTCAGCTCACTGCAACCACCACCTCCCAGGTTCAAACAATTCTGCCTCAGCCACCCAAGTAGCTGGGATTACAGGCAGCCACCACCACATCCAGCTAATCTTTGTATTTTTAGTTGAGACAGGGTTTTACCATGTTGGCTAGGCTGGTCTTGAACGTCTGAGCTCAAGTGATCCACCCAACTTGGCCTCCCAAAGTGTCGGGATTACTGAGCCCCTGCACCCAGCCTAATGTCAATTTCATGGAGATAAATTTACATTTTACACAATCTATTCATTCATGGTGTACAACTCAATGTTTTTAGTATATTCACAAAATTGCGCCATTCTAGAACGTTTTCTCACCCTCCCAAAGGAAATCCCATCCCCATTTGCAGTCACTCACTCTGCAGCTTCCACAGCCCACCAGTCCTGGGCAACCTCTCATCTGCTTTCAGGCTCTGTGGAGTCTCCTGTTCTGGACATTTCATATAAATGCAATCATACAATATGTGGTTCTCCCTGACTGGCTTCTTTCGTTAGCAGAATATCTTCAAGCCTCCTTCATATTGTAGTGTGCATGCAAACTTTTTCTGTAGCTTAATAATCTTTCACTGTATGAACAGATCACGTTTTACTTACCCATTCATTGGTTGACAGACATTTGTGGTGTTTACACTTTTTGCCAGTTATGACTCATGCTCCTATAAACGTGTATAACTTTGGGTGTGGATGTATGTTTTCATGTCTCTTAAGAGCATGCTTAAGAGAATTGCTGAGTCATATGGTAACTCTATGTTTAATCTTTTGAGAAACTAACAGACTATTTTCCAAAGTGCCCCGACCATTTTACATTCCCATCAGCAGTGCATGAGGATCCCAATTTCCCCACATCCTCACCAGCACTTCTTATCATCTGTCTTTCTTTTAACAGCCACCCTGGTGGCTGTGAAGTGGTATCTCATTGTGGATTTTATTTGCATTTTTGATGGCTAATGATGTTAGGCACCTTTTCATGTATTTATTAGCCTTCATATATCTTGTGGAGCCATGTCAATTTTTATATATGGGCAAATGATCTGAAAATACATATACACATATATATGGGCAAAGGATCTGAAAAAATATATATTTATATTTACCTCTGTGTGTGTGTGTGTGTGTGTGTGTTTCTGTGTGTGTGTTTGTGTGTGTGTGTATATATACATATACATATATGGGTAAATGGGTAAACATATATTTGAAGCAGGGTCTCGCTCTATCATCCAGGCTGGAGTGCAATGGCATGATCTGGGCTCACTGTAACCTCTGCCTCCTGGATTCAAGTCATCCTCCCACCTCAGCCTCCTGAATAGCTGGGACTACAGGTGTGTGCCACCACTTCCAGCTAATTCTTTATTTTATTTTATTTTATTTTATTTTTTTGAGATGGAGTTTCGCTCTTGTTACCCAGGCTGGAGTGCAATGGCACGATCTCAGCTCACCGCAACCTCCGCCTCCTGGGTTCAGGCAATTCTCCTGCCTCAGCCTCCTGAGTAGCTGGGATTACAGGCACGTGCCACCATGCCCAGCTAATTTTTAGTATTTTTAGTAGAGACGGGGTTTCACCATGTTGACCAGGATGGTCTCGATCTCTTGACCTCGTGATCCACCCGCCTCGGCCTCCCAAAGTGCTGGGATTACAGGCTTGAGCCACCACACCCGGCCCCAGCTAATTCTTATATTTTTTGTAGATAGGGAGTTTTGTCATGTTGCCTAGGCTAGTCTCAAACTCCTGGGCTCAAGTGATCCTTCCACCTCAGCTTCGTCTCCCAAAGTGCTGGGATTATAGATGTGAGCCACTGTTCCCAGCCCCATATTTTAATTGTTTTCTTTTATTATTATTGAGTTGTACCAGTTAATTATATACTCTAGATACAAGATTCTTATCAGGTATATGATTTGCAAAGTTTTTCTTTCCTTTTCTCTTCTCTTCTCTCTCTCTTTTTTTTTTTTTTTTTTTTTTTTTTTTTTTTTGAGACAGTCTCACCCAAGCTGGAGTGATCTCAGCTCACTGCAACCTCAGTCTCCCAGGCTCGAGTGTTCCTCCCACTTCAGCTTCCCAAGTAGCTGGGATTACAGGTGCACACTGCCACTGTTAGCCAATTTTTGTATTTTCAGTAGAGACAGGGTTTCACCATGTTGACCAGGCTAGTCTTGAACTCCTGACCTCAAATGATGCGTCCACCTCAGCCTCCCAAAGTGCTGAGATTACAGGTGTGAGCCACCATGGCCAGCCAAGAATTTTCTTGACGGTGCACTTGGAAGCACAAAAGTTTTTAATTTAGATGACGTCCAATTTATTTTCTTTTGTTGCCTGTGCAGTTGGTGTCATGTCTAGGAAACTATTACCTACTCCAATGGCAAGAAGATTTAGCCCTGAGTTTTCTTCTAAGAGTTTTATGGTTTTAGCCCTTACAACTAGGTTTTTTTGTGGTTGTTGTTAATTTGTTTGTTTGTTTTTATCTATTTTGAGTTATTCTTTGTATATGATGTGACGTAGGAATCCAAATTCATTCTTTGGCATGTGGCTACACAGTTGTCCCAGCACCATTTGCTGAAGATGACTATCCTTTTCCCATTGAATAGTCTTAGCACCTGTCAAAATTCATTTGACCATAAATGTATGAGTTTATTTACAGATACTCAATTCTGTTTTCTTGATCTATATCTTGAAACTTGACCTATATCCTACATCTCTTGACCTATATCCTGTGCCAGTACAACACTGTCTTGATTACTGTTGCTTTGTAATAGGTTTTGAAATCAGGAAGTGTGAATCCAACTCTGTTCTTTTTCGATTGTTTTGGCATGGGTCTCTTGAGTTTCCAGGTGAATTTTATGATCAGCTTATCAGTTTCTGCAAAGAAGCCACCTGGGATTTTAATCAAGTTTTGTTGGAAATGAAGATCAATTTGGGGAGTATTGCCACTTAATATTCTTCTGATCCATGAAAATTGGATATCTTTCTATTTATTTAGGTCTTCTTTAATTTTTCCAATAATGTTTTATAATTTTCAGCATCTAAATGTTGCCCTTCTTTTGTTAAATTTATTTCTAAGTACTTTATTCTTTTTGATGATATTATAAATAGATTTTTTTTTTCATTTTCATTTCTGGTTTGATCCTTCCTACTATACAAAAATACAATTAATTAGTGTATATTGAACTTGTATTCTGAAACTTTGCTGAACTTGTTTATTACTTCCAATAGCTTTCTGGGGTTGATTGTTTATTTTTTACTGGATTCCTTAGAATTCTCTATATACAAGATTATGTCATCTGCAAATAGAGATCATTTTATGTCTTTCTTTCCAATCTGAATGACTTTTTATTTCTTGGCTAAGAGACTTATAATCTCCATTATAATTTTGAATAGTAGAGGTGAAAGTGGGTATTCTTACCTTCTTTCTGATCTTGAGAAAGCATCCAGTCTTTCACAATTAAATATGGTGTTTGCTGTGTAGTTTTCATAAATGCCCTTCATCAGATTTGAGAAAATTTTCTCCTATACCTGGTTTATTGAATATTTTTATTATGAAGGATTGTTGAATTTTGTCAAATGCTATTTGATATCATATGTCTAACAAGATGATCATGTTTTTGTCCCTTGTTCCATTCATATGATGTATTACATTAATTGATTTTTGCATGTTAAACCAACCTTGCATTCCTGGGATAAATTCTACTTGGTCATAGTATATAATCCTTTTCATATATTGTATATATGAAATGAAATCTATTTCATTGAAACATATATACAATATATATTTCATATATAAATGAAATATATTTCATATATTTCAGTTTGCTAGTATTTTGTTGAGGACATTTTCTTCTATATTAATAAGATATATTGGAGTATAATTTTCTTTTCTTGTGACTTTTGTCTGGTTTAGTAGCCCTTCCATTTTTTTGTATTTGTGGTGCCTCTTCTATAAAATAACATTTTTAGAGATAAGAATTTATTTCTGGGCTGGCCATTCTGTTTCACTGATCAACTACTTTGTATCAATACACATTCCTTTTATTATTGTAACATTTAATGATATTTGGAAGAAGTCTCTCTTTATTATCTATATTGCTCAAAAAGTTTAAGCTAATCTTGGCTGTCTATCCTGCAGATTAATCTCATAATCATTTTATCAAAACAGTCTGATCAGTTTTTTCACTGGAATTGCACTAAAACTATAAATATTAACTTGTATTAACTATTTTTTTTTTTTTTTTTTTGAGACGGAGTTTCGCTCTTGTTACCCAGGCTGGAGTGCAATGGCATGATCTCGGCTCACCGCAACCTCCGCCTCCTGGGTTCAGGCAATTCTCCTGCCTCAGCCTCCTGAGTAGCTGAGATTACAGGCACGTGCCACCATGCCCAGCTAATTTTTTGTATTTTTAGTAGAGACGGGGTTTCACCATGTTGACCAGGATGGTCTCGATCTCTCGACCTCGTGATCCACCCGCCTCGGCCTCCCAAAGTGCTGGGATTACAGGCTTGAGCCACCGCGCCCGGCTTTGTATTAACTATTAACTGATATATTTTTAATATTTCGATTTCTCATCCAAGAAAAACCCAGGCTTCTCTAAACATGCAAGCTTCCTTTCATCTCTCAAGTTTTTCCTTTATATAGGTTGTTTGTATTTATTAACACGATTATCCTGCGTGTTCTGGCTTTGTTACTACAATACTATACTTGGAATCTCTCCACTTTCTAACTTGTTTTTGTTGACATGCAATGAGTCTATCTTATTCAGGATGTGGGCTGAATTATTTGTAGTTCTAGTAGTTTCAGTTGGTTCTTTGGGGTTTTCTAGGTACACAAGTCATGTCATCTACAAATTATTTACATTTCTTTCTGATAACTTATTTGTTTTATGTCTCATTATGCTGCCCCAAACCTCTGGGAACATGTTAATAATGATGAGAGCAAGAACCATACTCTTATTGGGAACACCTCTGATTTTTAACCATTACCATGTTGAAATGCACGCAGTCTCTTCTGTACCACGGTGAATTTTCCTTCTAGTCTTATCTTTAAAGGTTTTTTGCTGGGGATTGGTATTTGACTTTGTCAAGTGACCTATAAATGTGTTATATTGTATTAAGATTTTCTAATGATTATGAAATTGCCTCAATTTTATTAAGTAAATCACTCTGAAAACATTTTGATAAAGAAATTAAAACATCTCATTTAACTGTTAATCCTTACTTCGAATCTGATTCTTTGGGAAACCCCAGTTTTTGAAAGTATACACCTAAAACAGCTTTACGTTTCCCCATCATGGCTACTAACTTCCCTCTGTCCGGACTCACTTCTCTGCTGCATAGCAGGGGTCTTGGAGTTTTGCTGTCCAGATCCCACAACTTCCCTGTCTCCTTTAGTTTTTAGAATAGACTCATTTTTGTATTTAAGGTTCTGTGCTAGTCATTTTTTTTTCTCTCAAATGAAGTATTTAATTTTTGAATACATTATACTCTGGCATAGCTTTTATTATTATTATTATTATTTGGAGACAGAGTCTCACTCTGTTGCCCAGGCTGGAGAGCAGACACACAATCTCAGCTCACTGCAACTTCACCTCCCAGGTTCAAGCAATCCTCCTGCCTTAAATTCTTCCTCCCCATCCTACTCCCCAACTATCCAGGATCCCTCACCTGATTTAACCTAATTTTAGATATATGTGTGTGCGTCTGTGTGTGTGTGTGTGTGTGTGTGTGTGCGTGTGTGTGTAACCATTGATACTAATTTTGATACTAATTTCTCACAACTCCTTCCAGAAGTTTTTAGGCACATCTGAATAAATTTGCATACATTTCCCTCGTTATACTGATAGAAACATATCAAACATACTCTTGTTGCTTTTTTTCTTGATGTATCCTAGCATCCTTTCTTGACCAGTATTGTACATTGAACTTCCTCTTTTTGGCTTTTACAACTGCATCATCTCCCATTTGTGAAAACGTTTAGAATTTTCTCATCTGTGAGGCCAGTTTCTGGTTAAGAGACATCCCTGTTCCTTCCAATTGCTTGCCCTTGAACAATCTGCCATGAGTCACTGGCTCCAGGAGGATGCTGGAGTGAGTCACCTGCACCCAGGACACTCCCTACAGTGCAGCCAGATCCAGGGGCCAAACTCCTGCCGGGGAGATGGCTGGGTCAAAGCATATTTGCTTTTTTATTTTGACAGGCATTGCCAAACTGCCCCGTGGGGCTGGAATCCATGTAAACTCCCACCAGCAGGGATGGCGGCTGCCTGCTGCCCTCGGCTGCACCAATTACTCTCTTGAGTTTTTGCCAATACAGCAAGTGAAAAAAGACATCTCCGTGTGATTTGGATTTTCGTTCCTCTTACGAGGCACAGGGTTGAAAATCCTTTCACAACATTTTAAGGGTGATTTGTATCAGCTTTCCTGTGCGCTGTTTATATATCCTTTGCTTATTTCAGCCATGTTCCAATTTTCCAAAGTTCAATCTCATATTGTTCAAAGCTCCACTTGCAGACTGTTTGGGGAGTGGCAAGCAGCTGGCCTGGAGCCACCCTCCTCCCCTCTCCGCCTCTTAGTGGTGGGGGAAGGAGCAGGGATCGACCAGCTGAGGCACCCCTCCTGGGCCAGCTGTGCACCATGGTAGGAGGCATCCTTCTGGGGCCTTTGAGGTTGTCACACACACACACACACACACACACACACACACACACACACAGGAGACCATCCCTCCCAGAGGAGTGGCCACACCTGCCTCTGGCCCCGGGGGCACCTGCCTGCTTACAATCCCTTCTCCAGCTTGAGTCTCCTATTGCTTGGCCCAGTGGTCATCTGGACAGTCCCCATTTGGGTTCTAAGGACCCTCAGGGAACTCCAGGGTCTTCTTGTACAAGGGCTGCTCCAAAGACCATGGAGAACAAAGTTAAGGTTGAGAGGGCTCATTTCCTTCAAGGACACGCAAGCCACAATCCCTTTGAGCCCCGTGGAACAAAGTCTTCCAGCAGGTCCTACCTTCAGAAATCCTCCAGCCCAAAGCCAGCTCCATTCCCATGTGCAGTGTCTTCCCAGATCTCGGCACCCTCTCCCAGGAGACTCTGGAATGGGCCCATGGGTTCCACAGCCCTGTGAGCTTCCAGCTGGGAGCCTCTCCCTCCTACAGGGACCTCTAGGCCTTTCCAGGGCTTCTTTGGAGCTGGTTTCCTCTTTGCATGGGCTAGGCACCCCCAAAAGGCCAACCTCCTCCCTTCTCCCTCCTCTTCTTTTATCTGAGAGTGGAGACTAACAGGGGGCACACCGCCCCTCCGTGATCCCTCTTTGCCGGCAGACTCAAGCTGCAGCAGAAATTTGTTTGGCCTTAGCAGTAATTCCAGAACATCAGAAAAAATCCTGCTCTGGCTGGGCGTGGTGGCTCATGCCTGTAATCTCAGCACTTTGGGAGGCCAAGGCGGCTGGATCACTTGAAGTCCGGAGTTCAAGACCAGCCTGGCCGACATGGTGAAACCTCCTCTCTACCAAAAATATAAAAAATTAGCCGCGTGTGGTGGTGCGTGCCTGTAATCCCAGCTACTCAGGAGGCTGAGGCAGGAGAATTGCTTGAAACCAGGAGGCAGTGGTTGCAGTGAGCCGAGATCATGCCCCTGCACTCCAGCCTGGGCTACAGAGTGAGACTCCGTCTCAAAAAAAAAAAGAAAGAAAGAAAAAAAGAAAGAAAGAAAGAGTCCTACTCTGCATCTTACACTGCCTCCATCATTTGATTTATTCTTTCTTCCTGCTGTATGCAATTTTTGCCTTTTGATTTATAAATGCTGTATATAACTTTTAAAGATATTTAATTGACAAATACAGAATATGTTCAAAGTATACAATGTGATGATATGATATATACATTGTGTAGTGATTATCACCATCAAATTAACACACCCATCTCCACCCATGTTATATGTTAGATCCCCAGAACTTGTTCATCTTATAACTGAAAGGTTTTACTCTTTGACCCTCATCTGCCCATTCTCCCTACCCCATCCCCCACCACCTTTGGCAACCATTGTTCTCCTCTCTGCTTCTGAAAGTTTGACTTTTTAGATTCTGCATATAAGATCATGCAGTAATTGTCTTTCTGTATATGGCTTATTCACTTAACCACATGCAGAAAGCCCAACCAAGCTCATCCATTCCAAGCTCATCATGCTGCTGCAAATGGCAGGGATCACTTGAGGTAAGGAGTTTGAGACCAGCCTGGCCAACACAGTGAAACCCCACCTCTACTTAAAAAAAAAAAAAAAAAAATTAGCCTGGCCTGGTGGCGAGTGTCTATAATCCCAGCTACTTGGGAGGCTGAGGCAAGAGAATTGCATGAACCCGGAAGGCGGAGGTTGCAGTGAGCAGAGATGGTGCCGCTGGACTCCAGCTTGGGAGACAGAGCAAATCTCTGTTTCAAAAAAAGAGAGAAAGAAACAAATGCAATCTCTGGCCCCACCTGGACCTCCTGAGTCAGAATCTGTGATTTAATGAGAGCCCAGTCTAGGAGCCTCAGCTCTCCACGCCCACCGTGCCCCTCCCGACAGGCACTGCGCCTTCCTCCACTGCAGCTGGTGATTGCTACAGCTCAGCCTGTAACCAGCTCCCCGCAACTCCCCACCTCCGTGTCCCCATGTGTCCTGACCTCCCAGGCCACTGATTCACACACTGATTCATGCAGCCCAGGACTGGGAGGTGTAATAGTCACCTCAGCTCCTGGGCCTGAAGCCGCATAACTAACACTGAGACAGCCGAATAGAGCCTCCCCCTGCCTCTGATTCTCCCAGGCCTGCCTTCAGCTCACAGTTACAACAGCAGCTTTTGACCACATCACAGATCCCCCCAACAAATGAGTCAGATAGCTGCAGTGTGGCCCCTGCCGCACCATTTCCCAGCCATATGACCTTGGCCAGATAATCACAGCTCTGAGAGTGGCAGCTGCCTCATCTATAAAGTGGTGGGGGTGGAGGAGGTAATTATCACATTGACTCATGCAGAACTTGTGAGGCTTGGCTAAGGTAACTCATCCATTCATCTATCGTTGTAAAAAGATGTTTACAGAGTGTTGCTGTGTGGCCGGCATCAGGGACAGCAGAGACCCAAACAGACCAAGTCCTGCCCTAAGGAAGCTTATTAAGGAGGGAATGTGGGCAGACATAAAATGAAGCCGAGTCCCATGCCGGCAGGTGCTTGGGGGGTGTTCATGCATGCATGCGTGAATGAATGAATGCATGAATGCAAGTGCCCTGTGAGCCACACCCTCCCTCAATCACCAAGCTATCCCCAGGCTCCTCCACCCTAAAGTCACCATGGGACAGAAAGCCATGGGTCTAAAGCTGCAGAGGAACTTAAGGGAACATCAGGAGATTGGGGTGGGGGAAGCTGCGGGGTTTTCCGGCAGTTAATGGATATAGACGAATCAAAGCAATTATAAAAAGATTCCAGACGTAGAGCACACTTGCCTAAAATAGTTGATAATTGCAGCGGAATTAGGGTTGTTTTACAGATAGTTTTATGAGCTCTCTCTCTCTCTGTGTGTGTGTGTGTGTGTGTGTGTGTGTGTGTAAAATCATCTCAAATATGTTAAGATTTGGGAATGCTTCTTCTCAGCGTTTCAGAGCCTCCTCATTTCAGGGAGAACAATCCCCCCAACTCTTTTTTTTTTTTTTTTTTAGACAGAGTTTCGCTCTTGTTACCCAGGCTGGAGTGCAATGGCGCGATCTCAGCTCACCGCAACCTCCGCCTCCTGGGTTCAGGCAATTCTCCTGCCTCAGCCTCCTGAGTAGCTGGGATTACAGGCACGTGCCACCATGCCCGGCTAATTTTTTGTATTTTTAGTAGAGACGGGGTTTCACCATGTTGACCAGGATGGTCTCGATCTCTCGACCTCGTGATCCACCCGCCTCGGCCTCCCAAAGTGCTGGGATTACAAGCTTGAGCCACCGCGCCCGGCCGCCCCAACTCTTATTGTACCATGCACATCCCTCTGAGGACTCTCTGAGCCTCCCTGGATCATGGAATTTGAGAGTTAGAAGTCGAGACAACCCACCCACCCCATGTTTTCTGGACAGGAAACTGAGGCCCTGACTTGCCTGAGGTTAAGCCCGTGATTACAGGCAGCTGGAAATGGAGATTCGAACCCAGGTCGCCTGACTCCTGGCCCAGTGCCCGTGGTGGTTTACCATGTGGGTGTCCCCGCACCCCTGACACCGCACAGTAAATGCTGGTGGTCAGCACTGACACAGGCAATGTCCACCGAGCCACGAACGAGGCACAACAGCCTACAGAGCCAGACACCCAGCCTGGGTGGCATGACGAAACCCCATCCCTGCAAAAAATACAAGTACATACTTACCCAGTAGGGGAAATACCATGATCACGAAGGTAGTTTTCCCGGGGCGAGGCTTATCCATTGCACTCCAGAGGTGCTGACCCCTGCAATTTCTCCAAATGTGGGAAATTCCGCTGCATAATTTGTGGTAGTGGGGGATTGAGTTCGTGCTTTCCCTGATTGTTTTAAAAAATAAAATAAACACAAAAAATACAAGTATTAGATGGGCATGGCAGCATGTGCCTGTGGTCCCAGCTATTCAAGAGGCTGAGGTGGGAGAATGGCTTGAGCCCAGGAGGTCGAGGCTGCTGTGAGCCATAGATGTGCCCTTACTGCACCACTCCACTCCAGCAAGAGTGACAGACCACGAGCTCCACTTATAAGACAGGAAAGGGCAAACCAAGACTCTGATTAGTACTTGCCAGGGGCTGGGGGCGTGGCAGGGACTGACCTCAGCAGGTACAAGGGGACTTTGAGGGGTGAGGGAGCTGTTCTGTTTCTTGGTGGTGGTGGTGGTTACTTGCACTGAATGTGTTTGTCAAAACTAATAAAAAGAGTAAATTATATCTCAAGTTTTGTTTTGTTTTGTTTCATTTTTGTTTTGTTTTTGAGATGGAGTCTTGCTCTGTCGCCCAGGCTGGAGTGCAGTGGTGTGATCTCGGCTCACTGCAACCTCTGCCTTCCAGGTTCAAGCGATTCTCCTGCCTCAGCCTCCCAAGTAGCTGGGATTACAGGTGCCGGCCACCACACCCGGCTACTTTTTTGTTTTGTTTTGTACTTTTAGTAGAGACAGGGTTTCACCATGTTAACCAAGCTGGTCTGGAACTCCTGACCTCAAATGATCCCACCTACCTCAGCCTCCCAATTTGCTGGGATTACAGATGTGGGCCACTGCACCCGGCCTCTCAAGTTTTTTTTTTTTTTTTTTTGAGACGGAGTTTCGCTCTTGTTACCCAGGCTGGAGTGCAATGGCGCGATCTCGGCTCACCGCAACCTCTGCCTCCTGGGTTCAGGCAATTCTCCTGCCTCAGCCTCCTGAGTAGCTGGGATTACAGGCACGCGCCACCATGCCCAGCTAATGTTTTGTATTTTTAGTAGAGACGGGGTTTCACCATGTTGACCAGGATGGTCTCGATCTCTCGACCTCGTGATCCACCCGCCTCGGCCTCCCAAAGTGCTGGGATTACAGGCTTGAGCCACCGCGCCCGGCTTGGCCTCTCAAGTTTTTAAGATGAAGCCTAAAATAATGATGATGATAATGATAATAATAATAACCTTGAAAGCCAAAAAAAGAAAAAGTCCATCACAACACAGAGGCCCCAGGGGTCCCCCTGTCAGAGCTGGAAGACGCCTGTTAGCTGGAAGATGGCCTGGGCTAGGGATTTCTGCCCACAGACTTTTCTCCTGGGAGATTCCTCAACCCAACACTCCCAAACCAGCGTGCTGTGACCCAAATCTGGCTTCACTCCTGCTTCCCAGACCAGGAGCGCCATTCCACCAGGCACCCAGGCTTGCTACAGCTGTGGGCCAGCTCCTTTCTCCACGGCTCCCGAAACCACCACAAGGCACTGACCCACAATTTGTCCCGTAACTCCCTGCAGCTCCGACCTGATCAGGCACTCACCTATGTGTTATCTCCCTCAGGACGGACTCTGTGTCCCCACTACCCCGCCCTGTGCCTGCCTCCCTGGGATGCTGTGCCTCCTGCCCAGGACCTGCCAGGGCCCCTGGCCAACAACAGGGTTTGCTGGGTGAGCTCCTCAGTTAGTCCAGCAGTCAGAGGCCTCCACAGACTGGCACCAAAACACAATTAATTCCTACATCATCCACCCCACTGCCACCCCATGGGATCCCTGCCCATCACTGTCTAAAGGTCCAGCTCTTTGCTGAGAGTAGCCTCAATACAAGAGCATGGGTGAGCTGCTGGGCACAGGGCCTGGGGAAAGAAGAGAGGAGATGCCAGGGCAGGTGGGTCCCACGGAGCTCTAAAACCTCAACAGCCTCTCCAGCCTCCACCTGACAGCTCCAGTGACAGGGACATCAGCCCCCCAGGTAACCCCTCCAGCTTTGGGGAACTCAGACACTTGTGTGTCTCCGCCTTACATGGAGCTCGAGGCCGTTCTTGTCTGTGGTCCTCATTCCCATTCCACCCCCAGGCCACCAGAGGACAGCTGGGTGATGATGGTGACCTCATCCCTCTCGAGTCTCTGCCCATCCCTGCAGCCAGGCTCACAACCACAGCAAAGGCAGGGGTCCCCAATCATCTGGCCAGAATGGAAGCCTCTCTCTCCCTCTCACTCCTTCTCTCTCTCTCTCCCTCCCTCTCTCTCTCTCTCTCTCTGTCTGTCTCTCTCTCTCCTTCTCTCTCTGTCTCTCTCTCTATCTCTCTTTCTGTCCTCTTGCTGGCTCAAGAATGGTTTCTCTCTTACTGTGACCTCATCCCTCAGTGACTCAGTTTATCTTGCTGTGAATGAAAATCACCCCATCTCGCTGGAGCCATGGGTTCTTTGCCACATATATGACAAGCATCATCCTCCCCGGCACTCCGGGAATGGTGTGTATTAATGGTCCAACCTAAGTGTGACCTCCCAGCCACTGCACAGTCCTCTCTGGCCACCTGAAATAGCAGCATTACTCTCGGCTGGAAGGGGCTTCACCCATCCCTTGGTGGAGAATAAGGTCCCTCATCCCACGAGACAGTGCACATCCAACTTCATGGATAAGGAAACGGAGGCCGGGACCAGACGGGTCTGGCACTGCTGGGTCCCCCAGCTGACCGCAGTGAGGAAGGCACTGCCAAGGTCCCCATGAGCGCAGGGTGTGCCCCTGCATGTGGCCCAGCTGCTCTGAGGCAACCTCTGAGTACCTTAATGTTCATTTCTGCCTGGCCGATAATTTACCGGGAAGGTGGTTAATAGAGCAGGACCAGCTCTGCAAGCAGGTGGGAAAGGAGGCGCCATCCCAGGCCAAGCCTTCTAACACAAACCTGTGTAGCTAGTTCTAGGAACCAGAGTGGTCTTCAGTCCGCAAATCCCCCTACCCAGAATGTCCTGATTCCGGTCTTAGGTTAAGAAGGCACTCTCTGCCTCCGGTAGGGGAAACGCCAACTCCTGACTGTTCTGCCTGCCTGCCCCGGATCAATAGTGTGGGGCTGGCTGGCAGGTGGAGAAGAAGGGGTCTGGGAACTCAGAGGGACTCCAGAGGAAGAGGGGTGGGCAAGAGGAGGGGCGCAGCGGGAAAGGAGGCGTCTGAAGCCCAGCGCCCCATGCTCCCCATTTTACCAAGGAAGACACGGACAAAAGCAGTGGCTCTTAAGCTTCCTTCAGTCTCTGACCTTTCTTTTGTATTTTTACTTTTATTTTTGTTTATTTATTTATTTATTTATTTATTTTTTGAGATGGAGCCTTACTCTGTTGTCCAGGCTGGAGTGCAGTGGCCTGACCTCTACTCACGGCAGCCTCCATCTCCCAGGTTCAAGCAATTCTTCTGCCTCAGCCTCCCAAGAAGCTGGGACTATAGGCGTGCACCACCATGTCCAGGTAATTTTTGTATTTTTAGTAGAGATGGGGTTTCTCCATGTTGGCCAGGCTGGTCTTGAACTCCTGACCTCAAGTGATCCCCCTGACGGCCTCTGCCTCCCAAAGTGCTAGGATCGCAGGTCGGCCTTCAGTCAAGTCTCCAACCATTTTGAGAGCATGATAGAATCTCTGGACCTATAGTCCAGGAAAATGTATATGCTCATACACAGCCTTGCACCCCCAAAACCTCCATGGAGTCCGTGGAACCCCAGATTTCAAGCCCTCAGATGGGTAGAGAACTAAGAATTCCTAGTTTGGCTTCTCTGTCTAGCATGCTGTCCCACCAGCTTAGACCCCTCCAGAGGGTTTACACAGTCTCTCACCCCGAGCACCCCTACCCTAGAAGGAGGTCTGCAGGGGGAGGGAGGTGGGGTTTGTTCTTGTTGCATCTCTCTTTTCCTGTGAAAATTGTCCTAGTTCAGATGATATGGTCTCCCCAGAGGGAGGTGACCATTCTGTTTCTCCAGCCCATGGCAGGGTGGCTGTGGGATGAGAAGACCTTATTTCCCACCAAGGCCACATGTCATTCCATCAGAGAGGCCACTAATGCACCCACTAGACTTGGCCGCCAGCTGACGGCAAAGTTTGCCTTCTTGGGATTCAAGCTTGCCCATGTCTAAACTTACCATTGTGAGACCTTGCACCGGCCAACAGTCTTTTCTCATCTTCTGAGACTTTCTTTTTTTTTTTTTTTTTTTTTTTGCTCTGTCGCCCAGGCTGGAGTGCAATGGCACAATCTCCGCTCACCGCAACCTCTGCCTCCTGGGTTCAAGCAATTCTCTGCCCCAACCTCCCAAGCAGCTGGGACTACAGGCACCCACCACCACGCCCAGCTATTTTTTGTATTTTTAGTAGAGACAATGTTTCACCATCTTGGTGAGGCTAGTCTTGAACTCCTGACCTCGTGATCCACTGACCTCAACCTCCCAAAGTGCTGAGATTACAAGCGTGAGCCACTGCGCCCGGCCTCTGAGACTTTCTTTTCCTGTCTGGACATTTATGGTCCCTCTTAATGCTTTCTTGGAATTCCTTCACTATTTCTGCTACTCTTTTTCTCTTGAATTATTTAAGACGTGTTTACTTGAATGTAGTTTTGCAAGCCACTTTAAACATTTCCCCCTAAAAGTGCATCCTATGAATAATATAAACAAACCACAATTATAAAATGATACATGAATGCCTCCAAATTGTAGAGATTAAGCTGTAATTTTCAGTGGCAAAGACATGGATGCCAGGATGTGCAGATTAGCCCACATTTCATCAAATTAGAATGAGAGTGAAACTCCAGTCTGAATAGAATACTTTGCCTGATGACTCTAACTGAAAATTCTTCTCTTTCTATTCTAAAGCACTCAAAACCAGTGAAGCTTGGGAAAGTCGCTGACCTCCAGTTGTTCTGCTGAGAAACAGCTGGCTCCATTTCCATGGAGACCAAGGAATCTGAAGATGTGAAAAAGACCCAGAGGAAATCAGCAAGGGATCAGCAGAACGCTGATAATGAACCAGCCAAGGTGAAACCTGAGTTACTCTCAGAAAAAGAAGAGACTTCTCCAGTGGACCAGGAGATCCAAGACAAAGAGCTTCATCGCCACATCCCAATTCAGAGAAATTCCATCTTCAACCGCTCCATAAGACGCAGAAGCAAAACCAAGGCCAGAGACACCCTCGAATGGAACACCAGCTGCCTGGCAGGTCAGTGTCAGGGGCAGCTGTCACGGCTGTTCTCTTATATTGGTTGGAGTCATCAGCGCTGAAAGGTCCTCATTAAATGAGAAGGAGTAAGTGGTGTTGAAAATTTGGGAGGCAGAGGCAGGGGAATCGCTTGAACCCGGGAGGTGGAGGTTGCAGTGACCCCAGATGGCGCCATTGCACTCCAGCCTGGCGACAGAGCAAGACTCTGTCTCAAATAAATAAATAAATAAATAAATAAATAAATAAATAAAGAATTAAAAAATAAAATTACGAAGGATAGGCTGGGCACGGGGGCTCATCCCAGTACTTTGGGAGTCTGAGGCAGGTGGATCACCCGAGATTGGGAGCTAGAGACTAGCCTGATCAACCTAGAGAAACTCCATCTCTACTAAAAATACAAAATTAGCCAGGCATGGTGGCGCATGCCTGTAGTCCCAGCTACTCAGGAGGCTGGGGCAGGGGAATCGCTTGAACCCAGGAGGCGGAGGTTTTGGTGAGCCTAGATTGTGTCATTGACTCCAGCCTGGGTGACAAGAGCTAAACTCCGTCTTCAAAAAAAAAAAAAAAAAGAAAAGAAAAGAAAAGAAAGAAAGAATAAAATAGAATAAAATAAAATTACCAGGACATGTTCAACGGGGTAGCACATTTTAAAACTATTATCTAAAGAATCTAAATTCCTCCACTATGATGTCGTGTGTGCTTAGGAGAAAGTGTTAACCCAAATTATACAATTAGACTGGCTTCTACTGAAAAATGATTTCTTGTTCTGGAACTCAACAAAGCACATACCCCCTCCCCCGCCCCCACTGTACATGCATTCAGGAAGGAGACTTTGAGCCATCCAAATTAGGGGTCATCTGGGAACACGAATTTTCTCAGTGATGAGATTCTGTCCTGTTCTCTCAGTGTCACTGCCATAGCCAGAGCTTCTGCTGCCCTGAAAATAAATAAGATCACAACGTTGGGAATAGATTTGTAACAAGACTTTTTAATCTTTTAGGCCAGGGTCTAGCACATTTTGTCTGCTCCAAATATACATATCGAGCAGAATAAAGTTCAGAAAACTTTACAAATGGGGTGTTGGTGCTGCAGACTCTTTTCCTGGTGACGTGCTCGTGTGGCTGACGGGCAGCCTGCAGGGAGTACAGAATGTGTGACAGTTTCCCAGCCCTCGGGGCACAGCAACTGCCACCAGACTATATGTACCCTGAGTGTGCCAGAGTGGCAGTCCCTCCTAAATCCAGAGACTTCATCAAGCCATTCAAGAACATTCATCAAACCCTGTATTGGGTAGCTGTTTGCTACAAGTTAAACTCCCCTCAAAATATAGAGAACTAAAACAACAATATTTATTATTGCTCATGATTCTGGGGGTTGGTTGAGTGGTTCCTGTGTCCGGGCCAGTTTGTGTAACCTCTGCAGTCAGCTGGTGGCTCTTCTGGGCTTGGATGGTGGAGGACAGCCTCACTCAGCCCTCTGGTGGTCTGTGAGCTGGGACGGCTGGCCTCTGCCTCACGTGGTCTCTCATTCCCCAGCAGACTGGCCCAGGCTTATACACGCGATAGTTAGGTTCTGAGAGAGCAAGAGTAGAAGCTGCCTGGCCTCTGGAGGCCTAGATTCACACCTTGCATAGTCCCCTGCACCATGTTCTATCGGTCAAACCAGCCCACAGGGCCAGACCAGACCAAAGGGCTTGGGGAAAATGATTTCATCACTCCACAGTGGTAACGGTGGTAGAATTTGTGGCTGTTGCTGTCCACCACAAACATTAACAAGATCGTGGATCGAGCACTGAGTTAAGCCAGAAAAATATAATGATTGAAATATTATCCTCATGGAAGCTCAACTTTTCCATACGTTTGAAATTTCTCATGTGAGAAAAGCTAAAAGCACACTCTCACACAAGGAAGCTGGAGTCTCTGCCTTTGAGGAACCCACAATATTATAATGTCATTGTACTGCAAGCCGTGTGTCAAAGTTTACAGGGGACATAAAGGCAAAGCCCTAGACCCTACTGTTGGGGTTAGGAAAAGGCTTCCCAAAGATGATATTTTAGATGAGTCTTTAAAAATTGGTAAGGACTGCTGGGTGCAGTGGTTCATGGCTGTAATTTTAGCACTTTGGGAGGCCGAGGCAGGTGGATCAACTGAGGTCAGGGGTTTGAGACTAGCCTGGCCATCATGATGAAACTCCGTCTCTACTAAAAATACAAAAATTAGCCTTGCCTAGTGGTGCATGCCTGTAATCCCAGCTATTCAGGGCAGGAAAATTTCTTTAACCTGGGAGGCAGAGATTGCAGTGAGCCAAGACTGCACCACTGCACTCCAGCCTGGGTGACAGAGCGACTCCATCTCAAAAAAAAAAAAAAAAGGCGGAGTAAGGACATGGCTGGGGAGAGAGGAGAGCAAACGCGGTTGACTTCATGCAGGTACCCAATGGCTGTGCTAGGCAGGCATTTCAAGGGTATTCTTACCATACCCATTTTACAGATCAAAAATAACAACTGAGGCCCACAGAGATTGAGCCATTTACCCAGAATACACAGCTATGGTGTGGTACAGATTGAGCCGGAGTTCAGATCCTTCTGGCTCCAAAGCCTCTGTGGATGAAGAAGGGGTTACAGCAGGAATAACGCTGCAAGCTACATACATCATCTTAAATTTTCCAGTGGCCACATTTAAAAAGCACAAATAAGGGGGTGAAAGTTACTTTAACAATGCATTTTAGTAACCCAGCAAGATGCAAAAAGTACCATTTTATCCTGTAGTTAATAATCGATATAAACATTATCAATGAGATAGTTTACATTCTTTTTTTGCACGAAGTCGTTGAAATCTGTTGAGTATTTTATATCTGCAGCCCCTCTCAATTCGCATGCCAAATTTTCATTGAAAATACTTGATCTGGATTTAGACTGCATAAAATGTACAGTCAGAAAAGTGGATTTACATACCCGAATTGATCCAAATATCCTTAAAAGTTTCCCAACAACTGAATCAATATGAGTTTGTACTTTTACATTTAAATCACATTAAATAAAATGAAAAATTCACCTCCTCGGTCACATTTGCCAGCCACATTTCAAGTGCACGATAGCCACACGTGGCTAGTGGCCACCGCGTTGGACAGGGCAGACTGGAGGAACGTGAGTAGAAAGAAAAGCAGCTGCACCCGCCAAGCTGGGGGCCAGGGAGGTCTTTTGGAGGTGCAGGAAAAGGGAAGTACAGGGCTGTGTCTGGGACGAAGCTGGGAAGGGACACTGGGCCGCTAGGGAAAGGGCCTGAGTTTACGACCTCCCCAAGCCGAGCCAAGGATGCTGACACCAGTACAGACAGAACAGTGCCATCCCCAAGCGTGACCTTTATGTCCAACCATAAACGTTCTCCTCAGATTTGCAGGGGGTTTTTGTTTATTTGTTTGTTTGTTTGAGTCGGAGTCTCGCTCTGTTGCCCAGGCTGGAGTGCAGTGGTGTGATCTCAGCTCACTGCAGCCTCTGCTTCCTGGTTTCAAGCGATTCTCCTGCCTCAGCCTCCCAAGTAACTGGGACCACAGGTGCCTGTCACCATGGCTGGCTAATTCTTATATTTTTAGTAGAGACAGTTTCACCGTGTTGGCCAGGGTGGCCTCAAACTCCTGACTTTAAGTGATCTGCCTACCTCAGCCTCCCAAAGTGCTAGGATCACAGGTGTGAGCCACCGCGCCAGGTCCATAATTATAACTTTCATAGGGATGGCATCCCAGGCTATGAAACTCCCTTCAGGGAGTGAGGTATGGACACTCCTTCCCACTCCACTTTCTTCGCCTTCCAGCCTGACTGCTGCTACTGTGCTAGGCTTACAAGAATTGCCTGAAAAGGGGCGATCTGGATCTTCTAACTTGCTCCTTCTCTGAAATGTCACAGATTCACAGGACAATGGAAAATCTGTAAATGAGCCCCTGACCTTGAATATCCCCGGGAGCAGAACGCCTCCTTGGAGAACAGCAATGCAGACAGGGACCCAGAAAGTGAGGTAAGAGATGGCAGCTCACAGGGAAGGTATCCAGGACAGACGCGCGAGGGGCATTGCTGCAAAGACGTGATGGGGTCACAAGGGCGTCATGTTATATTAAAAAAAAAAAAAAAAAAGTGACTTTTGGTTGCCCATCCTGAAAACAATAACAACAGCAACAACAACTCCATAATTTCAAAATATATATATATATGGTTTTGTATAGTAATTAAAAAAAAAATTGGGGGGCAGAGATGGGGTCTTGCCTTTGGGCTCAGAGGATCCTCCAGCCTCAGCCTCCCAAAGAGATTACAGGTGCAAGTAACAAAAAAACAATTCTTACTCCCCAGTCACAAAACTAGGAAATTTTAGATACTACGTAGATCGAGAAATAGAATAGAAAAATCACGGCCAGGCGTGGCGGCTCACACTTGTATTCTCAGCACTCTGGGAGGCCGAGGCAGGGAAGTTACTTGAGGCCAGGAATTTGAGACCAGCCTGGCCAACATGGTGAAACCCTGTCTCTACTAAAAATACCAAAAAAAAAACCTAGCCAGGTGTGGTGGCACTCACCTGTAATCCCAGCCACTCAGGAGGCTGAGACAAGAGAATCGCTTGAACCTGGGATGTGGAAGTTGCAGTGAGGTGAGATCAAGCCACTAACCTCCAGTCTGGGTGATGGAGTGAGACTCTGTATCAAAAAAAATGAAGAAAATGAGGGAGGGAGGGAGGGAAAGATTAACCACTGTATCCTGGCCAGGCACAGTGCCTTGAGCCTGTAATCCCAAATTTTGGCAGGCTGAGGCCAGAGGATCGTTTAAGCTCAGGAGTCTGAGGCCAGCCTGGGTAATATAGTAAGACAGAGAGGTTTTATTATGTCATAAATGTGGTTCAAGTCCTTTTTTCTATATGTTTATGTTTACTTTCTTTTCATAAAATAAGCTCTTACTATAAAATATTCTCTTATGACTGGACTGTGATTTATTAATCGTGCTCCTATTGTTGGGTTTGGGGTATTGTATCAGTCAGTACTGAATTCAGCTGCTTATTTTAAAGAATAGCACAGTTTAACAGGGCAGAGATCTATTTGGCTCTTGTGTGAGAGAAACCTGGGGGGTCACGACTGCAGCTCCTTCATGCCTGCATGGATCCAGGCTCCTTCTAGCTTTCTAATCTGTCATCTGTCAAGGAGACTGCCAGAGCTCCAGCCATCACAGCCACCGTTCAGGTGGAGGGAAAGAGAAAAGCCAGCAGGGTCAGGGCACAGCAGCAGCCAGGTCTGCCCTGCTCTTAAGGAGACTGCCCGAAGCCCACCCAGCCATTGCTGCTGATATCTTATTGGCCAAAACTGGATCACATGGCCACCTCCACCAGCAACGGAGGCCGGGGAAATGGGTGTGTCATTTAAAAGCCAGGTCTGGGCCGGGTGCGGTGGCTTATGCCTATAATCCAGCACTTTGGAAGGCTGAGACAGGTGGATCACTTGGGGTCAGGAGTTCAAGACTAGCCTATCCAACAGGGTGAAACCCCACCTCTACTAAAAAAAAAAACAAATTAGCTGGGTGTGGTGGCACATACCTGTAATCCCAGCTACTTGAGAGGCTAAGGCAGGAGAATTCCTTGAATCTAGAAGGTGGAGGTTGCAGTAAGCCGAGATTACCACTGCACTCCAGCCTGGGGGACAGAGTGAGACTCCGTCTCAACAAATAAAATAAAAGCCAGGACTGGGCCGAGCACGGTGGCTCATGCCTGTAATCCCAGCACTTTGGGAGGCGAGACAGGCAGATCACTTGAGGTTGGGAGTTTGAGACCAGCCTGAGCAACATGGAGAAGCTCCATCTCTACTAAAAATACAAAATTAGCCAGGTGTGGTGGTGCGTGCCTATAATCCCAGCTACTCGGGACGCTGAGGCCAGAGAATTGCTTGAACCTGGGAGGTGGAGGTTGCAGTGAGCCGAGATCGCGCCATTGCACTCCAGCCTGGGCAACAAGATCAAAACTTCATCTCAGAAAAAAAAAAAAAAAAAAAAAAAAAAGCCAGATCTGTTTCTGCCCTCAGTAAACGGGTTCCATCAATGAGGAAGAAGGGGAGAGCGGATAAACGGGAGGCACAGGCAAGCTCTGACCCAAGGCATTTTCAAATTTTTGCTGTTTTGTAAGTCACACTATGATAAGTATCACTGTGGCAAAACCTAATGGCCAGCCCTCGTTATTCCTTTAAGCTGAATTCCTAGAAGTTTCACAATCTCTGCGAATCCTTGGATGGCTACAGCGAAACCATATCCCTATATCTGCACTGGGGAACTGGAAACCAGGCAGCTCACCAGAATTCCAAGACAAGGTGGGGAGGCATCATTTCCTTCCTGGGGTTGCTTTGCCCATTAATCCTTGGACACACACACACACACACACACCCATTTTACTTGCATGTAATTGGATATTCTGAGTGTATTAGGCTGTTCTTGCATTGCTATAAAGAAATACGTGAAGCTGGGTAATTTCTAAGAAAAGAGGTTTGCATTTGGAGAGGAAGAGGTGGGATGATTGCATGAGGTCAAGAATTCGAGACCAGCCTGGCCAATATGGCAAAACCCCGTCTCTACTAAAAATACAACAATTAGCCAGACATGGTAGAACATGCTTGTAAAAACAGCTACTTGGGAGGCTGAGGCACGAGAATTGCTTGAATCCAGGAGGCAGAGGTTTCAGTGAGCTGAGATCATTCCACTGCACTCCAGCCTGAGTGACAGAGTGAGACTCTGTCTCAAAAATAATAATAATAATAAAGAAAGCCTGGCGCGGTGGCTCAAGCCTGTAATCCCAGCACTTTGGGAGGCTGAGGCGGGTGGATCACGAGGTCGAGAGATCGAGACCATCCTGGTCAACATGGTGAAACCCCATCTCTACTAAAAATACAAAAAATTAGCTGGGCATGGTGACACGTGCCTATAATCCCAGCTACTCAGGAGGCTGAGGCAGGAGAATTGCCTGAACCCAGGAGGCGGCGGTTGCGGTGAGCCGAGATCACGCCATTGCACTCCAGCCTGGGTAACGAGAGCGAAACTCCATCTCAAAATAACAATAATAATAAAGAAAAGAGGTTTGATTGGCTCACAGCTCTGCAGGCTATACAGGAAATATGGTAACATCTGCTTCTGGGAAGGCCGCAGGAAGCTTCCAATCGTGGTGGAAGGCAAAAGGAGGGCAGGTGTCTCATGTGACAGGAGCAAGGGAGTAGGGTGAGAGGTGCCACCCACTTTTAAACCCCCAGATCTGGTGAGAACTCACTATCACGAAGACAGCACAAAGACATGAGGGATCCGCCCCCTGATCCAAACACTTCCCACCAGGCCCCGCCTCAAGCACTGGGGATTACATATCAACATGGGATTTGGGTGGGGACAGAAACACAAACTATACCAATGGGCAGTCGTTTCCTGCTGTCTCTGATGTGGCTTAAGCCCCAAGAGCCAAGAACAACGCTGTAAACATCTGACCACCGACCCGGGACATAGCAGAGACAGCGAAGCCACCTTCGTTCCCCAGCCTTGGAGGGTATCAAAAGGACTGAGAGTAAAAGTAACTGACAACCAGGACCCAAGGCCAGAGCAAGAGTCCAAGGGGCCGAGAAGGGGCCCTGGGAGTGGGGAGAGAAGAGGCGTCAGGGCAGCGGCTACCAGCCAATTGGTATATAAAAACGCCTTAACACAAATACATCCGCATTTTAACACTAGATGAAAGGGAGAGTGACGGGTCTGGTTACTGGGTTTCGTTTGTGGGGAGTTGTCAGGGCGCTGTGAGTTTCCTACCTTTCCCCATGGGATCCTTTCCCCTTAAGTCAATTGAGGAGGCCTTCAAGGAATCCACTTGGAAATCTCTGGAATCTGGGGGACAGGACCCTGGCTCACACTTGAAAGCATCTAGAGCTGAGCTGGCTGAAGCAGCCTGCAAGGGGAGGAGGGCCAGGGCCGAGCAGGGACAGGGGAAGCATCTATACCAAAGGCAAGGCAGAGGCGTGTGGCTTCTCAGAGCCAGCTGTGGGTCTCGAGGAAGACAGCCTGTGTTGATTGATTTGAAAAGGAGTCTACACAAGAGCACTTTCTGCTGGAGTCCCGGCCTAAGAGCTCTGCACATGCCAAGGAATTGAAGTCAGAGACCTCCCGGGAGGTATCTCTAAGGAGCCCAAACAGCAGCTGGGGGGTGGGGAGAAGACGGAGCAAGAGGTAGGGGCTTTGGCTGTGGTAGGGTCTGTACCTGGAGAAGGAGAAGCAGAAGATCGCTTTGGGCTACTCTCTTTAATACCCAGCAAAAGAGACCATTTGGTCATAACTTGCAAATGGCTGGCCAAGCTTTGCTCGTGTCCTGCCCGAGGTTTCATACAAGGCCCAGGCAGGTGGTGCCAACCTGCAGAGCTGGCCGAAGTGGGGAATCTGGAGGAAGAAGTGAGCGCCTTCCTGTTTGTACCCCACCAAGTCCAGCTTACCCACGAACCTGTCTTGTGGCTTAGTGAGCATAGTGATTCTGGCAAGCACCTTGATGTCGACTGCCTCTAAAGCAGGAACCGCCAGCTCCACTGTGCCACGTGTTGCTACTACATTCTCTGAGCTGGATCTCCATGGTGAAGCAAGTCATCATGCACCTGCTGTGGGGACATTTTCTAGACAAAAGCCTCGGATGGGCTGTCAGGTTCCAAGGGCTTTGAGTTATTGCTTTTAAAGGTAAAGTCCGAAATATGTATTTCTCCTGGGCTGCATGGACCATGGATGAGCCCTGCCATCTCCACTTGTCTGCTATGAGACACCTGGGGTCCTCACTCATTCTCTGTCTTGTTTGCTCCCAGTTTGACTTGTCCCACAGTGTTCCGAGTCAGGTCTGTCACTCGCAGAACTGAATCCCTGCTCTTGCCCACATCCCTGTGTTACTGTCTTCTTATAACGGGTCCGTCATGCAAAGTGTTGCGGCTGATTCTGAGTGTCTCTTGTTCAGTTTCCAGTCACCTTCCCAATGTTTTTATGCATTCCTGTTGAAGTCCCTTTTGCTCTCCTACAGGGCAATCATTCTCTGTCTCCAAGCCTGATTTGTGCATAGAAAGGCAGGTTTCGTGATCTAAATTTAGCAGAGGAAAAACACCAACAGCAACAGCAACAATAAAAACCCCTACGTGGCACAAAGACTGGTAACAATTAAAGAGAGGCTACAGCATTTAGTTCGGAAAAGCCCCAAATATTTTATCTCCCTGGGTTTTTTCCGTAATTGTCGGTGTCGTTAGTGTTTTCATAAAGGTGATTTAAGTCATGCTTTATCGAAGGTCATTTTACATTACAATAAAATGTTCAGATCTTGGGTCTACAGCTTGATGCGCTTTTACACAAGTACTACACCTCCTTAACCATCAACTGGACCAAGATAGAGAACATTTCCATTGCCCCAAGAGGGCCCCTCAGGGCCCTTTTTCAAGTCAATATCCAACCCTCAGACATAACCATCTTCTAAATTCTACCACCATCAGACTTGTTCTTGAACTTCATATAAATGGGATCACACAGTGTGTACTCTACGGTGTCTGACTTCCATTGCTCAAGGTAATATTTTTGAAATTCATCAATATATGTGTACCAGATTGTTCTTTTTTTTTTTTTTTTTTTTTTTTTTTTTTTTTTTTTTTTTTTTTTGAGACAGTCTCATTCTGTTGCCCAGGCCAGAGTGCAGTGGCGCAATCTCAGCTCACTGCAACTTCCGTCTCCCAGGTTCAAGTGATTCTCCTGCCTCCCAAGCAGCTGGGATTATAGGCGGCCATCACTACACTTGGCTAATTTTCGTATTTTTAGTAGGGATGGTTGTTTCACCATATTGGTCACGCTGGTCTCGAACTCCTGACCTCAAGTGATCTGAGTGCCTCGACCTCCCAAAGTGCTGGAATTACAGACGTGAGCCCCCACACCTGGCCAAGTTTCTCATCTTTCAGTGAGCAGAAGTTTTTAATTTTGATGAAGACTAAGTAATTTTTTTGTTTGTCCTTTTCTATCTTAAGAAATACTTGACTATCTCAAAGTCATAAAGATACTCTGCTACGTTTTCTTACAGAAGTTTTAGACTCTTCACTTTCACATTTGGGTCTGTAGTCCATAGAGATCTCTAGTTGCTCTAGCACTGTTTATTGAGAAAGCCTTCTGTTCCCTCAATGAATCGCATTGCTACTTTTTTTCAAAAGTCTAATGACTGCAGACACATGGGTGTATTTCTGAACTTTTATTCTGTTTCATTGATCTAATTGTCTATATTTATGCCACTACCACAGGGTCTTAAATACTGTTGCTTTATGCTTAATCTTAAAATCTGGTATTGTAAGCCCTCCTACTTTGTTCTTTTTAAATATAGTCCTGACTATTTCAAATCTTTTGCATTTCCATACAAATTTTGGAATCAGTTTGTCAATGTCTACCAAAAAAAGTCTGCTAGAATTTCAGTTGAAATTTCATTGTCTCTACAGAGAAATGTCGGGTTTAATCCATATGTTAACCAGCTTGATTTAGTCATTCCGCAAGGTATATATATTTCAAAACAACATATTGTATGCAATATATAAAATTTTTGTCAATTTTTTTTTAAATTACGGGATCATTGACACCTAAATCTTGGCAACTCAAATTGTTCAAACTATGAACATGTCCTAATCTTTCATTTATTTAGATATTTTTAAAATTAATCGCTGGGCGCGGTGGCTCAAGCCTGTAATCCCAGCACTTTGGGAGGCCGAGGCGGGTGGATCACGAGGTCAAGAGATCGAGACCATCCTGGTCAACATGGTGAAACCCCGTCTCTACTAAAAAATCCAAAAAAATTAGCTGGGCATGGTGGCGCATGGCTGTAATCCCAGCTACTCAGGAGGCTGAGGCAGGAGAATTGCCTGAACCCAGGAGGCGGAGGTTGTGGTGAGCCGAGATCGCGCCATTGCACTCCAGCCTGGGTAACAAGTGAAACTCCGTCTCAAAAAAAATAAATAAATAAATAAAATAAAATAAAATAAAATAAAATAAAATAAAATTAATCTAGCGATGATTTGTAGTTTTTAATGTAAAGGTTTTACACATCTTTTAAATAAATTTGTTCCTAGGTATTTCATGTTTTTTATCTTATTTTAAATGCCAGTGTTTTCTAATTTCATTTTTCAGTCATTTTTTGGTAGTATGTAAAAATAAAATTAATTTTTGCATGTAAAAATAAAATTAATTTTTCACTTAGTATCCTGTGATCTTAATAAATTCACTTATTCATTCTTTTTGAGATGGAGTCTCACTCTATTACCCAGGCTGGGGTGCTGTGGTGCCATCTCTGCTCACTGCAACCCTCCCGGGTTCAAGTGATTCTCCCTCCTCAGCCTCCCAAGTAGCTGGGATTATAGGTGCCCACCACCACACCTGACTAATTTTTGTTGTTCTTGTTGTTGCTATTGTATTTTTAGTAGAGACAGGGTTTCACCATGTTGACCAGGCTGGTCTTGAACTCCTGACCTCAAGTGATCCACCCACCTCAGCCTCCCAAAGTGCTGGGATTACAGGCATGAGCTGTAATTAAGGCTATAATTAAGGCTGCGCCCAGCCTTATTTCTTTCTTTTCAATCGTCACGCCTTCTATGTGTTTCTCTTGGCTTATTGCATTGGCAAGGACTTCAACCATAATGCCGAATAGAAGTGGTGAAAGTAGGCATCCTTGTCTTATTTCCTGGCCAAGGCTGCTTTGATGACAAAGATCAAAGCCTATTCAAATTTGCTCAAGTGAAAGAGGAATATTGTAAAGATGCTGGAATTCCAGAGACTCCAGGTAGAAGGGATGAAGCCCATCTTTCCACCTTTACGAGAATGAAGAAGCCATCAGAAACTACAGGCCCTTTATCCTTTTCTCATGGGCCATGAGGCTCACTCCTCCCTGTTTCTCTCGGAGGAGTGCTCAATTGTCCCGCTTCTCTGCTTTTCAGCTTGCACTTGACACGAATGGCAGCCATTGCCACAGTGACCTTTCATCTCAGCTGGCCACAAAGCCCACCGGGACGCTTTTTTTGTGTCTCTTAGAAAAAAGGAATTTCTAAGGGAAATAATCTCGTTGACCATCCTTGGGTCAGGTGTTTATCTCTGGGTCAAACAGCTAAAAGGGCAGGGGGCAAGATTAATGGGGCCATTCCCACCTCATCAGTGGGAGATCTGCTTGGGAGAATTTTTAAATATGTGAAGGTGAGCCAGGCAAGCCCAAACATATACAGAGTAGTTACAGTTGGGTCTCACATGCGAAAGAATGCCGAAAGGGGCTTGGGTGAGGTAAGCAGCAGAGAATGGAGGTAAGAACAGTAGGGACGAGAGGCAGTAGATTAAAGACTTAGAGCCTTCAGAAGCCCGGAATGGACCCAAGAACCAGTGCTTCAGTTTACAAGTTAGTGTGTGCTGCCGTGGGATGTGGGGTGTTCTTCTTGGTAATCAGCGCCCATTCTCAGTTCATCCAAGGCTTCATGGTAAGTCCTCTTCAGTACCAACCAGCAGTGAGTCATGGTGAGCTGGGCAGCATGGCCGGAGGGAGCATAATCACTGTAGAAAGACGTTCTGTAAAAAGGGGCACGGGCAGCCGACGTACATACGGCAAGCGCCTTTACACTCACTGTCTTATTACATTCTCTCACCATTATCCCCACATGTTGTTTTTTGAGATGAACTTTCGCTCTTGTTGCCCAGGTTGGAGTGAAATGGTGTGATCTCAGCTCACCGCAACCTCTGCCTCCCAGATCCAAGGGATTCTCCTGCTTCAGCCTCCCAAGGAGCTGGGATTACAGCCAGGCATGTGGCACCACACCCAGCTAATTTTGTGTTTTTAGTAAAGACGGGGCTTCACCATGGTAGCCAGGCTGGTCTCGAACTGCCAACCTGAGGTGATCCACTCACCTCTGCCTCCCAAAGTGCTGGGATTATAGGCATGAGCCACTGCTCCAGGCCTAGACTCAACACCATTTGGTGCCCAGCCTAAGGCTGCACAGCTACCTAGTGACACAGCCAGACCATGAACCCAGGGGCTCTGACTCCACACCCATGACCTCCCCTTTCCAGGTTGCCTGTGAGGTATGGCCAGGGAAATCACAGCCGTGAGAAGGAGGGTGTTCCTATTAATCTACCCACAGGAGGCAAACCCCCAATACATCACTGAATCAGTCCCTTGGGGTCCTCTCAAGTTCAGATGTTGTACTGGGACCTTATTCATACAGGTTCAAGGTCACAAGTCAGGATTCTAGTCTCAGAAATCATTTCATGTCACAAAAGTGCCACATTGCTAAATATATGTATAAGAAAAGAACTCTGACATGTGCTTTTATAAGTTGATATTTAGTATACCAAATTAAGCTACATCTAAAATACGTGGGGCAATTTTTCTGCATAAACTAAGCATGCATCAGCCTTGTGGAAACATTAGCCCACCGGCTTTCCTCTTTTCCGGGCAATGGCCTGAGGGAATCGCAGGAACGCATTGCTCCAAGAATGGTCAGGCTGCATTAAACACAGGAGTCACCTCCAAAGCCAGCACTCAGCAGGGACAGCCCGGGACAGCCCCAGTAAGTGTTAACAGCTCTGTTCTAGCTGGTTGGTGCCATACCTGGTTGTTAAACATTGTGACTATCATGTATGGATTCACCTAAAAAATGGCCATTGCTGTGGAATCATCCATTGCCACCAACAGCTCATGCAGGGCATGGTGAGTCTTTGAGTGCTGATGCTGAGCAAGGTCCAGCGTCCATACTAGTCCTTGTGTGTATTTCTATGAACATGTACAAGTGGCACATTCAGTAAGCCTGGGGCAGTTGGTCAGGTTTTTTTGGGAGCTAGCTTGGGTTGTTACTGTGAGTGTCTATACCAAGGGACACACACTGAGTAATACAGGAGCTAAAGAAACGCAGCCTGACTCTAATCAAGCCTCCAGATCTGACTAGGGATTGACAGGAAGCACGGGAGAGAGAGGAACAGGTTAAACAACACCATGCAGGCACAATCATAAAATCCACACAGGATGAATGCCCCAATTTCTCAAGGAAAAAAAACAAGAAAAACAAGAGATTGAAGAAATATCAACCGATTGCATTATACAGACCGTATCTGAATCACTTTTCACACACATTGTGAGGAGGGGTGTTTGAGCCAATATTTGATCATGTGAAGAAATTATCGGTAATCTCTTTAGGCCTGCTAATGCTATTGTAGTTATTTTTCACCTCTATTTAACTCTCCATATCTTTTAGAAATACAGTCTGAAATATTTTGGATGAAGTAATATGATGTCTGAGATTTGCTTCAAAAATAATCCAGGGGAAGGAGTGGGCGGGAGTGGAGATGAAAGAATGCCCATGAGATGAGAACTCTTGAAGCTGGGGGCTGAGTATTGGGGGAATTCATTACACTTCTCTGTCTACTTCAGTATATGTTTGAAATTTTCCATAATGAAAACTTAAATTTTTATTAAATTTTTTTTTTAAGCTTGTTTTTTAAAATACAAGAGCTTGAGTGTAAAGACCAGTCTTACCCACCCAGTTCTGATTTCCTTTTCTGGGAGGTTGGCAGAATCGTCAGCTCTTACTACTGACCACGGTGGCCCAGGTGGCATTGACTACAAGCTCCTCAAAGGTAGGACCATGCCAAGTTTTGTTCCTTCCTGAGCAATTGGCACAGTGCAACCCGTCAGAGGGTCTCAGTACTTGCAAATGATTGATGAATGCATGCATGCAGACTCCCGGGCAGAGGCTGAGATGTAGCTCGACTGCTGACCTCTCGAAGACACACATGTGCAGACTGGTCCAGAAAAATCCTGGGACTGTGCAGACCAAGGCTCTTGCAAAGAGGTCACAATGTCACCAGAATAGATGAACACTCCGTGCAGCTCTGGCAGAAATACCCTCCTCTAACTCGGAGGGGTTTGCCTGCCTGGCTGCCTTTTGGTGATAATCCATGTTTCCACCACCCCTGGTAATACAGGAGACCAAGTGCCCTCAGCAATAAAGATACAAATGGAGCATCATAAATTAATTTCCTCTCTGGCATCCCTCGCTTGGGTGCTAGCTGAGGCCGCAGCACTGGCCTGGTAGTTCTGCAGAGCATAAACAAAGGACACTAGAGCATCGGAAGGATCTCAGGCCACTTGGACACGGTGACTGAAGAGAGGTCTGGATTTTCTAGCTGTGAAACTGCTTCTATTTTTACACTGTCTCAGAACAAACGTAACTGTGACTTATGTTTCACAGTTTATGCAGCTAATTTCATATACTTTTGACAGCTCGATCTTATTTTCAGCAGCTCTAAATGTTTTTCCCCTTCGAGAAGTTGAAGGGGCATATCTTCAACTCTCCACTGGTCTTGGTGACTGGGCTGCAGGGCAGGTGGCTCTCGGTGTGACACTGGACAAGGACACAGTCCCAGCTGTCCCTCCCCTGCTGGGCAGAGGCCCACACCCAGAGGTGACCAGACAGGTGCAGGAACTTGCAAGTGACTCAGATCTTATGGGATCATATGGACAGTCCCTGGGACTTGTGACTACTTTCACATTTAACATTCATGTTAATAATAATTGGGCCAGGCAGAGTGGCTCACACCTATTATCCCAGCACTTTGGGAGGCCGAGGCAGGCAGATCAACTAAGGTCAGGAGTTCAAGACCAGCCTTGCTAACATGGTGAAACTCCATCTCCACAAAAAATACAAAAATTAGCCTGGCGTGGTGGCAGGTGCCTGTAGTCCCAGCTACTCGGGAGGCTGAGGCAGGAGAATCTTTTGAACCCAGGAGGCAGAGGTTGCAGTGAGCCGAGATTGCACCACTGCACCCCAGCCTGGGCGACAGAGTGAGACGCCGTCTCAAAAGAATAATAATTAGTAATAATAATAATAATAGCAACAGCAGGCTTTAGGGGCCTGAACTTGAAGCATGGATTTTCTCTACTTGTAATTACATCTTTAGTCTGAAATCTCTCTTGTTAAACTCCCCATTTAGCCTGATTTTGGTTATTCTAGTTTATCTTATTATTCTTTTAATTTTCAATCTTCCTTACTTTGCCCTTTACCTTCCTTTTTAATTTCTATTTTAATCACCGTTTAAATGTTCTCCCTTTGTGCGTTAGCTTTATCATAATCACCATTATTAAAATTCAGTGCATTTGGCTTGAATTCTTGATGCCAAATCTTTTTCCCCCCTTAATTCTGTTTTATCTTCCTATTAAAATTCCTAAGCTTCTGGGGTGGGGTTGGTCTTTAATTGTTTTCCTTCCTATTTCTTTTTAACTGTATAGTCCTTCATATCCTCTTTTATTCTGTTTACTTAACTGTTTATAATTGTAACTTTTCAGTAACCTAATTCTGGTTCTCTTTGTTTTTGTTTTGTTTTTCTTTGAGATGGAGTCTCATTCTGTCGCCCAGGCTGGAGTGCAGTGGCACGATCTCAGCTCACTGCAACCTTCACCTCCTGGGTTTGAGCGATTCTCCTGCCTCAGCCTCCCAAGTAGTTGGGATTACAGGCGTCCACCATCACACCCAGCTCATTTTTGTATTTTTAGTAGAGACGGGGTTTCGCCATGTTGACCAGGCTGGTCTCGAATTCCTGACCTCAGGTGATCCACCCGTCTCAGCCTCCCAAAGTGCTGGGATTAGTGGTATGAGCCACCACACCCAGACTAATTCTGATTCTTAAACTACCGTTTTATTGGTTCTATCAATCCTTTATGGATAATGCTAGTTACTGTTTCTTCTATTAGTCACAATCTTACATTGCAGCCAAATCTTTTTCTAATTCTTTTGAATTCTTAAGATGTTTACCTTATGGGCTGGCTCTGGGGAGGTGGTAGAAGCCGGGACTGATAGACCCACAAGCTTGTTTCTCTCAAATTCTCTCAAAACCCCACTTGTTCTGACCTTAGCAGGGCCCAGCCAGGTCCCCTCAGGGGCAACCACTCAGAGTGGCTGAGCCCTGGTTCCTCCTCAGAGCAGCATGTGGCCTTGGGTAAATAAATCTTCGCTCTCCCCAAGTCTCAGTTACCTCATATTTACAAGGAGAGGAGCTGCGTCTAAAGCCAGCAGACACGTGGACAGGACCCAGCAGGAGCGAGTGCAGGCTAAGCTGCAGCCGTGTTCGGGGCGACGGAGGAAGGGCACGTACAGCAGTTTCGTTTCTGCAAAACTCACAAACACACTATGCTAACCAGGTAACCAGCCCCAGATGCAAACGCTTAATCTAATATTAGAAAACACAAGGCCGGGCTTGTAATCCAAGCACTTTGGAGGCCAAGGCGGGCGGATCACCTGAGGTCAGGAGTTCACGACCAGCCTGACCAACACGGTGAAACCCTGTCTTTAAAAAAATAATATAACATAAAATAAAAAGAAAAAAGAAAACACCAGAGATGTCCCAATGGAGAAACGTTCTACAAAATACGTTGGTCTGAAATCTTCATGAGTGTCAGAGTCACAAAAAACATGCAAAGTCTCTGCTTGGTGGCTCACGCCTGTCATCTCAGCACTTTGGGAGGCTAAGACGGGAGGATCACTTGAGGTCAACAGTTCAGGACTAGCCTGACCAACATGGTGAAACCCCGTCTCTACTACAACTACAAAAATTAGCCAGACGTGGTGGCATATGCTTGTAATCCCAGCTTCTCAGGAAGCTGAGGCAGGAGAGTCACTTGAACTCAGGAGGTGGAGGTTGCAGTGAGCTGGGATCACACCACTGCACTCCAGCCTGGGCTACAGAACAGGATTCTGTCTCAAAAACAAACAAACCAGCAAAAACAAGCAAAGACTGAGAACTGCTCCCAATTAAAGGACAGCAAAGAGCTGAACAGCTGGCTGCCCTGACGATCCTGGACTGGGTCTTTTTACTCTAAAGGACATCATCGCAGACAATAGCAAAAAGCCGAACGGAGTCTGAGGGTAATTGGTGATAATATTTCAAAGCTGACGTCCTGGTTTGATGGCTGTGTCTTGGTTATATAGAAACTAGTCCTTGGTTTTAGAAAATACACACTGAAGGGATAATGGGATGTCAGGTCAGCAGCTGACCTGCCAATGGCTCAGGAAGTTTCTGAAAAGTTGTTTGTACTGTACTTGTAATTGGTGGTATTCTTTTACAATGTAAAAAACAATCAATATTTGGAGAGAAAAAAAGACCACAAGCTCTGGAGGGAGACTCCCAGGCTGGACCCTAGGTAGGTCATTAGGCTTTCTCTACCTCTGTATTCCTCATCTTAAGTTGGGGAGTCAGAATATGAATAAGTTTATCGTGAAGAAAAAGTAACCTGGTATCTGTAAAGTGCTGAGAACGGCAATTAGCCCCTAGCTTTCGTGAGCTGTTACTAAGTCTCAGTGGTTGGAAAGTGCTCTCACCACAGGACCTTTGCACCTGCTGTTCCCCAACCCACACTGGGCCTGGATAGTTTCTGTTCATCCTTCAGTTCTCACTCAACTTCTGCAAACTCTGCCTCGACCTGCCATCCATCCTTCATGTCTCCCGCCTCAGATGGCATTAGGAACCCCTCTGTTAAGCTCTCCCAGCCTCCTACAATATCTCTTCACCTATATTAACATGTAATTGTCTGGCAATTTATCCATCTTTTCTATTAGACAATAACTCCAGGACTGGACTGCTGTCTTATTCACTGTCATATCCCCGGGCCTAAGACAGTTAACGGATGAATGGAGGCCTGGATAGCCACCTCCCCTGTCAGAGAGAATAGAATAAAGTACCCTCCTTTAAGTCAAGGGTGTGATTCCAGGGCCCAGCTCTCGAGGGCTCCATTCATAGTGTCATCTGTGTAAAAGATACCCCCGGAGTCAGACAGTGCACAGCCCGAGCCACCTGACGCGGCAGCCCTGAGCCTCAGCAGTCAGTTCTGTTACCCACGCAGCAAGAGGAGGAAGGGATTATTTTATAGTTAGTGGCTCTAAAACAAAAATGGTTATTTTTGGCAAATATTTCACCCCTGTAAACTTGAGGTATCATTCATTTATGAGTTCATTCATTTAACAAATATTTATCAATCACCTTCACTTTCCTGAGTGATGGTTTCTGTCAAAAAAATTTCGCATTTAGTGGCTCAAGGAGACATTTAGCCACCGCTTCCCAGGAGGATCCAGTGTGCCAGAGCCGGCGTTCAGGAGCCTATTCCTGGACCTTAGTTGTGTGGTCCCTCTGCGTTCCTCCTGGAAAATGCTCCCGGGCCCCAGTCTCCTCAGCTGAGCTGCATGGAAGAAACTGCACACATCCTGGAACATCAGAACTGCTTTTCTGGGAGAAAGCCCTGGTCCTGGGCAGGCAGGCAAGATACAGAGGATTCTGGCCCCATTTCCTAATTTTCAGAGAGGAATGTATATCAGTGTCACTGCGTATGGTGGCTCACGCCCTTAATCCCAGCACTTTGGGAGGCCGAGGTGGATGGATCACCTGAGAGCAGGAAGGAATGTTTATTAGTGTCATCAACAATGTATCTTAAACTTTTTTTTTTTTTAAATGTATGTCTACTACCTTCTGGCTTTATTATTTTGATTTTTTGAGCATGTTGGTTGTGTAGGAGTAGCTGTCTCAAATTTAAACCATCTGAACAATATCCAGAGGCAGATACACTGCTTACTTTTTTTTTTCGTTGTTGTGTATGTGTGTGTGTGTGTGTGTGTGTGTGTTTTCGAGATGGAGTCTCACTCTTGTCTGTATTCTTGTTGGAGTACAATGGTGTGATCTCAGTTCACTGCAACCTCCACCTCCCGGGTTCAAGTGATTCTCCTGCCTCAGCCTCCTGAGTAGCTGCGATTACAGGCATCCGTCACCATGCCCAACTAATTCTTGTATTTTTTAGTAGAGATGGGGTTTCACCATGTTGGCCAGGTTGGTCTCGGACTCCTGACCTCAGGTGATCTGCCCACCTTGTCCTTCCAAAGTCCTGGGATGCCCTGCCCACTGATCACTTTACAAACGTAGATTGTTCAAGGCAATTGATTATGTTTCTAAGACTTTCCAGCAAGAAGATGGCAGAGTCATAAAACAGATACCCCCGCTGGGCGCGGTGGCTCAAGCCTGTAATCCCAGCACTTTGGGAGGCTGAGGCGTGTGGATCACGAGGTCGAGAGATTGAGACCATCCTGGTCAACATGGTGAAACCCCGTCTCTACTAAAAATACAAAAAATTAGCTGGGCATGGTGGCTCGTGCCTGTAATCCCAGCTACTCAGGAGGCTGAGGCAGGAGAATTGCCTGAACCCAGGAGGCGGAGGTTGCGGTGAGCCGAGATCGCGCCATTGCACTCCAGCCTGGGTAACAAGAGCGAAACTCCATCTCAAAAAAAAAAAAAAAAAAAAAAAAACAGATACCCCCAAAATGTTGTTTAGTAAATAATATAATTTCAGTGTAGAAATTGATATGTGAAGTTAACAGATCTAAGATGAGAAAAATGTAGTAATCACTGTGAGGATAATCAATATCTCTATTAAAAGGCACTTGCTGCTCTTGTAGATCATCTTCCAGAAATCTTGGAACTTAGATCTACTGGTAGAGAAGACAGTGTTCAAGAAAATGAAGTGGGCTGGGTGCCATGCCTCACGCCCATAATCCCAACACTTTGGAGGCCAAGGTGGGCAGATCACAAGGTCAGGAGTTCGAGACCAGCCTGGTCATCATGGTGAAACCCCGTCTCTACTAAAAATACAAAAAGTACCCAGGCGTGGTGGCGGGCGCCTGTAATCAGTCCCAGCCACTCTGGAGGCTGAAGCAGCAGAATCGCTTGAACCTGGGAGGCGGAAGTTGCAGTATGCCCAGATCATGCCATTGCACTCCAGTCTGGGCAAGAGAGCGAGACTCTGACTGAAAAAAAAAAAGAAAAAAAGAAAATGAAGTGATTGGTGATGAGCCGAAAACTTCCTGAACGTTCTAAGTATTATTCTAACTCTACAAGGTTGCCAGGAGAAATCAATGAAAGAATGCATGAAAAACATTTAAAATGGCTCTGGCCACGTAGGCGCTCTGTAAATAGATGTCTGTTGGAGTCTGAATTTCCTCTACAATTCTTGCTTCAATATGATTCTTAGATATTGTCCTTGGAATGTATATCCATATTCCCAGTTCCGTTGATATTACCTGGGCTTATATGTGAAGATGTGCCCAAGTCACCACGCAGGGCACGTACATTCCAGATCTCTGCTTGAGACGTGACCCTCACCCCATCTCCAACAGAGCCCTGCTAGGGTAGCCTGGAGACTTTACAGATCATTTAGCCTTTTGATGATCTGCATTTTATCCTGGCCTCCACCAGGCCCTCCTAGGGCTGTGTGCTTGGACTTTATCATTTTGTATTTTCCCTTTGCCCTTCAAATGTGGCAGAAATGTCTCCACTGAGCTGTATTTCAATAGCATACTCCTGGTTTATGTTAAGAAATGCCATTTAAAAAAAAAAAAACAAAAAACCCTGCCATTCAAAATTCCCTGTGACATTGACTACAGCAGTACCACTGAGCATGTCAGTCTTCACGCAGTACAAGAACCCAAGGGAAAGATGACTGGTTTTGCACCGAAACAACATATTGGGATTTCCTTTGCAAAGAGGGAATGGGGAGGGATTTCAGGCTGCAGAGACAGAATAGTGCGAGTGATGTGGCTGTCAGCACCCTGGCGGTTCCTAAGGGCAGCCAAGCCCTGAAAGGAAGCGTGAAACCACCCTGATTCCCTTTCTGTCTCTGATGTGGGTAACTGGCGCTGTTGGCCCCTGTAGCCTGACACTGCCAGTCATGCTATTGTAAAACCTCCAAATTAAGACCTTAACTCTGCAGTGTAGAATAATAGCATGCTCTATTTTGGCCAAGTTTAATTACTATGCCAGGACTCAGGTCTTCTCAGGTTGCAAATTCACGTGTCTGCCGAGAGAAGGCTGTTGTGCCTTGGACTGGGGAGAGAGCTAAGGTTCTGCCAGTAGCATCAGTGGGATGGCTGGACCCAAGTTCAAGGCAGAACATCAAATGACAGGTAGTTGGCTTTACAGAGGGAGGTTGTGATACGGAGAGGGGATCTCAGGAGGTGCCAGGACAATGCACATCTGGAAAGCCCTGGACATCGAGGTAATTCATGACCACCACAGAGGCTACAGGCAGAATGGTCCTGGTGTCTGCCTATCTTGGAGTTGTTGCTCTGGTGAGTGCCACACTCACAAAATGAGACAGTGGCACTGGCTGTCTTCACACCTTTCCTAGCAAAAAGCTGAAGGAGAACGTGCTAGTCCACCTCTAAGACGGCCCACTGATTATATAAAGTCAGTAACAGCCAGCTGCATGCCGGGCACCACTGCATCTGAAGCCTGCATCTGTCAGCGCTTAGAGATACTGGATGCTCAGTAGCCACGCATTGAATAAATAAATTACTGAGCAGTTGGCAGTGAATGTACGTTAGTCAGCTGTTCCCCCTTCCATGATTTTTTTCTGAAGCATGTGGCGAAGTCAACCGTATGTTAGTGAAAAAGACACCAAACTGACAGACAAGGCAAGTCTGGCTTGGGGGCGTTTCCGATCAAACTCTCAGACAGGGGTTGGGGGACAGGCAGTGGTAAGGGGACCTCCTGGAAGGGACCTGAAGTCACAGCAACTACTCAGGCCTGAGGAGCTTCCTCACTCCCACCCAGCCCACGTGCACCTGGAATGGGGCATGCCCGGACCAAGAGGGGGCCTTGCCCCTTGGTGGCCTTCTCTGTCAAATCAGAACACTGGAGTCTTGCCTGACTGAAGGCAGGGGCTGGACCAAAGGTCATGTGAGGCTCCCCTCTGTCCCAGATCCTGGTCTCCTGGGATGTTGAGAGTGACAGAGATTCACAAGCACCCATCCCACAGTCCAGGGGCAAAGGGTGGCTGGGATTTGGGGGTGGGGGACCCCACTGCCACACTCAGCACCTATCAGCCTATCACTGATACCTTGATCTACATATCCTTTAGAAATAAGTTCTTTTCCCATGAAGCGGCCCATGTTAAAAATATACACATCCTCATACCAACAACACCACGTGCTGTATTCACAAATCAGTTAGAGAAACATGAACATCCTTGAATTTAAAACCAGCAAAACTCATGAAGAGATCATTCACAAAGGAAGAATACAAAAACACAATGAACCAAAAAAAAAATCAACTTCACTAGTAAAGAAAGAAATGTAAACTAAAACAACATCATTTTTCATCCATCAAACTGGTACTTTAAAAAATATTTCGGCTGGGTGCGGTGGCTCACACCTGTAATCCCAGCACTTTGGGAGGCTGGGGCGGGTGGATCATGAGGGCAACAGATCGAGACCATCCTGGCCAACATGGTGAAACCCTGTCTCTTCTAAAAAATACAAAAATTAGCTGGGCATGGTGGCGCGTGCCTGTAGTCCCAGCTATGCGGGAGGCTGAGGCAGGAGAATCGCTTGAACCTGGGAAGCGGAGGTTGCAGAGAGCTGAGAACACGCCACTGTACTCTAGCCTGGCACCTGGCAACAGAGCCAGACTCTGTCTCAATGAAAAAAAATTTTTAAGTGTATATATATATATATATATATATATATATTTTTTTTTTTTTTCTAACACCGAGTACTAGAAAGAGTGCAGAGAAAAACACTGGTTGAGTATAAACCAGTATAATCTTTTGTAATTCCATAACATATGTGAAAAGCAGTAAAAATATTCTTAATCTTTGGCCCAGAGTCTATCCTAAGAAGATACTCAGAAATCAGACAAAGATGTCTATTAATATCACTGAGCTATTTGCAGTTCATTGAGTCAGATGACAAATGCTTACCGAGCGACTACTATGATCCAGGCTTTGTTCTAGGTACCTGGGATTTAGCAGTGAACAAAAGGGACCAGAAGCTCCGCCTTCGTGGGGCTCATGTTCAGGCAGGCCCTGGTCCACAGAGCTCCCAAGCTGGGCAGTGACTGGCAAAGGTCGCTTCCCTTGGCCTCTGTGACATCCCAACCTCAGTGTTTCATGCCGAACATCTGACTACACTTAAACCTGATTTTGTTGGTGTTGCTTTGTTATTTTTTTTTTCTTTCGTTGTTGCTGTTGTTTTTGTTTGTTTGTTTGTTTTGAGATGGAGTCTTGTTCTGTCGCCCAGGCTGGAGCGCAATGGAGGGATCTCAGCTCACTGTAACCTTCTGCCTCCTGGGTTCAAGCGATCCTACTGCCTCAGCCTCTCAAGTAGCTGGGACTACAGGTGTGTGCCACCATGCCCAGCTAATTTTTGTATTTTTAGTAGAGATGGGGTTCCACCATGTTGGCCAGGATGGTCTTGATCTCTTGACCCCGTGATCTGCCTGCCTTGGCCTCCCAAAGTGCTGAAATTACAGGTGTGAGCCACCCTGCCTGGCCTCACTTTTCTCTTTTCTTTTTAAAATTTTTTTATTTCCATAGTTTAGTGAGGAACAGGTGGTGTTTGGTTACATGAGTAAGTTCTTTCGCGGTGCTTTGTGAGATGTTGGTGCACCTATCACCTGAGCGCCCACTGCAGGTGATTTTGGGGACTTAGGGGGAAGGATGGGAAAGGGATGAGGGATAACAGACTACAAATTGGGTACAGGTACACCCTCTGTTATCCCTCATCCCCTCCCCGTCCTTCCCCCTAAGTCCCCCAAATCTGCTGTGTCCTTCTTAGGCCTTGCTTCCTCATCGCTTAGCTCCGACTTGTGAGTGAGAACATATGATGTCTGGTTTTCCATTCCTGAGTTACTTCACTTGGAATAATAGTCTCCAATCTTGGCTGAGGCAGGAGAATTGCTTGAACTGGGACCTGGGAGATGGAGGTTGCAGTGAGCCAAGAACACACCACTGCACTCCAGCCTGGGCTACAGAGCGAGACTCCTTCTCAAAAAAAAAGAAGAAGAAGCAGAGTCTCTAATCCCATCCAGATTGCTGCCAATGCCATTAGTTCATTCCTTTGTATGGCTGACTAGTATGAACTCTGTCTGCCTGTATGTACCTACATTGCAGTTTCTTTATCCACTAGCTGATTGATGGCCGTTTGAGTTGTTTCCACATTTTTGCACTTGTGAGCTGCGCTGCTGCGAGCATCCGTGTGCAAGTGTCTTTTCTAACAGTGAGAACCAGGTGCTCAACATCAGTATGTGCGAGACATTGCTCTATTCTACAAACGCACCCAGAACAATTTCAGAATGACTCCACCTGTGCCATAACTAACAGTAAGTCTACTGTCTTGGTCACTAGGGCTTCTGGAATAACTCTGGGTGGCTTTTAGACAACAGAAATTTGCCCTCTTGCAGTTCTAGAGACCAGAAGTGCCAAAGTGAGACATGATCAGGGCCACACTCCCTCTGAGAGCTGGGGAGAGAAGCTGCTCCCGCCTCTCTCCAGCTTCTGGCAGCGGCTGGCACCCTCAGCACTCCTTGGCTGGCAGATGCCTCACCCCAAGCTCTGCCAATATCTTCACATAGCATTCTCTTTTCTCTGTGTGCGTATCTGTGCGTCCAAATTTCCCTCCTCTTATAAAGACACCAGCCATTGGATTCTGGCTCACTAGAATCCAGTATGACATCTGAACTTGATGACTTCGACAAACACCCTCTTTCCAAATCAAGTCACAAACGTGGGTCCCAGGGCTTAGGACTTCAGCATATATTTTTAGGGAACACAACCCACAATACCAACTAACCAAAGTGTAAAATTACTTTCTTTTTTTTTAGTCCTAGAATAGACCCCAGTCAGGGTATAAAGATAGAGTACTATGTTGAAAAATTACTTGAACTAAACTTTTTTTCCTGTGGGATTATCAATGTCATTACCACTTAAGTTCATTTGGTTATCAATGTCATTACCACTTAAGTTCATTTGGTTTGGTTTATTTTCAGTTCTAGATGGTTTTTTTTTTTTTTTCATTCTTCAGATTTATTTTATTATTTGAACATATAAAACATGTGCATGGCTTATAAGTCAAAACTATACGCCAGGCGCAGTGGCTCACGCCTGTAATCCTAGCACTTTCGGAGGCCAAGATGGGCAGATCGCTTGAGCTGCGGAGCTCAGGACCAGCCTGGCCAAACATGGTAAAAACCCAATCTCTACTAAAAGTACAAAAATTAACTGGGCATGTTGGTGGGTGCCTGTAATCCAGTTACTGGAGAGGCTGAAGCAGGAGAATCACTTGAACCAGGGAGGAGGAGGTTGCAGTGAGCCAAGACTATGCCAGTGCACTCCAGCCTGGGAGACAGAGCAGGACTCCATCTCCAAAAAGATATGTACATATATACTCAGAAAAATTTTATCCTCTAGCCCAGCTCTGGAAGTAACCATGTTTCTTAATTTCTCTTTTTTTGTCTCCTTATTTCTTTTTGGAAAACAAGAAGTGTGCATGTAATTGGTTTTTTTTTTTTTTTTTTGAGACGGAGTTTCGCTCTTGTTACCCAGGCTGGAGTGCAATGGCGCGATCTCGGCTCACCGCAACCTCCGCCTCCTGGGTTCAGGCAATTCTCCTGCCTCAGCCTCCTGAGTAGCTGGGATACAGGCACACGCCAACATGCCCAGCTAATTTTTTATATTTTTAGTAGAGACGTGGTTTCACCATGTTGACCAGGATGGTCTTGATCTCTCGACCTCGTGATCCACCCACCTCGGCCTCCCAAAGTGCTGGGATTACAGGCTTGAGCCACTGCGCCCGGCCTACGCATGTAATTGTTTCACTTCCCTTCTGTCATTAGTTCACAAAAGCAGCACACAGCAGATACTCCTTCCCGAGCTTCTCTCACTGAAGATGGGAAATCACTTCGTTTCACTCCCAAGACACCTTCTTCATTCTTATGTCTGAATGCCATAGCACTCCTTCGGGTGACTATACCATGGTTTATTCAACCAATCTCCTTGGCATGGGTACTTACTTAGGCTGTTTCCAGTATGTTGCTTTCAAAAATAATGAATAGTCTTGTGCATATCTTTTCTTATTTCTGAGTGTGTGACTATGGGCTAATTCTTAGACATAGCATGACTGGGTGGAAGGGTAAATGCATTTGTAGTTCTTCATTTATTTTTATATTTTTATTTTTATTTTTTTCCCAGATGGAGTTTTGCTTTGTCACCCAGGCTGCAGGGCAATGGCACGATCTCTGCTCACTGCAACCTCTGCCTTCTGGGTTCAAGCAATTTTCTTGCCTCAGCCTCCTGAGTAGCTGGGATTACAGGCGTGCAACCACCACGTGTAACTCATTTTTGTATTTTTAGTAGAGACAGGGTTTCACCATGTTTGCCAGGCTGGTCTCGAACTCCTGACCTCAGGTGATCTGCCCCCCTCGGCCTCCCAAAGTGCTGGGATTACAGACATAAGCCACTGTACCCAGCCTTCACTTGTAGTTCTATTAGTGTCAAATTCCCTTCCGTCTGAGGTTGGATAGTTTTGTTCTCCAATCAGGAATGTATTTCAGTGACTGTTTCCTCTGATCTTTAGTTTGGTCATCACAAGAGATTTCAACCTAGAAAACGTAGAGCACTCCACGTTTAAGACAACTATGCAATTGGTGGAGACTCACAGTACAGGAAGTGCAGAAACTGAGGCCCTGGGATTAAGGAAGGGACAGGATGTATTCTCAGGAGTTTTCAATGAGAAGAAATTTGTTTTCAGTTCTCCTCTGTCATTGCTCTGACTCATGCCTCTGGAGAAGGCTCTCTTTTCTCCTGGTAAGAATCTATCACTTAACAGAAAACTCAGCTGGTGACAGGTTAGAGACTCTTTTTTTAAGAACAAATGCTAATTTCAAATAGAAACCTGTATTTCTCGCAAGATGTTTCTCTGAGACCCTCACAAAAAAAGGAAGGAAGGAGAGACCTGTTAAGAGCTATCTATCTTTTTAGCCAAAGCTAAACGAAGAAGCAGGCCTAGACCACCTGCTGACTCTCTGACAAATAAAAGCTACTCCAAGGGCTGAGCAACATTTTAGAAACAGCAGTAATTTAACATGCGATCTTCACTGCATGGAAAAAATGAGACACGGCTTTAAAATTAGAAAAAGCAGCTGCAACTGGTCAGTTCGGGAGAGGAATGAACAGTAAGTGAAAAAAACAAAAAAAGGAAATTTCACTTCTCTGCTGTAAACTGATTTCCCCCCTGGAAAATAATGGTACTACTTGAGCTCAAGGTACACTAATCTAAGAGAATAGAAAGGAGAGAGGAATTTTTTTTTTTTTTTTTTTTTTTTTTTTTTTTTTGAGACGGAGTCTTGCTCTGTCGCCCAGACTGGAGTGCAGTGGTGCGACCACAGCTCACTGCAACCTCCACCTCCCAGATTCACACGGTACTCCTGCCTCGCCTCCCTAGTAGCTGGGACTACAGGTGCCCACCACCATGCCCGGCTAATTTTTGTATTTTTAGTAGAGACATGGTTTCACCATGTTGGCCAGGCTGGTCTCAAACTCCTGACCTCGTGACCCGCCACTGCGGCCTCCCAAAGTGCTGGGATTACAGGCACGAGTTACCATGCCCGGCCTGGAGAGAAGATTTACGTTAATAAGTGAAAAGAAAAGGGTCTGGAAGATGTCCTGTAACTGTGATTTACCAAGAGAAACCCAAAGAAGAATGTCAATGTGCTTTCAAGCTTCCCCCAGATCTGCTGAATCAGCAAGTACATAGAAATCTTCAAAAGTATACTAGATGTTGCGCCCCTCACAGCGACAAGGGGGATGGACTCACTCAGGCCACGTCCTGTCTCCTTGCCTGGCCCAATAGGACAGAGTTAACTTCCCAATAAACTCATCAGTGTTTCTGACAGCCCAGGTAAAGCCCTTCAGGAGACCTAAGAGTGATCAAACACAACCAGCCACAGGATGGGATGGGGGGCTTCCTGGAGGAGGTGGCATTGAGCCAGTAAAGGTGAAATGGAGCCATGCAGGAGGGCAGCATGGGGCTTGTGGTGTTAGGGAAACCTGCCTTTGAATGGAGGTGGTGATTTATTTGATGACTCATCTGATGGGACCATGACTTCTGTTGAAAAGGAAGGAGCGTTCTATATATGTGAATTTATGGACTTGTATATGTGAATTTATGGAAGGAAAAGGGGAATTTTGGAAATGGGACCATTTTTATAACCAAGCAGATTAGAATGTCAGGTAAGTGCTTTAATTTTGAGGATGCCAGGAAGTAATTTACTGTAAAATTTGAATTTGAGATTCTTTGGAAACTGAAGAGCTTTTTCAGAGGTAGATATATGTAGTGAATTAAGGTGTTTTTCCTCAAGTAAATCTGGAGACTACAAAGCAGCCCAGCATTTTCAAGTGTACCAGGCTCCCTATGGCTATGTGCGTGCTTTAAACCCAGGCTCTAAATTTATGCACATTAAGGGATTGATGTTGTTTCTTAAAGTAACTTTTCCCCCCTTATTACATAAGTGACACATTTATGGTAGAAAAAATTTTAAACACGTATGAGTAAAAGTGAAACCGCCTTTGCAAAATTATGACTGAGACAGTGAAAGAGATCTGACTTCACTGACTCCATCTTCCTTCCAACCTCCAAGCTGTCCTTGTTCATTCCGGCGTAGGCTGAAGTAACTTTGGGAGAAACTTAGTTTATAGTTTACAGCTTAAAACAAAGACAGTAACAGCCCTTTCCCAAAGAAGACCCCCGACTTGCCTGGGGACTAGATTGCCTTTGTAGGACTTACATTAGCCACAGATTAGAAATTAGGGTCCAGGAGTCATGCGGCTGGAGGCCACAAGATTCTGACCCTCCCTAAACTGCTCCTAAGATCAGTGCTTGAGATATTTCCCTGCGCCTGATGGATCAGCTGGCCCCACCCAGATCAATAAACTGGCTCATCTGATCTTGTGGCCCCCACCAGGAACTGACTCAGCTCAAGAAGACAGATCCAACTCCCTGCGATTTCATCTCTGACCAATCAGCACTCCTGGCTCATTGGCTTCCCCCCACCCACCCAAGTTATGCTTAAAATCTCTGCTCCCTGAATACTCCAGGAGACTGATTTTAGTAATAATAAAACTCCAGTCTCCCGCACAGCCAGCTCTGTGTGAATTCCTCTTTCTCTATTGCAATTCTCCTGTCCCGATCAATCTGCTCTGTCTAGGCCTTTGGGTCGTTACAAATGGAAGAAAAATTCCCTCAGAATCCAGCCAACCAGCAACAAGTACTGTGAAATATTTCTGGTGATCATTCTTCTAGCCCTTTAAAAAGTATATATGCATGCTTAAAATTCCACATATAAAAGTCTATTTATAAACAAAGTAAGAGCATATTACCATCCAGTTTTGCAATCTGTTTTTTTATTTAAAATACTATGGATGTCTTTCCAGATTATTAAATGTTCTCCTAAAATAATTTTTAATGGTATGGCATTCCATTTAAGAGATAGGTATCATTTAAATAGTCAATCCATTATTGGACGTTAAATATTTCCCTGTTATAAATAACACTGTAAAAAATATCCTTGCTGCTCATTTTTTTTTTTTTTGCACAGACTCTCAATAGTTCACTAAGATATATTCCTAGAAGTAGAATCTCTTTGCCAAAGAGTATGAGCATTTGCAGATTTATGACATGTGTTGTCAGACTGTCCTCTGGAAAGGCTGTGTCCATTTAGACTCCCACCCCCAGGGGCAAATAACAGCTTCCACGCCTTTGTGACTACATTTTCAAAACTCTGATTTCTGTGTTTCTGATATGCTTTTGAAATATCATGTTTTCTTTATGGTGATATCATTTATTTTCTGCTAATTTGTACCATACTATCACCAGTTTGCTTATGAGACTCCTGAAATAGATACATCAATCACAGTGAAAGGCTATGAATTCTTGGGAAGAAAGGCATTCTGTCAATATTACAAAGTTAAGGACCCAGAAACAAGCATTTTAGTGGCACGTCACACCTGTGTCTCAAACATCTCTCCTAGAGGGACCCATCTCTACCCAAAACATTCATCTTCTCATGAGACCCAAATTCTTTTTTTTTTTTTTTTTTTTTAACAGTGTCTCACTAGATTACCTGGGTTGGTCTCAAACTCCTGGGCTCAAGGGTCCTTCCAAGTGATCCTTCATCTTGGCCTTCCAAAGTGCTGGGATTACAGGCATGAGTCACCACACCTGGCCTACAGCATTTATCTCTTAGGTGCCTCTTGATTCAGGATGCTTCCATTGGTCAAAAGCACACAGCCAAACTCCCAGACCCTATGTATCCCTGCATCCTTGGTTAAGAATATTCCAGAGAAACCTGTATCTCAGGACCTCCATCATTTTCCACACATTCATATAAACACACAAGCATTCTGGCATCTTATCCATGAGTTATTTGGGGCAGCCCGTTTTAGCAATACATCTCCATGAAGACTATATAATAGTCTGCATCTCGTAATTGGTGATATGACTGCAATTTGTCCAAGACTTTTAAGGATACACAAACCATCAAAATGCTTAGCAAATTCCAATGTTTCACTAGCCAAGCAACATCCTCCAGGCTGCCTCTCATGCCTGGAAACAGAGCAAAATTCTTGGCCATCTATTTTTGATTCAGAAAACATATTCAGCATAGCAATCTCCAGTCTTGAGCAGTTAAGCCCTGAGATGATGGGGCTGCTTCCCATGATCACGGAAACTCATCCAGTGCTACCCTCCCTCTTTTTTTTTTTTTTTATTTTTATTTTATTTTTTTTTTTTACCCTCCCTCTTAAACAGACAAGGGTTTATAGGTATCTCCTGACTCCTCTGGTCTTCTCCCTTGTTAACCAACAGCATGGCCCCCACCAGAGCAAGACATCCCAAAAGAACAAAAGCAAAACACTCCTCACTTCACCAAAACACTGAATCCAGTTTTAACAGCTTTTTTGGACTCACTGAGACAGATCATCACTAGCTACCTCCCGCAAGCTTCAGGCACCGATCCCAGAAGCCATTACCTGCTAGTTCCCAAAGAGGTCAATTGAAGAAATATCATTTACCCAAGACGCACAAGATGGGATACCAAGCAAATGCTGATGCTCCACTCAATAGCTACAGGAGAAGAAAGGCTCACACCAAGGGCATGGCACCACAGAGCCCACTGGCTTCCTTGTATTGACTAATGTGCCAGCCCCTTCCCAATGCCTCACGGAAGTGCTGGTGCTGAGGATGCAGAGATCAATGGCCTCTTCATAATTGCACCCAAAAAGCTCAGGTTCACTGGGAGGAGAAACCGTGCAGGCAGGTGAGAACACAGCAGTGCTAACAGAGGACAGGGCAGGGGCTGGGAGCTGTCAGGAGTGACTCAGCTTTCGTCTGGGCAGCCCCAGACTGCACCATCCATTAACTCCATTGCGCAATGAATTACCCGCAAGGTACTTAGGAGTTACTGAGGATAACAGATGTGTGGGGTCAGACACCTGTGAGGAAAAGTAACACGGAAGCTTCTTTTAGGACAAATGGAGGGAGGGACAAAGAGACCAGAGGAAAGTGGTCACTGTGTTCTAAGTCAGATTAGAGGCCGGGCGCCGTGGCTCATGCCTGTAATCCCAGCACTTTGGGATGCCAAGGCAGGTGGATCACAAGGTCAGGAGTTCAAGAACAGCCCGGCCAACATAGTGAAACCCTATCTCTATGAAAAAATACACAAATTAGCCAGACGTGGTTGCGCATGCCTGTAATTCCAGCTACTCGGGAGGCTGAGACAGGAGAATCACTTGAATCTGGGAGGTGGAGGTTGCAGTGAGCCGAGATCGCACCACTGCACTCCAGCCTGGGCTACAAGGGTGAAACTCCATCTCAAAAATAAATAAATCAATCAATCAGATTAGAGACCTGCAAAGTTAAGAGGACAGTTTACAAGACCACTCTCACTTTTGACATGAACAGCAGAGTTTAGGGTGCCCAAATTCACCCTCAGCTCCAATGAATTGCTAGAAGGACTCACAGAACTTACTGAAAGCTGTTATACTCGCCATTACCGTTTGTTACGGTGACCGGATACAGATTTAAATCAGCCAAGGGAAGCGATGCATGAAGTTTCATGCACGAAGCTTCCCGTGGTCTTCTCACTGGAAGACACCCCCACGACACTGACCTTCCCCATAGCAATATGTGACAACATGCATGGTGCATCACCAACCAGACGCCCACCTGCACCTTGGTGTCCACTGTTCTTACTGGGGCTTGGTCACGAAGATCTGGCTGGCTGCCCAGGTGACTGACCTCAGTCTCCAGCTCCTCTGGGGGGCAAAACTGATCCCACACAACCCAGAGACTCCACCCTATCCAGTGTGGCCCAAGGCTCCTGGGTAAGGAATGACCCTCTTTTCAGACATGACATTCGAACAGCTTAGAGAGCACCTCCCAAGAGACCTGTCTTTGGGTAAGGTGAATTCTTTACCACACAGGGATAGACTGCTTTTGTTTTTAACTTATTTCCATAACATGATACAATCCCACATTTACAAATTATCTTCTTGATGAAAAGTAAGGAAAAATCTCCACCTCCACCTCCCTGGTGAAATACTTCCAGCCACACAACAAAACAATTTATTTTTGGAAAGTCTCCTTGTGGCGAAATCTTTTCATGCACAGAGTATGGGTTTCTGGGTATTTCAGTGCTGCAGCGAGAGGGGCGGTCTTTTCCTGAGCATCTATCCCACCCTTTTCCTCACTTTCCCCCTGGATTTGGGGGTCCATTGACCTCTTGAGGCTGTAGTCTTCTGTTGACTCACTGCTTGTGCTACCTCCTGTGAATTCAATTTGTTGATTTTCAAAGCAAGTAGAAAAAGTGTTCTGAGAGTGACAAAAATAAACTACTCTGTTTATGGATTTAAAAGATACAGTTAATTAAAAGCTACCACATTTCCTATAGATATTTGAGAAATGTCTTCTCACTACCAAATAGAAAACAAGAAAATTCAATGCATTTTCCTATTAAATATAACAATACAAATGTTTTTAAACATTTGATAGTCTGTGACATACCATGTGACCCTGAAAATTGAATAAGTGAATAGCAACGTGCAGTTCCTTATTTTATACAATATAGTGTTGACTCACTCTCATACACTTCCAGATCTGCCATTTGCCAGCTGTGTGGTCTTGAGTTTCTTTCTTTTTCTGAGATGGTTTTGCTTTGTCACCCAGGCTGGAGTGTGGTGTCGCGATCTCAGCTCATTGCCACCCCCACCTCCTGGACTTGTGTAAAGAGAGCCTTCTGAGTAGCTGGAATTACAGGCATGCGCCACCACACCTGGAAATTTTTGTATTTTTAGTAGAGACAGGGTTTCACCATGTTGGCCACTCTGGTCTTGATCTGCTCACCTCAGCCTCCCAAAGTTCTGGGATTACAGGCGTGAGCCACAGTGCCCAGCAGATCTTGAGTTTCTAATTTAATCCTCTGGTCTTGTTCCTTTGGGAAAATAAAAGCACTGAACCAGATCATTCCTCAGCTTCCATCCACCTCCTTCCACTTCCAGAGATTCTCTCTCAGAATCAAGAAAAAATTTATAAACACAAACAAGAACTCCTGAAGGCTGAAGTTACTATGTCTCTTTCTTTTCTTTCTTTCTTCTTCTTTTTTTTTTTTTTTTTTTTTTAGATGGAGTCTTGCTCTGTCACCCAGACTGAAGTGCAGTGGTGTGATCTCAGCTCACTGCAACCTCCACCTCCTGGGTTCAAGTGATTCTCCTGCCCCAGCCTTCCAAGTAGCTGGGATTACAGATGTGCGTCACCATGCCCGGCTAATTTTGTATTTTCAGTAGAGGCGAGGTTTCACCTTATTGGTCAGGCTGGTCTCGAACTCCTGACCTCAGGTGGTCTGGCCACCTCGGCCTCCCGAAGTGCTGGGATTACAGGCGTGAACCACCGCCCCCAGCCTGAAGTTACTATGTGAATAAGAATGCACTTTGCTTCCAATATTTCACTTTTATAACCCAAAGGAAAAAATAATCTTTAGATAAAATACTAAATAACTAAATATTTACTTTAAAAAATATACCATTAATTCATTCACAAATTATTTCTTTCTCTTTTTGAGACAGAATCTCACTCTGCTGCCCAGGCCGAACAGCAGTAGTGTGAGCTCGGCGTATCTCAACCTTCGCCTCCTGGGCTCAGGGGATCCTCTTTCCTTCGCCTCCGGAGTAGCTGGAATTACAGGTGCACGCTACCATACCTGGCTAATTTTGTAGACACGAGGTTTCACCATGTCACCCAGGCTGGTCTTAAACTCCTGGGCTCCAGCGACCCACCCACTCTGGCATCCCCAAGTGCTGGGATTACACTTGGGGAGCCAGCTCACCTGGCCCATTCTCAGATATTTATAGAGCACCTACTATGTGCCAGTCAGGTATAGATCTTTGAAATATTTATCAATACTTTATTTTGTGAATGATTCAGAACAAGATGTCAGTTAAAAGGAGATTTTAATAACAGCCTGTCTAATAAGCACTAAATGCGGTGGAAAATGGAACACGTGGGATTTAGCTGAAGGTTACATGCCTTAGAACTCAGTGACTTTCTAAACTGGTTTTATAATTATGAAGATATTTTTAACTTATTTTTCTATTGGAAGACTTTAGGCTTATCTTAATATATGTAATTTCACTTTAATTTTTTTTTTTTTTTTTTTTTTTTTTTTTTTTTTTTTGTGAAAAAGAATCCTTCTCTTTGGTGCAGCAAAGTGTAAAAGGAACAGCTTCCACTTAGTGTTATATCAAATGCAGGGATAACGCAGCCATGCAAACCAGGAGATCTTATGTTTGCCCATAAAGTGTTTTTCTTTGGCCCCCGATGAGAGATGAGTGAGACAGCAGGGTGCCCGTCCTGAGGAGCCCGTGGCTTCCTGGAAGGATGCCCTCATAATAGAACATCAGGCAGTGCCAGGCAGCAACTGCAGGTGAGGCAGCACAAGGGAACTGGTGGGGACAACCCATGTGCCTAGACCTGGAAGGGCGAGGGCGTCACTAGGAGAAGGAACAGCACTTGGAAAAGCCGAGAACTTGGAAAAGTGTGGACAGGCCAAAGTCCCAGAGAGCTGGGGAGGGCAGTGCCCCCTGCCAGGCTCACAAGTGCATGGGCCAGCCGGTGAGGGACCTGTCACAGCACAAGGGGCTGGGCTTCCCCCTTGGAGAGATGAGATTCCAACCAAGATGTCTGAGCAGGGAAGGGACAAAATTAGACCCATTGCCAGAAAGGGGTAGAGAGAATGGCCTGGGAGAAAGAGGATTTGCAATCGTCCAGATACCAGGGAAGGGGACTGCTTTGAAAGACTCGTGGGACCCAGGGAGATTGATGAGCCACCGGCACAGTGGATGACAGGAAGTACAGAAGCAGAGGCCAGTGCCCACGTTCTACTTGGCTCCTGGTTTGCTGCTGGGAGGGGAGCTGGCTGAAACAGTGGGTGCACTGTCAGGTATGCTGAGCTTTAGTCGTTCAGGGGCTACTGTGGACTGAATGTTTATCTCTCCCACAAAATCCCTATGTTGAAATCCTACCCCACAAGGTGATGGTACTGGAAAGTAGTGCCTTTGAGAAGTCAGGTCTAGAGGGCAGAGTCCTCATGAATGGGCTTAGTGCCATTTATTTATTTATTTATTTTTGAGATGGAGTTTCACTCTTGTTGCCCAGGGTGGAGTGCAGTGCTGTGATCACAGCTCACTGCAACCTCTGCCTCCTGGGTTCAAGCGATTCTACTGCCTCAGCCTCCCGAGTAGCTAGGACTACAGGCACCCACCACCATGCCCAGCTAATTTTTTTTTTTTTTTTTTTTTTTTTTGTATTTTTAGTAGAGATGGGATTTTACCATGTTGGCCAGGCTGGTCTCGAACTCCTGACCTCAGGTGATCCACCCGCCTCAGCCTCCCAAAGTGCTGGGATTACAGGCATGAGCCACTGCACTGGGCCCTTAGTGCCCTTTAAAAGAGACCTCAGAGAGCTCCCATGCCCTCTTTCTACCACATGAGGATACAGGGAGAAGTCAGCTGTCCTCAGCCAGGAAGCAAGCCCTTTGCAGAAGCAGCCCATGCTGGCACCATGGTCTCAGACTTCCAGCCTCCAGACTGGGATAAATGAATTTCTGTTGTTTACAGGCCCCCAGACTACAGCACTTTGCCTGGACTAAGACAGAAATTGCCACCAAGAAAGGAAGGTGCTCCTAAAAATGTGGTTGTGGCTTTGGTAATGAGAAGAGGTTGGAAGAGTTTTGAGGCACGTGCTAGAAAAAAGCCTAGATCGCCATGGGTGGAATTTAAAAGGTGATTTTGGAGAAAGCTCATAAAGAAGAGAGGGGAGCCACAGAGAACACTTGCATCTGTGTCGCCAATACTAAGTCATCATGAACAGAATGTTGAAAGAAATATGGATTTTGCCAGACCAGTTACCATTCTAATGCAGCCTCAGAAAGCAACGAGGCGCGTGCTATTGGACGCTGGAGGAGAGGGCATCCTCATTATAAAGTGGCAAAGAACCGGGCTGGACTGTGCTTTGTGGAAGGCAGAAATTGGACGTTTAGCCAAGTGGATTCTGGGCAGTGTTGAAGGAGAGGCAGCCAGCTGATTTCTGAATAGCCTTTTGAGTCATTCTTCCCTCGTCTGGAAGAATTGCGTGTGTTTTCAGCCAAATGGTTCTATGGTCCAGTCCTGCAGGGTCTAAGACGTCCAACAATCTTCCTTCCTTCATTTTGTCCCATTTTCTCGGTTTCCTCAGGCCCAGCTGCCACTGTTTCTGCTGGTAGAATCTCATCTCTATTCTTGGCTTTTGTTAGGACAGCGAAGTCTGTGTGGTTCACACCCACACTCACCTCCTTATCAAATGGCTTGTCCATCACACCCTTAGTGTTCTCTTCTGAAAATGTTTTCTCATAGTTTGTAATATGGAAAAGCTGAGGATTTTTTTCAAATACTTGAGTTCTGCTCACTCTTTGCTTAACAGTTCCATCTTCAAATTATTTCTCTCTTCTCAAGTTTCCCTATGTTTGTCCGGAAGAACCAAGACACTCCTTCGACACTTTGCCTAGAAATCCACTCAACTACATATCCAATTTCTACCTTCCACAAAATAAAATCGCTCTACACCTCTGGCAGGGAAGCATAGTATGAGCCACCAAATAATGGAGCGGCTCAGAGTGGACAGTGCCCCACTCAGCTGTGGGGGGGACAGTACCACACCAGTGGGCACCAAAAGTGGGCCTCTCTAGTGGGTCCAAAAGGCAGAGCATCAAGGCAGAGAGGATCATACTCCAGCTTTGGAGAATCTTCCTCATGGACTTGCCTTGCTAGGCTTTCAACTTACGGAGGACCTGTCACTTCTTTTCTGTTCTCTTCCTGCCTTCCTCATTCTCTCTTTTTCTATTTCTCCCTTTTGGAATGGGAATTTTTATCCTCTGTGTGTCTCAATATTGTATTTTGTAAACACGGAATTTGTCTAGTTTCACAGGTTCACAGCTGGAAAGGAATTTTTGCCTCAGGATAAATCACACCTTGAGTGTCACCCACATCTGACTGAGGTGATATTTAGATGAGACTTTGGACTTCAGACTTTAGAGTTAAAACTTTTGGGTTGTTAAGATGGAATGAATGTATTTTACATGCAAGAAGCACATGACTTTTGGGGGACCAGGGGTGGAATATTACGGACTGAATGTTTGTGTCTCCCCTCCCCCATTCCCATGTTGAAATTCTAACTTGCAGGGTGATGGGTATTAGGTAGTGGTGCCTTCAAGAGGTGACCAGGTCATGAGGGTGATCCCTCATAAATGGGATTAGTACCCTATAAAAGAGACTCCAGAGAGCTCTCTCCCTCTCTTTTCATCATTTGGGGTTACCATTGAGAAGTCAGCAGTCAGTGATGCAGAGGAGGGCCTTACCAGCATCAGACCCTGGTGGCACTGTGAGCTCAGCTTTCCAGACTCTGGAGCTGTGAGTAATGTGTCTGGTGTTTACAGGCTCTGTTGACACCTTGCATTAGTCCACTCTCAGGCTGCTGATAAAGACATACTCGAAACTGGGTAATTTGTAAAGAAAAAGACATTTAATGGATTCACAGTTCCACGTGGTTGGGGCGGCCTCCCAATCACGGCAGAAGGCGAAAGGCATATCTTACATGGTGGAAGCAGGCAAGAGAGAAAATGAGAACCAAGGCGAAAGGGGTTTCACCCTATAAAGCCATCAGATCTGTGAGACTTATTCACTACCACGAGAACAGAATGGGAGAAACCACCCCCATGATTCAATTACCGCCCACCTGGCCCCTCCCACACACGGGAATTATGGGAGCTACAATTCAAGATTTGGGTGGGGATACAGTCAAACCCCATCACACCCAGTCTATGGTATTTTGTTATAGCAGCCAGGACAGCCTAAGACGTGGGATGGCCAGATGGAGATGGGCAGTGAACAGAAGAACACACCAAGGGCAGGAGGTGGCTGCCTGGGGATACCTGGGTCCATGTGAGTGAGTCATGGAAGGGCAGTGCTTAGCTTGGGTAAAGACTAGATGGTTGTTTGGAATATTCTCAGCATACTCTCAGGCCCTAAGGGCATGAAGAGATCAGACCTGCCCGTTCTGGCCCCAAAGGGAGAACCAGGGCTAAGGGGCAGCTTTAGGGACTGGCTTGAGTCTACCTGAGTACCCTTTTCTAGAGTCAGAGCTGGGGAAGTCAGACTTTGTGGGTGGGTGGAGCCTGCGGGGTACTATGCTCCGGACTCCACCCCTGCCCCTGGGGTATCCTCGGGGCCATAAACATGAGCCGCCCGTGCTGCTAGCGCAGGCCGCGGTCACCCAAGGGACCACCCAGGTGAGCCGGCTGGCCCTCGGAAAAGGACACTGGGCAGCGTCCCAGGGGCCTTCCAGGTGGGCATCCTGCTAGATGTCCTCGCCACACCTGAGCAGACAGCATGATCCCTGAGCAGAGGGCCGCATGGCTCCGCCCGCGGCCACTTCCAGGCCTGCCTCGCTCTTCCAGCTGCTCTTTCTGCTCTTTCCGATCCGCGAGCGGACTGGTCCAGCTAACGCAAAGGCATAGAGTCCAGGAGTCGCTGTCACCGGGCAGGGCAACCGGCGGAGGTTTCAGGCGCTTGGTTTCTCCTCCTCTCGTGCCCCTAAACCCATCCCGGACCAGCCAGGGTAGTGCGTAGCTGAGGGCGGCTAGTCCAGCGATCAGACTCGCCCGGGAAAGACCTCCGCGCTGGCCTCCTCCCCACCGCGAGGCTCAGGAGTGGGCTTGCAGGGAGCCCCTGAGACTCCCGTCTCTGCCTGCAGCAGGGACAAGACGGAGACCCCTTCCTTCTCCTTGGGGAAACACATTCCCCGAAGCCGGGCTCGGAGCTTCAGAGCGGGGTCTCAGAGCTCCGACCCAGCGGGAGACTGCAGAAGGTGCCCGGCGTGGGCAAGGCGGAGGTCTGCGGGCACTGGGGGCCGAGGGTGGCCTCGCCCGCCCCTTCGAGGCACGCCCCGCGGAGCCCGCCGCGAGGAGGGGGCGGGCAGGCAAAGGCGCAGCTCCCGGGCCCCTACGGGGCTGCCCCTCTCCGGGTCGGGGCGCGGCGGCGCGGAGGAGGAAGGGCGGGCCCGTGGGAGGTCCCGGCCCGCAGCCTGCGCCCGCGGGGCCCGGGTCGCGCCCAGCCCAGGCACCCCCGCCCCGCCGCCGCCCAGCCTCGCCCCCGCCGCGCGCGCCCCTCCCGCCTCCCCCGTTGCCGTGGCAACCCCGGGAGCCTCCAGGCGCGCGCTCGCCCGCGGGAGCGCTTGGCAGCGGTGGCGGCGGCGGCGGCGGCGGCGGCGGCAGCTCGGGTCGAGCCGCGCGCGCTGCTACCCTGCTCCGCAGTCCGCTCATCGCCCCCGACCCAGCCCGGGGCCCCGGCGTGGCCCCCGCCCCGGCCCCCGCGCCTGCCCCGCAGCCGGCCCCATGGAGCTGCTGGCCGCTGCCTTCAGCGCTGCCTGCGCCGTGGACCACGACAGCTCCACCTCGGAGAGCGACGCGCGCGACTCGGCAGCGGGACACCTGCCCGGCAGGTGAGGACCGGCGTCGGTCCCGGCCCCGGCGTGCCGCCCCCGCCTGCCTCCTTCCCAGGGTGCGCCCCGGGCCCCGGGCCCCCCCCAGGAAGGCCTATTCCCACTCCCGAGAGGGCCCCCGCCGCCCCCACTCCCACCCCCGGCCCCTGTCGGGCCCGCACCCCGTTGGGTGGGTGGTAAGCCCCAGCCCAGGCCCCTGGGACCCCGGTCCCTGCCCGGAGTCGCCTCCCGCGCCCTCGCCCCTGGTGCCCTGGGCGTACGCGTCCCGCTCGGCTCCCTTTTTCAGCGCCGCGTGGCCTGGGGACCCGAGGATCGGAGTCCGAAAGGGGCCGGGGGCCGAGTGACGGTGAGGGGCGCCGAGTGGCTTCCTGGCCGCGGGACCCGTCGGGCAGGCGGATGGCGCCGGAGAGTGGGCAGGGTGCGCCAAGTTTCCACCGCCTGCCCGGGAGCTCCAAAACCATGGAGGTTTGGGCGGGCTGGTGTGGGAATGAATCACCCCGTCGGGCTCTGGTGCGGTGACAAAAAAGGGCCTGTGGGGCCCGCCCGGTCAGGAGGGGCGGCGGTGGCTGCGGCCGCTGCCCCTGGACAGTCCCGGGTAGGTCTGGCTGGCCAGCAGCCTCTTGTGCGCACGCTCCGCGCGAGCCAGCCAAGGTGAATCCTTGCTTTAAAATAACCAGCTCCTGTCCTCCTCCGTCTCTGGCAGCGAGTCGTCTTCTACCCCGGGAAATGGGGCCACGCCCGAGGAGTGGCCGGCCCTGGCCGACAGCCCCACCACGCTCACGGAGGCCCTGCGGATGATCCACCCCATTCCCGCCGACTCCTGGAGAAACCTCATTGAACAAATAGGTGGGTGTCCCCGTGGTAGCCAGGCTTTATTTGGGAAACGCGGGTCCCTGGAGGATTCTGGGGGTCCTCCTGCTCACGGGGTGCCGTTTTGTGTTTCACAGGAAGGAATGTGTCTGACATGGGTAAGGAAAGCTTTTGACGTGTTTGGCTCTAAACGGTTCCGCAGGCAAAACTGCTGCATTTTAACAACGCTGCACACGTGGGCTTTAGCACCCACTTCTGTCCGCTCTCTGTGGAGAGGTCTGTTTGCCCAGCTCTGGTCTGCGGGAAGGCTCTCTGACCCCTTATCACTTCTACCAGCAAGAAGGGATGAAGCTGCGCTGCTGGGCAGTGCAGGGGAAAGGTCTCCACTGGCCCCATCAGGGAAGGGCCAAGGGAAGACCTGGAAGCCAAAGCGGCTGCTGGGAGCAGAGATGGGCTAGAGGGGGAGGTGTGTGAAGCGGGGTTCTGGGGAGATCCTGGTGGGATTCACCAAGAGGAGGTGGCCAGCTTTGCACAGGGGATGGAAAGGCGAAGCAGGGAGAAAGCAAGAGCCCCAGAGGCTCCTGGCTTAGGAAGAAACGCCTCTCCAGGAATATGGCCGGAAAGGGAAAGTGAGGCTCAGCCTGTGTGGTTCAACTGCTACCCGGCTGCACGTGAAGCACTGTGAATAGAGAAAGTGGATTGAAACAGTGACCCAAGAACTCTAGCACTTGCATTTAAAATAAAGATCGCTAGTGACATCAGGCTAGTTCTTAGGTCTTCCTGAAGGGCACCCGTGAATGAATAAATAATACAGGCTCCCTTACTCTGAAAATGGTGCCGGCTGCTTAGAAAGTCTTTTCATTCTTCATTGTCAGAGCAGCCAACAGTCTATCTGTTAAATAAAAATTCGAGGTTTGGAAAACTTCTGCCCTAAATATATAATTATTGCCCTCCAGTCCCAAATGCTTGGACAGACACGAAGCCTCTTCAGTGGGGAGGTGGAGCTTCCTTTGCCACCGGTGACCCCGTGCTTGGGAGACCTTTCCCGGCCAGCCCACTCTTCCCTTGCAGGGATCTTTCTAAACTGAGCCCTTGCAAAGCTGAGGGGGTGAAGCGCACACTGCACGCTGTTAAGGTGCTGACTCCAGGAATTTTGTTCCCAGTGGCCCCCTCGGCGTGTCAGGCTGGGTAGTGGTGGTGGTGGTGGTGGTTTTCCCTTTCTTTACTGGGGGAATGGAGAGGGGCTGATCTGAAACTGATGCCAATTCGAAAATCCTTATTTTAAAACAAAGGCCCCTGACGACCCCTTTTTCCCAGCTCTGCCACGCTGCTGCATCTGCCTTAGCATACACTGGAGACTTTGACCTCCATCCTCTTTGGCTAAGATCAATGTCATGACTAGGAAGGACATCCAGCTTGGGAAGGAGATCGTGCCTCCCTTCTGCCCTGTGGGTGTGTGGAGCTATCTGTCTTGGAGACGTCTGGACCTGCTCTGCCAGTGGCAGAAGTCCGAAGCTGGCAGGCAGGGCCCCAAGCTCTAGTGCCTGCCCGCTTGGGGTGTCACTCTGCTCATCTGGGAAGCAGCAGGGCCTCTGATGTTCTGAGTCTTTCCTCCCACTACTCCTGCGAGGTGTCTGCTGGTGTCGTTCGTGGTGAATGTCTTTTCTTGGCTCCTGGACGTGACCCATAGTAGGGGCTCAACAGATGTGCTGATTGACAGCCCAGGGCTGTCCCCACCCCCTTCTCATGTCCTCTCTCATAGACTTGAGGTCTGTGCTAAGCAGATCCCCGCAATAGCCTAGCTGCCTTCAGCTCTGTGAGTTCAGGAATTCTTTGCTAAGTGGTGGGAAAGGACAGCAGCTTCCTAAAGACGATTAAGGGGGAAGGAAAGAGGGATGAATTGTGTGCATTTTGCCGACCACTGTGATGGATTTTGCAGTGGCTGTCACCACGGCTCGACAGAATTCTATCAGAACCAGGCATGGTAGGGTGTACAGCTGTCACTGCAGTTGGCAATGGCCCTGGTAGGTCATAGACTTTCAGGCCTGTGGCTGGGTGTGTGTGTGTGCACCTGTTGTTGCTTCTGGCACCTAACACAATTCTTGGAGCGTGGAAGGTGCTCACTTAATAATACATTCATTTATTTATCTATATTCATATGTATTTATATATCATAAATATAATAAATATGTTTATATTTATCTATAATAAATATCTTTCTTGCTCTTTGAAGGATTCACAGAAACAAATTCTCTTTGGAAAGAGATTTTGAATGGCTCAGGGGGCTTTGGCAAGAGGAGCTGGGGCTTACCCTCCTGGTCGGCATGACCAGCCTGGCACAGATCATTTTAATTAGGAGAGATGGGGACTGAGCCTTCCATATCCACTCGGAGGTCATTCCAAGTGCAAGCCTTTATAAGTAAAGCTTATTTCCATTGAAAGCTGTGCCTACTGCATGCACAATATATAAACTAGCAAAGCATGATGTACAGATAGTACACGGACTCCAGAATTTAATCCGCTGTTACAGTTTCTCAGGCAAAGAAACCTTATTTGTTTAGTCATCTGAATTTAAGGCGAATACGAATGAAAGGTTATGAGAAGTGGCTACACACTGTATCAGATAACTGTGTGACACAGTAACCCCAGAAACACTGGTGTCTAAATTTGTATTCTAAATATCCCAGAAAACAGCAGAAAGTTTTAAGAAGACTCTAAAGTTACTCATATTGACAGTCTTTGGCTGCAGGTAAAAGAGTATCTAGCAAAAAGTGATCGTAAAACAGCAAAGGTGTCCCATCTCTGTTAATGAACTCAAAGGTAGGAAGTTCCAGAGCTGGTTCATTCCGCCAAACAATCATCCAGCTGCTTTGCCTCCTCCAGGTGGGCCTTGTGTTACAAGATTGCTGCCGTGGCTCCAGGCATCACATTCTCAGGGAGCCATGTGTGAAGCAGGCAGGGCAGTTTGTCTTCAGGTGTCTGTTGGGGAGGGACAGCTTTTTGACAAGCCTTTAGAAGATGTGTCCCTACTCTCCTTGTCCAGTATCTTAATCTGTTCCAGTTGCTGTAACAAGACACCATATACAGGATGGCTTATAAATAACAGAAGTTTATTGCTCACGATTCTGGAGGCTGGGAAGTCCAAGATCACAGTGCCAACAGATTCAGACCTGCTGAGGACTGGCTCTCTCTGCATCAAAGATGGAGCCTCACTCTGTCACCCAGACTGGAGTGCAGTGGCAGAATCTTGGCTCACTGCAGCCTTCTCCTGGGTTCAAGTGATTCTCCTACCTCAGCTTCCTGAGTAGCTGGGATTAAAGGCGCCTGCCAACTCACCCAGCTAATTTTTGTATTTTTAGTAGAGATGGGGTTTCACCGTGTTGGCCAGGCTGGTCTCAAACTCCTGACCTCAGGTGATCCACCCACCTCGGCTTCCCAAAGTGCTGGGATGACAGGTGTGAGCTGCCGTGCCCGGCCCTTTCCTCCTCTTTTATAAGGAAAGGTGTGAATCCCTCTCACGGAGGCAGTGCCCTCATGTCTTAATCACTTTCAAGTGCTCCACCTCTTAAAACTCTCACATTGGGTATTAGGTTCCAACCCATGAATATGGGGGAACACTAGCACTCACACCATGGGCCAGGCTGTGCTGCATGCCTGCATTTAACCCTCCACTGGCAAAGGGCAAGGAACTATCATGGTAGGTTTTTCATCTTTTTTTTTTTGGAGACAGTTACACTCTTTCGCCCAGGCTGGAGTGAAGTGGCATGATCTTGGCTCACTGCAATCTCTGCCCCTGGGTTCAAGCGATTCTTCTGCCTCAGGCTCCCAAGTAGCTGGGATTACAGGCTCCCGCCACCACACCTGGCTAATTTTTGTATTTTTAGTAGAGACAGATTTTCCCCCATGTTGCCCAGGTTGGTCTCAAACTCCTGGACCTCAAGTGATCTGCCCACCTTGGCCTCCCAAAGTGCCGGGATCATAGGTGTGAGCCACTGTGCCCAGCCTCATGGTAGGTTTTGATCAGTCAACCTTCACTCACTTCCCTGAGCACAGAATGGGTCAGCACCCGAACAGAAGCCCTCCCCTGCCAACCAGGGAGAGGGGCACAGGTGGGTGCAGGAGGGGCGGCCAACAGCATCTGCCACAGGGTGACTTCCGAACTATTATTTTCAATGCAGCTACCCACAGTGCTGATATTTGTGTCTCTTTTCAGCATATGTATCACAGTAAGATGTTCAAGATAGTGTTTACCCGTGATTTGCCGACTATAGCACACATAAGACATATTTTTGAGCCTTCAAAAGTACTCCAAGTGAGACACTTGTGAAGCTTGGAAACTGAGGGTTTTTTTTTTTTTTTGACAGAGTTTCACTCTTTCACCCAGGCTGGAGTGAAGTGGCACAATCTCAGCTCACTGCAACCTCCACCCTCTGGGTTCAAGCGATTCTCCTGCCTCAGCCTCCTGAGTAGCTGGGATTATAAATGCCTGCCACCACACCCAGCTAATTTTTGTATTTTTAGTAGAGACGGGATTTTGCCATGTTGACCAGGCTGGTCTCAAACTCCTAACCTCAAGTGACCCACCTGCCCTGGCCTCTCAAACTTCTAGAATTACAGGCATAAGCTACTGCACCCGGCCTGGGAAACTGCATTCTTAAAAGGTGTTCAACAAAAAGTTGTGTACCTACTGTGAAGGAGACACTGCACCACGCGCTGAAAAGTGAATCCAAGTCAATACGTGAAACTTAGTTTCTTTAACCCTCTGTCACCACAGTGTCAGAATCACCGGATGGTGATAATCTGATGTCCCAACAGTCGGCATACCTTCCGCTCATTATTGAACTGACTTAGGTGGTGACGTAAGACTTGTCTTTATAGGTCGCCAGTCAGGGTTGCATTTAGCATAGGGTTGGATTTTCTTTTTTATTCCTTTGTCGGATCAACTCCGTGTTGTATCTGGCTGCGCTGCGTCGTTGGAAGAGAGGGGATCTTAGCTTGGCGAAGTGGATACTCTGCTTACCGTAGCAGAAAGGCTGTGTAATCAGGAGTTACGGAGAGTGGAAGCCCAGTAATTTAATCCACAGGGCGGCCTTATTAGGTTCCTGTTCATGAATATGATTTCTCCAGCCTCGTTCAGGATTTCGAAGGTGGTCTGTGTTTCTTTTCTTCCTTTTTCTACTGTTGAGACATAGTTGACTATTGGATAAAGAAGGAATAATAGCTAACAGTTGTACTGCGTCGTAAGAGCGAGTGCTTAGCAAGTGGTCTATTTATCCATATTGCAACTTTCTGGGAATCGTCTTTGTCTCATGGTTAGACATATCGAGAGGTCTCGGCCACGGTCCCAAGTGCCAGACCAGGACATTCTGCCGCCCACGAGGCCTCCACCTGGGTGCCTGGGTACATCTCGCTCCTCCCCGCCCTGACGCCACCCTCAGCCAGACTCTCATCTCCTCCACTGGGGCATCTGGTCTCTGCTTCCCCACTGGTCACCTGGATGTTATTCATGGCCCCGGAACTGTCCTTGATCTTGTAACTGTCCCTGAATCGGGCACTTGGCTTCCTCCCCTCCCCAGTCCTTCAGTGCAGGCCTCCGTCCTGGCTCTTCTGCGGAGCTGCTACCGGCCGTTTCTCCCAGTCCATGCTTCTAAAATGTAGACGGGGCCAGGGACAGGGGCTCACGTCTGGAATCCCAGCACTGTGGGAGGCTGAGGGGAGATGAATTCAAGACAAGGAATTGATGCTTGAGGCCAGGAATTCAAGACCAGCCTGGGCAAAATAGCAAGTCCTCATCACTGCAAAGAAAAAAGAGAAAAAGAAAAAACTAGCCGGCCATGATGGCATACAGGAGGCCGAGGCAGGAGGATCACTAGAGCCCAGGAGATGGAGGCTGCAGTAAGCTATGATTGCACCACCGCCCTCCAGCCTGGGTGACAGAGTGAGGCCCAACCTCAAAATAAATAAATTTTAAAACAATAAAATGTAGAACAGAGTGTGTTTGCTCTGTCTGGCCCTTGCCCTCAGGCTAGACTCCTGCCTCTGTAGCACCAGGGACAAGCTCTTGGGGTCTGATCCCTTTCCTCCCAGCCAGCAGCAGGATGACTCCTCCCTGGCCCACCCAGCCACAGCAACCCCCCGACCCCAACATGGCTGCCTGTGTCCCAAGGCCAGAACATCAGAGACGGGGTTATGCCTTTGGAGGTGCTGCATTTGCGCTGATTCAGCTGCACCCCGGAATCACTAAGAGACTGGAAAGCATTCATGGCGAGTACAGTTGGTCGGTGAAGTCTGCAACTGCGAAAGCAAAAAGAGAAAGTTTCCCTTTTTAAATCATAAGGTTAATGAAATGCTGATTTTTCCTTCAAAATGAGAATTTATAGCTACTCCCACTGCACAGATGAATATTTCTGGGTTTGAATATTGAAGCATTTAGGGCTATGGAAATTACCCTGCTGGGTAGTGAGACACGACTGGGACATTCCCATCAACTTGACGGTGGACACATCAGGTTCTAGGTTCTTGTTTGCCAAGTGTGTGTGGGGAAAGCATGTATTGGTGACTGGATTTTGAGCCCATTTGGGCATTTTTTTGTGTGTTGGAATAAAACAGAAGCACGCTGGTCTTTCCTAAGAAACGCAGACGATGGTGATGTATTGTGTGGTCTGGAGCCTGCCGCTGAGACCGATGCAGGACTGGCTTGCACTGGGTATTTTCGGGCGCAGCAGTCACCCTTGATAAGAACATGAGGCCTTGACGTGGGGATTTGGAATGATTGTCATCTGAGGTCTTTTCCTTTTCTTTTTTACAACTCTTTGATTTCAGGGCTCCTGTATCAGGAATACCGTGATAAATCGACTCTCCAAGAAATTGAAACCAGGAGGCAACAAGACGCAGAAATCCAAGACAGTACCGATGGGTCCCCAGCTGGTGAGGACACCCCAGAGGAGGAGGAAGAAGAGGAGGAGGAGGAACCGGCCAGTCCACCAGTGAGGAAGGCTCTGCCCCAGATCTGCCTGCTCAGTAACCCCCACTCAAGGTTCAACCTCTGGCAGGATCTTCCCGAGATCCGGAGCAGCGGGGTGCTTGAGATCCTCCAGCCCGAAGAGATCAAGCTGCAGGAGGTAACAGGCGTCGAGGCGGGGGCTCCCCACAGCACACGGGTGGCCCTCACTGCTGGGGCTGAGGCTTCCTTTAGGGGATGAGATGCCCCGGCTGGTTCACCAGAGGAACTGCCCACAGGGTTATCCATCTAGAACATGCAGAAAAATAAACCTGATTTTATAGGCAGCAAAGGACACCCAGTTACCTTCTAGGGTAGCTCACCCCCAGTATGGAGCATTTGAAGCGTTGCTGTCTGATAACGTAGTACGATCGCAGTTTTTCCACCCTTAGTTATCATCGTTGGGTACATCCGTCACGTGTGAATGCCGCAGCACTAGGCAGTGCTGACCTCAGTGTGACTATGGCACAGGTCCGGTCCTCTGTGCTTATGGCACATGCCTGTAGTGTCTCTCTGCACTCACGAGCTCATGCCACCACTTTCTTTTGGGGCTGTCTGAACTTTGGATGAATGGGGTCTCTAAAGGAAGTCCCTCAGCCTGCCTACCTGCCCTTGAAATGCTGCAGAAATCTGGGATTCGTGTCTCTTGCCTCTTTGTGTGATGGTTGAGGTGGACTTCAGTGACTGTCAGTTAGGCTGAGGCAAAATTGTTGAGTTGCCTGATGGTTTGTTGCTAGCAGGGAGAAATAATCAATTAAAAACAGTAACAAATGAATAAGAAATCTAAGTGGGCTGGGTGCGGTGGCTCATGCCTGTAATCCCAGTACTTTGAGAGGCAGAAGCGGGTAGATCATCTGAGGTCGGGAGTTTAAGACCAGCCTGACCAACATGGAGAAACCCGATCTCTACTAAAAATACAAAATTAGCTAGGTGTGGTGACACATACCTGTAGTCCCAGCTACTGGGGAGGCTGAGGCAGGAGAATTGCCTGAACCCAGGAGGTGGAGGTTTTGGTGAGCCAAGATCGTGCCATTGCACTCCAGCCTGGGCAACAAGAGCGAAACTCCATCTCAAAAAAAAGAAAAAGAAATCTAAGTGCTTGTTTCAGCGGAACAAAGATTATTTGAGTATTAAGGGAAAATTTGTGGTATAGAGAAACAAGAGTATGGTCAGGAGTAAACGGGAAGAATGGTGGAGAGAAATTGTGAATAGGCAAGTTTGTGTTCACTGCGAAATTTAAAAAGTGGATACGGACGGGAAACGTGAAGAGATGTGGTTTTCATAAGCACTTGGTCACCCAGTTTCACCCTGTGTGTCCTCCTCCGCTCTGTCTCGCCCCCACCGCACTCACCTGCATTCCCGAGCACATGCACCTGCATTCCAGAGCACACACACCTGACTTCCTGAGCACACTCGCCTGCACTCCCAAGAACACACACCTGCATTCCCAAGAACACGCACCTGCACTCCCGAGCACATGCACCTGCATTCCCAAGCACACTCACCTGCCTTCCCGAGCACACTCACCTGCCTTCCAAGCACACTCACCTGACTTTCTGAGCACACTCACCTGCACTCCCGAGCACGCGCACCTGCCTTCCAAGCACACTCACCTGCCTTCCGAGCACACTCACCTGACTTCCCGAGCACACTCACCTGACTTCCCGAGCACACTCACCTGCCTTCCAAGCACACTCACCGGCACTCCCGAGCACACGCATCTGCCTTCCCGAGCACACTCACCTGCCTTCCGAGCACACTCACCTGACTTCCCGAGCACACTCACCTGCATTCCCGAGCACACTCACCTGACTTTCCGAGTACACTCACCTGCACTCCCGAGCACACGCACCTGACTTTCCGGGCACACTCACCTGCATTCCCGAGCACACGCACCTGCCTTCCCGAGCACACTCACCTGCACTCCCGAGCACACTCACCTGCCTTCCCGAGCACACGCACCTGACTTCCCGAGCACATGCACCTGCACTCCCGAGCACACGCACCTGCACTCCCGAGCACACTCACCTGCACTCCCAAGCACACTCACCTGCCTTCCCGAGCACACTCACTTGCCTTCCGAGCACACTCACCTGCCTTCCCGAGCACACTCACCTGACTTTCCGGGCACACTCACCTGCATTCCCGAGCACACGCACCTGCATTCCCGGGCACACTCACCTGCACTCCCGAGCACACGCACCTGACTTCCCGAGCACACTCACCTGCCTTCCCGAGCACACTCACCTGCATTCCCAAGCACACTCACCTGCACTCCCGAGCACACTCACCTGCCTTCCCGAGCACATGCACCTGCCTTCCCGAGCACACTCACCTGCATTCCCGAGCACACACACCTGCATTCCCAAGCACACTCAACTGCATTCCCGAGCACACGCACCTACACTCCCGAGCACACTCACATGCTTGGCTAAGCCCATCCTTGTGTCTCCAAAGGTCCTGCCTTTCCCTAATCCCCATTACTCCTGTCCTAGATTCTACAGAAACACTTGCTCTTGTTTACTTAAACATGAAACAGTAGCCTGTATATACTATTAAGGACCAAAACTGTGACTAGTTCTTGAGCAGCATCGTATACCTCAGACTTCGGTTTTACGATGAACGGAGTTGCTACTAGTGAAGGCTTGATAACAGTAGATTTGCGAGGGCCACCTGGGCTTCACCTGGTGTCCTGCCCAGTAGTCTGGAAAATGAAAAACTTTGACATCCTCCCCAACTTGTGAGCAGATTTGTAAATTTCTGCATTGATTCATTTTTAATAAAACTTCTAATGTAAAACTTAGAAATAAGGGCTGGGTGCAGTGGCTCACGCCTGCAATCCCAGCACTTTGGAAGGCCAAGGCGGGTGGATCACGAGGTCAGGATTTCAAGACCATTCTGGCCAACATGGTGAAACCCTGTCTCTACTTAAAATGCAAAAATGAGCAGGGCGTGATGGTGCATGCCTGTAGTCCCAGCTGCTTGAGAGGCTGAGGCAGAAAAGTCAGTTGAACCTGGGAGGCAGAGGTTGCAGTGAGCTGAGATCGAGCCACTGCACTCCAGCACTCCAGCCTGGGCGACACAGCGAGACTCCGTCTCAAAAACAGACAAATCCTAGTAGAACTTAAACACATGGTAGAAACCTTTTACAACATAAACAAACCTAAAAGCAGTGAAAGGGCCCACGTCGTAAAGAAATAAATCTTGGAAGAACTTAAACACATAATAGAAACCTTTTATAAAACAGAAGCAAAGCTAAAAGCAGAGACAGGGACCCTGTCATAAATGGTGAAGAATCACGAAAACAAACCGCACCAAATTAGTGGCAGATTTAACGGCACACAAATCCGTGAGTACATGTAACAACTTAAATTCCTCCATTTCTGAAGATAAATTCTTCAGTTGAGACTGAGTGTGGTGGCCCACGCCTGTAATCCCAGCACTTTGGGAAGCCGAGGTGGACAGATCACTTGAGGTCAGGAGTTCAAGACCAGCCCAGCAAATGTGCTAAAACCCCATCTGTACTAAAAATGCAAAAATTAGCTGGGCATGGTGGCACACACCCATAGTCCCAGCTACTCTACCCAGGAGGCTGAAGCAGGAGAGTTGCTTGAACCCGGGAGGCAGAGATTGCACCACTGTACTCCAGCCTGGGCGACAGAGTGAGACTCTGTCTCAAAAAAAAAAAAAAAAAAAAAAAAAAAATTAGCCGGGCATAGTGGCAGGTGTCTGTAATCCCAGCTACCCAGGAGGCTGAGGCAGGAGAATCGCTTGAACCCAGGAGATGGAGGTTGTGGTGCGTTGAGATCGTGCCACTGCACTGCAGCCTGGGCGACAGAGCAAGACTCTGTTTCTGAAAGAAAAAAAAAAGAAAGAAAGAAAGAAAAGAAAAATTCTCCAATTGATTTGAAAACTAAACCCATTATATTATCAGACAGAGTAGAATTCAGGGCAAGAAAAATTACTTCAGTGAACAGAGTAATTTTCTTTTGTCATCTTATTCATTAATAAAGTACCATTATATTTTAAATTGTTTTACAAGTAAATACATAACTCCTCTATGCATTTTCATTGTTTAAAAAAATGCAAACAATGCAAATGTGTGTGGCCCATTTCTTGGATCATGGTTTTCACTGGAGGACCAGCTTTACCTGCGTCATCTCCCCTGATTAGGCACAGCCATAGTACATCTGATTTTGGAGTTTAGACACCTATGAAGACTAAGGGCAAACCCGTGTGGATTTTTACAGTGCTTACATTTCATTTAGTTTCGGCACATTCAGTAGCAGCTTGGTTTTGGTGATGGTTTTTTGGCAACTTGCCTTTCCTGGACTCTTGAGCTTTCAGCTCAGTTTTCCTAAAAACAACTTTCTTTCCACTGAGAATTCATTGGGTTTTATCGTTAAATGATACAACTTCACCACAGGTACACTGACTTGAGTAAGTCTGAGGAATGCCAGTGGCAGTGGATGCAGCCTCACCAGATGGGTAGGGAGAGAGGCATGCAGATGGCCTCTGCCCTGAGCGCCTGGAGGATCCTTGCATAGCCTGCGGGGTAGCAGAGAGTACCCGGGCTTTCAGCCAGTAAGGCTGACTGGAGATTCCTCAGGAGAGTTTGTGTGTGTGAACATCTCTGTTCATGCCTGAGACTAGCCGTAGCCTAGAAGTGGAACAGCTGCTCCCGAATGAAGTGCTTTTTTTTTTTTTTTTTTTTTTTTTCCCTTTTTGAGACAGGGTTGCTCTGTCTCCAGGCTGGAGTCCAGTGGCACATTCTCGGCTCACTGCAACCTCTTGACTCCTTGGTTCAAGCGATTCTCCTACCTCAGCCTCTCCAGTAGCTGGGATTACAGGCATCCGCCACCATGCCTTAGAAGAGACAGAGTTTCACCATGTTGGCCAGGATGGTCTGGATCTCCTGACCTCATCCGCCCGCCTCCGCCTCCCAAAGTGCTGGGATTACAGGATTGAGCCACCACGCCTGGCCATGAAGTGCATTTTAAATGGTGATGGATTCTGCCCGATTGCCAGTCAAAAAGGCAGTGCAAGCGTCACATTGCTACCAGCAGGGCAAGAGAAGGAAGCCATTTGCAGGCCTCCTCCCTAGCCCTGGTGTCAAACTTCTAATCTGTTGGGTGAAACATTGTATCTTGTCTTATCCTGCCTGTCCTTGATGACTGGTAAGTTTGAGCATCTCTTCACATGTATATTGGCTGTTGCCATTTCTTTATCCATCAGTGCCTGTTCCTGTCTTTTGCCCCTGTTCTATTGGGTTGTTTACATTTATCTTCTTGATTCATAGCAGCTTTTTATACCTTCTGGATATTACTTCTTTTTTAAGATTTTTCAGATGTTTTCTCCTGCCCGATAATATGAGGGAGGCGATTTATGCACAGTCACTGGCATCCAACTGCATAGGTTTCTTACTACTTCTTAGCTGTGTGACCTTAGGCAAATTACTTAACTTCTCTGTGCCTTATCTATAAGATGGGAATCCCAGTACCTACCTCTCAGGTTGTGCAGATTGAATAAATAACTCAGATAAGGAGCCGAAGACAGTGCCTGGGGAAAAGCTGACAATTATCAAGGGCTTATGTACCATCTCACTTTGTTCACGGCTTCTTCTTTTTGGAAAAAATACTTTGTCCATTTTGATACCAAATCTGTCAGTACTTTTATTTATCTAAACCTAATCTTTGGATGTTGTGTCTGATGATTAGAAAGGCTATTCCTAGGAGGTACACTTTATAGTGAAAAGGTAATAGTTGGGAACTGTTATGAACTGGACAAATAAATAGAGCAGAAGGCTGGGTGCGGTGGCTCACACCCATAATCCCTGCACTTCAGGTGGCCGAAGCGGGTAGATCACCCGAGATCAAGAGCTCGAGACCAGCCTGGCCATCATGGTGAAACCCCGTCTCTACTAAAAATACAAAAATTAGCCAGGCGTGATGGTGCACGTCTGTAGTTCCAGAGGCCGAGGCTGGAGAATCGCTTGAACCTGGGAGGCAGAGTTTGCAGTGGGTCGAGATTGCGCCATTGCACTCCAGCCTGGGTGACAGAATGAGACTCTGTCTCAAAAAAAAAGAAAGAAAATAGGGCAGAATCTGTCAGAAACAAGGGAAGACGTTGCCGTACACACTTCACTATCCTACAGGAGTGGGACAGAGCAGGGAGATGGGGGATCAGAAAAAAATAATTCGGTTGGTTGGAAAGATTCGTACTGAACTTTATACTCTCTGGAGCTGCCCTGCGAGCTCTGGCAGCCAATGGCCACACGTGGCTGCTCAACACAGCATATGGCGAGTCAAATTGAGATGCACTGCGTGTGTCAGATGCACACCAAACTCCAAAGAACTCAAAGAACAGAAAGAATCACAAGAGATAAACACAAAATTAAATGAACTTCTGAGATCCCAGCTTGAGACATTGGGGGAAAACACAACAGACATGCCTAAGAACAGAGGACGGAGAGCCATGAAGATAGTGTGCAAAAGCGTTGATAAGATGAATGATTAGAAAAATCAGGTAAATGATTTTCTAGGAAAATAAAAGCTACTACCAGTGAAATCGAAAGCAAAAATTTTAAATACACGAAAATATACCAATAACCCCAAAAAAATCACTTACAGGAAAGATATTGCACCCAGAGGACTCATGTTCAAATCCCAGGATAGTCCAGTGTTACACAGATTGGCCTGCAGCAAAGCTGCCTGGTGGAACTCCCTGCCATGATGGAAACGTTCTTTGTTATTTTATTATTATTATCGTTATTTTGAGACAGAGTACCTCTCTGTCACCCAGGCTGGAGTGCAGTGACACAATCTTGGCTCACTGTAACCTCAGCCTTCTGGGTTCAAGTGATTCTCGTGCCTCAGCCTCCTGAGTAGCTGGGACTACAGGTGTGCACCACCATGCCAGGCTAATTTTTGTATTTTTGGTAGAGATGGGGTTTCGCCACATTGGTCAGGCTGGTTTTGAATTCTTAAGCTCAAGTGACATGCCTACTTCAGCCTTCCAAAGTGTGGGATGATAGGTTTTCGCCACCACGCCCGGCAGTGATGGAGGAGATGTTCTCCATCCATGCTCCAGTAGTCACTAGCTACATGTGGCTACCCAGCATTTGAAACTGATCAGTGCAACTAAGGAACTGAATGTTTAACTCCACCCAGTTTAAGCAAACAGCAGTTTAGCCACCCTAGCCCTAGCCCTGTTGCCAAACTTCTGATCTGTTGGGTGAAACATTGTATCTTGTTTGATCCAGCTTGTCCTTGATGACTGGTAAGTTTGAGCAACTCTTCACATGTATTTTGGCTGTTGCCATTTCTTTATCCATCAGTGCCTGTTCTTATCTTTTGCCCCTTTTCTATTGGGTTGTTTACATTTATCTTCTTGATTTGTAGCAGCTTTTTATACCTTCTGAATATTACTTCTTTTTCACGATTTTTCTTAAATCTTAAAGTGTGTGTGACCTTAGGCAAATTAATTAACTTCCCTATGCCTTATCTGTAAGATGGGAATCCCAGTACTTACCTCTCAGGCTTGGGCAGATTGAATAAATAACTCAGATAAGGAGCTGAAGACAGTCTAGAGCAGAGATCATCAAACTTTCTGTTAAAGGGCCAGATAGCAAACACGTTAGGGTTTGTGGACCATACTGTTTGTCAAAACCACTCAGCTCCGTCGCTGTGGTGTGACAGCACCTATAGACACTACGTAAAGGAATGAGTGTGGCTGTGTTCCTATTTACAAATACAGGTGGCCAGTTTGCCGACCCCTGGTCTAAAGCATGGAAGAGAGAGAAATATACAATTGTTTTGAAGATAGTATAACATTGATAACCAAATCTGAAAATTAGAGTGCAAACACATACAAAATCATTTTTAATCCATAATTATAATAGAAGAGTATCTCTCTATATATACGTGTACATATATACATTTATCTTCTTGATTTGTAGCAGCTTTTTATACCTTCTGAATATTACTTCTTTTTCACGATTTTTCTTAAATCTTAAAAGTGTGTGTGACCTTAGGCAAATTAATTAACTTCCCTATGCCTTATCTGTAAGATGGGAATCCCAGTACTTACCTCTCAGGCTTGGGCAGATTGAATAAATAACTCAGATAAGGAGCTGTATATGTATATATAGTGAATATACATATACAGTCAAGAACATTCTTCTCGGTAATCAATAGAACTGAAACATACAATCAGTAAGGTTATAGAACAATTGGCCACCATCAACCAATGGAGCTAATAAACATTTCTAGAACACCCCACCCAACAGTAGCAGAATACACATTCTTTTTAAGTGCAAATGGAACTGTCACCAAGGTAGAGCATAATGGAACTCATAGAAAGTGTGTTCTCTGACCCTAATGGAATTACACTAGAGATCAGTAACAAAGATAACAGAAAATCTCCAAACACTTGGAAATTAACACACTTTTCAATAATCCCTGGGCCAAGGAGGAAGTTGCAAGGAAAGCTATAAATATTTTGAAGTGACTGAAAATGAATCTGCAGCATACCAAAGTAGGTGGGATACAGCAAACGCAGTGTTTAGAAGGAAATTTATAGCATTATGCTTATTTAGGAAAGCAGATAGGTTTCAAAACAGTAACCTAAGCTTTCATATTAAACTGGGCCAGGGACTGGGCAAAACCAAAGCAAGTGGAAGGAAGGAAGTAATATATGTAAGAGCAAGAATCAGTAACATGGAACATTTTTAAAAATATAGAGAAAAATCAGTGAAGCCAAAGTTGAGTTGTTTGAAAAGATTAATAAAATTAATAAATCTCTACCAAGATTGACAAAAAAAGAGAAGATATAAATTACCCATATCAGAAATGAAAAAGGAGACATGACAAACCCTAGAGTCGTTTGAAGGATAATCAGAAAATATTCTGAACAATTCTACACACATAAATTTGACAACTTAAATGAAATAGAGCCATGCGTCAAACTGAGAGCTACCAAAACTTACCCTAAATGAAATAAATAACCTGAATAATCTTGTAACTGTTAAAGAAATTGACTGTTTACTTAAAATCTTTCAAAATATGTGATCTCTAGGCCCTTGAGGTTTCACTTGTGAATTCTACCAACCATTTAAAGTAGAAAAAGTATCCAGTTTCCCCATTCTTTTCCAAAATATAGAAGAAGGGATGCTTCCCAACTTTTTATAAAGCCAGCATCACTGGATACAAAAATCAGAAAAAGGCAGTATAAGAATAGTAAACTACAGGCCGGGCGCGGTGGCTCAAGCCTGTAATCCCAGCACTTTGGGAGGCCGAGGCGGGTGGATCACGAGGTCAAGAGATCGAGACCATCCTGGTCAACATGGTGAAACCCCGTCTCTACCAAAAATACAAAAAATTAGCTGGGCATGGTGGCGCACGCCTGTAATCCCAGCTACTCAGGAGGCTGAGGCAGGAGAATTGCCTGAACCCAGGAGGCGGAGGTTGCGGTGAGCCGAGATCGCGCCATTGCACTCCAGCCTGGGTAACAAGAGCGAAACTCCCTCTCATAAAAAAAAAAAAAAAAAAAAAAAAAGAATAGTAAACTACAAACCGATAATCCTCATGAATGTATGTTTTTTAATTCTCAATAAAAATATTAGCAATTCAAATCCAGCAATTTATAAAAAGAGCAATATGGCATGGCTAAGTGGAGTTCACCCTGGGAATGCAAGGCTAGTTAAATATTTGAAAATCAATTAGTGTAACCCACCATATTAACAGTCTAAAGAGGAAAAATAACTGCATGATTACTACAACAATTGATACAGAAAAAGCATTTGACATAATTCAGTATTCAGTCATCACTAAAATTTTCAGCGGAGGAGGAATACAAGGGAAATTCCTGGACCTGAAGGGGAACATCTACCAAAAACCTACAGCTAACATCATATTTAATGGTGGAGAACTGAATGCTTTTCCCCTAAGATTAGGAACAAGGGAAGGCTCTCTGTTCCTTCACCGCTCCCATTCCTATTCAACATCATCGTGAAAATCCTAGCCAGTGTAATAAGGCAAGAAAAAGAAATAAAAGTCATATAGACTAGAAAGGAATAAGTAAAACTGCTCCATTCACAGATGACATGATTATATCCTTGAAAAATCCCAAAGACTCTACCAAAAAAAACCTCTTAGAACTAATAGAGATTTTTAGCAAGGTTGCCAGATACAAAGCCAACACACAAATATCCGTCATATCACTATATTCTAGTGGTGAACAATTAGAAACTGAAATTAAAATGATCATACCACTTACAATAGCTGCCCCTAAGATGAAGTACTTAGGTATAAATCTAACAAAACATGTACCGGATCCTGTGCTGAAAACGACAAATCAGTGAGGAGAGAAAAATCAGAGAAAATGTAAATAAATCAAGAGACAGACGTTCATGGATTGAAACATTCAACATAATAAAGATGTAAATTCCCTTTCCATATTGATCTATACATTCAATGCAGCTCCAGTCAAAATCCCAGAACTTTTTTTGGTCATTGACAAAATTATCCTACAATGTATCAGAAAAGGCAAGATAACTAGAATAGCCCTGAACAATTTTGAAAAAGGTAGAGCTGGAGGGGTCATACTCTCTGATTTTAAGACAAATAAAAAGTTTACAGTAATCAAGGCAGTGGGGTATTCATGAAAGGATAGACACATAGATCAGTGGAACAGAATAGAAAGTTCAGAAATAAACCCACACAAATATGGTTGATTGATTTTTGGCAAAAGGACAAAAACAAATTAATGGAAAACGTCTTTTCAACAAATACTGAACATTGATGCTGGAACCATTGGAGATTATATATATATGTATGTGTGTGTGTGTGTGTGTATACACACACACACACACACACGCACACACACATATGCAAAAACATTAACTTCAACCTAAACCTCATGCCTCATACAAAAATTAACTCAAAATGGATCATGGATCTACACGTAAAACGCAAGACTAAAACTTTTAGAAGAAAACATAGGAGAAAACCTTCATAACCTGAGGTTAGGCAAAGAGTTCTCAGATACAACACCAAAACCAATCATGCATAAACAACAACAACAACAAAAAACGTGATCAATTGGTCTTGATGAATGCAAAAGGCACTGTTAAGAGAATGAAAAGAGAAGCTACAGATAGGGAGGCAATATTTGCAAATTACGATCTGACAAAGGACTTGCATCTGGAATACACAAAAGAACTCAAAACACAATAGTAAAAAATGGCCAGGAGTTCGAGACCATCCTGGCCAACATGGTGAAATCCCATCTCTACTAAAAATACAAAAATTAGCCTGGCATGGTGGCATGTACCTGTAATCCCAGCTACTTAGGAGGCTGAGGCAGGAAAATCACTTGAACCTGGGAGGCAAAGGTTGCAGTAAGCCAAGATCATACCAATGCACTCTGGCTTGGGTGACAGAGTGAGACTTCATCTCGTAAATAAAATAAATAAAAAGTTAAAAAAAAAAAAAGTAAAAAACAACACTCCAATTTAAAAATGGGCAGAAGACTTAAGCAAATACTTCACCAAAGGAGATATACAGAAGGCAAGTGAATACTATACACTTGCTTAGAAAAAGCTTTAAAATTGTGGCAGTCCCAAGCGCTGCTGTGCACACACAGCAAACATTGCTAGAATTCTCCTACATTGCTGGTGAGGTCACAAAATGGTGCAGCCGGAGAGAGATCCAAGATGGCTGATCACTAGCAGCTCGGGATTGTAGCTCCCACTGAAAGCGCAAAGAATGAGAGGACGCCACACCTTCACATGAATTCTTGTTGCTCACGCGCCAGGAGATTCCCAGCGGAGGAGCCCCACGGGTCGCCAGCGCGACTCTTGTGACCGGTGAGGCGGTTTTGCCGGCGCCTTGGAGCGACGGTTCTTGGTGCAGAGTCGGAAAAGCACCATCAATCTTAACGCCGCTGATTTGGTCGGTGCAGTGGGTTGCTCAGATTTCGGCGCTGAGAATCAGTAAGTTGGACGTCCACTCAGAAACCTAATTACAAAGACGGTGAATTCAAAGACCACAGATGGATAAATTTATAACGAAGGGAGGAAAGCGGCCAAAAAAGGCTGAGAATACCCAAGATCAGAACGCCTCTCCCTCAGCAGGGGATCCCAGTTCCTCATCAGCAACGGAACAAGGCTTGATGGAGAACGAGTGTGTTCCAATTACAGAAGCAGGCTTCAAAATGTGGATAATGAGAAACTTCTGTGAATTAAAAGAACTTGTTTTAACCCAATCTAAAGCAACTAAGAACTTTGAAAAAAGATTTGACGAAATGTTAACAAGAATACACAATTTAGAGAGGAATATAAGTGAATTGATGGAGCTGAAAAACACAATAGGAGAACTTCGTGAAGTATGCACAAGTTTTAACAGCCGAATTGATCAAGCAGAAGAAAGGATATCAGAGGTCGAAGACCAACTCAATGAAATAAAACAAGAAGACAAGATTAGAGAAAAAAGGATACAAAGGAACGAGCAAAGTCTCCAAGAAATATGGGACTATGTGAAAAGACCTAATCTACGCTTGATAGGTGTACCTGAATGTGATGAAGAGAATGAATCCAAGCTGGAAAATACGCTTCAGGACATTATTCAGGAAAATTTTCCCAGCCTAGTAAGGCAGGATAATATTCAACTCCAGGTAATACAGAGAACACCACAGAGATATTCCTCAAGAAGAGCAACTCCAAGGCACATAATCGTCAGATTCACCAGGCTTGAAATGAAGGAGAAAATACTAAGGGCAGCCAGAGAGAAAGGTCAGGTTACCCACAAAGGGAAGCCTATCAGACTTACAGCAGATCTCTCAGCAGAAACCCTACAAGCCAGAAGAGAGTGGGGGCCAATATTCAACATCCTTAAAGAAAAGAACTTTCAACCCAGAATTTCACATCCAGCCAAACTAAGCTTCACATGTGAAGGAAAAATAAAGTTTTTTGTGAATAAGCAAGCACTCAGAGATTTCATCACCACCAGGCCTGCTTTACAAGAGCTTCTGAAAGAACCACTACACATATGAAAGGAACAAACAGTATCAGCCTTTCTAAAAAAATTATCAAAAAGAGCATCAATATAATGAAGAATTTACATCAACTAATGGACAAAATAGCCAGCTAAAGACAGTATTAAACTCACATATATTATTATTAATTCTAAATTTAAATTGACTAAATCCCCCAATCCAAAGACAGGCAATTTGAATAAAAAACTAAAACCCATCAGTATGCTGCATCCAGATCCATCTCACATTCGAGGATACACAAAGACTCCAAACAAGGGATGGAGAAAGATTTACCAACCAAACAGAGAGCTAAAATAAATAAATAAAAAGCAGAAGTTACAATTAAGCAACAAAGATCAAAAGAAGCAAAGAAGGACATTATATAATGATAAAAGGATCAATGCAACAACAAGAAGAGCTAAAGATCCTAAATAGACACGCACCCAATACAGGAATACGCAGACATACAAGACTTATAAAGAGACTTAGACTCCCACATAATAATAGTGGGAGACTTCAACATTAATATTAGACAGATCAATGAGACAGAAAATTAACAACGATATTCAGGACTTGAACTCAGATCTGGAACAAGTAAATGTAATTAACATTTATAGAACTCTGCACTTTAAATATACAAAATATACACTCTTATCAGTACCACATCATATCAACTTAGAAGTTTAAAAGAAATCTTGGTTGGCTCCTTGTTTGCTATTCTCTTCCCTCATTTTCTTTCATGTCTCCATTATTAAGGACAATTATAGGCATACCCATATTTAGACTGCATTCTAGCCCGGGCAATAAAGCAATACCCCCATCCTCTCTCCTTCTTCCTCTTTCTCTTTCTTCCTCTTCTTTATCCTTTAAAAAAAAAAAAAAAAAAAAAATGGTGCAGCCACTCTGAGAGTTGGTGGTTTCTTACCAAGTTAAACATGCACTTAGCATACTACCCAACAGCCCCACCCCTGTAGCAGTGTCTCTTTAGTGGCACTGTTGACTTTGGGGCTGGATTGTCCTTTGCTTCAGGGGCTGTCCTGTATATCACAGGATGTCTAGCACAGTGGTCCCCACCCCCCACCCACAGTCCCCCATCCATCCCTGCTCCCCTACCCCTGCCATACAGCAGGAGGTGAGCAGTGGATGATAAGTAAAGTTTCCTCTGTATTTACAGCTGTATTTCTCATAGGACTGAGAACTCTACTATGAACTGCACATGTGAGGGATCTTGGTTGTGCACTCCTTATGAAACTCTAATTACTCCTTAGGAAAATCTAATGCCTGATGATCTGAGGTGGAACAGTTTCATCCACCCCCCTCCCACCCCTGGTCTGTGGAAGAATTGTCTTTCACAAAACCAGTCCCTGGTGGTAAAAAAAACTGGGGACCATTGGTCTAGCAGCATCTTTGGCCACTACTCACTAGATGCAACCCTCCCTCCAGCCATGACAAGCAAAATCATCTCTAGACCTAGCTGAATGTCCCCTGACGACCAAAATTGCTCCTGGTTGGGAATCACTGCCCTAGAGAAATAACAACTTATGTTCACAGAAAAACATGTACATGAATGCTTACTTATAATCAGCAAAGACTGGAAACAAGCCAAATGTCCTTCAACAGATAGAAAATAAACCAGTACATCCATACAGTGGTGTATACCATGCAATACATAGAAGAAACTACTGATACACACCATCGATGTTTCTCAAAGGCATCTTGTTGAGTGAAAGAAACGAGAAAGGTTATATATTGTATGATTCCATTTCTATGACATTCTGAAAGAGACCCCGATAATGGCAGAAAACAGATCCCATTAGCAAAGAGTGGCTGAATAATTTTATTATGCAGTAAAATGTCAAAAAGATTGAATAGCTTCCATTTTTTCTTCTACATAGCATTTGCTCCTGAAGGGTATCTTCTATTTTACTGTGTTTGACCTAACACCATAAGTATTACCCTCTCCAGAAAAAATTAAAACACAGATCTATCTCACTGTCAATTAAGGTAAAACAAATTATGTAAGTTGGACATGGTGGCTCACAGCTGTTTTCCCAGCACTTTGGGAGGCTGAAGTGGGAGGATCACCTGAGGTGGGGAGATTGAAACCATCCTGGCTAACACGGTGAAACTCCGACTCCACCAAAAATACAAAAAGTTAGACGGGTGTGGTGGTACATGCCTGTAATCCCAGCTACTCGGGAGGCTGAGGCAGGAGAATCTCTTGAACCCAGGAGGTGGAGGTTGTGGTGAGCTGATGCCATCGCACCCCAGCCTGGACAACGAGAGCAAAACTCTGTCTCAAAAAAAAAATTATATAAAACATAACCAAATCAAATCTGGAGATAGATTAAATGAAAAATATACTAATCATATATCATATCTAATAATATAACCATGAATTAATGCAAAGCTAGTTTAATATTTAGATGTTTGGGACCAAAATTTATCATACTGATAGGCCAGAGGAGAAAAATACACAGATCTTCAAAGAGGATGGAAAATAAAGGAGTACAGTATTAGCATCTAAATCAAACTCCGAGGGATACTTTTTGAGATTTATAAAGAAAAATTTAAATCTATAGCTAAAATCATACATAATAAAAAACTGTTGGTGGCAATAAAGGCAAGATGCAGTGCCTACAAATAAGGTTCAGTGTTGCTCTGGAAGCGCTATCAAGGGTAATGAGACAAGGAAAGGAGTAGGCCGGAAACCGTAAAGAAGGAAGGTCTTTATCTACCAGTGATGGTTTCCTACTTTTTTTTTTTTTTTTTTTTTTTTTTGAGACAGAGTCTCTCTTTGTCACTGAGGCTGGAATGCAGTGCTGCAGTCTCGGCTCACTGTAAAGTCCACCACCAGGGTTCAAGCAATTCTTCTGCCTCAGTATCCTGAGGAGCTGGCATGCACGCCCAGCTAATTTTTGTATTTTTAGTAGAGACTGGGTTTCACCATGTTGATCAGGCTGGTCTCGAACTCCTGACCTCATGATCTGCCCACCTTGGCCTCCTGCAGTGCTGGGATTACAGGCATGAGCCACCTCACCAGGCCAGTTCCTACTTTAAAAATCTGAGGTCAAATAAAAGCACTGAACCTGATAAGGCAGTTCCAGGAGGTGGCTGGATATAAGATAAACATGCAAAAATTAGTTGTTTTCTTATATGTTCGCAAAACCCAGGTTTCAGTCAATTAGAAAGCTCTATCAATAAGGAAAACATGAGCACCCCAAAGAAAACTGGGCAGCAGTTCACATTTCATTTTATTTTATTTTTATTTTTATTTTTTGAGACGGAGTTTCGCTCTTGTTACCCAGGCTGGAGTGCAATGGCGCGATCTCGGCTCACCACAACCTCCACCTCCTGGGTTCAGGCAATTCTCCTGCCTCAGCCTCCTGAGTAGCTGGGATTACAGGCACGCGCCACCATGCCCAGCTAATTTTTTGTATTTTTAGTAGAGACAGGGTTTCACCATGTTGACCAGGATGGTCTCGATCTCTTGACCTCGTGATCCACCCGCCTCGACCTCCCAAAGTGCTGGGATTACAGGCGTGAGCCACTGCGCCTGGCCACAGCAGTTCACATTTTAAAAGTACAAATGGATCAGATGAGAACACATCCTAGCAATGAAAAAAAAAAAACAAAAAAAAAAACCAAAAGCAAAAAAAGTACGAATTGGGTAGAGAATGGTGGCTCACGCTTATATCCCAGCACTGTGGGAGGCCGAGGTAGGAGGAATGGTTTAGCTCAGGAGTTTGAGACCAGCCTGGACAACAACACAAGACCCTAACTCCAGAAAGAAAAAAAAAAATGGCCAATGAGTATGTGAAAAAAGAAAAAAAAAATCAAACTCACTAACAGTCATAGAAATGTAAGCTAAAGCAGCATTGAGTCACCCTCTTCTGCTTCTCAAAATGACAAGAGACTTTTAAATATGTATATTTAAAACCTAGCATGTTCACCCCAGCAAAAAGTTAGGGGAATAATAGGGAGAAGAAACCTGTATGTCTAATGGCAGGGAAATTGTTTAGTAAGATAATAAACAGCTGTCCAAAGATGCAAACGTTTTATTTATTTATTTATTTATTTATTTATTTATTTAGTGATGGAGTCCTACTCTGTTGCCTAGGCTGGAATGCAGTGGTGTGATTTCAGCTCACTGAAGCCTCTGCCTCCCAGTTCAAGCAATTTTCCTGTCTCAGCCTCCCAAGTAGCTAGGATTACAAGCACCCGCCAAAACACCTGGCTAATTTTGTGCATTTTTGGCAGAGATTGGGTTTCACAATGTTGACCAGGCTGGTATAGAACTCTTAACCTCAGGTGATCTGCCTGCCTTGGCCTCCCAAAGCGCTGAGATTACAGGCATGTGAGCCACTGTGCCCTGCCCAAAGATGCAAACATGTAAAAATATGTTTTCAAAAAATGAAATAAGGTGAAGTTCAATATATATAAAGTTTTTTAAAAAGCAAAATAGAACATTTCATCTATAGTAGAGTAGGCATAGAAAATAAAGATTTTTTATTTTCTTTTCTGCGTGTTTGCAAATTCCAGTGCATCAGATGTAGACATTTAAAAATAAATGAGGGTGACCTAACTGATGTGCAATCCGGTTACATTTCGTGGTGAATAATGTGAGCACGCGGGCGTCAGCGTGTCTTGCTCTGATATTTTATCGTCTGACTTTTCATGTTAAAGACGTTCATGCGCTTCTCTTTTGCTAATATCTGATACGGACACAAAACTCAGATTTCAGATTGCCTGTTCCAAACCAGTGACTTCTGTATCAGATCTTTTCAGTCTGTTGATCAAAGCAAGACAGGCGACTCGGACTGCCAGCACAATCTGTTGTCAGGAACTCTCTTTTACTTTAGCTACAAAAGCAGCAGGTCGCAACGCATTACCGTTCACCCAGGGAAAACACCCCGCAATGATGGTCTTTTGGTAGCTTAATCAGCCAGGGGCGAGTAGGATTTCAGAACAACACGCTGTTGTGTGCTGCCTCCTTTTAAAGTAAAAATGCCACAGATGAAATGGGAAGATGTTCCTGTGTAGGACTTCCCCAGCTTATTAATAGTTTGCTGTTGTCGTTTTGTTGTTTGTTTTGCTTTTATTTAGAGGCGAGGTCTCATTCTGCGGCCCAGGCTGGAGTGCAGTGAGGCGATCACAGCACACTGAAGCCTGGAACTGCTGGACTCCAGCTGTCCTCCTGCCTCAGCCTCTCGAGTAGCTGGGACTACCGGTGTGCGCCAGGCTAATTTTTTTTTTTTTTTTTTTTTTTTTTTTTTTTTTTTTTGAGACGGAGTTTCGCTCTCGTTACCCAGGCTGGAGTGCAATGGCGCGATCTCGGCTCACCGCAACCTCCGCCTCCCGGGTTCAGGCAATTCTCCTGCCTCAGCCTCCTGAGTAGCTGGGATTACAGGCACGTGCCACCATGCCCAGCTAATTTTTTGTATCTTTAGTAGAGACGGGGTTTCACCATGTTGACCAGGATGGTCTCGATCTCTTGACCTCGTGATCCACCCGCCTCAGCCTCCCAAAGTGCTGGGATTACAGGCTTGAGCCACCGTGCCCGGCGCGCCAGGCTAATTTTTAAAAATTGTTTGAAGAGATGGGGTCTTGCTCTGTTGCCCAGGCTGTTCTCAAACTCCTGGGCTCAAGCAGTCCTCCTGCCTCAGCCTCCCCAAGGGCTGGAATTATAGGCGTGAGCCACCATGCTAGGCCTCAGGTTTTGTTTTTGAATTTGTCCTGAAGCTTTTGGTCCCACCCTCCTTTTGGGGATCTTTTTAGTTACTGTGTGAGAACCCAACAGTTGGAGGAAAAATTAGGCATAGATTCTAATTAAAGGTTAGGAAGGGGCCAGGCGTGGTGGTTCAGGCCTGTAATCCTAGCACTTTGGGAGATCGAGGCAGGTGGATCACCTGAGGTCAGGAATTCAAGACCAGCCTAGCCAACATGGTGAAACGCCGTCTCTACTAAAAATACAAAAACTAGCTGGGCGTGATGGCGTACTCCTGTAAGCCCCAGTTACCTTGGAGGTTGAAGCAGGAGAATCGCTTGAACCCAGCAGGCGGAGGTTGCAGTGAGCTGAGATTGCCCCACTGCATTCCAGCCTGGTGACAGCAAGATTCCATCTCAAAAAAAAAAAGGTTTGGAAAGAGGCAAGTGTAGAAAGGGCAGGGGGTCCCAGTGTGGGAGGGCAGGGGCTTTCCCGGAAAGTGGTGGGAAGTGGGGTACACAGAATTGTCCTGACGGACAATGAAAGGCAAAGAAAAGAGAGTAGGACTGAGGGCAGGGACCGTCATCCCGGCCGACGTGATGTCAGCTGCACTCTACCCTCCCCACACTGGGCACCTGGTGCCAAGAAATGAAGGAGAAACTGGAGGTGCCTGGAGCAGCCACCCCTTCGGTGGTGTGGGCCATGTCCCCAGCCTCTGCAGGAACCTGCTTCTGCAAAGGAGCTAGAGAAAGATGGGTCCCTGGTCTTGGTGAGTGGGTGTGGGAGCTGGAAAAGTGAGCAGGGGTGACGTGAGGCTCTCCGGGGGAGCAGGGACACACACTCGCATGTGCACAGCTTACCGAGGCTGGGGGGTGTGGCTCGGTCCCTGCACGCCCAGACAGGACTCGCTGAGGAGCAAGAAGGGAGGGTCCCCAGGTCGCCTGGTGCAGCCTGCTCATAGGGCGGCTCGTGGTCTTTTCTTTCAGTGGCTGCTGGGTCTTGCTATGTTGCCCAGACTGTGATGTATTCAGCTGTACGTTGTGGTGCAGCTCAGCCTGCATCTGTGTGGCCTCTGACCTCCAGAGTTGGATTTTTGTTGTTTTCCAGCCTGCTTTCACGACCTGGAACTTAAGTGTGTTTACTTTCCCCACCCCCAAAAATAAATTGCCCATTTTAGAAAGAAATTACTTAGGATTTTAATATGATGGACCTCTATCCAAAACATTACATTGTGATTATTATTTAATTCACCAACCCTCACTGAATTAAATATTTTTCTATTTAGATTAAACCCTCAACAATTCAGCAAATGAGTCCTACATTAGGAGATGGCAGGGAGTTTTTCTTGCTGCTTTGAGGTGGATGTGGCTATTACCTAAAACATCAGATAGGCGTTAGAAAGCAAATACCGGCCGGGTGCGGTGGCTCACGCTTGTAATCCCAGCACTTTGGGAGGCTGAGGCAGGCGGATCACGAACTTAGAAGTCAAGAGATCAAAGTTAGAAGTCATGTTCACCATCCTGGCCAACATGGTGAAAACCCATCTCTACTAAAAATACAAAAATTGGCTGGGCGTGGTGGCGCTCACCTGTAATTCCAGCTACTCGGGAGGCTGAGGCAGGAGAATCACTTGAACCCAGGAGGTGGAGTTTTTAGTGAGCCAAGAGCACCATTGTTCTCCAGCCTAGTGACAGTGAGATTCGGTTAAAAAAAAAAAAAAGAAAAAAGAAAGGAAAGTAAATACTGATACCAGTAAAGTTGTCAAGTAGCATTTTTTAAAATTAATCTTTCGGCTAGAAAATGTGTGCACCTGATAGGAGGTTCAGAAGGTGCAAAAGGACTCGCCGTGAAAGAAAGTCTTTCTTCTACTCCCGTTCCCGGGCCACCTGGTTCCCTCGTCAGACACATTCAGGTGTGTGTGTGTGTGTGTGTGTGTGGTGTGCGCCCCCGTGTCACACAAATGTAAACTACTATGAAAATATTGATCATATCTTTCCATCTCCATCCAAATAGAGGGTCTTCATTTCTGCAGGGTTCTGGGCTCCACTGTTGAGATGTTCCATTGTGTATTTAACCTGTCCCTGTAGATCAGGCGTCCCCAAACTACGGCCCGCAGGCCGCATGCGGCCCCCTGAGGCCATTTATCTGGCCCCCCTGCCGCACTTCAGGAAGGGGCACCTCTTTCATTGGTGGTCAGTGAGAGGAGCACAGTTTGTGGCGGCCCTCCAACGGTCTGAGGGACAGTGAACTGGCCCCCTGTGTAAAAAGTTTGGGGATGCCTGCCGTAGATCATGGATATTTGCAGTTGGAAATGCCAGGTATCGAGGGTATTCATTGCAGCATTATTTATAGTAGCGGAAGACTGAACATCTGCACAGTGGTATGCTAAGGGAATTGCTAAGTGGGATTGTTGGGTGAAAAATTAAATGTTTGTAATTTTGAGAGAGTATCACCTAATCGCCTCCACACACTAGCCACATATGAGTGTGCCTGTCCCCTGCCACTAACGTGGTGCATTACCCAGCTAGTTTATCTTTACCCAACGTGCTAGATTAAAAATCATATCTCGTTACGGTTCTGTTTCGTTTTGTTTTGTTGAGTCGGAATCTCACTCCGTCCTCAGGTTAGAGTGCAGTGGTGCAATCTCAGCTCACTGCAACCTCCACCTCCCGGGTTCAAGCGATTCTTCCACGTCAGCCTCCTGAGTAGCTGGGATTACAGACTCCTGCCACCATGCCTGGCTAAATTTTTGTATTTTCAGTAGAGATGGGGTTTCACCATGTTGGTCAGGCTGATCTTGAACTCCCGACCTCAGGTGATCCACCTGCCTCGGCCTCCCAAATTGCTGGGGTTACAGGCATGAGCCACCACGCCCAGCCTCATTGTGGTTTTAACATACATTTCTCTTACCGTGGGGCAGGCTGAACATGTTCTCAAGCATGTGTCTTTTTGCATTTCTATACACTTCTTTTAGTATGGAAACATTTTGCAAATGATTTTATTAACAGGTCATCTTGAGAAAACTTCGTAATTGGCATTTGTGGTGTGTGAGTGCTGAGGCTTGGGTTGGGCCCCTCGTGCCTGCATCCCATGACTGAGTTGAATATGTGACCCCCCTCGTCCCTTAGCAACCTGAGGGGATAGTGGTTGCTCCCCCAGCAGACAGCCAGGGCCCTGCTCCCCAGGCGGCTCACAGGACCTGCTCCATCCAGCCTCGAATTCACTGAAGACTGAGCTGCCGCGGGCTGGGCTTGGACTCCGGACTCCAACTGCATCATCACTGATTGCAGAAGAGGGCTAGGCTTTGAGGGGTTCTTCTTTACTGGACGCCTTTTAAAGTCACTTCTGTGCATCCCGATGCCTGCAGCGTATCAATGACTGCACCAGCCGCAGGCACCAAGGCAGCTTTGTGACCTCCCTATTGAGTCATCCAGGGTAACAGAGGATGTGAATCTCCCACCAGGGCAGCTCAAGCCAGAGGACCCTGAGGGGCCAGAGCAGACAGTGGAGAGCTTGAGAGCACCCGGCCACCCTGGCTGTGGCTCCAGCTGCTAGAGGAGAGGGAGGAGCCGGCGGTGGTGATCCCGGCACCGTAGAGCACCCCGGCCACTGCCTTGCTGAGGACAGGCTCAGGCCCGGTCTTCAGTCCGTCCAGGTGGCCCTGATAGCTCCCGCCAGCATCCTGGGGATGCCAAGCTTGGATGGCAGGGCCTGCACCAAGGTGTCATGGCGACATCCCTGCGGCCTCTAAGGGAGTCCAGGAGGGACGCCTCAGACCCTTGGCATTCTGCCTGGCCTTCTCTTCGTCCCTCCCTCCCTCCAGGCAAAAGCTAGTGCACTAAGAGCAAAGCTGGGCTCTGGGCCAGTGCCCTGATGCCCAGGACTGGGGGGTGACCCATGTGGGGAGGGTCTGGCACGAAGGTGAATGGGAAGGGGCCTCCCAGGACCCTTGTGGGGAAGGGGCTGCGTTTTTTGTCCTGGCCGTTAGGAATGTGGAGGGCAGTCATTGAGCCTGCCTCTCAGGCCAGTCTGCCGGCCTTCAGTGCAGACCCCTGCGGATGTCACACTGGTGTCACAGCCACACACAACGCATCGAAGGCCACAGATCAGACAGCAGTGATTGGTTAACACAAGGGTCAGGAGAAAAAAAACAACCCAGATCAGGCTGGAGTGCAGGCTCAGGGGCCCACAGAGAAGCCTGGATCAGAAGGAGGCCGTATAGGTAAGAAGCCGGGAGGAGAAATCGCGCAGCGTCGAGCTTTGCTGATGGCAGGGAACGAAGGGTTGATCTGAGTGTAGAGGTAGGAGTGGGGCTCCGAGGACAGATGATGTGTCCTGGCCGGTCAGACAGCATGGGACGTGTTTGATCATGAACTGCAGGACAAGCTGAACTGCCTGAAATAACAGGATTGGGGCCAGCGGGCTGCTTGAAAGCCCCACACTCTCTGGGTGTTGGCCCTCGCTCTCCGGGTGTTGGCCCTCGCTCTCCGGGTGTTGGCTCTCGCTCTCCGGGTGTTGGCCCTCGCTCTCCGGGTGTTGGCTCTCGCTCTCCGGGTGTTGGCTCTCGCTCTCCGGGTGTTGGCCCTCGCTCTCCGGGTGTTGGGCTGACCTTCGGCCTTTCTCCATCAGGAGTGGGTTGATTTCCTCCAGACTTCTGCTGGTGTCCTGGTTCCTCTTGTGACCTCTTGCTGTTGGGTCGGGGGCCTCCTTTGTTTTTCAAATGTGTCACTTGAACAGGGTGGTGCAGGCGGCCTTCACTCCGGGACCCGGCTGGTCTTGAGGTCACAGGACGTCACCAGCCCAGAGCAGCCCAGTGACCCATGCTCCCTGAGAGGGGACCTGCTCACCTGGCCTCAGGCCCTGGTCCTGCCCCCACGGGCAGTGACGCTCCCAATGCCTCTGTGGACCACTCTTTGTCACATGGGTACTGTGCTGGCCAGGGGTCCTCAGTCTTGGAAGTCTCTGGACTCCCTGTCACTGGAGGGCCCGGGAGACACTCCCTGAATGAGGCTAACCCCTGTCATCTGCGACCTCCACAGCAATGGGCAACGCTGTGTCATTCAGAGAAAATCGAGATTTCCTGAGAAAAATATGACCCAGAGCTCCCTAAATGTGGTGGGTGGGCACCGTGTTGGACGGGCCCGGCTTCTCCCTGTGGGCCCGTGGGGCACACTCTCAGGCTGTGCGATTCCAGCCATCTGTGGTCCGTCCTAACACGGCGGTCAGAGGGGATGGACTATAAAGTGTGAGTCAGAGCCTAAAGGTCCCTGCTCTGCTCCACCCCCACAGTGGTGGCGCTGTGCACGTGCCTAGGGCCCCTGCCTCCCACCTGCTCCCTCCTCCCCCATGGCTGTCGTCTCCCGCCCCCTCCGGACACCTGTCCCTTCTCTGCACAGGCCTTGGCATCCCTGCGAATGGGCTTTCCTGTTCTTCTTTGGGACTCAGCCCCAGCGCTGCCTCCTCAGCAGGCAATCCTTGACCCTCCAGCCAGAGCGCATCCCATCCCACCCTTGGTGAAGGTGGTGCCCAGATGCTGGGTCCATCATAACCCCAGAACATCTGCCGGGGATTTGAGACAGGGGGCCCCAGGTTGAGGGGTCCCCATTGTGCACCCTGCTTCCTGGCGACAACCTGATGAGGCCAGGACTGTTCTCCCCATTTGGCAAATACGGAAACTGAGGCTTAGCAGGATCGAGGAACCTCACCCACAGCAGAGACTGGCTAAGTCCCAAGGTCAGGGCTGTAGCCCGTCTGCTGCTCAGCTGCGCATGGTGGACTCCAGGCGTCGTGCCTCAGCCCTGGCGAACGGCAAAGCCACCCAGGCTGGGCCCATTGAAGAAAGGCCAGGCTCGACTGGAGTTTAATCTTCACAAGGAATCCAGGGCAGGAGAGGGCTTAAGAAAGCCAGGAAGTGTAACGGGCTCCTGGCAGATGGCAGTGGAGCTGAGTGCCCTCCGGAGACCAAGAGGAGAGTCATACAACTGGGTCCCGTCCGCACGTACATTCCCGGAGGAGGAACTTTTGTAGTGGTGTCACACATATTCACATGCACGCTTGTACACACAGTCACTCACAAACTCTCATTCACGATCACATCCACACACATTTGCACGCATACATTCACACCCACCTTCATACACACTCATTCACACACATTCACACCCAATTTCATACACTGATTCACACTGTCACAATGCATTTGCACACACACACGTTCACACCCACCCTCGTACACACTGTCACAGGCATTCACTCACATTTACACCCACCCTCATACACACTCATTCACACACATATCCATTCACACACAGACATCCACATGTTCACACACACACTCAAACATCCTCATACTCACATTCACACTGTCACACACAGGTGTTCACACACATTCACTCACGTTCACACCCACACTCATACATTTACTCACACATTGACACACATTCACACCCACCCTTATACACACATTCACACGGTCACACACAGGTGTTCACACATACACACTTTCACTCACGTTCACACCCACCCTCATACACACATTCACATGGTAACACACAGGTGTTCACACACATTCACTCACGTTCACACCCACACTCATACATTTATACTCACACATTGACACTCACACATTCACACCCACCCTCATACACATTTACATGCCCTCCCCCACACACATTCACTTACACACACGTGCTCTCAGTCACACCCACATACACACACTCCCACATACGTACTCTCATTCCCCCACACTCACACCCGAACGCACACGTGTATGCACACACATACACACACTCCCACTCAGCCTCACTCAGGCTCGCACTTCCTTCCACCCCCCCCCGGGACGAAAGTACCGTGGAAAGCAGCCTTGCGTGTCCTGTACCTAGACCAGCGCCTGGTGCTCAGCAGATGCTCAGTGAGCATTTGTGGAATGAAGGAATGAATGAGTGAACGAATGAAGACCGAGCAGAGCCTGGATCCCCCGTCAGGTCTATGCTGCCATGCAGAGGCTTAAATGAGAGCAAACATAATGTTGATAAGGAACAGACAGCCATATTGACATGACAAATAGCTTGACATACAAAACGAAGACACACCTCCTCGAGGCTAAAATTCACCGGTGACATTGCCTGTAAAGGGTTGAGGAGGGCTGAGTGTTCTGGGAAATGAGGCTCCAGCCATACTGATTAGCGGGGATTCAGGCCAAGGCCCACAGCTGAAAGGCCCCACCTGCCATTACCCCCAGGCCTGAAGATCGGGACAAAGATGTTGTTGGCCAGAAATCTGGGTGATCCGGAGCCAGGGTGTCACCCTAGTCTCTAGCAGGCGTCCTCTAGGGCTGTGTGGTTTAATGGTGTGCTCTTCTGTGACGCGGCGCTGTGGGCACTGGGGCTTTCCCCTTGGTATCATTCGTACCAGTTTTGTGAGTTAGGTTTGCTTGGAACTTGTGAGCTGTAATTGCTTGACATTTTCTTAGGAAACTTAAATTTAGCCACAGGAAAATGAATTTGTAACAGCTCTGCAGCAGAGAAGCTTCCGGGAAACTGCTTGCCCATGGTAGCCTCACTTCTTTGTCGCTGGAGGCCGGCCGACCTGGGCCCCGCCGCTGTGTGCTTGCGGTGGCTGCTTTTTTGGTAGATGAGGCAGATGTGACGTGGGGACACAGAGAGGCCACAGGCTCATCTCAACGTCTCATCTCTGACGGTCGCTGTCTAAGTCAGGCGCAGACACTGGGGGCCGGGGGGCCCTGGCTGCTGAGGGTGGTTCAGGGTCTGCAGTTGGCCGCTGGCCCTGGAGTGAACTCTCTGTGGGGTGTTCCCAGCTTCCAGAGTCGTCCGTTATTAGAGTGCTCTGCCAGGTGGGCGGGTGGGCAGAGCTTGCCGGGAAGCAGCAGTGAGAGCTCCCGCAGGCTGGCATCAACTGCCCAGCAAGGCCCTGCGCTACCCGGGAGGTGGCAGCATCTCCGCTCCTGCGGCATCTAGCCATGTGACTTTGGGGACGCAACTTCACTTCTCTGTGTCTGCTTCCTTTTGGTAAAACAAGAGCTTCTGTCTGTCCCTCCTGGGACACCTGGGAGGATTCAGTGAAACAGCCTGCAAAGCCCCACCACTCCAGGGCCCACTGCGTTCTGGGAACAAATGCCTCCATCCCTGGAGCTCCTGCTGTCATGCCAAAGCCCTGAGCCCTGGGTCCGGGCTCTGTTGAATGGGGAGACTGGAGGGCAGCCCTAAAAGGAGTGAGGCCTGGGGTGAGCGCGGCCCTGGGGAAGGGGCCAGAACCCCGCCCCCACCCCTACCCTCATGCCTACCCACTCCCATCCTCACTCCTGCCCCCACCCTCCCACCCCACCCCTACTGCAATCCCTAACTCCCACCCTTACCCCTGCCCTTACCCTCAGCCCCGCTGCTACTCCCACCTTCACCACACCCCTACTCCCACCTCAACCCCCACCCCAAACCCCACCCTTACCCTTACCCCCACCCCACCCTACCCTCACCCTCACCCCCACCCTATCCCCACCCTCACCCCCACCCTGGGTTCCTCACTGCTCTGTATTTCCTTTTTTTTTTTTTTTTTTAAGATGCGGTTTCACCATGATGGCCAGGCTGGTCTTGAACTCCTGACCTCAGGTGATCCACCCACCTCGGCCTCCCAAAGTGCTAGGATTACAGGTATGAGCCACAGCGCCTGGCCACTGCTCTGTATTTCCATCCCTCCTCTGTGGCCAAAACAAATTACCAGAAACCGGTGGCAGAGGATGACAGGAATCGACTCTCCCACAGCCTGGGCAGGCAGTGCTCCCTCCGACGGCTCTGCAGAGGATCCTTCCGGCCGATTCCAGCTGCCGGTGGCTGCAGCAGTCCCATCTTCACCTGCACCTTCTCTGTGTCTGTGGCACACTGTCACATCTCCCTCAGCCTCTTTATAAAGACACCTGTCATGGATTAGGGCCCACCCTAACCCAGGTTGAACTTACGTTGAACTCCCTGACTCAATTATGTCTGCACAGACCCTTTTCCCAAATAAGGTCCCATTCACAGGTACTGGGGTTAGGATGCAGCTTCTGTGGGGCCACAGCTCAACCCACTATGCTGTCCCTTCTGGGAAGTGGCTCTGGGACCTGAACCTGCCCTAAGCTGAGGAATATCAGAGGGTGACAGGGAAGAGGAAGGTGGGTCATTGGGTTTATTTGTAAACAAGGGAGGAAGGTGAGCCGGGATCTGCCGCCTGCCTTTGCAGAATGCACTGTGAGACGCACAGCTGCTGCTAGTTCGTAGGTCAGCTATTCAGAGCCTCAGTCATCAGTAATAATCACGACATCGAATAAAGGCACCTCCAGAAAACTGATCATGTTATGGATTTCTTGCTATCTTTCAAAATGTAAATTGCCTTATTGGTTCCATTTAAAAATCAGACCATGGTATATGTTCATTGTTAAAATTTTCAGGTGATTCAAAAGGTAAAAAGTGTAAACATCCCCCCAGATTCCACCCTGTGATGCCCGTGCTTGACACCTCGGCCCATTTCTTTTCTGGGCGTGGAGAAATTGGATTCCTCCCGCCTGCTAACTTTCATACCCACTGCCACACCCGGTGCATGGGCCGAGCCACTGCTGGCAGCTGTGCGGGCTCAGTTGTGTGACTGTTTTTCTTTTTTCAGACGGAGACTCACTCTGTCACCCAGGCTGGAGTGCAGTGGCGCGATCTTGGCTCACTGCAACCTCCGCCTCCCGGTTTCAAGTGATTCTCCTGCCTCAGCTCCCCAAGCAGCTGGGATTATAGGCACGTGCCACCACGCTCAGCTAATTTTTGTATTTTTAGTAGAGACAGGGTTTTACCATGTTGGCCAGGCTGGTCTCGAACTCCTGACCTCAAGTGATCCACCCACCTCGGCCTCCCAAAGTGCTGGGATTACAGACGTGAGCCACCACGCCCAGCCTGCCCTCTCTTGTTTTTGCCTTGTTTTATATTTTGGTTCTCAGGCTGTCTCCAGTTGTCGGTATGGTAAGTGTTCTCTCACAGGGAGTAGCCTCCGTGCCCCGTCACCTGAGGGGCAGTGTGCCCCCTGGGAAGAGTGGCGTCACTGCCATCCCCGGCCTTGTGTGTTACCAGCTGCTCCTGCAGTGGCATCCCAGGCCCCAGCAGCAGGTGTTTTTCCCCTTCAGCTCCCTGCAGAGCCTCTCTCTGCTCCTCTCTGTCTCAGCATTAGGCTAGTGCCTTCGTGGAAGGCCAGCTTCGGTTAGTGACCGTGGGGTCTCCCTGCCACAGGCCATGTTCGAGCTGGTGACTTCCGAGGCATCCTACTATAAGAGCCTGAACCTGCTTGTGTCCCACTTCATGGAGAATGAGCGGATGAGGAAGCTCCTGCACCCATCTGAGGCGCACATCCTTTTCTCCAACGTCCTGGACGTGCTGGCCGTCAGTGAGCGGTGAGGACAGGGGACAGCCACCTCCCTCAGGGCCCTGCTCCATGCCCGAGGCACAAGTGCTCGACACTGGCTTCTCTACTTCCAGATGTTTGGAATTTTCCATAGTAAAATGTAAATAAATGAAGACCTAAATCCAAATCTCACCGCCCCTCCTGGCAGGGTGGCCAGTCATGGCCTCCTGCGTCCCTTCCCAGAAGCATCTGTGCCCCCCATGAAGCTCTGCACTGAGCATCCTGACAGCCCCAGGTTAGGCTGACGCTGAGTTCAGCTCTCTCATGCATCAAACCCGTGATTGGACAGGTCGAAACCAGGCAGGTCCACGGGAGTGTTGTGACAGGGACTGAGGGTGTCCATGTAAGCTGCTCTTTACCCTAGCAGAAAGCCCCAGCCTGGCGCGTGCAGGGCCCCAGGCCTTGTGCAGGGTGCAGTCCTGGGTTCCCACGTCCTCTCCTGAGTGCATTTGCCATGGCTAGTGGAAGCGGCTACAGGAGCGGGGGGCACTGGGTGAAGCCCGGGCTGAGCTGCAGCGGAGGAAGAGGAGACAGAAGTCTGCTCATTGAATCCTGTGAAAGGAAATGAACCTGGCTGTGTGGCCAAGATGAAAGAGCCCTTGCCCTCCCCAGGGCAGGCCCTGGACTTTTGCAGCCAGAAGCCACGTGGGGCTCAGCTCGGACAGTGCCTGGTGTTCAGACGGGAACCCAGGCAGGCCCCAGTGCAACCCCGCTCCGAGCTGTGGGGATCTGGTCAATGTCACATGTGGCCCCTGGAAGCGGCTCGCTCTCCGTGGGCCTCCAGGTGGGTCCCTCCACTGCACTCACACCCACCCTTACGTTTGCAGTCCCCTCACCTCCTCATGGCAGCCCTGTCTGGTGGATTTGGGAGGTGACGGCTGACTGGGGCTAGAATGGCCTGTGAGAACCCTGGGCTTCTGCCTTGGCTTTTTTGTTTGTTTGTTTTTTTTGAAACAGAGTTTCGCTCTTGTTGCCCAGGCTGGAGTGCAATGGTGCGATCTCGGTCACGGCAACCTCCACCTCCCGGGTTCAAGCTATTCCCCTGTCTCAACCTCCTGGGCAGTTGGGATTACAGGCATCTGCCACCACGCCCGGCTAATTTTTGTATTTTTAGTAGAGACAGGGTTTCACCATGTTGGCCAGGCTGGTCTCGAACTCCTGAGCTCAAGTGATCCACCCGCCTCAGCCTCCCAAAGTGTTAGGATTATAGGCGTGAGCCACTATGCCTGGTCCTCCTGCAGTACCTCTGACTTATGTATGTATTTGTATTTTACTGTGGAAAATTCCAAACATGCAGAGGTAGACGTCCATGTGCGCTGGTCACCAGCGTCAGCAAAGGTCAGCCTAGGGGCCAGTCCCGCCCTCCGGGGATCTTTCTGAAGCAGATCCCCTGGGTCATTTATTTTATCCTCAAACACATCAGCACATAGCTGAAAGATAAGGTCTTGGTGCTACCAGTGCCCTCAGCCCCGTGAAAACACAGTCATTCTTCAAGATGACCAAATATACCACCTGTGCTCAGTACCCCGCCGACAGATCTTATCAGCCCGTACACTCACCGTGCACACTGGTGTGTCCAAGCCAGGCCTGCACGCTGCTTTTGGCAAGACAACTGCTGACCCTACCCCAGCACCCTCCAGCCCGGGCACCCTCCACCCAAGCTGTTGCCTCTCGCAGGTTCCTCCTGGAGCTGGAGCACCGGATGGAGGAGAACATCGTCATCTCCGACGTGTGCGACATCGTGTACCGTTATGCGGCTGACCACTTCTCCGTCTACATCACCTACGTCAGCAACCAGACCTACCAGGAGCGGACCTACAAGCAGCTGCTGTGAGTGTGCGCGGCCAGGGAATCAGCACCCAGGGCAGCACCCGGGGCAGCCACACCAGTGCTGGCCCAAGCTCCTTACACAGTACACCTCATGGTCCTTCACTTCTGTGCTCCCAAGGTCCACGTGGGCCACAGGAGTCAGCCAGGCTGGTGACAGTATCCCAACCCGGCATGTTCCAGGGCTTCTGGTGTCACTAGAGAAACATCAGCCCAGCCAGACCCCAAGAGAATCAGCACAGCACCCACTGGACCTGGATCCAGTGGTCGAGCCGAGCTCCGTGCAGTGAGAAAAGGGAGCGCGAGGTCAAGTGGCCAATTCAAAGCCCAGGACATCAGAGACCGGGTTTCCACTAGTGACAAGGGCAGGGACAGGTGGGAAGGAATCTCAGTGGGCCCATCCAGCAGCGCCTGGGCATTTATTGCCGATCTGCCCGTTCTGTGAACTTTCTCTGAGGTTTCGTTGATAAGGTAGTTTTCCAGCCAGTGTGCCTCTTTGGAATCCTCCGCACTGAGGTTCCCTGCTTCAGCGACTGGGGTCAGCCAGGGAGGCCATGTTGGCTCCCCACAGAAGTGCCGAGGGACTTTTCCAGTCACGGCGTCTGCACGTTGCACTCCCCTGGCCTTTCCACCAAGCCATGGGGTTCATGGTGCAGGTTTCAAGCTTGGGCCTTTGGGCATTTGGATGTTTTAACAGTTGGCGTAGGGAAAGTCGAATTGGAGGGAATCGGGATGCTGGTTTTGAGGATAAACGTTGAGAAGGCCAGCATACAGCAGGATAGGAGCCATTCACAGCCCCCGAGAGCCCGCCCTGGCGCGTGAGTGCAGACACTGAGTGACAGGCAGACTTGCATGGGGCCAGGCTTGCCTCCAGCTCTCCCACCCTCGTCAGCGTCAGCACTGTGGCCTGGCCCACTGCTGAGCCCACCAGTCAGAAATGGCACAGGCTGTCCTGGCGGCGTCTCCAGTCTGCTGCCCGTGCTTGTCACTACGCAGGTTTATCGGTTTACCTTGCCACGGTTTCCCACCGGGTAAAAACATCTCGTTGTGTGTCTCACCCATACAACATACTGTGCTGAGTCTTCCAGGCCAGGCACGTGGAGCCACTTCTGTGATTTCACTTGTACATGAACAGTCTGTTTTCCTTTTGACCAAAAGAAATCAACGTGTTTCCCGCGCCCGTGGGTCGTCTGGATCCCAGGAGTCTGTGGATGGGGAGGAGGAGTCCCCAGTTCATGCCTCCTGCAGCCCAGAGACCTACTCCACATGTATGTGTCCCCAGCCAGGAGAAGGCGGCTTTTCGGGAGCTGATTGCACAGCTAGAGCTCGACCCCAAGTGCAAGGGGCTGCCCTTCTCCTCCTTCCTCATCCTGCCTTTCCAGAGGATCACACGACTCAAGCTACTGGTCCAGGTACAGCCTCCTCCCGCTGACCCACAGGCGGGGCTCCCAGCCTTTCCTGTGCTCATCCCGGGACCCCGTCGGCTTTCTAGGTCTATTGGTTCAACAGACGCTAACTAAGCTCCTCCCATGTGCACCAAGCAGGTTTCTGGGCAGTGAGGATACAGCCCCTGCTTCCAGGGAGCCCCATGCAGAGGGGAGAGACCGACCCACACCCAGCCAGGAAGCCCGTGGGGACAGTGAAATGGGCCAGCACCACAGGGGTGGCTGGCTGGCCAGCCACTGCCAGTTGCAGGGGTTGGGGCAGGTCAGGAAAGATGAGTGACATGTAAGCTGAGACCTGGCTGACAGGAGGAGCTGGTGGGGGCGGGTGGAGGAAAGAGCGTTGTCAGCCAAGGGAACTGCTGGTGCAAAGGCCCTGGGACTGCAAGGTTCATGGGCAGAAAGGCCAGCAGCGAGCTCGGGAATGTCATGGGGACAGGAGTGGGTGTGGGGATAGAGACAGAGGCAGGACCAGGGCCTGAGGTGCAGGGAAGACACTGGGCCCTGTCACCAGGGAGGAGAGGGAAGCCCGTGGTCCCCCTACCCCTGTTCCATAAGCATTTAGCTCCCGTTGGGGACAGAGTGGCGGGAGTCCCCTGATTGGACCCACTTTTAGGAGCTGGCCCTGGCTGCTCCGGAGGGTGACAGAAATGGGGAAGGAGGTCCATGGCCAGTGGGGCTGAGTCAGGAAGTGGGGGCCCGGCGGGGATGTCGGGGAATTGAAATCAGCGACTTGCTGAGAGAGAAGAAGCGAGAGAGACTCCTCGGCTTTTACCTTGAGCCATTTGAGGTGTGCGGCTGTGGCCGAGATGGGGTGGGAGGGCTCAGGGTTCAGGGCGGGATGAGCTGAGTTTGAGGGGACTTTGGGCAGTTCAGCATCAGGGGTCGGAGTTAAAGGGAGAAGTTGGGCAGGCGCCATTGGCATCAAGGTGGCATTTAATCAAAGAGGCCCCCAAGGAAGGAGAGAGAAAGGGCCTGAGACCAAACTCAGGGACACAGCCAGGACTAGGAAGGAATGACCGCGAGGGAGGAGAAAATCCACAGAGCTGGAGTCCTGGGAGACGGGGGTGGGATGGGGCTTCCAGAAGAGGAAGACTCCAGCCAGGCCCCTCGAGGCAGGACCGAGACCCCCTCTGCCTAATAGGTGCTGGGGCCCTGTCTACTGATGCCCTGGGCAGAGGGAGCCTTTGGCAGCGGGTCGATGCAGTGGACGGTGTGGAGTACAGCTGTGGCCCTGAGGGGCGTGCGCTGAGGGGGAGCTGGGAGCCACAGGTAGCAGAGGTCAGAGGCCAGACAGGTGAGAGGCCAAAGACCTAGGGGCGGCTACTCCAGAAGGGGCAGAATTACAGAGGGGAGGCCCGCCCCGGGAGGAAAGGGCCTGGGAGCATGAGACCAAGGAAGCAGGTGTAGGAAGAAGCCCTAGCCCAGGGCGAACGGGAGATACCAACACGAGGACACAGCCGGGACGCGACCCCACACCAGAAGACACCGTGATGAACGCAGTTCCATGGGAAATACCTTTTCCACTTGGAAAAAGTGAAGCAGAAGACAGTAACATTTCCTAATTATGCAGAGAAAAAAAATTTTAGGACATTTTATAGGAAACGTACATATATGGAGATATTAAAACCTTAGCTTCTCTAAGATGAAAACCAGCAATAAGATGAAAACTGATAGGAAGCCGGGCGCGGTGGCTCACGCCTGAAATCCCAGCACTTCGGGAGGCTGAGGCAGGTGGATCGCCTGAGGTCGGGAGTTCGAGACCAGCCTGACCAATACGGTGAAACCCCATCTTAAAAAAATAACTAAATAAAACTGATAGAAATGGGGTGATTAGGAAATGGTGGAATGGGGATGGGATAGGGTGGGCGCTCAGGGAAGGGTCCAGAGGAAAGGGTGGTGGGTTGGGGGCCATTCCAGAGGGAACGGCTAGTCCCCACATCAGGTAGCATGCTGGGGACAGACACACTGAGGAGGCTGGCGTGGAGGACCACGCACAGGCTAAGGAAGCCCCACTGCCCTGCGCTTGAGGCCACAGCGCCACCTGGTCAGATGCAGCTTTTATTCCTGGGAGAAAAGATGGCCCCTGGCCTGTGCTGTTGAGCAGGGATTTAGAAGTAGGGGGACAGTTAGTGACAGGCGTGGTGACCACATACAGGGAGGGAGAAGCTGGGAGATGGCTGTGAGTCTCAAAGGTCTCTGGCTTGGCTGCTGGGCAGAGGCAGGCAGGTGACCACAAGGTAGGCCTGGGCTGCTGTCAGGTGGCACCTGGCAACTGGGAGGACAGGTTGTTGGTGCTCACATGCACCCAGCCTACTTACAGGACAAAAGCCAGTCAGAAACCATGAGCACGGCAAGGATTGCTGGGAGGAAACCATGTAGAGTTTACAGAGCAATGCCAAGATTGTAACTTACAGATGAAAGGAGTATGGGCATGATTTTTTGTTAATTGAAGAAAATTGAACAATTGGAGAAAAGACTCTTTCTTACACTTTCAGGGATAAGACCAAAGTTAGCAAAGCCCTGGGGCCAAAAGATGGTCCCAGGGAGGAGAGGGAAGCCCGTGGTCCCCCTACCCCTGTTCCATAAGCATTTAGCTCCCGTTGGGGACAGAGCTGACCCTGATTGAGCACGACGGTCCTCACTGCTGGACGCCTCACCTGCGGGCTCTCTTGCCCTCCATTTGTCAGATGGAGGCTGTGTGTGTGCACGTCTGTATGCATGCATGTGTCTGTGCACACGTGTATGGATGCATGTATGTCTAAGTGTGTGGCCGTGTAGGTGTACATACATGTGTGCATATGCGTGCATGTGTGTGCATGTATGGCTGTGTGCATGTGTGTGCAGTGTGCTTGAAGTATGCATTGTGTGTGTGTGTGCGGGCGCGCTGCAGCAAGGGACTCAACTGGTGCATAAGGAGGCTGCCACGGTCAAGGTGGGAAATGGGAGGAGAGGTCAGAAAAGATGAAAGTTAACGCAGCCTTTCCCTGTGTGCAGAACATCCTGAAGAGGGTAGAAGAGAGCTCAGAGCGGGAGTGCACTGCCTTGGACGCCCACAAGGAGCTGGAAATGGTGAGTCTCGCCCCCTCCTATGCGGTGTCCCGATCCACTGCTTTCCTCAGCCGGGCGCACCTTCCTGGCCCTGCTCCCCGTGTCCGTGTGTCTTTTTAGAAAATGCAAATTCATTTTAAAATTCGCTTTTGTAGGCCAGGGGCAGTGGCTCATGCCTATAATCCCAGCACTTTGGGAGGTCAAGGCAGGCGGATCACGTGAGGTCAGGAGTTTGAGACCAGCCTGGCCAACACGGTAAAACCCCACCTCTACTAAGAAAATACAAAAATTAGCTGGGCATGGTGGTGTATGCCCCAAATCCCAGCTACTTGGGAGGCTGAGGCAGAAGAATAGCTTGAACCTGGGAGGCGGAGGTTGAAGTGAGCCAAGATTGCACCACTGCATTCCAGCCTGGGCAACAGAGCAAGACTCTGCCTCCAAAAACAATACATAAATAAAAAGATAAAAAATAAAATTTGCTTTTGCAATCCAGAAGAGTCACTGGAGCTTAAAAAAAGCATCCGGTGTGGCTTGGGTAGAGCCTGCTTCACCCTGCTTCCCTGCTCCAGACTTACATACCTGCCCTCGCTCTGTTACTGTGCCTGGCATGGATGTGGGGACAGCAATGTGGCCCTCAGGACACTTCACCAGTGTGGAGCTCTGTGGTCATGCACAGGCACTGATTCCTCTCATCAGCCGCCTGGTGGTGTTCTGTGCAGGCATCTGGGGCCCACACAGACCCCAGGCTTGTCTTCGCCTGTTTCACTGTGTCAGAAGCAGTCTCTCCTCCCTCCCGTGAGGCTCGTCGAGGTGGTTCCCCCTCTCCCTGTGCCCTGATGCAGCCCTTTGCTCTGAACCCATCCCTCCATGCCACTGTCCCGGTCCCCGGAGCTCAGTCGCCCCTTTGCATCTCTGTGAGAGGATTCGCTGGCACTGCCCAAGAGTGCAAGGACCCTTTCTCTGGACCATCTCCTGATCCTCAGAGAGAGATGGCTCCTCCTGAGGTTTGGAGCAGGGCAGGGGTTTTGCAGGAAGGGCCATCGAGTATGTGTCAGTCCTCAGGAGCTCTGCTGTGTTTGGCTCCTGGCCTCAGCTGGAGCTAAGAGCCAACTTTTGGCATCTGTGCTGGGGAACCTCCATTGAGCCAGTGACGCCGTCATGGTGGAGAGAAAGGCGAGGGACGTCTATTCCGCTTCTTCGTCACCCTAGTAAAAAGAATATCACTCTCAGTGGGCAACTGGTGACCATTCCAGCCCCACGGAGACATGAGGCCTTCCTACCCTAATGCAGTCGGTTGCCACTTAGGCCTCTTCCCCGGTCCCTTCCCAGACCAGTTAGCCACCACAGTTCCTCCGGCAGTTACACGCTGTGCCTAGTGGGGAAGGCTGGAGCCTCAAGCAGGGCAGCGGGGGGCATCGTGGCCTGTGAGGCGGGCAGCGTCTCTAGGGACCATGCCCACCTCTGGAAACACAACTTTCCTTTTACTTACCGGATGTGAGTTCATTCCAGCCCCCACCAGACAGCGGCCACCATGGCCTGTGAGGGACCCATGTGCCCCAGAAGGGTCTCCCGGAGCTCAGCCCTGGGCCAGGGGTACATTCTCTATTGTTTTAAGTTTTCTGCTTTCATCTTCATTTACCTTATAATGAAAGGTATACGCTGTTTCTAATAGCTTCCTTTTTAAAAATAAAGGTTTATTTTTTCTTTGATTGATAAAATAATTATACTCAATACCGGAAAACTCAGGAAACACTAGTAAGTAAAAAGAAAACGGTAAACTTCTCCAGCCACCTCACCCTCCCTGCTGACATGCTGAAGCTTGTCCCGAACAGACACCTGTGCACACACACCTGCACAGCACACTCAGGGCACACGCTGCATGTACACGGCCCACACATATCACACACAGTACACACTGCACATACACACAGCACACGCTTATCACACAGTACACATGGCACATACACAGTACACACTGCACATGTCACACACAGTACACACTGCACATACAGCACACACCACACACACAGTACACATGGCACATGCACATCACACAGTACACACTGCACATACAGCACATGCTTATCACACACAGTACACACTGCACATACACATAGCACATATCACACACAGCACACACATGGCACATACATATCACATGCAGTACACACTGCACATACAGCACATGCTTATCACACAGTACACACTGCAATACAGCACACGCTTATCACACAGTACACATGGCACATACACAGTACACACTGCACATGTCACACACAGTACACACTGCACATACAGCACACACCACACACAGTACACACTGCACATACACACAGCACATGCTTATCAGACAGTACACACTGCACATACACACAGCACATGCTTATCAGACAGTACACACTGCACATACACACAGCACATGCTTATCACACAGTACACATGGCACATACACAGTACACACTGCACATGTCACATACAGTACACACTGCACATACAGCACACACCACACACAGTACACATGGCACATCACACAGTACACACTGCACATACAGCACATGCTTATCACACAGCACACACATAGCACATGCAGTACACACTGCACATGTGTACACAGTACATACACATTGCACATATGCACAGCACACATGCGACACTGCACACACAGCACACACACCACTGTATTCTTTGCAACGAGGGCTTGTGGCTTAGAAGCAGCTTTGCTCTGCATTCGAGTGCATGTGGCGTCCCTGCCTCACTACTGGATTTCTGTTCTTGCACATATGCGTAGATCATAATTATTTTAGTCAAATGCGTTGATGGCCTTTGGGGCTGATGATCGTGTTTCTCATTCTAGACAACACTGCAGGGAGCTCCCTGCTCATGCTTCTCTGGGCACGGTGCCCACTGATGTGCCCTGACTGAGAGCCTGTGGTGAGCCTGGCCCCGTGCCAGGCCCCATGTGTCAGTATGGAATTTTCTTTCTTCAGAACGAGTCCTTAGGAGTCCCAGGAAGTGTGGAATTGTTAGGTCCCTTGGTGTCTGGGCTGCCTTCCAGGAGGGTGTGGGGAGAACAGCCCAGAGCCTTGCTGGTCCGTCCCGCCTGCAGAGGAGGAGGGATGCCTCATGCATGTGTTTTCTGGAGTTTGCTTCCTACCAAGGGCAAGGCAACTTTCTCCACTGGGACTAACAGGTTTTCCCACTCGCCTTTGTCCCACGAGGCACTAGAAAGAGGAGCTCCAGCCCACAGAGACTGGCTGGCTGGCCTCAGCTGTGGGCACAGCACCTGGTCACAGTGGCCACTCAGCCCTTTTTGGGGCCTGACCTAGCAGGAGAAAGGGGCTGGGACAGCTGGCTGTGGTGGCCTGATGTGCCCTCCTTCTTGTCCCAGGTGGTGAAGGCATGCAACGAGGGTGTCAGGAAAATGAGCCGCACGGAGCAGATGATCAGCATTCAGAAGAAGATGGAGTTCAAGATCAAGGTGAACTGGAGGGACTGGTGTGCCCCTGGCCCCGCCCCAGCAGTGTAGATCACTGGGTCTGGCTGGCCTTGCTTAGGTCCTTGGTCACTGGCCACGTTAGGTCATCCCCACCCCCTGATCTCCCCAGCTGAAGTTACCCTGCCTGCTGCCAGGCATCAAACACCATCACGGTGGCCCAGACCTGTCTCCTAAGAGACAGGAGTGCCAGGCTGGTGTGCAGCCAAAGGGATGAGGGGTGTGAATCCCGCTCTCACCTGCCGGCTTCGTGGCCTTGAGCAGTCAGTTTACGTGGAGGGTGTGGTGGAGGCTACTCCAGGGATTCTCAAACCAGGAGGCTCTGGCAGTTACCAACCTCCCCAAAACGTTACAGGAAACTTCAGGCACTCGTGGGCCCCTAAGGGCCCCTGCGGCCTGAGTTTCTGGGAACTTGGGCACATCAGCACACTGTGCTCACAGAGGGTCACTGAGGTCAGGCTTGGTTTGGGAGCTGAGCCCCACTCCAGGAGGCAGAGGTGGTCTTCTGGGCATCCCATGTCGCCGGGTGCCGGGTGCCTGCCCTGAGCCGAGCCATCCGCCGAGCGACCGTCCAGCTGCAGGCCTGGCCTCCTTATCCCATGAGTCCCATTCTTTCCTCTCCACTGGGAACTCAGCCCCTTCTCTGATTCTGCATCCAACAGGCGGAGCTTGGTGGGGACAATGATGACAGATACCAGCCGCCACACCCACAGGCACACACGGTGTCCACACAGCAGTGCACACACGCACACACTTGAAGCTCACATGGGGGTGCACAGAACACAGTCCACACGCAGAGATACAAGTCCACATGTACAAAAGCACATGCAAAACACACTCATGCCCACAGGGGTGCACATTCACACACACACACACACACACACACACACAGCCCTGCCCTCTCTCTGCATCCGTCCAGAACTCTGCCATTCCCCCTACTTGTACCTCATGTGTCGGGGCCCTGGGCAGGCATCAGGGAATGTGACAGATGCAGCACCGGGGGCGTATCCTGGAGAGAGCCATCGTGGGCACGGCCTGCCTGACGCCCTCTCCCACCGCAGTCCGTGCCCATCATCTCCCACTCCCGCTGGCTGCTGAAGCAGGGTGAGCTGCAGCAGATGTCGGGCCCCAAGACCTCCCGGACCCTGCGGACCAAGAAGCTCTTCCACGAAATTTACCTCTTCCTGTTCAACGACCTGCTGGTGATCTGCCGGCAGATTCCAGGGTGAGTCGGGGCCCAGGGTGCCAGGCACTCTGCTGGGCAGAGGAACGTGTTGGGCGTTGGGTCTGAGTGTGGCCTGGGGGTAGTGGGGATCGGGACAGAGCTTGGGCTTTTGGGTCATGTTCAAAGGTCTGTTCTGCTGTGGCCCAGGTTTGGGCCTCTAGCCAAGGTTGTTTCACTTCCCTAAGCCTCAGTTTCCCCGCCTGTAAATCGGGGGTTTTACTCCTAGGGCTGTGAAGGGCCCTGCGTCTGATACATAGCGAGTGCTCGGCAGGGCAGCCATGGTGGGGTCGTCAGGGTTGGCAGGACAGTGGTGCTGTCCATTGTCAGCACCTGGGATGGGTCACCCTTTTGGGGTGCGGAAGACAGGCGTTCAGGTGGGAGTTTCAGAAGGAGGTGAAGATTGGCCAGCACTGTGGAGCCAGGCTGGCTGGCCTGCCAAATGGGGCTCTCCTGGGACCCCCACAAGCCTCCTTGGGGCTGACACGCCTGCCCTTCTCCCTGATCTCCAGAGACAAGTACCAGGTATTTGACTCAGCCCCTCGGGGCCTGCTGCGTGTGGAAGAGCTGGAGGACCAGGGCCAGACGCTGGCCAACGTGTTCATCCTGCGGCTGCTGGAGAACGCGGACGACCGGGAGGCCACCTACATGCTAAAGGCGTCCTCTCAGTGAGTGTCTCGCCGTCGCATGCCTGGTGGCACCCGTGGCACCTTTCAGTGTGGCCTTGATGCCTATGGGTCTGCCTCAGGTGGCACAAGGCACCATGCACGCCCCTCGTGGGGCTGACCTGGCCGTCCTTCCCATCCAGACCGTGCGGCAGTGCTTTCTGTGACGCCTCTGGGGGTGGCTGCAGTTTCCTGGGTGCGTGTACCTGCATGTGCGCGTGCGCATGCGCGTGCGTGTGCGTGCGTGCGTGCGTGTGTGTGTCTGTGTGTGTGTGTGTGTGTGTGTTCCCTTGGGGCTTCAGATTCCAGGCGAGTCCCTTTTTTCTGATGGGCTGTTTTAGAACCCTCCAGTCAAGCTGAGTAGGGAACTACCACCCTCCTCCTCCCTGCCTGCCCACTTGCTGTGTGGCCTTGAGCTCATCTCTTCACCTCTCTGAGCAGCTGGGACCCCTGCCCAGCAGCCCTAGGCCCCCCAAGAGGGACAAGCAAGCTAAGTGTGGGGAGAGATGCTCTGCAGGCCCTGAGCCTGGAACTCCCTTGTGGCCTGCTGAGCTGAGGCTCCACTCTCCTGCCGTGGCCCCGAAGCTGCCCCTCACCTACAACTCACCACGTAGTCTCCCCTGCCCAGATCTGAGGCTGCAGCTAACATAGACCAGGGCAGGGCCCGTGGGGATGAGAAACTGTGGCTTCGGTGGTGTGGCTGTGGCCAAAGACTGTGCTCTTGTGTATTACCTGGTGGGGGCTGTTACCTTTCGGGCTCACCCTCATTGCCTGACTTTGGAAAGCCTCACACGGGAACATCATGGGGACACTCCCTTGTCCCTCTGTGGGTTCCTGCGTGTGTCAGACCCTGGACCAGCCCATTTCTGTGGCTCTCCCGGCCATCCCTGGGGTGGGCTCAAGTGATGCTCAGGACAGTGGCTGCGGGTCCGAGGGGCAGCTAGCTGGGAAGCCTGGCGCACATCTTGGGGACCGCTGTTGCTCCGCGGTTGGGGCACTGTCTTCTTCCCTGTGCCAGGAGTGAGATGAAGCGCTGGATGACCTCGCTGGCTCCCAACAGGAGGACCAAGTTTGTTTCATTCACATCCCGGCTGCTGGGTAAGTCACCCGTGGGGAAGGGGCTGCCATTTGTGCTTGGGCCGGCCCTGCCGGCTGCCGCCGGGCTCGTGCACCTGCCTAGAGGGAGCCCTCCCTGAGCGGGTCGTCACAGAGGCCTGCATGGGCCCCCAGGGGCTGCTTCCAGTGGAAACTTAGTACCAGCCAGAAACCTGACATGCCTATGTTGTTCGAATGTTAGACGGCCCTTAAGTGACAGGTGCCACAAAGTCACCAGGAGGAATTTGGACCAAACTCCAGTGCTATTTTAGGGTTGTCAGGTGCCCAAAAAGCTTATGAAATACAAAAATGCCAGGTGCAGTGGCTCAGGCCTGTAATCCCGGAAATTTGGGAGGGCGAAGCGGGTGGATCACCTGAGGTCAGGAGCTTGAGACCAGCCTGGCCAACATGGCGAAACCCCATCTCTGCTAAAAATACAAAAATTAGCTGGGCGTGGCGGTGTGTGCCTGCAGTTTCAGCTACAAAAGTTCCTTCTGAAGTTTAAACAAAGGCTACCTCACAGCCTTTGTTCATGGGTTTCTTCCCAGAACTCCTGGCTATGTTAATAACGTTTTCTCTGGAAACAAACCCTCCTCTTCCTCGGACAAGCCTTCTTCAGTTGCTGTGGGAGTTTTCCCATTCTAGGCAGGGCTCAGCCTCGGGCTTAGTGGGAGCAGGCAGGTGGCTGTCGCCGTGGTGGGGACGTGCCTGTGCCTCTTGTCCCTCAGACTGCCCCCAGGTCCAGTGCGTGCACCCTTACGTGGCTCAGCAGCCAGACGAGCTGACGCTGGAGCTCGCGGACATCCTCAACATCCTGGACAAGACTGACGATGGTGAGGCCGGGCCCTCCCCTTGGAGCCCCCAGGGATGCCGCATGGAGCCCTGCCGGGCAAGGGATGAGGGGGAGGAGGAGAAGGAGATGCCACCGCTGGCTGATGGGCAGGTGGGGCCGGCACCCTGTCTCGGCTCTCACTCCCTGAGTGTTCCGCCTGGACACCTCCCGTCCTGGCTTCATTGGCCTTTCCTCGGCCGAGAGAAGAATCATTTTTAGTACCTCCCCTGTCCTTCCCTAGAGCTGGGAGGCCCCACCGTTCCTCCTTCACAGTGGGCTCAGCCCAAGTGGTGGCTCCGTGTCCCCTTCCCCTGGCCCTGGCTTTGGAACCCCCATCACGGGGGAGGGAGGACCACCAGGAACATCCTAACCCTGACCTGACCCCGCCCCAGCCCTGTATTTGCAGCAACCTTCCAGGTAAGCCTGTGACCCCCAGGCTTGGTACCCCATGTACCGAGGAAGCCGCCCCCAGTTCCTGGCCGCCCCTGCTGCTGTCATCAGAACCAAGTGACGTTCCTCCCAGCCCCAAAGAATTGAACACAGTCCCCCTTTCCTTTTTCAAATCACATCCGTGTGTCTCCAGTCATTGTTCCTGATCCAAATCCCCAGAGAGAACAGCAGCATTTTCCTTCCCAGCTCCTCCTCTCCTGCCGGGTCCCAGTAGAAGGCCTCAGGCTGTGACCTCTGGGGGAGGCCTCCTCCAGGCAGTCCATCTTGTAAGCCCCCAAAGGCCCAGGGGCTCTCCCGCCCTCTTCCTACAGAATATAACCAGCCTACGCCCCTCCCAAATGAGACTGCAGAGCGCACGCCCCAGGTCTCTTAGCCCCAAGTTGGGACACACTACAGGTCAGCCACAGGCTCTGAGCAAAGACCTGGAGGTCTCTAGAGAAGGGGAGGGGTGGAGAAACGGGGCGGGGAGAAGCCAGATGACGCTACGACTCCTGGCACTGCCAGTTTGCGAGGGGCCCTCTCCACTGACCACGCCGGCCATCAGGAGGCCACGCCTGGGAGGTTCTGCCCAACAAGAGGTGGATGACACGTCCAGGCGGCCACCCGCATGCTCAGCTGCCACCCCCACTGGCCCCTTGAGCGCCTCCAGCTTTTTGGAGTGGCCCTTGGGGTCTCCTGGGCTCGTGTAGGGCAGCATAGAATTGCTGAGGGTCCCAGAGTGGGTTCCAAAGTCAACGTGGAACTGCGTGGGACGGAGCAGGCCTCATTCTGCGCAGGTGCCACGTACCTCCCAGCTCATGGGGGTGAATCCAGTCTGAGCATCTCGGCAGAGGTGTGCAGAGCCCCTGCCTTTCGGAAAAGGCCAGCTGGATCCCCCAGTGTCCCACATACAGATGGAGGCCGGGCCGAGAGGGAGCCTCCGCGCAGCCCCTGTCCTGCAGGAACGCTTGACCCTCCCTCTCTCCCCTCCCTGCACAGGGTGGATCTTTGGCGAGCGTCTACACGACCAGGAGAGAGGCTGGTTCCCCAGCTCCATGACAGAAGAGATCTTGAATCCCAAGATCCGGTCCCAGAATCTCAAGGAATGCTTCCGTGTCCACAAGATGGATGACCCTCAGCGCAGTCAGAACAAGGACCGCAGGAAGCTGGGCAGCCGGAATCGGCAATGACCCCCGCTCGGGGGGCCGGCGGGAGCAGGGCCTGCAGGCGGCCCCGACAGAAGGTGGGGGGCTCTGGGAAGCACAGGCCAGCGCCTCCCCAGGTGGCACGATCTGGCTTGGGGTGCCTGGCCTTCATCCCTGCCGACACAATGAGTGCTCACGTGTCTTGGCCCCTTGCTTGAAAACTGGATAAAGGGTGCCCACGCCTCTCCTGATGCATTTGTAAGCAAGAAGGTTTCAGCAGTATTACGCCACCACCCTCATGCCTCCGAGGGGGCGGAAGGGAGTGGGCACGATCCAGGGCCTCCCCGGCCCCTGGCCCCCAGGGACTCGAAGAGGCTCCCAACCCAGAGCGTCCCTGTGGGAGGCAGGCAGAAGGTGACAATTGACATGATCTCCTGCACGCGTCCTCCTCTACCTTGGAAGCAGTTAGAATCCACCAGGCACAGGTGGGGCCGCCCTTGCCTGACGGAGCTTGATGAGCAGCCCTTGGTCTCCAGTTCACAGGACTGAGAGCCCAGCCGCCTCTGTCCACCCCTCCCCAGGCCTCTGCCAGCCTCTGGCTGCACGGTCAGGCCCTGCTCCACGACAGGCCTGCCAGAGCTTGGCTGGGGACCCCTCCCGCCTCTGGCTCCCTGATGGGCTGGATGTAACTTGTGTCTTCTGGTCCCTTAAGGAGCCCAGGTGTTTTAAGGAATGAATTGGCCACTGCATCTTGTATTGATTATGGTTCTGAGAAAAGCAAATATCACTTTTGGCTGCATTAAAAGAAGCATCATATATAAAATAAAGGAGATGAAGGTCTACTCTTTATTGCCCTGGTACACAAAGGAAGGCGGTGTTTGGTTCCAGGCAGGGAGAGAGGAGCACCCCTTCGAGGCCGGTGGAGGAGGCTTGTCCGAAAGGAGGGGCTTGAGGAAGTTTCCAGAGCAACGGGGAGCAGTTGGGCCTCACCTCAGCATGGGAGTGGATTTGGGCTACACTTATAGACTCCAGAAACAGAAGGGGCTGTTTGCGGGAGCTGCGGATGCCCCTCTGCTGCAGTGGCAGTGAGGGCACAGCTATGGAAGGCCACAGAGGCCCTGAAGTGTCCCTGGTGGGGGCCCTACAGGGGGTCTAAGCACAGGCGTGGGGCTGGGACTTCTGCACAGCTCAGACACAGGCCTTGGGTCCCTCACACCTTCCGTTACCCAGAGCTGCAGCCCCTCTCCTTGCCCCAGCTCCGTCCCAGCTGTTGAGGGGTCCTGTGTGTCCAGGACCACCCTCTCTGCCAGGACAGTTTCCCTGCTTGCCGGAACAGGCCTTCGATTTAGATCCAGTGGACTCTGCAGCGTCTTCCCACAGGCCACAGCAGGGTGCTTGGCGGTCCTGAGACCTCAGAGCCTCTGAGAATCAGGGATGCACAGGTGTGAGAGGGAGGGCCCCCTGGTCCCAGTGACAGGCTCGTGATGCACCCCGTGGTGGGGGAGTGCTTGCAGAGTGGGGAAAGGGAAAGGGGGGGCCATCTCTGACCCCTGGAGGGGAGGGTTGGGAAGGAGTGGGTCGCCATTGGTCCCTGTGCTTTGTGACGCTATGGAGTTGGATCATCCGCCGTAATGAAGGCTTTGGTTACTCAAAGTTATGAGATGAAATAAGTTAACCGATTAGGAAAAGAGGCCCATTTCATAGCACTCCTTTATAAGCAGCATCGTTTAGGCGTGTGTTTTGGGGAGACTAGTGGAGTCGGAAGCTGTCAACACAGACGCGGATGAGGCCTTGGCCCCATGCCCCAGCGTGTGAGAGGTGCATGGGCACCACCTGGGCTCCTCGAGTGTCCAGGGAGAAAAGTCAGGGCAGAAAATGGAGCCACGGGGAGCTCAGGCACACCAAAGAGGCCAAAACAGCTGCTGGAGAAACAGTTTTTAAAGAAAGAGGAGCAGCTTGCCCTCCAGCAGCAGCCCACTCTGGAATCTCCAGATGCACTAAGCTGACCCCTAGGGGTCTGCTGGCTTCCAAACTGTCCGGGCCTTCCGTCCAAAGGCCCAGGGGACTGGGGTAGGGACCAAGTGCCCACTTCCCTGCTAAGCCGAAGGTTAAATGAGCAAAGGATCAAAGTTTACATCTCTAAACGCTTTCGAGGTGGGGACCGTGGGCCAGGCGGTTCCTCGTTCACTCCTCCCCCACGCTCTGAGGGTAAAGTGGGGTGAGTGGATCTGGAACAGCCATTTTCTCTCCCTGAACAGACGAACCCTCGGCGTGGCGGCTGCCGGCTCGGCCCAGCCAGGCCTGGGGGTGAGCGTGGGAAGCAGGGCCGGCAGCGTCGGCCGTCGACTCATCCCGCTCCCCTCCCGGGGCTCCCGGGGCTCCCTGCGCAGAAGGGTTCCCGGGGGGCCTGGGGCTGCGGGTCTGAGCCCGCGGATGGGGCCCTTGCTGTGGGACCCAGAGTCACAAGACGTCCTCCAAAATAACGCGGCCCCTGGCTGGGAGCGCCGACGCCCCCGCCCTCCCCCAGCCCTGCCTCAGGGAGCCGGGGGCCCCGGGGTCTCCGTCGGCCTTTCTGGCCCTCGCGCTTCCCTCCTTATGGAACGCTCTGGACCTCAGCGGAGCGGAATGGAGGCCAGGCTCGGGGGAGCGCGGTGAGAGCCAAGGCCCGGGCCCAAGCAGAGGAGGCGGCGCCGAGAGAAGTGGCCGCCCGTGGCACCGGCCACACACCAACTCTGGCGCCCTGGTGGCCCCGGCGCACGCGCACCGCGCGCTCACGACGCCCACCCTCGCCGCCCGCGCGCGCTCACGACGCCCACCCTCACCGCCCGCGCGCGTGCACGACGCCTGCCCTCACCACCCCCCACCCCGCGAGCGCACCCCCGACCTGCGCGCTCGCCTGCGCGCTCACGCTCTGGCACACCTGCACGCGCGGACACACGGGCGCGCCGGGAGTGCAGCCGATTCGCGCCGCGGCCGGACGCGGCCCCTTTATTGGCTTCAGGAGGCGGAAAACTTTCTCAGCGCGACGACCACGAGCGCCAGCACCACGCAGGTGGCCAGCAGGGCGGCGATCACGATGGCCGCGATGGCGCCGGGCCCCAGAGACCCTGCGGAGGACGGAGGACCGTGTCACTCGCGGGCCCCCGCCCCGGCCGGCCCTTCTCCCCGTGCCCCGGGCCCCTCCTTCTTACCCGCCCCTGCCCCGCCCGTACCGCCGCCCTGGTCCAGCCGCTCCTGCGCGGTGCTGTCCTCGGGTCCTGGCGCGGCGGTGGGGGCTGGGGGACCGGTGTCCACGGGTTCCCGGCCGGGGCTGGTGCTCTCCACAGGGCCTTCTCCCGACGGCAGCTCGGCTGGCTCGTTCCACAGCGTGGGCACCGGCTCCTGCAGACCCTCATCTGCAAGGCCAAGGAGAGGCGTTCGGGCCCCAGGTGACAGAGCCGACAGGACATGACCCCCACCTCTGGGTTAAGCAAGTTGCACGTGGCGCTGTGTGAGAGGTCTGGGCCCAGCGCTGTACTGGCCCTCTTATTTCCCAGGCAAGGTAGCTTCGAAATCGCCTCCCAAAACCAGGAGACCGCATGCCTGTCACCCCACAGTGGCTTCTGGGGCCAGGCTGCCCCAGAAGAGGGAATAAGGGCCTCAGAAGGCCATGAGAACGCTGGGCTGGTGGCAGAGGCAGGGGACATGGGCCCAAGCCCTCAGATCCTGGGCAGGGGCTTGGCCTGTTCCATCTGAACTTTAGGGCTGTGTGGGCCTGGGTGAAGTGACCCTTGTGAGGGTTCCCTCCCCACAGGGCAGACGACACAGAGCAGCCTTCATCCTGGGAAGAGGCTGCTATCTATGGGGCTCCACTGCTGCAGGGAGTGGGAGGAGAGACCCACCGGGAACCCTAGGAGCACAGGCACTCGCTTCCCTGCCTCGGGCCCATCCTGCACCAAGTGTGGGGCCCGCAGGGCACAGGAGCAGCCGGGGCCTCTGCTAAGAAGCTGAAGCCAGTGCATTGGTGCCTCCTGAAGAGCAGGGCTGGTGGGTGGGCAGGAGTGTCTGCTCAATGTAAGGGAGGTGCCCCTCCAAAGCCCTTCTCTGCTCATAGGGTTGGGAGTTAGCAGAATTTAGGGTACCCAGGGACCAGAGAGCAGGAAGGAGACATTCTCAGGTCCCACAGAAAGCACAGGCTGAGACCCTGCATGATAACCGGGCCCTGTGCCCTCACCAGCCAGCCCACCCCAGTTGTCCTCCCCAGCCCACCACCCCAGCCCTGGGCCATTCTTCCGGGGCAACCAGACAGGAGGCCCCAAAAACGCTGGAAAGCTCAAGATGGGGATGGTCGGCCGGCTCTCTGCCTCTCCAGCCCAGCCAGACCAGCTGACATCACAGTGTTAGCAGGGCAGGGCCTGCCCATGCCCTAATCTCTCAGGGTTTTGTAGGTTTTTTTGTTTTGTTTTGTTTTGTTTTGTTTTGTTTTTTGTTTTGTTTTGTTTTGTTGAGATGGGGTCTTCCTCTGTGGCCCAGGCTGGAGTACAGTGGTGCAATCTCAGCTCACCGTGATCTCCACCTCCGGGATTCAAACGATTCTCTTGCTTCAGCCTCTCAAGTAGCTGGGATTACTGGCGCTCGCCACCATGCCTGGCTAATTTTCTATTTTTACTAGAGCTGGGGTTTTGCCATGTTGGCCAGGCTGGTTTCAAACTCCTGACCTCAGGTGATCTGCCCTCGTTGGCGTCCCAAAGTGCTGGGATTACAGGTGTGTGCCACAGTGGTGGGCCTCATGCCCCCATCTCAACTAGGATGGAGACTGTGATCCAGAGACACTCGACCCTCAAGCAGATCCCTAGGATGAGCTGGGGGATGTCCCGACATCTCATCTCTTTGACTCCAGCTACTCTGGTGTGAGAACTGCTTTTATCTCCATCTCAGAGATGAGAAAACCAAGGTTTGGGGAAGTCAGGTGCCGCGGTGGTGAGCGCTGGGGTGAAGATTGGACAGTTGCAGGAGCAGTTGTGCTGCCCAGAAACTGTGCAGGAGGCTGCTGCTGTGCGAACGGGTCATACAGGCCAGCCTGCGACCCTAGGGCACATTTTGTCCCTGCGGGTTCCATTGCTGAGCGCTGGGGCATGGTCACAGAGTCAAGCCAGACACTTGCCCTCCTCCTAGGCTCCCCAGAACCCAGAGAGGGAGATGCTCAAGAAGTCACAGGTCCTTCCAGGGTTTTCCGGCCAGCTGTGCCCATCTAGGGCAAACACGCAGAAACATCAGCCCACCCAGACCCAGCATCAGTCAGAATAACTGGGCCTTCCCAAATGTCACAGTCAGGAAAATCAAAGAAAGGCTGAAGGTTCCAGATCAGAGACTAGGGAGACAACTCAGTGCAAGGTGTGTTCCTGGACGGGGAGGGACGGGCCTGTGATCGGAGATGCTGGGGTCTGTTGGTGAAGTTTGAACAGGGTGTGGCTTAGGACACCTTCAGCACTCATTTCCTGGCTTTCATAGCTGACTCTGGTGTGTAAGAGAATGTCCTTGTTCTTCGGATGAATTTAGGGGCAAAGGAGCATGACTCCTGCAACTTACTCTCAAATGACTCAGCGTTCAGATAGAAAGAGGATGCAGCAATGTGGCAAAATGCTGGCAGTTGGCGAGACTAGCTGGATGGCTTCCTGGAGTTCATTGGATTATTTGTGCAAATTTTCTGTAAACCTAAAATCTTTCCACAATAAAATGTTAGCAGGACCTGGCTTCCTGGGCCTCTCTCAAGCCTGGAGAGGTCAGTTGCCAGCCTCGGCTCTGAGACTCGGCTTGCTGACCTTTCAGCTGACCTGCCAAATTCCCCAGGTCTGGCCCAAGGCAGAATCCCTTTCCAGAAAAGACCTCTGGCAGGAGGCCCCGGGGGTGGAAGGCCCATTGGCCCTCACCTGGGGGAGGCTTCCCTCCTGAGGGGCCCAAGGACTGTGGCACTGGTGTCTGTCAGCCTCCCACCAACCTTGATGCCCAGCCTGAGAGGAGAGGGTGGTGACCCAGCCAGGCCTCCCATGTCGCAGCCTGAGAGGCAGGCGTCTGCAGCCTCGAAGCCTCCATGGAAGGCCCCAGGCGTCCCAGGTGTGCTTTCCTCAGGCTTCTGGAGGCTGGGCAGGAAAAAGGCCTGAGTGTGCCCCCGCCTGGCAGGCACCAGGATCTAGGCTCACCGATTACCTGTCTCTCCAGAGAAATGGACAAATGACATACCCAAGGCAGACCGACAGGCAGGCACCTCCCTGCATCTAGAGGCCGCTACCTGCGGGGTACCAGGCTCAGCTGACCCTGGTGGCATCTGTGGGAATCACCCCTGAGCTCAGGACGATGAGTGGCAGGGCTCAGTCCCCAGGCCAGCCCAGCAGGGGTGAGCTGCCACCCTTGAGGATGCCCTCTGAGCAGGGCAGTGGGGAGCTCCACTCCAGCCCTGTCCCCGTCTGTCTCCCGTGCCCCAGCCTCTGTCTGCTGCCCCCAGCACCAGACATGCCTGCCCCAGCCTCCTCCCACTGTATACACAGCCCCACCTGCCGGCCAGGCCGTGAAGCTTTCTAATCGGGAGGGCTGGGGCCTGTCCTTGCTCCATCGGGCTATCACCCTGGGGCCCCAGCAGCTGGACTTCATGCCCCGACTCCGCCTTCCTGGCCTGTGAGGTGGGGGTTCAGACTATGCGGTCAAGCATCTTCCACAAGGAGGTAACTGCCAACATCAGCATCTTCAGCTGCTGCCCCTGGCCTGGGGCGCTCTGGACACAGGCCCAGTTGCTGTATGTCTGCAGCCGCTGGCCGGCCCGTCACAGGAATCCCTTACAGCTGGCCCAGGACCTATCTGCACCCAAGTAGCCAGGGCCCCAGGGGCTACCAGCTTCCTGCCAACCTAGGCTGGTGCCCACGTGGCAGACACATGTGTTCGTAATGACAGCCTGTACTCAGCCACCGAGCCACCAGGAAAAGGGGTGCCACTGCCGGGGAGGGGCTGAGGCATTTCTTATCCCCCTCTGTTTCTAGAATTTGCTCCAGTAAGAAGGGCAAGCACGGCACAGCTGAGAGGCAATTCCCATGCTCCCCCAAACCTATCCTTTTGGGAAGCCCAGCCCAGAGCAGTCAGTTTCCCAGCAGGAGTCCTGTCTGGGAGGGCAGAGACAGGGGCGGGAGCGAAGGCGTGGAGGACGGAACTCATGGCATGCCGGGCAAGCAGTGAACAGGCCAGGGGGACAGAAGTGAGGGTGGCAAAGGGGTGGGGCCACGGAGGACCCCGAGAAAGTTCCATCTGTCTGGGCGGTAATAAGGCCCAGACTCCATTGATCGGAATTAGCTATGTGGTGTGACTAGGTGCTCTGACCCAGGGAAGCAGGGGCCTGGTGGCACTGCCACAGGCCTGGGCACCACAGGCTCTCTCCCAGCCCCACTGGCCCCAGCCACCCTGCCTTTCAGTAAATAAGTTTGTTCTGACCACAGGGCCCTGAGGCTGGGCGCCACCACTCACAGACACTCTTTGTGTGGGCCATGAAGGGCCTTTTCATCCCTGCCCTGGCCTCCCGCCCACTCAGCCCTGCCTGCTCCCACCTCAGTAGCTGAGGCCACAGGCCCCGACAGGGAGGGTCTGTGCCTCAGCTGGGGCCTGGGCCTTAGCCCACGAGGCCGCTCCTTCCCTTCCTGTCTGCTGCAGGACCCCAGCCCACAGAGCAGAGGGCCGGGGGTACACACCTGCTCAGAGCTCCCAGCCCAGGGTTGGGTACTGAGCGCCTCCCAAACGCCCTTCCCCTCTCACAATGGCAAGAACAACAGCCAGAGCCCCAGAGACCCCGGCCCCTGCCTGGGGGCTGGCCTGCTCCTGGTAGGACACATGGAGGGAAGAGGGGTGGTGAGGCCAGGTGAGGTCCTGGCTGTCCCCGAGGCATCCTGTGGTGGCAGAGGAAGCCCACCAGCCCACAGTGATTAGGGACAGTCTGGCCCGGGAACTCTGGCCGGCAGCCTGGGCGGGGAGGGTCAGCCACACAGGAGCTGGAACCCGGGCCAGAGCACAGGCAGCGCCCCCGGGCTCAGCAGCCAGGAGCCAGGGCCTCCCCCTCCACCCACACGGACCACCAGGCTGGAGAAGCAGCGTCATCCTGGTGAGGGGGGCCGCGAAGATCACAGCCCCAGGATCCAAGCCAGGGAAGACGCCACCTTCCCCTTTAGGTCCCTCCCCCCACTCCTGGGGACACCGCATGTCTCGCTGGTGCCTCTCCCACCACAAAGGAGGCTGGCAGCCTCCCAGCCTGTGGGAGGAGGTAGAGTTCTGCTGAGACCACCCTGCGCCAGGGAGGGGCTCAGGCCACAGAATCCGAATTCCCCCGACGTTCACTGAGCGCTACCAGGATTCGGGGCCCATCCCGAAAGCTCCGCACATCTAAACTCACGAGGCCTCACAGCCCCGGCAAGTGAGGCAGAGCGCGGCCGTGTCCCCATCCTACAGATGAGGGGAAGGTGCCGAGAGGTTGGGCACACCCCGGCCTCCAGCTCCTTCCTGGGTGTGCAGGGAGAAGCCAATAGCCCCAGGGCTCCTCGCTGTCACCCAGGCCTCCCAGGGGGTGGCCAAGGGGGTCTCCCAGGCCTGTCGTCCCCCAGCAACCCTCCTCAGCCTGAGCTCTCATGACTGTGGTCCACTTCTGTCACAGGCCCACGGGCACCCTTCAGAAGGCCCAGGCTGCGGGCGCCTGGACACCCGCAACTGTGACACAGGCCGGCGGCCCTTTGGTCCAACTCCTGGCCAGCAGAAGCAAAGCCCACCTGGGACCCAGCTGCACCCTTTGTCTCTCAGGCTCTGAAGCCAGCCTGGGCCAGCTTTCCCCCTGCCGCCCCCACACAGGACCCCCGGGAGCCTGCCGGAGGCCTCCCTCTCATGGGACCCCAGACCCGGCCACTCTGATCTCAGTCCAGACGTCCACGCTGTTTTGCAGAGGGATCTTGGGGCTTGTGTTCTCCCTCTCTGGAACCTTTCCCTAGATGGGGACAGTACGTGGGTCTTCATTCTCTAAGGACATCACAGAAATCAGCAGGGAAGCTTTTGAAAAGTAATCAGCAAGGCTCTGCGTTCTTTGGGCCCCTCAGCCGCTTGCCCTGTGCCTGGTACCCCCGGCTGCCTCCCAGACCTGGGAGACTTCAGATTTTCAAGTGCTAGAGCAAGTCCCATGTCCCCCCAACATCGAAACATCTCTGGGCCTGCCCCCAGGTCATCCTCCCTCTTCAGAGGCCGTTATCCCTGCTGCTAACGATGTCCAGAGACGTCCATCCCACACAGCGCTGCCAGCCGGTCTCACGAGAGCTCTTCGCAGAATCACCCCAAATGGCTGTCCCGTCTCCTGTGAAGGGGCTTCCTCCCCAGTGGACGTTGGAGAATCTGGCCCCAAGGTAGTTATCAGCCCTGGGAGGCTGGTGGTGGCAGAGACGGGGGCCTTCACTCCTTACCTGTGAGCACCGCAGGGGCCAGAACCCCAGAGACCAGCAGCAGCGCCATGCGCAGGGCCAGACAGGAGGCCATCCTGGCCAGGAGTGAGCGCATCGGCGGGCGGGACGCTCGGAAGACTGGGCTGGCTAACTTCAGGGCAGTGAGAAAGGCATCAGAGGGCTGGGAAAGGTTTTCATCAATGCAAACTCTGTCCTCCTGGGACACCGTGCCCGCCCCCCGCGCGCGCACACACACACACACACACACACACACACACAGAGCAAGAGCTCACAGAATAGACATGCTTTCCTGAACCTGGGAGCAGCCCCACTCTTGGAAAGAGGAAATTGCTTGTGCTCTGCCTCTCTCCACCCCCCAGCACACACACCTCCTGCACTTACTCCTGGACCACTGAAAGTGAAAGGTTTTCAAACTTTCTTATGCAAAATCATCACCCAGGGAACTTGAAACATGCAACTGCCTCTGGCCACTGTGTTTCAGTGGGGCTTGGGTAGGCCCGGGAATCTGCATGTCAGTGCCGTGGCCCGGGCTCCAGGAAGTTTGGCCTGAAGCAGGCAGCGCTGAATACAGGCTGGGACCCTGCTTGCTGCTGGGTTCTCCATGCCTGGCCAGGAGTAACTCAGTGCTTGTTGAAGAAGCACTTATTTATTTATTTGAGATGGAGTTTCACTCTTGTTGCCCAGGCAGGAGTACAATGGCGCGCACTCAGCTAACTACAACCTCCACTTCCCGGGTTCAAGTGATTCTCCTGCTTCAGCCTCCTGAGCAGCTGGGATTACAGGCATGTGCTACCAAGCCCGGCAAATTTTTTGCAGTTTTAGTAGAGACGGGGTTTCTACATGTTGGTCAGGCTGGTCTTGAACTCCCAACCTCAGGTGACCCGCCTGCCTCGGCCTCCCAAAGTGCTGGGATTACAGGCGTGAGCCACCACGCATGGCTGAAGAAGCATGTTTAAAGCAGTTTTGATCCAAACCCTCGGGCAGCTCTAGTCTTTCCTAAAACGCTCCTGTCTCCTTCTCTGCTCTCTGCTCCCCTAGACCTCTGTACATTCACAACATCCACTGGGCCTGGCTCAGAACTTGGCCCCATGGCCCACTGTGCCTCAGCAACTCCAAGGGGCATCTAATGAGTGACTCGGACTTATAGTGTCAAACGCAAATCTTGACTCCACTGCCTCTTCCCTCACTCAATGGAACCCCAGTCTCCCCTCCCAGATGTCCTAGCCACACACTGAAGTCATCAGAGGTCTCTCTTTCCCTCACTTCTGACGTCTGAGCCCTCAGAGTTCTGCCAGCACTCCCCTTTCATACCGTGACGGCTTCCTGCTGCGATATGGGCTTGCCTCGGACCCGCTCAGCTCCCTACCCACACGCTGTTTCAGTCCACTGGCCGTGAGGAGGCTCCCCCAGCAAACACAACTGATCCTGCCTCAGGCCTGTGCACGTTCCCCCTCCCTCTCCCAACAGGCAGCCCCTGTGCCCATGGCCTGGCCACCCCTTCCATTCAAGCCTCAGCTTGCTAAGTCAGCCCCTTCCCCCATCACTTCACTTTTAATTTCTTCTTAGCATGCATGTTTATATGAAATTACCTTGTACTTTTGGTTAATTATTGGAGGAGCAACACATATTCTATAAAGCACACAAATCTTTTTTTGGACACAGAGTTTCACTTCCGCTGCCCAGACTGGAGTACACTGGCGCAATCTCGGCTCACTGCAACCTTTGCCTCCCGGGTTCAAGTGATTCTCCTACCTCAGCCTCTTGAGTAGCTGGGATTACAGGCATGCGCCACCACACCTGGCTAATTTTGTATTTTTAGTAGAGACGGGGTTTCTCCATATTGGCCAGGCTGGTCTCGAACTCCTGACCTCAGGTGATCTGCCTGCCTGAGCCTCCCAAAGTGCTGGGATATCAGGTGTGAGCCACAGCACCCAGCTGACAAATTTTATGTTTATAGATTGACGAGCTTTTCTATACATACACACCTGGGCAAACACCACCCAAATCAGTAGAGACCCTTCCCAGCACAGTAGCAGAGTTCCCTGTGACCACCCGTCATACTCCCAAGGTGCTCTTCCATATTCTACCTCCATAGCTTCATTTGTCTACTCTTACTCTTGAACTTCAAAAAATGGACTCACAGGAACTCCTGTGTCTGGCTATTTTCATTCAACAGTGTCTGTGAGATTCATCCACGTTGTTGTGTGTAGCAGTAGCTCATTCATTTTTTTCCTACTGAATAGTATTCGATTACATGATTGTGCCACAGTTTACCCATTCTCTTCTCCACACCATCCATCTATTTATCCTTACCTGAGTTGTTTCTAGGTTTGGGCTTTTATGATTGCAGCTCCTGTGAATATTCTTGTGCATGTCTTTTTTGTGGAGGTAGGTGTTAATTTCCCCGGGGTTGTATAACTGAAGATGGAATAGCTAGGTCAAGGGTAAGTACAAGCTTAGATTCTCTAGATCAGGCATCCCCAAACTTTTTACACAGGGGGCCAGTTCACTGTCCCTCAGACCGTTGGAGGGCCGCCACATACTGTGCTCCTCTCACTGACCACCAATGAAAGAGGTGCCCCTTCCTGAAGTGCGGCGGGGGGCCGGATAACTGGCCTCAGGGGGCCGCAGTTTAGGGACACCTGCTCTAGATACTGCTAAGCAGTCTCCAGTGTGTGTTCCAGTCTCTGCTCTCATCAGCAGTTGGAGAGTTCCAGTACTCCACATCTTCATTCATACTAGCGATTGCCAGTCTTTTTATCTTTAGTCATTCTGATAGGTATGTAGTGTGTCTTATTAGAGTTTTACTTTGCATTTCTGTGACTAATAAATTTGGGCATCTTTACATATTTATTGGCCCCAGGAATATTCACTTTAGTGAAGGGTCTCCTTTTTTTTTTTTTTTTTTGACGTATGTATTTTTTAGGGTGGTTCTACATCTTAAAATTTGTTTTTAGGGTTTTTGGTATATTCCAGATAAAAAATCCTTTGTCAGATATATGTAATGATGCCTTCAAATGAAGGGTTGGTTTTCTTGTCTGTCTTCACCCTGTGATTGTTCAAGGATAGTGGGGGCTTTCTGTGTTCACCAGTGCAGTCCCGGAATCTAGCACCAAGCTGAGCCTTGCAGCAAGAACTTCATATTTTGATATCATCAGCAGGAACTTCTGGGATACATTTAACATTGAATATTTTTTCTTTTTTTTTTTTTTTAGACTAAGTCTCACTCTATCACCCAGGCTGGAGTGCAGAGGCACGATCTCAGCTTACTGCAACCTCTGCCTCCTGAGTGTGCTAATCTATCTTGTGTTAGCCTGACAGACTCCATCTTGCTGAGAGCCAGACTCCATCTTAACCTCTGCCTCACCTCTCCCACCATTTCTCCCATGAGTGCATGTCTGGGCCATGCTGCTGTGCTGGGTCATGCTGTGCTTAGAACTATAGAGGCATATAACCACTGCAACCATATCCTGCTTGGCAAGCCCACTTGCTATTGTGAATACCCTCCTTGACTGATTGTATGCCAAGTACCGAATACCCTCCTTAGTAATCAACAATCATGGGAACCTCCTGCCTCCTAGTTACCAGCCTCCTTATCTAACTTGATTGTTCTGCTTCTGTAAATCCCGCTTCAGCTAGACTCTTCCTCCTCTATCTTAAGCAAGGTATAAAAAAGAATCAGACTTCTTCCTTGGAGCCGAGAGATTTTGAGCGTGAGCTGACTCCCGATTGCTAGCAAATAGAGGACTCTCAATTGGAACTCAGAATGTGGCACTTTCCTTCTGACTCGCTCACTTATAACACCGAGTTCAAGGGATTCTCCTGCCTCCTGGGTAGCTGGCACCACAGGCATGCACCACCACTCCCAGCTAATTTTTGTGTTTTCAGTAGAGGTGGGGTTTCACCATATTGGCCAGCTGGTCTCAAACTCCTGACCTCAGGTGATCCGCTTGGCTCAGCCTCCCAAAGTGTTGGGGTTACAGGTATGAGCTACCGTGCCTGGCCATCATTCCCTCATTTCTTAGCTTGTTTGCTTTCACCCCCTACCCCTCTTTCTGTGCTCTGCCATGTACTGTAGCAAGGCCACACAGAATCAGATCCCCCATCACACTCCCGACGCTCTCTTGCCAGCTGCCTGCCTGTTGGGGTCTGCTGATGAAAGGCAGGGGCGAAAGATGGAAGATGTGAAGGGAGATGTGCCTCTGCTTCAGATTTCTGATTTCTTGGGTGGTGGCAGCAGCACTGGCTAGAGCAACATCAGTGACAAAAAGTCAGGTGGTGGTGGCTGCAGGGACAGCAACAGAAGGCTAGAAGTGTAGGCTCCTGAATCCTCCTTAAGCAGCTGGACTGTGACACCAGGAGCCTTAGTGGACAGTGTTCTGGCCTCTTGTGATTTCTGGTCCTCAGTCCAGGGTGTTACCGATTTCCTAGTTACAGTGACTCATATTTTTTTTGAGACTTTACTCTGTTGTCCAGGCTGGAGTGCAGTAGTATGTTCTCAGCTCACTGCAACCACCGTCCACCTTCCAGGTTCAAGCGATTCTCCTGCCTCAGCCTCCCTAGTACTGGGATTACAGGTGCCTGTCACCACATCCTGCTGATTTTATTTTTAGTACAGATAGGTTTCGCCATGTTGCCCAGCCTGGTCTTGAACTCCCAATCTCAAATGATCTGCTGGCCTTGGCCTCCTAAAGTGCTGGGATTATAGGCATGAGCCAACTTGCCCAGCCAGTTGTCTTTTTTTTTTTTTTTTTTGAGACAGGGTCTTTCTCTGTTGCCCAGGCTGGGGTGCAGTGGCACAATTTTAGCTCATTGCAGCCTTGAACTCCTGGGCTCAAGAAATCCTCCCATCTCAGCCACTTGAGTAGCTGGGACTGAACAATTATTTATTTTTTGTAGAGATGGGGTCTCACTGTGTTGTGATCCAGGCTGGCTTGAATTCCTGGGCTCAAGCCATCCCCCTTGCCTTGGTCTGCCAAAGCACTGGGATTACAAGTGTGAGCCACTATGTCTGGCCTAAAGTGAATTTTTTTTTTTTTTTTTTTTTTTTTTTAGATGGAGTCTCATTCTGTTACCAGACTGGAGTGCCATGGTGCAATCTCGGCTCACTGCAACCTTTGCCTCCTGGGTTCAAGCGATTCTCCCGCTTCAACCTCCCAAGTAGCTGGGATTACAGGCACCCACCACCACGCCTGGCTAATTTTTGTATTTTTAGTACAGACAGGGTTTCACCATCTTGGCCAGGCTGGTTTTAAACTCCTGACTTCGTGATCTACCTGCCTTGGCCTCCCAAAATGCTGGAATTACAAGCATTAGCCACTGCGCCTGGCCTAAAGTGACTGATTTTTGAGTAATCTTACCTTCTCTCTTTTGCTCCTTCAGTCCTTTAAAAATTGTTGTGACAAATTCCTGTGTTAAATCTCTTCTGTTTGAAATACTTAGAGTGGTCTCTGTTTCCTAGTCAGACTCTGACCAGTACAGTTTCATACTTGGTACTTGTAATGGCCCCAGAAAACAGACCCTTAGAGATTTGTTTCTGGCTTGAGCTTGAATGCAGTGAAGACCTCGCTGCCAGTGGAAAATCAGATACCGGCAACATATGGCATGTCAATATATAAATATTTGTGGTTGTTCAGCATGAAGGATCCACTGAAGACAAGATTTAAAGGATCAAGGATGTTGCACCTGACATGTATGATGGTAATTATGAGCAAAAGGATAGTGAAGTAAATTGGCTACTTTTTTTTTTTTGACAGAGTCTCACTCTGTTGCCCTGGCTGGGGTGCAGTGGTGCAATCTCGGCTCACTGCAACCTCTGCCTCCCAAGTTCAAGTGATTCTCCGGCCTCAGCCTCCCCAGTAGCTAGGATTACAGGTGCCCCCAACCATATCTGGCTAATTTTTTTGTATTTTTAGTAGAGATGGGGTTTCACCATATTAGCCAGGCTGGTCTCAAATTCCTGACCTCAGGTGATCCGCCCACCTTGGCCTCCTGAAGTGCTGGGATTACAGGTATGAGCCACCACGCCTGGCTTAAACTGGCTTTTTACAGCATGTTCACAGAAAGAAAATGACAAGCTCAGGGCTTTAAATTCTAAGATCAAGGCACGATCAGAGAACAAGAGCATTTCTATGGTAGTCTTTTAAAGATCCTTTTTTTTTTTGTTTGGTAACACAAGGTCTCACTCCCGTTGCCTAGGCTGAAATGCAGTGGCATGATCTCAGCTCACTGCAGACTCAAACTCCTGCACTCAGGTCATTCTGCCACCTCAGCCTCACAAGTAGCTGGAACTACAGGCATGCACCACCATGCCTGGCTAATTTTTGTATTTTTTGTACAGATAGGGTTTCACCATGTTACCCAGGCTGGTCTTGAACTCCTGCACTCAAGTGGTCTGCCCAACGTGGTCTCCCAAAGTGCTGGGATTACAGCTGAGGCATCACATCCACACTATATATATATATATATATATATATATATATATATATATATATATATATAATTTTGCAGCAAATAGCATAATTGGCAGCAAATCAGTCCCAAAATTTAATTATGCATGTTGCAGAACTACAATGTCACGGTGAATTTATAGCCTTGCCAGTTCCCTGAGGTGAAATTTAAGGCACTGATTGGAAAGGAGTGAGATCTTGAAAGTTACAGTAGAAATATGAGGATCTCCCACCCACAAATCTTCAGACCTCTCTTTCAGAAGCAGCAGACGCTTCTCCCCTGTCTGAATAGCCTTTTCCTGTTTGAATAAGAATAATCACATCTGTTAAGTTCCCTTGCAAGAAAATAGGGTTGCTTCAAGGGACAACTCCAGTTTAGGGTGTTGTCAAGGCCGCCCCCAACAACTTCTCCTTGCATCCATATCCAGAACTAGAATCAGACACCAGCATTCCTAGGGAAAGCAAGCACAAAGTCTGACTTAGGAGGAAGTAAGTACAAACTAAAACTACTGTTAATTACGACCAGCAATAAATTAATCACCAAGTATCAAGTGAGTAAGACGCAAATTCTACTAACTTACATGAATAGAAACCTGGTGTGGGGACGAATTCCAAGCTGTCTGACTGAACAGGCAGGATGTATGACATTAGATCAGCCCACATTATAGACAGGAGCGTGCTTAGCGAAGCCTCACTGCAATGTTTCAGCCTAAGCATCTAGGAGCAGCCCTGTTGGCTGGCTGACCAAAACCTAGGCTCAATAATAGCCTAGATGCAATGAAATGGAGAAGCCTAACATAATGAAGAGGGGATACCAATGGCTTAGTAAGAAAGGAGTGTTGGGGTGGAGTGGATTTATCTTCGGTGACTCACACATTCACCAACCCCACTAAGTTCTCAGTAGGTCCCAAAGTACACTCTATTCACTGAGGCACTGAGAGATGCATTAGTTAAGACTGCCAACTGTAACAACAGAGGTGGTAACTATTCTTTACAGGCCAGAGTTGGTGATGGGATCACTGATTTCAGAGAAAAGGTGTGATTCTAAAGCAGCAGAGAGAGGCCAAACGGCAGCAGTGAACTGCCAGAGGCCAGGTGGATACAAACCCTGCCATGAATGGCAAAGATAAAATGATCCAGCTGGACACGGTGGCTCACACCTGTAATCCCAGCACTTTGGGAGGCCGAGGTGGGCAGATCACCTGAGGTCAGCAGTTCAAGATCAGCCTGACCAACATGGAGAAACCCCATCTCTACTAAAAATACAGAATTAGCTGGGCATGGTGGTGCATGCCTGTAATCTCAGCTACTCGGGAGGCTGAGGCAGGAGAATTGCTTGAACCCAGGAGGTGGAGGTTGTGGTGAGCAGAGATTGCGCCATTGTACTCCAGCCTGGGCAACACCAGCAAAAGCTTCGTCTCGAAAAAGAAAAAAAAAAAGTTAATCTCATAAACTGTGGTGAAAAAAACACAAAATTTAACTTACTTAAAAACTTAGATTCTTGGTAAATACTGAAAACGTTCTCAAAACACGTCAGTTATTCAGGAAGCAGTTATTGAGAGCAGGTCCACAAAACATGTCAAGCAAACACACAGCGACCAAAAGAAGGGTGTGGTCCTTGGCCACAGTGGATACATCCTACAAAATGAATGTAACTGCTGGACAACAGAGAGCAGTTTCTCTGTTTCAAAAAAAAAAAAAAAAAAAAAAAGGTCTTCCTTACAGAAGGTTGACTAATCAATGTAAAAGAAATGCTTGGGAAACACCTTGGTAAATGTTCAATTAGGAATCATCAATGAGGCCGAGCATGGTGGCACAGCCTGTAATCCCAGCACTTTGGGAGGCCGAGGAGGGTGGATTATGGTCAGGAAATGCCATCTCTACTAAAAACACAAAAATTGGAGCTGGGTGTGGTGATACACACCTGTAGTCCCAGCTATTCAGGAGGCTAAGGCAGGAGAATCACTTGAACCTGGGAGGCAGAGGCTGCAGCGAGCCGAGATTGCCCCACAGTGTTCCAGCCTGGGTGACACAGTGAGACTCTGCCTCAAAAAAAAAAAAAAAAAAAATCATCAGTGAATGTTAAATCTGTGTGGATAAAAGCTTGATGGGGAAATGTCTCAACAGCGTCTCCCATAAAGACAAGCATCATTACTTTACAGTAGAGACATCTGGCAGACAGCACCTGAACCAAGTAAACATCACCAGTGTGGCTCAAACTGACCTCATGTCTCCTGGTGTGATGGACGGAGGACTAACATCACTTCTGTAGTATTCCTGTCAAAACTGCATAATCACAATCAAATCATGAGAAAACATCAGACAATCCATATGGAGGGCATTCTAAAAAACAACTGCCTTCCACTCTGGTTAAGGTGTGAGAGTAAGACAGACTGAGGAACTGTTCCAGATTAAGGGAGACTCAATAATATGGTAACTAAATACAAAAAGTGATCATGGATTACATCCGGTGCCTTTTTGCTTTTATTAAAAATATTAGAGGTGGCTGGGCGCAGTGGCTCATGTCTGTAATCCCAGCACTTTGGGAGGCCGAGGTGGGTGGATCACGAGGTCAGGAGTTCAAAATCAGCCTGGCCAACATAGTGAAACCCTGTCTCTACTAAAAATACAGAAACTTAGCTGGGTGTGGTGTTGGGCACCTGTAGTCCCAGCTACTCGGGAGGCTGAAGCAGGAGAATCACTTAAACCTGGGAGGCAGAGTTTACAGTGAGCCGAGATTGTGCCACTGCACTTCCGCCTGGACGAAAGTGCAAGACTCCATCTCAAAAAAAAGGCCAAGGTGTAAGGACTGCTTGAGGCCAGGAGTTCGAAACCAACCTGGGCAACATGGAGATACTCTGTCTCCACCAAAAAATAATCATAATAATTAGTTGGGCGTGGTGCCATGTACCCATAGTCCCAGGTACTCAAGAGGCTGAAGTGAGAATGGCTAGGGCCCAGGAGTTCAAAGCTGCAATAAGCTATGGTCAGGCCACTTCACTCCAGCTTGGGTGACAGAGACCTTGTCTGAAAAAAAAAATTAATGGAACAATTGGTGAAATATGAATGAAGCCTGGCTATTAACAGCACTATGCTGCCAAATTCCAAATTCTGATGACTGCATTGTGATATGTCAGAGCAGGTCCTCATTTTGAGGAAACACACTGGGGTTCAGGAATAAGGGACATGATATATGTAAATTAGTCACAAATGGTTCATTCAAAAAAAAAAAACCCAGTTATTGTGACATTATAGTTATTGAGAGAAGATGACAAAGTAGGTATGATCCAACGTTAACAACTAGAGAACTCGGGTGAAGGTGACGTGCAAGACCTTTGTGCTGTTCTTGCAACTTAAAGTCAAATTATTTCAAAATAAAAGTAACTGTCCCCGGGCCGGGCACGGTGGCTCAAGCCTGTAATCCCAGCACTTTGGGAGGCCAAGGCAGGTGGATCATGAGGTCAAGAGATCGAGACCATCCTGGTCAACATGGTGAAACCCCATCTCTACTAAAAATACAAAAAATTAGCTGGGCATGGTGACGCGTGCCTGTAATCCCAGCTACTCAGGAGGCTGAGGCAGGAGAATTGCCTGAACCCAGGAGGCGGAGGTTGCGGTGAGCTGAGATCGCACCGTTGCACTCCAGGCTGGGTAACAAGAGCGAAACTCCGTCTCAAAAAATAAAAAATAAAAAAAGTAACCGTCCCCACCAAAAATCATAATTTTTCAACTAATTATGTATCTAGGCAGCTGTCATCAAGGAATGTTTAAACTGCTACATGTAAGAGCAATAGGACTTTTATAATGGGTGAATCCACCTGACAGCAATGGAACTGATGAATTCTGACATCAGTAAAACTAGAACCAGACAACAGCGTGACTGCAATACAGAGGGAAGGACACCACATCACCAACAAAGGATTCTTGTGAGGGGCAGGGAAGGGAGAACCTGGCTTTAGTCAAGCCTCCAGATCTGATTAATTCACAGAAAACATGGCAAGGTTGGGGGATGAAGAAATTGACACCATTAAGACAGTTGCTAAATCCAGGGAATATTAAATGCTCAATGAATAAATGATCCAGTTTTTCAACTTTTTTTTTTAAAAGGAGACTTAAAGCGTATCAACCAAATGCAATGAACAGTTTTGATTTTGATTCAAACTTTGTGAAAAGACACCTTTGAGACAATCTGAGAAAATCATCTATAGACCTGATAAGGCATTGCGAGTGGTTCTTTTTCTAAGATGTCCTCCATTATCATATTTATTAAAATATTTATGAGTGACATGATAGCTAGGATTTGGTTTAAAATATTCTAAGGGAACGAAGTGGAATAAATACGACGAGATGGGCAAAATGTCAGTAATTGCTGAAGCCAGGTTATATTAGGTAGGAGGAGTTTGTTACAGGAGTCTACTTCTATGTTATGTTTGACTTTTTTTTTTTTTAGTTTCACATTTTTCATCAATCCCTAGAATATTTTCATTAAAAAGAAAAACTCGGTTGGGTGCAGTGGCTCAAGACTGTAATCCCAGCACTTTGGGAAGCTGAGGAGGGCAGATCACCTGAGATCAGAAGTTCCAGACCAGCCTGGCCAACATGAAAAACCCCATCTGTACTAAAAATACAAAAATTAGCTGGGCTTGGTGGTGGGCACCTGTAATCACAGCCACTTGGGAGGCTGAGGCAGGAGAATCACCTGAACCCGGAGGCAGAGGTTGCAGTGAGCTGAGATCACACCATTGTACTCTAGCCTGGGCAATAAGAGTGAAACTTTGTCTCCAAAAAGAAAGAAAGAAAAGAAAAAAAATACAACTGGTCTTGAGAAACAACTAATTGAGTATGACCACAACCTAGTGACCTTAGGCCTGCTAGAGACTCAGACCCCTCACAAATGAAGGTTCAGGCCACCCAACAGATGAGGGGCTGGCAAAGGGTGAGTGGAACTTAGAAGGGGCAGTAAAGACTTTAAGCCAACACCCTCCACAGCTTTGTGATCAGGTACAGAAACAAGAACTGTGGCAGCTATGTGCATGTTATTCCTTCATATATATATTAGTATATATATACACACACACACGTGTGTCCATATACATACATATATATATATATATATATATATATATACGTTTGCAGATATAAACCAACTTTTCTCCTACTTTCTCCTACTAATTTACATAAATACAATTTATTACTTAAGATGTCAAGTAAGTTAGACTGAACTTGAAGCTACCATCACCTAAAAATGGACATAACGACTGAACGACTGATGGATGGGACGAGTGGACACAGTGTTAGTGGCTTCCCTACAGTTACTAACCTTTCAAGAACTTTCCCCAATGTTGCTCCCAACACTTCAAACACCAATTCTTTTCCTTTTTTACACTTATCTAGGGTGGTTTCTGTTTCACGGTAGAACCCTGACCTGCTTAAGGCTCCATTCCATGTTACTGAAGTCAGAAAATCCAGGCAGGTGACTGTTCCCCTATGCAAGGCTCACCATGCTTGCCTTTCAACTTGGGTCTCCTTCAGTAAAATTGCAAAGGGTTACTCGTCACACACCGTCAAGAGACCAAGTGTCAACAGTACTGCTACACACATGCTTCACACTCACACACACACTACGAAGCCGGAGCTGAAATCTGAGAGCTAAGCTAGGCTAGTGGGTCTCCACTGAGGTTGGCCATTTAGAACTCTAGGGAATCTGAAAATAATTTCCACTGCACAGTCCCACCCCAGGTTAGAAACTCTGGGACATGGAGCTCAGGGATTGATTTTTGTTTCAAGTTCCTTAGGTGATCTGGGCCAACCCCCTCATCTAACAGACAAGGAAACTGAGGCCTAGATACAGGTCAGAAAAGAGTGGTTAATGAGGCTGGTGCTAAAAATGCAGCCTTCTGGAACCCATACCATATTGCCTCTCTAAGGGTTACTTCTTTGCACTAATTATAAGACATCTAAGAAGGTGTTTACCCTGATTTCATATGCTCTACTGCATCGACATATATGCCCATGAATGCCCTTCTCACGTGCAAAATGGCCTACAAGTTTAAACATTTTTTTTTAATGGAGTCTCGCTCTGTTGCCCAGGCTGGAGTGCAATGGCACGATCTCTGCTCACTGCAACCTTTGCCTCCTAGTCTGCCTCAGCCTACTAAGTAGCTGGGATTACAGGTGGTATCACCACGCCCGGCTAATTTTTGTATTTTTTAGTAGACACAGGGTTTCTCCTTATTGGCCAGGCTGAACTTGAACTCCTGACCTCAGGTGATCCACCTGCCTTGGCCTCTCAAAGTACTGGGATTACAGGTGTGAGCCATCATTCCCAGTCTTGTCAAGCACGTCTGTACTGGGAATGTACTATGTAGTTACAATTTGCTTGATCACAACTCCCTGACAGTTGTTGTTTCACAGATGGGAGAAAAATACAGAGAGAAACTTGCCCCAAGTAATTGATCAACATGCAAATCTGACAGTTTGATTCCAGGGTTCCCATGCACAAAAGCACTCCCAGGTTCACTCCATAGGGTACTTTAAAAAAAAAAAAAATTCCAGGCCAGGCGCAGTGGCTCACGCCTGTAATCCCAGCACTTTGGGAAGCCAAGGTGGGTGGATCACCTGAGGTCAGGAGTCTGAGACCAGCCTGGCCATCATGGTGAAACCTTGTCTCTACAAAAAATACAAAAATTAGCCGGGCGTGGTGGTGGGTGTCTCTATAATTCCAGCTACTCAGGAGGCTGAGGCAGGAGAACTGCTTGAACCCGGGAGGTGGAGGCTGCAGTGAGCCGAGATCGAGCTATTGTACTCCAGCCTGGGTGACAGAGTGTAACTGTCTCAAAACAAAAACAAAAACAAAAAAACAAAACAAAAAGGCAAACCCCAGAGTCTATGTAGAATTAGGAAATACAACACACAGTAAAGTTGAGTCATTGGTACCTGCTCTGGGTCCCTAGCTCTGCACAAGAACAGAAACCAGAGCTTACTGAGTCCCCCCATTGGGAAAGACTAAGAGCCTCAGACCACAGGCAAAACTGGCATACCCATGAGCACTTTTTTCCCATGGCCAATGTGCACAAACCATCCCACATGCTCCTACTTAAAAACAAAAGATTGCAAAGAATGTGGCAGAGACGGCAACTGCCAACGTAGCAACCATTTCCCCGATTTCACAGTAACAGGATTCCCAATGGCATTTGGGGATGAAAGCACTCAACTAAAATCCCAAAATTTCCACAACTGTAGTTATGGTGGCTTATAAGACTTGAGACGTTGGACAAGGCTTCCCAAAAATCTCCTTAAACAGGGCTGACCAAGCAGTAAGGCATGCTGTTTGCCTCACCTCACTCCTTCCTCTTGCCTGGAATATGGGCAAGACGGCTGGTGCTGTAAGAGTCACCTTGGGCCGGGCGCGGTGGCTCAAGCCTGTAATCCCAGCGCTTTGGGAGGCCGAGGTGGGTGGATCATGAGGTCAAGAGATCGAGACCATCCTGGTCCACATGGTGAAACCCCGTCTCTACTAAAAATACAAAAAATTAGCTGGGCATGGTGGCGCTTGCCTGTAATCCCAGCTACTCAGGAGGCTGAGGCAGGAGAATTGCCTGAACCCAGGAGGCGGAGGTTGCGGTGAGCCGAGATCGCGCCATTCCACTCCAGCCTGGGTAACAAGAGCGAAACTCTGTCTCAAAAAAAAAAAAAAAAAAAAAAAAAAAAAAAAAAAAGAGTCACCTTGGACCATGAATGACCCAGAAGAAGAAAGCCACAATCAGGATGCTGGAACACAGACTCTGGGTCCCTGGGCCACCCCACAATCCTTGGACCAATGACCTATTTCCCTTGAAAATAAACTATTTTGTTGTCACTGTTGCTTTGTCATTTTTGTCAGATGCAACCAAACCCAACACCAACCCACTGACCATTCCCAGGACCATTTCTCATGTTAAAGGAGGAATTCAAAGAAAAAGGCAATTTGCTGCCCAGGGAAACTAACCTTCCACTCCTACAACTGGGGGACAAGTAAACAGTCCTTAGGAAGTGATGTCTCTGCTTCTTATGATCAGCTGGACTGAACCGAGTGTGGAGGTGATCATGAGTTCCAACCCCATGATATCATCACTTTACCAGCAATAAAAGGGGACGCAATGACAGCTTTTAGGTGGGAGATCAGCTCTTAAGAGCCCACTTCTTCCTTCCCAGCATCCAGGTGCTGTTTCTCCCATGTGGTGCCCCCCTGCTACGGTTACTTTTGTTGCCAAACATTCACACTGATGAATTCTTTAGAGGGAAACTGTCCTCCTGAAGGTTTTAGGCTCCCAGTCCAGAACCAGCACTACCAAAAGCTACACCCGTCCATCGTTCTTAGGCAACACCTGCAAATAAGGATCACACATCTGGCTGCTTCAAGGCTCCCAGACTCTCCAGGGTCCTAGAAAGCACTGCTGCTTCCTCACCAGAGACTGAACTCACGCAGGACCAAAGTCACCCTTCATAGCTGGGCTTTTGTCGTTCTAAGAAACTCATCAACTATAAGGTCAGCTTCCATTTGGAATGTGCTCTGGTTGTACTTTACTCTCTTAAGAATGTGCTTGCCTGCTACTCTGTTGGAAATGCTCTATGTCACATATTGGAAGGACAGTATAGAAATATGTTCATTTTAAAGAATCACTTCTGTTTAATTAAAGTCATTCACATACTTTTATTAATGCACAGCTGGGCAGTTTATACAAAATTACCAGTTTTTTTATCAGGTCAATTTTAAAGTAGAGTGCAATATATATATGTATATAACATATATGTATATATTGAAAATGTAAAACATATACTTTTATATACATATATGTATATATAAAAATATATGCATGTATAAATACAATAGTTTCCCTAAAAAATTATTTAAATAAAGCCAGAAGTACTATTATCTATCCTAACATTTAAAAAACAGAAACAAGCTGGGTGTACTGGTACATACCTGCAGTCCCAGCTACTCGGGAGGCTGAGGCAACAGGATCACCTGAGCCCAGGTGTTTGAGACCAGCCTGGGCAACATAGTTAAGAACCTATCTCCCAAACAAAAACCAAAACCTTCGACTTAAAGCCAATGAAAAAAAAGTCCTTCATGTATATGCATAAACTCATTTTATGCAGATATTTCCCAAAAATGGCTGTAATATCTCCTATCCCCCATGCTCTTCTCCAATGTGACCTTGCCACTCCTTTTATCAAGGGAGGCTGGGGGGAGAGGCCCATGCTCCTTCCCTTTGAATTTGCTTGTGACTACTTTGATGGAATACAGTATCACGAAGTGACTATGTGACTCCTTAGCTTAGAGCTCAAAAAAGGTAACACAGTTTCTGCCTGGTTCTCTGGGGGAAGCCAACCACCACTTAAGAAGTTCAACTCCTCTGAAGCTGCCATTCTGGAGAGGACAGACATAGCGCCTCCAGCCATCAACCCAGATGAGTTCCCAGCCTACAGCCAACGTCAACCGTCATTACGCGAGTGAGCCATCTTGGACAGCTCACCTAATTTGTTAGGCCTTCACAGGAATGCAGCCCTAGAAGACATGTGACCACAACCAAAGAACTACTCAGTTGAGCCCTACCCAAATCCCTGACCCACAGAATGAAGCAGCTGTTGGAAGCCACCTGGAAGGAATTTGTTATGCACAGCAGCCACCAGCACACCAGTCTGCCTGGGGAAAGTCTCCATTATCAAACTGTCTTGTCTAGGATGTTTTTAAATTTCTGAATTTAAACAAACCAACCAATAAAACTAGAGCTGGGCATGGTGGCAGACACTTGTAGTCCCAGCTACTCAGGAGGCTGAGGTGGGAGGATCACTTGAGCCCAGGGGTTTGAGACCAGCATGGGCAACATCCCAAGACCCCATCTCCAAAAAAGCCAACCAAAAAAAACACTGGAAGCAAACAGTGTACAAAACAAATATTCCAAAACTCAGGAAGTCAGGAGAATTTGGAAATAAGTTCCTAGAACGGGATGAGAAAACGGCGGCTTTAAGTGAAAGGGTGAGCAAATAAAAATATGAAAGAGAGCAGAATTGAGAGAGACAGAAACAAACATTCCCAGGGAAGAGTCTCCTTGGTTAAGCAAATGGATGTTCCATAACCAAAATGATTTTGTTCCCCCTCATCTGCCCACTCCACTCCCAATTTTTTAAAATTTATTTTCATTTTTCCTGAATACACACACGGAGACTAGCTGAGAAGGTGTGGGCAGGCGGAGGGGTGCGTGCAGAGGGGGTGTGTCTGTGACATGAGGGCAGGTGCTGACCCACATGTTAGCAGAAAGGGAGAGTCAAAAGAGAAAAGATACTTGGTCAACTTACCTACATCTGCCTTGACCTCTACATTCTCAAATACAGAACCAGCCAGTTCTGTGTGGTCTGGTAGAGAAAGAAGCCATGACTGCCTCCGTGTCTCGGGTGCTTGGAGCTTCTCCATGATACCAAGAGCAACAGTTTAGTGCAGAATTCAGTTTCCATAAAGGTGAGTACAAGAGGTGCACTCAGAATACGACCAGATTTTATTTAAGTTCTTTTTTATTTTCCTCCACGCTGGCAAAAGTTCCGAGGGAGCCTAAAGTTTTGTAAACATTTTAACTATCCCTCTTACCCACCCCCCACTTCTGAATTTACAAAGCAAAGGAGAGCAGGAGTCCTAATTTTTTAATGGTTTCCTCTCCCCTCATGCTATTTGATCCAAAAACTATATACAATTTTGTAGCAGTCTCTGTATAGTTATTGTACATGTTTAGAAGGGAGGGAGGCAAGAAGAGATAGGGATAATGGTGATCCAAAATAATAAAAATAGAAGCCAAATATAATACTCCAAACCCAAACTGCTCTCAGAGCAACTCCAGCCTTCTCAGGCAACAATGACAGGAAGCAAAGGTGCTTTTCCAGGGGCTGCCCAGACCATAGCACCTCTAGCACAGGCACAGCTGCCCAATTACTCCAACCCAGTGTGAGTGGCAATTCCAGGTGATATTCGGTAGGGATTTGGTGGAGGCAGGAAGAGTATCTGTTTATAAATAGGGCTTGAGTACATTTCTACTTGAAGTGAAAGGTATGAGGAGGCCATGACCAGAAAGAAGCCAGGTCAGGCTTCCTGCTCCCATTTTTGCCCATCCCCTCCAGCCCACTGCATCCTCCTGTGTAGTGGATTCCATGGATGAAGGTCTTAAAGATGGTCACGTTTTGTATGTTCTCTTTTCAGAAAAGGCAAGCAACTTGCCATCCCAGAATCTTTAAACAAAACCTTTTCCAGGCTACAGCAAGACACACACGCAATGCTCTGAGGAACCAGATGAAATTCCAGGCTTTTATCGGAAGCAAAAGTTTATCCCTATCCAAAAATGAAATTATACAAATTCATACATATGGTAAAGATCCTAGCTGCCTCTTAAACGAGACAAATTTTCAGCAGAAGGGCCCAAAACAAACTGGTCCTAGTCCTCTGAAGTAAAAATATTTATGGGAAAAATCAGTTTTTGTAAGAAAGAAAAATTAAGAATAGTCTCTCTCCCAGGCCATAGGGCTTCCTTTGTCCAATCAGGTTGGAGTATGCCAGGGGAGATCAGCTTGCTCAGAAGTCACTATCTAATGAAGAAAACATGAATTCTTTCAGAGAAAGGATGCTCAGAAAGAACAGGTGAGGAGTGTGTAACATCAAACCAATCCAACCTCATCATAACCCCACTCAGGGCCTCTCGATGCAATCCCAAAGTTAGCAGTGGCAATGCAACTTTCAGACTGGGAGAGCTCTGCCTGCCTGTTAGATACCCGAGTCACAGTCCGTGGGGTGTTTCGTTGCTGGCCAATGTCTGTTAATCATTAACTCTCTTCATGATTGCACCAGTTAGACCTCTTGCCCTGATGGGGGAAAAAGAAGAAAAAAAACAAAATAGAAGAAAAAAAGTGACAAGAGAAAGCAAGCTGCTAATGGCTGATCCCAACACACTTTCTGGGAGACAGTAGATGAAATCACAGTACAGTGAACACATGCTGCCTAAAATCAGCCTTGTTGGGGAGTACTCCCAACTGCCACCCCCAAGACACACGGTCCAGTCCACTTATCTATAGTCTGAGATGTTCACCAACAAAAATGGATTAAAGAATCTTGGACACAAAGGGCCAGAAGAAAAAGCCTGAGATGATCGCTTCTGTGATTTGTTGCAGAGTGACAAAGAGTAAATGGTGAGTAAGTGTTGTGTCCAAAGGTGGAGACTCCATGGTTGGCAGACAGGAGAGGGGAGGCCAGTCCACCGGCAGGCGCTCAGTAGTCATCCAACGTCTCGATTTCACCCATGTTGAGCCGCTCCGATGATGCATTGACTGAAAATCCTGCAGAAAAAAACTGGCTATGAGTGACCACACCCAGGCAACCAAGTGGCTCAAATTCTAGGCAGTGAGCTAGAATATAAGTCTTTGTTTGTTTTTGAGACAAGGTCTCACTCTGTCACCCAGGCTGGAGTGCAGTGGTGTGATCTCAGCTCACTGCAACCTCTACCTCCTGGGTTCAAGCGATTCGCATGCCTGAGCCTCCCATGTAGCTGGTATTACAGGTACATGACACCACACCTGGCTCAGTTTTCTGTATTTTTAGTAGAGACAGGGTTTCACCATGTTGGCCAGGCTGGTCTTGAACTCCTGACCTCAAACGATCCACGTGCCTTGACCTCCCAAAATGCTGGGATTACAGGCGTGAGCCACTGCACCTGGCCAGTCTTTTGTTTCTGAGTATACCATAGGAGTACTATGGGGAGACAAAGTAAAGGTCCCAGTGGTAGCTTTCTGTTCTTCCAAGGAGAGAGATTCTTTATTTTCTTAAGGTTCTGGTATAACTCAATTAGGAAGGAAAATAAAACAAAATAATTTTACCAATTAAAAAGAACTGCGAACCACTGCCTTGGAGAATCAGAGAAAAAAATGAGATGTGGGTGTGTGCCAAGGATGGCCTGGCTGACCCTGGGGAAGTTCATGCAGGAGGTCTACCTTAAAAGAAATGGGGGTGGACTGGGGGTCTACCATGGGGTGATACACACACTAAGTACTCTGTAACTACTTGACCACATGACTTTGAAATCTGAGTTGGATTAATACTCCTTCAAACCCAAACCCTCTTTAATAGGAATACTTTCTCCCACCAGTCAAAAATTTTATGAAAGTTCTGGGCCAGAGCTTTTGATACTCAGGGATGACAGGCTTCACAAGGAAGGCACACTATAAGATCCTTAGAGCCCTTGCATATTCTCTTTCCCACAGTAGACAGAGCAAGAAGATTAAAGTACTTTATCTAACTTTATCTACTATAAGTATATCTGCAAAGCAAAGTATTTCAGTTAGCAATATTTGATTAACCAAAATGGAATTTGGCTTAGAAAAAGCAGTACTAGCATACCCATTGAAGGAAATAAGCAGTACTGACAAACGAGACTGACAGTTGAAAACCTAATGCTCGCTGGGCCTGGTGGAGGCTGAGGTGTGTGGATTACTTGAGGCCAGAAGTTCGAGATCAGACTGGCCAACATGGTGAAACCCTGTCTCTACTTAAAATGCAAAAAAAATTAGCTGGGTGTGATGCTGCACGTCTGGTAATCCCAGCTACTTGAGTGGCCGAGGCACAAGAATCACCTGAACCCAGGAGGTGGAGAGGTTGCAGCGAGCTGAGATCACATCACTGCACTCCAGCCTAGGCAACAGAGCGAGACTCTGTCTCAGAAACAAAAACAAAAACAAAAACGTAAAGCCAAATGTCCAATGGTCACATGTATGTAATTTTTCCAAAATTACAATTAGAAGTTGATAAAAGGCGGGATGCGGTGATTTAAGCCTGTAATCCCAGCACTTTGGGAGGCCAAGGTTGGCGGATCATGAGGTCAAGAGATTGAGATCATCCTGACCAACATGGTGAAACCCCATCTCTACTAAAAATACAAAAATTGGCTGGATGTGGTGGCATGCGCCTGCAGTCCCAGTTACTCAGGAGGCTGAGACAGGAGAATTGCCTGAACCCGGGAGGTGGAGACTGCAGTGAGCCGAGATTGTGCCACTGCACTCCAGCCTGGCGCCTGGTGACAGTGAGACTCTGTCTCAAAAAAAAAAAAAAAAAAAAAAAGAAGTCGTCGATAACAATTGTGATGAACAATACCTCTTTAAACTGAGAGACTCCCCAAAAATGTTCCCAGTCCTTTACTTTGAATGAAATCCCAAACTGTTTTAGCTGCTATTTGAATACCAAAAAGTAAACACGCAATGTCCTTATTCTAAAAGCAGTTCTGTTAATATTAGCTGGGATTTTTGCAGCCTCTTTTTTGTTTTTTAATGTTCAAGTTTTCAAATAAATACACATTTGAAATGTTACAGTAATAAACAAAAATGCCTTATATAAAAATACCTTAATTAACTGGCTCAAAAATATCATGACTCAAAAAAATAAAGATGTCTATTTATTAACCAAAAAAGCTGTGGTACAAACTGCTTACAAGGACAAATATAGGGAGAGGCTAGGATTCCAAACCTCATACTGAGTCTGACCCCATCAACTATGTTCCCATAACCCGCAGGTCTTTTTTTCCCCTTGAAAATAATGAAAGCCTTAATGTTAATGCATGCGTGTATGTGTGTGTGTGTGTGTGTGTGTGTTTAAAGATAGCATCTCACTCTGTCGTCCAGGCTGGAGTGCAGCATTGCAATCTTGGCTCACTGCAACCTCCACCTCCAGGACTGAAGTGATCTTCTCACCACAGCCTCCCCAGTAGCTGGGACTACAGGCGTGTGTCACCACACCCAAATAATTTTTGTATTTTTTGTAGAGACAGGGTTTCGGCATGTAGCCCAGGCTGGTCCTGAACCCCTGGATTCAAGTGATCTGCCCACGACACCCTCCCAAAGTGCTGGGATTACAGGCATGAGCCACCATGCCTGGCCCTAACATTTATATATTTAAATTAACAGTTAATTAGGTAAGTACAAGAACCTAAAGGTTAGCCGGGCGTGGTGGCTCAAGCCTGTAATCCCAGCACTTTGGGAGGCTGAGGTGGGTGGATCACGAGGTCGAGAGATCGAGACCATCCTGGTCAACATGGTGAAACCCCGTCTCTACTAAAAATACAAAAAACTAGCTGGGCGTGGTGGCGCGTGCCTGTAATCCCAGCTACTTAGGAGGCTGAGGCAGGAGAATTGCCTGAGCCCAGGAGGCGGAGGTTGCGGTGAGCCGGGATCGCGCCATTGCACTCCACCCTGGGTAACAAGAGTGAAACTCCGTCTCAAAAAAAAAAAAAAAAAAAAAAAAAAGAACCTAAAGGTCAAACAGTCTATGAAATAAACTATTACTCTATTCTGAGGCAGGTTTTTTCATTGCCTTCATGTATAACTTAAGAACAGATAAAATGTGATAAAAGGCAATAATGAACTACATGCAACAGAAGTGGAAATGAAATTTTAAAAACTAGATTAATTTTACTCATGGAAAGACAGGAAGGGAAAAGTCTGTGGCCAAAAAAAGTTGATTAATACGTTAATTATTGGTCTTGGCTTTTAGCAAACAGACATGTTCTTGTTTACCTGTCATTTTAAAAACCAGCAGAGATATGCAATCATACTTTTGGCTGAATGCTATTCTTTATCAAATTCAGCCATTTGATGGAAGGGAAAGTTCTGGGTATCATGAAACACAAGGCAATACAAACAAGGATTCAATCCACTACGACTGGCTCTAAAGATGATATTCTGTGAAGGTCAGAACACAGTCTCACTCCTTTAAGATTTGTGAGATTGTTCTTATAAGGAAAGTCAAGGGAAAAACTGTATTGTGTGTTTATTACATCTGAGTGCAGGTTGCTGAATCACAATGACCACCTGAGGAGCTCTAAAAAAACAGGAAGGCCAAGAGTATTAAGGGGAAGATCCAAGATGGCTGATTAGAAACAGCTCAGGATTGCAGCTCCCAGTGAAAGCGCAGAGGGTGAGTGGATGCCACATTTCCAGATGGATTTTTATGGCCCACAGACTATGAGATTCCCAGGTGGAGGAGCCCCATGGGTCACCCACGTGACTGTTTTGGCCAGCGCGGCTGCTTTGGCCGATGGCGCTGTTTTGGTCGGAGCCCTGGTAAGGTGGTTCTCGGTACAAAATATGCTGGTCCAGGGGCCCTTTTAGCTGGCGACTGGAGCCCTGAGGAAGGCAGAGTCATCCATTCAACTTATTAAAAAGGGGACTGAAACAGGCAGCCAGACCAGGAGATTCCTGGGCAAAAAAAGCGCCAAGAATCTCAGCACAGCTGTTTCAGCCGGAGCAGTGAGTCATCGCACAGGAAATCACACAGATCCTGGCGCCTTTTCAACAGGCGACTGGAACACCTGGGAGAAAGTCGACCACTTAACTTAAAAAAAAAAAAAAAAAAAAAAATGCTCTGAGGCAGGGAGCCAGATGATCAGACTCGGCTGGTCCCACCCTCCCCCCACACCCCCACCAGAAAAAACAGCAATTGGAAACGCTCTGGGTTGAGTTTCACAGCAAGCACAGCTGAACCCAGGATGGTCCAGCTCTGTGGGGGAGGGGCGTCCGCCATTACTGAGGCATTCCATCACTACAGAGGTAGTTCGCCATTGCTGAGGCAGCCTGCTGTTGCCGAGGCAACCTGCCATTACAGAGAGAGTCTGCCACTACAGAGGTGGGCCACCATTGCCGAGGCAGTTCTAACTACACCCATATAAACAGGACTGCAGGGAAGCTCACACCACAGCTGGGCGGAGCCCACAGCAGCTCAGCAAAGCCTCTGCAGGCAGACAGTGACTAGGCTGCCTCCTTGCTGGGCAGGGCAGCCCTGAAAGAAAAAAAAAAAGGCAGCAGCACAACGGAGATTCATAAATAAAGCCCCAACTCCCTGGGACAGAGCACCTGGGAAAAAAAAGGGGTTTATGAGTTCTGCTGCAGCAGACCTAAACGTCCCTGCCCAGCAGCTCTGAATGAACAACGGAGCTCACAGCTCGGCACTTGAGCTCCTACAAAGGACAGACTGTCTCCTCAAGCAGCTCCCTGATTCCCATATATCCAAAGAGTCACCTCATAAAGGAGAGATCAGACTGACATTTGGCGGGTATCCTTCTGGGACAAAGACAGCAGAAGAAGAAACTGGTAACAACCCTTACTGTTCTGCAGCCGCTGCAGGTGATCCCCAGGCAAGCAGGGCCTGGAGTAGACCTCAGCAGTCCTACAGCAGAGGGGCCAGACAGTCAGAAGGAAAACTAAGAAACAGAAATAACTTCATCATCAACAAACTGGATGCCCACCCAGAGACCCAATCTGAAAGTCAGCAACTACAAAGACGACAGGTGGATAAATCCACAAAGACAGGAAGAAACCAGCGCAAAAAGGATGAAAACACCCGAAACCAGAACACCTCTCCTCCTACAAGGGATCACAACTCCTCACCAGCAAGGGAACAAGGCTGGATGGAGAATGAGTGTGATGAAATGACAGAATCAGGCTTCAGAAGGTGGGTAATAAACTTTTGTGAGCTAAAAGAACATGTTTTAACCCAACGCAAAGAAACTAAGAACCTTGAAAGAAGATTTGACGAAATGCTAACAAGAATGGACAACTTAGAGAGGAATACAAGTGAATGGATGGAGCTGAAAAACGACACAAGAACTTTGCGAAGCATGCCCAAGTTTCAATAGCAAAATTGACCAAGCAGAAGAAAGGATATCAGAGGTCAAAGATCAACTCAACGAAATAAAACAAGAAGGCAAGATTAGAGAAAAAAGGGTAAAAAGGAATGAACAAAGTCTCCAAGAAATATGGGACTATGTGAAAAGACCTAATTGACGTTTGATAGGTGTATCTGAATGTGACAAAGATAATGAATCCAAGCTGGAAAATACTCTTCAGGATATTATCCAGGAAAACTTCCCCAACCTAGCAAGGCAGGCCAATAGTCAAGTCCAGGAAACACAGAGAACACCACAAAGATATTCCTCAAGAAGAGCAACTCCAAGGCACATAATCGTCAGATTCACCAGGGTTGACATGAAGGAGAAAATGCTAAGGGCAACCAGAGAGAAAGGTCAGGTTACCCACAAAGGGAAGCCTATCAGACTCACAGCAGATCTCTCAGCAGAAACTCTACAAGCCAGAAGAGAGTGGGGGCCAATATTCAACATCCTTAAAGAAAAGAACTTTCAACCCAGAAATTTCATATCCAGCCAAACTAAGCTTCATAAGTGAAGAAAAATAAAATCCTTTGCAAACAAGCAAGTACTCAGAGATTTCATCACCACCAGGCCTGCTTTACAAGAGCTCCTCAAAGAGGCTCTACACATAGAAAGGAACAACCAGTACCAGCCACTCCAAAAACATACCAAATGGTAAAGAGCATCAACACAATCAAGAATCTGCATCAACTAATGGGCAAAACAGCCAGCTAGTTTTAAATGGCAGTATCAAATTCACACATTAACAATCTTAACCCTAAATGTAAATGGACTAAATGCCCCAATCAAAAGACACAGACTGGCAAATTGGATAAAAAGCCAAAACCCATTGCTGTAGCCAGGAAACCCATCTCACATGCAAGGATACACAAAGGCTCAAAATAAAGGGATGGAGGAAGATTTACCAAGCAAACGGAGAGCAAAAAAAAGGAGTTGCAATTCTTGTCTCTGATAAAATAGACTTTAAAGCAACAAAGATCAAAAGAGACAAAGAAGGACATTACATAGTAGTAAAAGGATCAATGCAACAAGAAGAGCTAATGATTCTAAATATATACACACCCAATACAGGAGCACCCAGATACATAAGGCAAGTTCTTAATGACTTACAAAGAGACTTAGACTCCCACACAATAATAGTGGGAGACTTTAACACCCCATTGTCAATATTAGACAGATCAACCTGACAGAAAATTAACAAGCATATCCAGGACTTGAACTCAGACCTGGAACAAGTAAACCTGATAGACATTTACAGAACTCTCCACCCCAAATCCACAGAATATACATTCTTCTCAGCACCACATCACTCTAAAATTGACCACATAATTGGAAGTAAATCATTCCTCAGCAAATGCAAAGCAACAGAAATCATAACAGTCTCTCAGACCACAGTGCAATCAAGTTAGAACTCAGAATTCAGAAACTAACTCAGAACCGCACAGCTTCATGGAAACTGACAACTGGCTCTTGAATGTTGACTGGATAAACAATGAAATGAAGGCAGAAATAAAGATGTTCTTCGAAACCAACGAGAACGAAGACATAATACACCAGAATTTCTGGGACACATTTAAAGCAGTCTCTAGAGGAAAATATATAGCAATAAATGCCCACATGAGAAGGAAGGAGACATCTAAAATCGACACCCTATCGTCAAAATTGAAAGAGCTAGAGGAGCAAGACAAAAAAAAACTCAAAACCTAGCAGAAAACAAGAAATAACTAAGATCAGAGCAGAACTGAAGGAGACAGAGACACAAAAAAGTCTTTAAAAAAATCTATAAATCCAGGAGCTGGTTTTCTGAAAAGATCAACAAAACAGACCACTAGCCAGATTAATAAAAAAGAAAAGAGAGAATAACCAAATAGATGCAATAAAAAACAAAAAAGGGTATATCACCACAGATTCCACAGAAATTTAAACCATCATCAGAGATTATTACAAACAACTCTATGCATATAAACTAGTAAACCTGGAAGAAATGGATAAATTCCTGGACACTTGCCTCCTCCCAAGCCTAAACCAGGAAGAAGTCGAAACCCTTAATAGACCAATAACAAGGTCTGAAGAGCCTACCACCCAAAAAAAGCCCAGGTCCAAATGGGTTCACAGCCAAATTCTACCAGACATACAAAGAGGAGCTGGTACTATTCCTTCTGAAACTACTCCAAATAATCCAAAAAGAGGGAATCCTTCCCAAATCATTTTATGAGACCAACATCATCCTGATACCAAAACCCGGCAGAGACTCAACAAAAGAGAAAACTTCAGGCCAATATCCATGATGAACATAGATGCAAAAATCTTCAATAAAATACTGGCAAGCAATTGCAACAGCACATCAAAAAGCTCATTCACCATGATCAAGTAGGATTCATCCCAGGGATGCAAGGCTGGTTCAAGATATGCAAGTCTATAAAACGTAATTCACCACATAAACAGAACCAAAGACAAACCAACATGATTTATGAGATAACCACATGATTATCTCAATTGACGCAGAGAAGGCCTTTGACAAAATTCAACAGCCCTTTATGCTAAAAACCCTCAATAAACTAGGTATTGACGGAACATTATCTCAAAACAATAAAAGCTATTTACAACAAACCAACAGCCAATATCATACTGAATGGGCAAAAACTGGAAGCATTCCCTTTGAAATCTGGCACCAGACAAGGATGCCCTCTCTCACCACTCCTATTCAGCATAGTACTAGAAGTTCTAGCCAGAGCAATCAGGCAAGAAAAAGAAATAAAGGGTATTCAAATAGGAAAGAAGGAAGTCAAATTGTCTCTATTTGCAGATGACATGATTGTATATCTAGAAGACCCCATCGTCTCAGCCCAAAATCTCCTGAAACTGATAAGCAACTTGAGCAAAGTCTCAGGATACAAAAATCAATGTGCCAAAATCACAAGCATTCCTATACACAAATAACAGACTTAAAAAGAGCCAAATCAAGAACGAACTGCCATTCACAATTGCTACAAAGAGAATAAAATACCTAGGAATACAACTAACAAGGAACATAAAGGACCTCTTCAAGGAGAACTACAAGCCACTGCTCAACGAAATAAGAGAGGACACAAACAGATGGAGAATCATTCCATGTTCATGGTTAGGAAGAATCAATATCGTGAAAATGGCCATATTGCCCAAAGTAATTTACAGATTCAATGCTATCCCCATCAAGCTACCAATGACCTTCTTCACAGAACTGGAAAAAAACACCTTAAACTTCATATGGAACCAAAAGAGAGTCCGCATAGCCAAGTCAATTCTAAGCAAGAAGAACAAAGCTGGAAGCATCACACTACCAGACTTCAAACTATACTACAAGGCTACAGTAATCAAAACAGCATGGTACTGGTACCAAAACAGAGATATAGACCAATGGAACAGAAGAGAGGCCTCGGAGGCAACACAACATATCTACAACCGTTCGATCTTTGCCAAACCTGACAAAAACAAGCAATAGGGAAAGGATTCCCTGTTTAATGAATGGTGTTGGGAAAACTGGGATATAGGGTAGAATTTGGTAGAATTTGGCTGTGAACCCATTTAAAAGGCAGCGAACCCATTTATTTAAACCCTGTTTAATAAATGGTGTTGGAAAAATTAGCCATGTGCAGAAAGCAGAAACTGGACCCCTTCCTGACACCTTACACTAAAATTAACTCCAGATGGATTAAAGACTTAAACATAAGACTTAACCATAACTTAAACCTAAAACCATAAAAACCCTAGAAGAAAATCTAGGCAAAACCATTCAGGACATAGGCGTAGGCAAGGATTTCATGACCAAAACACCAAAAGCATTGGCAACAAAAGCCAAAATAGACCAATGGAACCTAATCAAACTCCACAGCTTCTGCACGGCAAAAGAGTCATTAGAGTGAATCGGCAACGAACAGAATGGGAAAAAAATTTTGCCGTTTACCCATCTGACAAAGGGCTGATATCCAGAATTTACAAAGAACTAAAACAGATTTACAAGAAAAAAACAAACAAGCCCATTCAAAAGTGGGCAAAGGATATGAACAGAAGAAACAAGGATGTGAATACTACAAAAGAAGACATACATGAGGCCAACAAACATATGAAAAAATGCTCATCATCACTGGTCATCAGAGAAATGCAAATCAAAACCACATTGAGATACCACCTCATGCCAGTTAGAATGGTGATCATTAAAAAATCTGGAGACAACAGATGCTGGAGAGGATGTGGAGAAATAGGAACACTTTTACACTGTTGGTGGGAGTGTAAATTAGTTCAACCATTGTGGAAGACAGTGTGGCGATTTCTCAAGGACCTAGAAATAGAAATTCCATTTGACCCAGCAATCCCAATACTGGGCATATATCCAAAGGATTATAAATTGTTCTACTATAAGGACATGTGCACATGAGTGTTCACTGCAGTACAGTTTACAATAGCAAAGACCTACCAACACAGATGCCCATCGATGACAGATTGGACAGGGAAAATGTGGCACATATACAGCATGGAATATTATGCAGCCATCAAAAACGATGAGTTCGTGTCCTTTGTAGGGACATGGATGAACCTGGAAACCATCATTCTCAGCAAACTGACACAAGAGCAGAAAATCAAACACCGCATGTTCTCACTCATCGGTGGGTGTTGAACAATGAGAACACATGGTCACAGGGAGGGGAGCACTACACACTGGGGTCTGTTGGGGGGAAATAGGGGAGGGACAGCGGTGGGTGGGGAGTTGGGGAGAGATAGCATGGGGAGAAATGCCACATATAGGTGAAGTGGAGGAAGGCAGCAAATCACACTGCCACGTGTGTACCTATGCAACAATCTTGCATGTTCTTCACATGTACCCCAAAACCTAAAATGCAATAAAATTAAAAAAACAAAAAACAACAAAAAAAACCAGGAAGCCTAGAGTACATTGAAGAATACTGACAATTAAAATGAGGCGGTGGCCCCCTCTGCTGGTTCGTTTTAGAAGCAAGTGTCCTTTCAATTAATGACTGCTTGATAAAAGACCCTATTTTTGCCTTTTATGCATGGGGAATCTGTAGCTAATGGACAGTTATTAATTTTTTCTCAGTATATAAATTATACTAAATATGTAAATTAAAAAATAAATGAAAATGAAATAAGTAAGTATAGGACAAAAATGAGCAATTATGAGAGGAATTTCTAGAGTGAGGTTTAGGTGAGCAGTAATTTTCATGAAATGGTTCACCCACCTCAGTGAGTATCCTCGATACATTGTTTAATGTTTGCTTTTTTTCCCCTTCAAGGTATATGGATTCCTTAAACTTTATTCTTAGGATGACCTATCTCCCACTCCCTTGTAGTGAGGTTTTCTTAAGTTCCTTTCTTTCTTAGATGTATAATAGAAGCTGGGATCCAACGGAATATTTAAGTCCAAATGGTCTGACCTCATTTTCAGAGTAACCTTTTCCCTAACAGCCTACCCTCAAGTCCCAAAGCTTCTTAGCTAGCACCCACACTTATAATTTAAGCAATATTTTGAAATCTATTCACCTATTTCCATCCAAACTGGATAAAATTTCAGGCCACTCCATTTACCCTTAACATCAACTTTCGAGACAAGCAGAGGAAAACAGAATTGTACCAGACCTACAAGTTCCGAAACCCAGCTTTTAGGCACCAATTCTTCATTATTATTTTTAAATTATTATTATTTTTTGAGATGGAGTCTCACTCTGTTGCATAGGCTGGAGTGCAGTGGCGCAACATCAGCTCACTGCAACCTCTGCCTTCCAGGCTCAAACAATTCTCCTGCCTTAGCCTTCCAAGTATCTGGGATTACAGGCGCCCACCACCACGCCCAGCTAATTTTGTATTTTTAGTAAAGACGGGGTTTCACTATGTTGGCCAGGCTGGTCTTGAACTCCTGACCTCAGGTGATCCACCTGCCTCAGCCTCCCAAAGACACGAGTCACCACTTCTGGCTTCAGGCACTGATTCTAAAGGACAGTCCTATAAGTTAGGTTTTACTGTCATGTTGTTTTCACCAGGGCAGGAAGGCTCTGAAGGAAAGAGAGGATCCACCAGGGCAGAGTAAGGTTACCACCTGCCTCTCACTGTGTGGGCTCTCAGGCATTTCATGATGTCAAACGCAACCCAGTCAGCACTCAAGACACCATCCCATTCCTCTCAGCCTGCTCCATGTTCCACTGCTTATCATTTCACAGCAAATGGCCACACCATCCATCCATCCTGCTTTCCAAGCCTGTGCCCTTCCCACTCTTCTTGTCCAGGTAATTCTGTCCCTGACATTTCTGAAATCCATCTAACTCCTTTTCATCCCCAACACCAAAACCTGATTCCAAGTCACTGGTATCTTTTATCTGGTCTATACTGCAGCCTCCTCACTGTTCTGCCCTCGTGACAGGACAACATCCGGAACTTCCATCTTTGCTAATATATTCTATCACAGACAACACGGTGTTACAGCAACTAAAACATTTACAAATAGAAAATAATTTCAGGGCCAAGCATGGTGGTTCACGCCTCTAATTCCAGCACTTTGGAAGGTCAAGTGGGCAGATCACCTGAAGTCAGGAGTTCATGACCACCAGCCTGGCCAGCATGGCAAAAGCTTGTCTCTACTAAAAATACAATAATTAGTTGGGCATGGCGGCATGTGCCTGTAGTATCAGCTACTCTGGAGGCTGAGGCAGGAGAATCGCTTGAACCCAAGAGGTGGAGGTTGCAGTAAGCCAAGATCACTCCATTGCATTCCAGCCTGAGCAAGAGTGAGACTCTGTCTTGAAAAAATGAAAAAAAAAACAAAAAACAAAAAACAAAAAAAAAACCCACATAATTTTAGTTTCATCACTGTTGCAAAAAACATGGGCAGCCTATACTGTTTGTTATTCCTGAAACAATATTCCCCATCCTTCCTGCCATTCTTTCAAAGCCCAAATTCAGATGTCCGCTTTTCCAAGAAGCTAGAGTGCAGTGGCACGATCATAACTCACTGCCGCCTTTAACTCCTGGTAAAGGAATCCCCCATACCTCAGTCTCTCAAGTAGCTGTGACTATCAGTGTGCACCACCATGCCTGGCTGTTTTTAAAATTTTTTGTAGCGATATGGTCTCACTATGTTACCCTAGCTGGTCTCAAACTCCTGGCCTCAAGTGATCTGCCCACCTCAGATTCCCAAACTGCTGGGATTACAGGAGTAAGCCACTGTGCCCAGCCTGCCTTGCATGGTCCATAATGCTAGACAAAAATAGCCATGGGTAACAGAGAAGGGTGGAACAAAAACAGCCCTGTTCTGAAATCTCAGCCTCCCGTAGCCGAAAGCCACCTAACGCTGGGAAATGTTCTGAATCTCTGAGTCTTGGTCTACTCGTTATTAGTGACACTGGGATGTCACCTCATAAGGTAAAGTAATTCTGAAAATTTTATGATGCACAGAGTGATTATGAACACATACTGGTTCTTTTCTTGGCGCACCTGATCGGATGAATGGTCAGCTTTCAATACAAATCAGCTTTTAAGTTTTTAAACATACTTTTAGTATCATCCATTATTAGCATCATTTTCCAATTAAATTACTGAAGATCCTCCAGGGAAACTCATATTAAATATAAAACAATGCTTTAAAGCTTAAAGCACCATACAGTGTAAGTTATTACATGAAGCATAGCTCCTGCATTGAGATGCCCAGTAAATACTGACTACTTATTTTGAACCAATTAAAACATTAGTTATTGATAAAAAGAAATATTTCCCTTCTTGAAAAACAATGCTTCATGGAAACTCACACAGGATAATGGCTATCACCTGCACTCCTCCAACACACAGCTGAGACTTTAGGACTGTGCTCACCTAATAAACTGGGATCTGCTCGAACCATCTTCTGCTTTTTCTTCTTCTTGCCACTCTGCACAGCCTCAAAATTGGATTGTTGGTTGCTGCTTTGATTGGTTTGAAACACTGAATGGAGTGTACTGTGGTTCATCCCCCACACAGAGTCCTGTGAAATAAGCAACATGACTGAGATTATGCAGCAGATTCAGACTTGGTTCACCCTAGGAAAATGCTTGGCTTGTCCTCACATTATCAAGTATGAGCTTAAAAACAGAAAAAACAAAAAGCTTATCACATGTTATAATAATAAAACCAATAGGCCACTGAGCCACCATTTTCCTCTATTTAGCCCAAGACATCCCACTCAGCTCTGTGCCTCCACAAAGCCTTTCCTGGTAACTCTGGTTTCCACCCTGCTGTGACAGCAGAAATCCTCTACTATATATATATAGTCTGTACCAAACACCAGGACATGAATATAGCAAATAATCATAAGCAGACTATTGCACCCTAGCAATATACACCTCTCACCTAACCAAGAGCAGAAAGTCCCTTTGTTCCCTATGCCCCAGAACAGAGAGGACAGGGGTGGCATATTACCAAACAAGGTTAAAGTTGTATATCTTATTCCTATCAGCAATCCCAGAAGGGATCTGGTCCCAAAATATTGTCTGTATAATTTCTACCAACTGGTTACACTACGAAATTGCCTATTAGTCCTTCACGCCTACTCGCGGCACACTTCATTTTAACTTGGGATCTGTTTCAATGAGCCAGTTAAGGCACAGGTGGTAGTAGTGAGGGAGGCGTGGAAAAAGCTCTGTGGAAGAACAAGCCTGGTGTGATGTATGTGTGCGTGTGGCCCATGGATTCACATGCTTATTGGGCTCCCACCTTCCTGCTTTAGCCCACAGAGGAGCCATTTCACAAATACAAAGAGCCTTCTGTATTGTTATGTGATGCCTTCTCTTTAAAATATTTTTCCTAGCTGGGCACGGTGGCTCAAGCCTGTAATCCCAGCACTTTGGGAGGCCGAGGTGGGTGGATCATGAGGTCAAGAGATCAAGACCATCCTGGTCAACATGGCGAAACCCCAGTTCTAGTAAAAATACAAAACATTAGCTGGGCATGGTGGCACGTGCCTGTAATCCCAGCTACTCGGGAGGTTGAGGCAGGAGAACTGCCTGAACCCAGGAGGTGGAGGTTGCAGTGAGCCGAGATCGTGTCATTGCACTCCAGCCTGGGTAACAAGAGCGAAACTCCGCCTCAAAAAAAAAAAAAAAAAAAAAAAGATTTTCCTAGTGTTCCAGTGTTTACATCTTTCACTTTCCTTCAATTTATGCCTGTTAGCCCATTACCCAGTTAAATGTTAAATGACTTGTACTTCTCTGTATCATCTACATCCTTGGAATTGACCCATAATGAATACTGATTATCTCTAGAATAATTAGAGTAAAGGATACGAATATCTTTAAGTCCTTCCATAAGCCTTAGCAACCTGTCTTTCAGAAAACTTGTACAATTGAGTCTCACAGATTCTGTATTTGTGAATTCGCCTACTTGTTAAAACATATTTGTAACCCCAAAATGAATACCTGTAGTGTTTTTATGGTCATTCTGGAAATGCACATACTCAGAGCAAAAAACATGAGATGCTAAAGGCATATATTCCCAGTCAAGGTAGAACAAGGAAACAATACCTTCTTGTTATGGTTCTCAATACGGTCGGCAAGTATCCTTTTTGTGGTCTATTTAGTGCCATATTTTCCTAATTTTTTTGCTTTTTGTTAATAATTTCACTTTTTTTCCTTTTTTAGAGACTTGCTCTGTCACCCAGGCTGGAGAGTAGTGGTGCAATCTCGGCTCACTGCAACCTTTGCCTCCCGGGTTCAAGCAATTCTCCTGCCTTGGCCTCCCAAGCAGCTGGGATTACAAGTACGTGCCACCATGCCCGGCTAATTTTTGTATTTTTAGTAGAGAAGGTGTTTCACCATGTTGGCCATGCTGGTCTTGAACTCCTGACCTCATGATGCACCTGCCTCAGTCTCCCAAAGTGCTGGGATTACAGGTGTGAGCCACGGGATTTCACTGTTTAAAGGGGCCCTCAACTATAGTGCCGAAGAACTGGTTGGTGTTCCTAAGCACAGGAAGGCTGTGAGGTGCCTTAGGAAGAAAATATTTATGCTAGATAAGTTTCATTTGGGCATGAATAATAGAACTATTGGTTATGAATTTAATGTTAGTGAATCAATGCATATTAAATGAGGTGTCTTTAAAAAGACACCCACATAAAACAAGGTTATATAATAATCGGGTGACAAAAGTGTTTTGACTAGAGGTTTATGGGAACCTAAGCCAGTATAATCCCTAGGAGGTCAGTATTTGCTCAAATTTCATTTATATTTTCTGTTCAGTATTTGCTCTCATTATTCACAGGAGTTATATTCTGTAAAGTCCTCATGAACTTGTGTAAACTTGTAAAGTTCGTGGGGACTTTATGGCATGTAACTCCTGTGAATGATGAGAGTCCCTGCTGTATCTTTTATAACCCAACAGCAACGTGAACCATCCGGCATGCTGCAGTGTTGTCAGTACTAAGTACAGTGCGTCCTGAACACGGGGGAATTCAACATTTTAAATTTTAACTTTTCTTTCTTTCTTTTTTTTTTTTTTCTGGGATGGAGTTTTGCTCTTGTTGCCCAGGCTGGAGTGCAACGGCGCGATCTTGGCTCACCGTAACCTCCACCTCCAGGGTTGAAGTGATTCTCTTGCCTCAGCCTCTTGAGTAGCTGGGAGTACAGGCATGTGCCACCACGCCTGGCTAATTTTGTATTTTTTCAATAGAGACAGGGCTTCTCCACGTTGGTCAGGCTGGCCTCAAGCTCCCAACCTCAGGTGATCTGTCCGCCTCAGCCTCCCAAAGTGCTGAAATTATAGGGTGAGCCATCGCACCTGGCCAAGTTTTAACTTTTCAAAACCAGATCTATGGGTTTGATATGTTGGAATTTGCAATCTAACAATGACACATATACAAATCAAGAAAAATGGAACTGGTAAAGCCAGTGTTAAAATGAATGATTGTACTTGTTATTCGAGAGATACACTAAGGTACCTGGACATGTAATTTGAAAACATGAAGTCTATGCAATTTTTAAAGCGTGGTTATTCGATATACAAAAGTAGTACCTTTGCATTAATTTTCATTTCTCCAGTTACTCAAGATTTAAAGGTATTAATCCTCAGAGTTACTTCACACACTATGCTACTTTCTACCTGCTGCTGTGGCTGCTGTGGCTGCTGCGGCTGTGGCGGTGGCTGCTGCTGTTGCTGTTGCTGCTGCTGACGCTGCTGGTTGGCTTTCTGTTTGGCACGACGCTCAAGGAACTGCTTGGCAAACTCCTTGGCCTCAGAAGTATCTCCCAAATAGGCCCTGATATAATCATGGACCTCATAAGGAGATTCTACTTCTTTCAGGAAAGAAACAAATGTGGGAACTGCAAAATGGGAGGGAAGAAGACAAGAGTAACAAAGAAATAATGAAAGATACATATAAAAATCAGTCTCCATTTTTAATACATCTTTGCACCTAATCAGACATTAATGACAGAAACTTGATAAGTATGCAGTAATTGTGTTTAAACATTCTTTAAACTACCTTACAGAAATGGAAAAAAAAAAAAAAAAACCACTATCATCACAATGCCCATATCATATGCTTAATTTCACTGAATGTTATATTGAACTAAAACAGTTACAGTACTTGACTAAGGCTGAAGTAATTTGGGGATTCACTCTTTCTCTCCTGAAGAATCACCAAATTCAATATTTATTAACTCCTATGAAGTGTGCCAGGCACTACAACATATACTGAAGAAAATAGCTATATCCTCCTGGAACTTTCAACCCACTGAGATTTTTTTAAGAGAGAAATCAAACGGAAAATGTAAGCAGTGTGTGGTATAGGAGAAAAGCATGAGCATCAGAGTTAGACAAACACAGATTTAAAACCTGACTCTGAAATTGGCTGGCTGTGTGACCTTGATGAGTTATTTAACCATTCTGAGCCTCTGTTTCCTAATTTATAAAATGGGGATAATATACCTACCTTATAAAGGTATCTTTAAAAATTACCGCAAACATCAAATAACTGGGATACTACATGTTAACCCCAAAAGAGTGCCTAGCACATGGTAGGTGCTTAATGCATGGCAGCCATTACTGTTAGTTAAAATTGTTTTCTCTGTAGACTTTTAGACCATTAGATAGTGTTACAATGGTGCAAAGGAACCCCTTAATTCCTTTACTGCTGTTTTTCACAGATTCTTGGCTTTAGACAGGATGTCAGAGGTGGACTAGTTCAATTCAGCCTATCAGTTACGGGAATCCTGACATGTTGACCAGTCTCTCTTCAAACATTCAGGGATGGGAGATAGGTCTGTGAACAGCTAACCAGGAGCAAGTTTTTCTCTGAACTGTGCCAAAGCCTTTTCACTTCCGCACACTGGTCCTAGTTTTGTCCCACGCAAAATAAGTGTACTTGCTTTATCACAATTCCCACTCCCTCCCACAAAGGTGGAAAGGGAATGTCACATCACCTCAGCCGTCACTTGTCCAGGTTGACCTCTGTTCCCAGCATAACAGTTACTTTTTTTTTTTTTTTAACTTGACATAGCTGGCAATGTCCCCCACAAAATGAAGAGTATGGAACTATGACCTCCTCTGTCCTGTGTATCATTAAGGCAGTCTAAGATGGCATTTACTTTTTAACAACCACCAATAACCTATTTGAGCTTAGTATTACTGGACTTTGCTCACAAGTAATACTATTAAAGAGTCAAGTTCTTACGGTAGGCGCAGGGGTTGACCTCCTTAGATTTCATCTTCTGACTTTGGGCCCATCGTTCCAATTTGCCAGCCTCTCTGTGGGTCCTGCTCTGTCATTCCACATGCTGGGTTTCCCTCCCCAATTCTTACCATCCAAGTTATTTGCCGTATTAAGGGCATGAAGCATCTGTTCACACCACTGGGTAAATCCATCTTGGGCTTTATTTACTCCCTGAAAGAGCTTCAGCAACTTTTCTTCTTCTTCTACTTTCTTATTCTGCCGGTTAGACACACCTACAGATTTACTAAAGCAAAACAATAGGGCGATATTATATTCCCAGAAACTGTTACTATATGATTATAGTACAACATCATAAATAGATAATGTCTTGGCAATACTGGCTGGATGTCCAGTAATCCAATGCTTGGCTCCAAAAATGAAAAAAAAATTCAAATATTTGGATTGGATATACCCTTAAAATCTAGCCTCAGCTAATATATCCTTATTTGTGGATACAGGGCTTCTATTTAGAAAAAATGATGAAATTCTTCCTATGTATCCTTGGGGTAGGTTTTTTAATTTTACTAAGCCTCAATCTCCTTATCTGTAAAATGGTACTAACATTTTTTTGGGTTATCATAAGTAATAAAGATAGTGTATGAAAAGGCCTGGAGCACAGTGCCTGGCAAAGACGCTCATAAACTAACAGAAATCAATTGTCCCATTCATAATATATTAGGCCCGAAATCAAGAAGAAACAATCTGACAACACTACCATTTATTAAGTAGTTACTATGTGCCAGGCACTTACTACTTATCATGTATTCATTTAATCTTGACAATTACATGCATGAAGTTGTTATTATCTTCATTTTACCGACGAGGGAACTGAGGCCCAAAGAGGTTCCCTCTTGCCCAAGGTCACACAGCTAATAAGTGGTAGTGCTGGGATTTGAGTTCATGTACTTAACACTAAAACCCATGCTCGTTCAAAAAACACTGTATACTGAGGAAAGAAAGATGAAGATGAAAATGTAACTAACTTATAAAAATAAATAGGTTTAAGGTCATTACAGAAGTATTTTTATAATACTCATATTAATAGTATACATCACTTAAAAATACAAATTTAGGAAAAATGCTAAGGCAGCTAGAGAATATGTTGGAGAAATGTTCAATAACACAACAAAAACATTACGCTATTTCTAATAATTATTAAGTGGTTACCATGTACAACAGAGTAAGTGCTCAGCAGAAGGAGCCCCAAGAAATAATACAAGTGTGTCTACGGGGAAGAAAGCAATCACCATAATTGTAACTGCAAGCGCTTGAACACAGATTAAAACAGTAAGTAAAAACTAAATAACTACCTTTTACTGTCCACCCAACATCCCACTTCCTCCATCCCCACCTCCCAACCAACCAAGGTGCATAGGTGTGGTTGTTTTGAGCCCTACCTGAGACTGGCGTTGTTTTTATTTTTATTTGTTGAATTCCTAGGTCCCACCTCTTTAACTGCATCATCCCAGAATCCCATGTTGGAGTTTTTAGTGTCAGCATTACTCCAAATACTACTGACTAGGTCAGATGCCCACTGGTTAGGAGGACCAGTATTTATAGAGCCCCAAACAGAATTCCCAATGCTGGTGTGCAGATTGGAATGCTGTTAAAGAAAAGAGAAAAATTATTATCGTTAATAATGTTAAAAAGATAAGAAGACAGAAAAGATAAAACTAGTCAATACAATGACAGCTTAGGAAAATGCACACACCGTATTGTTACGAGCTCTGTTTGGTTGCTGGTGTTGCTGCTGCTGCTGCTGCTGCTGCTTTTGCATTTGTCTGGCTTCTTCCTGCTGAATCTCCAGAAGAGATTTCGTGGTACCTGAAGGTTTACTGACATTCCCCCAACCTGAGAGTTTCTGCTGTTGCTGCTGCTGCTGCTGTTGGAGAGCTTTCATCAACTCCCTCTGCTGGCGTCTTTGCTGTTGCATAAGAACAGAAGCTACCTGAGGATTCCTGTTTTTAGATCATAGTTATAAATATCCAGTCTACTAAATGGAATGCAAATACATAGTAGCTACATAACATTAACTTGATGGGATTAATTCTGCTGTTGCAAATAAAAACAGTAAAGTGCTAACAGTATTAAAAAGGAGAATGAGAACACCAAATGCAAAATTACTTCTTTTTTTGTTGTTGTTGACACGGAGTCTCACTTTTTTGCTCAGGCTGGAGTGCAGTGGCACAATCTCAGCTCATTGCAACCTCGCCTCCCAGGTTCAAGCCATGCCTGGCTAATTTTTCTGTACTTTTAGTAGAGACGAGGTTTCACTATATTGGCCAGGCTGGTTTCGAACTCCTGGCCTCAAGCGATCCACCTCCCTCAGCTTCCCAAAGTGCTGGGATTACAGGTGAGAGCCCCTGTGTCCGGTCTCAGAATTACTTCTTAAAAATTAAGAAGGCCTTTGGTTAAGCATAGAAATGAAACACATGTTTACTTCCTAAAGCCTCCACCAAAATGACAGATTGTATCTATACACAGCATAAACCCATAAGGACAAAGAAAACAGAATAGATTTTTTTAAAATCAGAAAGCAGATAAATAATGAGAACCCTAAAGATCTCAGAAACAGGCAGATTCATACAGAAAGCTCAGAAACTGGAGGTGCTGAGTCTCTCGAACAGAGGAAGACTGGCTGAAAGTCTGTAAAAAGAAGCAGTAAGACTACAGATTGCCTCCTGTACTCTATGCAGTCAGACAATTCTCTCTCCCTCACCACAGCAGAAAACTGAACATTCCCTGTCTGGAGAAGCCAAACCAGACTGGCACATTATCCTATGGCAAAGCCAACCAGCATAAGAGAACACACCTATACGTAGGTGCCAACAAACTTGGGGTTTGGGAGTGGAAGTCTCCAAAAGAACAACTCAGGCCGGGTGCGGTGGCTCACGCCTGTAATCCCAGCACTTTGGGAGGCCAAGGCGGGTGGATCACGAGGTCAAGAGATCGAGACCATCCTGGTCAACATGGTGAAACCCCGTCTCTACTAAAAATACAAAAAATTAGCTGGGCATGGTGGTGCGTGCCTGTAATCCCAGCTACTCAGGAGGCTGAGACAGGAGAACTGCCTGAACCCAGGAGGCAGAGGTTGCGGTGAGCCGAGATCGCGCCATTGCACTCCAGCCTGGGTAACAAGAGCGAAACTCCATCTCAAAAAAAAAAAAAAAAAAACAAGTCAGCCAGAAACTATTATGGGAAAGCCCACCAAGGTGCTGTACATACCAGAACCTCCAATTGGCTTTTGAGTGCCTTATTTATAAACAAACAGCCTAGAATTACCAAACATTTGACACAAATTTCTAAGATAAAAGCCAAAGACCAAAACAAACAAAAATACAAAATTCAACAGAAATAGATATAAGACAATGGGAAAATAGGAGTTGGCTTTTTAAGAAGCTATTAGTAAGTATTAATATCCTTAGAGAGGTAAGGTGGTGCATTCAATGAAAGAAGAATGAAAGGCTATAAAAAATACTTAAAGAACAAAATAAGGACTCACAGACATTAATGTAAGATAGCTTATGTTAAAAGCTCAGCAGGGCTGTGTACAGTGGCTCATGCCTGTAATACTCAACACTTTGGGAAGCCTAGGCAGGAGAATCACGTGAGCTGAGGAGTTCAAGGTTACAGTGAGCTACCATCACGCCACTGCACTCTAGCCTGGGTGACAGAGCAAGACCCTGTCTCTACGGAGAGAAGCTGGGAGAAGCTCAATAGAAGGACCAGAGGTAAAACTGAGAAGATGCCCCATAGAACTGATAAAAAGGGAAGGGCACAGTGGCCCATGCCTGTAATCCCAACACTTTGGGAGGCCAAGAGGAAGGATCGCATGAGCTCAGCAGTTTGAGGCCAACCTGGGTAACGTAGTAAGACCTGTCCCTACAAAAAAAATTTTAAACATAAGCCAGACATGGTGGCACACACTAGGACCACTAACCCATAATCATGCTAGACATTCTGGAACACTGCTTGACTAGATCCCTTTACTTGAAAATTTTACCTCTTCTCGAAGCTGCCGTTCTCGTTCTTCTTCTAGTTTTTGGATTTCAGCCAACGACAGGGTGGCCTGGGACTGACATGCTGTTGTATTGGACTGCTGGCCCCACGTTGAAGAAGAGGGAAGCTAAAAAAAAAAAAAAAAAAAGGGACAGCAGAAAAGTTCATGAGGAAATGTGCACAGAAAACAAAGAAGCAATAATGCATTATGTACAGCCAGAATATCTGCATTTTGTTCAACTCCATTTACCACATTCAATTCAAATTTCCTTCCTTGTTGCTTTTACTTACCATCCTCTCAGTTAGCTTCTTTTGCTTAAATTGTCACTGCTCCAAACCTAGGTTTATTTTAAAACAACTTACAATACACATATATGCTTATATTTGATCTACCACTTGGTGACAAGTTTGTTACATCTGGTACTGACATACACAGCAATATACAATATATATATAAAGAGCAGTAAACAAAAGAATCACTAACTTGGCTTAAGAATTTTTTAACTGACAAAAACAACAAAGGACATGATCCGCTGCTGTGCAGTGAAAGGCTTAAGGACATGATTTCTGAGGGGAGCACAATGGGAGGCAGCTCATGAGAGATGCTGGCATAGTCCTTGATCAGCCTTTATGAAAAGCAGTCATTGTTAACCAGGCTGCAGCTTCTAGTCATAAGCAGTAAGCTGCTTTTAATCAATAATTTTATTTTTCCTATTCCTTAAGATTATTGACTAAAATAATGAGCATAAATTTCTAGGTCCTGAATATTTCAATATTCTCAAAGCCTGGTTATTCTCAGAGAATCCCTTGCTCCTTGTGGCCAGAAAAATATACACTTTTAATACTGAGGCACCAAACAAGCAAACACAATAAAAAAGAAACCTAACCAGACTTACAAAATATATTTAATAAAAATAATACAGGAACATAGATCAAAACAAGTAAAATGCCAAGTAGTCTCCCCAAAAAATGGACCTACAGTAGACACCTGTAAGAGTGGATACTTACAGGATAAAAGGTATAAATAGTTTAAGCCATCACTGATATTGTCAAATAGCTCTTCAAATGAATGTCTTTAACACTACTGAACATAACCAACCTACAATATTTTTTGGCCAGGATGACAGGTAACAACATTTCTCTCAAAAAACGCACCTGCCCCGGGGGAGTAGAGGATGCCGAGGGAAGCTAACAAAGACTGGGTAGAGAGGTGCTGACAGGCAACACTGAGCAAAGTTAACTTTTGCTACATAGGAAACGACTCATTTGAAGGCACCATTAAGATCAAGTAAGGCAGTAGATCTCAAAACAGCAGCATAGCCTGAAGGGACTGATAGCCCTGGCTCTACCGCACCAGAAGATCAGAAGATCAGAAAGGAAGGCAGGAGAATCAGCATATTTTAATCATTCTGATGCAGCCAGTAACTACTGATGTTGTCTAAAATCACGGTAGACATGTCACTTCACTGTAACCAGCCTTCACTGTAATCTCCAGCCTGCTTCAGCGGACCTCAACCAACACTGGGAATAGAGGCAATGCCTTCAGAAATGACCAACTATCCTCATAGGCACCTCTAGAATCTTTCTATTGCTGTGCCAAAATATATTTATTCTCTCTCTCCTCCCTGGACCAACTCTCTATTTCTCTATCTATATACACACATACATGTGCATATATATACACATATACACATACACAATCTCTCTAGACACACAAATATATAGTCTATATTCCATAGGTCTGCTCTCTAGGGTAACTGCAGCCCAAAGGCTTTTCCTGAAGTCTTCTTTGTAGATAGGAAATAATATCCCAGAGCTCTTTCAACATTGCCACATGACACTTAAGACCAGCCCAACCAACACCCTATAATGCAACTGCAGTTTGTCAATCATCCTTCTCAGAACAAACCTTTGCCAAATCAAAAGCAAATAGAAAATTTAGCACATTCTGTGACTCCTGAATGCCTAAAATCCCCTAATATCCTTTGTTGATTTTTAAAACTATACTCTTTTTGTTCTGCCCCGACATTGCTACCTTACATTTCAACACTGGTTTTGCTTTAAGAAATAACTGTGTTTCACTGTCGGGTGATAGCATGAGGAGCTGCGTGGACCTGCTCCCTGGCAAAACTGGTAAAGATCTTTTTTTTCTTTTTTTTGAGACAGAGTCTCGCTCTGTCACACAGGCTGGAGTGCAATGGTGCGATCTCAGCTTACTGCAACCTCTGCCTCCAGGGTTCAAGTGATTCTCCTGCCTCAGCCTCCCAAGTAGCTGGGATTACAGGTGCCCGCCACAATGTCCCACTAATTTTATAATTTTAGTAGAGCCGGGGGAGTGGGGAGCACTTCACCATGTTGGTCAGGCTGGTCTCGAACGCCTGACCTCATGATCTGCCGGCCTTGGCCTCTCAAAGTGATGGGATTATAGGCGTGAGCCACTGTGCCCAGTCAAAGATCATTTTTTAAATAATAATTTAAAATCTCTGGCTGGGAGCAGTGGCTCACACCTGTTATCCCAGCACTTGGGAGGCCCAGGTGGCAGATCATTTGAGGTCAGGAGTTTGAGATCAGCCTGGCAAACATGGCAAAACCCCATCTCTACTAAAAGTACAAAAAAAGTAGCTGGGTGTGGTGGCACACACCTGTAATCCAGCTACTTGTAAGGCTGAGGCAGGAGAATCCCTTGAACTCAGGAGGCGAAGGTTGCAGTGAGCCGATATTGTGTCACTGCACTCCAGACTGGGTGACAGAGCCAGATCCTCAAAAAAAATAAAGTCTTAAATATATAAATGAAGTCTCAAAAATAAATAAATAAATAAAGTTTCTGGAAATACTCCTAAGGGTATACAGCAAATTTTAAAAATAAGTTTCTTCAAGAATATTTGCTAAAACTCAGGAAGAACAGCAAGAGCTGGTGATACTTAAACCAAGATCTATTCTCTCCTTCTCTCCTTCCAGCTTAATGAGACAAACTCCACTCTAGACTGGTACAGTCAAGACATGGATCCCTTCTCCCCTCAGCCACCAGTCAGCAGGATTTCTTCCTGGAAAAAGCACATCAGTGTGTCTCACCCTGATGACAGTTACCTGTAACAATGGCTAAGTTCCAAGTGCAATAGACCTGGAGGCTCTCTTCTTGTGCCCAGCCTCACTGGTAGGATGCAAACTGTTGACCACAGCAATACCAACACTAGGGCACAGATTGCCAATGCAGCTGGCCGGGCCAAGCCACCAAGAAAGGCAAGCCAAGAAGACCTGAGGCTACTATTCTGCCCACCCTTCAGCAAATGTTAGAGGAAAGCAGACCACTGTGCCCACTTCCAGAGCTGACTGAGATTTTTGTCTGAGGGTAGGAGTGTAGGAAAACAGGCAGAAAACAGAGAGCTTTAGGTTTCTTCCCAAAGGAACTGATTTTATTTGCAACAGATACTAATAGTGCTTTCAGAAACAGAAGATGGGATAAAAGGCAATTGGGAGGAGACCAGTAGATTCATAGGAGATACAGGCTAAACTGTAGGAGGCTGCTACCTTATCTGAGAGAACTAGATAAAGAAAACCGGAAGGAATCCCCCCGGAGTCAGAACAGATCTTACATATAGACTTCAAGAACTATTTCTTCAAAGAAGCCTGAATTTAACTGGATCAGTCTGTCAATGTATGCCCCGGGACACATTTTTTTGGGGGGTGTGTGGGAGGGTGGGAGATGTAGTCTCACTCTGCCACCCACCTCCACCTCCCAGACTCAAGCGATCTTCCCACCTTAGCCTCCTGGGTGGCTAGGACCACAGGCACGCATCACCACGCCTGGATAATATTTTGTATTTTTTTTTTCTCTTGTAGAGATACAGTTTCACCATGTTGCCTAGGCTGATCCTGAATTCCTGAACTCAAGCAATACACCTGTCCCTGCCTCCCAAAGTGCTGGAATTACAGGCAGAAGCCACTGCACCCATCCATTTCCCATTTGCCCCAATAATATTTGCTGGCAGTGCGTGTAGCTGCAGCGTTTACCCGGAGATAACGCGCAGGTTTTTCCAGATCATTTGGCATCTGTTTTCTGTTCCAACAAGTTGTTGCAATTGCATCAGTGCTGTTTTGATGTAATTCTCTGATTAGGAATAAGGTTAGGACTGTAATCCAAGAGTTATCTTGAGGTCGGCGCAGCAACTGCATGCACCTCCAGGGATATTCTCAGGGCAAATGGGAAACGGGTTAAGAACAACAGAGCTCAGCTAGCAGTAAGTACAGTAAAACAGCTGAGTGTGGAAAAGACAGTCAAAGAGAGCCCTGCCAAACCCACTGTCACCTCACTCTGGGTATACCCAATGCTATACCCCCAACATGGACAACAGCAAAGGCTTCACATGGTCAGGGGGTGGAGGAGGGAGTTAGACTCCACTAAAATAATCCATCCAGTCACAAAACAAATAAACAAGAAAGAAGATCAAGCGGGGAGGGGTGAGTGGAGATACTCAGAGTTGCTACAAGACATTATCAAAAAGTCCAGATGCCAATGAAAAATTATGAAACATGCAAGAAACAAGAAAGTATAACCCATACACTGGGGAAAAAAGCAGGCAACAAAAACTGCTTGTGAGAGTGAAGAAGATGTCAGATTTATAAAAGTTGTTCAGAGAACCTAAGGAAGCTATGACTAAAGTAGTAAAGGAAGGTATGATGACAGTGTCACACCGAATAAAGAATACTAATAAAGAGACAGATGTTATTTTTTTAAAAAACCAAAAGGAAATTCTGGACTACAAAAGTATAATAACTGAAATTAAAAACTCTGCCCATCAATGGAAGATTAGATAAAGAAAACGTGGTGTTTATATAAAGCATGGAATGCTACCAGTCACAAAGAAGAATGAAATCATGTCTTTCACAGCAACACAGATGGGACTGGAGGCTATCGTCCTAAGTAAAATAACTCAGAAACAGAAAGTCAAATACTGCATGTTCTCACTTATAAGTGGGGGCTAAACAATGGCTACATACAAGCATACAAAGTGGAATAAAGGACACTAGAGACCCCAAAAGGTGGGAGAACATGAGGTAAGGGTTGAAGAATCACCTACTGGGTACAATGCTCACTATTTAAGAGGTAAATACGTGAAAAGCCCAGCCTTCATCACCATGCATTATATGCAATTAAGAAACCTACACTTGTATGCCCTAAATATATGTAAAAAATTTTGAATTAAAAAAGTCACTGGAGGTACACTACAGTGTATCTGAACTGGCAAAAGAAAGAAAGAAAGATCAACACAAATTGCACAAAGAACAGAGAGAAAAACATGAAGAAAATTAAAGAGGGCCTTAGAGAAATGAGACACCATTAGGTACATGAAGTATAAGCATTACTCAAGTACCTGAAGGAGACACAGAAAGGAACAGAACACACAACTGAAGAAATAATGACTAAAAATTTCTCCAGTTTATGGAAAAACATTAATCTACACATCCAGGAAGAACCATCAATTCTGAGTAGATTAAACACAGGAGATCCACAAACAGACATGTCATAGGAAAAATGCTGAAAGCCAGACTCAGTTTGGAAGTTACCTTTTTTCAAGAAGCCTTTCCAAACTTCCCAGATGGATGTGGTTCTCAGGTTTTAGAGAGCAACAGAGTCCCTTGCAGGGTTTGTTTAAATACAAGATTGCTCAGTTCCACCCCTAGAGGTTCTGATTCAATAGGTCTGGGGTGGGAATCTGCATGTCTAATAAGTTCCCAAGTGACCAAACTCTGAGAATGACTGACTCCATGCCACCTCTCCCTCTACCCTCACCACACTATATTCTACTTTCCTGTTTATATATCTACCCTGTGAGCTCCTTGAAGACAGGAGACACCAAACCTTACTGCTCACTGAAGATCCAGCATGAAGGTATGTAGAACCTGCCACAAATCTGCTCCTCCCTTCCCAATTACTCCAATTTCATCAACAGTTCTACTATCTTCTCAGTCACTGAAACTTACTCTAGGAGGCACCCCAGCTTCTGCCTTCCTCCCTCAGCTCCAGAGAGTTAAGTCTTGCTGACTGCTATCAGGCCAGCTCCCTCCTGCTGGTCTCTCCTGTACATTCATACCATCACCAACATAGCCTCTTAATTGGGCTCCCAGTATTCACTTTCTCCTTATTTAAAAAAAAAAAAAAAAAAAGGCTTTGAATCCTCTTTAAAACAAACAACACTTTGTGTATATCACCTCTTAATGTAACTTTCAATAAATGCCCATGGCCAACTCTGTTTCAAGCCCTATATTCTAGTTCCCATTTATACATCCGAGTGTTGATGTGCCTATATTTTTGTCAACTCTCTAGGGGCAACTGCCTTGTTTCCTTTATCTTTGTCTCAGCAGTGCTGTACTGGTATGGAATACGCACTCCAGTGTTTACTGAGCCATGTTAAATTTACAAACCAAACAGATTTACTTGTTTTGCCTACACTGCTGCTCATGTTCTATCCTCTTCTTCACTCATCTAAATGCCTAATACCAAGTATGTGCATTATAGATCTTGTTGATGATCCCAGAAGTTCAAGACCAGCCTGGGCAACATGGCGAAACACCATCTCTACTGAAAATATAAAAAACTAGCTGGACATGGTGGCGTGCACCTGTAGTCTCCGCTACTGGGGAGGCTGAAGTGGGAGGAGCACATGAGCTGCCCAGGAAGTCGAGGTTACAGTAAACCGAGATCATGCCACTGCATTCCAGCCTGGGCAAGGGGAGTAGGACCCAGTCTCAAAAACAAATAATTTAAAATATTTTAATATTAAAAAAAGAAAGAAAGTACAGTTTTACTGCTACTGGTACAGCCAGCACCCACCTAACTAAAAAAGGTTAGCAAGGAGCTCCTAAGGTTGATGCGTAGGGCTTTACCTTCATCTGCGCCAGCTGCTGTTGCTGCTGCTGCTGCTGCAACCTCCGGAGAGCCTCTTGCTGCTGCTGCCTCTGGCGCATTAACTCCTTCTGCCGCTGAACCTCCAGCTCCTTCCTCTTCCGTTCCTCCTCTTCATGCCGGAGTCTGGCTGCCTCCTCTTCCATTCGCAGCCGGTTCTCCTCTAATCGACGCTGGGCTTCTTCTTCTTCCCGGGCCCATTTTGCAGCCTCCTCTTCCTTTCCAGAAGGAAAAATTAAAGAGAGAAAAATTTTATTAATTGTGGGAGGAAAAATCTGACTCACTTTTGAAGGCTTCTGTCAAATGGCTATTGAAATGAAAGAGAAAGCAGAAACTGTTTATGATGATGCAAGGTAGAAGTAACTTTTCTTTTAAAACAACTTATAGTAGCCACAAAGGCCTGGCATGCTTACAGGGTGAATTTTTTATTAAAGGACTGCCACTTTAAACATGTGTGGTAAAAGCCCTAATCTCAAAGCAGCTCACCATCAACTGCAGGCAAGTCTCCTGGAAACACTGCTCCAACATTTCAGGTAAGCAAGCCTTTCAGGGTGCTGAGTGCTAAGAGCTACCAACATCCTATAACGACGCTGACTGCCATGACAGCATCAGCCAGTTCTGAAACCAAAGCTACTTTCCAAGACCACTGAATTCCATCCCTGGCTCTTGCCCCTTGTGGGCCATGGGCCCTTCAGAACATCTTTCCTCAATCAATCCTCTACCATCTACTACCTTTGCCCTCACCTGGGCTCATTTTCCTTCTGCTTCCTTCCCTCAAAAGCATTCCATTGTGCCCTCCAAAACTCACTTCACTGTTAAGAAATTCCCTTCACCTTTTCAGTCTGCCTGCTGTGCCTGTAATGCTTTGTCTTATCCATATCACATTCCTCTACTTCATACTCTAAAACAGGCATCCCCAAACTTTTTACACAGGGGGTCAGTTCACTGTCCCTCAGACCGTTGGAGAGCCGCCACATACTGTGCTCCTCTCACTGACCACCAGTGAAAGAGGTGCCCCTTCCTGAAGTGCCGTGGGTGTGGGGGGCGGATAAATGGCCTCAGGGGGCCGCATGCAGCCTGCGGGGCCGTAGTTTGGGGACGCCTGCTCTAAAACGTCGGTCTTCGGTCAGACGTCAGACGGAAGTCAACTATTCAGAGACTCACCCAGCCTTCAGGAGGTAGACTTTACCTTTGCCTTTTGATTAAGGTCAACTATACCCTGTCTTTATCTATTTGCTTCTAGTTCACCTGTGGCAGCTACTGTTTCTACGTATCCAACAACTACTACCTTTGTCAGGCTTCTTCCTTGCAGACAAAGCCTCCTGCCATGTTAGAGGTTTAAAATGTCAGATTTTGCTTTTAAGCTTCCAGTGTAACTAGGGGGTAGCCAAGTGATACAACTGGGGTCAAAGAGATGTCTACGGGGAGACCTCTAAGGAAGAAATTCTTCCCAGATAAAAGGAAGAAAGCATGAGAGAAAGACCATTTCCTATTTGGATACAGGTTGCACACAGTGTGATATCCAAAACTCTTAACCATGACGTAAAATATCTGAACTCAAAAGTCAACACAGCAGGAAATGGTAGAGAAGGAGTATGCAAAGGTCGTAAATCCTTAATGCCATTCACTGAAGCAAGGTATAACAGGCTAATGGGCAGACCTCTTAAAGTGTAAGGCAACAATATCATTTATTATTTAAGCCATCTTAGGTGGGTATTTTGATTCTGGAGCTGAAAGTGTCCTAATGATGATGCTTACTTCTTGTATATTCATCACATACATAGGCTGTGCTTCTTGAGGACAGAAGCAATTTCCTAATTGTCTTATACTCCACCAGAAAACAAGCACAATAAGTGGCATATAGTACATTAACTAAACATGTTAACTGTTAAATGAATAAACCAAAGAATGAATCAACGCATAATCTAACTTGGAAGCTATCTATCTCTAATAGAATTCAGGTTTCTGAAAAGAAAATTCAATTTAGAATGCAGGCAAAAGCAAGCAAAACTCTACATTCTTAAGTGTGGACTGCACAGAGTGACTTCCAAAGAGTCAGTATCGTACTGACTTGCAGTACTACTTACAGCATTAAGGGGGAAAGTGACTTACAGTGGAGAAACCTGACAAATGCTACTTCAGCCAAGTGATCGAGGTCTACATCAGCAGTCCCGAACCACGTTGGCAGTATGTACCTCTTGATTTGATGTGGTGAAAAGGCCACTTTGCCTCTGTGATCTTCCTCCCAAATACCCATAATCCGGTTTATTAATGAGAAAAACTTCAGATAAATTCCAATCAAGGGGTACCCTATAATATTATTTCTTAAAAACTGTCAGTATTTCTTAAAACTGACGAAGTCATCAAAAACAAGACTTAAGAAACTGTCGTAGCCAAGAAGGGCCTAAAGAGACATGACAGCTAAATGCAATATGATATTCTCTTTTTTTACAAGTTATTATCATTATTATTTTTTTGTAGAGACAGGGTCTCACTACGTTGCTCAGAATGTTCTCGAACTCCTGGCCTCAAGTGATTCTCCTGTCTCAGCCTCCTGAGTCGTGGGGATTACAAATGAGAGCCACTGTGCCCAGCTAATACGATATTCTGAATGGAATCCTGGAACAGAAAAAGGACATTAGGGAAAATCTTTAAAAATCTCAATAAACAATGGATGTTTAATAATAATGGATCAGTATTGGTTTATTAGTTGTAACAAATGTATCATACTCATGTAAGATATTAATAGCAGGGGAAACTGTAAGCAAGGGGAAATATGAAAGCTCTGTGTATTATATTCCCAGTTTCTCTGAAAGTCTAACACTCTTCTAAAAATAAAATCTACCAATAAAAAAAAAATCTATGTTCTTTAACATTAAAATAAAATGATTTGGGGGTTCTAGTTTCTTGTAATGACAGAGTACCATGGTTGGACCATCTGTCCCACATATGATTATAAAAGCTGAACAAAATACGAAAGAACTAAAAATAAAAAAAAGAACAGGTATACTGAGCCAGGCCCAGTGGCTTCTGCCTGTAATCCCACCTACTAAGGAAGCAGAGGCAAGGGGATCACATGAGGCTAGGAATTTGAGACCAGACTGGGCAATACAGTGAGATCCCTGTCTCCAAAAAAATAAAGTAGAAATTAGCTATGTATGGGGCATGTGCCTGTAGTCCCAGATACTTGAGAGGCTGAGACAGGAGGATCACCTGAGCCCAGGAGTTCAAGGCTGTAGTGAGTGATGATCATACCACTGTACTCCAGCCTGGCCAACAGAGTGAGATGCTGTCAATAAAAACAAACAAACAAACAAACAAACACTAGAGAAATCAAAGAAGAGTCTACCTTCCCTCCCCACCAACCGTCTATGAATCAAAAAAGCATACCTTTAAAAAAATACATGTGACCAGGCACAGTGGCTCGTGCCTGTAATCCCAGGCACTTTGGAAGGCTGAGGCGGGCGAATCACAAAGTCAAGAGATAGAGACCATTCTGGCCAACATGGTGAAACCCCATCTCTACTAAAAATACAAAAAATTAGCTGGGCATGTTGGCGTGTGCCTGTAATCCCAGCTACCTGAGAGGCTGAGGCAGAAGAATCACTTGAACTCGGGAGGCGGAGGTTGCAGTGAGCCGAGATCGAGCCACTGCACTTTGGCCTGGCAACAAAGTGAGACTCCATCCCAAAACAAACAAACAAACAAAAAGTAGGATTTTTATTTATATTTCACCTAAGGGCACTCCCCCATTCACCAGCAAAGGGCTCAAAGCATTACTAGCAATTCTGATGTCAAAAGAGAGAGTTCTGGGATAGAAAAACAATTAGGAGGAAAATTTGGAAGGGGATCATCAAAAGGAAGGGAACCAGAAAAGAGAGGAGCCCCCAAATCTGCTGAAATCCTTGGCTGGTGTAGACCTCAGGATAAGCCAAAAGGAGCAGCTGGAAGAACTCAGCAGAGATTAGAGATTTCTGCTGCTCTACCATGAGTGGGGCACAATGTTGAAGACTGAATTCACCAAGGTAGATGCCAGACAGAACTAAACTCTCTCTTTAAAGGGACAAACCAGAATGTATAATCTCATAACCTACCATTCAGAATGTTCATTATACATTTTTTTTAAAATTATAAAAATAATCAGATATACACAAAAATGGAGTAAGGGAAAAATATATACCATGAAAACACCAAAGACAACTAGAATGATGTTAAGGCAGCCTTAACATCAATTTAATAGACTTTAAGACAAGAAATACAATCAGAGGTAAACAGGAACATTTCATAACAATAAAAGCTTCACCAAGAAGACAGAACTATATATAACTGTATATGCAAATAATAACAGAGCCTCAAAACACAAGAGCAAATACTAACATCTAAAGGGAGAAATGAACAAATCAAAAACTGTAGTTTCAGATTTTAGCATCTGGTTTCTTAAGATGCAAATGCATGGCTAAATTAAAAAAATATTAGCATTTCTCTCAGGAATCAATATAACAACTAGGTAAAAAATAAGTAACGATATAAAATACTGATGCTATCAACCACCCTGACCTAATTGTCATTCATGAAACAGTACACTCAATAATTGAGAAATATATATTCTTTTCAAATGTAGGAGGCCAGGTGTGGTAGCTCCTGCCAGTAATCCTAGCACTTTGGGAGGCCAAGGCAGGAGGACTGTTTGAGGCCAGGAATTCAAGACCAGCCGGGGCAATATAGCAAGAACCCATCTCTATATACTCTACATATTTTGAATTTTTTTTCCTTTTATAAAAAAAGTCAAATGTAGCAGGGGGGGTTTGTATACTAACTTCAGTGACACTATTCATGTTAATAAGTTCTGATAACCCACTACCATTGGACCAGCCAAGACCCTGACTCTATAAATTTTTTTTTTTTAATTAGTGATGATGCATGGTGGTACATGCTTGTAGTTGCAGCTACTCTAGAGACAGCTTCAACCAAGAAGTTCCAGGCTGCAGTGAGCTATGATCACATCACTGCACTTCACTGTGGGCAACAGAGTGAGACCTGGGCAAAAAAAAAAAAAAAATCCCACAAATGCATGTAAAATAACTCACAGTGACAGACCATATACAGAACCAAAAAAAAAAAAAGGTCAATAAATTTTTAAAAATTGGGATCCTACAGATTATGTTCTCTGATTACAACGTAATTAAGTTAGAACTAAATGTAAGTAAGGGGCTAGGCACCATGGTTCATGCCTATAATCCCAGCACTTTGGGAGGCCAAAGTGGGCTGACTGCTTGAACCCAGGAGTTCAAGACCATCCTGGCAACATGGTGAAATCCCATGTCTATAAAAAATACAAAAATTAGCCAGGTGTGGTGGCACATACCTGTGGTACCACCTACTCAGGAGGCCGAGGTGAGAGGATCACCTGAGCCTAGGCAGGTAAAGGCTACAGTGAGCTGTGACCATACTACTGCACTCCAGCCTGGGTGACAGAGTGAGACTCTGTCTCAAAAAAAAAAAAAAAAAAAAAGAAAGAAAAAGAAAATGAAAAAGAAAAGGCAGGTTCCAAATACTTGAAAATTAAATAACCCATTCTTAACTCATAAGCCAAAATGAAAATTACAAGAAAAATTTAAAAGTGCTTTAAACTAAATAATAAAAATGTAACATATTAAAAACTGTGACATGTAATTAAAGAAGTGCTCAGAGAGAAATGTATTGCTTTACATGAATTTATTAGAAAGAAGATTTAAAATTTTTTATCTAAATTTTTGTCTTAAGAAACTAGAAAAAGACAAGAAAAATCAACTCAAAGTAGAAGACAGAAAATAACTGTTAAGTATGGCAGGAATCAATAAAAAGATAAATAAGTACAAAGCCAAAAGTTGGTTCTTTGTTCAATCTTTCAAAAGACTGATAAACAGAACACAAACTACCAACATGCAGAATAAAAGGAGGACTATTGTTACAGACCAAACAAACATAAAAAGAGTAACAATGAATAAATTTGTGCCATTCATTCAAAACAATGAATGAATTTGACAGCTTTGTTAAAAGGACATAGATTACAAACACTGACAAAACAAGACAAAACAATCTGATTAGCCACATAACTCAAAGAAACGGAACTTTATAAAAAATCTCTCCACAAAGAAAACACCAGGCTCAGATGGTCTCAATGGTGAACTCTATCAAATACAGGTGTGCCTCCATGATACTGCGGGTTCAGTACCAGGCCGCTGCAATAAAATGAAGACTGCCATAAAGCAAGTCATATGAAACTTATGGTTTCCTGGTACATATAAAAGTTATGTTTATACCATATTAGGTGTTCAACAGCATTATGTCTAATAAAACAATGTCTATACCTTGAAAATCCTAAGGGTCCTAGGATTTTCAGAATGGTAGATGAGCACTGGATTCAACTTAGTCACCAGCTGCATTAGCCCCTAACAAGAGAGTCAGCCTGTCCTTTCAGGATTTGAAGCCAGGCACTCACTTCTCTTCTCTAGCTATGAAAGTCCTAGTTGATAGCTTCTTTTATTAGAAAGCTGTTTGACCCACATTGAAAATCTGTTGCTTAAAAAATGCAACGATCATCTGAGTTTTCAGAGTCATATTCTTTCTGCTGGTGGATGGTCTTGCCTCGATGTTGATGGCTGCTGACTGATCAGGGTGGTGGTTGGGATAGCTGCAACAATTTCTTAAAATAATATATCAGTGAAGTTTGCTGCATCGATTGATTGACTTTTGCTGCACTGACTGCATTGACTCTAATTTCTATGAAAGATTTCTCTGAAGTATGTGATGCTGTTTGATAGGATTTTATCTAGAGTAGAACTACTTTCAAAATTGGAGTCAACATCTCAAACCCTGCCACTGTCAACTAAGTTTATGTAATATTCTAAATCCTTTTTTGTCATTTCAACAATGCTCACAGCATATTCGCCAGGTGTAGATTCCATTTTAAGAAACCACTTTCTTTGCACATTCACATTTTACCATGAGATTATAGCAATTCAGTCACATCTTTAGACTCTACTTCTGATTCTGGTTCTCTTGTTATTTCCACCACATCTGCAGTTACTTTCTCCACTGAAGTCTTGAACCCCTCGCAGTCATCGATGACGGTGGGAATCAACTTTTTCCAAACTCCTGTTAATGTGGACATTTTGACCTCCTCTCATGAATCACTAATGTTCTTCAATGGCATCTGGAATGGTGAATCCTTTCCAGAAGGTTTTCAATTTAGTTTGCCCATATCCATCAGAGGTACCCATAGTACCCAGAGCATTATCAAGTGTATTTCTTAAATAATGATACCTGAACATCAAAATTAATCCTTGATCCATATGCTGCAGAATAAATGCTGTGTTGGCAGGGATGAAAACAACATTAACCTCCTTGTACATCTCCATCAAAGCTCTTGGATGACTAGGTGCATTGTCAATGAGCAGTAATATTCTGAAAGGAGCAGTAGGTCTCAACAGTGGGTTTAAAATATTCAGTATACCACACTGTAAACTGATGTGCTATCATCCAGACTTTGCTCTTTCATGTATACAGCACAGGCAGAGTAGATTTAGTATAATTCTTAAGGGCCCTAAGATTTTCAGAATGGCAAATGAGCACTGGCTTCAACTTAAAGTCACCAGCTAGCTTCAAACTTTTCTTCTTCAGCTTTGTCACCTCTCTCAGCTTTCACAGAATTGAAGAGAGTTTTTTTTTAAATTTTATTGCATTTTAGGTTTTGGGGTACATGTGAAGAACATGCAAGATTGTTGCATAGGTACACACGTGGCAGTGTGATTTGCTGCCTTCCTCCACTTCACCTATATCTGGCATTTCTCCCCATGCTATCTCTCCTCAACTCCCCACCCCACACTGTCCCTCCCCTATTTCCCCCCAACAGACCCCAGTGTGTAGTGCTCCCCTCCCTGTGACCATGTGTTCTCATTGTGTAACACCCACCTATGAGTGAGTACACATGGTGTTTGATTTTCTGCTCTTGTGTCAGTTTGCTAAGAATGATGGTTTCCAGGTTTATCAATGTCCCTACAAAGGACAGGAACTCATCGTTTTTGATGGCTGCAAAATATTCCATGGTGTATATGTGCCACGTTTTCCCTGTCCAGTCTATCATCAATGGGCATCTGGGTTGGTTCCAGGTCTTTGCTATTGTAAACAGTGCTGCAATGAACATTCGTGTGCACGTGTCCTTATAGTAGAACGATTTATAATTCTTTGGCTATATACCCAGTAATGGGATTGCTGGGTCAAATGGAATTTCTATTTCTAGGTCCTTGAGAAATCGCCACACTGTCTTCCACAATGGTTGAACTAATTTACACTCCCACCAACAGTTTAAAAGTGTTCCTATTTCTCCACATCCTCTCCAGCATCTGCTGTCTCCAGGTTTTTTAATGATAACCATTCTAACTGGCATGAGATGGTATCTCAATGTAGTTTTGATTTGCATTTCTCTGATGACCAGTGATGATGAGCATTTTTTCATATGTTTGTTGGCCTCATGTATGTCTTCTTTTGTAAAGTATCTGTTCATATCCTTTGCCCACTTTTGAATGGGCTTGTTTTTTTCTTGTAAATCTGTTTTAGTTCTTTGTAAGTCAGATGGGTAAACTGCAAAATTTTTTTCCCATTCTGTTGGTTGCCGATTCACTCTAATGACTCTTTCTTTTGCCGTGCAGAAGCTGTGGAGTCTGATTAGGTTCCAGTGGTCTATTTTGGCTTTTGTTGCCAATGCTTTTGGTGTTTTGGTCATGAAGAGAGTTTTAAGGGCTTGTTCTGGATTAGGCTTCGGCTTAAGGGAACATTACAGCTGATGTGATCATCTATTTGGACCACTAAAATTATCTCCATATCAGCAATAAGGCTGTTTGGCTTTCTTGCCATTCACGTGTTCACTGGAGTAGCACTGTTAATTTCCTTCAAGAACGTTTCCCTTGCATTTACAACTTAGCTAACTGGCATGGCGGGGTGCCTGGCCTTTGGCCTATGTCATCAGCTTCTGACATCCTCACTAAGCTTAATCATTTCTAGCATTCAGTTTACAGTGAGAGACACGTAACTCTTCCTTTCACTTGAACTCTTAGTGGCCATTGTAGAGTTATTAACTGGCCTAATTTCAATAATGTTGTGTCTCAGTGAATAGGGAGGTCCAAGGAGAGGAAGAGAAACAGGGAACAGCCAGTCAATAGAGTAGTCAGAGCATCCACAACAGGTATGGATTAAGTTTGCTGTATTATGTGGGTACAAGTGACAGTACTCCACAATTTCAATAGTGACATCAAAAATCACTTGTCACAGATCACTTTAATTACATGTCACAGTTTTTAATACATTACTTTTTTTACTATTATATCACTTATAACAGATATAATAGTAAAAAAAATCTGAAACATTACAAGAATTACCAAAATGGGACACAAAGTGAGCACATGCTGTGGCCAACAGACTTGCTAAATGCAGGGCTGCCACAAGCCCTTCAATTTGTAAAAAATAAAATACATGCAAAGCACAAGAAAGTGAAGCACAATAAAATGGGCTGTATTCAATGAAGAAATAATTCCATTCTTATACAAACTTTGGAAATAATTCTAATCTTATACAATCTTATACAAACTTTTTCAGAACACAATAAAAAGTATCACATTTCAATTTAACAGGCCAGCATAAACCTGACACCAAAATGGAACAAAAGCATTGTAAGAAAATTATAGATCAGGCATGGCGGCTCACTCCTGTAATCCCACCACTTTGCGGGGCCAAGACAGGACTGCTTGAGCCCAGGAATTCAAGATCAGCCTAGGAAACACAGCAAGAACCCGTATCTCTACAAAAAATTTAAAAAATGAGCCAGGCATGGTGGCATGTGCCTGAGGCCCAAGCTACTAAGGCAGCTGAGGTGGGAGGCTTGACTGAGTATGGGAGGTCAAGGCTGTAGTGAGCTGAGACTGTGCCATGGCACTGCAGCCTGGATCACAGGGTGAGACCATCTTAAAAAAAAAAAAAAAAAGAAAGAAAAGAGAAGAGAAAGAAAACTATAGACCTATCTCTTCCTCATGAACACAGATGCAAATATCCTTAACAAAAGTAGGGTAGTAATCCATGAACACAAAGTTGGCTTAACCTTCAAAATTCAGTTATTAATAGTATAATTCACCATAGGAACAGAATGAGAAAACTAATGATCATCAATCAATGCAGATAAAGCATTTTACAACCTCAATATCTATTCATAGAAAACCTTTCAGTAAACTAGGAGTTGAAAGAACCTTCTTCAGTTGGATAACAGATACTTATGAAAAACTATCAACATATTTCATAGTGAAATACTGGACATTTTCTCCCTAATACTGGAAATAAGGCTGTCCATTATCCATTTTAATCATTTCTTTCCAAGGATGAAAAGGAAGAATTAAAACGGTTCCTATTTATCAATAAGATTCCATAGAAATCCTAAGGAATCAACAAAATACTATTAGAGGTAGTAAGCTGAGATTTACAAGGCCTCAGGATATAAGATCAGTATATGAAAATCAATTACATTTCTATATAGAAATGAAAAATAAACTTATAAAATTCCATTTATAATAGCAAAAAAACCCACAAAATTTTAAAGATATACATAACCCAAATAATGAAAACAAAATGATACTGAGAAAAAAAAAAAACGAGGAAAACATAAATAAATGGAAAGATATACCATGTTCATTGCCTGGAAGACTCAATACATCTTAAAATGCAAATTCTCCTCAATTTATAGATTCCACACAATCCAAATCATAATCACAGTAGGCTTTTACTTATATAGAGATTAAGAAGATAATTTAGAAAAAAATTTTTTTTTTTTTTTTTTGCTTCAAATAGCTTTATTTCCATTTGGTCCAAGGCTTGTTAGGGTAGTTAGAAAGCTGCCTGGTAACTGGAGGGAGAGGCTTAGGCAGAAGGCCTGTTATTTTGTAAAGGCCCTTCGTAAGTTGCTGGGCTCAGCAGGCTCTTAGTTGTGCTTGAGAGTGAGCCTTTCAAAGAGATACTCGCTCAGCCCAGCCTCTGGGCCGGCCAGCCTGTGGAGGTTGGTCAGGTGGTCACCCATTTTTCTTGATGATTTTCACTTCCTCATCTAGGAAGTGGCTCTCCAGGAAGTCACAGAGATGGGGGTCCGTGAGGGCAGAACCCAGGGCATGAAGATCCAAAAGGGCCTGGTTCAGACTTTTCTCCAGGGCCATGGCGGCTTCATGGCGTCCAGGATTTTACCCCATTCATCTTGAGCCGGCTTCTTGATGTCCTGAAAGAGAGCGCGGCTTCTTGATGTCCTGAAAGAGAGCGCGGCCACCACGCTGGTTTTGCATCTTCAGGAAACGCTCGTAGCCCTCGTGCTTCTCCTTGGCCAATTCACGGAAGAAATGGTTCACGCCTTCCAGAGCCACATCATCGTGGCCAAAATAGTAGCCCAGAGAGAGGTACGTGTAGGAGGCCTGCAGGTACACACTGACCAGGTGGTTGACGGCTGCCTCCATGTCTGTGAAATAATTCTGACGAATCTGGGAGCTCATGGTTGGTTGGCAAAAATGAGCTAACCACAAAAATGATGTTAGCAGGTTCCCAGAAGCAGGAGATGACCAAGACGATGGTCCCGGTGGTTGCAAGTGGAGAGGAAACTGGAGGGTGGTTGGTCAGAGGCTGGAAGAAAGAGTCCCCAGGATCTGTTCCATCCAAACACTGTTGAAGCAAGAGACAGATCCGCGGGACCCCCGAACTACTCGATAATTTTAAATTTTAATGGGAAGGCAAAAGATCTTAGTGAAGCAGTCTTGAATAAAAAAGCAAAGCTGGAAGACATACTGATTTTGTTACTACAAAGCTATAATAGTAATCAAATAAGTGCGTACTCATTTAACGGCAGGCAAACTTACCAGTGGAACAGAAGGGAAGAGTCCATTAAAAAAAAATAAACCATAGTTTTACAATTGACTTTGACAAAAGCATCAAAAATTCAATAGAAAAAGTAAAGACTGTGAAAACTGGCACTGGAACAACCCATACCTCACATCATACAGAAAAAAATATTTCAAACTATTTGTAAAACCTAAACTACAAAGCTTAAAAAAAAAAAAAAACAGGAGATATTTTAATAATCTGTACATGGGCAAATATTTCTTATACAGAGAGGGGGAAAAAAAAACCCCACTAATAATAAAAGACAAATTTAACAGGATTTCATCAAACTTAAAAATCTCTGCTTATCAAAAGATGCCCCTAGGAAAATAAATAGACAAGCTATAGCCTGGAGGAAAGTACACACAACATTTACCTAACAAAGATCATGTACTGAGAATATAAAGAATGTAAACTTGAAAGAGCTAAAAGCATACAACTTGTAAAAATAAATAAATAAATAAATAAATTGGACATTATTAGCCAGGTGAGAGGAATTATACCTGTAGCTCAGCACTTTGGGAGGCCAAGGTGGGCGATCATCTGAGGTCAGGAATTCAAGACTAGCCTGGCCAATATGGCAAAACCCCCTCTCTATCAAAAATACAAAAATTAGCCGGGCATGGCAGCGCAGGCCTGTAGTCCCAACTACTTGGGAGGCTGAGGCGGAAGAATTACCTAAACCTGGGAGGCAGCGGCTGCAGTGAGCCAAGACGGCACCACTGTACTCCAGCCTGGGCAACAGAGTGAGACTTCATCTTAACAGTTCGTCTTAAAATAAGTAGATAAATTAATTAATTTAATTAAATGATAAATCGGACATGACCAAAATGAAAAAATTACATGTTTCAAAGAATAGAGTCAAAAAATCAAAAAGACACACCTGTAATCCCAGCACTTTTGGGAGGCTGAGGCAGGCAAAGCACCTGAGGCCAGGAGTTGAGACCAGCCTGGCCAATGTGGCAAAACTCCGTCTCTACTAAAAATACAAAAAAATTAGCCGGATGTGGCGACACATGCCTGTAGTCCCAGGAGGCTGAGACACAAGAATTGCTTGAGCTGGGGAGGCAAAGGCTGCACAGCCAAGATTGCGCCATTGCACTCCAGCCAGGGCAACAGAGTGAGGCTCTTGATTTAAGAAAAAAAAAAAAAAGGCAAAAAGAGACTATAAGGCCCAGAAATAAATCCGCACATTAACACTCATTGATACAGATGCCAAAAACACACAATGGGGAAAGAACAGTCTCTTGAATAAATGGTGATGGGAAAACTAGATATCCATAGGCAGAATGATATCAGAGCCTCACCTCACACCATACACAAAAATTGTTATGTCAGAAATTATTGTTGGGTGATTTATGTTGCACTATTCTGCTTATTTTAATTTCCAAACTGGCTTAAAAAAAACAAAAGACTTATTTTACAACATTTCCACTACATAGCTAAGCAAAAACCAGAAAGATAAGACAAATTTTTATTTTTCCTCGAGAAAATAGGTTTTCATTTGAAGAAATTTAGACAGAAGTAATAACAGCCAGTTAGGTTTCTTTTGGTAATTTTTAGCAACCTGAAAAAATTTTACATAGGGTATCTTAATGTCCTAGTATTTTCTAAATCACTGATTCTCAGCTTCAAAGGAACAATTAGAAGAGAAAACCATCTGGTCACCTGTTTGCGTAACAGTTCTTCCTGCTTCCGCCTTTCTTCCTCTTCTCTTCTCCTCTCTTCCAGTCTTCTAAGAGCTTCTTCTTGCTGCTGTCTTTCTTCTTCTTCTTGCTGTCGCCTTAATGCAATTTCTTGTTCCCGCTGGCGACGCAGAGCCTCTTCCTAAGGACAAAAGATGGAGGGTGTGGGAGGGACTCAGGTCTATCAATCAATTTACTATGTCATATTTGAACAGGCTATGTGCTGCTAAGGATCCATTAAAAAGTAAATATAGAAGTATATAATCAGGATCCGGAGTAACAATTATACATGTAAGTTGGGGAATAGAACACATTACAATAAAAAGAAAACTGAATTTAGAGTATTAGTAGTTAAATTACAACACACTGTAAGTCTATCCTGGTTTCTATATTAACTAATAATTTACTGATTAACCCTAGAAAGAGCTACATTAGACTTAAACCTTCGGTTTCTCTACCAGTATCTTTAATCCCTGTATTTTAATCAACTGGGAACTTAAGGCATCATGAGGGAAAATCGACACAGCCACCAACAATTTTGGGTAAGATAAGTTCTCCCAGTCAGAAGTACTGAGTAAAAGCCATGTGTCCCAGAACATGTTTTGAAGATCAAAAATCTCACCAATACTATTAAGTATTACACACAAAGAGGACCCATTTTTGAGATGACTCATAGAAAACTGAGCAATACAGAATTAAACATACTTCTTTACTGCAATATTCCTTGGAGCCTCTATATGCTACGGTATGGTGTGATTCTAAGAATTAACAGTAGTTCTAATTACATCTCAGCATGGATCTTTTTTTGTTTTTCAGAGAACACCTCTTGGGGCCAACAAGTAGGAAACAAGTGGTAAAGGCTAGACCATGGGGCTATTAAGGGTGTGGAGTCTTTCAACTGGAGTCTAGGAAAAGGCCAGTGGAAAATGAGCCAAGCACATTAAAAGTGAACTCCCCTCACACACACACACAAAAAGACCAAAAAACATTAAAAATGCTACACTTCCCTGGTTATAAATCCTTAAGCAAAGACAGCAACAACACTTATCTACAACACTTTCATTCAAACACTTATCTAACAGTGACGAACTGGAAACAACGCACATGTCCAACAACAGGGAACTGATTAACTTACTAATTACTTATAAAGTGAAATTTTATATAGCTAGCAAATCATGTAAATTTTTATAATGTAAATTTTTAGATATACATTTGACACGGAAAGATGACATAATTCGTTAATGTCAAAAGGAGGGTTATAAAACAAGTACAAATGATAGACACCTCCAACCTGGGCGACAGAGCAAAACTGCCTCCAAAAAAAAAAAAAAAAAAAAAAAAGAAGAAGAAAGCAAAGAGAGAATAGAAAGCCCAGAAATAAATCCACACATTTACACTCAATTGATTTTTCACATAGATGCCTGAAACACACAATGGAAAAAATGGGGCAAGATTAGTCTCTTTAATAAATTGTGGTGAGAAAACTGGATATCCATAGGCAGAAGAATGAAATCAGACCCTCATCCCATACCATACACAAACATGGCTATATTTGAAATTACTGCTAGACGATTTGTCTAAATTTCTTCAAATGAAAACCTATTTTCTAGGGGAAAAATAAAATTTGTCTTATCTTTCTGGTTTTTGCTCAGCTATATAGTAGAAAATGTTATAAAGCAAATACACATGCAGAATTTTTTTTTTTTTTTTTGCTCCCTATTTCGAAACACTAGTCATTAAAATAGAAGAGATTCATTAAGGGAAAGAATAAAGAGAAGGCAGAGGTCTTAGTCAAAGATACTTTTTAAAAGTATGTCTGAATGGTCAATAAGCATGTGAAAAGATGCTCAACAACACTAATCATTAAGGCAATGGAAATCAAAACTACAATGAAATACCACTTCACACCCATTTAAACAACCATTATCAAAGAGAAATAAACAAAAACAAACAACGACAAC